>NC_091978.1:245430643-246893365 GCF_044704955.1 Pristiophorus japonicus | reverse complement strand
CCTCTCCCCGCCCCTGCCCTCCCCTCTCCCCCCCTGCCCTCCCCTCTCCCCGCCCCTGCCCTCCCCTCTCCCCGCCCCTGCCCTCCCCTCTCCCCGCCCCTGCCCTCCCCTCTCCCCGCCCCTGCCCTCCCCTCTCCCCGCCCCTGCCCTCTCCCCGCCCCTGCCCTCCCCTCTCCCCGCCCCTGCCCTCCCCTCTCCCCGCCCCTGCCCTCCCCTCTCCCCGCCCCTGCCCTCCCCTCTCCCCGCCCCTGCCCTCCCCTCTCCCCGCCCCTGCCCTCCCCTCCTCCCCGCCCTGCCCTCCCCTCTCCCCGCCCCTGCCCTCCCCTCTCCCCGCCCCTGCCCTCCCCTCTCCCCGCCCCTGCCCTCCCCTCTCCCCGCCCCCTGCCCTCCCCTCTCCCCGCCCCTGCCCTCCCCTCTCCCCGCCCCTGCCCTCCCTCTCCCCGCCCGCCCTCCCCTCTCCCCGCCCCGCCCTCCCCTCTCCCCGCCCTGCCCTCCCCTCTTTCCCCGCCCTGCCCTCCCTCTCCCCGCCTGCCTGGCCCCCCTCTCCCCGCCCCTGCCCTCCCCTCTCCCCGCCCCTGCCCTCCCCTCTCCCCGCCCCTGCCCTCCCCTCTCCCCGCCCCTGCCCTCCCCTCTCCCCGCCCCTGCCCTCCCCTCTCCCCGCCCCTGCCCCTCCCCGCCCCTGCCCTCCCTCTCCCCGCCCCTGCCCTCCCCTCTCCCCGCCCCTGCCCTCCCCTCTCCCCGCCCCTGCCCTCCCCTCTCCCCGCCCCTGCCCTCCCTCTCCCCGCCCCTGCCCTCCCCTCTCCCCGCCCCTGCCCTCCCCTCTCCCCGCCCCTGCCCTCCCCTCTCCCCGCCCCTGCCCTCCCCTCTCCCCGCCCCTGCCCTCCCCTCTCCCCGCCCCTGCCCTCCCCTCTCCCCGCCCCTGCCCTCCCCTCTCCCCGCCCCTGCCCTCCCCTCTCCCCGCCCCTGCCCTCCCCTCTCCCCGCCCCTGCCCTCCCCTCTCCCCGCCCCTGCCCTCCCCTCTCCCCGCCCCTGCCCTCCCCTCTCCCCGCCCCTGCCCTCCCCTCTCCCCGCCCCTGCCCTCCCCTCTCCCCGCCCCTGCCCTCCCCTCTCCCCGCCCCTGCCCTCCCCTCTCCCCGCCCCTGCCCTCCCCTCTCCCCGCCCCTGCCCTCCCTCTCCCCGCCCCTGCCCTCCCCTCTCCCCGCCCCTGCCCTCCCCTCTCCCCGCCCCTGCCCTCCCCTCTCCCCGCCCCTGCCCTCCCCTCTCCCCGCCCCTGCCCTCCCCTCTCCCCGCCCCTGCCCTCCCCTCTCCCCGCCCCTGCCCTCCCCTCTCCCCGCCCCTGCCCTCCCCTCTCCCCGCCCCTGCCCTCCCCTCTCCCCGCCCCTGCCCTCCCCTCTCCCCGCCCCTGCCCTCCCCTCTCCCCGCCCCTGCCCTCCCCTCTCCCCGCCCCTGCCCTCCCCTCTCCCCGCCCCTGCCCTCCCCTCTCCCCGCCCTGCCCTCCCCTCTCCCCGCCCCTGCCCTCCCCTCTCCCCGCCCCTGCCCTCCCCTCTCCCCGCCCCTGCCCTCCCCTCTCCCCGCCCCTGCCCTCCCCTCTCCCCGCCCCTGCCCTCCCCTCTCCCCGCCCCTGCCCTCCCCTCTCCCCGCCCCTGCCCTCCCCTCTCCCCGCCCCTGCCCTCCCCTCTCCCCGCCCCTGCCCTCCCTCTCCCCGCCCCTGCCCTCCCCTCTCCCCGCCCCTGCCCTCCCCTCTCCCCGCCCCTGCCCTCCCCTCTCCCCGCCCCTGCCCTCCCCTCTCCCCGCCCCTGCCCTCCCCTCTCCCCGCCCCTGCCCTCCCCTCTCCCCGCCCCTGCCCTCCCCTCTCCCCGCCCCTGCCCTCCCCTCTCCCCGCCCCTGCCCTCCCCTCTCCCCGCCCCTGCCCTCCCCTCTCCCGCCCCTGCCCTCCCCCTCCCCTCTCCCGCCCCTGCCCTCCCCTCTCCCCGCCCTGCCCTCCCCTCTCCCGCCTGCCCTCCCCTCTCCCCGCCCCTGCCCTCCCCTCTCCCGCCCCTGCCCTCCCTCTCCCCGCCCCTGCCCTCCCCTCTCCCCGCCCCTGCCCTCCCCTCTCCCCGCCCCTGCCCTCCCCTCTCCCCGCCCCTGCCCTCCCCTCTCCCCGCCCCTGCCCTCCCCTCTCCCCGCCCCTGCCCTCCCCTCTCCCCGCCCCTGCCCTCCCCTCTCCCCGCCCCTGCCCTCCCCTCTCCCCGCCCCTGCCCTCCCCTCTCCCCGCCCCTGCCCTCCCCTCTCCCGCCCCTGCCCTCCCTCTCCCCGCCCCTGCCCTCCCCTCTCCCCGCCCCTGCCCTCCCCTCTCCCCGCCCCTGCCCTCCCCTCTCCCCGCCCCTGCCCTCCCCTCTCCCCGCCCCTGCCCTCCCCTCTCCCCGCCCCTGCCCTCCCCTCTCCCCGCCCCTGCCCTCCCTCCTCCCCTCTCCCCGCCCCTGCCCTCCCCTCTCCCCGCCCCTGCCCTCCCCTCTCCCCGCCCCTGCCCTCCCCTCTCCCCGCCCCTGCCCTCCCTCTCCCCGCCCCTGCCCTCCCCTCTCCCCGCCCCTGCCCTCCCCTCTCCCCGCCCCTGCCCTCCCCTCTCCCCGCCCCTGCCCTCCCCTCTCCCCGCCCCTGCCCTCCCCTCTCCCCGCCCCTGCCCTCCCCTCTCCCCGCCCCTGCCCTCCCCTCTCCCCGCCCCTGCCCTCCCCTCTCCCCGCCCCTGCCCTCCCCTCTCCCCGCCCCTGCCCTCCCCTCTCCCCGCCCCTGCCCTCCCCTCTCCCCGCCCCTGCCCTCCCCTCTCCCCGCCCCTGCCCTCCCCTCTCCCCGCCCCTGCCCTCCCCTCTCCCCGCCCCTGCCCTCCCCTCTCCCCGCCCCTGCCCTCCCCTCTCCCCGCCCCTGCCCTCCCCTCTCCCCGCCCCTGCCCTCCCCTCTCCCCGCCCCTGCCCTCCCCTCTCCCCGCCCCTGCCCTCCCCTCTCCCCGCCCCTGCCCTCCCCTCTCCCCGCCCCTGCCCTCCCCTCTCCCCGCCCCTGCCCTCCCCTCTCCCCGCCCCTGCCCTCCCCTCTCCCCGCCCCTGCCCTCCCCTCTCCCCGCCCCTGCCCTCCCCTCTCCCCGCCCCTGCCCTCCCCTCTCCCCGCCCTGCCTCTCTCCCCCCCTGCCCTCCCCTCTCCCCGCCCTCCCTCCCTCTCCCCGCCCTCTCCTCCCCTCTCCCCGCCCTCTCCTCCCCTCTCCCCGCCCTCCTCTCCTCCCCTCTCCCCGCCCTCCCCTCTCCTCCCCTCTCCCCGCCCTCCCCTCTCCTCCCCTCTCCCCGCCCTCCCCTCTCCTCCCCTCTCCCCGCCCTCCCCTCTCCTCCCCTCTCCCCGCCCTCCCCTCTCCTCCCCTCTCCCCGCCCTCCCCTCTCCTCCCCTCTCCCCGCCCTCCCCTCTCCTCCCCTCTCCCCGCCCTCCCCTCTCCTCCCCTCTCCCCGCCCTCCCCTCTCCCCGCCCTCCCCTCTCCTCCCCTCTCCCCGCCCTCCCCTCTCCTCCCCTCTCCCCGCCCTCCCCTCTCCTCCCCTCTCCCCGCCCTCCCCTCTCCCCGCCCTCCCCTCTCCTCCCCTCTCCCCGCCCTCCCCTCTCCTCCCCTCTCCCCGCCCTCCCCTCTCCTCCCCTCTCCCCGCCCTCCCCTCTCCCCGCCCTCCCCTCTCCTCCCCTCTCCCCGCCCTCCCCTCTCCTCCCCTCTCCCCGCCCTCCCCTCTCCTCCCCTCTCCCCGCCCTCCCCTCTCCCCGCCCTCCCCTCTCCTCCCCTCTCCCCGCCCTCCCCTCTCCTCCCCTCTCCCCGCCCTCCCCTCTCCTCTCCCCGCCCCCGCCCTCCCCTCCCCTCTCCCCGCCCCCGCCCTCCCCTCCCCTCTCCCCGCCCCCGCCCTCCCTTCTCCTCTCCCCGCCCCCGCCCTCCCTTCTCCTCTCCTCGCCCCCGCCCTCCCCTCCCCTCTCCCCGCCCCCGCCCTCCCCTCCCCTCTCCCCGCCCTCCCCTCCCCTCTCCCCGCCCTCCCCGCCCCCGCCCTCCCCTCTCCCCGCCCTCCCCTCCCCTCTCCCCGCCCCTGCCCTCCCCTCTCCTCTCCCTGCCCTCCCCTCTCCTCTCCCCGCCCCTGCCCTCCCCTCTCCTCTCCCCGCCCCTGCCCTCCCCTCTCCTCTCCCCGCCCCTGCCCTCCCCTCTCCTCTCCCCGCCCCTGTCCTCTCCCCGCCCCTGCCCTCCCCTCTCCTCTCCCCGCCCCTGCCCTCCCCTCTCCTCTCCCCTCCCCTCTCCCCGCCCTTGCCCTCCCCTCCCCTCTCCCCGCCCTTGCCCTCCCCTCCCCTCTCCCCTCCCCGCCCCTGCCCTCCCCTCCCCTCCCCTCTCCTCTCCCCTCCCCTCCCCTCTCCTCTCCCCTCCCCTCCCCTCTCCTCTCCCCGCCCCTGCCCTCTCCCCTCTCCTCTCCCCGCCCCTCCCCTCCCCTCTCCCCACCCTTGCCCTCCCCTCCCCTCTCCCCTCCCCGCCCCTGTCCTCTCCCCGCCCCTGCCCTCCCCTCTCCTCTCCCTGCCCTCCCCTCCCCTCTCCCCGCCCTTGCCCTCCCCTCCCCTCTCCCCTCCCCTCCCCGCCCCTGCCCTCCCCTCTCCTCTCCCCGCCCCTGCCCTCCCCTCTCCTCTCCCCGCCCCTGCCCTCCCCTCTCCTCTCCCCGCCCCTGCCCTCCCCTCTCCTCTCCCCGCCCCTGCCCTCCCCTCTCCTCTCCCCGCCCCTGCCCTCCCCTCTCCTCTCCCCTCCCCTCTCCTCTCCCCGCCCCTGCCCTCCCCTCTCCTCTCCCCGCCCCTGCCCTCCCCTCTCCTCTCCCCGCCCCTGCCCTCCCCTCTCCTCTCCCCTCCCCTCTCCCCGCCCTTGCCCTCCCCTCCCCTCTCCCCTCCCCGCCCCTGCCCTCCCCTCCCCTCTCCTCTCCTCTCCCCTCCCCTCCCCTCTCCTCTCCTCTCCTCTCCTCTCCCTGCCCTCCCCTCCCCTCTCCCCGCCCTTGCCCTCCCCTCCCCTCTCCCCTCCCCTCCCCTCCCCGCCCCTGCCCTCCCCTCTCCCCTCCCCTCCCCTCTCCTCTCCTCTCCCCTCCCCTCTCCTCTCCCCGCCCCTCCCCTTTCCCCTCTCCCCTCTTCCCCCCGCGCCCCCCTCCCCTCTGCCCTGCCCGCCGCGCGTCCCGCCCCACTCCGCGTCCCGCCCCCCTCAAATGCCTAACAAAACATTCACAACTATTTTGTTGAGAGAAAAGGATCTCCCGGTTAATCTGGCAACTAATGTGTTTGGAAAAAGAGCCTGGCCTGACCTAGTCTCGTGTCCAGAACTGTCCAAAAAGAAGGCTGGCCAAGAAACATTAAGCAAGCCCACTAATGGAGGGAGTGTGGCTTATTTAAATAATTTTGAGGAGTGTTCTGTAGTTGGTATATGCAGTCCTGTCACCTAATTAATGGAAGGTTATTAATACCCTTGAAAAGATACAGAAGTAAGCAATGAATAATTTAATTTGAGTATAGGCTAAAGAAGTTGTCTTTGATGTGAAAAGGATGATTCAGGGTGAGCTATTTCAAGGCTATGAATAGCTTGACAAAATTCATGCAGGCAAATTGTTTACTGGTTTTAAAAAATATCAGACAAGTTAATAATTAGAGAGCTAAGGGTAAAAAAATGAAGCCTAAAATGTTTTCACCAGTGGGTAATAAACTTGTAGAACAAGTTGCCTTTGAAGCAGGCTGTTAAATGGGTTCAAGATTATTAGATGTGTTTCTTAGACGAGAGAGATTGAGGGATATAGTGAGACAGTGGAATTAATCATTTAAAAGGATTTTTAGGCCTACTGACCCTTTTTTGCTTAAAAAAAAATCTTGTATTCTAGTTAATAGCTTAAACTTTGAAAGATGCAAGAATTCTTACAGTTCCAAATTATAACTGTAGTCAATAATTGTTCTGTTCCTATGAGGTAACCAAAATAGTGTAATATGGTTGCAGGAACTAGATTTGTGTTTGACTTTATAATCTGCAATAAAAACAAAATGAAATCTATGAAGTAAGAGGCTGAGCTTGCTTTACTATAGATGTTTGACAAATTAAAAATGATTCAAGCCCATAGCCAGTTGGATGTTTGTGTATTCGCAAACACAAAATTACTGCTTTGAATAGAAAGTTGCCACACCAGCAATTTATTAAGAATTCCCCTGTACCAGTGACGTACAGTGTAGAGAGATGCTATTACCATTGTGCTGGTGCTGATTATTCATTGATAAAAGCTGTTGCCGTACAAAGAACAAATTTAGCCTGGGGTTTTACAGCCCATAACATGATAAATACACACAAATTTAAGCTTTATTGGAACAAATTATGGAGATTGATGTATTGCTGTAATTGAGGGTCATAAAACATTTGTTTAAACTTAAATTATAATGAAATTGCTCATTGACCTCAAACAGTGCAAGAGTTTTAGGGAGTTCATAAAACTTATCCAATAAACTATTACAATACTAAGTACTCATTGAAGCCTGTAAACAATTGTATTATTTATGAAGTAAGCTAAATTCTCTCCCTAATTTATTGTCAAAATATATAGAGCAGAAACTAAAATGAAATCAAGTTGAGTCATTTTGGTTTTTTAATTTGTTTACATCCCATTAGCTTTTCAATTAATAAAATTTACTATAGTTTGTTTCATTGAAATGGGTTCTGTTTCACCTCAACTGGGACTTGATTTTAATCATTTCTCTTAAAACACACTCGCAGAATTCATCGTTTAATGGGAAATCCATGCATTTGTCCCCAGTGAATACATTCTGCAGTTATCTTTCTAATAATTGCTAATGTAGTTTCTAGAAATATGAAATTAATAACTACAACTCATTGCAACAAGTACTTACTAAGTTAGTAGATATATGCTTCAGGTTGCAAGTTTAGCAAGTGCATAGCCGACTGTTATAAAGTAAAATGACATTTTTCAGTGAATTGCTTTCTTCCAGTCAACTGATATACTTTTCTTTCTTAAAAAAAAAAAATACATTCCTGTAAATATGAAATTATATGCCAAAATATTGTAACCATTACATACTGACAATTTTTAAATTTTACTAATAAAGGATGCAATGCTGGATGGAAAAATTAATATGTGGGTGGCAGAAAATGCTTGAAGGGTTGGGGGAAATTGCTGAGACTTTGTTCAAGACACTCAGTCTATAAACATCAGTCAGGTTTCAGGAATGTGTTACTGAGTGTCACTCCCAATGGTGTTGTGATGTCATCCAGACCCTTTGAGTATTGTACTCAAATCTCTCAAACATCTGTTTTCTGTGTAGCAGGTACAGGTTGGAACTCCCTTGCCCTGGGCCACTCCTCGTCCGGCATGATTCTGGTGGCCGAGGACACATGCGCAGAATGTGGCCGACCTCCGCCCCAATTTAGGGGCCCGCAGGCGCTCGGCCTGGCCAGGGCACTGACCTCCCTTTCCTCTCTCTCCCGACCTCGGGCCACCTCTTCTTTCTCCCCCCACCTCAGACTGACCTCCCTTATTCGGCAAAGGCCAGGTCCTAAGGGTGCTGGATAAGGGAGATTCAACCTATATTTTACAAACTAAAACCAATTGTTCTGATCTGTCTATAACATATTTGTATAAAGAGCTTGTTTTGAGGTGCTCATTATTATAAACCTTAAAAAGTGATGATTTAATGGAGGGGAGTGGCTGATCTCAGCAACACTAGATGTAACATACATCCCTAAATCTCTTGATAAAGTTCATCCAAATGTTATGGCCGTATGTTTTAAAGGTCAATTAACTGGATTGTCTTACTTTCCTGGATTTCCTAGTTTAAAAAAAAATGTATTTGACTTTGATGTTTACAACTGTCTTGAACTTTAATTTTCATGGTTTTGAAATAAATTTGCATTTGCTTCAGTTTTTCTAATTGTTCCTTTTTTCCTCCCATTAGGATGGCTCACTGTGGGTCCCAGTCTTACAAACAGTAACTTTAATGCTGAAGCTTATAGCTCATACTTTACTGGTACAAATGTGCACCTAACTGGTTGTACAGAGGAGATTGAGAGACTTCGTCCCAAGTCACCACCTCCAAAGTCTAAATCTGATCGAGGAGGTGGAGCCTCGAGAGGTGGAGGAAGAGGTGGGCCTTCAGCAGGACGTGGGGAGAGGGGAAGAGATAGAAACCGAGGAAACTTCAGAGGAGAAAGAGGGGGATTCCGAGGTCGAGGAGGTGCCCATAGAGGAGGATTTGCTCGGTGATGACAGATTTCTGTAGAAGCCTAAAGTAGATTCAGTTGAAATGGCAATGGGAGCAGGATTTCAGAATCGCAGTCTGAATTAATCACCACTCTACTACTTTTTGATATATATTCAGCCATGGAGTAATACATCCATAATAACAAAATGTACACAGGCAATATGTACACAGGAAATGGTTGCGCATTCTTGTCATGAAAAACATTTTGTAATCGAAGTACAGTGTGGTTGCCTTTCAATCTGATCTACTGTATAATTCAGGTTGTTTTCCAATTTAAAACACATTGCAAAGTCTTTTAAAGCTGCACTATCTCAATTCAGCCTTGTAGCGTTTCAAGTTCAGAATTTAAACAGTGTTTTGACTTAGTTGTTTTGAAGATATTTGTATTTTTTTGTGCCCTTGGTAGACTTATTCATTTTTCTTTTTAGTGACATAAATGTAGTGCAGCAAAGAGGTGCTGAATAAAAAGCTCCTCCAAGACCCACTAAAGTAGTGATCCTATGGTAGAGCAACATCTGTCAACTTCAGTTTAACCGCTCAAGCCAACACTATGATCCCAATCCACTGTGATGATTCTAACCCTTTGAGCCTGACAGCGTGCCAATTTGTAGGGAAAATATATATATGATACTAAAATACCTGTGAATGCATAGTAATGTTACCACTTTCAGAACACCAGCTTGTAAGCAGACTTGCATTCACTAGGAATTAAATTAGCAAGCTTGAATTTATTTCACACACAACCCTTGAAAGAAACTAAAGCAGAATGTTTTATTTGTTTTAGTTGATTGCTATTATCCTGCAGTTTTTTACTAAAATTCTGAACCTTTTCTTCTTCCTCTACAATTTCTTATCTGTTTCATGGTAATATCTTTAATTGAAAGTGATCCATGTGCAACATTTAGCACGAAATTACAGAACAAGTGACAAATTAAGACAGAACTGATCAATGTAGAACTGATAACAATTGCTGGAGGAGGAATCCCTGTGAACTAGTAGCAAGAAGCCATGGGGCCATATAAATTACTGAGTAATTGGCTTCAAAAGCTATCAAATTAAATTGACTTTATGTCCTAAGTAAATCGCATTGTCAGCTGTAGAAGCATCTGTTATGTTGATGTCTTTTAGTATCAGTTGAGCTTTTTTAAATACAGAAGTCTATCTTTTTTATTTTTATAACAAAATGAGAATGAAAATTTTCAGCAACTACACCAGGTTAAAACTGGCCGCTATGATGGTTGTGAAGAAATATCACCAAGTCTGAATGGGTTGCCCATTATACCCCGTCAGCATGCAAAGTTGAATGATCAGGCTGTGTCAGCAAACTCAGTCCCCTGTTATCTAAGAAAACATGATTCATATGAATTTTGATGTGCTTTGTTTCCAAGGGTGCTTTGTGTATCGTGGAATTGTTAGCTTTGTCATTTAAATTCCTGCTTTAAAAATACACCATG
Source organism: Pristiophorus japonicus (assembly GCF_044704955.1). NCBI lineage: Eukaryota > Metazoa > Chordata > Chondrichthyes > Pristiophoridae > Pristiophorus > Pristiophorus japonicus. Next base: position 246,883,652 of record NC_091978.1, on the reverse strand, counting down.
TGAATTTTGATACATGGAACATTGCATTTAAGTTCTTTACAAGTGCGGAGTGAATCACATAAATCAAAGTGTATTACAGCTTTAAATGTATGCTTCAAATATGTAGTTTGTGATGAACTGTAACTCCATATGATCTAACCAGATAAAATTGTGTTTTACTACACCGATGTACCTGATATATATTGCAGATTATTTTTTTAATGTGTTCAGGTACTTGACTGGTTTTGTTCAGTGATGTTACAGATGGCAAACACTTATTTAGTGCATGTTTTTAAAATGGAATAAATGATTTTTTTTTTCAAAAAATGGTGGAATCTAATTGTATTCACATACAGAGCTCGCTGGCTTTGGTCCGGTAACCCATAAAGTTCATAGAAATTGAGTACAATACACACCTGATGTGCCCATTCAAAAGATATTTCCAACAAATTAATCTTGGCATGTTCAGAAATTGTCTGTGCTAATTGTTTTTATTCATAATTCTCCACAAGCAAACAGGAAAACCTGCCATCTAAATAGAAAATTCACCCAAGCATTATCCCTTTAAGAATTTACCACCATGCGCCTGGTGTCCTTCCCTCATTGAGTTTGTGCTGAGCATGTATTCAGGTCTCTTTCTAGTTTCACTCTTTCTAGTTTCATCATCAGCAATCTTAACTGTTGAATAGTGTATTGGAAAATGCAGTTTCCACCAAAAATGTGTTAAATGTTGTATTTCTGTCACTCGCTTTATTTGGACATCACCATTCTGAGACCCCATCACATCTGCAGCTGCATAGTTCCACCATTAGATGGAGCTTCAGAAGCTACAAATCCCCACACTAACGCACCCTGAGAGAAATTCACTTTTTCCTGACTTTCTGTGGGAAAAGCCTTGAAGAAAAAAGGCTTGCATTTATATAGCGCCTTTCACAAACGCAGTGCTTTACAATCAATTAAGTACTTTTTGAAGTGTAGTCACTGTTGTAATATAGGAAACACAGCAGTCAATTTGAGTACAGCAAGGTCCCACAAGTGACAGATTTGATCAAGCTTATGGTCTACAGGGCAGTAGTGATACTTGTCCTATATGGTTGAGATGTGAACTATATACAGCAGACACCTCAAAGCGCTGGAGAAGTATCACCAGCGCTGCCTCTGAAAGATCCTGCAAATCCACTGGGAGGATCGACGCACCAACGTCTGTGTTCTTGCTCAGGCCAACATCCCCAGCATCGAAGCACTGACCACACTCGACCAGCTTCGTTGGGCGGGCCACGTCGTTCGCATGCCCGACACAAGACTCCCTGAGCAAGAGCTCTACTCTGAATTTCTACACGGCAAGCGAGCCCCAGGTGTGCAGAGGAAACGCTTCAAGGACACACTTTTATCAAGGAGGATTTGAGTGTAACATCCCCACCGGCACTTGGGAATCCCTGGCCCAAGACCACTCAAAGTGGAGGAAGAGCATCCGGGAAGGTAAGTCTCGTCGCCGAGAGCATGTAGGAACCAAGCACAGACAGCGGAAGGAGCGTGCGGTAAACCAGACTCCCCACCCATCCTTTCCTTCAACCACTGTCTGCCCCACCTGTTAGAGACACTAATTCCTGCATTGAACTGTACAGCCACTTGAGAACTCACTTTGAGTGGAAGCAAGTCCGTCTTGATTTTGCGGGACTGTCTATGATGATGATGAGTGACAAATAAATGACCAGATAATTTGTTTCAGGTATTGAGAGATAAATTTTGTCCAGGACAAGGAGAACTCACATGCTCTTTTTTGAATAGTGTCATGAGATCTTTTACTTCCACCAAAGAGGCAGATGTGGCTTTGGTTTAACATCATTCAAAAGACGACACCTCCTACAGTGCAGCACTCCTTCAGTACTGCATAGAAGTATCGGCCGAGATTATGTACTCAAGTTTTGGGAGTGGGGTTTGAACCACAACCTTCTGATTCAAAGGTGAGAGCGCTACCCACTGAGCCACGGCTGACCCCTTAACCATGGACAATCCACTAGTATACAGTGGTATCTCCATTGTCTGCCTTTCCAATATTTTGCCAGAACTTCCACAAGACAGTCTGTGTAAGACATTACTTAAGTGTAGCCATGCCTCTCCCAATTATCTTCCTACCTCAGAGCCCAAGAAAACTCCAGTTCAATTATTTTAATGTATTTTTATGCTTTATTGTGCCTCTAGTGCTGTACCATATGTGTAAAACCAAAATTTGGTTATTCTCCTGATCATCTGGCCATTTCTAATATCCACTGCGGAGTGGGTGTTCTCCATTTTCGTAGATAGTGGAGGTCCCACTGTATTTTTGTTTTATGTGTAAGGGATATAGAGTTGTAGCAGGCAAAGAGCAGACAGATAGGTGGTCACTAGTAGGGTATGCTGAAGGTAGTGAACTAATCTGATGTACGGTCCAGGTTATAAGACTTATCAGTATTAGGAGGGTCTAAGGAATTGGTGAAGTTCCTCTACCTTACAGTATGGATTGTAATTGCCTAAAGACATATCGTATGTAACACTTGCTTATGTATGTAAAGCACACTTATAATACTTAAAGCCTGATGGTTAATGAACCATCCTTAACCTTAGCAACACATAACAAAGACAGTAGAGATCAGCAGTTAAGATACATAACATTTTGACTAGAGTTCTCTCGGAGAAGAGATAAGAAAGCCGGTGTTTGGGAACAGAGTTACTTCACACGTCCGAAGGTTACCTTCTGAGTGATTCTGTGGTCGTTATACGAACCTTCCGGAAGTACTAAGCGACCGAGGGTCTAGTGAGAAGGAGGAACTGAAGGATATCCTTATTAGGCGAGAAATTGATGGGATTGAAGGCTGATAAATCCCCGGGGCCTGATAGTCTGCATCCCAGAGTACTTAAGGAAGTGGCCCTAGAAATAGTGGATGCATTGGTGATCATTTTCCAACAGTCTATCGTCTCTGGATCAGTTCCTATGGACTGGAGGGTAGCTAATGTAACACCACTTTTTAAAAAAGGAGGGAGAGAGAAAATGGGTAATTATAGACTGGTTAGCCTGACATCAGTTGTGGGGAAAATGTTGGAATCAATCATTAAGGATGAAATAACAGCACATTTGGAAAGCGGTGACAGGATCGGTCCAAGTCAACATGGATTTATGAAAGGGAAATCATGCTTGACAAATCTTCTGGAATTTTGTGAGGATATAACTAGTAGAGTGGACAAGGGAGAACCAGTGGATGTGGTGTATTTGGACTTTCAAAGTCTTTTGACAAGGTCCCACATAAGAGATTAGTGTGTAAAATTAAAACACATGGTATTGGGGGTAATGTACTGACATGGATAGAGAACTGGTTGGCAGACGGAGTCGGGATAAACGGGTCCTTTTCAGAATGGTAGGCAGTAACTAGTGGAGTGCCGCAGGGCTCAGTGCTGGGACCCCAGCTATTTACAATATGTATTAATGATTTGGATGAAGGAATTGAGTGTAATATCTCCAATTTTGGTAAGATGACACTAAACTGGGTGGCGGTGTGTGCTGTGAGGACGCTAAGAGGCTGCAAGGTGACTTGGACAGGTTAGGTGAGTGAGCAAATGCATGGCAGATGCAGTAAAATGTGGATAAATGTGAGGTTATCCACTTCGGGGGCAAAAACACGAAGGCAGAATATTATCTGAATGGCGGCAGATTAGGAAAAGGGGAGGTGCAACGAGACCTGGGTGTCATGGTACATCAGTCATTGAAAGTTGACATGCAGGTACAGCAGGCGGTGAAGAAGGCAAATGGTATGTTGGCCTTCATAGCTAGGGGTTTTGAGTATAGGAGCAGGGAGGTCTTACTGCATTTGTACAGGGCCTTGGTGAGGCCTCACCTGGAATATTGTGTTCGGTTTCGGTCTCCTAATCTGAGGAAGGACATTCTTGCTATTGAGGGAGTGCAGCAAAGGTTCACCAGACTGATTCCCGGGATGGCAGGACTGACATATGAGGAGAGATTGGATCGACTGGGCCTTTATTCACGAGTTTAGAAGGATGAGAGGGGATCTCGTAGAAACATATAAAATTGTGACGGGACTGGACAGGTTCGATGCAGGAAGAATGTTCCCGATGTTGGGGAAGTCCAGAACCAGGGGACATCGTCTAAGGATAAGGGGTAAGCCATTTAGGATTGAGATGAGGAGGAACTTCACTCAGTTGTTAACCTGTGGAATTTCCTACCGCAGAAAGTTGTTGATGCCAGTTCATTGGATATATTCAAGAGGGAGTTAGATATGCCCCTTACGGCAAAAGGGATCAAAGGGTATGGAGAGAAAGCAGGAAAGGGTTACTGAGGTGAATGATCAGCCATGATCTTATTGAATGGTGGCGCAGGCTCGAAGGGCCAAATGACCTACTCCTGCACCTATTTTCTATGTTTTTATGAACGGGCGGGTGTCGACTCCTTATATCAGGGAGTCCACTTTGAAGGAGAGAAGTCTTTTAACCCCTACATATATATTCAAGTGGAAACGTGTCAAAACATTTCCTCCAGTTCTGTTTTACTTCCATTTTTATGTTTACAGTTTAGTATCCAACTGAAGCTCACTTTAGTTTGGTTCCTGTCAGTTCATTCCAGACTAATTGTTCAACCTCCTAATTGTAAAACTTGCTTTCAGCCCAATGGGTGCAGATGTTGACTTGTCCGATCCATGCCAATTATGAACTTTGTCTCAAATCAACACCAATAACTATGTTCATCAAGTTGCCATGGCCATCTTTCAGTCTCACTGACTCTCATCTCCTCCAGTCCCTCATGAGCGTAGGAGCTGATGGTGAATGAGAATAAATCGTGATTCCTCCGCATTTATGTTGCTAGAATGACCTCATAACTTTAGTTCACAAGACTGATGCGTTAATCTAACAGAGCAAAATGCTTGAATCATGTAATTCCCAAGTATAGATTAAGGGAATTGACAAATTTTGGAGCATTTTTTTTGGCAAAAGATTTGGAAAAAAGTTCCGTTCAAACGTATTTTTAAAAGCAAAATGTATTCTCATGCTTTTTAAACATTACTGGGCTTAAATTGGTCGTCCAGCCATTTCTCGGCGGTATGCCGAGCGGAGTGCAGCGGGCGGTGTGCGAGCAGTGAGTCCTTTTCACTGGGGAATCTTTGGGTCCCGAGTTCTGTGCATGCTGCTGCGAAGCTCCGCCCGCTGCCAGTCTCTGCCTCTTTCCCCCCCCCCCCCGCCCCCTCTCTCGGGAGAGGCAGAGACTGCCAGCCTGAGAGCGATGTGCAGATAAATGGGTCGGGTCGCTTCTTGTGGGTGAGATTGCTATTTTGGGGGGTGGGAGGGGGGATTGCTACTTTCGGGGGGTGGGGGGGGTGACATTTTTTTTAAATTCACAGTTGATGCATACTGCTGACTTAAGATCGACTTAAAATCATCTTTTCCAGGGCGGTCGGCGGTAAGTCATCAATTTGCCAATTTTGGATGGTATCTCGGCGGTGTACATGGGTGGACGGTATTCATACTGCCTGGCAGTATGTCACTTATGAATTTCCCGAAATTGTCCACCAATTTTGGGCCCAATGGGCTTAACTCTCCAAAACAGGAGGGTTGAGGTCATGTCAGGATAAAATTAAAAGTCTGAAACGGGAATCCAACCTGCTTCGAGCTCACCCACTTCTGGATTTAATGGAGGTGTGAGGAGGGGCAGGCGGCCAATTCGCTTGTGGGAGACGGGTAGATAATTTAAATATTATAATGAGGCTACTTGCCTTCATTTTAATGGTCCTATTTTTAACACCTGTTAGCCTGGTTTTGGGAAACCTGGCAGCTGAAAGGAGGCGAGCGAAGGGCTGATTCCAGGAGATGACTGCCATTACAGCACTGCTTGTGGGCCAGGAGTGCTTCCAATGGCACAAAAAGCGAAAGTGATTAAAACATAAGTTCATTTTTAGTCTCAGTGTATGACTCTTTCCTCCCCTCCCCCCCCCCCACACAACCATCACGCACCTACCTACCAACAATCTACCAAACATAAGGCACACCTACCATTCCTAGATTCACTTCACCTCTTTGGAGGAGGTGGTGTTGACCATTCTTGGCAGGGGCATGGCTAAGCCCTTGGCCAGTGATGGGGCTGAAAGGATACAAGGGGCTGGTATCCTCATACGTTATCCTCCTTGTATGCGCATCTTGCTTTCCCACACTCCTCACCACAACAGTCAGTGGTTGGCCAAGAAGAGGGAGAGGAGAGTGAAGAAGAAGAAGCACTCACTCTATTTGACACTCCCAGCCACCAGTTCCTCAAGGTCGCCCCAGCAAGGCCACTTGAGGTGTCCCCCACTGAAAGTCAGCAGTCTTCCACCAGCCATGCTGCAACCACTGTTGTAGCACAGTGTGACATCAATAGGATAAGCAAAGATGGTCACTAAGGGAATGAATGCATAAGGATGATTAGTTGATTTATTGATGTCATATTGGATGAATAGATGTATAAAGTTGGACTGGAAAATTTGATTTGTGAGGGCTTTTATTTCAGCATCATGACCAACAGGATGCTGTGATGGTCAGTAACAGAGAGACGGTAAGATGTGGGACAAATGTTGCAAGAGGAATTGGAGTTGGGGGTGATTCCATCCTGGTATCCTGGCCATAAAGGAGCTGTCTGGTTTGCATCCTTCTGCTTTTTCTTCTTCATCTTTCTCTTCCCTCTGAGAATGGAGCGGGCAGTTTAAAAAGAGCCCCAGTCGGAGGAGCAGTTTAAAAAGAGCGGGAGTCGGAGGAGCAGGCAGTTTAAAAGGAGTGGGAGCCGGAGGAGCGGAGCAGGTCGGGAACAGCGAGGCCCATAAAAGGGCGCCCAGCAGTCGGAGGAGGCTAGCTGGTGCAGGGGTAGGGGCAAAAGGTAAACAAAGAAGTAAAAAGAAATTGAAATGTGATGTCACAGCCAAGAGGGTAAGTGATTGGCTGGTGGATTGGTGAGTATTTAATCTTTTTCTTTTCTGATCAGTAAGAAACTTTTGGCGTTGTTAGCAATTAGGTTAATTTAAAGGTTAAGCCATGGCAGGAGAGCCCAGACCCGTGTCATGCTCCTCCTGTGCCATGTGGCAAGTCATGTCCCTGACAACTACATGTGCAGGAAATGTATTCAGCTGCAGCTCCTGACAGACCGCATTGCGGCACTGGAGCTGCACATGGATTCACTCTGGAGCATCCGCGATGCTGAGGATGTCGTGAATAGCACGTTTAGTGAGTTGGTCACATGGCAGGTGAAGGTTACACAGCCAGACAGGGAGGGAATGGGTGACCATCAAGCAGAGCAGTGGAAGGAAGGTACTGCAGGGGTCCCCTGTGGTCACCTCCCTCCGAAACAGATACACCAACTTGGGTACTGTTGGGGGAGATGGCTCATCAGGGGAAGACAGCAGCAGCTGCCAAGTCCATGGCACCAGGGGTGGCTCTGCTGCACAGGAGGGCAGGAAAAAGAGTGGGAGAGCTATAGTGATAGGGGATTCTATTGTAAAGGGAACAGATAGACGTTTCTGCAGCTGCAAACTACACTCCAGGATTGTATGTTGCCTCCCTGGTGCAAGGGTCAAGGATGTCTTGGAGTGGCTGCAGGGCATTCTGGAGGGGGAGGGTGAACAGCCAGCTGTTGTGGTACATTTAGATACCAATGATATAGGCAAAAAAATGGGATGAGGTCCTACAAGCTTAATTTAGGGAGCTAGGAGTTAAATTTAAAAGTAGGACCTCAAAGGTAGTAATCTCAGGATTGCTACCAGTGCCACATGCTAGTCAGAGTAGGAATTGCAGGATAGCACAGATGAATGCGTGGCTTGAGGAATGGTGCAAGGGGGAGGTATTCAAATTCTTGGGATATTGGAACCAGTTCTGGGGGAGGTGGTACCAGTACAAACCGGATGGTCTGCACCTGGGCAGGACCAGAACCGATGTCCTAGGCGGAGTGTTTGTTAGTGCTGTTGGGGAGGGTTTAAACAAAAAAGGCAGGGGGAGATGGGAATCTATTCAGAGAGGCAGAGGGAAATAAAAAGGGGACAGAAGCAAAAGGTAGGAAGGAGAAAAGCAAGAGTGGAGGGCAGAGAAATCAAGGGCAAAAATCAAAAAGGACCACATTACAACATAATTTTAAAAGGACAAAGAGTGTTTAAAAAAACAAGCCTGAAGGCTCTAAGTCTCAATGTGAGCAGCATTCATAATAAGGTGGATGAATTGACTGCAGATAGCTGTTAATGGATATGATGTAATTGGGATTACGGAGACATGGCTCCAAGGTAACCAAGGCTGGGGACTCAACATCCAGGGGTATTCAATATTCAGGAAGGACAGACAGGAAGGAAAAGGAGGTGGGGTAGCATTACTGGTTAAAGAGGAGATTAACGCAATAGTAAGGAAGGACATTAGCGTGGATGATGTGGAATCTATATGGGTAGCTGCGAAACACCAAAGGACAGGCAACGTTAGTGGGAGTTGTGTACAGACCACCAAACAGCAGTAGGGAGGTCGGGGATGGCATCAAATAGGAAATTAGGGACGCGTGAAATAAGGGTACAGCAGTTATGGGTGACGTTAAACTGCATATTGATTGGGCTAACCAAATTTAGCAATACTATGGAGGAGGATTTCCTGGAGTGTATAAGGGATGGTTTTCTAGACTAATATGTTAAGGAACCAACTAGAGAGCAGGCCATCCGAGACTGGGTCTTGTGTAACGAGAGAGGATTAATGAACAATCTGGTCATGTGGGGCCCCTTGGGGAAGAGTGACCATAATATGGTAGAATTCTTCATTAAGATGGAGAGTGACACAGTTAATTCAGACACTCGGGTCCTGAACTTAAAGAAATGAAACTTTGATGGTATGAGAAGTGAATTGGCTAGGATGGACTGGAGAATTATATTTAAAGGGTTGACGGTGGATAGGCAATGGCAGACATTTAACTATCACATGGATGAACTACAACAATTCTACATCCCTGTGTGGTGTAAGAATAAAAAAGGGAAGGTGGCTCAACCGTGGCTAAAAAGGGAAATTAGGGTAAGTGTTAAATCCAAGGAAGAGGCATATAAATTGGCCAGAAAAAGCAGCAAACCTGAGGACTGGGACAAATTTAGAATTCAGCAGAGGAGGACTGAGGGTTTAATTCGGAGGGGGAAAATAGAGTATGAGAGTAAGCTTGCAGGGGACATTAAAACTGAATGCAAAAGCTTCTATAGATATGTGAAGAGAAAAAGATTAGTGAAGACTAATGTAGGTCCCTTGCATTCAGAAGCAGGGAAATTCATAATGGGGAACAAGGAAATGGCAGACCAATTCAACAAATACTTTGGTTCTGTCTTCACTAAGGAAGACATGAATAACCTCCCGAAAATACAAGGGGACCGAGGGTCTAGTGAGAAGGGGGAACTGAGGGAAATCCTTATTAGTCAGGGAATGGTGTTCGGGAAATTGAAGGGACTGAAGGCCGATAAATCCCCAGGGCCTGATAGTCTGCATCCCAGAGTATTAAGGAAGTGGCTCTAGAAATAGTGGATGTATTGGTGATCATTTTCCAACATTCCATGGACCCTGGTTCAGTTTCTATGGATTGGAGGGTAGCTAATGTAACCCCACTTTAAAAAAGGAGGGAGAGAGAAAACAGAATTATAGACTGGTTAGCCTGACATCGGTGGTGGGGAAAGTGCTGGAATCAATTATTGAAGATGTAATAGCAGCACATTTGGAAAGCAGTGACAGGATCGGTCCAAGTCAGCATGGATTTATGAAAGGAAAATCATGCTTGACAAATATTCTAGAGTTTTTTGAGGATGTAACAAATAGATTGGATAAGGGAGAACCAGTAGATGTGTGGTGTATTTGGACTTTCTAAAGGCTTTTGACAAGGTCCCAAACAAGAGTTTAGTGTGCACAATTAAGGCACATGGTATTCGGGGTAATGTATTGACGTGGATAGAGAACTGGTTGGCAGACAGGAAGCAAAGAGTGGGAATAAACGAGTCCTTTTCAGAATGGCAGGCAGTGCCTAGTGGGGTGCTGCAGGGTTCAGTGCTGGGATTCCAGCTATTTACAATATACATTAATGATTTAGACGAAGGAATTGAATGTAATATCTCCAAGTTTGCAGATGACACTATACTGGGTGGCAGTGCGAGCTGCGAGGAGGATGCTAGGAGGCTGCAGGGGAACTTGGACAGGTTGGGTGAATGGGCAAATGCATGGCAGATGCAGTATAATGTGGATAAGTGTGAGGTTATCCACTTTGGTGGCAAAAACAGGATGGCAGATTATTATCTGAATGGTGACAGCTTAGTAAAAGGGCAGGCGCAATGAGATCTGGATGTCATGGTACATCATTGAAGGTAGGCATGCAGGTACAGAAGACAGTAAAGCAAACAAATGACATGCTGGCCTTCATAGCAAGGGGATTTGAGTATAGGAGCAGGGAGGTCTTACTGCAGTTGTACAGGGCCTTGGTGAGACTACAGCTTGAGTATTGTGTGCAGTTTTGGTCTCCTAATCTGAGGAAGGGCATTCTTGCTATTGAGGGAGTGCAGCGAAGGTTCACCAGACTGATTCCCGGGATGGCAGGACTGACATATGAAGAAAGATTGGATCGACTAGGCTTATATTCACTGGAATTTAGAAGAATGAGAGGGGATCTCATAGAAACATAAAATTCTGACGGGACTGGACAGGTTAAATGCAGGAAGAATGTTCCCGATGTTGGGGAAGTCCAGAACCAGGGGTCATAGTCTAAGGATAACGGGTAAATCATTTAGGACCGAAATGAGGGGAAACTTCTTCACTCAGAGTTGTGAACCTGTGGGAATTCTCTACCATAGAAAATTGTTGAGGCCAGTTCGTTAGATATATTCAAAAGGGAGTTAGATGTGGCCCTTATGGCTGAAGGGATCAAGGGGTATTGAAAGAAAGCAGGAATGGGGTATAGAAGTTGCATGATCAGCCATGATCATATTGAATGGTGGTGCAGGCTCGAAGGGCCGCATGGCCTACTCCTGCACCTACTTTCTATGTTTCTATGCTGTAAATCTGAAATAAAATCATAAAATGCTGGAAATACTCAGAAGATCAGGCAGCATCTCAACTTGAGATGTGAACTCTGTTGCTTGCCACGGATGTTTCCTGAACTGAGTATTTCCAGCATTTTCTGTCTTCTCAGGCCTTTCTTTACTATCCGAGGCCTTGCAAGCATCCAGCATCACTTCCTGCACACGTTTTTTTTTTGCTTTTAACATGCATGGCAACAAGCCACTACTTCAATAAAATAATAAAAAATTCAATCTAAAAGCTTAAATCCAAACTTACCTGGAAGATGAGTGTGTCCCTTTATGAAATGCTGACATGGGTCCAAGTTCACAAGAGTGTGATGTTAATTCGGCGTTGCACGCCAACTGATGTCACACTCTCCATATTTGCACATCCAGGGCCAGCACTGCTATCGGCAGCCCTAAGGCCCTCACCAATATGGCGGTCCCACACCAGAGAAGTGCGTTAGAGTGGCAGCCACAATTTTTCCAGTACCCGATGGATTGCGGTGCTAACTTGTGGCAGTAAGTAGCCCAATTTCTGGCCAGAAACTTTGGTCTTCCCATCGCTTAATTAGAGGAAAGTCAGTCTTATCCAAGAATGAATGTCAGAAAAGCCCTAACCAAGAGCATAGATAACTTTTTCTGTAATTGTGACCATAGTGCATTATCGTTCCTCAACCTCTCCAGCCTTTGAAATGGTTGACCACTCTGTCTTTTTATGATGTCAACGTGCAGGTGTTTCTCGTGGAATATTATCCATGGGGGCAACAATCTGGGTTTAGGTCATCGGTCCATATTTGTTTGTATTTGGAGAGTGACAACAGAAAGCCAAAAAATGTTTTTCTTCAGTCTTTATAAATGTAATCTAACCTCATACAAAATGCCTGCCCATGTATCCCAAGGGAATTCTCTGATCGGGTGCTGTAAATTTTTGAACATAGAAGAGATGAATGTTTATTACTTGTGTGGTGCGCTAATGATCTTGCTGCATCTTCTAGTTAAATGCTGAGGCAGGGTGCAGACAAGGCCCTATATATAGCTGTGTTCAAAAAGTACTTGTGGTGTGAATTAAAAAAAAAAATGAATAATAAACTACATTTCCACAGTTATTGTTGATAATGGGCAGAAAATGGAAACTAATGTACCTATGTGACTTATCCTCATCATCCTCACAAAGTTGGTGAATAATTCTGTTTGAATATAGTTCAATCTTCATCTACAAAGAATGAGAAGGAACATAATTGAAGTACGTAATGTATTTATGTATCACACAAGGAACAGAATTATTTACGAGAAGTTTTATTCAACCTACGCACATTGGCCCAGATTTTAGATTGGGAGGCCATGGGGCTGAGATTAGAAATATGACTTAAGGTACACCATGCATTTATTAGTTTACATGCACAGTTTGAAAAGCTGTAGGCCCTAATCAAAAGTTAATCCAGGAAAGATTTTAATGAATATAATTTGACCATATCTGCAACAGTTGAATTTAACTGAAATGGAACATTTGAAAAACTTGGCTAAGTTCCAGATTTATAAAACACTAGTCCGACTTCAACTGGAGTGTTGTGTCCAATTCTGGGCACCGCACTTTAGGAAGAATGTGGAGGCCTTAGAGAGGGTGCAGAAAAGATTTACAAGAATGGTTCCAGGGATAATTTAACTACATTTAACAGTATGTTGGTAGACAAGCAATGGATAGCATTTAAAGAATTAATACATAATTTACAACAAATATACATTCTTTTAAGGCACAAAAACCCCACAGAAAAGTGATTCCACCATGACTAACGAAAAGTTAATAGTTTTAGATCAAAGGAAGAGGCTTATAATGTTGCCAAAAAAGAGTAGTAAGCCTGACGATTGGGAGGATTTCAGAATTTAGCAAAGGAGGACCAAGAAATTGATGTATGGGAAAATAGAATATGAGAGTAAACTAGCAAGAGACATAAAAACAGACTGTAAAAGCTTCTATAGGTATGTGAAAAGGAAAAGATTAGCAAAAGTAAATGTGGATCCCTTACAAGCTGAGACCGGAGAAATTATAATGGGGAATAAGGAAACGGGAGAAAAATTAAACACATACTTTGTGTCTGTCTTCATGGAAGAAGACGCAAAAAAACTTGCTGGAAATAATGGAGACCCAAGGGTCTAGTGAGAATGTGGAACTGAAAGAAATTAATATTAGTTTTTAAAAAACTAGTACTGGAGAAATTAATGAGACTGAAAGCTGATAAATCCCCTGGACCTGATGGCCTACATCCTAGGGTTTTAAAAGAGGTGACTATAGAAATAGTGTATGCATTGGTTGTCATCTTCCAAAATTCCATAGATTCTAGAATGGTTCCACGGATTGGAAGGTAGAAAATGTAACCCCGCTATTTAAGAAAGGAGGGAGAGTGAAAACTGGGAACAACAGACCATCAGTAGCCTGACATCAGTAGGAGGAAAAATACTAGAATCTATTATTAAGGACATGGTAACAGGGCACTCAGAAAAGAATAATAAGATTGGGCAGAGTCAACATTGTTTTATGAAAGGGAAATCATGTTTGACAAATCTGTTAGTGTTTTGAGGCTGTAACCAGCAGAATAGATAAGGGGGAACCAGTGGATGTGGTGTATTTGGATTTCCAGAAGGCATTCGATAAGGTGACATACAAGAGGTTATTAAACAAAATTAGGGCTCATCGGATAGGGGGTAATATACTAGGATGGATTGGGGATTGGTTAACAGACAGAAAACAGAGAGTAGGAATAAATGGGTAATTTTCAGGTAGGCAGGCTGTATCTGGTGGGGTACCGCAAGGATCAGTGCTTGGCACTCAATTATTCACAATCTATATCAATAATTTGGATGAGGGGATCAAATGTCATATATCCAAGTTTGTTGATGATACAAAGCTAGATGGAAAAGTAAGTTGTGAGGAGGATGCAAAAAGGCTTCAAGGGGATATAGACAGGCTAAGTGAGTGGGCAAGAACATGGCAAATGGAATATAATGTGGAGAAATGTGAAATTATCCACTTTGGTAGTAAAAATAGAAAAGCAGAGTATTTTTTTAAAGGGTGAGATATTGGGAAATGTTGGTGTTCAGAGGGACCTGAATGTCCTTGTACATGAATCACTGAAAGTTATCATGCAGATACAGGAAGTAATTGGGAAAGAAAATGGTATGTTGGCCTTTATTACAAGAGGATTTGATTATAAGAGTAAAGACATGTTACTGCAATTATATAGGGCCCTGGTGAGACTACACCTGGAGTATTGTGTACAGTTTTGGTCTACTTGCCATTGAGGGAGTGCAACGAAGGTTCACCAGACTGATTCCTGGGATAGGGGGAATTGTCCTATGAGGAGAGATTGAGTAGATTAGGCCTATATTCTTTAGAGTTTAGAAGAATGAGAGGTGATCTAATTGAAACATACAAAATTCTTACAGGGCTTGACAGGGTAGATGCAGGGAGGATGTTTCGCCTGGTTGAGGAGTAGAACCAGGGGTCACAGTCACAGAATAAGGGGTCGGCCATTTAGGACTGAGATGAGAAATTTCTTCACTCAGGGTTGTGAATCTTTGGAATTCTCTACCCCAGAGAGCTGTGGAAGCTCAGTCATTGAGTATATTTAAGACAAGAGATCGCTAGATTTTTGGATATTAAGGTAATCAAGGGATATGGGGATAGTGCAGGCAAGTGGAGTTGAGGTAAAGAATCAGTCATGATATCATTGAATGGCGGAGCAGGCTCGTGGGGCCTAATGGCCTACTCCTCTTATTTCTTACGTTCTTATGTTCTCATGAGGGACTTCAGTTACGTGGATATACTGGAGAAGCTGGGGTTTTTCTCCTTGGAGCAGAGAAGGTTGAGAGGAGATTTAATGGAACTACTCAAAATCATGGGTCTAGGCAGAGTAGATAGAGAGAAACTTCCCATTAGCAGAAGGGTCGAGAAACAGAGGACACAGATTTAAGGTGATTGGCAAATGAACCAAAGGTGACATGAGGAAAAACCTTTTATGCAACGAGTGGTTTGGATCTGGAGTGCACTGCCTGAAAGGGTGGTAGAGGCAGATTCAATTGTGGCTTTCAAAAGGGAATTATGAAGTACCTGTACGTGAAGGAAAGAAAATTGCAGGGCTACGAGGAAAGGGCGGGGGAGTAGGACTAGCTGAAGTGCTCTTGCAGAGAGCCAGCATGGGCTCGATGGGCCAAATGGCCGTCTTCTGTGCTGTGACCTTTGTATGGTT
The DNA here is from genome assembly GCF_044704955.1 of Pristiophorus japonicus. Classification (NCBI taxonomy): domain Eukaryota; kingdom Metazoa; phylum Chordata; class Chondrichthyes; family Pristiophoridae; genus Pristiophorus; species Pristiophorus japonicus. The sequence continues at coordinate 246,868,375 of NC_091978.1, read as the reverse complement.
CTGTGATTCTAAGTTCAAAAACATGATCACAGATAACTAAGTTGTAAAATACACAGAGCAATCATTCTGCTGGCTAGGATGGGATACTATTCATAGCAGTTTCATGATTTCATGTAGGGTCAAAAACATGCATGATAGCTATATATGTTGTACCATACTTGAACTGGGAAAGATTTATTTAAAATTAAACATTTAATGCCAATGTTTTGTTTAAAACAAATCAGTAGTTATAATTCCAAAATCTATCTCCCCCTGCTTTGGTTACTTCAGCTATATTGTATTTAAACTAACTTCTTAACACACAATTTTTGAAATTTTACTTGAAACAGTAGATACAGTATATGTCAAAAGAAATGTTAATTTTACTTTTTCAATAGTGTAAAAATTAAGTATGCCAAATATTAATCTGTGCTCTCTATCTCTGCACTGCACCCCTCCCCCCACCCCGACCACACTCATCCACCACCATTTAAGAATGTTATTGGTAGTTTTAAGTTTGTAAAGTTTTTGTACTTTTTCTTTTGTTGTCAGTGCCCTAATTGAGCTAACTTTGACTGGTCCTATTGCTAACTAGTGCTAGTTCCTGTTGCTAACTAGTGCTAGTTCCTGTTTTTAAATGTGTTACAAGTGCCACAATTACTTCCCAGCTTTTGACCAGATACCTGTTTGTCTTTCTTCCACCGCAAAGTACAAGAATGTCTTTACTAAGATAGAATCTGCACTCATCCCTTGCCCTCAATGTCTCATAAGGGGAGGAATTGGGGTCATTTGCACCTCCTATTAGAGTTTTCACCTGGGCATGGTGCTGCTAATGACTCCCGCTAAATTCTACGGGAGTTTAGCAGCGGTGGTAACCAGTGGTGTCCTGCTCCGCTGTCATCATCACCATGCGCAGCACTCCGTTTTCACCCCGGAACAAAAGTTGGCCTGCCTCCTTGAGGCTCCATGGGCGATGACAGCGACAGCTTTGAGCATGTTAACGGAGCGGCAGGAGGCTCGCGGGACACTACTTAAAGGGGAGGTGTCGGCCATGTTGCAAAAAAATGTTGTCATTTTCCTGAGCGCCCCGTTGACGTTTTGAACGTGGGGTCCATGTGATCTGGCAGCCAGGCACTCCGCTTGAGTACCAGGCTGGTGGCACGGCACCTCACTACCCGGTGGTCCAGGTAGGAACCCACAGAGTTGGCAGCTTGCACACTCTTCCCTTTAATGAAGGGCAGGGCCCCTCCTACGCTGCAGCGCTATGCGACCCAGGGTGTAGCGCTGCACCCTGTTCCCTCTGTTTCCGCCACGTTCGTGCCCTAGAGAGAAAGTGGAGCACGTTCTTTTGCGCTCCGCTTCCTTTTGTGGGAGATAACCCCAATTTTGAGAGCGGGGTGGGACTTCGAGCCTGGCAAAAAGTCCTGCCTCGTGGATGTTACCACCCCTGAACTAAATTTTTCCCCGCTAGTGCCTTAATTCTGGCGCTTATACAGATATCAATTGATACAAAGGTTATTTTAACATGACTATAGGTGAAAGAGCCTATGGTTTTGACTAGGTTGACCAAGGCAAATAGCTAATTTACAGAATAAATAAAACTCTTTCCCCATCTTTTCTAAGGAAAACAGTGAAGAGGAAAAGGAAGATGGTGCAGGAAGAATGAAAAGAGGGAAGAATAATTCCATGCAGTGAAGAGGAAAAGCATGTAGTCTGTCATAATTGGAACTTGAGAGGAACCAGAAGGAGGTTTAGAGAAGCAATGACCCATAGCAATATTGTTAAAATGAGATTGTGATCGAGAGATTTGGAGACTAGAGTTGAGAAATCTTTATCTTGGATGGACTTGAACTTTCTACAAAGGAAAGCACAAAATAGCCATCCATTCTCCCATTTCCGAAGTTCAATCATAGCCTGAAGACAAACATCCCCTCCCTTTTTGAAGCACAGTAGCACAGGAATCATTATGCACTGTGCAGTATGTGATCATGTCAATCTATGCTTATCCCAATAATATGTTTATTCAGTCCATAAGATTAATGAGGTAAAAAGAAAATATATGTAGAAATAGTAGAATAACATCTTTTCCATTGTGAATAGATAGTCATGGTCTTTCAATGCTAAACTAAGCTTCAATTTGTATATAGCTTTCTGAAAAGTTTTATAGTTGTCAAGGTGAAATAGGTAAAAATTGTCAAGATGAATCTGGCAGTCAGATTGTATTGTTGAAGAGATTTAAAGCAGATGTGACCTTCAATAAAAAGAAAGTATTGTGCAAGTCTGAAAACTCAGCTTACACAGCTGGTCACAAATACATTTTAACAAATCTGCTTTGTGGAAAGATAGCAGTAACTGAACCTTTGCCTTTATATTAATTTATAATTTTTTGTGGAGTTTGATGATTGTAGCTTTGAAATTAAAAGAAGCTGGAGAATAAAAGCAACTTAATTAACACCCCCCCCCCCCCCCACCCCGGGCCCCACACCCCATCCCCCACACACAAATTGAAAGCCTTTATCCATCTGGAAAATGACTTTATGCAGTGCATCAAAGGTTGATAGTAAATCTCTGCTCCATTTAAGTGTTGCATTGAACTTTTGCCTGCTGCAAAATTTTTTATCATTATAATTAAAAGATTGCTTAAAAAGCAAGAAAATTTATATTAAAAAACTTGAATATTTGTGTTATTCCACTTCTGAGAGTATGAAAACTGCAAAATGTCTGCAGTCATTACATGTAACAAAGTTTTCAAAAATTCCAGAGAGTAATCTTGGAAGCAGTCTTTTTTTTTACTTTAAGCCCTAGCTTCCACAGAAGTAATGCAAGTTCCAGCAAGCATTATCCTGGGTTGATACCCATTCTGAGTTTCTCTGGTGTCTCCTGAGGAACCATGAATTTGTGTCTTTTGAAATTTGTTCAGGGTTTTAGAACATAAGGGGCAATATTATGAATTTGTGCTTCATTGGGCAGTGCAGACTCATCAAATTACCTCCAGAAAGTACATGAGAATAAGCCATTCAACCATGGAGTCTTCATTTTTCACTGAACCATGTACAATTTATAATATGGATTTACCCTGACTAGTGGGTCCTTGTGAAGGAGGTGAAAACAACAGGTAAATGTCTAAGAAGAAAAACTCTGAAATTTCTCCTGGAATGTTAGTTAGTCAAGCAAAAGCTCCTGGATACCACGTCTATTGATTCACCTGTCTGGTTGCATTCAACAAATAATATCTCCATGTTCTAAAAGAATTGGAAAGATAGTTTTCCTTTGGGATCGTCTATATCAAAAACCTTCAATGCCTTTGTAATGAGAAAGAAAAAAGGAAAGCACACTCCAGATCTTGCCTTGTTCCAGTATGTACCTCAGAAAGATCATAAGACCTGATCAAGCCCATCTTATGCAGTTAAATTAGGTTATTCCTGACTATTCATAGTCACGGAGTTTGCAGCCACAGTAGACTTGCTGCTTTACATGTTACAATGATGCAATCATGTTATTCCCAAGAATCTGGGTTTTAACTTAGTTTTTAGTCAGTTAAAATCTTTGGGAGAGAAATTGGCCTAATTTGCATTTCCCATTAGCACCTCTGGGGGCGATAAAGGGGCGCAAATGGGTTTGCAACCAGGCGCAGCGAATTGAGCAGTGCCCGCAAAATTCCCTTCCGCTTTTACGCTGGCCTTAAGATTTAGCGCCTCGGTCTCTAGCACCTCAGTGATCATGATGTCATCCTGTGCGTAGCGCCCCGGATCCAAAATTTCCTCTCGCCCCCTGCCTGAGCGCCTGCCGTTAGCAACTAGGCCGATAGGCTCGCAGCTCCATAAGGAGCTCGAGAGCTTTTCACTTCTATCCATGGGAATCTCCAGCCATCCCCTGCCCTTTCTCTCCCAAATCTTCTCGCTTCCACTATTCAAGTTCCCCTGGCTTCATCAGTCGGTGCATTTTAGCTCCAACTACAAGTTAACTGTTTCTAACCGTCATCACCCATCCCTCATCCCTGCTATCTGCTTCTGAAATTTAGGTTCTGAATTCCTGGGCTTTACTGGACGTCAAGGGGCCAAAATTGCCCACCATCCGAAACGAGGCGCACCTATCGTTTTCAAAGTACATGGGGCGGTCAAACCGGAGAAATTTAGCACTTTGTGTTTTATTTTGGAGCAGGTGGAGGGCCGGGGGGGGGGGGGAGTGGCTGTCACTAGCGGGGCGGATATGTGGTTGGAGCGGAGTGACTGATGCTGGAAGGCATCAGTGTCACGCTGATGACATCATCGTGCCGGCGCGTCACAACGTCTCTCCCCTTCAGTTAAAGGGGAGGGCTGCTGCGAAATCTGCGGCCACTTTAGTGGCAAACACTGGGCCACCAGAGAAGGTTTTGGCCAGGCCAACAGCCTGGCACCCAAGAGGGGGTGCCAGGCTGCCTGTTGGCAGCCCAGCCGAACCTACGGTCATAACTGTTGGCCTGAGCTAGCAGTCGGCAGACAAAAAAAAATAACATCTCCCTTTTCAGGGTGGCCCGCCGCCAAGCCACAGAGAGTGTACCGACAGCAAAATCTGTCAGTGGCACCGATCGGCGGTGGGGCGTTGCTTCCACAGGGCAATTCTGGAAAAGTGGTAAGTTCTAGAGGGGCAATTTCCGGACGAGGTCCCCGCCAGTCGGTAAGGGGTCGGCACGTGCACACCGCCAACGGCCTTCGAAAAAGGGACAATTTCCCTGCACTGATTTGCTGTGTCAAGAATCTGTTAAAACAAAAAATTATCTACCTCACTCTGGCTGTTTCTCTGCTGAGTAGGGTGACTCATTCTACTGGTTTTCTGCTTTGTTGGTTACCGGCTTGCGTGGTTTTACTTTTTCTCTGCTGCTTCTGATCTATGCTAACCTCCAACTTCGCGGGAACTTCACCACCATCTTCCTGCACTGAAACCGACTTCTCATCACCACGGCAATAACCTCCATCCTTCAATTTTCGTCCCTTCACATAGCTTCTGGACTTTTCTCGCCTGCTACTCCTGTCTCCGAACTTGGACAACAGTTTGTTGATGCTCCAAATCGATTCAATCCTACGGATGTCAACATTTCCCCGCCATGGGACCTCCAACTTTAACTCTGAACTCCTTACTATTGTCACCAAATCCATTCCTTGTTACTACCAGCAAATATGCATCACTTTAATTGCTACATAACCGAGCCTATGTAACTTGAGTTTTTCCGTGTCCATTTGCGTGCGCGTTTTGGCTGTCGCTTCGGACCCGAGCCACTTACTTCTATTTCCACTTATTTTTCCCGCTTTTTCTTTTCTCCCTATCCCTCCCTGACCGCTCTCTCCTGTCGTCATGCTGCCTTTCATTTCTCCTCTCTCGGATACTCTGTCTTCCCAAATCCCTACCTGAATCCTTCATTACTCTTCGACCTTCCTACTCTCTTGCCGCAATCCCAGGCTCGACTCCCTCTTAGATAAGCCTGCAGCTTCCCTCTGTGCTTCTCTTGGCATCCTACGAAGGGCCCAGCATGGCACTTGTCACTGCCTCCTCATGGGTAGCAACCCCAACTGCCCCATCCTGCTCTCTCACCGACCTTGCCACCCAGCTTGCCCACGGGGGGCTAACCTTGCCAATCTCCTCCCCGTCCAAATCATCCCTCCAAGTGCTGACCCTGTGGATGCTGGCAGTGGATCAGCCAACACCAATCCTCTCCGCCTCTCCTTGCAGAATGTCCATTCGTTTGTGAACAAGGCTCTTGCCATCCATGAGCTTATCGTGGATGATTGCATCGACATCATGGCCCTGATGGAAACTTGGCTGAGAGGTGATAACATCTTACCTTTAAACGAAGCATCCCCGCCTGGCTATATCTTCCACCACTTGCCCCGCCCTGATTGCCGTGGTGGCGATGTGGTTCTCATCACCAAATCGTACCTTGGTCTGTCCCCCTATTCCTCGGCACTTTCTCCTCCTTTGAACATCTCACCTTATTCCACACCTCTCAGCTCTCTCTTAAAATTCTTGTTCTCGATCGCCGACCGAAGTACGATAAAAATGTTATCACCGAGATATCTTCACTGCTTTCCTCCTTCAGCCTCTGCACCGAGTGACTTCTCATCCTCGGTGATTTCAACCTCCATCTCAATTCATCATGTTCTCTCCCCTCTGAGTTCATGAGCCTCCTGTCCTCTCTTAATCTCTCCTTCCATGTGAATTCCTCAACCCATATTCACGGTCACTCCCTTGACCATGCCGTTTCTCGTGGCATCGCCATTCCTACCATGTCAGTTACAGATAAGGCCATCTCTGACCATTTCCCTGTATTGCTCTCCACCCACATCCCCCTTCCCCCACCCATCCCTACTTCCTTCTGCGTCCGTCCCTTGAAAAAACTCTCTCCAAACTGTCTCATAACTGCACTTATCAACTCCAATTTGCCCAGCCTTTGGCCCTCCATTAACCATGATATTTCTGCAGCCACTGATCTATTCAACCACACCCTCACCACCATCTTTGATGCCCTAGTCCCTATTAAAACCATTACTCTCTCTCACCCTGGCTGTTCACCCTGGTAAGGCCCTCATCTTCGCGCTCTCAAGTCCAAGGGGCGCAGATTTGATCGGATGCGGTGGACAACTGGTTTAGCCATTCACGCTAGATCTGGCTGGACCACATAAAGCCTTATCAGGTCCTACTCCTGTCTGCCAAAACTGCTCATTATTCCAGGATTATTCTGGAATGCAAAGATAACCCCTGGCTACTATTCCCTACTGCTACCAGTCTTCGTAAACCCCTCTCCCCTGTCTCCGCCACACTCATCTCCAACAATAAGTGTGAGGAGCTCATGGACTTCTTTGTTATTAATGATTTAGATGAAGGAATTGAGTGTCATATCTCCAAGTTTGCAGATGACACTAAGCTGGGTAGTGGTGTGAGCTATGAGGGGGATGCTAAGAGACTGCAGGGTGACTTGGACAGGTTAGGTGAATGGGCAAATGCATGGAAGATGCAGTATAATGTGGATAAATGTGAGGTTATCCACTTTGGTGGCAAAAACACAAAGGCAGAATATCATCTGAATGGCGGCAGATTAGGAAAAGGTGCAACAAGACCTGGGTGTCATGGTACATCAGTCATTGAAAGTTGGCATGCAGGTACAGCAGGCGGTGAAGAAGGCAAATGGTATGTTGGCCTTGATAGCTAGGAGTTTTGAGTATAGGAGCAGGGAGGTCTTACTGCAGTTGTACAGGGCCTTGGTGAGGCCTCACCTGGAATATTGTGTTCAGTTTTGGTCTCCTAATCTGAGGAAGGACGTTCTTGCTATTGAGGGAGTGCAGCGAAGGTTCACCAGACTGATTCCCGGGATGGCAGGACTGACGTATGAGGGGAGACTGGATCGACTGGGCCTTTATTCACTGGAGTTTAGAAGGATGAGAGGGGATCTCATAGAAACATATAAAATTCTGATGGGACTGGACAGGTTAGATGCAGGAAGAATGTTCCCGATGTCGGGGAAGTCCAGAACCAGGGAACATAGTTTAAGGATAAGGGGTAAGCCATTTAGGACTGAGATAAGGAGAAACTGCTTAACTCAGAGCATTGTTAACCTGTGGAATTCCCTACTGCAGAGAGTTGTTGATGTCAGTTCATTGGATATATTCAAGAGGGAGTTAGATATGACCCTTATGGCTAAAGGGATGAAGGGGTATGGAGAGAAAGCAGGAAAGGGGTACTGAGGAGAATGATCTGCCATGATCTTATTGAATGGTGGTGCAGGCTCGAAGGGCCGAATGGGCTACTCCTGCACCTATTTTCTATGTTTCTATCTCCCTAAGATTGAGACCATCCGATCTGCTGCCTCTGCCACTTCCCTTCCTTCCCCTAGCCTACTGGGCCAAACTTCCTCTGAGGCTCCCCCCTGTCCTAGCCCTGAACTCGCATCTTTCGCCAGTTTCTCTCTGATCTCCCCTCCTGACCTCTCCACGCTCATCTTGTCCATGAGACCTACTTCCTGCTCACTTGACCCTATTCCCACTAAACTGCTGACCACCCAACTTGCTTTCCTGGCTCCCATGTTAGCGGACATTGTTAATGGTCCTTTCTCCTCAGGTACTGTCCCCCTCTCCCTCAAATCTTCCATCATCACCCCTCTCCTCAAAAAAACAACACTTGACCCCACTTGCGAGCTACCGCCCCATCTCCAACCTCCCTTTCCTCTCCAAAGTCCTTTAACATGTTGTCCGCTCCAAAATCCCTGCACTCGCCTTGTTCCATTCTTATCTATCTAATCGTAGCCAGAGAATCATCTGCAATGGCTTCTCTTCCCCACCCCGCATCATTACCTCTGGTGTCCCCCATTGATCTATCCTTGACCCCTTCCTGTTTCTCAACTATATATTGCCCCTTGACCACATCATCCAAAAACACAGCATCAATTTCCACATGTACGCTGATGACACCCAGCTCTACCTCACTACCACTTCTCTCGATCCCTCCATGGTCTCTAAATTGTCAGACTGCTTGTCCAACATCCAATTCTGGATGAGCAGAAATATTCTGCAATTGAATATTGCGAAGACCGAAGCCATTGTTTTCGGTCCCCGCCACAAACTCCGTTCCCTAGCCACTGACTCCATCTCACTCTCCAATTTCTGTCTGAGGCTGAACCAGACTGTTCGTAACCTTGGTGTCATATTTGACACACCTATCCGCAGCATAACTAAGACCACTTATTTCTACCTCCGTACATCGCGTGTTTCCACCCTTGCCCCAGTTCATCTGCTGCTGAAGCCCTCATCCATGCCTTTGTTACCTCTGCACGTGACTATTCCAAAGCACTCCTGGCTGGCCTCCCACATTCTACCCTATGTAAACTGGAGTTGATCCAAAACTCGGCTGCCCATGTCCTAACTCGCACCAAGTCCCGCTCACCCATCACCCCTGTGCTCGCTGACTTACATTGACCTCCTGTTAAGCAATGCCTCGAGTTCAAAATTCTCATCATTATTTTCAAATCCTTCCATGGCCTCGCCCCTCCCTATTTCGGTAATCTTCTCCAGCCCCACAACCCCCCGAGCTGTCTGTGCATCCCTGATTATAATCGCTCAACCATTGGTGGCCATGCCTTCTGTTGCCTAGGCCCCAAGCTCTGGAACTCCCTGCCTAAACCTCTCTACCTCTCTACTTCTCTTTCCTCCTTCAAGACGCTCCTTAAAACCTATCTCTTTGTCCAAGCTTTTGGTCACCGGCATTAATTTCTACTTATGCGATTTGGTGCCAAATTTATAATCTCTTAATATTCCTGTGGAGTGCCTTGGGACGTTTCACTATGTTATAAATGCAAGTTGTTATTGTTAAGGTGGGGGGTGGGGGCGCAGGAATGGAACAAGGAATGCAGACATTATCAGGAGTTGGAAAGTGAGAAAGGATTGTGGTGTGAAGGGAAGTGGGATGAGAGAGGATGAAGACACCGTCTGCTGCCCAATGAGTCGCAGCACTCGCTCCTCCAGGTCTATAAGTTGCTTGAACTGCGAATCACACACACACACACACACACACCCTCCGTTCTCTGCTGCTCCCTCCTATTGTGGGCCATCTTGGCCTGCAAGAGAAACAAATTTGTGTGGGTCAGAGTCCAGCTATGTGTTTGGGAGATATACATGCCACAGTTGATTAGCTGTAATTGTAGGCAAGACATGAGATGTGGATGTGAGTTTTAGTAGATAGAGATGCTTGGTGGTTGAGTGGTGGGGGTACGGTGGTTTGTGGATTGTGTACATACTGAGGTTCAGATGCTGGTATGTAGGACCTCTTGAAGCATGTACTCACCTTGACCACCCGACTGAGGTCGTTGTATATCTTCCGGCACTATGTCAGGCTGCATACAAACACACTACTGGCTGAGACCTCCTGGGCCACTTCCCTCCACATAGTCCTGATGACCTGGGGCAATGGCCTCCTTTCAGTGGCCGGGAACGCACTGCCCTCCTTCGTTCCACTCCCGCAACCAATGCCTCCAATGCCTGGTCGCTGAAATGGCGAGCTCTCTCCCTGGGAGTGGGATCAGCCATTACGATCAGGGGATTGATTTGGTTGCAGGTCGCCGTCACAGCCAGCAATGCTCATAATGAGGATCAGCACAATGATCCTCCCTCCCCTTTAAGTGTTAGGAGGAGCCAATGTGAAGGAAACTCTTAGAGTCTACCTGTAAAACAAAAAACATTAAACCGTGCCACCCGCCCTGGATGACACAGCAGACATTTACAAGGCCCTTTTTTTTTTTCCTTTTTTGTGGTTTTTTTTTTGTGTTTTTCTTTTTTTTGGGCGCTAAAATCACATTTTTTCCAGTGCCCCCTATAAAAGGGGAGGGGGACACTAAAAGCACCAGCAATTAAAACAAATTAAACTTTAAAACGTAAAATCAAATTAAAATTTGGTTGCCAGGCGTGATGATGCACTCCAGTCCCTCCGGTGCCCACCTCTTGCGGAAGGCCGCGAGCGTACCGGTGGACACCGCGTGCTCCATCTCCAAGGATACCCTGGACCGGATGTAAGAGCGGAAGAGAGGCAGGCAGTCAGGTTGAACGACCCCCTCGACCGCCTGCTGCCTGGACCGGCTGATGGCACCCTTGGCCGTGCCCAGGAGCAGTCCTACGAGGAGGCCTTCGGACCCACCCGCTCCCCTCCGCACAGGGTGCCCAAAGATCAGGAGAGTGGGACTGAAGTGCAGCCAGAATTTCAGGAGCAGCCCCTTCAAATAATAAAACAGGGGCTGCAACCTCGTGCATTCCATAAAAACATGGAACACGGACTCTTCCAGACCGCAGAAATTGCAGGCGGCCTGGGAGTCCGTGAACCGGCTTAAAAATTTGTTGCACGGCACTGCTCCGTGCACCACCCTCCAGGCCAAGTCCCCGATGAATAGTGGGAGGACTCCCGCATAGAGTGCCCTCCATCGGGGACCCCCGCCTCCTCCGGACGGCAAGATGGTACGCCATGGCGTGTCCGGACGGCCGGCGAGGATGGCAAAGTTGAGAGTGTGCAGGAGCAGCCCGTAAAGGAAACCCCTCCGCGCGGAACTGAAAGGCACGGAGGCTGATTTCCCCGAGGCGGCTCAAGTTGTGAGGCGCCGGCCCCCGAGGGAGGTTCTGGGATTTGGCGCCAATGAGGAATTCCGTCCGGACGGGGGTCAGTTCGGACGGGATCTCCCCATGTGCTTGAGCCTCCTCGATGCACCTAACAGAGTCAGGGCCCAAAGCTGTTTTTAGCGACTCGATGGCTTCGGCCGCGTGGCGGACGTCGGCTGAATTTAGGCGCCGCGCCAGCGTGCCTGGCGCCATCCAGCCCGCTCCTCCGCCATCGAGCAGGTCTCTGACCCTGGTCACCTCACCAGCCACAGCCCTCTCTTCTGACCGCCACATAAAACCTCGGTCGTGGAGCTACGGATTCCCGAGCAGTGGCTCCTGCAGGACAGCCGCCACTCCAGCCGGCGGAGAGCTGCGCTTGGTGGAGACTTTGTTCCAGACCCTGATGAGTTCCTTGTAAAAGACAGGCAGCTCCCAGAGGGTGGTCCTGACACCCCCCAAGTTCACAAACAGGAGCTGCGTGTCGTAGTTGAGGTCGCGCTGCTGGCGGAAGAAATACGTTGCCAGAGCGCACCACCTAGGAGGGGGCTCAACGTAAAGGTATCTCTGCAGGGTCTGAAGATGGAAAGTCGCGAGCTGGGTGCTGACGCACACCAACGACTGACCGCCCTCCTCAAGCGGGAGACTCAAGGCCACAGCAGAGACCCAGTGCTTCCTGTTGTTCCAGAAGAAGTCCACCAGCTTCTTCTGTATCTTGGCGACAAACGCAGGGGGGAGGGGTCAAAGTGACCAGCCGGTACCACAACATTGCGGCCACCAGCTGGTTTATGACTAGCGCTCGACCCCTGTAGGACAGCACTCGGAGCAGTCCTGTCCAGCGCCCTAGGCGAGCGGCGACCTTGGCCTCCAGCTCCTGCCAGTTCGCCGGCCAGGCTCCCTCGTCGGGGCTAAGGTAGACTCCCAGATAGAGGAGATGGGTCGTGCTCCAGGCAAAAGGCCTGAGCTCCTCCGGCAGGGAGTCCACCCGCCACTGACCCACCAGGAGTCCGGAACATTTCTCCCAGTTGATTCTGGCAGAGGATGCGGCCGAGTAAATCTCTTGGCACTCACGCATCCTCCGCAGGTCAGCGGGATCCTCTACCGCGAGGAGCACGTCATCGGCGTAAGCCGAGAGGACGACCTCCATGCCCGGCCCTTGCAGGCCAATGTGAAGGATCATTGCCGACAGCATTGCACCTGAAATTCATTATGGCTCTGCTGGTAGCATCCCTTTAACGTCCTACTGAGGTCATTCATGCTTGATTTAGCGCTCCAGTTCTTTCCTGAAGCACTAACAGCCAATTTACTGGACACTGAGAATCATTAGCGCCTGGCACTAATTTTTTAAGATTTCAAAAGTTAACGCCCCAAACGGGGCACCACTGAATTTCTAACCCTAAAGTTTTTCCCACCTCTAAGAAGTACAATGGTACCAGGGAAGTGGGCGAATTAAGGTAAATATTTTAAACTTGGAAAACATATAGAAAAACGTAACATTCAAATATATAAAGGACAGAGAAAGTAGGGAAGTAGAGAGAATAGGAATAAAAAACAGGAGCAGCAAGGTGAGCACAGGCAATGTTTGCATTTTTTATTGAAAAATGTTTTCATGTTTAATTTAGTATTTTGATATTATTCCTTGAGATATTCTGAGGTATCTTTATTATTGACTTATTTCAGTGTCACAGAGCCAATGCTGAAAACAAAAAAACTAATATAATCCAAGTTAAAATGTTCACAAAAACCATTTTGAGAGACTGGCTGTTACATCTGAAAATTGGAGTGAATTGAAAATTGAGAAGAAAATGAATAAAAATTGATATTTACTGTGTTTTGCTGGCGCATATTTTTTTTCCTGTCACGGCTCTGTCCTGTAGTAGTGATCTCTTTTCACCACTCCCTCCCCTCCTTTCTCTCTTGAAGTGTTTTCTTTGTAATGGTGACAATATTTACTTTTCAGTTAGCAAACAACCGAAAAAACACTGAAGCTCTGCATGTGCAACTACTTCAACTTCCTTGGTAGCAGTCGTGTCCCTGTAAATACATAGATTATTTTAAGTTTATTTTCAGATGTATTTTACCAGGTTCTCTTTACATCAATTTATTCTTCTTTGTAAATTAGGATAGTTGAATTTAAAATATTTTGGCTGTCTGTTGTGTTCTGCCCTAAGACAGGTCCCAAGTCCCAGAATTAAAGTTTTTGACCCACTTACTAAAGAAAAGTAGCTGAGGTGGTTTCCTGCTGCTGCCTTCACATGTTTTAACTTGGGAGTACCTTCTCCTAGGTGGGCTACGACCAAGGTTAAAGAGCACTACTTGCTGGAGTGTGTCTCAAACCCAACCATTCTAAGTCGGATTTGGGTATACTTCAACTGAGCCAGTGGTCACTCTGTCTGGATACGAGTACTCATTGGATATCAAACACAGAAACATAGAAAATAGGTGCAGGAGTAGGCCATTTGGCCCTTCGATCCTGCAACACCATTCAATAAGATCATGGCTGATCATTCATCTCAGTATCGCTTTCCTGCTTTCTCTCCATACCCCTTGATCCCTTTAGCCATAAGGGCCACATCTAACTCCCTCTTGAATATATCCAACAAACTGGCATCAACAATTCTCTGCTGTAGGGAATTCCACAGGTTAACAACTCTCTGAGTGAAGAAGTTTTTACTCATCAGTCCTAAATGGCTTACCCCTTATCCTGAGACAATGTCCCTGGTTTTGGACTTCCCCAACATTGGGAACATTCTTCCTGCATCTAACCTGTCCAGTCCCGTCAGAATTTTATATGTTTCTATGAGATCCCCTCTCATCCTTCTAAACTCCAGTGAATAAAGGCCCAGTCAATCTAGTCTCTCCTCATATGTCAGTCCAGCCATTCCGGGAATCAGTCTGGTGAAGCTTCGCTGCACTCCCTCAATAGCAAGAACGTCCTTCCTCAGATTAGGAGACCAAAACTGAACACAATATTCCAGGTGAGGCCACACCAAGGCCCTGTACAACTGCAGTAAGACCTCCCTGCTCCTATACTCAAAACTCCTAGCAATGAAGGCCAACATACTATTTGCTTTCTTCACCGCCTGCTGTACCTGCATGCCAACTTTCAATGACTGATGTACCATGACATTCAGGTCTCATTGCACCTCCCATTTTCCTAATCTGACGCCATTCAGATAATATTCTGCCTTCGTGTTTTCGCCCCCAAAGTGGATAACCTCACATTTATCCACATTATACTGCATCTGCCATGCATTTTCCCACTCACCTAACCTGTCCAAGTCACCCTGCAGCCTCTTAGCATCCTCCTCACAGCTCACACTGCCACCCAGTTTAGTGTCACCTGCAAACTTGGAGATATTACACTCAATCCCTTCATCTAAATCATTAATGTATATTATAAATAGTTGGGGTCCTAGCACTGAGCCCTGCGGCACCCCACTAGTCACTGCCTCCCATTCTGAAAAGGACCCATTTATCCCGACTCTTTGTTTCCTGTCTGCCAACCAGTTCTCTATTCATGTCAGTACATTACCCCCAATACCTTGTGCTTTAATTTTGCACACTAATCTCTTGTGTGGGATCTTGTCAAAAGCCTTTTGAATGTCCAAATATACCACATCCACTGGTTCTCCCATGTCCACTCTACTAGATACATCCTCAAAAAATTCCAGAAGATTTATCAAGCATGATTTCCCTTTCATAAATCCATGTTGACTTAGACCAATCCTGTTACTGCTTTCCAAAAGTGCTGTTATTTCATCTTTAATAATTGATTCCAACATTTTCCCCACTACTAATGTTAGGCTAACCGGTCTATAATTACCTGTTTTCTCTCTTCCTCCTTTTTAAAAAAAGTGGTGGTAGATTAGCTACCCTCCAGTCCAAAGGAACTGATCCAGAGTCGATAGTGGAAAATGATCACCAATGCATCCACTATTTCTAGGGCCACTTCCTTAAGTACTCTGGGATACAGACTATGAGGCCCCGGGGATTTATCGGCCTTCAATCCCATCAATTTCCCAAACACAATTTCCTGACTAATAAGAATATCCTTCAGTTCCTCCTTTCCACTAGACCCTCGGTCCCCTCGTACTTCCATAAGATTATTTGTGTCTTCCTTCGTGAAGACAGAACCAAAGTATTTGTTCAACTGGTCTGCCATTTCTTTGTTACCCATTATAAATTCACCCAGATCTGACTGCAAGGTACCTATGTTTGTCTTCACTAATCTTTTTCTCTTCAAATATGTATAGAAGCTTTTGCAGCCAGTTTTTATGTTCCCGGCAAGCTTCCTCTCATACTCTATTTCCCCCCTCCTAATTAAACCCTTTCTCCTCCTCTGCTGAATTCTAAATTTCTCCCAGTCCTCAGGTTTGCTGCTTTTTCTGGCCAATTTATGTCTCTTCATTGGATTTAACACTATCCTTAATTTTCCTTGTTAGCCACAGTTGAGCCACCTTTCCCATTTTATTTTTACTCCAGACAGGGATGTACAATAGTTGAAGTTCATCCATGTGATCTTTAAATGTTTGCCATTGCCTATCCACTGTCAACCCTCTAACTATCATTGCCAGTCTATTCTAGCCAATTCACATCTCATACCATCGAAGTTATCTTTCCTTAAGTTCAGGACCCTAGTCTCTGAATTAACTGTGTCACTCTCCATCTTAATAAGGAATTCTACCATATTATGGTCACTCTTCCCCAAGGGGCCTCACACAACAAGATTGCTAATTAGTCCTTTCTCATTACACATCACCCAGTCTAGGATGGCCAGCCCTCTAGTTGGTTCGTCGATATATTGGTCCAGAAAACCATCCCTAATACACTCCAGAACATCCTCCTCCATTGTATTGCTACCAGTTTGGTGAGCCCAATCTATATGTAGATTAAAGTCGCCCCATAATAACTGCTGTTTATTGTACACATCCCTAGTTTCTTGTTTGATGCTGTCCCCAACCTCACTACTACTGTTTGGTTGTCTGTACACAACTCCCACTAGCATTTTCTGCCTTTTGGTATTCTGCAGCTCCAGCCATATAGATTCCACATCATCCAAGCTAATGTCCTTCCTTACTATTGCATTAATTCCCCTTTTATCCAGTAACTCTACCCCACCTCCTTTTCCTTTCTGTCTATCCTTCCTGAATGTTAAATACCCCTGGATGTTGAGTTCCCAGCCTTGGTCACCCTGAAGCCATGTCTCCGTGATGCCAATTATATCATATTCATTAATTGCTGCCTATGTAGTTAATTCGTCCACCTTATTATGAATACTCCTCGCATTGAGGCACAGAGCCTTCAGGCTTGTCTTTTTAACACACTTTTCCCTTTTAGAATTTTGCTGCAATGTGGCCCTTTCTGATTTTTGCCTTGGGTTTCTCTGCCCTCCACTTTTACTTTTCTTCTTTCTATCTTTTGCTTCTGCCCCTATTCTACTTCCCTCTGTCTCCCTGCTTAGGTTCCCATCCCCTGCCATATTAGTTTAACCCCTACCCAACAGCACTAGCAAACACTCCCCCTAGGTTCGGTTTGTACTGGTCCCACCTCCCCAGAACCAGTTCCAATGTCCCAGGAATTTGAATCCCTCCCTTCTGCAACACTCCTCAAGCCACGTATTCATCTGAGCTATCCTGCGATTCCTACTCTGACTAGTACGTGGCACTGGTAGCAATCCTGAGATTACTACCTTTGAGGTCTTACTTTTTAATTTAACCCTTAGCTCCCTAAATTCAGCTTGTAGGACCTCATCCCACTTTTTACCTATATCGTTGGTACCTATATGCACCACGACAACTGGCTGTTCACCCCCCCCCTTTCAAAATGTCCTGCAGCCGCTCCAAGACATCCTTGACCCTTGCACCAGGGAGGTAACATACCATCCTGGAATCTCAATTGCGGCCGCAGAAACGTTTATCTATTCCCCTTACAATAGAATCCCCTGCCACTATAGAACTCCCACTCTTTTTTTCTCCCCTCCTGTGCAGCAGAGCCACCCATGTGCCATGAACTTGGTTGCTGCTGTTCTCCCCGATGAGTCATCCCCCTCAACAGTACCCAAAGCGGTGTATCTGTTTTGCAGGTAATAGCATTTCGAGACCATACTCGTCTCCACTCATCAAGGCTGTCTAACCCTTCACCTCCTGACTCAGATGCAGGAATGCCACCACTAAGCCAAAGGCTCACTGCAAGTATGCTGTATCTGTGCACAAAATACCAAGTATTCTTGGACACACGGCCAATTCTGTGATGCTGTGCTCAGGGAATGCACCCAAGCATTCTGTGCGTGTGTGCACTCATCACTGAATCAGGCAGGCAGGCTGAAATTCTGGCATCGCTCTGCTCTAAATTCCTCAACGTGAAAATTTTGTTGGTTTTTGTAGGCCCTGTTGAGAATGTATGTTAACCTCATTACACTCATGAATTTTATGCGAATCACTTAAAACAGGTCCCATGACCAAGTCCCTTGTTTGCAGACCTCTAAAATGACAGTAACAGCTTGCGCATATATAGCATCTTTGATGTAGATAAAAGTCCCACAGCGCTTCACAGAGGTGCAATAAAACAAAAATAGGCACCGAGCCAAAGCAGGAGATATTAGAAGAGTTGACTAAAAGCTTGGTTAAATAGGAGAACTTTTAAAGAGAGCCTTAAAAGGAGCAGAGCGAGGCACAGGGACGTGGAGAGTTTTAGGGAGGGAATTCCAGACTGAGGTCCAGGCAGCTGCAGGTGCAGCTGCCAGTGGTGGAGAAAAGGGAGGAGGGGAAACGCATATGAAGCCAGAGTCAGAGGCATTCCTGTAATGTTACCTACCTATATAAAACAAGCACCCTTTGGCCCCCATGCTGTTCTCTCATGTTGTGAAGGAGTGGCTACAGAGCATGCAGTGGACTTGGTGACAAAACATGCAACAGCAAGTAAAACTTAGGCTTTGTCGCCACCAAGTTGCAGCTAAAGCTTTATTGAGAGCACACGATTTTGAGTACCATGATTTCAGTTCTAGTTCCCCCACATTAGGGAATTGGCCATTTGGCTTACCTCATAAATAACCCTATAGTGTGTCTATAGAGAAAAATATATGGACAATTATTTTAACTTAACTAATTAAGCATTTTTAATTATTTATACCTTTGGTAAAGCGATCCATTACAATGTATACCTCCTCCAGCCTATCTTGTATTTAACCATATTTTGCCAGAAAAATCTGAGTAACAAGGCAGGCTTTGTTCGGTGACTGGAAGTCTACTTGTCAAAAAGTTCTAAAAAGTTAGTATTGAGCATTAGCATTTGATTTTTTTTAAGTGCAGCATAAGCATAGAACACTTTGGCAATATATTTGAACAAAATTCTCTGTCGGGGGTGCGGGGGAGGCTAACATGAATATAAATGGTACATGAAGACTTAAATATAGCTCTGAACAATCATTTGGAAGGATGTTTTTTGTGTTAGACACAGCTGTACTGTCGAGGCATCAGACACAAGTGGCAAAGAAACTGAAGCACGGTGAGGAGGGACGATTGTCTTCACATCCAACTCAGCGGGACAAGAAACAATTTGCTAGTCCTGATAAAGCGCAGGATAATCCTTTCACTTTTGCTTTAAACAGACTGTTGAGCTATGTTAAATTATACAAAGAAATGCACATGGTTTGACTGTGAATATTCCAGTCCTTACAATGAAAGCTGCAGCTGCTTTCAGTCTGCATTTTCAGCTCTGTAGGGGTGTTCGAATGGAATAAACTATTACAGAGCTGTAGTCTGATATTTATTATTTCATTCTCCGAGCTATAGGGTAGCAATTTATAAAGAAATGTCCTTACATTTTTTTTCTATATATTCTGTTAATATTTTGGAATTGAAACATGTTGGAGAATTCAGTTGTCATTGGCTAACTATGGCCATCGGGTTATCTTGAGATTTTGTTATAGTGAAAAATTAGCTCTGAAGAATCTTTGGACACAAAATACTTTTTTCATTAGATTATAATAATCAACTGGTCGAATCCACAAAAATTACTGCGGCCCACTGCCAGCCCATGCTTGCCCTCCTTTGGGTTGGGCTACCTCCTCCCCAAAGCCCGACCTGCCACTGGCTCAGCGTAGGAGTTGGTTGACTTCCTGCCCTCCCACAATCAGGGAACCCCTTTGGCTCTCGCAGCTCACTGGCCACATTCAAATGAAACCCGATCCTGAAAGTGATTCAAGCCTCCAGACATCAGCTTTGGGCAGGCGACACGGCTGTTCCACCAGCTTCACTTGTGATTTAAGTCCAAGTTGAAAATCTCTCCCCAGTGGTTAAATGTCCAGGATGTTTTCTGCCTCTGCTGTAAAACCTGGGAATTAGATCTTGCAGGACCTACTTACAAATGGAGATTGTTATCCAAGTAGGTTATATTATAAATTATGTCTTTTCAAATGATCCTGAACGGTGTGTGGAGGAATCCACTACCCAGATCTATCCAGTCATGGAAGAATCGCCTGAAACTTAGAAAAAAGTGGCAGCTCCTTTGCCATCTCAGTGACTCAGATGACAGGAGAAAATGATGGAGTCCTTCCAGGAAATGCAGGTGAGAAGATGCAGGGTCCAGGTAGTCTGTGGGCTCCACTGAGACAGTTTCTCCTTTTCAATTGTGCCTGCTTTTATGACTCACTTTCTGCACCAGAGCTTTTGAAATGGATGCGTTTATTTGTACTATAAAAATGGCCGTTCCTTGCCTCTGATTGGTCCCCTTGGAGAATAAACCACACCCTGAAGTTTCTCTGGAATGTGTAACTGGAACCGCCCAGCCCAAGTTCTCACTGACTTTGCAAATTGTAACTCGATCCACTTTGATTTCCAGAAACCACAGAGGATAGATCTCCCCAGAAGCCACCAAGTGCCAGCCAAAGTCCCTTACCCCTGTGCAAGTGCTGCATCCCCCAGCCTAAGTGCCTCCTTACACCAGCACAAGTGCATGACCTTACCCTCCTCCACCATAAATGAGGCATTGTGTATAGATTGTTAACAGGTTTATTGGGTATGAAGTGAATAGTGACAGTCGTAACTTCTGGATATCAACCACTCCAACAATGTCCAAGTTCACTCTCTCCGCTCTGATCCCACCCATCACTCTCCCCGTCCCCGGCTCTCTCTCTTTCCCCCTCCCCTCACTTCTCCCCCCCCCCAGACTCTCTGTCTCCCTCCCGAGACTCACTCTCTGTCTCCCTCCCCCCAGACACTCTCTTTTCCTCCTCCAGGCTCCCTCTCCCCTCCTCCCCGCCCAGATGCTCCCTCTCTCTCTCCGACCCCCCACGCTCTTCCTTCCCCCCCCCCCCATCACTGCGCGCTCTCTTCACTGCGCGCGCTCTTGATGAAGGTGTCTCTGCCCTTCTTGGGAACCACTATACGATTGCCCCTCAGAAGGCAGTCTGCCTGATTAGACATTTCATCTTTGCGCCGCTGGAACGGCTTTATTTCTTCCTGCATTTCCACTGGATCAGCTCCCGTGAAGCGCACAGCTTTTGACTAGGGATAATAAGGGGTCCTGGCTCGTCCAGGTTTTGATCTGCCGGGCAGTGATGGGTAATTGCTCATTCTCAAATGCTTCCATAATCATGGTTAAATCTGCAGACTGCACCATTTCCACCCCCATGGTGGGCAATGGCAGCCTACTGACAGCATCGGCGCAGTTTTCCGTGCCTGGCCTGTGGCGGATGGCGTAGTTGTATGTGGACAACGTGAGTGCCCATCTCTGGATGCGGGCCGATGCGTTGGTATTTATCCCTTTACTCTCGGAAAACAGGGATATGAGTGGCTTATGGTCAGTTTCCAATTCGAATTTTAGCCCAAACAAGTATTGATGCATTTTCTTTACCCCATAGACACACACTACACTTCTTTCTCAATCATGCTGTAGGCTCGCTTGGCCTTAGACAGACTCCGGTTGCAGTTTCCCAGAATCATTAGCTTGTTGCAATACACACCTGACGCCATATGACGATGCATCACATGCTAGTACCAAACGCTTACATGAATCATACAACACAAGCAATTTGTTCGAGCATAACAATGTTCTCGCTTTTACAAAGGCATTTTCTTGGCTTTTGCCCCAAACCCATTCGTCCCCTTTTCATAGTAAGACATGCAGTGGTTCTAACAGTGTGCTGCGACCCAGTAAGAAGTTACCAAAGTAGTTCAGGAGTCCCAGAAATGACCGCAGCTCTGTCACATTCTATGGCCTTAGTGCGTTCTCGATTGTCTCCATCTTCGCGTTGGTGGGCCTGATGCCATCTGTCGCAATCCACCTTCCCAAGAACTCCACTTCAGGCACCAGGAAAACGCACCGAGCGTTTTAACCTGAGCCCCATGCGGTTCAGTCGACTAAGAACCTCCTCCAGGTTCTGCAGACGCTCGACTGTGTTCCAACCTGTGACCAAGATGTCGTCCTGGAAGACCACGGTGTGCGGGACCGACTTCAATAAGCTTTCCATGTTTCTCTGGAATATCGCTGCTACTGATCAAATTCCAAAAGGGCACCTGTTATAAATAAAAAGACCTTTGTGCGTGTGGATGCAGATGAGGCCCTTCGATGATTTTCCAGTACCTGCATCATGTAGGCTGAAGTTAGATCCAGCTTCTTAAACATCTTTCCTCCCGCCAGCGTTGCAAAGAGGTTGTCGGCTTTTGGTAATGGGTATTGGTCCTGCAGGGAGAAACGATTGATAGTTACTTTATAATCGCCACTGATTCTGACAGTGCCATTTCCCTTGAGGACAGGAACGATTGGACTGGCCCACTCGCTGAACTCGATCGGTGAAATGATGCCCTCTCATTGCAGCCGGTCTAGCTCGACTTCTACCCTTTCTCTCATCATGTACGGAACTGCTCTCACCTTGTGATGGATAGGTCGTGCCCCCAGAATGAGGTGGATCTTCAGTTTTGCTCCTTGGAATTTCCAGATGCCTGGTTCAAACAGTGAAGGAAATTTGTTTAAGACTTGGGCACACGAAGTGTCATCAGCAGGCGATAGCGCTCGGATGTCGTCCCAGTTCCAGCGTATCTTTCCCAGCCAGCTCCTGCCGAGCAGCGTGGGACCATCGCCCGGTACCACCCAGAGTGGTAGCTTATGCACTGCTCCATCGTAGGAGACCTTTACGGTAACACTGCCGATTACGGGAGTCAGTTCTTTAGTGTAAGTTCTTAGTTTCGTACGAATTGGAGTTAAGACTGGCCTTGAGGCCTTGTTGCACCACAATCTTTTGAAAGTCTTTTTGCCCCTGATGGACTGGCTCACGCCTGTGTCCAGTTCCATTGACACCAGGAGTCCATTTAGTTCAACATTCAGCATTATCGGGAGACAATTCGTGGTGAACGTGTGCACCCCATGTCCCTCTGCCTCCTCGCTCTGAGGCTCTGGTTCGTCATGATCCTCCGTAGATCTGTCCTCCTCTGCAACATGGTGGTTTGAAGGTTTAACAGGATTAGTAGCTCGCCTGCATACTCATTGGAGGTGTCCTATTGTTCCACAGCCCTTGCAAACATACCCATTGAATCAGCATGAATGGAAACGATGATCACCCCCGCATCACCAACAAGGTGTTAATAGCCTTGCATTATTCACCCTTGATGGTGGACTCTGAGCCATTTGCAGACGTGTAGCTGCAAGCATGTGTGACCTGCCCTGTACTTTGCGATTCGAAAACAACATCACTTTGTTCACAGTACTTGCAGCAGCACTCGTTTGCTGAGAGATTTGCTTAGTATTGTCACTGGTGGCAATGAATGCCTGGGCTGTCACTATGGCCTTACTCAAGGTTGGGGTCTCTACAGTCAAAAGTTTGCGAAGTATGGTTTCGTGGCCAATGCCGAGTACGAAAAAGTCTCTGAGCATGTGCTCCAAATGTCCTTCAAATTTGCAATGTCCTGCAAGGCATCGTAGCTCGGTGACATAACTTGCCACTTCCTGGCCTTCAGACTTTTTGTAGGTGTAGAACCGGTACCTCGCCATCAGAACGCTTTCCTTCGGGTTCAAATGCTCTTGGACCAGTGTGCACAAATCATCGTACGATTTCTCCGTGGGTTTCGCTGGAGTGATCAGATTCTTCGTGCGGCCATATGTTGGTCCCCACAGACGGTGAGGAGGATCGCCCTTCATTTGACAGCGTTCTATTCCCCATCTAGCTCATTGGCCACGAAGTATTGGTCGAGTCGCTCCACAAAAGTTTCCCAATCATCTCCCTCCGAGAACTTCTCCAGGATGCCCACTGTTCTCTGCACCTTTGGGTTCGTTATCTGTATCTCGTCGCCAGTTGTTACGTATGGAGAAAGAGTCAGATTGAACACTGTGAGCTCAAAGTAAAGTGAGACCTTAGTCTTTTATTGCAGGTCTCCAGAGTGTCCCTCCAACCTGTGAGGCCTCCTTAAATTCCTGTTTTTCCAAGGTATTATGGGATCCCTTGGGACTCCAGGGGATGAGCCCTCTGGTAGCTGTACAGAGTAAATATAAGTTTACATATACATACATAACACCCCCACGCTCGCTCTCTCTCCCCCCACGCTCGCTCTCTCTCCCCCCACGCTCGCTCTCTCTCTCCCCCCACGCTCGCTCTCTCTCTCCCCCCACGCTCGCTCTCTCTCTCCCCCCACGCTCGCTCTCTCTCTCCCCCCACGCTCGCTCTCTCTCTCCCCCCACGCTCGCGCTCTCTCTCCCCCCACGCTCGCGCTCTCTCTCCCCCCACGCTCGCGCTCTCTCTCCCCCCACGCTCGCGCTCTCTCTCCCCCCACGCTCGCGCTCTCTCTCCCCCCACGCTCGCGCTCTCTCTCCCCCCACGCTCGCGCTCTCTCTCCCCCCACGCTCGCGCTCTCTCTCCCCCCACGCTCGCTCTCTCTCTCCCCCCACGCTCGCGCTCTCTCTCCCCCCACGCTCGCTCTCTCTCTCCCCCCACGCTCGCGCTCTCTCTCCCCCCACGCTCGCGCTCTCTCTCCCCCCACGCTCGCGCTCTCTCTCCCCCCACGCTCGCGCTCTCTCTCCCCCCACGCTCGCGCTCTCTCTCCCCCCACGCTCGCGCTCTGTCTCCCCCCACGCTCGCTCTGTCTCCCCCCACGCTCGCTCTGTCTCCCCCCACGCTCGCTCTCTCCCCCCACGCTCGCTCTCTCTCCCCCCACGCTCGCGCTCTCTCTCCCCCCACGCTCGCGCTCTGTCTCCCCCCACGCTCGCTCTGTCTCCCCCCACGCTCGCTCTCTCCCCCCACGCTCGCTCTCTCTCCCCCCACGCTCGCGCTCTCTCTCCCCCCACGCTCGCGCTCTGTCTCCCCCCACGCTCGCTCTGTCTCCCCCCACGCTCGCTCTGTCTCCCCCCACGCTCGCTCTCTCCCCCCACGCTCGCTCTCTCTCCCCCCACGCTCGCTCTGTCTCCCCCCACGCTCGCTCTGTCTCCCCCCACGCTCGCTCTCTCTCCCCCCACGCTCGCTCTCTCTCCCCCCACGCTCGCTCTCTCTCCCCCCACGCTCGCTCTCTCTTCCCCCCCGCACTCTCTCTTTCCCCCTATGCTCTATCTCTCCCCCCATGCTTTCTCTCTCCCCCCCACGCTTTCTCTCTCCCCCCCACGCTTTCTCTCTCCCCCCCACGCTTTCTCTCTCCCCCCCACGCTTTCTCTCTCCCCCCCACGTGCTCTCTCTCCCCCCACGCGCTCTCTCCCCGACTCACCCTCTCTCTCTCCCCCGACCCACACTCTCTCTCTCCCCCGACCCACGCGCTCTCTCTCTCCCCTGACCCACGCTCTCTCTCTCTCCCCCGACCCATGCTCACTCCCTCCCCCGACCCGCGCGCCCTCTCTCCCTCCCCCGACCCACGCGCCCTCTCTCCCCCCCCACCCTCCCAAGCTCTCTCTGTTAAAGAGGGCAATGCATCCATAGACAAGTGTCCATGTTGATGTAGTTGAGATAGTGTGAATCAGTTGAAAAATGTTTTTCAGGCATTTGATTAATTGTTTTTATGACTGTTTTGGTTTCTTTGTTGCCTTTTAATAAATGCAATATTTTATAGAGAAATTTAGTGTTTTTTTTAAATAGATGGTGATGTTTGATTGGCTCATCCAATCAGAATGCTTTGCTTAACAGTTGGCGGATTTTAATTTGGTGTTTAATGAATTTTGTATTTGTTCCCATCAGCATGCTTCATGCATACAGATTTTGCCAGCTCCTCTGGACACTTCCTACACTATGGACACACAATGTCAGATTGAAAACTTTTAATTATATAGACAGATTAATGATTTGGATGTGGATACAGTTAGAAAAATCTCCACGTTTGGAAATATTTAAATGGAAGGCAGAACAAATAATGAACAACAAAAGAGCATAAGAACAAAAGCAAGCCAGTCAGATCCTCGAGCCTGTTTCTCCGTTCAGTTAGATATTGACTAATCTGTACGTCAACTTCATTTATCCATCTTTGTTCAACAAACAATGCAACTAGTTTGGAATGATTTAGAACTTTTAGGTAGTCAGGTGGAAAATGCAGTTAAATGCGGATAGCTGTAAATTAGCTAGTGTGCAAGGAGCCAAGTGGTATGTTGTGCCAATCATGAAAGATATATAAGGATTACGGTGAGAGCTTCTATGAAAGAGTAACCACTGTGTTTAGCTGCAGACCAATCACTTACTGTTGTATTAGCAGAGGGATAGAGTGCAAACCAGTATACAGGTAGTTTGCATTGCTGCCGTTTGTTGGTCAGATCTCCTCTGGAGATCAAGTCACTTAATCATAGGAACTATGGGCTAGAAACTCCACTTTTGAGATTATCGCCCAAAAATGAGTATTATTTCCGGCGTGGACATAAAGGGTTTTCAGATCGCCAGCTTCTCGCCCATTCTCAAAACACCTAGTCTACATTTTGGAAAATGGGCGTTACCGCGAACGATATCAAATGGGTGGTAGCGTTAAATTTTTCTGACCTTCTGCCGTAAAGTGTGGCCGTCCTTAGCAATGGCATGGCAATGCTCGATTCCCGTGATTCAGGAGGTCAAGGGTCATCATGACATACACAGAAGAGGAGACAGAGAGAGAGGGAACTCAGAGACACTGACAGTGTGTGTGGCTGCGGTGTGTGCTTGCTTGGCTGTTGTGGGAGGAACGACGGAGATTCACCAGCAGCAAAAAGCTAACTAAGCACCAAGACGTTGGCACCGCATTTTTGTCCAACAAAAAACATATAAAATGGAATGGATGGAGGAGGCCCTGGAGCTGGTAGCCAGGAACACTGGTGGCAGAGGGCTCTCAGTGGTCCCGGAGCGCCGCACTGTACCCCAAGATGATGCACCCCCATTGCCAACTACACATGAGAGCCACCAGCAACATCTTGCTTATGGCTTGGAGCATGTTCCCACCTCGGGACCATCCTCTCCTGTATCCGTCCAAGCAGCACTTCGGCCGTCACCACCCCCCCTCCCCCAACCTCCCCCACAATGAAGCATCACCTGAGGTCCTCCTCAGCCAGGCGGCTTGGAGTCAGGAGGGTAAGGGTAAGGGGTAGATGTGGGGAGGAGAAGCGGGGTGAGGGTGAGGGGTGGGGGGGAGAAGGGCTGGTTTCATTTCATGTTTTATGATTTCAGATTCATGTTCAGTTTAAATGTTTTTTATTTAACAAAATCTTGCAGCACATTGGCTCAGATAGCTGCACCATTACACGCTGGTGATTCCTTAACATCAAAGGGTATAATCACACTTAACTTCAATCAACTTAAAGGTGATGCCCACCATTGATGTATGACCTGCACACCCAGCAGTATGTCAGCCTTGTAACTAACACCAATGTTCTTTCTGGCAAAGCGATCATTGATGAGCTCCTGACATAAGGCTCTTGCAGCTGTCATGCCACCACAGGCCCTTTCATGCGGTCTACAGGGGGGTGGGGGCATGGCTTCAGCATCAGCCTGATTGTCTGGTCCGATGTCAGCATCGGCCTCCTCGTCCTCCTCTTCCTCTCTCTGGTGAGGTGGACTGTCAGACTCATCAGGCAATTCTTGTCCCCTCCTGTTGTGGAGTACTAAAAAGATAACACTCAACATGAAAGGTCTGTATATAGAGAAAAGAATTGTTTATTAAAACCTGATTAATCAAGGGAGAACCGGTTACAACAGTGCGCCCATTGGTTGCTCTCCTCACCGGTCTCACTGGAAGGCTGCGCAATTACAGTTTATAGAGTCGAAATACAGTAAACTAGGCGGGGAAGTGTTCCATTGGTTATTTGCCACCAGTCCCCATCCACCTGCTACTACTACATTGGTTAATACAGTTTTCAGCAATATCATTGGCTACTACAGTTACATTAATTTTATTGGTTACAGTAATTTCTAATGATTCCATTGGTACATTCAGTTCTGATGACTGTTGCAAGGGAATAGCCCCCTACAGGTGATGTGTTACATTTCTGGGAACCTCTTCCCAGGCTAATTCTCAGACTAATATCCTTGGCAGACATATGGCTACTCTCTGCAAAAAGAGGCTTTGTTCCTGTTATCTCATGTGGCTGGAACATAGTGGCCTCCTCTCGTCATTTCTGTGACCTGTCTACATAAATCTTGTGCATGTTCTTATCTCCTCAGAAAATTTCTCTGACCTTCTGTGTTTCAGCCTAATTGCTGATATGTGGGATTCAGCTATTCTACCATGAACGCATTTAAAACTTTCTCTCAGCCTTTCTTACTTTATATTTTAACTACACCGAATTACTTTACCCCTGATTAAGGTTTTTCGCTCTTACACCTCCTGATAGCCAAGGTGTGTAGCATGGAGCAGACCGCCATGAATTGAGCTACCTGCTCAGGGTGGTATTGGAGCTCGCCTCCTGAGTGGTCCAGGCATCTGAAGCACTGCTTCAGCACTCCAATGGTTTTCTCCACGATGTTGTGAGTTGCTCTGTGGCTCTCGTTGTATCGCCTCGCGGCCTCTGTGTGGGTGGCACTCAAGGGATTCATCAGCAAGGTGGCGAGGCCACATCCTTTGTCCCCAAGCATCCAGCATTGACCTTGCGGCTCATTGTTAAACAAGCCAGATACAGTGCTCTCACACAGGGATGTCCACGTCATGGATACTGCCCAGAAATTGAGCATTCACTGCCAGTATAATTTCCTGGTGGTCGACAACCAACTGGACATTCAGGGAGTGGAATCCCTTACGGTTCCTGAAAACCTCTGCATCCTGAAAAGGTGCCCGCATCGCGATGTGTATACAGTCTATTGCTCCCTGCACCTTGGGGACATTTGCAATTCTGGAGAATCCTAGAGCCCTCTCACTCTGTGCCTCTGTGGTCATAGGGAAGCTGATCAAGTCCCTCCTGTGTGTGTACAGGGCTTCAGTGACCTGTCTAATGCAGCGAAGTGTGGCATGCTGAGAAAGTCCGCAAATGTCGCCAGCTATGGCCTGAAAAGAACCTGAGGTATAGAACGATAGTGCCACGGTGACTTTGACCTTGATGGACAGTGCAGTTCTGATGGTGCTGGCAGGCTGCAGATCTGCCCTTATCAGCTGGGGTACCTCAGTGATAACCTCTTTGTGAAAGCGCAGTCTCCGAAGGCAGGTGGTGTCAGGCAAGTCAAAGTAAAAATGCTTCTCCTTGTACTTGTGGGGGGTGTAATGTCTGGTCCTCCTCATCTGTCTGTCACTTTGTACATTGGGCACATAATGCAGTGCAGCTTTCCTTCGGCGATGTCGAGTCTGCTGCATGTATTTGGTCACCAAGAGAGGGTGAAAAAGGACAGGCCCCATTGCAGTAGCTCTCTGTTTTCCACCGATTGCACACAAACAAGGAATGTCCCGATGAACACACCTCTTCAATTCCAATCGGTCATAGTGTGGTCAAGATGTTTTTAGAGATGTTCACATCAATTCCAACGACCTGCAGAGTACATCGGAACTCCGTCGAGGTTGAAGCACAGCTGCCTTTTAAAGGACGCGACATATGATCTACAACATGGCGTCGATAACGCTGTGATTCGTTCCACTTTTTGTGGGCGGTTTTTTGATATTGTGGACGAAATGTGTGCGAAGTGGTGAAATTGACGATGGGCGATCTCCGTGGCTGCTAGTTTGGGTAACTATGCTCTTTACGATAAAAAACAGTTGCTGGGCGTTAATATTGAATCTCGGCGTTAATTCTGTGCGGAAAGTAACGCTGGGCGATATTATAGGCGTTGAATTCGCCCATTCTGCTGATTCCACCCAAAAAAATTGGGCGGACAGTAATATTTTTTCTCGCCCATAAGCACATGGGGAAAGTAACACTCGGCGATAAGTTTCTGAAAAATGTCTGCCAGTTTCCATTTTGTGCCAAAATGGATGATAAAATGGGCATTATATGTCATTTCAGCAGTTAAATGGGCATTAAGCAGGCAAAAAAGTAGAGGTTCTAGCCCTATGTTATTGTCTTTGAGATGAACAGTGGGAAGCAACAGAGATAATTCTGTGTCAGCAATTTAAGGCATGAGAATAGGTTAAGGGTTTTTTTTAGAATAAAAGATCCTTTCAGCCGAGCTCATAAAGAATATGAATTGACGTCGATAAAATTGATCGAGGCAAAATTGTTCAGTATTTTAAAGTGTTCGAATATTCGGAAGACAAGAAAAAATGTTTGGATCAAGAAGGTAAGTCAGGTGAAACAATTTCACCTGACGGGTAATGTATTTGTGCAATAAGTTGCCGTTGAAGGCCATTGAAGCCAATAGTATTAAGGACTCGAGAGTCAATTGGAATCACTTCTGGAGGTGAAAGGGATAGAGAAGGCAAGTAAAGTGAATTAATCCATGAATCATCAGAGGAGAAACTCCCCGCTTTTGCAGTGAGTTAAGACAGCAAGTAGCTCAGCCATATAGGACAGGAAAGTCACACGTTCTATCAGTGGGCTCTGCTGAGTTAGCTGATCTCAGCTTAGGTAGTGCAAGGGGTTGGTTGTAATGCTCTGGGCTGTAGGGGGTGGTGGGTTTGTCAGCCTTTTCTGACCTTGACGGTTCGATTCATCCCACTCCCTGGTTCTAGGGCTTGGAATTATTTAGCGGATGTGATAGATGTAGACAGACAACTGTTTAGTGCAAGAACAAATATTTTATTTAGAAAATAGCATACCACCCTAATTAACTTAATAGCATATAACAAAATGCTATATTGGTAGAGGTTATGCAGTGAAAAAATAAACACCTCCCACCACTACACTAACTAAGTTAGGCTCTGAAATTGCAGGGACTATGCTCACCAAAGGATTTCTCCACAGTTTAAACCAGTTGCACACTGCTTTTTCTCTCCTCAATCTTGTGGATTCTTTGGCTGGTTGCGGTGTCTTCGGTATTAGCACTGGTTGACGTTTTGATGGTAAATAAGTTTTTTCCTTGAGTCAGCGCTGGATAATTGTTGGTTTTTCAGTGACTCCGAGGCTACTTGTTAGGTTCTTCTTGTTGCGTTGCTATAACCTCGTGTGGCAAGTTAGATGTTTCAAAGCCAGAGTCAAAAAGCCCAGAGTCCACGTTCTTTTCCAGAGTGTCCTCGGGTACGTTTTTTCAAAAGGTGTTTCCTCAGCCCAAAAGTATCCACCAGCCCAAAAAGTCACCACCAAAGCCCCCAGTTATACCTGAGCGCACAACTGATTTTTGATGACTGCTTTTATGCGATTTTGGCTGGCTGATCAACTCTAATGTGATCCCTTTGTGAGAATTTTGGTGGGCTGATTGAGCATTAACATGATACAAGATTCCCAAAGGTGTTGATGGGGTTTTCGAATGTTGCTGTTCGAATGTAATCAGGTCTTGATACTGTCCATTGTGTGTTTTGCTGATGCCAGGGTTTTTCTGTATAGCAGTTTTAAGAACTATTAAAATATGTATGTATCTGGGTCCCTGGTAAGTGGGCTTTTGTTAGATTGCTAATTTCTCCCTGGGGCCTGCCTCCCAGGCGGTTTAGCAACCCTATGCAGACCCAGCATACAATTTAAAATGTCCAAACTCAATCTAAAAGGCCCTAGTTTAGTCCAAAGGCGCCTAATAGTGAGATATTTCTGTCCACATTTCTCCTCCAAAAGTCTAACACAGTTCCCTTTTAAATTCCAGACACATGTCCATTGAGTAGGGGGTCCCAGAATTTTATGAATCCTACAGGACTATGGAAGGAAAAAAATAATTTCTATTCAGTGAACCTGCTGGAAGTGTATTTTTCTTTAATTTGGTCCTGGGATGTGGGCATCGCTGGCAAGGCCAACATTTATTGCCCATCCCTAATTGCCCTTGTGAAGGTGGTGGTGAGCCGCCTACTTGAACTGCTGCAGTCCGCGTGGTGAAGGTACTCCCATAGTGCTGTTCAGGATGGAGTTCCAGGATTTTGACCCAGCTACGATGAACAGTGATATATTTCCAAGTCAGAATGGTGCGTGACTTAGAGGGGAACTTGCAGGTTTCCATATTTAAGAAAGGATATACTTGCTTTGGAGGCAGTTCAGAGAAGGTTCACTAGGTTGATTCTGGAGATTCTGTTTACTTATGAAGAAAGGTTGAGTAGGTTGGGCCTCTACTCATTGGAATTCAGGTGATTTTATTGAACCATATAAGAATATGACGGGGCTTGACAAGGTGGATGCAGAGAGGATGTTTACACTGATAGGAGAGACTAGAACTAAGGGGCATAATCTTGGAATAAACGGCTGCCCATTTAAAACTGAAATGAGAAGGAATTTCTTCTCAGGGTTGTAAATCTGTGGAATTTGCTGCCTCAGAGAGCTGTGGAAGCTGGGTCATTGAATAAATTTAAGACATAGATAGACAGTTTCTTAACCGTTAAGGGAATAAAGGGTTATGGGGAGCAGGCAGGGAAGTGGACCTGAGTCCATGTTCGGATCAGCCATAATTGTATTAAATGGCGGAGCAGGCTCGAGGGGCCGTATGGCCTACTCCTGCTCCTATTTCTTATGTTTTTATGTGATGGTATTCCCATGCACCTGCTGACCTTCTCCTTCTTGGTGCTGGAGGCCGCAGGTTTGGGAGGTGCTGTCGAAGAAACTTTGGCAAGTTGCTGCAGTGCATCTTGTAGATGGTACACACTGCAGCCACGGTACGCTGGTGGTGGAGGGAGTGATTGTTTAAGGTGGTGGATGGGGTGCCGATCAAGCGGGCTGCTTTGTCCTGGATGGTGTCAAGCTTCTTGAGTGTTGTTGGAGCTGTACTTATCCAGGCAAGTGGAGAGTATTGTATCATACTCCTGACTTGTGCCTTGTAGATGGTGCAAAGGCTTTGGGGAGTCAGGAGGTGAGACTCGCAGCGGAATACCCAGCCTCTGACCTGCTCTTGTAGCCACATTATTTATGTGGCTGGTCCAATTAAGTTTCATGTCCATGATGACCCCCACGATGTTAATGGTGGGGGATTCAGTGATGGTAATGCGGTTGAATGTCAAGGGCTGGTGGTTAGACTCTCTCTTGTTGGAGATAGTCATTGCCTGGCACTTGTGTTACTTGCCACTTATCAGCCCAAGCTTGAATGAGGAGTTGCGAATGGAACTGAACACTGTGCAATCATCAGTGAACATCCCCACTTCTAACCTTATGATGGGGGAAAAGGTCATTGATGAAGCAGCTGAAGATGGGTGGGCCTGGGACACTTCCCTAAGGAACTCCTACAGTGATGTCCTGTGGCTGAGATGATTGACCTCCAACCACCACAACCATCTTCCTTTGTGCTAGGTATGACTCCAGCCAGTGGAGAGTTTTCGCCCTGATTCTCATTGACCAGTTTTACTGGGGCTCCTTGATGCCACACTCAGTCAAATGCTGCCTTGATGTCAAGGGCTGTCCCTCTCACCTCACCTCTGAAAGTCAGCTCTTTTGTCCATGTTTGGACCATGGCTGTAATGAGGTCTGGATCCATGTGGTCCTGGCGGAACCTAAACTGAACATCGGTGATCAGGTTATTTTGGAAGGGAAATAACTTAGGTCATTGGTGAATAAGTGCTGCTTGATAGCACTGTCAACGACACCTTCCATCACTTTGCTGATGATTGAGAGTAGACTGATGGGGTGGCAGTTGGCTGAATTGGATTTGTTCTGCTTTTTGTGACAGGACATACCTGGGCAGTTTTCCACATTATCAGGTAGATGCCAATGTTCTAGCTGTACTAGAACAGCTTTGCTAGAGGCGTGACTAGTTCTGGAGCACAAGTCTTCAGCACGACAGCCAGGATGTTGTCGGGGGCCCATGGCTTTTGCTGTTGCTGGTGTGGTCAGTCGTTTCTTTTATATCACATGGAGTGAATCGAAATGGCTGAAGACTGGCTTCTATGATGGTGGAGACCTCAGGAGGAGGCCTATATGGATCATCCACTTGGCACTTAGCTGAAGAGGTTTGCAAATGCTTCAACTTTGTCTTTTGCGCTTGCGTGCTGGGCTTCTCCATCATTGAGGATGGCGATCTTCATTGAGCCTCCTCCTCCCGTTAGTTATTTAATTGTCCACCACCATTCATGACTAGATATGGCAGGACTGCAGAACTTTGATCTGATCTGTTGATTGTGGGATCGCTTAGCTCTGTCAATAGCATGCTGCTTCCACTGTTTAGCATGTATGTAGTCCTGTGTTGCAGCTTCCCCAGGTTGGCACCTCAATCTTAGGTACACTTGGTGCTGCTCCTGGAATGCTCTTTTGCACTCCTCATTGAACCAAGGTTGGTCCCCTGGCTTGATAGTAATGGTAGAGTAAGGGATATGCCAGGCCATGAGGTTACAGATTGTGGTGGAATACAATTCTGCTGCTGATGGCCCACAGTGCCTTCCAGATACTCACTTTTGAGTTGCTAGATCTGTTCTGAATCTATCCCATTTATCTCGGTAGTAGTGCCACACAACACGATTGAGATGTCCTCAGTGTGAAGACAGAACTTCATCTCCGCAATGACTGGGTGGTGAACACTGGTACCAATGCTGTCATGAACAGATGCATCTGTGACAGGTAGATTGGTGACGCCGACGTTAAGTAGGTTTTTCCCTCGTGTTGGTTCTCACATCAACTGCCGTAGGCCCAGTCTGGCAGATGTGTCTTTTAGGACTTGGCCAGTTCAGTCATTCTTGATGCTATCGAGTCACTCTTGGTGATGGGCATTGAAGTCCCCCACCCAGAGTACATTCTGTGCCCCTTGCTACCCTCAGTGCTTCATCCAAGTGGTGTTCAACATGGAGGAGCACTAATTCATCAGCTGAGGGAGGGCGGTAGGTGGTAATCAGCAGGAGGTTTCCTCGCCCCTGCTTGACCTGAAGCCATGAGACTTCATGGGGCCCGGAGTCAATGTTAAGGACTTCCAGGGCCATTTGCTCTTGATTGTATACCACTCTACTGCCACCTCTGGTGGTTCTGTCCTGCTGATGGGACAGGACATATCCAGGGATGGTGATGGAGGGGTCTGAGACATTGGCTGAAAAATATGATTCTGTGAGTATGGCAATGCCAGGCTATTACTTAACTTGTCTGTGGGACAGCTCTCCCAATTCTGACACAAGTCCCCAGATGTTAGTGAGGAGGACTTTGCAAGGTCGACTGGGCTGGGTGTACCGTTGTCGTGTCTGAAGTCGGTGCCGAGGTTGATGCCGGGTGGTCCAACATTCTTATTATTTATTATTATGATTTTATTTTTATTATTATTTTTTGTAGACGTTTTGTTCCAATTGAGTGGCTTGCTAGGCCATTTCAGAGGGCAGTTAAGAGTCAACCACTTTGCTGTGAGTCTGGAGTCACACATAGGCTAGACCAGGTCAGAATGACAGATTTCCTTCGCTAAAGAATATTAGTGAACCAGATGGGTTTTTACGACAATCATGTTTCATGTATGTATGGACACTGGTGAAAACAAAATTGGGAATGTCTGTGATACTTCTGCATATCCTGCCAAGGTCACTGTCTAAACTGTCTAAACTCACAAATGAATAATGCATACTTGTGTGAGGTGCCAGAGGGTGTTCAGTACCAATTATTGGAATCAGGGGAGCTCTCCATGAGACATGTTGACTACTTCTGTAACCAATGTCACCAGAAAAATTGGAATGGAGACCTGACATAGTGGACCTCCCGGAGGAAGAAAATACAGCATAAAAATTAAATGCCATTTCTTCAAAATAAAGAATAAGGAATAGTTGGTACAGAAAATACTGCTTACTTTACCTTCTCCTTTAATAATGCTCTCAAGTGTAACTAGAGAGTTGCTGCTGTTAATAACAAGGGGTGTAAACAAAACTCACAGCCCCAAGGCATTGATTGTTTAATTCAATCTCCATGCTAACATGTTTTTAAAGATTTCATGAACCTTTTTCCATTCCCAAGGATCCGATCCCCCGGCCCTGAACTAACAATTTTTTT
This sequence comes from Pristiophorus japonicus, assembly GCF_044704955.1. Classification (NCBI taxonomy): domain Eukaryota; kingdom Metazoa; phylum Chordata; class Chondrichthyes; family Pristiophoridae; genus Pristiophorus; species Pristiophorus japonicus. The sequence goes on along the minus strand of NC_091978.1, from coordinate 246,832,940 downwards.
TGCAGTATCAATCAGACCATTGTCTGCCATAAAACTCCATAATAATTAGCACTAAGATGCTGATCATACAGATAATTTGGAACATTTTGTATCACACAATAAGGTGGTTGCTAAAGTAAGTGTCACCTAGCACGGCATAAAAATTAACATACAAGTGTTTGGAGTCAAGATCCGGGGGGCCTTCTAAATATAGAACCTTTAATAAGGGTGGAATGTAGATAAATGTTACATACTTCCTATTTTACAACATAGTTAACAATATTCTAATCCTTATGCAGTTAAACAGCTGCTTATACTAGTTCTAAATAAAACCTTATTCTTGTTTCTTTCTCCAATGCTGTCATCCTGAGAACCCAATGTATGAAGTATTCAATGTGGAAATATAATCCTGCTCCTTGCTGTTAAAATAAACATAGGATAAAAGTGTGAAGCAATTATATTTAATTCAAGCCTACATTTCAAAGCAGTGATATGCTAAGTTGATGAAGTTATGTAAATTATTCTTTGCAAAATTATTTCTAATGTTCTGTTAACATCTGCTGCAATTAGCATAACTGAATTGTGTTACCAGCTATATCTAATTCAGTGGAATAATTAGGGCGAACAGAGGTTCCTTTAATCAAAATATATTATTTTAAAATCACACTGCTTCATTCTCAGTTATTTACATATACTATACAAAATATTTTTCATGTCACTTAAATTTTGCACTAAATTTATCTACCAGATTGTCATGTTACACAACAACAACTTGTATTTACATAGCACCTTTAATATAGTAAAATGTCCCAAGTTGCTTCACAGGAGCGTTATCAAACATAACTTGACACCGAGCCACATATGGAGACATTGGAGCAGATGACCAAAAGCTTGGTCAAAGAGGTAGGTTTTAAGGAGTGTCTTAAAGGAAGAAAGAGAGGTAAAGAGACGTAGAGGTTTCGGGAGGGAATTCCAGAGCTTGGGGCCTCGGCAGCTAAAGGCACGGCCATCGATGGTGGAGCGATTAAAATCAGGATGAGTAAGAGGAGCGCAGATATCTATGGCTGTGAGGCTGAAGGAGATTAAAGAGATAGAGAGGGGTGAGTCTGGGGAGGGTTTTTGAAAACAAGGATGAGAATTTTAAAATCGAGACGTTGCCTAAACGGGAGCCAATGAAGGTCAGTGAGCACAGGGGTGATGGGTGAACGGGATTTGGTGCAAATTAGGATACGGGCAGAAGAGTTTTGGATAAACCTAACTTTATGGTGGCCGGCGTGGAGTAGTCAAGTCTAGAAGTAACAAAGGCATGGATGAGGGTTTCAGCAGCAGATGAACTGAGGCAGTGGTGGAGTCGGGCGATGTGACCGAGGTGGAAATAGACAGTCTTTGTGATAGTGCAGCTATGTAATACCAAAAGCCAATCATTCTCCATTTTTACTCATTACTATTATAAATATTTTCTGTATTATTACAAATGAAAGAAAGACAGACTTACATACATGCATTTATAGAGTGCTTTTCACAACCTCAGGATGTCCCAAAGCACGTAACAACCAATGAAGAACTTTTGAAGCGTAGACACTGTTGTAATGTAGGCAACGTGGCAGCCAATTTTCACACAGCAATGTCCCACAAACAGTAATGTGATAATGTTATAGATTAAATGTTAGTGATATTGCCTCAAGTGTAATCTCCCAATGAAGACATTATCACGCATCCAATGACTTATAGTAAGCTGGCTGTTGATGTTTTTATGCCATTGTTGACAACAGCAAGCAAGGCTTTTGATTTAATGCTTAAAACACACTTGCAAAGCCTGCCCTTCATAGATCCCCAGAGAAAGCTGACAGGTCTAAAAACACCCTACAGTAGCATCGATGCTATCAGCTGGAAAAGAAGCCAGTCCCTTGGGGCCCTCCAGCCTTCCTCACAGTCTGGTGCAATGGAAAACTCTCAGATGCACTCAGCAGAGGTGGATTCTGAATAGGGTTGCCAAATTTGGCTGGACCTATTCTTGGAGGTGATTGATCATGTGACAATTGATCACTATTGCAAATGTTATTGGATTTAGCTTGTAAAAGTTGAGTTCCCAATGGGTTAGTATCTTTACAGTACCACACCCAGCTAGAGTTAAGGGGTCATTTTGACTTTGGGCGAAAATGTAAAGTGGGCGATATCGGATCAGTCGCCCATTATACATCACTCCTGATTTTTATTTGCATTATAAAAATCAAGAAGATCCCCATAGTGTCCTCAAGTAGGGGAAAAAAGAGAATAGGGAGGGAAATGCAAATTTGAGCTCTCAGTCATGAAGAGAATGAAATTGCTCTCTTATTTGAAACTGTCCAAATTAAAAACTTCTTTCAGGACCTAACCATGCTGCTATTATCCATCCAATGTAAGCTGACTTTCTTAGAAGTTTACCTACATATCCCCACAAACAAATTTATATTTTTTTGATCCATATTTTCCCAGTTCTAAAGGGAGCACCGGAAACCTGAGGGAGGCCTTGGCCGTAGACTTGGACACGCTTGACAGCAGAGGAGGAATGGAGACAGGTAAAGAATTAAATCCTCACAATTACCACCCGCAACAGACACAAGATGGCCAACTTAACACATTCCACAAATTCCAGAACTTTCTGGGGTGGGGGCGGGGGGAGAACAATCTGGAAGGGCTATGGTCAGAAAGGCACAATGCTACAGATGTTATGGTTGTGCTCTGCATCGACCCATTCTGGACAGCAGTCCATGAGGTCACAGAGAATATGAGATGATGGGTGGCCCAGGCCCCACTCCCTCTGATGCCATTGGATTTGCGAGGGGTGAGCAGAGGCCAAGTGGAATCCACCTGCAAGGCCAGGACCCGGCGTATCCTGGCCAAACCTCTGGCCCATCCAGTGAACTGCCACCAGAGTTATGGTAAGCGACTAATAGAACCTTCTCTCCCTCTAGAATTCCAGGGCCTTGGCATTTAATTTGTTGTTAGCACTTACTGTGAGTGAAACATGATTAATTTTCTTCTCTTTTCTTTATGCACACAGAGAAACATGCAGGTTTACTCATTGCATGTTCTTGGACCTAGGATGCATTCCAACTAATGCAAATATATGCAGCCAGTCAGAGAAAACCTGCAGTGATGTTGCTGAATGAACCATTCATCCATTTAACAGGCAAATAAGCACTATAAATGACACTTAGTGCACCAATCCAGCTGTGGAATGCATATGTTAAAGTGCGCATGAGGGAGTAAGATGTAGAAAACCCTGCTTTATTGACACCTTTCAGATTATTGTGCATCATCATCATCATCATCATAGGCAGTCCCTCGAAATGAGGATGACTTGCTTCCACGCTGAAAAGGGATGAGTTCACAGGTGTTTCAATGACAGACCTAATATTCCGGATCCCGAACTACATCCTGAAGGGTGGAAGATGCCTGTGCGTGGATTTTTTTAACATATGGTGGCCATTGCACCCAAGCCACCACATGGGCTGGACAGAGCTAGGTCTTGGTCCAGTGGCAAGGATTAACCAAGACGACTGGAGATCAGCTCTGCTGCATGGACCTAGTGCGCACACATATCGCACGCAGTGTGGGTTGGCCCGTGCCGCCCCTGCGCCCGCACCTGTTCTGGGTCCCAATCACATCCCTCTACGAACTCTTGCCGCTCCTATGCCCCGACCTTGCCACTCCTGCTACACCTGCCCGCACTGCAATCAGCCATCGCCCTCCTGCAGCAGCACGCGCTACCTGCAATGGTATGGCGCCGCACGCCGCTCCCTCTAATGGCACCGACCTGCTGATGGTCTTGCAGGCCGGGACCGCGTCGATTTCTGGGCCGGGCCGCCGCATGTTGCTCCCTCTAATGGTCCCAGCCTGCTGATGACATCCCAGAGAATGTGCAGTATAAACAGATCAAAGCTCAAATCACCAATACAGAAAAGGCACACGTTTAATAACCTAAAAGCCCCCACCGTTACAGTTAAACAGGGTCACAGACGCAGAGCTGTCAGTCAATCGCCATCACCATGATGAAAAGCCACCCTCTCCGATTCTCTCTCCAACTCCTCCCGCTAACTGTGGACTGAAATCCTTGGAATATCAGCGGGACACGGGACGCCAGTCAGGCTGCGATGGAGGAGTTTGATGAAGAATCCCCATTTATCAGAAGTCTTCGCAGGATTGCAGCTGCTCTCCTTCCCCGCTTTCTTTTTGTAGATGATGACAGCCACAATGGCGAGAATGACGAGCAGTGCGAGACCAAGCACAACACCGACAATAATAGGGACCTGGAAACAGGCTTCGGCACATAAAACACGGCGACTTTCTCCTCGAGCCCGCCGTGCGCCACCTCACAGGAGAACCTGCCCTGGTCCCCGATGTGATGTCTAAGTGCTGTAAGCTTGTAATGCTTGTAGCTCCATACTGTGGATGTGGATGTATTGTGTACTGCAGCTGCAGAGTATAATAAACAGACAGGTAGCTTCCAGACCAAGCAGCCTCCATGTTAGGAGCTGTGTGTGTGTGCTCTGTGAAGATATCACAGTTGGCAACTGAGGATAGAGATTTTTCGGATGTTTAAAGCTTAAATTTTGTTGGTGAAGGATTCAACCAGCCGACAGAAGACTTTGGAAGTTTCTGTTTTTGAAAACAAAGTTACAAAATCCGAGGTAAACTACAGCACACAGTGAGAACAGCTAGAGATTAAATATGGCAGGTGTAATTGGATATTTTGGTGAATATAGACACGACCAGGAACGTTTTAAAGCGTATGTGGATCGGCTAGAAATGTATTTCACTGCAAATAACATAATCGAAGTTCCAGACAATGCAGTCCAGAACCAGGCTGTGTTGGAACGGAAGAAAGCGATTTTCTTATCCGTGGCAGGTCCGGCATTATACGAAACCCTTGTAAATCTGCTTGTGCCTGACGAGCCAAAGGACACAACGCTTAAAGAGATTTTAACGAAGCTGGAGCAGCACTATAACCCCAAACCGTTAGAAATTGCTGAAAGCTATCATTTCGGGATACGGAATCAAAAGATTGATGAAAGTATCTCTGATTACATCATAGCACTAAAAAAGCTATCGATGCACTGTAATTTTGGGAACTTTCAAAACCGAGCATTGCGGGATCGTTTTGTTTGTGGGGTGAAAAATGATGCAATCAGAAGGAAGTTATTGACGTTGGATGACTTGACTTTTGAGATTGCTTGTCAGACAGCAAGTTCGATGAGCATGGCCGAACAATATTCCCGAGAATTAAATAATGATTACGGTCGTCAGTCAACCAAGGTAAATCACCTGCGGGTTCAAAGTAAAAGACGGCCAGAGCCGAAAGTCTCAGAAACTGGAAATTCTACCAGAGCGTCTAAGTTGTGCTATAGGTGTCTGGGACAACACATTGCTAAAAGTTATCCATACGTGAAGGCAGAGTGTTTCTTCTGCAGGAAGACTGGGCATCTTGCGAAGGCATGCTGACTGAAGGGTAAACCAGTTTTTAAAGCTATGAGTCCAGCGTTCAAAGCTATGAGTAGTAATCCAAAGAGACTGCATGGCTTGGAAGAACAACAGCAGGATGAGGAGATGTTAGAATTGCACGTCATCAGGAGCACGAGGTTAACGGACAGCGATTCAGAAAGCATCAAAATCCACATAGATGTTGCGGGATTCAAGATACCAATGGAAATTGACACGGGTGCCTCCGTGAGTGTAGTACCAGAGTCACTGTACTGTGACAAATTGCGTGATTTCCAACTGAAGAAATCCAAGATAGAGATACGAGGCTACTCGGGAGAGAAAATTCCTGTCGTAGGCCATATCACCGTACCGGTGAAATATAAAGATCAATTTCAGAACTTGCCTCTAACAATAGTGAAAGGAGACAAGATTGCTTTACTAGGAAGAAATTGGTTAAGCTTACTGAAGCTGGATTGGAGTAAGATCTTCTCTGTGGAAGCGAGATTTTCATCAACGGATGAGGTTATCAAACAGCATCCGAAGGTGTTCTGCGAAACGGGCAGTCCGATCCAAGGCTTCAAGGCGAGTGTCGGTACAGAAGGACGCAAGATCAGTTTACTACAAGCCACGTTCCGTACCATATGCACTCGAAGAGAAAGTTGAGCAAGTTCTCAAAAGACTATAGACTGAGAACATTATTTGTAAGGTAGATCGATGTAATTGGGCTACACCCATTGTTGTTGTACCTAAGTCTGATGGTAAAGTAAGATTGTGTGGTGATTATAAGGTAACCATAAACCAGGTTCTAGAGGGTAATGTCCCAAATACATTGCCGAATATAGAAGATTTGTTCACAACACTGACAAGTGGTCAGATCTTCTCAAAACTGGATCTTACGAATGGCAACTTACAGCTTGAACTAGATGAGGAGTCCAAGTCATGTTTGACTATAAATACTCATCTAGGCCTATATCAATTTAATAGGCTACCGTTTGGAGTGTCCTCCACCCCTGCCATATTCCAAGGGGTGAGGAACCAGATTTTGCAAGGTATTGAAGGGGTAGTATGTTATTTGGATGACATACTAATTTCAGCACCAAATAGGCAAATTCATAATAAGATTTTGAATGAAGTCCTCAAACGGCTAGAGAAGCACAGAGAACGAGTGTCTGCTTGTAAGTGTGAGTTATTTAAAAACTCAGTGGAGTACTTAGGGTACAGAGTAGACAAAGATGGTTTACATTCGACCAGGGAAAAATTGGATGCAATTAGAAATGCACCCACTCCCAGGAATGTCACTAAACTTCGTTCATTCTTGGGTCTTTTGAATAATTATGGGACGTTCCTACCAAATTTGGCTACAGTATTACATCCACTGAATGAACTTTTGAAAAAACAGATCCAGTGGAAGTGGTCAAAAGAATGCGATACAGCATTCAAGGAATGTAAAAACAAATTGGTAGAGAGCACCATGTTAGTTCACTATGACATATCTAAGGAGATTAAACTAGCATGTGATGCCTCTCCGTATGGAGTTGGGGCAGTAATCTCTCATGTATTAAGTAGTGGGGAGGAGAGACCAATTGCTTTTGCTTCACGCACTCTCAGTGCCAGTGAGAGAAATTATGCGCAAATTGAAAGAGAAGCTTTGGCATTAATTTTTTGGGTCAAGAAGTTTCACAAATACTTGTATGGTCGTAAGTTTACCATCGTTACAGACCATAAGCCCCTGACAGCAATCCTCCATCCAAAGTCCCCAGTTCCAACATTAGTTGCAGCCCGAATGCAGAGATGGGCTTTGATTTTGTCAGCATATACATATGATATTGAATACAGACGATCAGCTGACCACAGTAATGCTGATGCAATGCCTAGATTTCCTTCCCCATCAGAGGTTACACCCGATAGGGAAGAAGTGTTTTATTTTTTATACATTGATGAACTACCAGTCATAGCTGAAGAGATTGGTAGAGCAACCAAACGTGACCCAGTGATGTCAAAGGTGTATGAGTATATTGCAACTGGATGGTCAAACCAGGTAACAGACAAAGATACACATCCATTCTTCATTTGTAGGAATGAATTATCAGTAGATAAAGATTGTATCATGTGGGGTGCAAGAGTGGTTATACCAAAGAACTTCAGGTCCAAATTATTAGGAGACCTCCATGACCAGCACCTGGGAATGTGCTTGACCAAGAGTTTTACACGCAGTTATTTATGGTGGCCAGGTCTTGATAAGGATATAGAGTACATTGTGAGTCAGTGTACGACATGTCAATCAGTAAGCAAGCAACCACCATCAGTACATTACAGCCATGGAAATGGCCTCCCAGGGTGTGGCAAAGGCTACATATTGATTTTGCTGAGTTAGATGGACAACAATTGTTCATTGTAATTGATAGCCATTCAAAGTGGGTTGAGGTGTTTCCAATGTGGAAAATAACAAGTAAAACATTGGACATTTTACAAAAATTATTTTCTGCATTTGGCCTCCCTGAAGAAATTATTTTGGATAATGGACCACAATTTCGTTCAGAAGAATTTGCATAATTTACAAGCAAAAATGGTGTGAAACATACCAAGGTTCCACCATACCACCCTGCTTCCAATGGTGCAGCAGAACGCACTATACAAATTGTAAAACGTGCCCTCTCAAAACAAATGTTAGTTCCAAATCCAAGAAAACGACAGTTGTCATTTGATCACAAATTGGCTAATTTTTTGATTACATATCGAAATACTCCTCATACAACTACTGGTAGAACGCCAACAGAGTTGTTTCTCAAACGACAGCCACGAACCAGATTCTCATTGTTAAAGCCAAATTTGGCACAGTCTGTAGAAGAGACACATATTAGACAAAAAGAGAATCATGATAAAGGGAGACTAAAAGAGAGAAGAGTGAAATTAAACCAGAAGGTGAGAGTGAAGAACCATCACCATAAATAGTTAAAGTGGTTACCCGGAAGAGTGGTGAAGATATGTGGTCCTTGCACATATTTGGTAAAGATGTTTGATAATGAACAGGTTAAGTTTGTACATATTGATCATATTTTACTTGCAGACATGGAAGGAGTTGAAGGTGGGAATGATTCAATTATTTCTGACTCATCAGATAGTTTTGATATACCAGTAGCAAATCCTAAATCCAATGTACTGGAAATAAATCCAGGAGTGAATCAGAATGAAAGTCTGAATCCGAGTCAGGGAAACAAAGAGCCTGAAGTTAGAGTGAGTGCAAATGAAAATCAAGGAAATTCCATGGAGGAAAACGTTCCTCAGGATGAGCCTCAAATGAATGTGAAATCAACACCATGTTTGGAAGGTTCTTTTCGAGAGCGAAGGTATCCTCTTTGAAACAGAAAACAAGTGGTAAAGTTAAATTTGTAAGTATGTATAAAAATGAAGTTATTTATCATGTTTGTTATGATGGTTTTTTCATTAAGGAGGGAGAAGTGTGATGTCTGTAAGTGCTGTAAGCTTGTAATGCTTGTAGCTCCATACTGTGGATGTGGACGTATTGTGTACTGCAGCTGCAGAGTATAATAAACAGACAGACAGCTTCCAGTAGCTTCCGGACCAAGCAGCCTCCATGTTAGGAGCTGTGTGTGTGTGCTCTGTGAAGATATGACACCCGGGGTCAAAACTCCGTCCATCTGTTGATCTGGTAGGTGTCATCGTGGTTGGGGAGGATCCCATTTGACAGGGTCTCATCGAGGAACTTCCCATCTCTCCACAGAGTTACTTCGATGGCTTGAGGGTAAAACCCGATGGTGACACAGGACAGGCGTCTAGCATCGCCTGGGCGGGTAAAGGACACGGTGGGGGCAACAGCTCTCAGTTCTCTCTCTCCAGCTTTCAGGTATGAAGGAATGGTGTGAAGGAATGGAGGAATTTCCTCTACAGGTTTGATGTGTAACTCACCACAACAGAGTCCAATAGGCATGAGTCAGTGAAGCAGGAGGTCAATACAGATTCAACAACCTACTGTATGTGGAAGGAGGTGTCCAACATGAAGAAAAGTATCATAAGTAATAAGGAACACACTCAATAATCTTTTACTTCTCTGTATGGATGTGTATCAATTACTTATATAGAAATACATAGAAGTTACAACACAGAAACAAACCATTCGGTCAAATCAGTCAATGTCTGCATTTATCCTCCATGCAAACACAGAGTACTAATCACCTTATTCCCATATCTCTTTATCCCCTTTTCCTTTATAGAAACAAAGAAACATAGAAAATAGGTGCAGGAGCAGGCCATTCGGTCCTTCGAGCCTGCACCACCATTCAATATGATCATGGCTGATTATGCAACTTCAGTACCCCACTCCTCCCTTCTCTCCATAGCCCCTGATCCCTTTAGCCGCAAGGGCCACATCTAACTCCCTTTTGAATATATCCAACGGACCGGACTCTCCAACTTTCTGTGGTAGAAAATTCCACAGGTTCACAATTCTCTGAGTGAAAAAGTTTCTCCTCATCTCGGTCCTATATGGCTTCCCCCTTATTCTTAGACTGTGACCCCTGATTCTGGACTTCCCCAACATCGGGAGCATTCTTCCTGCATCTAACCTGTCCAATCCCGTCAGAATTTTATATGTTTCTATGAAATCCCCTCTCATTCTTCTAAATTCCAGTGAATATAAGCCTAGTCGATCCAGTCTTTCTTCAAATGTCAGTCCTGCCATCCCGGGAATCAGTCTGGTGAACCTTCGCTGCACTCCCGCAATAGCAAGAATGTCCTTCCTCAGATTAGGGGACCAAAATTGCACACAATACACCAAGGCCCTGTACAACTGCAGCAAGACCTCCCTGCTCCTATACTCAAATCCTCTCGCTATGAAGGCCAATATGCCATTTGCTTTCTTAACTGCCTGCTGTACCTGCATGTCAATTTCAATGCCTGATGTACCATGACACCCAGGTCTCGTTGCACCTCCCCTTTTACTAATCTGTCACCATTCAGATAATAATCTGCCTTCCTGTTCCACCTATCCAATCTAATCTTGAATATTATCATAGTTTCTGTCTCAACCATTAACCCTGGAAGTGAATCCCACAGCCTCACAACTCTAGTGTAAAGAAGTTTCTCTTGGTCCGCGATTTCGCCATGCATGGCGGACTCAGTGCGAACGAGGTAGGTGGCAGACTGCGACCCCACTCCTGGTGCCATCACGCTCTGAGAAGAATCTTCTGTTGATGGGGCTTGTCAAGTCCTCCCTGTGAGGTTCCTGACCAATTAAAAGGAAGCGGGTCCTGATAACATCATTTGATGACGCGTCATCAACTGGTTTCCTTAAAGGGACCATGGCCAACTTTATTTTGACAGTTGTACTGTCAATGTTCTACAACATTGAGATACTGCACAAAGGTGCACGGCTGCATCCAGGCTCTCCCATCACTCCCTCCAGATGCTTATGGAGGGAGTGTCCCTTCCAATGGGCAGAAGAGACCTCCCCAGGAGACTAATGCAGCCTGGTTGCACATTGCACAGGAGGGTACAAGCAAGAATGTCATCAGGAGGACCTGGCTGCAGTGGCACAAACCTTTCAATGATCTCAGTAGATCACAAAACATTACTGCAAAGCCACACTCAAGCTCATCCTGCTGTGCCACTCATCACATCCCCAACACTCTGCCTTCTGTACCCTAATCCTGCACATCCTTACTCACACCAACTGACCATGCATCTCCACCCATCCCTTTCTATCCACATTATCAGTTCCCCATCTCACTGGCCACACCTCATACCCACCCTCATCCTTGTCCAATCATACCAACTATCAACACTCAAGGGTAGGCCCTTGGATCTTTTAGCCAATGTTCATGTACATTTTCTGTTAATGAGTTGCAAAACATTGAAATCTTTATTTTCAACACTTTGCCTTCTTGGACACATTTGTGTGCACCTTTAGAAGTGGCTTAGTGAGTTGTAGTGAATGGTGAGACATAATGGTACCCCCCGTAATGGTGATGAGTGTGAAAGGAATGGCTTGGGCATTGCAGGGATGCTTTGCGGTGCTAGTGTGGGGTGGTGTCAACCTGGTGCATCATGTGGCAGTCAGGGTGTACAGTGTCAAGTGAAGTAAATCTGGCCATGGTGAGGCCATCCTTGCCCTCCCGGGCAGCAATGTGGTCGGGTGCTGATGCCCTGTGTCCAGTGCAGCATCAGGAGATTGTGGAGCAGGTTGGTGGTGGTGTTGGTGTGCCTGGTGCTGCTGGTGTTGAGGATGAATCATGGTGGGATTCTGAGGACCAAGCTGAGATATTTTTCAAGGGCACCGAAGCTGCTGGAATAGACAGCAGCTGAATTTGAGGTGACAGAAGCATCTGTCAATGGTGAGAGAGATTGTTCCAAGGAGGTGACAGTGGATAGAGAGTTTACTCCAAATACTTCCAACCTTTCTAAAGCTGAAAAGTGTATTCCAAATCCTGAAGGTTCCAGCTTCTATGATTGGAAATTAAACAGTTGTGAAACGGTAGCTTTTATGCCACTTTTGCAGCTGTCACCTATTTAGAGGAATGGAGAATCATTGAAAACCCACCTAAGTGATCCCCAAGCACCATGAAACTAGTCAAAAATCTGGAAAAATGTTAAGTACATGATAAATTGCTGTTTAAGTATCTTTTAACTAGCTCTTAACTATGTCAATTGGCTTGCCTACTGCTTGGTGTCAGGTCTGTAAAGGGCAGACAGACCAGACACTTGGGAAACTGACATGGAGGTGGGTTGACAGCGAGATCCTGACCCACTGCCAATCTTTTATTTTCTGACAGCAGACCCACCTCCAAATCCACCCTCTGAATGCTGGCAAAATTCTGTCCTTTGTTTCTGTTTTATATATCTTACATTTAATATTATATCTATGACCCATCGTCTCTGTTTACCCAGTCCTTTAATTTCATAATTTTAAACACTTCTATTGTATCACCCCATATTCTGTTATTCTAATGAAAAATGCTCTAATTTGTCACCTTCCTTTGTATCTGCATTTCCTCATACCAGGCAGCATCTCAATAAATCAGCATTGTACACTCTATAAAGGCAGAAGCTGAAGTGAAGACATGTTCTCTTGAGTTGCAAAGGTCAAGGGGTAATTGAGGTGTTTAAAATGATAAAAGAATTGATGGGGTAGATACAGAAAAACTATTGCCTCTGGTGGAGGAATCCAGAACAGGAGACACAATCATACAATTAGAGTTAAACTATTAGGAGTGAAATCAGTAAACACTTTTTCACACAAAGGGTAGTGGAAAACTGGACCTCTCTCCCCCAAAAGCTGAGGTGGCTGGGTCATTTGACATTTTAAACTAAGCTAGCCTGAAGTGCAGCATTGCAGGGATGCTTTGTGGTGCTAGTGTGGGGTGGTGTCAACCTGGTGCACCGTGTGGCCGGTACAGAAATCTAATGAGACTTGCCGTTTGACCGTCGATTATAGGAAAGCTAACCAGTGTATTGATCGAAAAGCTTCTTTGGTCGCAGATCCCTCCACCATTTTTAATGCCCTCAAACCGGAACATAAATATTTCTCGGTTATAGATATGGCCAACGGATTTTGGTCGGTGCCTCTGGCACCGGAGGTTCGACAGTGGTTTGCTTTCACGGTCCAAGGACAACAGTATACTTGGACCCGGTTACCGCAGGGTTTCTACAACAGCCCTACGGTATTCCACATGGCTTTACAAAGCCATTTGCGATAATTACCTCCCCTGTCATCCACAGTCATCCAATATGTAGATGATATCCTGCTAGCTTCAAACACGGAAGAACAGCATGAACATGATTTACGAGCTTTGTTGGACCACCTTCGGCTGAAAGGACATAAAGCCAGCATCGACAAAGCACAAATATCCCAAGAAGAGGTTGTATACCTGGGACAAAAGATTTCACAAGGAAAGAGAGAACTTACCCAGGATAGAACTGCAGCCATTCGGGCTGCTAAAAAACCCACCACTATTCAGGAACTAAGGTCTTTTTTAGGATTGTGTAACTTTAATAGAAATTGGATTGACTCCTTCACACAGCTTGCTCAGCCATTGAATGATATTTTAAAGGGGAAACGTGCCTCTAAAGAAGCCATCACCCTCACTAAAGAACAGCAAGAGGCCTTCCTGAGTTTGAAAAAGGCTTTGTGTTCGGCACCGGCTCTGGGAATCCCTGACAGTGGTAAGCCATTTACCCTGTTTGTCCATGAGAAAGAAGGATATATGACAGCTATACTGACACAAGACATGGGGATCGGCAAAGACCTATTGGCTATTATTCGGCAAAACTGGATGCGATAGCCCTCAGATGGGGAAGTTGCCTAAGGGCTATGGAAGCTACATGTCGAGCGGTAATGATCACTGCGGGTCTAGTCCTCGACCAAAAGCTGATTGTCAAGTGTCCCCACATCGTACACGCTTTGCTGTCTATGAATAGAATATCTCAGGTGACAGCAGCTAGATGGACTTGCTGGACAGCAGTTTTGGAAGCTTCTAATCTCCATATCGTCCGGGCCAGCCCGGTTAATCCCGCAACTATGCTCCCGATGTCAGAATCGAGGGAGCAAGAGGGGGGAGAATGTGAAGAGCATGACTGCGTGGAGATTTTAAAAGAAACAGAAGAAGCAGCCTTAGCAGCAGAGGAGCCTCTGCACAACCCAGACCTCATCCTGTTTACAGATGGTTCCTTCTTTGTTGACAATGGTACCAGAAAAGCAGGATGGGCAGTTACAACCTTATATGAGGTAGTGGCAAAAGGATGTTTACCCTCAGGAACGTCAGCACAACAGGCCGAGTTACGGGCCCTGTCAGAAGCATGTCGAATAGCAGAAGGACAGACAGCTAATGTCTACACAGATTTGCGTTATGCTTTTGGAGTCGCTCATGACTTTGGTCTGTTATGGCGTAAAAGAGGATTCCTCACTGCTGCTGGTACACCTATCCAAAATGGAAAAGAAGTCCGAGACTTACTGGAGGCCATACAATTACCTCAGGAAGTGTCCATCCTGAAATGTAAGGCCCATACCAAGGAAAATACCACAGAAGCACAGGGAAATGCCCTAGCCAACCAGACAGCTAAAGATGCCGCCTCACAGGGCGTTCCTCCAGAAGAACCAACACAGATGTGCAGATTGAAAGCACTCAGGACTCTGACATGAGACCTTCAAACAATGCAAGGTGAGTGCTCCTGAGAGGAAAAATGGACATGGATTGAGGCAGGAATTAAGCTATGTGAAGATGGTGTCTGGAGACAAAGAGTTACTGACAAGCCAGTCGCACCACAAGCGCTTATGCCTTTTTTAGCCCAACAGATCCACTCGTGGGGACACTTGGCCTCACAACAGATGACGGCACGGTTCCAGAAAAGCTGGTGGGGTCGGGGATTTAAAAAACATGCCCAGCTGGTAACAGACCGCTGTGTGGTCTGCCAGAAAAATAATTCTGGACCCATCACGGTAATGTCCCAACTGAGGCCCCCTGCCCCTGTCGGACCATTCCAGCATCTGCAGGTTGATTATATATCTCTTCCTTCATGCCAAGGATACACTAACATTCTTGTCATGGTCAACAGATTCTCTAGATGGGTAGAAGCTGTCCCAACTAAAAGAGCCACAGCCAATCATACAGCAAAGGTCTTGTGTAAGGATTACATTCCCCGATGGGGAGTCCCGAGTTGCATTGACTCAGATCAGGGAACACACTTCACAGGTGCTGTCTGCCAAGAAGTCTGTAGGTTACTGAACATTACGTGGGATTTACACTGTCCTTATCATCCACAATCATCAGGACAAGTAGAACGAATGAATCGAACTCTGAAACAACAGCTTGCCAAATATCACCAAGAAGGAACACCATGGCTCCAGGCACTACCAATAGTGCTATGTAGCATTAGGGCAACCCCAAACAGAACTACAGGTCTAAGCACATTTGAAATTATAACAGGAAGACCCATGTCACTGCCAGGAACTATCGATTTACGGAAAGCTGATGTTCACTTAATGAGTGACACTTTGTTATCATACTGTCAGAACTTAACCAATGCTATTAGTTCTGTTTCCCGACAGGTATCGGCAGCTTGGGGTAATCCACCCGAAGGAGGACATGACACCATCCCAGGAGTCTGGGTGTATGTGAAAAAGTTGCATAAAGAACCTTTGGGTGCCAAGTGGGAGGGACCTTATCAAGTGTTATTGACCACCCAGGCAGCTGTTAAAGTCCAAGGAAAGAAAGCCTGGATCCACGCTTCACACGGATAAACGAGCACCCGTAACTGAAGCTGAAATCTAATAAGGACAATTACTTTTTGCGAAAATGTATAAATTTACTGTATTATTGATTGTAGGTATTCTAGGCATAGGCCTACTTCTTACAAGCCGACCCTCTGCACCAAAGGGAAATAGTAGAGTAGCAAGGGAATTACATGTAAATACCTTTTTATATATGTCATACATTTATGCCAAACAAGGTAACATTTCTAGTTGTTGGGTGTGTGCGCATATTCCTATTCACTCAAAGGGAGGGATTCCCTTGAGGCCAGTTCCCTTGAATATCTCGGAAATGGCTGAGTGGATAATTAATGAAAACAAAACAGGCAAGGAATTTCAGGATACGGAAAACTGGGCACGTAAATGGAAGTCAGCAAGTTAAAATCTGACTACCTTTGAAGGAGGATACCAACCGTGCTACAATAATTCCAAACGGCCCCCATTTTTTGTTATCACGAATACAACGGAATAGGAAGACCGGGGGAATCGGTCTGTCTGATTAGAAACATCAAAGGAGGCCAAAATATGGGGTATAGTAACTGCTCCCGGAATTATAACATAATCAAGCCACGGAACCGTCCAAACTGGGCTGATGTGGGAATTCTTAACGTAACAGGGATTCTGAATAAAACAGATGGAAAAGCCTGGACAGGCCCCGGAGTGTTGCTGACAAAGAAACAGCTAACATTCATTGCCTATAATGGCACCTATTGAATGTGTGGCCACAAGGCCTACCCTTGGCTGCCCCAGAATTGGATGGGATCCTGCTATTTAACCTACATTGTGCCTTATATGTATCATATAAAGTCACTGTCGGAACATTTACACCGTCCTCAGATAGCTATCACAGAAACAGAGAGGTTCTTTACCATTCTGATCCCCAGGTATGGGACCGCCAGACTGGCAAGGGAATCCATTAACATGGCATCCGTTGTGGAACGGGTAGCCAATGATACCTCAGAGGCCCTAGTTAAAATCAATGCAGAAATGGTAGCAATCCGCACAGTAGCCTGACAGAATAGACTGGCCCTTGACTACATCCTGGCTGAAAAGGGAGATACTTGCACCCTACTCGGAACTGAGTGTTGCACATATATCCCAGATAGCTCCGAAGAAATTACCCACTTAGCGGAGCATATCCAAAAGGAGGTAGAAAAACTTCAGCAACCCCCATCATTCACTTTGTGGAGTGGAGCCACTGAATGGCTAGGTTCAATAGAAACTTCATTGGTGGAAGGTTTAATTCTATTTGTTGTAATTATTTTACTTTTATATTGTTTGTTTATGTTGATTAAATGTTGTTGCGACCAGGCGGCTGTAGCTGCTGTCCCGCAGGTGAGACACCTTGCAGGTCCCAGTAGACCATCTGTACGTGGCACAGGGATATGTTATGCTTAAGGGAAGGTTGTTTACTGGTTGAATTAAGATATTGATTTGGATTAAATTGGAATAAGGTTAATTAACCTACAAAAAACCAGACTTCCATTGTGGCCACGATGGAACTCGGGTTAGAAACATAGAAACATAGAAACATAGAAAATAGGTGCAGGAGTAGGCCATTCGGCCCTTCTAGCCTGCACCGCCATTCAATGAGTTCATGACTGAACATGCAACTTCAGTACCCCATTCCTGCTTTCTCACCATACCCCTTGATTCCCCTAGTAGTAAGGACTTCATCTAACTCCTTTTTGAATATATTTAGTGAATTGGCCTCAACAACTTTCTGTGGTAGAGAATACCACAGGTTCACCACTCTCTGGGTGAAGAAATTCCTCCTCATCTCAGTCCAAAATGGCTTCACCCTTATCCTTAGACTGTGTCCCCTGGTTCTGGACTTCCCCAACATTGGGAACATTCTTCCTGCATCTAACCTGTCTAACCCCGTCAGAATTTTAAACGTTTCTATGAGGTCCCCTCTCATTCTTCTGAACTCCAGTGAATACAAGCCCAGTTGATCCAGTCTTTCTTGATAGGTCAGTCCCGCCATCCCGGGAATCAGTCTGGTGTACCTTCGCTGCACTCCCTCAATAGCAAGAATGTCCTTCCTCAGGTTAGGGGACCAAAACTGTACACAATACTCCAGGTGTGGCCTCACCAAGGCCCTGTACAATTGTAGCAACACCTCCCTGCCCCTGTACTCAAATCCCCTCGCTATGAAGGCCAACATGCCATTTGCTTTCTTAACCGCCTGCTGTACCTGCATGCCAACCTTCAATGACTGATGTATCATGACACCCAGGTCTCTTTGCACCTCCCCTTTTCCTAATCTGTCACCATTCAGATAATAGTCTGTCTCTCTGTTTTTACCACCAAAGTGGATAACCTCACATTTATCCACATTATACTTCGTCTGCCATGCATTTGCCCACTCACCTAACCTATCCAAGTCGCTCTGCAGCCTCATAGCATCCTCCTCGCAGCTCACACTGCCACCCAACTTAGTGTCATCCGCAAATTTGGAGATACTACATTTAATCCCCTCGTCTAAATCATTAATGTACAGTGTAAACAGCTGGGGCACCAGCACAGAACCTTGCGGTACCCCACTAGTCACTGCCTGCCATTCTAAAAAGTCCCCATTTACTCCTACTCTTTGCTTCCTGTCTGACAACCAGTTCTCAATCCATGTCAGCACACTACCCCCAATCCCATGTGCATTAACTTTGCACATTAATCTCTTGTGTGGGACCTTGTCGAAAGCCTTCTGAAAGTCCAAATATACCACATCAACTGGTTCTCCCTTGTCCACTCAACTGGAAACATCCTCAAAAAATTCCAGAAGATTTGTCAAGCATGATTTCCCTTTCACAAATCCATGCTGACTTGGACCTATCATATTACCTCTTTCCAAATGCACTGCTATGGCATCCTTAATAATTGATTCCATCATTTTACCCACTACCGATGTCAGGCTGACCGGTCTATAATTCCCTGTTTTCTCTCTCCCTCCTTTTTTAAAAAGTGGGGTTACATTGGCTACCCTCCACTCCATAGGAACTGATCCAGAGTCAATGGAATGTTGGAAAATGACTGTCAATGCATCCACTATTTCCAAGGCCACCTCCTTAAGTACTCTGGGATGCAGTCCATCAGGCCCTGGGGATTTATCGGCCTTCAATCCCATCAATTTCCCCAACACAATTTCCCGACTAATAAGGATTTCCCTCAGTTCCTCCTCCTTACTAGACCCTCTGACCCCTTTTATATCCGGAAGGTTGTTTGTGTCCTCCTCAGTGAATACCGAACCAAAGTACTTGTTCAATTGGTCCGCCATTTCTTTGTTCCCCATTATGACTTCCCCTGATTCTGACTGCAGGGGACCTACGTTTGTCTTTACTAACCTTTTTCTCTTTACATATCTATAGAAACTTTTGCAATCCGTCTTAATGTTCCCTGCAAGCTTCTTCTCGTACTCCATTTTCCCTGCCCTAATCAAACCCTTTGTCCTCCTCTGCTGAGTTCTAAATTTCTCCCAGTCCCCGGGTTCGCTGCTATTTCTGGCCAATTTGTATGCCACTTCCTTGGCTTTAATGCTATCCCTGATTTCCCTTGATAGCCACGGTTGAGCCACCTTCCCTTTTTTTAATTTTACGCCAGACAGGAATGTACAATTGTTGTAGTTCATCCATGCGGTCTCTAAATGTCTGCCACTGCCCATCCACAGTCAACCCCTTCAGTATCATTCGCCAATCTATCCTAGCCAAATCACGCCTCATACCTTCAAAGTTACCTTTCTTTAAGTTCTGGACCATGGTCTCTGAATTAACTGTTTCATTCTCCATCCTAATGCAGAATTCCACCATATTATGGTCACTCTTCCCCAAGGGGTTGGTGTAAATTTGTGTGGAAGCTACTAGTCCGGACATGTGGTGAAACACATCAACAAATTTTAGAAGGAAACTCTATTAACATGTATGAAATTATTTTGTAGAATGTTCAACCAGTGATACCTGATGTTTTATGATTCAGTTTGTGAAAGAATCAAAGGGGGGATTGATAGCGAATTCAAACAGGCTGCATTTAGACAGGTTGAGAAAACACAGACTCCAATGACTACGTGCAGTTCAGCATGTTGCATTAAGTCATCAATCAACTTGACATTTTAGGACTTTGAGTAGCGAGCCAATTAAAAGGTTAAAATACTATTAATTGAGCCAATAAGGTCAAAGAAGGCGAGTTCTTTTCTGTAAATTGATCCAGGTATAAGTACAGCCATTTTGACCATGTGGTCTCAGAAGGACAAAGACCTGAGTTAAAGCCAAGAACTTGTTACTGCTGCCAAAAATAAAGTGACATTAAAACTACAATCGGAGTTCGTATTTCATTGGAAATTAAGAGATCTAACAATTAGTCTACCATTTTTTTGTTTCCCATTCTAAATTCACCTGAATCCAACAGCAAGGGACCTACATTCATCTTCACTAATCTTTTTCTCTTCTCATATTTATAGAAGCTTTTGTAGTCAGTTTTTCTATTCCCGGCAAGCTGCTTCTCGTACTTTATTTTCCCCCTCTTAATTAAACCCTTTGTCCTCCTCTGCTGAATTCTAAATTCCTGCCAGTCCTCAGGTTTGCTGCTTTTTCTGGCTAATTTATATGCCTCTTCCTTGGATTTAACACTATCCCTAATTTCCTTTACTAGCCACGGTTGAGCCACATTCCCCATTTTATTTTTACGCCAGACAGGGATGTACAATTGTTGAAGTTCATCCATGTGATCTTTAAATGTCTGCCATTGCCTATCCACCGTCAACCCTTTAAGTATCATTTGCCAGTCTATCCTAGCCAAATCACGTCTCATACCATCGAAGTTACCTTTATTTAAGTTCAGGATTCTAGTCTCTGAATTAACTGTGTCACTCTCCATCTTAATGAAGAATTCTACCATATTATGGTCACTCTTCCTCAAGGGGCCTTGCACAACAAGATTGCTAATTAATCCTCTCTCATTACACAACACCCAGTCGAGGATGGCTAGCTCTCTAGTTGCTTCCTCGACATATTGGTCTAGAAAACCATCCCTTATACACTCCAGGAAATCCTCCTCCACTGTATTGCTACCAATTTGGTTAGCCCAATCTATATGTAGATTAAAGTCACCTGCAGTACCTTTATTGCATGCATTCCTGATTTACTGTTTGATGCCATCCCCAGCCTCACTACTTCTGTTTGGTGGTCTGTACACAACTCCGAGTGTTTCTGCCCTTTGGTGTTCCACAGCTCTACCCATACAGATTCCACATCATCCAAGCTAATGTCCTTCCTTACTATTGCTCTTTAACCAGTAACTCTACCCCACCTTCTTTTCCTTTCTGCCTATCCTTCCTGAATATTGAATACCCCCGGATGTTGAGTTCCCAGCCTTGGTCACCCTGGAGCCATGTCTCCGTAATCCCAATGACATCATATCCGTTAACAGTTATCTGCATAGTTAATTCATCCACCTTATTACGAATGTTCCTCGCATTAAGACACAGAGCCTTCATGCTTGTTTTATTAACACTCATTGTCCTTTTAGAATTATGTTGTAGTGTGGCCCTTTTTGATTTTTGCCCTTGATTTCTCTGCCTTCCACTTTTCCTTATCTCCTTTCTACCTTTTGCTTCTGCCCCCATTTTATTTCCCTCTGTCTCCCTGAATAGATTCCCATTCCCCTGCCATATTAGTTTAACCCCTCCCCAACAGCACTAGCAAATACTCCGCCGAGGACATCGGTTCCAGTCCTGCCCAGGTGCAGACCGTCCGGTTTGTACTGGTCCCACCACCCCCAGAACTGGTTCCAATGTCCCAGGAATTTGAATCCCTCCCTGTTGCACCATTCCTCAAGCCACACATTCATCTTAACTATCCGGCTATTTCTACTCTGACTAGCACGTGGCACTGGTAGCAATCCTGAGATTACTACCTGGAGGGCAGGAGGCTGGAAAAAGATATGTTAGTTGAAATTTAAAGATCATTATCATCATTATCATCATTGGCCAGTCCCTCGGAGTCGAGGATGACTTGCTTCCACTCTAAAAATGAGTTCTCAGGTGACTGAAGAGTCCAATGCAGGACCTACAGTCTCTGTCACAGGTGGGGCAGACAGTGGTTGAAGGAAAGGGTGGTCGGGGAGCCTGGGTTGACGCATGCTCCTCCCGCTGTCTACGCTTGGTTTCTGCTTGTTCTCAACAATGGGACTCGAGGTGCTCAGCGCCCTCCTGGATGCTCTTCCTCCACTTAGGCCAGGGATCCCCAGGAGTTGGTGGGGATGTTGCACTTTGTCAAGGAGGCTTTGAGGGTGTCCTTGAAGCATTTCCTCTGCCCACCTGGGGCTCACTTGCCGTGTCGAAGCTTCGCGTAGAGCGCTTGCTTTGGGAGTCTTGTGTCAGGCATGCGGATGATGTGGCTTGCCCAACGGAGCTGATCGAGCGTGGTCAATGCCTCGATGCTGGGGATGTTGGCCTGAGCGAGAAGACTGACGGTGCATTTGTAAGATCTTGCGGAGGCAGTGCTGGTTGTACTTCTCCAGCGCTTTGAGGTGTCTGCTGTATATAGTCCATGTCTCTGAGCCATATAGGAGGGCGGGAATCACTACTGCCCTGTAGACCATGAACTTGGTGCCGGATTTGAGGTCCTGACCTTCAAACACTCTCTTGCTCAGGCGACTGAAGGCTCCGCTGTCGCCAACACTTTCGCTCCCCCACTGGATGTGGCCAACTCAGCTACTCCATTCGATCCTTGATGGCTTCTAGTGAGTCTCCGACAAGCTCTGACCACAGGTTTCGGCCCTAACCTCTCTCTCCACCCTCGCATCCGGCTCCATCGGTGCTGCAGCTCTACCATCTCTCTTCACACCCGACTCCGGTGACGTTCTGGTCTCCCTCTGGCCACTTGTCCCACTCAACTGCGGAGCTCCTTTCGAGCACATGGTGCGTGCAATGGCGGCGGCCACTCTGATCTCTCTGACCTTTCCTCCTCCTACAAACTGGATTTCTGGCTATTCCAATGCCTACCCTCAGCCGGGAGCTAATACCTGGGAGACGGAAGCATTGCCTCAAATCTCTCCCCCACTCTCCACACCTCGGATCTCTCACCATCTCTACAAAAGGCACCACTTAAAGGTAACTGATGACTGGAAGGGCAAAAATTCTCAGAGGCTTTGAAAAAGCGCAAAAGAAACTTCAAACTAATTGCCAGCCTTTGCCAAAGTTGAAGGGAAGAGGAAAGGAAGTGCCAGGCAAAAATGAAGTGAAAGGAAACTCGATACAGAAGCATGAAATGGAGTCTGTGGACAAATGACAAAGCAGTTCCAGCTGATTATTCACTAATTGATAGTTAGACAAATGGATGTTATGATGCACAAAATGGATGCAAGGAAGTTTGCCCTTTTTCAGACTCCATGGATCATCCAATTAGGACAGCATTGTTGCATGCCTGGAATAAGCATGAGGTATAAAAGATAAAGGTTGAATTAACCTTCGCAGCCATTGACAGTGCCGTGCCTGTGGTGCAGTTTGGTTGCTGGTTCAATTGCAATATGTGACACAACTCATCACTGACTCCCTGGTAAATTGGAACTTGTGCATACAAAGCTCCAAATAAATATACTCTGGTATGTGTGTGCACATGGGAGGTATGCACAGTCTTCTTAACCTGTAACCTCACCTGCTTGGCATCCCTTTGTAGCTGCTCCTCTTTATCCAGAAAGCATGTGAGGCATACCTATTGTAAAGCCACTGTGCCATAATAATGCACATAGTATAAAATGGCAGTTTGCATACAGGCTCCGATGTGGAAACTTGTCTTAAAAAAAACATGAGAAGCGGTTGAGAGACAACTTAAAATGTTGCTACAAATCTTATATGGCTCTTTAAATCCACTTCCATCAACAGCTCAGCCCCTAGCAGCCCTGAATGCCCATTTTGTGTGAGTGGTTGGATAAATCAGCATTGTGCTGACATAAATACTGTGCTGACATTGTTTACATGATGTACTTGGATGAATCCACCAGTGAACAAGCAAGTACTTCTGGTGCTATTGAAAAATTCTATGGCAATATTGGACATGGCATTACATGGATGAAGGAGGAGTGGAGGCCAATCCCCGGTTGTCGTTCAGCCACCTAAGGACTCATTTTTAGAGGGGAAGCAGGTATTCCTCGATTCTGAGGGACTGCCTATGATGATGATGATGACATGGATGAAAACCTGCTGTAACAAATCTCTGCCCATTTTCAGATCGGTTACCTTCATGTTATACCTGTTTGTTGGCATAATCAATTGTAAACTGTGCCCTATTATCCTGGAATAACATTTTATTATTTCACTTTTGAGCTCAGGTGACAGTGACAAATCCCTGGAGTTTAGCTCTTGTGGTTGATGGTCCAGAATCAGATTAGTATCTTTTAATGAAAACAGAAAGTACTCAAAACACTCTGTAGGTCAGGCAACATCTATGGAGGGAACAAACAAGTTTATGTTTTGAGTGTGCATATTCTTCATCAGAACTCAAGAGCTCTCACACTCTATACGTTCATTAATTTGTTCTCTTCAAAGATGCTGCCTGACCTGTAGAGTGTTTAAAGCATTTTCTGCTTTTGTTTCAGATTTCCAGCTTTTGCAGTATGTTGCTTTTTGTTCATACTCTTGTATTATTTCACTACAGATTGAACCTCCCTTATCCAGAACTCCCTTATCCAGGACCACCCCTCATCCAGAACCATTCCCGGCCACCAGGTGGCGCATGCGCAGAACTCTGACATGAGCAAATTGAAAAAATTGAAGTCCTTCCTCGTTGTCGACTCCCGCAATCGCTGGCCTGACCCCGCGATCCACCACCCCCCCCACCCCCCACCCTCTCTGCCGCACTTCCAGCTCCAAGCCAACCAGCCCCGATATCCCCTTGCTCAGTACCTGTACCATCCATTTATCGTGACCACCCCTCGTCCGTAAAAATCCCTTATCCAGAAGAGGCCAGGTCCCAAGGGTTCCAGATAAGGGAGATTCAATCTGTAGATTACTTTTGTGTATTTTTTGTTATCTTTCACCAGTTTGATTCTTGAGCAGTCAAATCTTATTTGAAGCAATAAATTACTCTTTTTTTAAATAAATTATTTAATTACAAGGCTGCTGTTTGGTTAAATCATAAATCCCATCTTTCTAAAAAGGAGTTTTGTTAACATTGAACCCCCCACTCCATAACAGAGCATTTTTAAGAAAATGTATTTCTGCCAATGACTTAACTTGTCCTGAGCATCTGATCCCCATGCTTACTTGATGATCATATGGTCAGGGTTAGAGTTTACAATGTATTTTCTGATTGGTTGAAAAAATACTTTCAACCCAGTTTTCAACCAACCAGAAGTAGATTTTTATTGCAATGGTTTTTGGAGCATTTTTGTGCGTAACATTGAGGCGAAGGATATTATTATGGAAGAAAACAGCATCTTTCCCATTTGAGGACAAAGTATCAGATCAACTACTCCCAGGTCAGCTGTAATACAATAACAATAACAACAACAACAACTTTTATTTATCTAGTGCCTTTAATATAGTGAAACGTCCCAAGGAGCTTCACAGGAGCATTATCAAACAAAACTTGACACTGAGCCAAATAGGAGATATTGGGGCAGAGAACCAAAAGCTTGGTCAAAGAGGTAGGTTTTAAATCATAGAATAGAATCATAGAATGGTTGCAGCACAGAAGGAGGCTATTTGGCCTATCGAGCCTGTGCTGGCTCTTTGCAAGAGTACTTCAGCTAGTCCCACTCTCCCGCCCTTTCCTTGTAGCCCTGCATTTTTTTACCTTCAGGTACTTATCCAATTCCCTTTTGAAAGCAATGATTGAGTCTGTCTCCCCCACCCTTTCAGGCAGTGCATTCCAGATCCTAACCAGAGAGTCTTAAGGAAGGAAAGAGAGGGGGGAGAGGTTTAAGGAGAGAATTCCAGAGCAATTTTCTATCCATTCATTTTACTGGAAAGGCCAGATCACCAGTACAGGTTGAACCTCTCTTATCCGGCACCCTTGGGACCTGACCTGTGCTGGATAAGGGATTTTGCCGGACCAGAGGAGGTCACATTAAATTGGATGGTACAGATACTGAGCAAGGGGATATCGGGGCGTGCGGCAGAGAGATAGTGGGGGGGGTGGGGTGGATCAGGGGTCAGGCCAGCGATTGCGGGAGTTGGCAACGAGAAAGGACTTCAATTTGTTCATGCCAGAGCGGCCGGGAATGGTGCCGGACAAGGAGTGGTGCCCGATAAGGGAGGTTAAACCTGTACTATCTCCTCCTCACTGGTGTTGTTTTCTCTTCTACTCTTTGCAGCTTTGGCGATGGTCTGCATTATGGGCTTCTTCGGAGACATGGGCAGAAAAAGGGTTAAAATAGATTTTCAGAATTTGAACACAGGATCTCAAGCTTTTACTTTCCCTCCTGGAATGCAAATGCTGGGCCCCAAAAAAAGAAAAGCCCCTGCATGCTTATCTTGTCCCGTATGAAAGAACCCATACATATGCTGTGTAGGTCCGGTGGCCTTGAATGAGGAAGATAAGATGTATGGAAAGTGAAGAGAAATAGCATTATGAGATGAAATCATCTCATCCTGTCAATCGATAGTATAACTTTACGCATTGGTCATTATATGTGTATTTAAATTAGTGATTTGTAGCTCAGAAATATATAAAAAGTATTGATTTGTAAGGGGACTTTTGATTTGACCCAGAATGTTTGAGCTCACAATGTGGTATACTTGATAGATCTTGTTTCCCAGAAGCAGGTTCACTTGATTTAAGTATTTCACCTTACTTTAAAAAAATTCATTCTCGGGATGTGGGCGTCGCTGGCAAGGCCTGCATTTATTGCCCGTCCTAATTGCCCTTGAGAAGGTGCTGGTGAACCACCTTCTTGAATTGTAGAGGGCAGTTAAGAGTCAATCATATTGCTGAGGGTCTTGAGTCACATATAGGCCAGACCAGGTAAGGACAGCAGTTCCCTAAAGGAAATTAGGTAGGTTTTTACAACAATACCATAGTTTCATGGTCACCATTACTGACACTTGCTTTTTGTTCCAGATTTATTTAAAAAACTGAATTTAAATTCCCAGCTACCATGGTGAGATTTGAACTCATGTCTTTGGATCATTAGCCCAGGCTTCCGGATTGTTAATCCAGTAACATAACCATTATGCTACTGTACCCCTTACGATGGTTATACTTTGATTGCTCATTGTCTTACTGTCAATGAATGAATTTACCTGAAGCAGGCTAGCTAACAGGCTTGGGGCCCTTCACTTTTCTTCCACATGTTTTTAAAGTTGAGTTGAAACTTCCAAATCATAAATCATATCATTTAATCCTAAATAGCTAATAGATATTCATCGAAGCCAGATACTCAAGGAGAAGAAAACAATCAACTGCTTTAAATTGCCAGGCCTTGCAGTTTGTTTTTCATTTCTACAAGTAAGCTTATTATTTGATATTGGGAGTGGGAGAATTATAGCACAATTCATAATGCATAAGAAAATTATACTCAAAAGAATCTACTAATGCAACCTATATAACTGTAAACAGCCTTATTCAACCAACTTGCTTCCAGAAACTCAAAGGATTATGGACATAGTTATAGACATAGGATATGCAAAGTGAAATTCGATCCATTCTGACTTCAGAAGCCAGAGAGGATAGATCTCCACCAACCAAGCAAAAGCCTCCCACATTCCAGCCGAAGTTCCTTACCCCTGTACAAATGCATGCCTCCACCAGCCAAAGTCCCTTACTCCAGCGCAAGTGAATCCCTCACCCAGCAGAAGTCCCTTACCCCAGTGCAAGTACATCCCTCCCACAGCTGAAGTCCATTACCCTAGCGTAAGTGGATCCCTCTCGCAGCCGAAATCCCTTACCCCAGCACAAGTGCATGTCTTCCCCAGCCGAAATCGCTTACCTCAGCGCAAGTGCATGCCTCCCCCAGCCGAAATCGCTTACCCCAGCACAAGTACATGACCTGCCATATATCTCTCCCCACCACCAGCCACCTGCCGCCTTTCTTCCCGCCGCCCGCAGGTTCGGAGGAACAACATGGTCAATTCTGGGCCCCACTTTCGGATTCAGTTTCGGGTGGGAGGCATCAGGAGCAGAGTCCGGAGGACACAGACGCAGAAGGACAGAAAAAGGATAGTGCAAATAGTCACTCTGTATAATAAATCACTGCATAGCAGACATTTCTTAATTTTTTAAGCGCAAAATTTCCTCTGAGGAGAAAGTGGGAGGCCACAAGTGCTTGGAATGCACTTTTAAATGAATACTTATTGTATGAAGTACAAAGGGCATTTAGAAGTATGAATAACAATACAATCAGGGCCTCAACCAGACAAGAGGTTACTGATGCTAAAAGACCTCAGTAAACCCAAGAACATAACTATTTAACCTTTTTACTGACTCACTTCTTTCTTACAAAAGAAAAATGATGTTGGGAAGTTGTGTTTAATTTGTTTAGTGTGTTTGCTCAGTGCTAACATATTCCCAGAATCCCAAATTGTTTCTTTCTTTTAGTATCATACAAATATGGTATTCAAACTTGGTGGGTGACCATACAATTAATACAAAATATCAATGTGTATATAATCTCTGTTGATCTAAAATTATGAATGATTTTATTTTCCAAAATGCAGATGCATATGAATGTATAGGGCTAGAAATTCCGTAGCGCCCCAATTGGGGCATTTACTTTTGAAAGGTAGAAAATGTTGCACCAGGCGCTAATGATTCTCTCCTGCCGGGAAATTCAGCTTTAGCGCTCCAAGAGGGAAGTGGAATGCTAAATCAAGTGCTAACCACTACTCTCAGGGCGCTAAAGTCCGAGAGCAGGGTGGTAGCGGCAGAGCTTATATGGGAACCATATAAGAAAGATGTATATGACATTTTATATACAGTGCATTGCATTTGCAGTGCATTACTAACAGCATCAGAGGCTGCTTCCCTCGCTAAAAGGGAAGGGCTAATGATGGTGCACAACCTACTTGTTGGCAGTTCTGCATTGCTAGGCGACCTGCGCGACTGCCATTACAGCCCCATTCACTCTGAGAGTGGAGGGTTTGGACAAATTGCAGCAATGAAACATCAAAAACTTTGAGCAGGCACCAGACTGGTGCAAATAATAAAGGTTGGCCTACCTGAAAACCACTGCCTTGAATTAGCGCTCCCCAAGCGGTCAGCCGAGTTGACAACGCCTCCTCTTCCTGCCATTGTTGACACCCAGCGTTACAGCAGGGGGCGGGAGGCAATTTCACATCCGGGGCAGTAACAGGGCGCTGCGCACTTTATGCCATCACAATCTGTGAGGCACTAGAGGCCCAGGGGGTAAGAGTTAGTGGCAGCAGTAAATTGGCACTGAAGTTCATGGGCATTGCTACATTCACCATGCCCGGTTGTTAATCCCTTAGTGCCCCATTACCGCCGCCACAGGTGCTAATGGGAGGCGCTAAGTAGCTGAATTTCTCCCCCATAATATTTAAGATGTGGTTTTAAGTGAGATGTTCTCTTGTATGGGACTAAGTCGCTTCATATAGGAGATGGTACAGAATTTAGGAGAGTTTGCTGAAGACACAGTCCAAAAAGTAGGTTTAATGGCAGGTGGAGGGGGGGGGGCATTGTGTGGGGGGGGGGGTGAAGTAGCAGGTGATGAGTTTTGAAGAGGGAGATTCAGAGCCTGTGTAGGACAAAACTGTGAATGGACTTGTAAATTAAGATAAAGATTTTTTATTCAAGCCATTAGGAGAGTAGAAGCCATTGGAGGTTGGCAAGTGGTGATAGATGAGTGAGACCTGATGGGGGACAGGATGCAGGCAATGTGTTTTGGAGAAATTGGAGTTTATAGATGGAGGAGTTCAGGAGATCAGCATGCAAAGCATTCAAAAAGTCAAGTACTGAGGTAACAAAAATGAGCATACGATTTCAGTGGCAGATAAGATGGGACAAAGGTAAGCAATCTGGTGGAGTAGGTATGCTGTCTTAGTGATGGGATAGAATATGGGAACCATATAAGAAAGATGTATATGACATTTTCTAAAATTCATTCCAGGAAGTGGCCGTTGCTGGCAAGGACAATTTATTGCTCATCCCTAATTGCCCTTGAGAAGGTGGTGGTGAGTCACCGTCTTGAACCACTACAATCCTTGTGGTGAAGGTACTCCCACAGTGTTGACCCAGTGACGATGAAGGAACAGCAATATATTTCCAAATTAAGATGGTGTGTGACTTGGAGGGGAATTTGCCCTTGTCCTTCTAGGTGGTAGAGGTTGCGGGTTTGGGAAGTGCTGCCGAAGAAGCCTTGGTGAGTTGCTGCAGTGCATCTTATAGATGGGACACACTGCAGCCACGGTGCGCCGGTGGTCAAGCGAGTGAATGTTTAAGTTGATGGATGGGGTACCAATCAAGTGGGTTGCTTTGTGCTGGATGGTGTTGAACTTCTTGAGTGTTGTTAGAGCTCCACTCATCCAGACAAGTGGGGAGTATTCCATCACACTCCTGACTTGTGCCTTGTAGATGGTGCTAAGGCTTTGGGGAGTCAGGAGGTGAGACTCTCACAGCAGAATACCCAGCCCCTGACCTGCTCTTGTTGCCACAATATTTATGTGGCTGGTCCAGTTAAGTTTCTGGTCAATGGTGACCTCCAAGATGTTCATGTAGGGAGAATCGGTGATGGTAATGCCATTGAATATCAAGGGAGAGGTGCTTGGACTCTCACTTGTTGGAGATAGTCATTGCCTGGCACTTGTGGTGGCGCGAATGTTACTTGCCACTCAGCCCAAACCTGAATGTCATCCAGATCTTGTTGCATGCGGGCATGGACTGCTTCATTTTCTGGGGAGTTGCGAATGGCACTGAGCATTGTGCAATCGTCAGTGAACATCCCCATTTCTGACCTTATGATGGAGGAAAGATCATTGATGAAGCAGCTGAAGATGGTTGGGCCCAGGATACTGCCCTGAGGAACTCCTGTCGCGATGTTGTGGGATGGAATGATTGACCTCCAACAGCCACAATCATCTTTCTTTGTGCTAAGTATGACTCCAGCCAATGGAGAGTTTCCCCCCTGATATCAATTGACTTCAATTTTACTAGGGCTCCTTGATGTCAAGGGCAATCACTCTCACCTCGCTTCCGGAATTCAGCTCTTTTGTCCATGTTTGACCAAGGTTGCAATGAGGTCTGTGTAGTGTATGGAGAAAGAGTCAGACTGAACACTGTGAGCTCAAAGTAAAGTGTGACCTTAGTCTTTTATTGCAGGTCTCCAGAGTGCCTCTCCAACCTGTGAAGTCTTCTTAAATACCATGCTCCCAAGGGATTATGGGATCCCTTGGGACTCCGGGGAATGAGCCATTTGGTGGCTGTGCAGAGTAAATACAAGTCCACATATATAATAACATTCCCCTCCCAAAGTCAATAGGGTAACTATTTACAATGTGAGTCGATCTGGGGCCCTTCTTGCCCTGGTTGATTGTTCTGGTATGAAAGCTGGTGTTGTTGAATCATTTCTTGGGCCCTCTCTGGGCTATTGTGCAGCTGGCCTTGCTGGGCTGCCTGGTGTGTTGGGCCCTGCAGGGCTGCTGTGGATGATGGGTTCTGCTTCGTGGTCAACCGTGGTATCGGTTGCCACTGATGTGTATGTTGGGGGATCAAAAAAAGTAGGGTCCAAGGTGGGTTGCTCAGGGTAGTCCGGGAATCTGAATTTGATTTGGTCCAAATGTTACCAGTGAATGAGTCCATTTGAAAGTTTGACCCGAAACACCCTGCTCCACTCTTTGGCCACGACAGTGCCGAAAAGCCACTTGGGACCTTGTCCATAATTTAATACAAATACAGGATCATTGACTTCAATCTCGCGTGACACATTTGCGCTACCATGGTATGTACTTTGTTGAAGCCGCCTGCTTTCTACCTGTTCATGTAGATCAGGGTGAACTAACGAGAGCCTTGTCTTAAGTGTTCTTTTCATGAGCAGTTCAGCAGGTGGGATCCCAGTGAGTGAGTGGGGTCTCCTGTGGTAGCTAAGCAGGACTCGGGATAGGCGATTCTGCAGTGAGCCTTCAGTTACCCTCTTCAAGCCTTGCTTGATGGTTTGCACTGCTCTCTCTGCCTGACCATTGGACGCTGGTTTAAATGGGGCAGATGTGACATGTTTGATCCCGTTATGGGTCATGAATTCTTTGAACTCAGCACTGGTAAAACATGGCCCGTTGTTGTTCACCAGAACATCGGGTAAGCTGTGAGTGGCAAACATGGCCCGCAGGCTTTCAGTTTTGGCAGCGGACATGCTAGCCGACATTATCTCACATTCAATCCACTTGGATTACGCGTCTACAACCACAAGGATCATTTTACCCAAGAATGGGCCTGCATAGTAGACGTGTACCTTAGACCACGGTTTGGAAGGTCAAGACCATAAACTTAGCGGTGCCTTCCTGGGTACATTGCTTAACTGCGAGCATGTATTACATCTGTGAACGCAGGACTCTAAGTCCGCATCGATACTGGGCCACCACACGTGGGATCTGGCTATTGCTTTCATCATTATGATGCCTGGGTGGGTACTGTGGAGGTCATTGATGAAGGTGTCTCTGCCCTTCTTGGTGACCACTACTCGATTGCCCCACAGAAGGCAGTCTGCCTGTATAGACATTTCATCTTTGCTCTGCTGGAATGGCTTTATCTCTTCCTGCATTTCCACTGGGACATTGGACCAGCTCCCGTGAAGCACACAGTTTTTGACTAGAGATAATAAGGGGTCCTGGCTTGTCCAGGTTTTGATCTGGTGGGCAGTGACGGGTGATTGCTCACTCTCAAATGCTTCCATAACCATGGCTAGATCTGCGGGTTGCGCCATTTCCACCCCCGTGGTGGGCAATGGCAGCCTACTGAGAGCATCGGCGCAGTTTTCTGTACCTGGCCTGTGGCGGATGGCGTAGTTGTATGCGGACAACGTGAGCGCCCATCTCTGGATGCGGGCCGATGCGT
This sequence comes from Pristiophorus japonicus, assembly GCF_044704955.1. Lineage (NCBI taxonomy): Eukaryota > Metazoa > Chordata > Chondrichthyes > Pristiophoridae > Pristiophorus > Pristiophorus japonicus. The sequence continues at coordinate 246,800,246 of NC_091978.1, read as the reverse complement.
TGGTATTTATCCCTTTACTCTCGGAAAACAGGGATATAAGTGGCTTATGGTCAGTTTCCAATTCGAATTTTAGCCCAAACAGGTATTGATGCATTTTCTTTAACCCATAGACACACGCTAATGCATCTTTTTCATTCATGCTGTAGGATCTTAGACAGACTCCTGGATGCATAAACAACCGGTTGCAATTTCCCAAAATCATTAGCTTGTTGCAATACACACTCGACGCCATATGACGACGCATCACATGCTAGTACCAAACGCTTACATGGATCATACAACACAAGCAATTTGTTTGAGCATAATAATTTTCTCGCTTTTACAAAGGCATTTTCTTGGCTTTTGCCCCAAACCCATTCGTCCCCTTTTCATAATAAGACATGCAGTGGTTCTAGCAGGGTGCTGAGACCCGGTAAGAAGTTAACAAAGTAGTTCAAGAGTGGTTTTGGCGGGAAGCCGCAGCCTGCAGCCGCGGCGGCTGCCAAATGGGCGATCGCGGAATTGGCGCCGGCGGCCGTGGGTTGGACCTATTTGTGTTTTGGGGGTAGGTCGCCGGCTGGATTCGCTGTTGTGGTAAAGTGGAGAAGGGATGGTGGGGTTTGTGCCGCTTTCCCGAGCCGCCCGCGCATACCGTCTGAGGGAGCAGAGGCTCGGCCGCCATGTTGATGCGATGGCGCCTCCTCCCCCAGGCCGGGCCCCGACACTCTGGCAGCAGGTCGCTGCAATCAGGGCCCTGAGCTTCGCTTGTAGCTGCTTTACTTTCCTGGCTCATTTTAAAAGTGAATTAAAAAAAAATATGCCTTATAAAATATTGCTTGCTATATTTAACTTGGTGTAGTTCGCTTAATACAGCTGACAGTGGGTTTATCACAAAAACTAAACCTTTTGCATCCCACTGTCTATCCAGCACCTCTGAGTAACACTATTTTAAATTCCTGGAATTCACTTAAAAAAATGCAAACCTCTTTTTTTTCCTAGTTACATTGGGCGGGACAGCTGTTTGTTGGCCAGCACGGACACGATGGGCCGAATGGCCTCCTGTGCTGTAAATTTTTGTGATTCTGTGAAGACTTCCAGAAACGACCGCAGCTCCGTCACTTTCTTTGGCCTCGGTGCATTCGCGATTGCCTCCGTCTTCGCGTTGGTGGGCCTGATGCCGTCCGCCACAATCCTCCTTCCCAGGAACTCCACTTCAGGCACCAAGAAAACGCACTTAGAGTGTTTTAACCTGAGCCCCACGCAGTTGAGTCGACTAAGAACCTCCTCCAGGTTCTACAGGTGCTCGACTGTGTTCCAACCTGTGACCAAGATGTCGTCCTGGAAGACCACGGTGTGCGGGACCGACTTCAGTAAACTTTCCATGTTCCTCTGGAATATCGCCGCCGCTGATCGGATTCCAAACTGACACCAGTTATAAACAAAAAGACCTTTGTGCGTGTTGATGCAGGTGAGAGCCTTCGATGATTCCTCCAGTTCCTGCGTCATGTAGGCTGAAGTCAGATCCAGCTTCGTGAACGACTTTTCTCCAGCCAGCGTTGCAAAGAGATCATTTGCTTTTGGTAGTGGGTATTGGTCTGCAGGAAGAAACGATTGATAGTTACTTTGTAATCGCCATAGATTCTGACGGTGCCATCTCCCTTGAGGACTGGGACAATAGGACTGGCCCACTCGCTGAACTTGATCGGTGAGATGATGCCCTCTCTTTGTAGCCGGTCTAGCTCGATCTCTACCCTTTCTCTCATCATGTAGGGTACTACTCTCGCCTTGTGATAGATGGGTCGTGCCCCCGCAATTTGGTGGATCTGCACTTTTGCTCCTTGGAACTTCCCGATGCCTGGTTCGAACAGCGAAGGAAATTTGTTTAAGACCTGGGCACACGAAGTGTCGTCAGCAGCCGATAGCGCTCGGATGTCGTCCCAGTTCCAGCGTATCTTTCCCAGCCAGCTCCTGCCAAGCAGCATGGGACCATCGCCCAGTACCACCCAAAGTGCTAGCTTGTGCACCGCTCCATCATAGAAGACCTTTACGGTAGCACTGCCGATTACAGGAATCAGTTCTTTTGTGGAAGTTCTTAGTTCTTAGAGTTAAGACTGGCCTTGAGGCCTTGTTGAACCACAACCTTTCGAAAGTCTTTTTGCCCATGATGGACTGGCTTGCTTCCGTGTCCAGCTCCATTGACACATGGAGTCCATTTAGTTCAACATTCAGCATTATTGGGGGACAATTCGTGGTGAATGTGTGTACCCCATGTACCTCTGCCTCCTCTATCTGAGGCTCTGTTTTGTCGTGATCCTCCTCTGCAACCTGGTGGTTTGCAGGTTTAACAGGCTTAGCAGCTCGCCTGCACACTTGTTGGAGGTATCCCATTTTTCAACAGCCCTTGCAAACGTATCTTTTGAATCATCTTGAATGGAAATGATGATCACCCCCGCAGCGCCAACAAGGTGTTAATGGCCTTGCATTCATCACCCTTGATGGTGGACTCTGAGACATCTGCGGACGTGTAGTTGCAGGTATGTGTGACCTGCCCTGTACGTTACAATTTGAAAACAACATCACTTTGTTCACAGTACTTGTAGCAGCACTTGTGTGCTGAGAGATTTGCTTAGTATTGTCACTGGTGGCAATGAACGCCTGGGCTATCGCTATGGCCTTACTCAAGGTTGGGGTCTCTACAGTCAAAAGTTTGCGAAGTATGGTTTCGTGGCCAATGCCAAGTACAAAAAAGTCTCTGAGCATGTGCTCCAAATATCCTTCAAATTTGCAATGTCCTGCAAGGTGTCTTAGCTCGGCGACATAATTCGCCACTTCCTGGCCTTCAGATCTTTTGTAGGTGTAGAACCAGTACCTCGCCATCAGAACGCTTTTCTTTGGGTTCAAATGCTCTTGGACAAGTGTGCACAAATCATCGTACGATTTCTCCGTGGGTTTCACTGGACTGAGCAGATTCTTCATGAGGCCATACGTTGGTGCCCCACAGATGGTGAGGAGGATTGCCCTTCGTTTGGAAGCGTTCTCTTCCCCATCTAGCTCGTTGGCCACGAAGTATTGGTCTAGTCGCTCCACAAAAGTTTCCCAATCATCTCCCTCTGAAAATTTCTCAGGATGCCCACTGTTCTCTGCATCTTTAGGTTCGCTAACTGTATGTCGTCACCAGTTGTAGTGTATGGAGAAAGAGGCAGACTGAACACTGTGAGCTCAAAATAAAATGTGACCGTAGTCTTTTATTGCAGGTCTCCAGAGTGCCTCTACAACCTGTGAAGCCTTCTTAAATACTTGTGCTCCCAAGGGAGTGTGAGACTCTGGGGAATGAGCCTCTGGTGGCTGTACAGATAAATACAAGTCCACATATATAACCGTCTGGAGCTGAGTGACCCTGGCGGAATGCAAACTGGTCATCAGTGAGTAGGTTATTGGTGGGTAAGTGCTGCTTGATAGCACTGTTGACGACGCCTTCCATCACTTTGCTGATGATTAAGAGTAGATTGATTGCCCAATAATTGGTTGGATTGGATTTGTCCTGCTTTTTGTGGACAGGACACACCAGCGCAGTTTTCCACAATGTCGGCTACACGCCATGGGGTCTGGTATCAATGTTGATGATTCCCAGGGCCACTCCCTCCCAACTGTATACAACTGTGTTGCCACCTCAGGTGGGTCTGCCCTGCCTGTGGGACAGGACATACCCAGGGATGGTGATGAGGAGTCTGTGACATTGGCTGTAAGGTATGATTCTGTGAGTATGATTATGTCAGGATGTTCCTTGACTCATCTGTGGGACAGCTCTTGTAATTTTGGCACAAGTCCCCAGATTTTAATGAGGAGGACTTTGCAGGGTCAATTGGGCTAGGTGTGCTGTTGCCATGTCCGAAGTCAAGGACGATGCAGGGTGATCCATCCGCTTTTATTCTTATATGGTTATAAGAATAACATGATGGTTACATTGGCATTTGAACAAGCTTCCCTAATGGCTCAGTTGATAAAGGCTTTGCACTATTAGGATTAGGAGCAGGAGTAGGCCATACAGCCCCTCCAGCCTGCTCCGCCATTCAATAAAATCATGGCTGATCTTCGATCTCAATTAGACTTTCCTGCCCTATCCCCATACAGAAAGACTTGAAAGACTTGGGGAGAGAAATTGGGCTACTTTGCACCTCCGTTAGCACCCCTGTAGCGTGCTAACAGGGCGCAAATTAGTTTGTGACCAGGCGCGGTGAGAACAGCGCCTCCTGCTAAATTCAGCGGGACATTTGCCGCTGCTGTAAGATGTTGCACCATGTCAACACCGTGCACAGCGCCCTGGTAACGCTCCAGAACAAAAATTGGCCCTTGTCCCCTGGTTATTCACCTGGTGCTGACAACGGCAGCTTCAGCAGTTGGGTTCCAGTCAGATCTTGGCTGGAGGAGTGCTATGTAAAGGCGCCAGCATCTGGTTTACTTTTCGTTGACCAATAATTGTTCTTTCCTAGTTTCACATAAGCAGACAGGCGTTTTGAACGATTTGCAGTTGAAGGAGTGTTCCGCCTCATAAAGATTCACCACTTTCATTGAGGGCAGATTTGAAAGTCCAACATTTATATCATTTCAAGGGGCCTGTGCTAGCACTGGACCTTGTGCTCCAGCATCAACATCGGGGGCACAGAGAAAGGAGCCGAAATTCAGGATCCTGATAAGGACCATAACTGCCGGAATGCGGCGGCCAGGCGGCGGAATCCAATGGCCGCCGCTTTACAGTCGAATGGCCGCCACGACCGAAAATTAGTGCAGGAGTTTTTGGGGTGGTCTCCACTTCCGCCCCGATTCCCCGACTTCCGCGGTGGTATGGGGCTTGCGGCAGTCAGAGTGCGCACCATTGCCACGCCACCTCGGCCCCTATTTTCAGTCCAAAAATGGCTGCAGGTATTGTGATAGAGCCCCCGTCAGCTTTTTGAGTCGGTGGACTTTACCGGGCTGCTCGAGAACGCCAGCGGAGGAGAAAGGGAGGTGTGTTGGGGTCGGGATTTTTGTGCTGAAAATTTAGCATCGGACTTGTGAGAACTTTTGGAGAGTTGGGAAAAGTTTTTCACTCTGTGATTAGTCATGGCCTGTAGGCCTCATTCTCTGCTCCACAGAGGCCTCCTAGTGAGGGTCCAACCTGCAGATTTAATGGGCTCAGTATTGACAGGGGAACGCCTTGTCCACAGTTTGAGAGGTGGGGGGCACGCAGGAGAAGGCAGCGCCATCAGCAATGGGTCCAAAGGCACCGGGCAAGGAAGGCAGCAGCCATGGCTGCACAACATAGAGAAGGGCTTGCAGATGGCCGCAGGCCTCAATGTCGAGAGGCTGGCCAGGAGGGAGAGGGCGTGAGGAGTAGGGTCAGGTACGCTGACTGCCCCCCCCTCCCCCCTCACCAGATAGTTGAAGAGGACCCTTGCCAGCAGCAGCCTGCAGAGGCTCAGGATCATCAGCAGGAAGAGGGAGAAGGCACTCAGCCAGCTGCCATCGGAGAGGCCCAGCACAGACCTGTGGCAAGGAGGCCCTACCGTGCAAGCCTCTACCCATGTCGGTTTTCCTTTCTGGAGCTCAGTGATGAGCAATGTGTGCGAAGGCTGCGATTTAGGAAGGACTTCCTGAGGGAGCTGAGCAATGTCCTGCAGCCAGATCTGCTGCCTCACATAAGGTTGAGGACAGCTATGTTGAGGCAAAAGTGACCATAGCTCTCAACTTCTGCGCTACTGACTCTTTCCAGTCCGCAACTGCAGACATTTCTAATATATCACAGTTTTCCGCCAATTGTTCCATCCGGTAGGTAAACAATGCTCTCAATAAGAGAAGACTCCATCATATCACTGTCATGTATGTATGTTTGGGTTTACTAGCCACCAGGTGGTACCACTGTCGGTGGTCATTGGGCTGTGCACACGTGTGTGTGGCCCAGGTCTAAAAGCCTAGCCATCTTGTAATGTAATCAATTTGGGCCCTAATAAAGCAGAGCCAGGTTTGTACCTGTTCAGAGTTGACAGTATTCAATCTTTTGAGTTATTGCATACACAACATTTGACAACGAGGTAACAAGAACCTTCGCATGCAAAAATGAGCACAATTGGAATTCTGGAGCAATTCGTGGAGGGAGAAGATTGGGCGGACTTTGTAGCCCGCTTGAACCAGTACTTCGTGGCCAACAAAATGGAGGAAGAGGCAGACGCAGTTTGGCGCTGGGCGATCCTCCTCACGGTTTACGGTCCGAAAATCTATTGACTTAAAGAATCTCCTCTCGCCCTTAAGTCCAATGGACAAGGACTATGAAACATTGTGTGCTCTGGTACGTGACCACCTCAAATCAGATGAAGGCATCATCATTTCAAGATATCGATTCTATATGCACGTTCGTTCTGAGGGCCAGAATGTATCAGAATTCGATGCCCACCTAAGATGTCTAGCTGGACCGTGTAAGTTTGAAACTGCAATGGCAGACATGCTGCAGTACTTCTTTGTAATTGGCATCAATCACGAGGTGACCCTGCGTAAGCTTCTGGCGGCAGAGACGCTGAATTTGAACAAGGCCATCACGATTGCCCAGGCATGCAGGGCGACAGACAAAAGCTTAAAGCAGATATCATTGAAAAATCGTAACTGGCAAGTACTGTAAACAAGATAGTATCGTCGTTTGACACAGCTGCATATGGCAGGGCCTACCCGACTGCGTACACGAAACCTGTGGCTGCTCAAAGTCCGCCAACGGGAATGAATCCGATATCAACATGTTGGCGTTGTGGGGGAAATCATCGGCATCATCAGTGTTGGTTTAAAGAGTGTATTTATAAAGGATGTTCGAGAGTGTGGCATCTCCAGCGCATGTGTCCACAACTGAGCAAGCATGCTGCGACACACCACGTGGAGGATGATGACCAGACTAGCGCGGATCCGGATATGCAATCCGAGATACCAGAGGAGGAAGTGTATGGACTGTATTCATTCCTAACAAAGAGCCAACCGATAATGATTAATGTAAAACTTAATGGTGTGTCGGTATCGATGGAATTGGACACGGGTGCGAGCCAATCAATAATGAGCCAGAGAACATTCGAAAGGCTATGGGATACTAAGGCTGTGAGGCCTAATCTGAGTGCAGTCAATGCCAAGTTGCCTACGTACACTAAAGAATTCATAACGGTGATTGGCAGTGCAGTAATCAATGTGTCATATGACGGTTCAAGATTTACCATTATGGATTGTTCCAGGCAATGGTCCAACGCTGTTCGGCAGGAACTGGTTAGAAAAAATCAAATGGAACTGGAACGAGATCAAAGCATTGTCATCGGAGGAGGATACACCATGCGTTCAAGTGCTGAGCAAGTTCCCCTCGCTGTTTATACCAGAAACATAGAAACATAGAAATTAGGTGTAGGAGTAGGCCATTCGGCCCTTCGAGCCTGCACCACCATTCAATAAGATCATGGCTGATCAATCAACCTGAGTACCCCTTTCCTGCTTTCTCTCCATACCACTTGATCACTTTAGCCGTAAGGGCCATATCTAACTCCCTCTTGAATATATCTAACGAACTGAGTGCAACAACTCTCTGCGGTAGAGAATTCCACAGGTTAACAACTCTCTGAGTGAAGAAGTTTCTCCTCATCTCGATCCTAAATGGCTTACCCCTTATCCTTAGACTGTGACCCCTGGTTCTGGACCTCCCCAGCATCAGGAACTTTCTTCCTGCCTATAACTTGTCCAATCCCATCAGAATTTTATATGTTTCTATGAGATCCCCTCTCATTCTTCTAAATTCCAGTGAATATAAGCCCAGTCGACCCAGTCTTTCTTCAAATGTCAGTCCTGCCATCCCGGGAATCAGTCTAGTGAACCTTCGCTGCACTCCCTCAATAGCAAGAACGTCCTTCCTCAGATTAGGAGACCAAAACTGAACACACAGTATTCCAGGTGTGGCCTCACCAAGGCCCTGTACAACTGCAGTAAGACCTCCCTGCTCCTATACTCAAATCCTCTAGCTATAAAGGCCAACATGCCATTTGCCTTCTTTACCGCCTGCTGTACCTGCTTGCCAACTTTCAATGACTGATGCACCATGACACCCAGGTCTCGTTGCACCACCCCTTTTCCTAATCTGTCACCATTCAGATAATATTCTAGCTTCCAGCAAAGTGCATAACCTCACATTTATCGACATTATATTGCATCTGCCATACATTTGCCCACTCATCTAACCTGTCCAAGTCACCCTGCAGCCTCTTAACATCCTCCTTACAGCTCACACCGCTACCCGGCTTAGTGTCATCTGCAAACTTGGAGATATTACATTCAATTCCTTCATCTAAATCATTGATGTATATTGTAAATAGCTGGGGTCCCAGCACTGAACCCTGTGGCACCCGACTAGTCATTGCCTGCCATTCTGAAAAGGACCCATTTAGTCCAACTTTCTGTTTCCTGTCTGCCAACCAGTGCTCTATCCATGTCAATACATTATCCCAATACCATGTGCTTTCATTTGCACACTAATCTCTTGTATGGTACCTTGTCAAAAGCCTTTTGAAAGTCCAAATACACCACATCCACTGGTTCTCCCTTGTCCACTCTACTAGTTACATCCTCAAAAAATTTTAGAAAATTTGTCAAGCATGATTTCCCATTCATAAATCCACGCTGACTTAAATCGATCCTGTCACTGCTTTCCAAATGCAAATTTCCAAATTTCATCTTTAATAATTGATTCCAACATTTTCCCCACCACCGATGTCAGGCTAACTGGTCTATAATGTAACCCCACTTTTTAAAAAGTGGGGTTACATTAGCTACCTGCCAGTCCATAGGAACTGATCCAGAGTCAATAAAATGTTGGAAAATGATCACGAATGCATCCACTATTTCTAGGGCCACTTCCTTAAGTACTTTGAGAATCAGACTATCAGGCCCTGGGGATTTATCAGCCTTCAATCCCATCAATTTACCTAACACAATTTCCTGACTAATAAGGATTCCCTTCAGTTCCTCCTTCTCGCGAGAGGACCCCCTGTGTTTCTGGTAGGTTATTTGTGTCTTCATTAATGAAGACCGAACCAAATATTTGTTCAATTGATCTGCCATTTCTTTGTTCCCCATTATAAATTCACCTGATTCTGACTGCAAAAGACCTACATTTGTCTTCACTTACCTTTTTCTCTTCACATATCTATAGTAGTTTTTGCACTCAGTTTTTAGGTTCCCTGCAAGCTTCCTCTCCTACTCTATTTTCCTCCTCCTAATTAAACCCTCTGTCCTCCTCTGCTGAATTCTAAATTTCTCCCAGTCCTCAGGTTTGCGGCATTTTCTGGCCAATTTATTTGCCTCTTCCTTGGATTTAACACTATCCCTAATTTCCTTTGTTAGCCACGGTTGAGCCACCTTCCCCGGCATCAGCAATTTGATGGGAGCCAAGGTGCAGATCCACATGGACTTGGATGCAAGACCCGTCCATCATAAAGCTCGGGCAGTTCCGTACATGATGAGGGAGATGGTCGAAATCAAACTGGACAGACTCCAGCGTGAAGGGATCATATCACCGGTCGAATTTAATGAATGGGACAGCCCCATTGTTCCCTTGTTGAAAAGTGATGCCACTGTCAGGATTTGTGGAGACTACAAGGTTACAATCAACTGAGTTTCGAAACAGGATCAATACCCGTTACCGAAGGCTGATGACCTGTTTGCAATGCTAGCTGGGTGTAAGTCGTTCACAAAACTGGATCTGACATTGGCCTACATGACACAGGAGCTGGTCGACATGTCAAAAAAACTTACATGCATCAACACTCATAAAGGACTGTTTATCTACAACAGGTGCCCTTTGGAATTCGCTCGGCTGCAGCCATATTTCAGAGGAACATGGAGAGTCTACTGAAGTCCGTCCCCAGAACAGGTCGTGACTCTGCCAAACATCTGAACAACCTAGAAGAGGTTTTACAACTTCTGTACATAGTGGGACTCGGACTGAAATGCTCGAAGTGCGTCTTCATGGCACCGGAAGTCAAATTCCTGGGGAGGAAAATTGCTGCTGATGGTTTCAGGCCTACGGACTTGAAAACCAAGGCCATCAAAAATGCACCCAAGCCTCAGAATGTGACGGAGCTGTGTTCGTTCCTTGTTCTACTGAACTACTTCGGTAATTTCTTACCTAGATTGAGCACTTTATTAGAGCCACTGCACATGCTGCTGAGAAAAGGCGACAACTGGGTTTGGGGTGTGTCTCAAGACAGAGCTTTTGAGAAAGCTACTAATCTGCTTTGCTCTAACAAACTGCTGGTACATTATGATCTGTGTACATGTCCAATATTGGCCTGTGATGCTTCGTCATATGGAGTTGGTTGCGTGCTTCAACAAGCTAATGAGTCGGGCAAATCACAACCTGTTGTATATGCTTCAAAAAGTTTGTCAAAGGCAGAAAGAGCTGACAGCATGGTAGAGAAAGAAGCACTAGCCTGTGTGTATGCGGTTAAAAAGATGCATCAGTACCTGTTTGGTCTTCGGTTTGAACTGGAAACAGATCACAAGCCAATCATTTCATTATTTTCGGAAAACAAAGGTATCAATACCAATGCATCGTCCCGCATCCAGAGGTGGATGCTGACATTATCTGCCTATGATTATGTCATTCGCCATAGACCTGGCACTGAGAAGTGTGCCGATGCATTGAGCCATTTGCCGTTGCCCACACCGAAGGTGGAATTGCCACAACCGGCAGACCTACTGTTAGTCATAGATGCTTTTGAAAGTGAAGGAACCCCTGTCACGGCCAAACAAGTTAAGACCTGGATCAGCCAGGACCCGATATTATCGGTTGTGAAACGTTGTATCCTTAGTGGTGATTGGTCTGCCATACCCAAGCAAATGTGTGAGGAGACCAAACCTTGCATCCGTCGCAAAAACAAACTATCCCTTCAATCAGATTGTATACTATGGGGTAATCGTGTTGTTATGCCCAAAAAAGGCAGAGAGAAATTTGTGCATGATCTACATAGTACGCATCCCGGTATTGTCGTGATGAAAGCCATTGCCAGGTCTCATATATGGTGGCCTGGAATTGACTCTGATCTGGAATCATGTGTGCATCAGTGCAACACTTGCATGCAGCTTAGTAAAGCATCAGCGGAATCGCCGCTGAGTCTGTGGTTGTGGCCTTCTAAACCATGTTCCAGGATCCACATCGACTTTGCAGTCCCTTCCTGGGAAAGATGTTCTTAGTTGTGGTGGATGCTTATTTCAAGTGGATAGAGCATACAATCATGTCATCCAGCACAGCCACAGCTACCATTGAGAGCCTTCGTGTCATGTTTGCTGCGCATAGTCTGCCTGACATCGTTGTAAGCGACAACGGATCTTGCTTCACCAGTATGGAGTTTCAAGAGTTCATGAAACTCAATGGTATCAAACATGTGAGGTCAGCACCATTCAAACCCGCATCCAATGGACAAGCAGTGTGCACGGTCCAAACCATCAAGTAGAGCATGAAACGTGTAACTCAAGGTTCACTGCAAACTTGCTTGTCATGCATATTGCTTAGTTACAGGACAAGACCCCATACGCTTACCGGGGTCTCCCTTGCTGAATTATTGATGAAGAGAGGTCTCAAGACCAGGCTCTCTCTCGTCCACCCTGACTTGAATAATCGTGTCGAATACAGACGTCAAAGTCAGCAAGGGTATCATGATCGCGCGACTGTGTCACGCGACATTTCTATAAATGATCCTGTGTATGTACTGAATTATGGTCAAGGTCCCAAATGGATCGCTGGTACTGTTACGGCCAAGGAGGATACCAGAGGAGTGCTTATTGTTAAGCTCAAGAATGGGCAGACATGCAGGAAACATGTCGATCAGATAAAGCTGCGGCACATGGGTGAACCGGAACAGTATGCGGTAGACACAATCAGTGACCAACCAACCTACCCTCAGTCATCAAAGGACTCTGCTGTCATCAATGAATCTGGACGTTCAATCACTGACATGGTCAATGAATCTGGATGTTCAATCACTGACATGGTCAATGAATCTGGACTTTCAATCCCCAACATGGTCATTGCCACTCCCATCAGGTCGGCTACCCAGCCCCTAGTCATAACAGACTCAGAACGCTTACCCAAGACTGAAGTTGAACTGAGATGATCAACTCGGGAGCGGAAAGCCCTGGGCCATCTCAATTTGTAAAAAGACCGTTACTAATATCTTAAAGGGGGATATTGTCATGTATGTATGCTTGGGTTTACTAGCCACCAGGTGGCATCACTGTCGGAGGTCATTGGGCTCTGCGCACATGTGTGTGGCCCAAGTATAAAAGGCAAGCCATTTTGTAATGTAATCACTTTGGGCTCTAATAAAGCAGAGCCAGGTTTGTACCTGTTTGGAGTTTGCAATATTCAGTCTATTGAGTTATTGCATACACAACAAGCAGGTGGAGCAGCAGGCCGGATTTGTCTGGAATGCAGGGTTCCCCAGGGTGCAGGGGGCAATCGACTGCAGACACGTCGAACAGAGGGTGCCACAAAACCATCAGAAATATTTATCAACAGAAAGGGATTCCACTCCTTGGATGTCCAGCTGGTGTGCAACCACCAGCGCATGATCCTGGCAGTTGATGCCAGGTATCCATGCAGCAGCCATGATTCCTTCATCTGGCGCCAGAGCAGTGTGCCTATCATCTTCACTGGGCCAAATCAGGATTGTGGATGGCTGCTTGGGAACAAGGGATATCCCCTGTCCACCTAGCTGCTGACTCCACTTTGGAACCCCAGGACTGCGGGCGAGCATGCATACAATGACGCTCATTCTGTCACCAGGTACATGATTGAGCACAGCATCGGGATCCTCAAACAGAGATTCCATTGCCTGGTGGTGCATTGCAGTACTCGCCTGAACAGGTCTCCATCTTCGTGGTCATCTGGTGCATGCTGCATAACCTGGCTATCATAAGGGGATAGCCGCTGGAGGTTGATCCAGCAGTACCACCTCAGAAGGAGGCACAGCAGCAAGAGAAGGAGGCGCAGGAGGAGGAGGAGGTGGAGGACCAGGATATGCGTCGCCATCCACCCAGGAGCCGTTGTCGCCATCCTAATCCTACAAGGGAAGTGCAGGCCCGGCTGATTGCAGTTCTATTCAGATAATCTCATCCCCACGACCCTTAAGCGTCTATTTTCCATGGCCATCACAATGAGTGCCTTCATAGATAATTGCGCGCCGTCACATTATACACCTTCCCAGATATAGGTGCAAAAAATAAAGAATTAATATATCATCAAGATCATTGCAAAAAACTCACAACACAAAACTGCAAAAAAAAACCAGACCCACGTCATTGGTAATCCTTGTGCATTACCTTAAACTCCCTCTTATGTGTACCTATCCTACTACTGTGCCTCAGTGTCTACCCTGTGGCTGCCTCATGGGTCTGGTAAGGCTGCTGTGTTCCCTGTGTGGAAGCTGCAGATGTCCTTCTAGGATGCCCTCGACCAGGTTTGGCCCTAGAAGTGCCGGCTACAGACTGGTTAGAACCCTCCTGGGAGGGTTCAGTCTGGCTTGGCTCGGGCGACTCTGTGGCTGGAGGCATTGGTGGAGTGACAGGTCTGGGGCCAGGAATGCTGCGATCCTAGGGAGTGCATCATCCTTATGCTGGTCCAAGGAGCCTGAGTCACTCGCCGGGGGCGGCACAATACCACCACCATCAATCTGAGGGAGCTCAGGTCGGTGCTGTGGCACAATACTGGAAGGTCCCCAATGGTCCGTAGTGGACCCAGCCGCGAAGGCAACAGTGAGTTTTGGGTGACATCGACCTGAGACTGCAAGAGAGCTGCCAGAGTACCAAAGCCACGAGTTATGACAGCACTTAGACGCTCCGTTGACTCTTGCAAAGCTGCGATCATCCTCTTCAAAGCAGCACTGATGCGCACGTTCCCTTGAGCGTGTGGTGCAATGGCAGTTGCCACATCACCTGCGAGTTGCGGCCTCACATCTGGATCCGCATGGTCTCTCTGGGAATCCACCATCGCCTGCACACTGGCAATGGTGGGCTCCATGTTGTGCACAAAGCTGTCGACAATGCGGGAGACGGACTCCTCCATGCTCCTCATTACCTCCGACAGCCTTTATGGGGCCCTTGCCAGTGCCCCCAGCATCTGGAAATGCATGGCCTCCACCTTTCTTTCATAAGCCGCAACATCAATGGGCCCGTCTGAGTCCACCTCAGCAGAACTCTGGTGCGGACTCATGCCCCAGAGAGATGGCACCCGAGGTTTCCTTGCCCCGTCACCATACTGCAGCTCTCTAGGCACCGGTACAACACCCAGTGCAGACCCCTGTACTATCTGAACTAGATTGGACCGTGCACACCCAGTATCTGAGCTGCCGCATGTGAGTGGAAGCAGTGAAGCGGTGGTGCCAGCAGTGTCCTCCTCTTCCTCATTGGACAAGTCCCCAAACGATGGATTGCGATCCAGGGTGTCAGCAAGGCTGGAGTCCTCAATGCTGGCAGGATGTAGATGTCTCCCATTGTCCTCAAGGGTCTTCTCCAGGCCTCACGACAGTATCTCAGGAGGATTCTTTCCCTTGCGTCGGCTGCCACTCGGCCTCTCATCTGCAAGCATCAATGGCACAAGGGCTGCTGTGAGGCGGAGGTAGGGGATTGACACATGGACGCTGCATCTAGCAGACTTTCAAAAGGAAATGCACAGTAGGCGCTGGCGCATTCAGGGAGAGATAACATTGAAGGAAGGCCTCCCATACCCGTGCTGCCCAAATCGACATCGCCAGTACCGGAGGCCACTGGGGGGGGGCCTCATCCACAAGCATAAATGGGAGAAGGTTTGCCGTGAGAGTGAGGTGGGGAATTGACACATGGAGGCTGCAACTAGCAGACTTTCAGAGGGAAAGGCGCAGTAGGCGCTGGAGCATTCAGGGATAGACAGCAATAAAGGAGGGCCTTCACTTACCCACATCAGCAACAGCAGTACCGCAGGCCACAGGGAAGAGAGCATGTCCGCCCATGAGCGCCTCGACCCTCTCCTCCATGGGTGTGAGAATTTGGAGCTAGGGCTTGCCACCACCACTCCTCCTTTCATAGAATCACAGAAATTTACAGCACGGAAGGAGGCCATTTCGGCCCATCGTGTTTGCACGGCCGACCAAGAGCTATCTAGCCTAATCCCACTTTCCAGTTCTTGGTCTGTAGCCCTGTAGGTTATGGCACTTTAAATGCACATACAAGTATTTTTTAAATGTGGTGAGGCTTTCTGTTTCTACCACTCTTTAAGACAGTGAGTTCCAGATCCCCACCACCCTCTGGGTGAAGAAATTTCCCCTCATATCTCGTCTAAACTTCCCCCCCCATTTACTTTAAATCTATGCCCCCTGGTTGTTGACCACTCCGCCAAGGGAAACAGGTCCTTCCTATCCACTCTATCTCGACCCCTCATAATTTTATACACCTCAATCAGATCTCCCCTCAGCCTCCTCTGTTCCAAAGAAAACAGACCCAGCATCTCCAATCTTTCCTCATAGCCAAAATTCTCCAGTCCAGGCAACATTCTTGCAAATATTCTCTGCACCCTTTCCAGTGCAATCACATCTTTCCTGTAATGTGGTGACCAGAGCTGCACACAGTACTCCAGCTGCGGCCTAATCAGTGTTTTATACAGTTCAAGTATAACATCCTTGCTCTTGTATTCCATACCTCGACTAATAAAAGCAAGTATTCCATATGCCTTCTTAACAAACTTATCTACCTGGCCTGCTACCTTCAGGGATCTGTGGACCTGCACTCCAAGGTCCCGTTGTTCCTCTACGCTTTTCAGTGTTGTACCATTTAATGTGTATTCCCTTGCCTTGTTACACCTCCCCAAATGCATTACCTCACACTTATCCGGATTGAATTCCATTTGCCACTGTTCTGCCCACCTGACCAGTACATTGATATCTTCCTGCAGTCCGCAGCTTTCTTCTTCATTATCAACCACACAGCCTACTTTAGTATCATCTGCAAACTTCTTAATCATACCCCCAACATTCAAGTCCTCTTCATTGATATATACCACAAAAAGCAAAGGACCCTGCACTGAGCCCTGCGGAACCCCACTGGTTACAGCCTTCCAGTCACAAAAACACCTATCAACCAATACCCTTTGCTTCCTGCCTCTGAGCCAATTTTGGATCCAACTTACCACTTTGCCCTGGATCCTATGAGCTTTTACTTTCATGACCAGTCTGCCATGTGGGACCTTATCAAAAGCTTTGCTAAAATCCATATACACTACATCAAAAGCACTGCCCTCATTGACCCTCCTGGTTACCTCCTTGAAAAATTCAATCAAGTTAGTCAGACCGACCTTCCCTTGACAAATCCATGTTGACTGTCCTTGATTAATCCATGGCTTTCCAAATGAAGATTTATCCTGTCTCTCAGGATTTTTTCAAATAATTTTCCCACCACTGACATTAGGCTGACTGGCCTATAATTACTCGGTCTATCCCTTTCTCCCTTTTTAAACAAAGGTACAACATTAGCAGTCCTCCAGTTCCCTGGCACCACACCTGTAGCCAGAGAGGACTGGTAAATGATGGTCAGAGCCTCTGCTATTTGCTCCTTTGCTTCTCTTAACATCCTGGGATACATTTCATCCTGGGGATTTATCCACTTTCAAAGCTGCTAAGCCCCTTAATACTTTCTCTCTCACTATGTTTATCTCATGTAATATTTCACACTCCTCCTCCCTCATTGAAAAGTCTGCATTGCCCCTCTCTTTTGTGAAAACAGATGCAAAATATTCATTAAGAATCATACCCACGTCTTCTGCCTCCACACACACATTTCATTCATGGTCTCTAATAGGCCCCATTCTTTCTCTAGTTATCCTCGTGCTCTTAATGTATTTATAAAACATCTTTGGGTTTGGATCAAAGGAGCAAGGCCTTCCTTTGCTCCATTCTATTATGAGCAAGTTTGGCCTGCAAAACAAAGTATGGTTTTTGAGTACCACTGTGATGACGCACAGAAATGAATGCACGAGTGTGTGTCCCTGACATGCAGTTGTAACTGTGAGATGAAATGGAGCCTCCATTGCGAGAACACACAAAAATATATAGAGGCCTCAAGAATGAAATGCTGCTTCTGTAACTATACAGTGAAGGTGGGAAGGAAGAGACGGATGAAGGAGAGGCTCTCAGATGGAAGGTCAGCAGTTGGTGGAACAGGTACTCACTTTCATCAAATGGATGATGTCGTTCATCCTTTTCCGACATTGGGTAGCTGTCCGATCATGGATGGAGGTCCCTGAGAACTCCAAAGCAATCTCCCTCCAGGCATTAGTAAATACTTCATAAGTGGGTCTCCCGGCATCTAGGTACTGGACTCGCTTCCTTCCCTTGACAGCCTGCATTAGGGTTTCCAACTCCGCGTCCGAGAAGCCAGTTGCCCTCCCTGGTACAGCAGCACCCGCCATGGCCTTCACTGCAAGGCCTTCCCTCCCAGGACCTAGCTGCAAACCCTGGCCTTTAAGAAGACCAGGGAGCAGCTGGCTCGCTAGCTGGAAATCACCAGAAGGGTGAATTTCCCCATGGTAATTGTGCTCTAATCTACCCATCCACACCGCTGCAAAGTCCCGATTCCTGCCGGTCATTACAGCTGGCCACCATTTAAAAAAATAAATCAGTGAAAATCGATTCAATGTCTGTCGCAACTATAGCGGCGGTAATGGCGGCAAAAAGATGGTAAGTGCGCCAGGTTTCTGGCGGGCCTGAATTTCGGCCCCTTGTGTAAAATGTGGCCTGAGGTAGGAGGACCAACAATGCTCTCAACAGGAGGCCTTATCCTTCCAGGGTATTCTGGCAGCAGTTCTCCTACATCAATTTCACTGAGGAACATTGTGTTTAAAGGCTGTGCTTCAGCAAGGACATGGTTACAGAGCTCTGCCATTTCCAGCAACCAGACTTGCAGCTTCAGACCAGGGTGAAGACGGCTTTCTCAGTGGCAGGCAAGGTCACTAGCGCACTCAATTTCTATGCCAGCGGATCCTTCAGTGCAATAGGAGATGCTCTCTACAGAAGGAGAAGGGACAAAATTTCCTTCCCCATCACCAGATCGAAGCAGCATGAGCGTGCATGTGGCTTTACCAGGACAGCAGGATTCCCCATGCTGCAGGGTGCCATTGTCTGCACCCACGTCACTTTGTGTGCACCTTATAACAATCCTGAGGTATTCCGTAACCGCAAAGGCTACTACTCACTGAATGTGCAGTTGGTGTGCGACCACACACATCAAATCCTCACTGGCAATGCCCACTATCCTGGATAGTAGCTACGATGCATTCATCCTGTGTCAGATCGGTGTGCCAGCTCTGTTCCAGCCACCATATCAAGCTTGCGGCTGGCTGCTTAGCGACATGGGCCATCCGCTCTCCACCTGGCTCATAACTCCCCTCCGCAACCCCAACACCGCAATATAATGAGAGCCATGCTGCCACGAGGAACATCATTGAACAGTCCATCGGAGCGCTCAAGCAACTGTTCCATTGCATTGATCACTCGGGAGGAGTACTCCAGTACTCAGTTGAGCAGGTGTCCCTTTTCGTCATCGCCTGCTGCATGTTTCACAACATGTCCATCATCAGGGCCCAACCATTGTCACCAGGCATAGCTCCACCACCTTAGGAGGATGAGGATGAGGAGGAGCAGAAGGAGGAGGAGGAGGACAACAAGGAGGAAGATGAGGACAAGGAAGAGGAGGAACAGGAGCAGCAACAGCAGTGACGGAGGAGGCAGGCACTCAATCGGCCTTCTGCAAGGGCAATTCGCGACCGCCTCATCAGATTTCATTTCCATTGAATTCCAGGCCACTTCTCGGTTACTCTGCACATCCCCATCATTACTTCAATTTCTCATTCTATATCACAGCCCCAAAATTGAAATGAGAGACCGCACCAAATATGCAACATTCGAATTAAAATTTTATCTGAAAATATTAATCACATATACAAATTAACTTTACTATTCACCCTTGTGCAAAACCTTATATCCTCTTTTAACACTGGCTTTACCTATTCTACTAGTATTCTACGTAGTTTCCCCCAGTGGCTGCAGCAGGGCTGGTGGAAAGCTGCTGAGGGTCAGGGCCAGAGACGAAAGATGGCTTTGCAGGACATGCTCGACCAGCTCTGGGCCTGGAAGGCCCCGCTATAGACTGCACCACCTCAAGCTGGGCGGCGGCAGCCTTGGCTGGCTGGAAGGCAGGCAGCTACAAGGGTAATGGTGGAGTGGCAGTGGTGGGATCAGGAATGTTGTCATCCTGAAAGAGGACAGCAGGTTCCTACTCCACTGACCCACTGCCACCCTCCTGGGGCAGCACCTCAGCATCCCTACCAATCTGCTGGAGCACAGATTGGTGGCCTGCAGCGATACCATGAGATCCCCAGTTCACTGTCGTGGACCCAAACAGTCAGAGCTTGCATGGCATCCAGCTGAGATTGCATGATAGCAGTCTCAGCTTTGATACCAGCAACTGTAGACTGCATTACAGCACGAAGATGTTGCATTGCTTCCACCTGTGCTGCAATGGAAGATGCCACATCGCCCATGACGCACGTTATGAAGTCTGGGTCCCCACAATCTCTCTGGAAGTCCACAACAGTCTACAGACTAGAAATGATGGGCTCCATGGTGTGCACAGAGCTCTGTGCAATGTTGGAGGTGGACTCCTCCACACTCCTTACCATTACCGAGAGGCTCTCGGGCACCCTTGCCATTGCATCTATCGCCTTGAAGTACATGGCCATCAATCACCTTTGTTATGAATGCCCCCCCATCGAAGTCCTCATCTGAGTCCTGTGCAGCAGAACTCGCACGTGAACTCTCCCTCTAGGGAGCTGGCTCCCGAGCTATCCTTTCCTATTGGCCTTGCTGCAGCCAGCTCGTTCCCGGTGCATCACCTAATTGCGTCGTGCCAGTCTCTGAACTGGTGCCTGTGGTGAGAGATGCAGGGTGCAGTACATGGGTCCTCCTCCTCTTCTCCTTCATCACTCTCATTGGGGGATTCAGGGACAGGCTGGTCATCTGGTTGCTGGTTATCTGAAAGCATAAAGGCACAAGACTTGCATTAAGGTGAAGGCAGGGAGGCAGGAATGGAGCAAGGAATGCAGGAAGTATCAGGAGCACAAAAGTGATAAAGCCTTCTGGTATGAGGGGGAAGTGGGATGAGAAAAGGAGAGGGGATGAAGACACTGTTGTTTCCCCCAATGGGGTCAATGTCGCCGATGGCCATGGCGCCCATCACCTGCTGCCCAATGAGTCGCAGCACTCGTTCCTCCAGGTCTGAGAGCTGTTGCAGCTGAGGTTCATCGCCACCTGTCCTCTGCTGTTCCGTACTGTTATATGCCATCTTGGCCTGCAAAAGAAAGGAATGTGTAAGAGTCAGAGTCTAGCTATGTGTGTGGGAGATATGCTTGTCGTCGTTGAATAGCTGTGAATGTAGGCAAGTTGTGAGATGAGGATGTGAGCTTGAGTAGGGTGCAGAGGTTTGGTTGGTGAATGATGGAGGAGTGATGCTTTGCACAGTGTGCACAGAGGTTCAGATGCTGGTATGCAAAACCTTTTGAAACATGTACTCACCTTGACCACCCGACTGAGGATGTTGAATTTTTTATGGCACTGTGTTAGGCCTTCCACAACACTACTGGCTGAGAACTCCTGTGCCACTTCCCTACACATTACTCTGAAGACCTGGGGCAATGGTCTCCTTCCACTTGCTGGGAACAGCAATTCCCTCCTTTCTCCACTGCTGCCAACAATGCCTCCAATGTGACATCAGTGAACCAATGAGCTCTCTCCCTTGGATTTGGATTGGGAGCGATAACCATGAGGTGTTTCACTTGCTCTCAGGTTGACTTCAGTACCAGGAATGATGAAAATGAGCAGCTGCACATTTATACAACCTCCCCTTTCAGAGCTTTACTGAGCCAGTGTGAAAGATTGAAGGGTGATTGCTGAATGCAAGTCACCTGAAATTCAGTAGCGTTTGGTGCTAGCAGTCCTGTAGTGCCCCACTGAGGTCATTAGCATTTGATTTACCGGCCCCTTCCTTCCTGGGGTAATAAAGCCCAATTTAAATGAATTTCAGAATCCTTTGAGCCTGTAATTAAATTTTCAAAATTTAAAAAGTTAGTGCCCCAAATGGGGTGCTACCGAACTTCTACCCCTTGATTATATAGCGTCTTTCATGACCACCGGATGTCTCAAAGCACTTTACAGCCAATTAAGTACTTTTGGAGTGTAGTCACTGTTATAATGTAGGAAACACGACAGCCAATTTGCGCAAAATCAAACTCCGACAAACAGCAACGTGATAATGACTAGATAATCTGTTTTTGTTATGTTGATTGAGGGATAAATATTGTCCAGGACACCAGGGATAACTCCCCTGCTCTTCAAAATAATGCCATGGGATCTTTTACAGAGTGATTATGTGCACAAACATTTTTGTGTCCTTCTGCGCATGTGTGTGATGGACCCCGCTCCTTTTTGCGCATGTGTGCCCGATCTGGTCGCACATGTGCAGTACAATATATGAGGAAGCGGAAAGTGGGGCTGAAAAGTACGTTACCGAGCCTGCTACTGGGACATTTGGGTTATCTCCAGGACTTTTGCCTAGACTATCGCAGTGGTTATCTACATGAACATTTTCGCAGCTTTCTGAGAGAGAGGAAATCGGAGATGGGAGAGAGAGACTGGAGGGAGAGAGAGAGAGAGTGGGAGCGAGGGAGGGAGAGTGAGAGAGAGAGAGAGAGGGGGTATAGAGAGAGAGAGTAGGGGAGAGTGAGAGAGAGACTGGCGGAGCGATAGAGAGCACGAGAGGGGGGATAGAGAGATAGCCAGAGGGGCGCAGAGAGAGAGAGTGAGAGAGGAGGCAGAGAGAGAGACAGAGACTGGGACAGAGAGACTGGGAGGATGCAGAGAGAAGGGAGGCAGAGAGAGAGAGGGGACGGGGAGAGGGGATCGGAGGGAACTCAGTGAGAGGAGGTCAGGAGCTCGTGGCGGGGCGGGGGGGTGGTAATGGGAATGGGGAAAGAAAGTGATCCGGGTCTAAAGGGGGGTTGGGGGTTGAGAGTAAGAATGTGATCCAGATGGTAAGATGGATCACGTTCTTCCCACCCCACCCCCTTTACACCAGCACTACATCCTCCCTCTCCTCCCCCTACACCTGATTGATTTCTTGGAAAGCTCGGTGAGCGTGTGACAAATTACATTAATATAATTAAAGAGAGAATGTGGGGAGAGAGAGTTGCAGAGTATGAGAGAGCCACCCACAGGTTCCCCTTTATCTACCTTATTAGTTACATCCTTAAAAACCTCTAATAAATTGGTCAAATATCCTTTTCATAAAACCATGTTGACTCTGCCTAATCATATTATTATCTTCTAAGTGCCCTGATACAACTTCCTTAATAATGGATTCTATCTCCTCCTAATGGTCCAAATAAAATCAAGAATAACCAAATGGCGAATTAGGAGTATAAACCTGATGCCTATATTTTATCACATTGTGTTAGAAAGAAAGAACTTGCCTTTATATCATGCTTATAACAACCTCAGGATGTTTCAAAGTGCTTCACATTTGAAGTGTAGTCACAGTTGTAATATAGGGAAATACGGCACCCAATTTTGCACAAGGTCCTATTAAATGTTGGCCAGGACATATCGTTGTACATAATGGGCTTTAGTTTCCTGAGGTGTTGGGACCACTTCTGAAGGAGATGGGACTTGTACAAGCCGGACGGGTTGCACCTCAACAGAGCCGGGACCAATATCCTTGCGGGGGGGGGGGGGGGGGAAGGGGGGGGGTTGCTAGTGCTGTTGGGGAGGGTTTAAACTAGCTTGGCAGGGGGATGGGAACCTGAAAATAGATTCAGTAGGGAGGGGAGTAAAGCTGGAATTAGAAAGCAAAAATAAAGAAAGTGAGTTTGAAGGAGAGAGGAAACAAGCAGGAAAAAAGGGTAAAAAAACAAATTTAAAGGCTCTTTGTCTAAATGCATGTAGCATTTGTAACAAAATAGATGAGTTGACGGCACAAATAGATATGATCTGATAGCCATTACAGAGACGTGGTTGCAAGATGACCAAGTCTGGGAACTAAATATTCAGCGGTATTTGACAATCCGGAAGGACAGACAGAAAGGAAAAGGAGGTGGGGTAGTTCTGTTGATAAAGGATAGAATCACTACAATAGTGAGAAACAATATTGGCTCAAATGATCAGGATGTTGAAACAATTTGGATGGAGATAAGGAATAATAAGGGGGAAAAGTCACTGGTGGGTGTAATCTATAGGCCCCCTAACCGTAGCAATTCTGTTTGTTGGAGTATAAACCAGGAAATAGTGAGGGTTTGTAAAAAGGGAACAGCAAGAATCATGGGTGATTTTAACCTCAATATTGATTGGACAAATCAAATTAGTCAGGGTAGCCTTGAGGAAGAGTTCACAGAGTGCATAAGGTACGGGTTCCTTGAGCAGTATGTAACAGAACCAACCAGGGGGCGGCTATCTTAGATCTGGTCCTGTGTAATGAGACAGGACTAATAAAGAATTTCCTAGTAAAGGATTCCCTTGGAATGAGTGATCATAGCATTGTTGAATTTCAAATTCAGATGGAGGGTGAGAAAGTTGGATCTCAAACCAGCGTATTAAGCTTAAATAAAGGAGACTACAAAGGTATGAGGGGAGAGTTGGCTAAAGTGGACTGGGAAAATAGATTAAAGTGTAGGACGGTTGATGAAAAGTAGCATACATTTAAGGAGATATTTCACAACTCTCAAGAAAAATATACTCCAATGAGCAGGAAAGGGTGTAAAAGACAAGATAGCCATCCATGGCTAACTAAAGAAATAAAGGACTAGGTTTTACACTTTTGTGCATATCGCCTAAAAATAGGCATTATTTCCGGTGTGGGTGGTAAAAAATGGGTTTTCAGATCGCCGGCTTCTCGCCATTCTCATAGAAACATAGAAAATAAGTGCAGGAGCGGGCCATTCGGCCCTTCAAGTCTGTACCGCCATTCAATATGATCATGGCTGATCATGCAACCTCAGTACCCCACCCCCAGCCTTCTCTACATACCCCCTGATCCCTTTAGCCATAAGGGCCTCATCTAACTCTTTATTTTTTTGAATATGTCCAATGAACTGGACTCCACAACTTTCTGTGGCAGAGAATTCCACAGGTTTACAACTCTCTGAGTGAAAAAGTTTCTCTTCATCTCGGTCCTATATGGCTTACCCCTTATCCTTAGACTGTGACCCCTGGTTCTGGACTTCCCCAACATCGGGAACATTCTTCTTGCATCTAACCTGTCCAATCCTGTGCAAAATTAAGGCACAAAGCGCCTGGTCTCCATTTTTGAAATTGGGCATTACCGCGAGCGATATGAAATGGGCGGTAGCGTTAAATCTCGCTGAGCTTTTGCCATAATGTGTCGCCATCCTTAGCAATGGCATGGTAACGCTTGATTCCTGCGATTCATGAGGTCAAGGGTCATCATGACATGCGCAGAAGAGGAGACAGAGAGAGAGGGAGCTGAGAGGGACTGAAAGTGTGTGTGGTTGTGGCATGTGCTTGTTTGGCTGTTGTGGGAGGCACGAGGGAGATTCACCAGCAGCAAAAATCCTACTAAGTACCAGAACATAGCTAGCACCAAGTTTTTGTCCAACAAATAATATATAACATGGAAGGGATGGTGGAGGCCCTGGAGCTGGTAGCCAGGGACACTGGTGGCAGAGGGCTCCCAGTGGTCCCGGATCGCGGCACTGCACCCCAAGGTGCTGTACCCCCATTGCCAACCACACATGAGAGCCAGCAGCAGCACCTGGCTTCTGGCTCAGAGCACGCTCCCACCTCGGGACCGTCCTCTACCGTATCCATCCAAGCAGCGGTCTGGCTGTTATCCCTACCAACCCACCCACCCCCTGCAATGAAGCATCGCCTGAGGAGCTCCTCAGCCAGGTGGCTTGGAGTCAGGAGGGGAAGGAGAAGGGGTAGAGGTGGGGAGGAGAAGCGGGGTGGGGGTAGGGCTGGTTTTTACAGAAATACTGATGATTTCAGACAACTGTTCAGTTTAAATGTTTTTTATTTAACAAAACCTTGTTGCCCATTGGCTCAGATAGCTGCACCGTTACATGCTGGTGATTCTTTAACATCAAAGGGTATAATTACACTTAATTTCAATCAACTTAAACTTTAACTGTCACCAAGATGATGTCCACCATTTATGTATGACCTGCACACCCAGCCTTGTAAATAACACCAACGTTCTTTCAGGCAAAATGCTCATTGATGAGCTCCTGACGTAAGGCTCTTGCAGCTATCATGCCACCACGGGCCCTTTCATGCAGTCTACAGGGGGACAGGGGCATGGCTTCAGCGTCAGCCTGATTGTCTGGGCCGATGTCAGCGTCCGCCTCCTTGCCCTCCTCTTCCTCTCTCTCCTGAGGTGGACTGTCAGACTCATCAGGCAATTCTTCTCCCCTCCTGATAGTCAAGTTGTGCAGCATGGAGCACACCGCCACAAATTGAGCTACCTGCTCAGGATGGTATTTGACCTTGCCTCCTGAGTGGTCCAGGCATCTAAAGTGATGCTTAAGCGCGCCAATGGTTTTCTCCATGATATTGCGAGTGGTTCTGTGGCTCTCGTTGTATCGCCTCTCGGTGTGGGTGTCATGCAGGGGATCATCAGCCAGGTGGTGAGGCCATATCCTTTGTCACCAAACATCCAGAAAAATGCCCGTCAGTTTATATTTTGTGGCTAAATGGGCGATATCTGGGCGTTATGCATCATTTTAGCGGTAAAATGGACGTTAAGTGGGCATTAAGCATGCAAAAAAATGAGGAAACTCTAGCCCAAAGGACGGTATCCAATTAAAAACAAGGGCAAACAAAGTGGACAAAACTAGTTGGAGGACAGAAGATTGGGAAGCTTTTAAAAGCCAGCAAAGAATGACTAAAAACATGATTAAGAAAGGCAAGATAGTTTATGAAAGTAAACTAGCATGAAATATAAAAACAGATAGCAAGAGTTTCTATAGGTATATAAAAAGGAAAAGAGTGGCTAAAGTAAATGTTAGTCCCTTGGAGTACGAGACCGGGGAATTAATAATGGGGAACATGGAGATGGCAGAAACTCTGAACAAATATTTTGTATCAGCCTTTACGCTAGAGGACACAAACAATATCCCAACAGTGGATAGTCAAGGGGCTACAGGGGGGAGGAACTTAACACAATCACAATTACTAAGGAGGTGGTACTCAGTAAGATAATGGGACTAAAGCTGGATAAATCCCCTGGACCTGATGGTTTGCATCCTAGGGTCTTAAGAGAAGTAATGGCAGGGATAATGGATGCATTGGTTATAATTTACCAAAATTCCATGGATTCTGGGGAGGTTCCAGCAGATTGGAAAACTGCAAATGTAACGCCCCTATTTAAAAAAGGAGGCAGACAAAAAGCAGCAAACTATAGACCAGTTAGCCTAACATCTGAGGTTGGGAAAATGTTGGAGTCTATTATTAAAGAAAAAGTAGCAGGACATTTGGAAAAACATAATCACTCAGGCAGAGTCAACATGGATTTATGAAGGGGAAGTCATGTTTGACAAATTTGCTGGAATTCTTTGAGGATGTAATGAACAGGATGGATAAAGAGGAACCAGTGGAAATGGTGTATTTGGACTTCCAGAAGGCATTTGACAAGATGCCACATAAAAGGTTACTGCACAAGATAAAAGTTCACGGGATTGGGGGTTAAATTTTGGCATGGATAGAGGATTGGCTAACTAACAGAAAACAGAGAGTCAGGATAAATGGTTCATTCTCGGGTTGGCAATCAGTAACTAGTGGGGTGCTGCAGGATCCCCAACTATTTACAATCTATATTGACGATTTGGAAGAAGGAACCGAGTGTAACGTAGCCAAGTTTGCTGACGATACAAAAATGCGGGGAAAAGCAATGTGTGAGGAGGACACAAAAAATCTGCAAAGGGACATAGACAGGCTAAGTGAGTGGGCAAAAATTTGGCAGATGGAGTATAATGTTGGAAAGTATGAGTTTATGCACTTCGGCAGAAAAAAATCAAAGAGCAAGTTATTATTTAAATGGAGAAAGATTGCAAAGTGGGACCTGGGGGTACTTGTGCATGAAACATAAAAGATTAGTATGCAGGTACAGCAAGTGATGAGGAAGGCCAATAGCATCTTGGCCTTTATTGCAAAGGGGATGGAGTATAAAAGCAGGGAAGTCTTGCTACAGTTATACAGGGTATTGGTGAGGTCACACCTGGAATATTGTGTGCAGTTTTGGTTTCCATATTTAAGAAAGGATATATTTGCTTTGGAGGAAGTTCATAGAAGGTTCACTAGGTTGATTCCGGAGGTGAGGGAGTTGACTTATGAGGAAAGGTTGAGTAGGTTGGGCATCTACTCATTGGAATTCAGAAGAATGAGAGGTGATCTTATCGAAACATATAAGATTATGAGGGGGCTTGACAAGGTGAATGCAGAGAGGATATTTCCACTGATAGGGGAGACTAAGGGGCATGATCTTAGAATAAGGGGCCGCCCATTTAAAACTGAGATGAGGAGGAATTTCTTCTTTCAGAGGGTTGTAAATCTGTGGAAATCACTGCCTCAGAGTGCTGTGGAAGCTGTGTCATTGAATAAATTTAAGACAGAGATAGACAGTTTCTTAACTGATAAGGGGATAAGGGGTTATGGGGAGCGGACAGAGAAGTGGAGCAGAGTCCATGATCGGATCAGCCATGATCGTATTAAATGACAGAGCAGTCTTGAGGAGCCGTATGGCCTACTCCTGTTCCTATTTCTTATTTCCTTATGTTCTTTTTCACATATTACCAAACAGTGATAAAACACTTGTGAATCAATTAATAAATGTCGTTTTGATTTAAATCTGGAAGACGTTTGTTATACAATGCACAGCAAACAATAATCTCTTCCATCATACTCGTGACCAATTATTACCTTCACTGCTTTGTTATCTTGCTCAGTAAACAGAGATGTTTTTGTTCCATTTTCCTCTGGTTGCTAAGCTGAATTAAAAATTCATGTGATTATAAAACTGATGTCCCATTTCTTAATGTCCCTTTCATTAACAACCAGATGTAAATGTACATAATTTACTGGCTTTGACTGCTTGCTTTAGCCTTACCACCCCCTGACAAAATTGAGAAAGAAAGACTACAAGAAAGAACGAGTACTTTTGAAGTGTAGTTACTGTAGTAATGTAGCGAATAAGATGCTAAGAACAACTGTTATACCCTTTTAACATAGCAAGTTGAGAGGTAGCTGGGCAGTTTCTAGATTTAGCAGTGAGAAAAAGACAGTTTTTTATTTCTTATCACATTCTTTGCAGCTGTCAAGTGCCTCATCAATGCCAAAAGGTGCACCTTATTCATCTGTAAAATTCAACCAACAGCTCTCATAAATTTTGACAATCAATCAAGGAAGAAGACTTTCATTTATTGAGAGCTTCATCAAATACTTCACACAAAATTACTTTTGAACTGTAGTCACTATCGTTACGTAGGCAAACACAACAGCCAATTTCCACCCTGCAAGATTCCACAAACAGCAAGGACTGATTGACCAGTTAATCTGTTGTAATAGTATTGGTTGAACAATGAACTCCCCATCTCTTCAAATAGTGCCACTGAATATTTAATGTCCAACTGAATAGACACAGTTTTATTGTATCATGCAAAGAAGAGCACTGATGATAACCATTGAATATAGATACTGGATTAGTAATTCAGAGGATGCAAGTTTAATTACCATTTTATTTGAAATTCATTTTTTTTAAATCTGGAAGTAAAAATTATGAGTTATGAAGTCACACAAGATATTTAACAGCATTATCTTGAAAAATCTCCTTGGGAGGGATGAAGAATGAATTTTCACAAGACATCCTCAACCTAAAATAGAATGGGATGTGACAATGAATCATGGAGCCAGGATGGTGGTTTGACATTTTATATTGACTCACTGAGATAAGCACTCGTCGAACTCTAAAGACTCACTGTTGTGACATGTTCTATATTAGGGCAGGAAATTTCCATAAATTTAATATTCCATCCCTGGTGAAAGTCTTTTTCCAGATGGCAGCCACTAAAGTTTGAAGATAATTGAGACACGTGATGTGAGATGCAGCTCTCATAATCTAGAGAAATAGTAAAACCCCTTATGCTTCTAATTTCCATTATTATAGGTGGATAAAATATGCTTTTAATTAAATACATTTTTCAACTTAATTGATCCCTGTTAGAGTACTCAATGAGGATATAATACAGAATTTATTCTTGCTTATTCATCACATCGATACATTCTGTTTCCCATAGCTCCCTATTGTGTAGCCTCTATTCCTCTAGTACTTTTCATGGATTTCTAGCTATGCCAATCAAATATAAGTGGTACTTTTTTCAATGAAACACATTTTTACCCATTGCTTGCCTTCCCTGTCCTCAGTCTTCAGTATTTGTAGCCCTATCTACCTTTTATTGCAGTTTATGGATCACTGACTGCAACCCTCACTTCTACAAAGAGCCCCAGCTGTCACCAGCGTACACATCAATCACAAAACACATGATGAGCAAGACCAAAGCTTTGCTTTAATGGGTGAGCAGTTTGATCCTATAGGCTTTGAAGCAAAAAGGGCTGGTTTCTTCTTTTCTGATTTCTTTAATCTACTGAGTCATGACTGTTTCTGTGTTCACACTGAGCCCTTTGACGACAGAGGAATATAACATCAGCACAACCAAATCATTTAAGAAATGTGCAGGCTTACTTTTTTAATGCTTTATACAGTGAAGAATTAAAATAGTACAAAAGCTTAAGAAGGTATTCAACCTCATTTATTTATATGACTTTTACTCAGTTTTAGCTAAGTTGATGAGAGATGACAAGTTCTTATAGCTTGAATTCTATAAACATTTCAACCTTCATCAGCATTTTCTCATTTATTTTCTGAGCTCACTAACTTGTTACATAATGTATGAATACATATCTCAGAAAATCAAATACCGAGAACTGAAACAATGTAGCTGCCTAGTGATACCCCATGTATTATAATGCAGGTTCTCCTCTCCCATTCTTCACACAATAGCCCTAAAATTCTACGCGGCTTCTAGCCGTCTTCTGTCATAACTCTGATGGGTAACCAGTGCAAACCCCAGGAAAACGTTCAGGCCATTACTGTGGCGATTCAGGCGGTCTCCTGCGGATTTATAATGGGAGAGCGGTCGAACCCCCTTGGAATTTTAGGGCCAATGGATGTATGCACTCAGTTGGACGCTCCATCGGAAGTGCTAAACAGAAGCAAGGGCATTTCCACAGAAGAGGGGATGAACAGAACATTAAAGTGCAAATCAAACAACTGCAATTTAAACATAGAAACATAGAAAATACGTGCAGGAGTAGGCCATTCGGCCCTTCTAGCCTGCACCACCATTCAATGAGTTCAAGGCTGAACATGCAACTTCAGTACCCCATTCCTGCTTTCTCGCCATACCCCTTGATCCCCCTAGTAGTAAGGACTTCATCTAACTCCTTTTTGAATATATTTAGTGAATTGGCCTCAACAACTTTCTGTGGTAGAGAATTCCACAGGTTCACCACTCTCTGGATGAGGAAGTTTCTCTTCATCTCGGTCCTAAATGGCTTACCCCTTATCCTTATACTGTGACCCCTGGTTCTGGACTTCCCCAACATTGGGAACATTCTTCCTGCATCTAACCTGTCTAAACCCATCAGAATTTTAAACGTTTCTATGAGGTCCTCTCTCATTCTTCTGAACTCCAGTGAATACAAGCCCAGTTGATCCAGTCTTTCTTGATAGGTCAGTCCCGCCATCCCGGGAATCAGTCTGGTGAACCTTCGCTGCACTCCCTCAATAGCAAGAATGTCCTTCCTCAGGTTAGGAGACCAAAACTGTACACAATACTCCAGGTGTGGCCTCACCAAGGCCCTGTACAACTGTAGCAACACCTCCCTGCCCCTGTACTCAAATCCCCTCGCTATGAAAGCCAACATGCCATTTGCTTTCTTAACCGCCTGCTGTACCTGCATGCCAACCTTCAATGACTGATTTACCATGATACCCAGGTCTCGTTGCAACTCCCTTTTTCCTAATCTGTCACCATTCAGATAATAGTCTGTCTCTCTGCTTTTACCACCAAAGTGGATAACCTCACATTTATCCACATTATACTTCATCTGCCATGCATTTGCCCACTCACCTAACCTATCCAAGTCGCTCTGCAGCCTCATAGCATCCTCCTCGCAGCTCACACTGCCACCCAACTTAGTGTCATCCACAAATTTGGAGATACTACATTTAATCCCCTCGTCTAAATCATTAATGTACAATGTAAACAGCTGGGGCCCCAGCACAGAACCTTGCGGTACCCCACTAGTCACTGCCTGCCATTCTGAAAAGTACCCATTTACTCCTACTCTTTGCTTCCTGTCTGACAACCAGTTCTCAATCCATGTCAGCACACTACACCTAATCCCATGTGCTTTAACTTTGCACATTAATCTCTTGTGTGGGACCTTGTCGAAAGCCTTCTGAAAGTCCAAATATACCACATCAACTGGTTCTCCCTTGTCCACTCTAGTGGAAACATCCTCAAAAAATTCCAGAAGATTTGTCAAGCATGATTTCCCTTTCACAAATCCATGCTGACTTGGACCTATCATGTCACCTCTTTCCAAATACGCTGCTATGACATCCTTAATAATTGATTCCATCATTTTACCCACTACTGAGGTCAGGCTGACCGGTCTATAATTCCCTGTTTTCTCTCTCCCTCCTTTTTTAAAAAGTGGGGTTACATTGGCTACCCTCCACTCAATAGGAACTGATCCAGAGGCAATGGAATGTTGGAAAATGACTGTCAATGCATCCGCTATTTCCAAGGCCACCTCCTTAAGTACTCTGGGATGCAGTCCATCAGGCCCTGGGGATTTATCGGCCTTCAATCCCATCAATTTCCCAACACAATTTCCCGACTAATAAGGATTTCCCTCAGTTCCTCCTCCTTACTAGACCCTCTGACCCCTTTTATATCCGGAAGGTTGTTTGTGTCCTCCTTAGTGAATACCGAACCAAAGTACTTGTTCAATTGGTCCGCCATTTCTTTGTTCCCCGTTATGACTTCCCCTGATTCTGACTGCAGGGGACCTACGTTTGTCTTTACTAACCTTTTTCTCTTTACATATCTATAGAAAGTTTTGCAATCCATCTTAATGTTCCCTGCAAGCTTCTTCTTGTATTCTATTTTCCCTGCCCTAATCAAACCCTTTGTCCTCCTCTGCTGAGTTCTAAATTTCTTCCAATCCCCGGGTTCACTGCTATTTCTGGCCAATTTGTATGCCACTTCCTTGGCTTTAATACTATCCCTGATTTCCCTTGATAGCCATGGTTGAGCCACCTTCCCTTTTTTATTTTTACGACAGACAGGAATGTACAATTGTTGTAGTTCATCCATGCGGTCTCTAAATGTCTGCCATTGCCCATCCACAGTCAACCCCTTAAGTATCATTCGCCAATCTATCCTAGCCAATTCACGCCTCATACCTTCAAAGTTACCCTTCTTTAAGTTCTGGACTATGATCTCTGAATTAACTGTTTCATTCTCCATCCTAATGCAGAATTCCACCATATTATGGTCACTCTTCCCCAAGGGGCCTCGCACAATGAGATTGCTAATTAATCCTCTCTCATTACACAACACCCAGTCTAAGATGGCCTCCCCCCTAGTTGGTTCCTCGACATATTGGTCGAGAAAACCATCCCTTATGCACTCCAGGAAATCCTCCTCCACCGTATTGCTTCCCGTTTGGTTAGCCCAATCTATGTGCATATTAAAGTCACCCATTATAACTGCTGCACCTTTATTGCATGCACCCCTAATTTCCTGGGGGGGAAGCGGGAGTCGGGTCGGTGTCGGGTCCGGTCCGGAAGCGGGGGCGGGAAGCGGGAGTCGAGTCGGGTCGGGAGGAAGCAGGAGCTTGGCGTGGGAGGAGCCTTATTCACGCAGCCCCAGTGAAGCCATTCGGCCAGGGCTAGGAGCTGCATACTTCGGCCCCTCCCACACAGTTTTGGGCGCCTGGAGCTACTGCACATGCGCGCCCACTGTAGCGCGCATGTGCAGAGGTCCCGGCTCTGTTTTCAGCGCAGGGACCTGGCTCCGCCCCCTGCAGCTCGTGCTGTGCTGCGCCGAGCTGCAAACGACCTGCAGGGAGCTGGAGAATCTGGAAGTTATTTTTAGGCGCACTTTGTGGCGCGAAAAACGGGCGTCCAAGTCGGGACTGCGCCGTTCTTGGCGCGGCTCGAAACTTGGGCCCATTGTGTTTGATTCTATTGATAGTTGCCAAAGTGTGAACATATCACAAGAAAATAATAATTCAAGTCATTTGAAAAATACTTTTGAATAAAAATACTGTGATATTGTGAAGACCTTATATAGGAAACAGCCTTTTCCAATTATGTATTAGGAAGCGGATATCATAATGATTCAGAAGATCTTCAAAAATGATTTTAGAATGCCTAACAACAGGATTGAAAGCATAGGTTAAAACACACAGAGAGGAGGGAAGAGAAGAATTGATATTACCACAGGTTTAATTTCTTTTGAAAATGTAAATTAAATTAAATCATTTAATACTTTCAGATAGCCAAACCACAATATCAAAAATGCTTCCTGGACAGCAATGTGCACAGCTAATGGTGCATTGCCCTCATCACTTCCTCTTCCTCAACTTCCTCCTCCGAAGAGGATGTGCGCTCTGTGCCTTGGTCCTCCTGCAGGTCCAAACCTCGCTGCTGCGCAATATTATGCAGAGTGCAGCACACCACGACCAATCTGGACATCTGGATTGGTGCGCACTGAAAGGTGCCTCCTGATCCGTCGAGGCACCTGAAGTGTATCTTCAGCATGCCGATGGCATGTTCGATGACACATCTGGAGGCGATACGGCATTAATTATTATGCTCGGGGCATCATTCTTTGGGTTTCTGAGAGAGTCATCAATAATGTTTAATTGGGTATCCCTTGTCTCCGAGCAACCACCCGTTAACTCTGCTTCCAGGTACAAAGACTTCTGGGAAGTTGAACTGCCACAGGATGAAAGCATCATGGCAGCTGCCCAGGAATCTTGTGCACACCTGCATAAATATCTTTCTGTGGTTGCACACCAGCTGCACATTGATGAAGTGGAAGCCCTTGTGGTTGATGAATACTGAATCCTGAGTGATCTGGGGTGCCCTGATTGCCACGTGTGCGCAGTCGATGACACCCTTCACCTGCGGGAGCCAACCAGAGATGCAAACCCGAGTGCCCATTCATTCTGACTGGCATTATCATGGTAAAGGTAACATAAAAGGTGACCCTGGCAAACAAGCCATCAGTCACCTGTCTTCTGCATTTATCGGCCACCAGAGCCCTGGAAGGATTCAGAGGCAGAAAAGTTGAGGGCAGTGGTGATTTTGACAACTACTGGTAAAGCATGGCCAGCACGTCCAGCAGGGAGCAGGTCTTCCAGGAGGCTGCAGATGTCTGCTATCGCCTGATGTGACATCCTGAGCCTTCTGAGACACCGCTGTTCCGACATGTTGATGAAGCTGATTCTCTGCTTGTAGACTCTGAGTGGTGGGTATGACCTGTGAGCTGCACCGCTCTGCTGGTCTAGAAACATAGAAACATAGAAAATAGGAGCAGTAGTAGGCCATTCGGCCCTTCGAGTCTGCACCGCCATTCAATATGATCATGGCTGATCCTCTCTGCTCTCCCCTTTCTCTGGTGCAGCATCAGGCTGCTGCTGCTGCTGGTGCCACTGGTCATCTTGGTCCTCATCTGAGTTCCAATATAAGGCAGCCGAAGAGACACCTATCCTGATCTGATAGATTAAACCTCCAAAGTGCAGAAGAAACCTCCAAAGTGTTGAACGTCAACTTTCAGCAAAAGTATTATTAACAAATCCTTTCCTACGAGCAGGTGGGAAAGCAACTGTGAGTATTGAGAATTTATTTGCATATTTCCCTGAGATTGAATGACCTCTTCAATTTCCACTGCGTTCTCTGCTTCCTTTCACTAGCAGGTTTCAGGAAGTTCAAGAAACCCATGGATCACATGTTAAACTGATTAATGTTAATGTTAAATGTGTGTCAATATCGCTCTAATAGTGCAATTAACACATGTTAATTGCCAACCCGTCTCTCCCAAGGGGACTGCGCACTCGCAACCTAACGCGCTGAAGTGAAACCTGGAGTCAGTGGGTTGGAGCCGGTTTCCCGACGTGCTGTCAATTTCATCAGCTTTAACTGCCCACCCGTTCCCAAACACATGCGTTCCTCCATGTTACAATTTGCCCGTTAACTCTATTTCTCTCTCTACAGCTGCTGCCTGACCCGCTGAGTGTTTCCAGCATTTTCTCTTTCTATTTAATATTATGCTCAATTTGATGCATACACCTTGTCCTTGTCTTCTTCTCTCTATTACTCTCTTCCATTCCCTCATACATACTTGGTAGCGAAGGTGGGTGATCAATATGGTTATGTGCTTCTGACAGTACTACAACTGATCTGTCCACTGGGCAAGAGTGTCCTCAGGGTGATTTATCTTCAGATTTCCATCCAATTCTGTGGGACGTGCCAAATTTCCACTCAGTATTTCCCCCTGAAGGCAAATCTAAAACTGGAAGTTGCTGTGTGGAAAATTATTTATGTCTACAGTCTGAGGCACTAAACCAGTGTAGCACCAAGCCATGTATTTAACTAAATGTTCCAAGTTGCTGTACAGGTGCAGCATCCAAAATCCAGAGTTCCGTAATTCATAATGTTCCGGAATCCGGACTCCGGACCGATCGGTGGCAGGGTCGTCCGGAATCTGTAAAATGTTCCGGAATCCATGACCTGCCGACCTCGGGGCCCCGTCACTGCCCGACCTTGGGCGCTGCCTTGCCGCCGCTGCCCTTTCCCCGCTCGCCTTGCCCCGCTCTCCGCCCCTGCCCTTACCTCGGGGCCTCCTCACTGGCCCACCCCAACATCTCCTCTGCGGTGGGGCCTGCTGGCTCGAACAATTCCTTGTCAGCGGAGCCCGCCCGAACAGCTCCATCTCGGTGGGGCCCACCTGAACTCCTTGGCAGCGGTGCCCCACCTGAACAGCTCCTCGATGGTGGGGCCCGGCCGAACACCTTCTCCTTGGCAGGGCCTGCCTGAACAGCTCTTTGGCAGCGACCCCCACCACCCCCCCCATCCTTTCTGACATTCCGAAATCCAGAAATACCCAAACCTGGGCTCAGGTGTTTCCAGATTCGTGACATCAGAAAGATGATCCAAAGTCCTGGAAAACGCGGAATCCAGAACAGCCTCGGTCCCAAGGTTTCCGGATTCTCGATGCTGCACCTGTATTTGACAATTCTTTTGAAGCATTAATGGAATATGAAAGAAAGAAAGACGTATTTATATCGCACCTTTCGTGACCTCAGGACGATCGAAAGCACTTTACAGCCAATGAAGTACTTTTGGAGTGTAGTCACTGTTGTAATATTGGAAATGCAGCAGCCAAGTTATGCACAGCAAGCTCCCACAAACAGCAACAAGATATAGACCAGATAATCTGTTTTCGTGTTGTTGGTTGAGGGACATATGTGTAAGATATAATTCCTCTGCGTCATCTTTTAAATAGTGGAAATCAAAAAGGATGATAAAAAACTTTAAAATGCACTCAAAATACATTGGGCTGGAATTTCCTGCAGTAGAGTATGTAATGATGTGCCTGGTTAATTAGACTTTTTCCTACACCCTTCAGCTCAGAATGTTTACATTACTGCAAGTGTGAGCTGTTAACAGCATGGCCAGGGTAAAGGTGCATGTAGCACTTTGGTGAACAATGGGACCAACAATGGATCTCTGTAACCAATGAGATTTAAGGATTGAAAAATAAACAGGGTAGGACAGAGAAGGAGAATGAAATAAGAGAATTCAATGTCAACTCAGGTAAAGAAAGATAAATAAATAAAGAGAAAGAAAGTTTGGATTAAGAGAGAGAAAAATTGAAACAGAACGGAAAATTAAGTAAAAAATGAAAACATTTTAATTTGACATTTAAAAAAATCTCCAACAACAATTCACTAGCCGAAGGAATAAGATTTGTCAAGTTTAATTTGTAACTTTCTGGGCCAGAGAGTTTGATCGGCAGTTATCACATTGTTAAAAGGGTACTTACGCTATGAATTACTAGACTTAACTCTCAGTGGTGAGTTTAACAGGCAATTAATGTGCAAATGCAGAAACTTCATGAAACTCATGGGGAGGTCAAGCATGAGCTGTTGTTTTTCGCAAAGCCAACAGCGGAGTGGGGCAAATCATCCTGGCACTTGTGGCAATTCGCAATTCACGGGGTAACTCTTCCTTGCCACAAATGGCTGGATGATTTCTACATTAATAACAGTGCACGTCATTTTCTCAGCAAATTCCGTCCTATTGTAGTACAAAGTACCATTTATTGGGCCCAAGTTTGTCCAGAATTTGCTCCTATTTTTTTGGAGCAATTAGATTTTTCTGGAGTATCTTAAAAATCGTAATTCTTCCCATTTAATTTGCTCCATTCTAAATGAGTTAGTTAGGTTTTTTTTTAAGTTTAGTTTTTTTTTCAAAAGAGGGCGTTACCAGCCACTTACACCTGTTTTGGCCATTTAAGCAAGTTTAGACAGCTAAATGTTACTCCAAGCTAACTTAGGCCAGCGTATGTAGCCACTTGTGTCCGCACAGAAAAACCTTGCGGTGAGCTAATAAATCAGCGCAGGTAGCCAGAGATGGGGGGGGGGGGGAGGGAAGTGAAGGGAAGTGAGAGAACCTTGCAAAGCACTAAACACCTGCACAACAACATTAAAGAAGCACAAATACATTTAAAGCACCAAGCACTAAACAAAGCACAAAAATAAGCATTCAATAACAAATAATAAAATACAAGGAAGCTGAGAGGACCTGCACCTAGCACCAAGACTTACAAAGCACTAAACAAAGCACAAAAAATAATAAGCAATTAATTAACAAATAAAAAATAGAAGGAACCCTGCACCTAAAGCACCAAGACCAAAGTAATAAGCAATCAATCAATCAATAACAAATAAAAAATAAAAGTCCTACCTTTATGTGAAGGGAAGACAGCAGGCTGCCGATGAGGGAGCCCATTTGGCCAGGGATAGGGGCGGCGTGCTTCGGGCCCCTCCCACACAGCCTGCAGAGCCCATCGAGCCCGTGCCAGCTAAAATTGCAGAAATCCTACATTGTCTGCAACCTCACTGAAATAATGGGAACTGGCTCCTTTGAATTGTGGAACTTCACTCAGCCAAGAATTCAAACACTCCCTGTAACGAAGAAAATTTGAGCTAAATCGACAAGTTCCTTCGTGTGCCTCAGGCTAAAGTGCCATCTTGATTTTCTTGAAAAGTGTTTCTTGTCTGTAAATCCCCTAATTGAAGGCTGAAAGGAATCAAATCATCTTTTGACATGAATTCATTTGAGACATATTCAGATCAGGATACCCAAATACCAATTATACTTATCACTTACCTATGTGCTACAACTTGCAACAAGAAATACTATTCTCCCCATTAACAAGGAAGCTATGCAGGTTTCCAGGGGGTGAGGAGCTATGGCATGCTTCGGGCCCCTCCCACACAGTTTGCAGAGCGTCGCAGAGATTCGGGCTGCCAGGAGCTACTGCACACACTCTAGCGCGCATGTGCAGAGCTCCCGGCACTGTTTTCAGCTCCGGGACCTGGCTCTGCACCCCCCCCCCCCCACTGGATGTGGTGCGCTACGCCGAGGCCGAAAATGCCCTGAGGAGCGGGGAAAATGCCTCGATAAGTTTTAGGTGCGGTTTTTCTTCTACAAAGTTGCCGCACCTCAAGGAGGTGCGCCGTTCTAAGCAGGGGGACAAACTTCGGCCCTATATTTCTAACAGTAGGAAGTTTAGGTGCTCATTATTTACATTGTCTAGATTCTAATTGAGTAACAAAGTGCTGGGAAGTTATACTGTGCAGAAGATTACCTGATTATACAAAGAGAACTACACACACACACAAACACACACATGCACACACATACACACAGTATAGGCTTTTGCATAAATGAATAAAGGAGAACTGCAGAAAAAATATACACTTAAAAAGTAATTGTGCAGTCATGTAGCATTTTGGAGCAGTTTTGCATAGTACCATGTAATGATGGAATGTGGGTTCCTGGACTCCCTCCTGCATACCACTGAATTGCTGGTCTTACCTATGCCAGCACAGGGAGGCACTGAATGAGAGAGATTTCCTCAGTGCATAACTAAATCATAAACCTTCCAATAAAAAAAAGTGGATTTAAATTTCATTAGCCATAGCACAGAGATGTTTCTTCACAAAAGGAGTGAAACATCAGTAGAAGAATCATTCCTGAGCTGCCCTTAAAATCAAGTTCAATGTGACCTTAAT
This sequence comes from Pristiophorus japonicus, assembly GCF_044704955.1. NCBI lineage: Eukaryota > Metazoa > Chordata > Chondrichthyes > Pristiophoridae > Pristiophorus > Pristiophorus japonicus. The sequence goes on along the minus strand of NC_091978.1, from coordinate 246,760,695 downwards.
AGAGGATGCCTGCCTGCATGTTATTTTCATTAGAAGTGTGTGTCATGTGGCAATACTCAAGTATGTGTGCATGTAGCAGTATTTTGGCAATTACATTTGCCATAAAATTAATTTTGCTGATACAAAAATTACGATTCTGACTAATCACCTATAATGTAGTTAGTTTTGTACGTAAGTGCAATCTGTGCAGTCAATTTTATAGTAGGCACCTTTCTAAAAATAAATGTACACCTTTGCAGATGTGAATTCTTTTGTAGAAAATTTCAATAATTTTGTTTGATCTCTTCATTTATTTTGTTTTTCTGAGATTTTTCTTTTAGAGCTTGCATTTTCTTCACCTCAACAGTTAACAAATTCCGCTCCACTCCCACTCTGACCTCTCTGTCCTCGGCCTCCTATACCGTTGTAATGAAGCTCAGCGGAAGCTCGAGGAACAGCACCTCATCTTTCGATGAGGCACTTTGCAGTTTTCTGAACTCAACATCGAGTTCAACAATTTCTGATCATAACCTGTGCTCCCATTTTTTTGGAAGTCAGCTGCTGATGGTTCTGCTATTGCATTTTAGACCTCCTCCAGACCCATCTTTTGTTTCTTTTCTTATTCCATTACCATCTCCTTTTGCCTTGCACCATCATCCCTTTTGTCATTTAATCACTCTTGACGTCCACCCAATCACAGACCTTCCCTTTTGTTCTTTCCTCCCCTCCCCCTTTTCCTGCCCCTGCACTTGCTTAAAATCTGTTACATCTCCAACTTTTTCCAATTCTGATGGAAGGTCATCGACCTGAAATGTTAACTCAGTTTCTCTCTTCTCAGATGTTGCCTGACCTGCTGAGTGTTTCCAGCATTTTCTGTTTTTATAATAGATTCAACTTCTATTGCATGCTGAAATCATTTGTTTCAGTTAGAAAAACAAATTATATGTTTACGATACTTTTTTTAATGTTCTAGGAGTTCTTTTTTTTGGTTTTCTGTGATTTTTCATATTTTATGTTTACTATTTAAGGGTTTGGTCAGTGCTTTTTATAATTGAGGATTCAATTAATTTTGTACCAATTTTCAAGGTGTCAAAGCTTTCAAGAGAAAGAGAGAAAATGTGTTGAGCATAAAGTAAATGAAAATGAAAAAGGTATATATTTTGGATTAACAGAGCAACACTACCTCTTGGTGGCTCAAAGAAGAAATACAACATCAAATTTCAACAGGTTACATGGAAAAAAAGCAGTGCAGATTTTATTGATGAAAACAATGTAAAAATTATTCTATTAATTATTCTATTCAAATAAGTTTATGCAAGATTTGCTTATTTTATATATATATATGATAGATGAACATATATAATATTGTACATTAACAGAACAATGACATTAGGAGAACTTGACCATTCTCACAGATTCAGTGGGCCCTCCTGCAGCTTTCTTCCGCTATTAAATTACATAAATCTTTCTAGTAGTAATAGGAAAATATTACAGGGTCAATGTAGGAAGAATTCCTTTTGGCAATTTATTTTTAAATTAAATTTTCAAGAATTTACATACCAACACATTTTCACCATGGGGAACACTGGATGCATCATAAGTAGGTGGATGCTGAATCTTTTTAGACTGGCAGTGAGTTGTACTGAACAATTTTCTAGGGTGGGGGAGAATTACTTTGTTATGGGCCCAGCTGACCTAACCTCATAAAGTCAACATTTCTTGGCAGTTAGTGGGGCAAAAAGATGGTAGAGGCAGGCATAAAGTCCTCTTTGAAGAATTGGCCATTAGAGGCCTACAGAAAGGTGAGGAACAAAGTGTAGGTTGTCCTACATTAGGGAGATCCCCACTTTCCCTCCCCAAGAAGCAAACATTCCCATTCCAAATAGGAGTGGATGAGGACAGCAAACCAAGCAAATCGAACGGTCCTCTCCAGCACCAAAGAAAACTACATATAGGCCCAGCCATCCAAATATGCCAACTTAACATCAAGGCATCTCTCGCTCAAAATGCGAATACCTCGAAAGGTTAGTCAAGAAACACAGTGTTGATGTCCTGGTTCTTGAAGAAACACACATCCAACACATCCACCAGTTCAAGACAAGAGAACATATCACAGGATTTTACCTAATTGCTTGCAACAACCATCCCAAATATGGCCTGGTGTGCTATGCCAAACAAGTCATCAAAGGCTGCACCGAACTCAAGCATACCAGTATTGCCAGAGTTTTCACGACAGCAATACGCGTAGGAGAGTAAACAATCTCCAAATTCTACAAACCACCACTCTTACAGTGACCTGATCCGCCACTCTCTCTTAGTCAATGTCCATCTCGGAGATTTTAATAGCCACTACACAATGTGGGGCTATGAAGATGTCAACTATAATGGAGAAGCAATTGTACAATGGGCTTCACTAGAGAATAAATTCCTCCTTTTTGATCGAGGTAAGTTTCATTTGTCAAAGTGGCAGAGAATATAACCCACACCAATGCTTCCTTTCTAAAGACAACAAAGGAAACCCAATCATCACTGCCAGAACCTTGATGACTTCCCCAACAGTCAACACAGGCCCTCAATCATCAACGTTGGCATCGAAATCCCTGCCATTACATCAATACTGCAACCACGCTGGAACTTCAAAAAAGCAGACTGGCAAACCTTCCAAAGGCCCAGCAGTCGTCGAGGAGACGGGAGTGCGAGCAGCTGGGAGTCCGGGGATGTCGGAGCGGCCTATAAAGGCCCAGCAGTCATCAAGGAGACGGGAGTGCGAGCAGAGGGGAGTCCGGGGACGTCGGAGTGACCTGTAAAGGCCCAGCAGTCGTCGAGGAGGCGGGAGTGTGAACAGCGGGAGTCTGGGGACGTCGGAGCGGCCTTTAAAGGGCCAGCAGTCGTCGAGGAGGCGGGAGTGCGAGCAGCGGGAGTCTGGGGTCGTCAGAGCAGCCTATAAAGGCCCAGGAGGCCAGCCGGTGCAGCTGCAGCAGGGAGAGAAGGAATAAAAGAAGTAGAAGGAAATGGAAAGGTGACGTCACAGCCAAGGGGGTAAGTGATTGGCTGGTGATTGGTGAGTAGTTTTTCTTTTTCTTTTCTTTATCAGTAAGTAACCTTTAGCATTATTGTTGCCAAATTAAGTTAATCTAGGGGTTAAGTCATGTCAGGAGAGCTCGGACATGTATTATGCTCTTCCTGTACTATGTGGGAAGTCAGGGACGCTTCCAGTGTCCTTGATGACTACATATGCGGGAAGTGTATCCGGCGGCAGCTCCTGACAGACCACATTGCGACACTGGAGCTGTGGGTGGATTCACTCTGGAGCATCCGCGATGCTGAGAATGACGTGAACAGCACATTTAGTGAGTTGGTCATACCACAGGTAAAGGTTGCACAGACAGATAGGGAATGGGTGACCAGCAGGAAGAGCAATGGAAGGACGGTAGTGCAGGGGTCCACTGCGTTCATCCTCCTCCAAAACAGATACACCGTTTTGAGTACTGTTGGGGGGGATAACTCATCAGGGCAGGACAGCAGCAGCCAAGTCCATGGTACCATGGGTGGCTCTGTTGCACAGGAGGGCAGGAAAAAGAGTGGGAGAGCTGTAGTGGTAGGAGATTCTATTGTAAGGGGAATAGATAGGCGTTTCTGTGGCCGCAATCGAGACTCCAGGATGGTATGTTGCCTCCCTCGTGCAAGGGTCAAGGATGTCTCAGAGCGGCTGCAGGACATTTTGGAGGGGGAGGGTGAACAGCCAGTTGTCATGGTGCATATAGGTACCAACGATATAGGTAAAAAATGGAATGAGGTCCTAAAACTGAATTTAGGGAGCTAGGAGTTAAATTAAAAAGTAGGACCTCAAAGGTAGTAATCTCAGGATTTCTACCAGTGCCATGTGCTAGTCAGAATAGGAATAACAGGATAGCTAAGATGAATACGTGGCTTGAGGAGTGGTGCAGAAGGGAGGGATTCAAATTCCTGGGACATTGGAACCAATTCTGGGGGAGGTGGGACCAGTACAAACCGGACGGTCTGCACCTGGGCACGACCGGAACCAATGTCCTTGGGGGAGTGTTTGCTAGTGCTGTTGGGGAGGGGTTAAACTAATATGGCATGGGGATGGGAACTTATGCAGGGAGATAGAGGGAAGTAGAATGGGGGCAGAAGCAAAAGATAGAAAGAAGAAAAGTAAAGCTGGAGGGCAGAGAAACCCAAGGCAAAAAGCAAAAAGGGCCACATTACAGCAACATTCGAAAGGGGCAAAGGGTATAAAAAAGACAAGCCTGAAGGCTCTGTGCCTCAATGCGAGGAGTATTCGCAATAAGGTGGATGAATTAACTGCGCAGATAGCAGTTAACAGATATGATTTAATTGGCATCACAGAGATATCCAGGGGTGACCAAGGCTGGGAACTCAACATCCAGGGGTATTCAACATTTAGGAAGGAAGACAGAAAGGAAAAGGAGGTGGGGTGGCGTTGCTGATTAAAGAGGAAATTAATGCAATAGTAAGGAAGGACATTAGCTTGGATGACGTGGAATATGTATGGGTGGAGCTGCGGAATACCAAAGGGCAGAAAACGCTAGTGGAAGTTGTGTATAGACCACCAAACAGTAGTAGTGAGGTTGGGGACAACATCAAACAAGAAATTAGGGACGCGTGCAATAAAGGTACAGCAGTTATCATGGGTCACTTTAATCTACATATAGATTGGGCTAACCAAACTGGTAGCAATAGAGTGGAGGAGGATTGCCTGGAGTGTATTAGGGATAGTTTTCTAAACCAATATGCCAAGGAACCAACTAGAGGGCTGGCCATCCTAGACTGGGTGATGTGTAATGAGAAAGGACTAATTAGCAATCTTGTTGTGTGAGGCCCCTTGGGGAAGAGTGACCATAATATGGTAGAATTCTTTACTAAGGTGGAGAGTGACACAGTTAAATCAGAGACTAGGGTCCTGAGCTTGAGGATAGGTAACTTCGATGGTATGAGACGTGAATTGGCTAGAATAGACTGTCGAATTATACTCAAAGGGTTGACGGTGGATAGGCAATGGCAGACATTTAAGGATCACAGGGATGAACTTCAATAATTGTACATCCCTGTCTGGAGTAAAAATAAAACGGGGAAGGTGGCTCAACTGTGGCTAAAAAGGGAAATATAGGATAGTGTTAAATCCAAGGAAGAGGCATATAAATTCGCTAGAAAAAGCAGCAAACCTGAGGATTGGGAGAAATTTAGAATTCAGCAGAGGAGGACAAAGGGTTTAATTAGGAGGGGGAAAATAGAATATGAGGGGAAGCTTCCTGAGAAAATAAAAACTGACTGCAAAAGCTTCTATAGATATGTGAAGAGAAAAAGATTAATGAAGACAAACATAGATCCCTTGTAGTCAGATTCAGGTGAATTTATTATGGGGAACAAAGAAATGGCAGACCAGTTGAACAAATAATTTGCTTCTGTCTTCACGAAGGAAGTCACAAATAACCTTCTGGAAATACTAGGGGACCGAGGGTCTAGAGAGAAGGAGGAACTGAAGGTAATCCGTATTAGGTGGGAAATTGTGTTAGGGAAATTGATGGAACTGAAGGCCGATAAATCCCCGGGGCCTGATTTTCTGCATCCCAGAGAACTTAAGGAAGTGGCCTTAGAAATAGTGGATGCATTGGTGGTCATTTTCCAACAGTCTATCGCCTCTGGATCAGTTCCTATCGACTGGAGGGTAGCTAATGTAACACCACTTTTTAAAAAAGGAGGGAGAGAGAAAGCAAGTAATTGTAGACTGGTTAGCCTGACATCAGTTGTGGGGGAAATGTTGGAATCAATTATTAAAGATGAAATAGCAGCGCATTTGGAAAGCAGTGACAGGATCGGTCCAAGTCAGCATGGATTTATGAAAGGGAAATCATGCTTAACAAATCTTCTAGAATTTTTTTGAGGATGTAACTAGTAGAGTGGACAAGGGAGAACCAGTGGATGTGGTGTATTTGGACTTTCAAAAGGCTTTTGACAAGGTCCCACACAAGAGATTGGTGTGCAAAATTACAGCACATGGTATTGGGGGTAATGTACTGATGTGGATAGAGAACTGGTTGGCAGACAGGAAGCAGAGAGTTGGGATAAACGGGTCCTTTTCAGAATGGCAGGCAGATTAGGGTGCTGCAGGGCTCAGTGCTGGGACCCCAGCTCTTTACAATATACATTAACGATTTGGATGAAGGAATTGAGTGTAATATCTCCAAGTTTGCAGGTGACACTAAGCTGGGTGGCGGTGTGAGCTGTGAGGAGGACGCTAAGAGGCTGCAGGGTGACTTGAACAGGTTAGGTTTGTGGGCAAATGCATGGCAGATGCAGTACAATATGAATAAATGTGAGGTTATCCATTTTGGTGGCAAAAACACGAAGGCAGAATATTATCTGAATGGCAGCAGATTAGGAAAAGGAGAGGTGCAATGTGACCTGGGTGTCATGGTACATCAGTCGTTTAAAGTTGGCATTCAGGTACAGCAGGCGGTGAATAAGGCAAATGGTATAGCTAGGGGATTTGTGTATAAGAGCAGGGAGGTCTTACTGCAGTTGTACAGGGCCTTGGTGAGGCCTCACCTGGAATATTGTGTTCAGTTTTGGTCTCTTAATCTGAGGAAGGATGTTCTTGCTATTGAGGGAGTATAGCGAAGGTTCACCAAACTGATACCCGGGATGGCAGGACTCACCTCTGATGAGAGACTGGATCGACTGGGCCTGTATTCACTGGAGTTTAGAAGGATGAGACGGGATCTCATAGAAACATATAAAATTCTGACGCGACTGGACTGGTTGGTGCAGGAAGAATGTTCCCGATGTTGGAGAAGTCCAGAACCAGGGAACACAGTCTAAGGATAAGGGGTAAGCCATTTAGGACTGAGATGAGGAGAAACTTCTTCACTCAGAGAGTTGTTAACCTGTGGAATTCTCCACTGCAGAGAGTTGTTGATGCCAGTTTATTGGATATATTCAAGAGGGAGTTAGATATGGCCCTTAGATCAAGGGGAATGGAGAGAAAGCAGGAAAGGGCTCTGAGGTGAATGATCAGCCATGATCTTATTGAATTGTGGTGCAGGCTCGAAGGGCCGAATGGCCTATTCCTGCACCTATTTTCTATGTTTCTATGTGTGGGTGATCACCTCAGTGATCAGCTCGGCGATGTAAGCTGCAACTTGGGGGCTTAATTTTCCAGCGATGTTACAGCCTGAGTTTCCACTTTTTGCTCAAAATGTGCGGTCGCCAGCCATTTTGGGTGATTGATGGGCGATATATGGGCGATGTGAAGTGGAAAGTCTAGCCCATAGTGCTGGGGGAGGAGAGAGGATGGGAGATGAAAGAGGTTGCCTCCTGTCTGAATTTACCAATGTATTTTCCAGTTTGAAGGTATTGGCATTACTGGATTTTGTAGAATTTGTTTGCTGAATATTGCAAAGATCTTTGTGGAAGAATTAACCTTGTCTTGTTAAAGCCTTCTCGTACCAAGCTCTGAATCTTCCGAACAACAACCATAATTTGGGGAGAAACCCAATGGATGCAGGGATATCTACAACCTTTCTCCAGTTAATATGATTACTGTTGAAATAGGGCCTTTTCTAGGAGATCCCAGATTTTGTAGAGAGTCCAGAAACCAGGCCACAATCCTCCAGAGTTGAGCTGCTGAGTGGTGGTGGTGTTTAAGGTTTGGTTGCCTCCTATTTTTCAATTGTAGGCTCATAGCATTTGAGCAGTATTAGTGTTCCCCTGCTCAGCAAAAAGGAATCTGGTGCAATGATTGTTGAGATTTCAGGATTACAAGACTACTTCCTTGACAGGCAGCATCTGGAATTGATATTGAAGCCAGAAAAACATATTCATTTTATTTTGCTTGCATTTCCTATTGGTGGCATGTGGATACAATTCCATCTATATTGTTTAGCATATATGTGGGCAGGTGAGGGTACTTCAATTTGGATAAAATAGTGAGTTTTAGGGTTGCTCTTATATCTAGATATCGGAAGACGATCCCGGACTGTGAAGGGATCGGACTTCTTTCTGCTCATGGAGAAATCCTCTGAGAAGAACATATCCTCCATTTTGGTGTAGTTAAGTTTATATCCTGAGGGTTGGCTGAAATCCCTGTCATTTTGTTGGTGGAGGGGTGGCTGAGGTGAGATGAGAGAGTTGTTTAGATATACATATATGTTGTCAACATATCTATATATATATAGATATTTGTGTTCAGTTCCTCTTGCCAGTAGTCACATAGGCATCTAAACTTGCTCTAATCCCAGTCTCCACTGCTGATTTCTACAGGGCTTTGTTTGGAGCTGAACCTCCAACTGCTCGGTCCTGTGTGTCAGAGGGGGCATGGCTGTGGCGAGGAGCTTCCCCGGTTGGGAGGGAGGTCACAGGGGAAGGAGGTGTGTCAAGGTAACATTGGAGAGTTGCTGCAGTGCACCGTTGAAGTCTTACATACTGCAACCACAGTGCACTGGTGATGCAGGGGTGGACATTGAGACAAATGGCAGGAGCACTGATCAAATTAATTGCTCTGTCCTCGATGATGTTGAGCTTCATGAGTGTTGTTGTGGATGCACCCATCCAGGCGTGGTGAGTCTTCATCACACTCTTTACTTGGCCTTGTAGATGATGGAGAGTCTTGGAGAGGTCAGGAGGTGAGGATTTCTCAGAGTAACCGGCCTCGGCCCTGCTATTGTAGCCACAGTGTAGATATGGCTGATCTAGTTCAGCCCCTCATCAATGGTGGCCACCATGATGTTGCGGGTAGGGGATTTAGCAATGGTGGCACCATTCAAGGTTATTGAGAGATGGTTGGGTTTTCCCTTGTTCAAGATAGTCATTAGCTGGCACTTATTTGGCACATATGTTACCTGTCATTTGTCTGGCTTATACCTTTACATTGACTAAAGGTAGGAGGAAATATACTAATTAACTGTGTGGTGTTTGACATTATCTTGCCAGGGCACACTGTTGGACAAGTGAGGGCAAAATTCCAACATCCTGCAATAGTAAGGTAATGCTTTTTGGGTTTTTACTCATACACTTTCCTCATACTCAATGTGAAAGATCCTTCCTGTCAGTGTTTGGGTAACTCGTATGTCCAGGGGTGGGACAGAAGCCCCATCACTATATAAGCTTACTGGATATATAATGTGCCCAAACATGATCATCTTTATTTCAGAGGTAATATACAGTTGTATCCTTATGCTTAGAATGGATCAGAAACAAGATCCCTGACCAGAACTTTACATGGGAGTTCACTGCAGTGGAGGCTGGTGACCTTTTTGACAGGTGAGGCACAGTTATAAATGCCTAGCCATGCCAGCATATGACCATGATGACATGTCCTCTGTGCAATCTGTCCCATCCCAACCTTACTTTGGGAGACAGTTCAGAGAAGGTTCACCAGGTTGATTCCGGAAATGAGGGGGTTGACTTATGAGGAAAGGTTGAGTAGGTTTGGCCTCTACTCATTGGAATTCAGAAGAATGAGAGATGATCTTATCGTATAAGATTATGAGAGGGCTTGACAAGGTGGATGGAGAGAGGATGTTTCCACTGATGGGGAGATTAGAGCTAGAGTGCATAATCTTAGAATAAGGGGCCGCCCATTTAAAACTGAGATGAGGAGAAATTTCTTCTCTCAGAGGGTTGTAAATCTGTGGAATTCGCTGGTTCAGAGAGCTGTGGAAGCTGGGACATTGAATAAATTTAAGACAGAGCTAGACAGCTTCTTAACCGATAAGGGAATAAGAGGTTATGGGGAGCGGGCTGGGAAGTGGATCTGAGTCCATGATCGGATCAGCCATGATTGTATTGAATGGCGGAGCAGGCTCGGGGGGGCCTATGGCCTATTTCTTATGTTCTTATGTAACCTTATAAACTGTATATCAGCTTTTTCTAACATCATTACTCACCAGTTGTTTTCTTTTAAACCTTTACATCCAGGATTGGATTTAAAGTAAGGGGCCGAAATTGGGTGCCTTTGCGCCTCCCGTTAGTGCCCCGGGGGTGCAAATGGGTTTGCGACCCGGCAGTGTGCTGACATCGACTCCTGTCATATTCAGAGGGAGTTTTACGGCAGCGCTACGGTGTTGTGCCCCGATCTCCTTTGCCCGGAGATAGTGACGTCTTCGCTGTGCGCATCGCCCCGGACCCAAAATTAACTTCCGCCCCCTGCAGCAGCGCGGGCGGAAATACCGATAGCTGCAGGAGGCGTGCATCAGGTGGCCGGCCACTTCGGGGGCAATGCTTAAAGGCGAGGTGGCCAAGGTAAGTAAAAAGAAAATGTACTTTTTTTCTTAGAATTTTTTCCCCCTGAGTTCCTAGCTGCTATCTATCAGCCCGGTGCTCTGCTTGATTGCTAGGCTGATCGCACGGGATTATGGCTGCCGGAGTGGTCCAGAAAGGTACATTTTATTTTGCAGAGTCTTCAGTGATGGCTCCTTCCCTTTAAGGAAGAGAAGGAGTCTTTGAATGCGGCAGTGCTGCAGGGCACTGTGTGCAGCACTGCTGAAGTTTCCGCCCCACCTGTTGCTGTTAGTGCTCCAAGAAGGAATTGGAGTGCTCAGCTCAGTGCTCCACTTCATTCTTGGAGCGCAAACAGCAATTTAAAAAAAAAATTTGAAATCATTAGCACCTCCCGCTAATTTTTCAAACTTTTAAAAATTAATGCCCCAAACGGGCGATAGTGAATTTCTCCCCCTAAATCTTTGTGGACAAAAATCTAACTGGAGTATCACCAGACTATTTTGCAAAATGGGGAGGTCTAACAAGGCAAGGGAATACACATTAAATGGTACGACACTGAAAAGTGTAGAGTAAAAAAGGGACCTTGGAATGCGGGTCCACAGATCCCTAAAGGTAACAGGCCAGGTAGAGAAGGTAGTTAAGAAGTAACATGGAATACTTGACTTTATTAGTCAAGGCATGGAATGCATAGAAACATAGAAAATAGGTGCAGGAGTAGGCCGTTCGGCCCTTCGAGCCTGGACCACCATTCAATATGATCATGGCTGATCATTTTTGCAACTTTGGGTTCCCCAATCCTGCTTTCTCTCCATACCCGTTGGTCCCTTTAGCTGTGAGGGGCACATCTTTTGAATATATCTAATGAACTGGCCTCAACAACTTTCTGTGGTAGAGAATCCCGCAGGTTCACAATTCTCTGAGTGAAGAAGTTTTTCCTCATCTCGGTCCTAAATGGCTTGCCCCTCACCCTTAGACTGTGAACCTTGGTTCTGGACTTCCCCAACTTCGGGAACATTCTTCCTGCATCTAACCTGTCCAATCCCGTCAGAATTTTATGTTTCTATGAGATCCCCTCTCATTCTTCTAAATTCCAGTGAATATAAGCCCAGTCGATCCAGTCTTTTTTCATATGTCAGTCCTACCATCCCGGGAGTCAGTCTGCTGAACGTTCGCTGCACTCCCTCAATAGCAAGAATGTCCTTCCTCAGATTAGGAGACCAAAACTGTACACAATATTCAAGGTGTGGCCTCACCAAGGCCCTGTACAACTGCAGTAAGACCTCCCTGCTCCTATACTCAAATCCTCTAGCTATGAAGGCCAACATGCCATTTGCCTTCTTCACCACCTGCTGTACCTGCATGCTAACTTTCAATGACTGATGTACCATGACACCCAGGTCTCGTTGCACCTCCCCTTTTCTTAATCTGTCATCATTCAGATAATATTCTGCCTTCCTGTTTTTGCCACCAAAGTGGATAACCTCACATTTATCTACATTATACTGCATCTGCCATGCATTTGCCCACTCACCTAACCTGTCCAAGTCACCCTGCAGCCTCTTAGTATCCTCCTCACAGTTCACACTGCCACCCAGCTTAGTGTCATCTGCAAACTTGGAGATATTACATTCAATTCCTTTGTCTAAATCATTAATGTATATTGTAAATAGCTGGGGTCCCAGTACTGAACCTTGCGGTACCACACTAGTCACTGTCTGCTATTCTGAAAAGGACCCGTTTATTCCTACTCTGTGCTTCCTGTCTGCCAACCAGTTCTCTAAACACGTCAATACATTACCCCCAATACCATGTGCTTTAATTTTGCACACTATTCTCTTGTGTGGGACCTTGTCAAAAGCCTTTTGAAAGTCCAAATACACCACATCCACTGGTTCTCCCTTATCCACTCTACTAGTTACATCCTCAAAAAATTCTAGAAGATTTGTCAAGCATGATTTCCCTTTCATAAATCCATGCTGACTTGGACCGATCCTGTCACTGCTTTCCAAATGCGCTGCTATTACATCTTTAATAATTGATTCCAACATTTTTCCCACTACCGATGTCAGGTTAACTGGTTCCCTGTTTTCTCTCTCCCTCCTTTTTTAAAAAGTGGTGTTACATTAGCTACCCTCCAGTCCATAGGAACTGATCCAGAGTCTATAGACTGTTGGAAAATGACCACCAATGCATCCATTATTTCTAGAGCCACTTCCTTAAGTACTCTGGGATGCAGACTATCAGACCCTGGGAATTTATCGGCCTTTCGTCCCATCAATTTCCCTAACACAATTTCCTGACTAATAAGGATTTCCTTCAGTTCCTCCTTCTCGCTAGACCCTTGGTCCCCTAATATTTCCAGAAGGTTATTTGTGTCTTCCTTAGTGAAGACAGAACCAAAGTATTTGTTTAATTGGTCTGGCATTTCTTTGTTCCCCGTTATAAATATACCTGATTCTGACTGCAAGGAACCTACCTTTGCCTTCACTAATCTTTTTCCCTTCACATATCTATAGAAGCTTTACCAGTCAGTTTTTATGTTCCCTGCAAGCTTACGCTCATACCCTATTTTCCCCCTCCAAATTAAACCCTTTTTCCTCCTCTGCTGAATTCTAAATTTCTCCCAGTGCTCAGGTTTGCTACTTTTTCTGGCCAATTTATATGCCTCTTTCTTGGATTTAACACTATCCCTAATTTCCCTTGTTAGCCACGGTTGAGCCCCCAACCCCGTTTTATTTTTACATCAGATGGGGATGTACAATTGTTGAAGTTCATCCATGTGATCTTTAAATGTCTGCAATTGCCTATCCACCGTCAACCCTTTAAGTATCATTCGCCAGTCTATCCTAGCCAGGAGCAAGGAGGTTATACTTGAACTGTATAAAACACTGGTTAGGCCGCAGCTGGAGTACTGTGCGCAATTCTGGTCACCACATTACAGGAAAGATGTGATTGCACTGGAAAGGGTGCAGAGGAAGTTTATAAGAATGTTGCCTAGAATGGAGAATTTTGATTATGACGAAAGATTGGAGATGCTGGGTCTGTTTTCTTTGGAACAGAGGAGGCTGAGGTGAGACCTGATTGAGGTGTATAAAATTATGAGGGGCTTGGATAGAGTGGATAGGAAGGACCTGTTTCCCTTGCCAGGGGACATAGATTTAAAGTAATTGGGGTGAGGTTTAGAGGAGCTATGAGGGGAAATTTCTTCACCCAGAGGGTAGTGGGTGTCTGGAATTCACTGACTGAAAAGATGGTAGAGGCCGAAACTCTCACCACATTTAAAAAATACTTGGATATGCACTTAAAGTGCCGTAACCTACGGACCAAGTGGGATTAGGCTGGATAACCCTTGGCCGGCTGGCGCAGACATGATGGGCCGAAATGGCCTCCTTCCGTACTGTGAATGTCTATGATTCTATGATTCTAAAATGTTTCTGCTCAGGGTTGTCTAAAGTATATTGACCACTATAGATCTGTGGTCATTCTTTCAAATTCCTCAAGTTGGATGGAGCATAATTACAACAACTTCCACTCACAACAGAGGTACTCAAATACCGTGAGTTAAAATTCCATTTCTTGAGGGCTAAAATATTGCAGATTATTTTGCTTTATCCTGGCAGTGAGGTGATATTAGTATTAGCTGTTCCATTTGAATTGTGTTCATACTCTTTTTACTGGACGGGCATTAAGACCCTGCGGGAGCTATTCACAATTGCTGTACTCATTCTGGTTCATGCCGGTTTGGGGACACCATTTTGGGAGTGTATAAAGCACAGTTAAGTTACGTTACTTTTGTCCTGGCTCAGTTTGTCATTTATTTATGCATACACAACATAATTTGGCAACGAGGATCAATCAAATTAACCTCCCTAACCCCCCGCCTTTCCTATCCATACCTGAGGACCCTCCAATCCTGTGGCCGAGATGGATAAAAAGCTTTTCTACATACATCACGTCAAGTGGATTACTCATCTATCATCATAGGCAGTCCTTCGGAATCGAGGAGGACTTGCTTCCACTCCCAAAGTGAGTTCTTTGATGGCTGAACAGTCCGATACGAGAGCCACAGACCCTGTTACAGGTGGGACAGACATTCGTCGAGGGAAGGGGTCGGTGGGGCTGGTTTGTCGCGTGCTCCTTCCGCTGCCTGTGCTTGGCCTCTTCATGCTCTTTGCATTGAGACTCAAAGAGCTCAACGCCCTCCTGGATGTACTTTCTCCACCTCGGGCGGTCTTTGGCCAGGATCTCCCAGGTGTCAGTGGTGATGTCTCACTTTACCAAGGAGGCTTTGAGGGTGTCCTTATAGCGTTTCCGCTGTCCTCCTTTGGCTCGTTTACCATGAAGGAGCTCCGCATAAAGCATTTGCTTCGGGAGTCTCGTATCTGGCATGCGAATTATATGGCCTGCCCAGCGAAGCGGATCGAGTGTGGTCAGTGCTTCAATACTGGGGATGTTAGCCTGATCGAGGACACTGATGTTGGTACGCCTGTCCTCCCAGGAGATTTGCAGGATCTTGCGGAGACATCGTTGGTGATATATCTCCAGCGACTTGAGGTGCCTTCTATACATCATCCATGCCTCAGCTCAATACAGGAGGGCGGGTATTACTACAGCCCTGTAGACCATGAGCTTGGTGGTAGATTTGAGGGCCTGGTCTTCAAACACTCTTTTCCTCAGACGGCCGAAGGCTGCACTGTCGCACTGGAGGCGATGCTGAATTTCTGCATCAATGCCTGCCTTTGTTGATAAGAGGCTCCCGAGATATTGGAAATGGTCCACATTGTCCAGGGCCGCACCGTGGATCTTGATGATTGGAGGGCAGTGCTGTGCGGCGGTGACAGGCTGGTGGAGGACCTTTGTCTTAAGGATGTTAAGCGTAAGGCCCATGCTTTTATATGCCTCAGTGAATACATTGACTATATCCTGAAGTTCAGTCTCTAAATGTGCACAGATGCAGGCGATGTCCACATACTGCAGCTCAACGACAGATGTTGGGGTGATCTTGGACCTGGCCTGGTTAAACAGCTTCCCACTGGTTCTGTAGTTTAGTTCCACTCCAGCGGAGAGCTTGTTGATTGTGAGGTGGAGCATGGTGGCGAGGAAGATTGAGAAGAGGGTTGGAGCGATGGCACAGCCCTGTTTGACCCCGGTCCAGACGTGGATTAGGTCTGTAATGGATACGTTGGTAAGGATCACGGCCTGCATGTCATCGTGGAGCAGGCGAAGGATGTTGACAAACAGTCCTATACGAGAGCAACAGTCCCTGCCACAGGTGGGACAGACAATCGTTGAGGGTAAGGGAGGGTGGGACAGGTTTGCCTCACGTTCTTTCCACTGCCTGCGCTTGTTTTCGGCATGCACCCGGCGATGAGACTCGAGGCGCTCAGCGCCCTCCCGGATGCACTTCCTCTACTTAGGGCGGTCTTTGCCCAGGGACTCCCAGGTGTCGGTGGGGATGTTGCACTTTATCAGGGCGGCTTTGAGGGTGTCCTTGTAACATTTCCTCTGTCCACCTTTGGCTCGTTTGCAATGAAGGAGTTCCGAGTAGAGCGCTTGCTTTGAGAGTCTCGTTTGTGACATGCAGACAATGTGGCCTGCCCAGTGAAGCTGATCAAATGTGGTTAGTGCTTCGATGCTGGGGATGTTGGCCTAGTCGAGGACACTAATGTGAAGAGAAAAAGATAAGTGAAGACAAACGTAGATCCCTTGCAGTCAGATTCAGGAGAATTTATAATGGGGAGCAAAGAAATGGCAGACCAGTTGAACAAATACTTTGGTTCTGTGTTTACGAAGGAAGTCACAAATAACCGTCCGGAAATACTAGGGGACTGAGGGTCTAGTGAGAAGGAAGAACTGAAGGAAATCCTTATCAGGTGGGAAATTGTGTTAGGGAAATTGATGGGATTGAAGGCCGATAAATCACGGGCCTGATTTTCTGCATCTCAGAGTAATAAAGAAGTAGCCCTAGAAATAGTGGATGCA
This sequence comes from Pristiophorus japonicus, assembly GCF_044704955.1. NCBI lineage: Eukaryota > Metazoa > Chordata > Chondrichthyes > Pristiophoridae > Pristiophorus > Pristiophorus japonicus. The sequence continues at coordinate 246,744,471 of NC_091978.1, read as the reverse complement.
TTGGTGGTCATTTTCCAACAGTCTATCGACTCTGGATCAGTTCCTATGGACTGGAGGGTAGCTAATGTAACACCACTTTTTAAAAAAGGAGGGAGAGAGAAAACAGGTAATTATAGATCGGTTAGTCTGACATCAGTAGTGGAGAAAATGTTGGAATCAATTATTAAAGATGAAATAGCAGCGCATTTGGAAAGCAGTGACAGGATCGGTCCAAGTCAGCATGGATTTATGAAAGGGAAATCATTCTTGACAAATCTTCTTGAATTTTTTGAGGATGTAACTAGTAGAGTGGATAAGGGAGAACCAGTGGATGTGGTGTATTTGGACTTTCAAAAGGCTTTTGACAAGGTCCCACACAAGAGATTGGTGTGCAAAATTAAAGCACATGGTATTGGGGGTAATGTACTGACGTGGATAGAGAACTGGTTGGCAGACAGGAAGCAGAGAGTCGGGATAAACGGGTCCTTTTCAGAATGGCAGGCAGTGATTAGTGGGGTGCTGCAGGGCTCAGTGCTGGGACCCCAGCTATTTACAATATACATTTATGATTTAGATAAAGGAATTGAGTGTAATATCTCCAAGTTTGCAGATGACACTAAGTTGGGTGGAGGTGTGAGATGTGAGGAGGATGCTGAGACGCTGCAGGGTGACTTGGACAGGTTAGGTGGATGGGCAAATGCATGCAAGATGCAGTATAATGTGGATAAATGTGACATTATCCACTTTGGGGGCAAAAACACAAAGGCAGAATATTATTTGAATGGCTGCAGATTAGGAAAAGGGGAGGTGCAACGAGACCTGGGTGTCATGGTACATTAGTCATTGAAAGTTGGCATGCAGGTACAGCAGGCGTTGAAGAAGGCAAATGGCATGTTGACCTTCATAGCTAGGGGATTTGAGTATAAGAGCCGGGAGGTTTTACTGCAGTTGTACAGGGCCTTGGTGAGGCCTTACCTGGAATGTTTTTTTGTTCTCCTAATCTGAGGAAGGACATTCTTGCTGTTGAGGGAGTGCAGCGAAGGTTCATCAGACTGATTCCCGGGATGGCAGGACTGACATATGAGAAGAGACTGGATCGACTGAGCCTGTATTTTATGGAGTTTAGAAGGATGAGAGGGGATCTCATAGAAATATATAAAATTCTGACGGGACTGGACAGGTTAGATGCAGGAAGAATGTTCCTGATGTTGGGGAGGTCCAGAACCAGAGGACACAGTCTAAGGATAAGCGGTGAGCCATTTAGGACTGAGATGAGGAGAAACTTCTTCACTCAGAGAGTTGTTAACCTGTGGAATTCCCTACCACAGAGCGTTGTTGGTGCCAGTTCATTGGATTTATTCAAGAGGGAGTTAGACATGGCCCTTACAGCTAAAGGGATCAAGGGGTATGGAGAGAAAGCAGGAAAGCGGTACTGAGGTGAATGATCAGCCATGATCTTATTGAATGGTGTTGCAGGCTCGAAGGGCCGAATGGCCTACTCCTGCACCTATTTTCTATGTTTCTATGTTGGTGCGTTTATCCTCCCAGGGGATTTGTAGGAACTTGCCGAGGCATCGTTGGTCGTATTTCTTCAGTGACTTGAGGTGTCTACTATACATGGAGGCAGTGTTGAATCTCCTCATCAATGTCTGCTTTTGTTGATAACAGGCTCCTGAGATATGGGAAATGGTCCACGTTGTCCACGGCCGCGCTGTGGATCTTGATGACTGAGGGACAGTGATATGCGGCAAGGACAGGCTGGTGGAGGATTTGTCTTACGAATGTTTAGCGTAAGGCCCATGCTTTCGTATGCCTCACTAAATACGTCGACTATGTCCTGGAGTGTGCGCAGACGCAGGCTTTGTCTGCGCACTGTAGCTCGCACAGACATTGGGGTGGTCTTGGACCTGGCCTGGAGAGGGCAAAGTTCCACTCCAGCTAGGAGCTTGTTGACTGTGAGGTGGAGCATGGCAGCGAGGATGATTAAGAAGAGGGTTGGGGCGATGACGCCGGTCCGGATGTGGATTGGGTCTGTAATGGATCCGTTGGTAAGGATCACGGCCTGCATGTCTTCATGGAGCAGGCGGACAATGTTGACGAACTTTTGGGGGCATCGGAAACGGAGGAGGACGCTCCATAGACGCTTGCAGTTGACAGTGTCAAAGGCCTTTGTAAGGTCAAAGAAGGCCATGTATAAGTGATGTTGCTGCTCCCTGCATTTTTCCTGCAACTGTCGCGCTGCAAAGATCATATTTGTTGTGCCCCGTTAGACAGCGACAATGTAACACCAGCTTGCCGCTGTACAATACTTATCCACTGCCTCGGCACCGAAGGCCAAAACATCTTTAGCCAAATCGAAGACAAAACGGTCAGCGCCCTAGAGAACTATTTTGGGCCAACGCAAAGTATCTTGATGTGGAGATACCAATTCCTTCAAAGGGAGCAAGGGAATGGTGAACCAATCAAACAGTGTGGGCTAGATTTTACACTTTTGTGCATATCGCCCAAAAATGGGCGTTATTTCCGGCGTGTGCGCTAAAAATTGGTTTTCAGATCGCCAGCTTCTCGTCATTCTCAAAGCACCTACTCTCCATTTTTGAAATTGGGCATTACATCGAGCGATATGAAATGAGCGGTAGCATTAAATCTCACTGACCTTCTGCCGTAAAGTGTCGCTGTCCTTAGCAATTGGCATGGCAACGCTCCATTCCCGCGATTCAGGAGGTCAAGGGTCATCATGACTTGTGCAGAAGAGGAGACAGAGAGAGAGGGAGCTGAGAGGGACTGAAGGCGTGTGTGGGTGTAGTGTGTGCTTGTTTGGCTGTTGTGGGAGGCACGAGAGAGATTCACCAGCAGCAAAAAGCCTACTAAGCACCAAGAACATTGTTGGCACCGAGTTTTTGTCCAACAAATAAGATATAACATGGAAGGGATGGAGGAGGCCCTGGAGCTGGTAGCCAGGAACACTGGTGGCAGAGGGCTCCCAGTGGTCTCGGAGCGCGGCACTGCACCCCAAGGTGCCGCACCCCCATTGCCAACCACACATGAGAGCCAGGAGCAACATCTTGCTTCTGGCTCAAAGCACGTTCCTACCTCGGGACCATCCTCTCCCGTATCCATCCAAGCAGCGGTTCGGCCGCCATCCCCCCCCAATGAAGCATCGCCTGAGGAGATCCTCAGCCAGGCGGCTTGGAATCAGGAGGGGAAGGGGTAAAGGTGGGGAGGAGAAGCGGGGGGGTGGGGGGGGAATGGTGAAGGTTTGGTTTTTACAGAAATACAGATGATTTCAGACAACTGTTCGATTTAAATGTTTTTTATTTAACAAAACCTTGTTGCGCATTGGCTCAGATAGCTGCACCGTTATATGCTGGTGATGCTTTAACATCAAAGGGTATAATCACACTTAACTTAAATCAACTTAAACTTTAACTGTTACCAAGGTGATGGCCACCATTGATGTATGACCTGCACACCCAGCAGTGTGTCAGCCTTGTAAATAACACCAACGTTCTTTCAGGCAAAGCACTCATTAAGGAGCTCCTGCCTTGAGGCTTTTGCAGCTTTGATGCCACCACAGGCTCTTTCATGCGGTCTACAGTGGGACGGGGGCATGGCTTCAGCGTCAGCCTGATTGTCTGGGCCGATGTCAGCGTCCGCCTCCTCGTCCTCCTCTTCCTCTCTCTGGTGAGGTGGACTGTCAGACTCATCAGGCAATTCTTGTCCCCTCCTGATAGCCAAGTTGTGCAGCATGGAGCACACCACCACGAATTGAACTACCTGTTCAGGATGGTATTGGAGCCCGCCTCCTGAGTGGTCTAGGCATCTAAAGCGCTGCTTAAGCACTTCAATGGTTTTCTACACGATATTGCGAGTGGCTCTGAGGCTCTTGTTGTATCGCCTCTCAGCTTCGGTGCGGGTGTCACGCAGGGGGGTCATCAGCCAGGTGGCGAGGCCATATAGAAACATAGAAACATAGAAAATAGGTGCAGGAGTAGGTCATTCGGCCCTTTGAGCCTGCACCGCCAGTCAATGAGTTAATGGCTGAACATGCAACTTCAGTACCCCATTCCTGCTTTCTCGCCATACCCCTTGATCCCCCTAGTAGTAAGGACTACATCTAACTCCTTTTTGAATATATCCTTTATCACCAAGCATCCAGTATTGACTTTGTGGCTGATTGTTAAACAAGTCAGATACGGTGCTCTCACGCAGGATGTGAGCATCATGGATGCTGCCTAGAAATTGAGCATTCATCGCCATTATAATTTGCTGGTGGTCGACAATGAGTTGGACATTCAGGGAGTGGAATCCCTTGTGGTTCCTGAAAACCTCTGCATCCTGAAAAGGTGCCCGCATCGCGATGTGCATACAGTCTATTGCTGCCTGCACCTTGGGGAAGTTTGCAATTCCGGAGAATCCTAGAGCCCTCTCACTCTGTGCCTCCCTGGTCATTGGGAAGCTGATCAAGTCCTTCCTGCATGCGTACAGGGCTTCAGTGACCTGTCTAATGCAGCAATGTGTGGCATGCTGAAACAGTCCACAAATGTCGCCAGCTGTGGCCTGAAAAGAACCCGAGGCATAGAACGACAGTGCCACGGTGACTTTGACCTTGACGGACAGCGCAGTACTGATTGTACTGGCAGGCTGCAGATCTCCCATTATGAGCTGGCATACTTCAGTGATAACCTCTTTGTGGAAGCGCAGTCTCCACAGGCAGGTGGTGTCGGGCAGGTCGAGGTAAGACTGCTTCTCCCTGTACTTGCGGGGGGTGTAACGTCTGGCCCTCATCAGTCTGGCATGTCTTACATTGGGTACATAATGCTGTTGCACGTACCTTCGGCCATCTTGAGTTTGCAGCATGTAATTGGTCATCAAGAGAGGAATAGGCCCCATTCTGTTTTCCACCGATTGGTCACAAACAATGAATGTCCCAACGAAGACACCTATTAAATTCCAAGCGGTCACAGTATGGTCAAGATGTTTGTACAGATGTTCACATCAACTCCAACAACCTCCAGAGTATATCCGAACTCCCCCGAGGTTGAAGCACAACAGCCTTTTAAAGGATGCGACATGTGATGTAGAACATGGTGTCCATAACACTGTGATTAGTTCCGGTTAGTTCCACTTTTTCTGGGCATTTTTTTTGGCGAGCGATATTGTGGCCGATATGTGTGCGAGGTGGGGAAAGTAATGCTGGGCGATCTCATGGCCGCTAGTTTCGGTAAATATGATCTTTACGACAAAAAAATGTGGGCGGACGGTATTATTGAATCTCGGAGTTAAATCAGTGCGGAAATTAACGCTGGGCAATATTATGGCCGTTGATTTCGCCCATTCTGATGATTCTGCCCAAAAAAGTGGGCGGGTGGTATTATTTTTTCCCGGCGTTAAGAATATTAGGAAAGTAACGCTCGGCGATAAGTTCCTGAAATGTGCCCGTCAGTTTCCATTTTGTGGCTAAATGGGCGATATATACATCATTTCAGTGGTAAAATGGGCATTAAGTGGCCGTTAAGCACGCAAAGAAAGTGGAAAATCTAGCCCTATATCATTTCATTAACTGAACTGGCTGCTTCATATAACTTTAGAGCACTTACAGAGGAAATGATCAGGGATCAAATGATTGAGAAAACAACGATCCCCTGCATTCGGGAATGCTTGCTAATGGAGGATGACAAATTGTCATTGGACAAAGCAACTAATTTGGCCATCCAAATCGAATCAGCGCTTTCCGACTCAAAAGCGATCAGATCCCCTGCTCCCGCTATGCAGTAGACTGCAGCTACAGCCCATGTGCAAGGCATTCGTCCAAAGCGGAAATCACAGCAGAGACCCAGGGCTAGTAATAAGCCACCCACTATTGATCGCGGGCTTAACTTCCACTGCTTTAACTGTGGGGACAAATCACACTCAACAACAGCTCTGCAAGTGGGAAGAAATGCTCTGCGTGTGGTAAAATGAATCATTTTGCTAGTGTCTGTTGCTCATCACAGCATATTCGACATGTGGACTGTTATATATGTGGATTGTACCGCCACCAGAGGGCTCTTCCCCTGGAGTCCCAAGGGATCCTATAATCCCTTGGGAGCACAGGTATTTAAGGAGACTTCACAGGTTGGTCAGGCACTCTGGAGACCTGCAATAAAAGACTAATGTCACATTTTACTTTGAGCTCACAGTGTTCAGTCTGACTCTTTTTCCATACACAAAAACTGGCGATGAGATACAGATAGCGAACCCAAAGATGCAGAGAACAGTGGGCATCCTGGAGAAATTTTCGGAGGAAGATGATTGGGAAACTTTTGTGGAACGACTCGACCAATACTTCGTGGCCAATGAGCTAGATGGGGAAGAGAACGCTGCCAAATGAAGGGCAATCCTCCTCACTGTCTGTGGGGCACCAACATATGGCCTCATGAAGAATCTGCTCACTCCAGCAAAACCCATGGAGAAATCGTATGACGATTTGTGCACATTGGTCCAAGAGCATCTGAACCCGAAGGAAAGCGTTTTGATGGCGAGGTACCAGTTCTACACCTACAAAAGGTCTGAATGCCAGGAAGTGGCGAGTTATGTTGCTGAGCTAAGACGCCTTGCAGGACATTGCGAATTTGAAGGACATTTGGAGCACATGCTCAGAGACTTTTTATACTTGGCATTGGCCACGAAAACATACTTCGGAAACTTTTGACTGTAGAGACCCCAACCTTGAGTAAGACCATAGCGATAGCCCAGGCAGTCATTGCCACCAGTGACAATATGAAGCAAATCTCTCAGCACACAAGTGCTGCGACAAGTACTCTGAGCAAAGTGATGTTGTTTATGAATCGTAACGTACAGGGCAGGTCACACATACCTGCAGCTGCATGTCCGCAGCTGACTCACAGTCCACCATCAAGGGTGATGAATGCAAGGCCATTAACACCTTGTTGGCGCTGCAGGGGTGATCATCGTTTCCATTCATGCCGATTCAAAGTGTACGTTTGCAAGGGCTATGGAACAATGGGACACCTCCAATGAGTGTGCAGGCGAGTTGCAAAGCCTGTTAAACCTACAAACCATGTTGCAGAGAAGAACAGATCCACGGAGGATTACGATGAACCACAGCCTTGGATCAAGGAAGCAGAGGTACATGGGGTGCACACATACACCACGAATTGTCCCCCGATAATGCTGAATGTTAAACTAAATGGACTCCCAGTGTCAATGGAGCTGGACACGGGCGCGAGCCAGTCCATCAGGGGCAAAAAGACTTTCGAAAGGTTGTGGTGCAACAAGGCCTCAAGGCCAGTTCGCACAAAACTAAGAATTTACACAAAAGAACTGATTCCTGTAATCAGCAGTGCTACCGTAAAGGTCTGCTACAATGGAATGATGCACAAGCTACCATTCTGGTGGTACCGGGCAATGGTTCCACTCTGCTCGGCAGGAACTGGCTGGGAAAGATACGCTGGAACTGGGATGACGTCAGCTGACGACAATTCGCGTGCCCACGTCTTAAACAAATTTCCTTTGCTGTTCGAACCAGGCATCGGGAAGTTCCAAGGAGCAAAACTGAAGATCCATTTGATTCCGGGGGCACGACCCATACATCAAAAGGCGAGAGCAGTACCGTATATGTTGAGAGAAAGGGTAAAGATTGAGCTAGACTGGCTGCAAAGAGAGGGCATCATTTTACCGATCAAGTTCAGTGAGTGGGCCAGTCCTATTGTCCCAGTTCTCAAGGGAGACGGCACCATCAGAATCTGTGGCAATTACAAAGTAGCTATCAATCGTTTCTCTCTGCAAGACCAATACCCACTACCAAAGGCCGACGGCCTTTTTACAACGCTGGCGGGAGGGAAGACGTTCACGAAGCTGGATCTGACTTCAGTCTACATGATGCAGGAACTGGAGGAATCATCGCAGGCCCTCACCTGCTTCAACAAGCACAAAGGTCTTTTTGTTTATAACAGATGCCCATTTGGAATCCGATCAGCGGCGGCGATATTCCAGAGAAACATGGAAAGTTTACTGAAGTCAGTCCTGCACACTGCGGTCTTCCAGGACGACATCTTAGTCACAGGTCGGAACACAGTCGAGCATCTACAGAATCTGGAGGAGATTCTTAGTCGACTCAACCGCGTGGGGCTCAGGTTAAAACGCTCGAACTGCGTTTTCCTGGCGCCTGAAGTGGAGTTCTTGGGAAGGAGGATTGCGGTGGACGGCATCAGGCCCACCAACACGAAGACGGAGGCAATCGAGAATGCACCGAGACCACAGAACATGACGGAGCTACGGTCGTTTCTGGGACTCTTGAACTACTTTGGTAACTTCTTACCAGGTCTCAACACACTGCTAGAACCACTACATGTCTTACTACGAAAAGGGGGCGAATGGGTTTGGGGCAAAAGCCAAGAAAATCCCCTTGTAAAAGCAAGAAAATTGTTATGCTCAAACAAATTGCTTGTGTTGTATGATCCATGTTAGCGTTTGGTACTAGCATGTGATGCATTGTCATATGGCATCAGGTGTGTATTGCAACAAGCAAATGATTTCGGGAAACTACAACCGGGTGCTTATGCATCCAGGAGTCTGTCTACAGCATGATTGCAAAAGAAGCATTAGCGTGTGTCTATGGGGTAAAAAAAATGCATCAATACCTGTTTGGGCTAAAATTCGAATTGGAAACTGACCATAAGCCACCTATATCCCTGTTTTCCGAGAGTAAAGGGATAAATACCAACGCATCGGCCCGCATCCAGAGATGGGCGCTCACGTTGTCCACATACAACTACGTCATCTGCCACAGGCCAGGCACAGAAAACTGCGCCAATGCTCTCAGTAGGCTACCATTGCCCACCACGGGGGTGGAAATGGTGCAGCTCGCAGATCTAGCCATGGTTATGGAAGCATTTGACAGTGAGCAATAACCCGTCATTGCCCGGCAGATCAAAACCTTGTCAAGCCAGGACCCCTTATTATCTCTAGTCAAAAGCTGTGTGCTTCACGGGAGCTGGTCCAGTGTCCCAGTGGAAATGCAGGAAGAGATAAAGCCGTTCCAGCGGCGCAAAAATGAAATGTCTAAACAGGCAGACTGCCTTCTGTGGAGCAATCGAGTAGTGGTCCCCAAGAAGGGCAGAGACACCTTCATCAATGACATCCACAGTACCCACCCAGACATCATAATGATGAAAGCAATAGCCAGATCCCACGTGTGGTGGCCCGGTATTGATGCGGACTTAGAGTCTTGCGTTCACAGATGTAATACCTGCTCGCAGTTAAGCAATGTACCCAGGGAGGTGCCGCTAAGTTTATGGTCTTGGCCCTCCAAACCGAGGTCTAGGGCACACGTTGATATGCAGGCCCGTTTTTGGGTAAAATGTTCCTTGTGGTTGTAGACGCGTGAATGTGAGATAATGTCGGCTAGCACGTCCGCAGCCACTACTGAAAGCCTGCGGGCCATGTTTGCCACACATGGCTTACCCGATATCCTGGTGAGCGACAACGGGCCATGTTTTACCAGTGCTGAGTTCAAAGAATTCATGACCCATAACGGGATCAAACATGTCACATCTGCCCCGTTTAAATCAGCGTCCAATGATCAGGCAGAGAGAGCAGTTCAAACCATCAAGCAAGGCTTGAAGAGGGTAACTGAAGGCTCACTGCAGACTCGCCTAGCCCGAGTCCTGCTTAGCTACCGCACAAGACCCCACTCACTCACTGGGATCCCACCCGCTGAACTGCTCATAAAAAGAGCACTTAAGACAAGGCTCTCGTTAGTTCACCCTGATCGACATGAACAGATAGAGAATAGGCGGCTTCAACAAAGTACATACCATGATAGCGCAAATGTGTAATGCAAGATTGAAATCAATGATCCTGTATTTGTATTAAATTATGGACAAGGTCCCAAGTGGTTTCCCCACACTGTTCGTGGCCAAAGAGGGGAGCAGGGTGTTTTGGGTCAAACTTTCAAATGGACTCATTCACCGGAAACACTTGGACCAAATCAAACTCAGATTCACAGACTATCCTGAGCAAGCCATCTTGGACCCTACCTTTCTTGATCCTCCAACATACATACCAGTGGCAACCGGCACATGGTTGACCACGAAGCAGAACCCATCATCCACAGCAGCCCAGCAGGGTCCAACACACCAGGCAGCCCAGCAAGGCCAGCTGCACAGCAGCCCAGCGAGGGCCCAACAAATGATTCAACAACACCAGCTTTCACACCGAGATGATCAACCAGGGCAAGAAGGGCTCCAAATCGTCTCACATTGTAAATAGTTACACTATTGACTTTGGGGGTGATGTTGTTATATATGTGGATTTGTATTTACTCTGTATAGCCACCAGAGGGCTCTTCCCCTGGAGTCCCAAGGGATCCCATAATGCCTTGGGAGCATAGGTATTTAAGGAGGCTTCACAGGTTAGAGAGGCATTCTGGAGACCTGCAATAAAAGACTAAGGTCACACTTTACTTTGAGCTCACAGTGTCCAGTCTGACTCTTTCTCCATACACAACATGGACAACCCCAATAGTGATGAACCCAGTATGGTTTACACCGTTAGTGACATTTCGCACATCGGTTCAGGCAAATTCAAGGACTGTGCGGTAAACATTGACGGCACACCCATCTGCCGCCTCATTGACCTTGGAACCAAAGTCTCCATATTGAGCGAGGCTGTGTACAAAACCCACTTCATGCACTGTCAACTGCAGCCCGCAACTTCCACTCTACATGCGTACTCAGACTCCAAAATTGAGATACTTGGGGTCATATCTGTCCCAATAGACTACAAGGACATAACATTGGAGAAGTTTTCCTTTCATGTTGCGAAGGGAAGAAGCCTCATGGCAAGCTTGGGTTCAAAGTTTACGACCCAACTGGCACACTTGTGTACATGGTATACTTTGACAAACACTATCCCTCAATCTTCACAGGGTTTGGAGCAACAACAAAATTTTGCCATCAACCCCGCTTTGACCCTTCCGTCAAACTGGTTACGCAGCTACTTCGCCGTCTCCCATTCGCAGTTCGTGACCAATATCCGCAGATTTAACGCGACTCGAATCTCAGGAAATCATTGAGAGCATAGACTCCTCACCATGGTCTCGAACTTAGTCATTGCTTGGTGTAAAAATGGGGAGATCCACCTTTGCATCGACCTGAAAGAGGTCAACAAGGCCATCATCCCTGACAAGTACCCTCTTCCTACAATCGACGAACTGTCTTCAGAATTCCACGGCTCAACAGTTTTTACGAAACTCGACATGCGCCACAGTTACCTGCAAATACCCCTAGCGGAGGACAGCAAACCGCTCAAGGCATTCACGATGCATGATGGTCTGTATCAGTATCGACGCATGCCCTATGGACTATCTTCTGCACCAAGTGCATTTCAGAAGATTGTCACTACTGTACTAGCAGGCATAGAGGGAGCCCTCAATCTGCTTAATGATATCGTCGTCCACGGACGGACAATGGAAGAACATGACCAGCAATTTCATGCAGTTAGGGCTAGGCGGCAGTCGGGAGCAGCGTCGAGGAGGTGCGTGGAGAGGCCTATAAAAGGCACAGCAGGGAGTCCGGGGCCCAGCGTCGGCGGCAGTCGGGAGCAGCGTCGAGGAGGTGCGTGGAGAGGCCTATAAAAGGCACAGCAGGGAGTCGGGGGCCCAGCGTCGGCGGCAGTCAGGAGCAGCGTCGAGGAGGTGCGTGGTGAGGCCTATAAAAGGCACAGCAAGGAGTCCGGGGCCCAGCGTTGGCGGCAGTCGGGAGCAGCGTCGAGGAGGTGCGTGGTGAGGCCTATAAAGGCACAGCAGGGAGTCCGGGGCCCAGTGTCGGTGGCAGTCGGGAGCAGCGTCGAGGAGGTGCGTGGAGAGGCCTATAAAAGGCGTGACTTGTGCAGCTACAGGGAGAAGGCAAAAAAGAAGTAGAAAGAAATCAAAAGGTGACATCACAGCCAAGAGGGTAAGTGATTGGCTGGTGATTGGTGAGTACTTTTTCTTTTTTCTCTTCTATATCAGTGAGTAACTTTTAACATTGTTGTTGCCAATTTAAGTGTATCTAAGGATTAAATCATGGCAGGAGAGCTCGGTCGGGTGTTATGCTCCTCCTGTACCATGTGGGAACTCAGGGACGACACCAGTGTCCATGACGTCTATATCTGCAGGAAGTGTATTCACCTCAAGCTCCTGACGGTCCGTGTTGTGGAGTTAGAGCTGAGGGTGGATTCACTCTGGAGCATCCACGATGCTGAGAATGACGTGAGTATCACGTGTAGCAAGTTGGTCGTACCGCAGGGAAAGGGTCCACAGCCAGATAGGGAATGGAAGACCAACAGGAAGAGCAGTGCAAGGAAGGTAGTGCAGGAGTCCCATGTGGTCATCCCCCTGCAAAACAGATACACTGCTTTGGGTACTGTTGAGGGGGATGACTTATCAGGGGAGGGCAGCAGCAGCCAAGTTCATGGCACCATGGCTGGCTCTGCTGCACAGGAGGGCAGGAAAAAGAGTGGGAGAGCAATAGTGATTGGGGATTCAATGGTGAGGGGAATAGATAGGCGTTTCTGCGGCCACAACCGAGACTCCAGGATGGTATGTTGCCTCCCTGGTGCAAGGGTCAAGGATGTCTCGGAGCTGGTGCAGGACATTCTAAAAAGGGAGGGAGAACAGCCAGTTGTCGTGGTGCACATTGGTACCAACGACATAGGTAAAAAAAGGGATGAGGTCCTACGAAACGAATTTAAGGAGCTAGGAGCTAAATTAAAAAGTAGGACCTCAAAAGTAGCAATCTCGGGATTGCTACCAGTGCCACGTGATAGTCAGAGTAGGAATCGCAGGATAGCGCAGATGAATACGTGGCTTGAGCAGTGGTGCAGCAGGGAGGGATTCAAATTCCTGGGGCATTGGAACCGGTTCTGGGGGAGGTGGGACCAGTACAAACCGGACGATCTGTACCTGGGCAGGACCGGAACCAATGTCCTAGGGGGAGTGTTTGCTAGTGCTGTTGGGGAGGATTTAAACTAATATGGCAGGGGGATGGGAACCAATGCAGGGAGACAGAGGGAAACAAAAAGGAAGCAAAAGCAAAAGACAGAAAGGTGATGAGGAAAAGTGGAGGGCAGAGAAACCCAAGGCAAAGAACAAAAAGGGCCACTGTACAGCAAAATTCTAAAAGGACAAAGGGTGTTAAAAAAACAAGCCTGAAGGCTTTGTGTCTTAATGCAAGGAGTATCCGCAATAAGGTGGATGAATTAACTGTGCAAATAGATGTTAACAAATATGATGTGATTGGGATTACGGAGACATGGCTCCAGGATGATCAGGGCTGGGAGCTCAACATCCAGGGGTATTCAACATTCAGGAAAGATAGAATAAAAGAAAAAGGAGGTGGGGTAGCATTGCTGGTTAAGGAGCAAATTAAGGCAATAGTTCGGAAGGACATTAGCTTGGATGATGTGGAATCTATATGGGTAGAGCTGCAGAATACCAAAGGGCAAAAAACGTTAGTGGGAGTTGTGTACAGACCTCCAAACAGTAGTAGTGATGTTGGGGAGGGCATCAAACATGAAATTAGGGATGCGTGCAATAAAGGTGCAGCAGTTATAATGGGTGACTTTAATATGCACATAGATTGGGTTAACCAAACTGGAAGCAATACGGTGGAGGAGGATTTCCTGGAGTGCATAAGGGATGGTTTTTTAGACCAATATGTCGAGGAACCAACTAGGGGGGAGGCCATCTTAGACTGGGTGTTGTGTAATGAGAGAGGATTAATTAGCAATCTCGTTGTGCGAGGCCCCTTGGGGAAGAGTGACCATAATATGGTGGAATTCTGCATTAGGATGGAGAATGAAACAGTTAATTCAGAGACCATGGTCCAAAACTTAAAGAAGGGTAACTTTGAAGGTATGATGCGTGAATTGGCTAGGATAGATTGGCGAATGATACTGAAGGGGTTGACTGTGGATGGGCAATGGCAGACATTTAGAGACCGCATGGATGAACTACAACAATTGTACATTCCTGTCTGTCGTAAAAATAAAAAAGGGAAGGTGGCTCAACCGTGGCTATCAAGGGAAATCAGGGATAGCATTAAAGCCAAGGAAGTGGCATACAAATTGGCCAGAAATAGCAGCGAACCCGGGGACTGGGAGAAATTTAGAACTCAGCAGAGGAGGACAAAGGGTATGATTAGGGCAGGGAAAATGGAGTACGAGAAGAAGCTTGCAGGGAACATTAAGACGGATTGCAAAAGTTTCTATAGATATGTAAAGAGAAAAAGGTTAGTAAAGACAAACGTAGGTCCCCTGCAGTCAGAATCAGGGGAAGTCATAACGGGGAACAAAGAAATGGCGGACCAATTGAACAAGTACTTTGGTTCGGTATTCACTGAGGAGGACACAAACAACCTTCCGGATATAAAAGGGGTCGGAGGGTCTAGTAAGGAGGAGGAACTGAGGGAAATCCTTATTAGTTGGGAAATTGTGTTGGGAAAATTGATGGGATTGAAGGCCAATAAATCCCCAGGGCCTGATGGACTGCATCCCAGAGTACTTAAGGAGGTGGCCTTGGAAATAGTGGATGCATTGACAGTCATTTTCCAACATTCCATTGCCTCTGGATCAGTTCCTATGGAGTGGAGGGTAGCCAATGTAACCCCACTTTTTAAAAAAGGAGGGAGAGAGAAAACAGGGAATTATAGACCGGTCAGCCTGACATCGGTAGTGGGTAAAATGATGGAATCAATTATTAAGGATTTCATAGCAGTGCATTTGGAAAGAGGTAATATGATAGGTCCAAATCAGCATGGATTTGTGAAAGGGAAATCATGCTTGACAAATCTTCTGGAATTTTTTGAGGATGTTTCCAGTAGAGTGGACAAGGGAGAACCAGTTGCTGTGGTATATTTGGACTTTCAGAAGGCTTTCGACAAGGTCCCACACAAGAGATTAATGTGCAAAGTTAAAGCGCATGGGATTGGGGGTAGTGTGCTGACATGGATTGAGAACTGGTTGTCAGACAGGAAGCAAAGAGTAGGAGTAAATGGGGACTTTTCAGAATGGCAGGCAGTGACTAGTGGGGTACCGCAAGGTTCTGTGCTGGGGCCCCAGCTGTTTACACTGTACATTAATGATTTAGACGAGGGGATTAAATGTAGTATCTCCAAATTTGCGGATGACACTAAGTTGGGTGGCAGTGTGAGCTGCGAGGAGGATGCTATGAGGCTGCAGAGCGACTTGGATAGGTTAGGTGAGTGGGCAAATGCATGGCAGATGAAGTATAATGTGGATAAATGTGAGGTTATCCACTTTGGTGGTAAAAACAGAGAGACAGACTGTTATCTGAATGGTGACAGATTAGGAAAAGGGGAGGTGCAAAGAGACCTGGGTGTCATGGTACATCAGTCATTGAAGGTTGGCATGCAGGTACAGCAGGCGGTTAAGAAAGCAAATGGCATGTTGGCTTTCATAGCGAGGGGATTTGAGTACAGGGGCAGGGAGGTGTTGCTACAATTGTACAGGGCCTTGGTGAGGCCACACCTGGAGTATTGTGTACAGTTTTGGTCTCCTAACCTGAGGAAGGACATTCTTGCTATTGAGGGAGTGCAGCGAAGGTTCACCAGACTGATTCCCGGGATGGCGGGACTGACCTATCAAGAAAGACTGGATCAACTGGGCTTGTATTCACTGGAGTTCAGAAGAATGAGAGGGGACCTCATAGAAACGTTTAAAATTCTGACGGGGTTAGACAGGTTAGATGCAGGAAGAATGTTCCCAATGTTGGGGAAGTCCAGAACCAGGGGACACAGTCTAAGGATAAGGGGGAAGCCATTTCGGACTGAGATGAGGAGGAATTTCTTCACCCAGAGAGTGGTGAACCTGTGGAATTCTCTACCACAGAAAGTTGTTGAGGCCAATTCACTAAATATATTCAAAAAGGAGTTAGATGAAGTCCTTACTACTAGGGGAATCAAGGGGTATGGTGAGAAAGCAGGAATGGGGTACTGAAGTTGCATGTTCAGCCATGAACTCATTGAATGGCGGTGCAGGCTAGAAGGGCCGAATGGCCTACTCCTGCACCTATTTTCTATGTTTCTATGTTTCTATGACTTGCTACACATAACATTACATTTAATGCCACTAAGTGTACATTCGCTGCTGGAGAAATAAACTTTCTGGGCTACAAAGTCACAGCACAAGGTGTCAAGCTGACACTTGACAACATTGATGCGATCCAGCGAATGCAGGAGGCTACCAACGTCAAAGAACTTTCATCATTCCTCGGCATTTGCAACTTCTATCTGAAGTTCATCCCGCACTAGGCACACATTGTCGAACCACTTCACAAGTTGCTGCGCAAGGACATCCCTTGGGAATGGACTGATTCTCAGGCTCAGGCATTTACCACGCTGAAGGAGAAAATCACATCCTATCCTTGCATACTTTGATCCAAATGCCACTATGTACATCACCATGGATGCATCAGGCACCGCCATGGGTGCTGTGCTCTCGCAATGGATTGATGCCTGAAACACCCAGTAGCCTTCGCCTCTCGCACACTCTCATCTACAGAACATAACTACTCTACAGGGGAACACGAAGCACTCGCTTGCATCTACGCATATGAACGTTGACACATCTACCTCTCTGACAGGAAATTTACCCTCCATGCGGATCACCAAGCGTTAACTAGGCTACTCACTACAACTGGATCTGGGCACAAACCGCTACTAATCAGCCGATGGTCAGATCACCTTCATCAGCATAACTTTGATGTGCAGTATGTTGCTAGCAGTCACAACCACGTTGCTGACATGCTCAGCCGCTCGACAGCTGTTTCGGACTCTGGTGCTGACTTGTTCACAGATGATGACACAAATGTCAAGTCGATCATCACTCAGTCCATCAGAAACCTTGTCTCCTGCGACGAACTCAAAACCGAATCACAGAGTGATGCTATGTTCCAGCACATGTGCCACTTCCTCCAGACTGAGTGGCCTAAACAAATTCCGGAAGAGCTGAAAATATTCCATTTGCGATGATTTTTCCGTTTGGAACGATGGCTGCCTAGCTCGTGGTGATAGAGCAATCATTTCCAAGTTCCTTCAACAGCGCGTTCTCTCATTGGCACACGGTGGACACCCTGGCATTGTCCGCATGGAGCAGAGATGTCGCGATTCAGTATGATGGCCTGGGTCGCATTGAGAAGTCTGTCTCACACTGCGAAGCATGCAGTCTGAGCGAAAAGGCCACAAACATCCGACCAGTGCCAATGAAGCCCATTCCATGGCCACAAAGATCATGGCAACAACTTCAGTTGGATATCTTCAGTCCAGTTGAAGCAGCTCCACAGAACCAGCATTTCCTTGTTGTAGTACCTGTATTCCAAATGGTCCAAAATCGCTACAACAAGTTCAGTGACCTCATCAACGATCGTCAGCATATGTTCACAAAGTGGGGCCTCCCAGAGGTCATAATCACTGACAACGGACCACAGTTTGTGTCCGACCAGTTTGCGGATTTCCTCACTCGTCATGCTATCGAGCATCGCCTTACTGCTCGGTACAATCCTCAAAGCAACGGAGGTGTTGACGTTTTAACTGTGTCATCAAAGAAGGTTTGAAATCCTACCTCGCAGCAGGCCAAACATTCAACAAAGCGTTTCAACTCATTCTCCGCACATACCGTTCAACAAAGCACTCGCTACCGGGGAAGACACACGCTAAGCTCATGATTGGTCGGAATCTTCGCTGACTACTGGACATTCTCAAACCCCCAGCCAAACCTACGCTGTCATGTATCTCACACCACTGTATATAACTATATCTTACCATGCTATACATGACTGTAACTAGAGATGACCTGTAACCACAAGCTTACCTTACCACCAGGGGTGTACTTGCAGGAGACACTGGATACCTGTCCCAGACAGGTATATAAGGACAGGTCTCAGGCAAGTGTGGCATTCGAGAGCTGTGTAATAAAGGTGCAGGTCCTGAGTGACCTTGACTTCAGTATGTGCCTCGTGTGAATCTGTACTGCAGGGACAGGACTTTACAGTGGCGACGGGTTATGGGATTACAGAATCCACAGAATAGCGAACAACGGCTCAGATGAAAATACAATGCTGGAGATAATTGGGAGGACTTTATAGAAAAGCTCCAGCAAAGCTTTGTAACCAAAGACTGGTTAGGCGACAACAAGGCAGACAAGAGAAGAGCCCATCTCTTGACCAGCTGTGGCTCGAAAACATACGCTTTAATGAAGGACCTGCTGGCACCCGAGAAACCAGCAAGCAAGTCGTTTGAAGAGTTGAGCACACTGGTAAGAGACCACCTGAAGCCAGTGAACAGCCTACACATGGCCAGACACAGGTTCTACAACTACAGACGCTGTGTGGGCCAGAGCATACCCGATTTCGTGGCGGAACTTCGGAGGTTGGCTAGCTTATGTGAGTTCTCCGATGAACTAAGGAGAGAAGTACTGAGAGACTTTTTTATTGAAGGAATAGGCCATGCAGGCATATTCCAAAAGCTCATAGAAACCAAGAACTTGACCCTAGAGGCAGCAGCACTGGTTGCACAGACATTCTTGGCAGGAGAAGAAGAAACGAGGTTGATCTACACTGCGGGTACGACAACTAACGAAACATCGGAACAAGGGGTTCACAGCGTGAAACAAGCCGCTATCACTACACACAGACAAAGGCAGGAGAGCAGGCCCTCAACAGCAGGCAGTGGCGCCAGAAGCCATCAAGGGCCACATGAACGGCCGTTAACACCTCATCAACCCACAATGCGAGCAATCAACTACAAACTGAGAGAAGCTCAAGAGAGATCAGCCAGACGCAGCTCATTCTTTGGAAACAATGGAAGCGGTCTGTGCTGGAGATGTGGTGGAAGGCACTCATCAAGGGGGTGTCGATTTCAGCATGCTGTTTGCAGAAACTGCAACTATACAGGGCATCTGGCCCGCAGGTGTAGAAAAACAGCAGCTCGGCTGGTATACGAATCGGAAGGGTCGGAAAGCGGACCAGAAGACGGTGGGGACAGTATCCGGGACACCGATGTACAGTGGGTCATCACGATCAATGGCCACTGCTCCTACAACAAGATGCCTCCAAAAATGATGAGGGTCCTACTCAACGGGATACCTGTCAACATCGAGCTGGATACGGGAGCGAGTCAATCTCTCATGAGCGCTCAACAATTTGAACAGCTGTGGCCGCACAAAAGAGACAGACCAAAACTCACAAGGGTCGACACCAAACTAAGGACCTATACCAAAGAAATCGTCCCAGTCCTCGGCAGCGCCATGCTTTCCGTCACACAAAAAGGGACAGTGAACCGACTTCCCCTGTGGATTGTCCCCAGAGATCTCCCAGCACTGTTGGGGAGAAGCTGGCTGGCAAAACTAAACTGGAAATGGGATGATGTTCACGCCATGTCGTCAGAGGAATGGACTTCCTGCTCAACAGTTCTAAGTCGATTTGAACATCTCTTTCAGCCAGGTGTGGGCACCTTCAAAGGGGCTAAAGTCAAAATCTACATCACACAGGATGCTAGACCGGTCCATCACAAGGCTAGAGCTGTGCCCTATGTGATGAGGGAAAAGATTGAACATGAACTGAACAGGCTTCTGCGGGAAGGCATTATTTCACCCGTGGAATTTAGCGACTGGGCAAGTCCCATCATCCCTGTCATGAAGCCTGATGGATCCGTACGAATCTGTGGGGACTACAAATCTACCATAAACAGAGTCTCCCAACAGGACCAGTACCCGCTGCCCAGAGCGGAGGACTTATTTGCCACATGGGCTGGAGGTAAACTTTTCTCAAAACTAGATCTCACATCTGCGTATATGACGCAAGAATTGACCGATGAGTCCAAGCTACTCACCACCATCAACACACATCGAGTCCTTTTCATGTACAATCGATGCCCATTCGGCATCAGGTCAGCAGCTGCTATATTCCAGCGCAACATGGAGAGTCTGCTCAAGTCCATCCCGGGGACGGTTGTATTTCAAGACGACATACTTATCACAGGCAGGGACACCGACTCACATCTCCGCAATTTGGAGGAAGTAATAAAGAGGCCTAAGAGTTAAGAAATCCAAGTGCCTGATTCTCGCGCCCGAGGTTGAATTTTTGGGCAGAAGGATTGCCACTGATGGAATCCGCCCAAAGAGCCCAAAACTGAAGCAATTTGCCTGGCATCCCGGCCCCGGAATGTCTCAGAACTGCAGGCCTTTCTCGGGCTACTCAATTACTTTGGGAACTTTTTGCAGAACTTAAGCACGCTGCTGGAGCCTCTCCACGTGCTACTCAGAAAGGGGTGCGATTGGTTTTGGGGGGACACCCAGGAACACGCCTTCAATAAGGCATGCAACCTTCTGTGTTCCAACCGTGTTTTGGCTTTCTTTGATCCAGGTAAAAAGCTAGTTCTTATATGTGATGCGTCAGCATACGGGGTCGGGTGCGTTTTACAATATGTCAATAGTGCGGGTAAATTACAACCCATAGCTTATGCCTCCAGGTCACTTTCGCGGGCGGAGCGCAGGTACGGAATGGTGGAGAAGGAGGCGCTCGCGTGCGTGTACGGTGCCAAAAAGATGCACTAATACCTTGTCGGGGCCAAGTTCACGTTAGAAACCGACCACAAGCCCCTCACGTCCCTACTATCCGAGAGCAAGGCAATAAACGTCAACGCCTCAGCACACATTCAATGGTGGGCACTCATGCTGGCGTCTTACGATTACACCATAAGGCACAGTCCAGGCACAGACAACTGTGCCGACGTTCTTAGCAGGCTACCCCTGGTGACCACAGAAGGGTCTGACGAACAGGACTGAGATAGTCATGGCAATCAATGCTTTTGAGTCCACAGGTTCGCCCATGATGGCTCGCCAAATCAGAGACTGGACGACCAGCGACCCCACGTTATCCCTAGTAAAAAGATGTGTCCTAACCGGTGACTGGGCAGAGGCTCGCGATGCCTGCCCCGAGGAGATCAAACCTTTGCATAGGCGTATGCATGAGCTGTCACTACAAGTAGACTGCATGATGTGGGGCAGCCGAGTAGTTATGCCTCTGCGAGGCAGAGAGGCATTTGTCCAGAAGCTCCACCACGAGCACCCGGGGATCGTTCTCATGAAGGCCATAGCCAGATCCCACGTCTAGTGGCCTGGCATTGACGCAGACTTGGAGCTCTGTGTCCGACGGTGCACCATTTGTGCCCAACTCAGTAATGCCCCCAGGG
This sequence comes from Pristiophorus japonicus, assembly GCF_044704955.1. Classification (NCBI taxonomy): domain Eukaryota; kingdom Metazoa; phylum Chordata; class Chondrichthyes; family Pristiophoridae; genus Pristiophorus; species Pristiophorus japonicus. Next base: position 246,723,238 of record NC_091978.1, on the reverse strand, counting down.
AGGCCCCCCTGAGCCTCTGGCCATGGCCCACCAAACCGTGGTCGCGGGTGCACGTAGACTATGCGGGCCCATTCATGGGCAAAATGTTCCTCGTAGTTGTAGATGCATTTTCTAAGTGGATCAAATGCACCATTTTAAACTCGAGCACCACCTCCACCACTTGGAACCATGTTCACAACGCATGACATTCCTGACATATTGGTCAGTGATAATGGTCCGTGCTTCACCAGCGCAGAATTCCAAGATTTTATAAGTGACCACGGCATAAATCACGTTAAGACGGCACCGTTCAAGCCGGCCTCCAATGGCCAGGCGGAGTGAGCAGTGCAGATCATTAAACAAGTCATGCTCAAAATCCAAGGTCCCACGCTGCAGGGTCGCCTGTCGCGACTGCTGCTGACATACAGATCTCGTCCGCATTCATTGACCGGAGTTCCCCCTGCGCAACTATTAATGAAACGGACCTTAAAGACAAGGCTCTCATTAATCCTCCAAGACATGCATGAAATCATTGAGGCAAAGCACCGTAAGCTAACAGAGTACCATGACCGAAATTCGAGGGGGAGGTGGAATGTGATAGGGGACAAAGTGTTTGCGCTAAACTATGGCAGGGGTCCCAAATGGCTTGCAGGGACAGTAACAGGCAAGGGAGGAAACAGGCTACTAGTGGTACAAATGGACAATGGCCAAACCTGCCGAAGGCATGTAGACCAAGTCAAAAGTAGATTTACCAATAACACTGCTGAATCAGAGGTAGACTACAATGTGGAACTCAAAGCACACCTGGTGGACAGACAGAGGGAACAACCTGAGGAAAGGGCAATCCCAACATACAGCACAGGCGAGACACCAACAATCATACTGAACGAAACAGACAGCCCAGGCGAGATACCAGCAATCACACCGAAAGAGCAATAGGCACCAAGGCAAACAACTGAACCACAACTAAGTCACTCCACGCGAGAGCGTAGACCACCTGAGAGACTGAACCTATAAAGACAATAAGACCTTGGGGGAGGGTGATGTCATGTATCTCATACTACTGTACATAACTGTATCTTACCATGCTATACATGACTGTAACAAGAGATGACCTGTAACCACAAGCTTACCTTACCACCAAGGGTGCACTTGCAGGAGACACTGGATACCTGTCCCAGACAGGTATATAAGGACAGGTCTCAGGCAAGTGTGGCATTCGAGAGCTGTGTAATAATGGTGCAGGTCCTGAGTGACCTTGACTTCAGTATGTGCCTTGTGTGAATCTGTAGGGACAGGACTTTACATACGCGAAGATAACCACACTTGCATCCCAGATTTCAGAACGCCAACGAAAAGCAAAGTCGTACACTGATACAAAACGATGTGCTCAAAAGCCCCAACTGGAAAGCGGAGATTGGGTCAGAGTTAAGCGCCCAAACCAGAGTCACAAGCTCACATCTTCACTTTCGCCTCCAAAATAGATCGGGCGAAAGTTCAGCCCTCACACCTATGAATTCAATGATGGAACTCGATGGAACACGCATAGACTGATTCCAACTCAGAGGCCAACAGAACAGCAGAAGGGACAGAGGCACTGTTCTGTTTCCCAACTGAAAACCTCGATCAAACACCATAAGCTCTACGCTGGTCTCAGCGTATCAGAACACGACCTGGCTATCTCAAGGACTTTGTCTGTACATAGACTGTGGTTTTAAAAAGGGGGGAAATATGTTGTGTTCATACTCTATTTATTTGTTACAGCTCATTGGAGCGGCATTAGGACCCTGCGGGGGCTATTCACAGTTGCTGTACTCATGCTGGTTCATGCCAGTTTGGGGACACCATTTTGGGTTGTATAAAAGCAAAGTTAAGTTAAGTTACTTTTCTCCTGGCTTAGTTTTCGTGTACACAACAACAAACTGTGAAGCTCTGTTTAAGGTATAGAAAGGGCTGCTTCATTTACTATGTGGCTGTTATTTGAACCAGGTTTGAGACCAAGTAACAACCTTCACCCACACAATGTCCTCAGCTGGGTGCTTGAAGCCTGTTTCCTGAGTGCTGACAGCATCAGCCGGAGTGAAAGGAGGGCTGACTGCATGGAAGAGATTTGCTGCCGAATGAAGGTCCAGAGATCTGTTCCTGGACACTGACTCCCTGTGCGCACAACATTCTGGACACTAGATTTTCAACAGCTTTGCGACCGGATTTCCACCTGGGCGAAGCGCAAAATTGCGCTCAACGAGTCGCACAACATTTTGCACCTGGGCAGAAATTTTAGCGGTGATTTTGCATCGGCGCTAGTTTTAGCGCCCGCCCGATGTTTTCACCGTTTAGATGACGTCAATCGGAGTGCAATGCTGCGCTATCGCCTCGGGCGGAAAATTCGGCGAAATCGCCTGTTTCATTGTCCGCCCAGAAACCCGCCCGGAATGAACAGTCGGACCAGGCCGGACCCAGGGCGCACCCGGCACTAATGGCGCCATCTTGAAAATGGAGCAGAAGTTCAGTCTATAAAAGGATTTGGAGAAGGAAGGCTGCGTTTTACACAGTGCAGTTCTATGTGAGTTTATAGTTTGTTTTAAAGGATGTCTAAGGATATTTTTTTAAATGGGGGTTATAGTATGTCAGCTATTATTCCTGGCTGCTTTTTCTGTACAACGTTGAGCTGGAAGAAGGTTTATTGATGAGCATTTTGAGCGTAATCGAAGAGCTCGGGAGGAGGACTTACCCCTCATGAGTTTACAGCGAACAGTGCTCATACCTGCAGCTCTCTGAGGCACAGTGCATTAGAAGGCTGTCCTTCAGAAAAGAGGTGGTCACAGAGATATGCCACCTCATAAAGGCAAACCTACAACCTACCAGCGGCAACAGGACTGCGCTGCCCGTCGAGGTGAAGGTGACTGCAGCACTTGCCTTTTATGCCTCCGGCTCCTTTCAGGCATCAGCAGGGGACATATGTTGCATTTCTCAGCATGCTACACATTGCTACATTCGCCAGGTAACTAATGCACTGTACGCATGCAGGATGGACTTTATAAACTTCCCAATGACCAAGGAGGCACAAAATGAGAGGGCAATAGGTTTTGGACGAATTGCTGGCTTCCCCAAGGTTCAGGGTGCCATTGACTGTACGCACATTGCCCTGCGAGCACCTTTACGCAATCCAGAGGTTTACCAAAAACGAAAAGGTTTCCACTCCATGAATGTACAGATCGTCTGCGACCATACTCAGCGCATCATGGCAGTAAATGCCCAATATCTAGGAAGCATCCATGACGCTTTCATCTTGCGCGAGAGCAGCATCTCATGCTTGTTCGAGCGTCAACCACAAGACCAGAGCTGGATGCTGGGGGACAAAGGTTATTGCCTCGCCACCTGGCTCAGGACCCCCTCCGGAGCCCTCAGATAGAAGCCGAGCATCGCTATAATGGGAACCATGCAGTCACATGTAACATATTCTAACAGACAATTGGAGTGCACTTCCGATACCTGGACCACTCTGGAGGCTCCCTGCAATACTCCCCTCAGCCAGTCTCTGAGTTCATTGTGGTGTGCTGCATGCTACACAACTTAGCCATCATGAGGGGACTGGATTTGCCACTGGGGACTCCAGGACCACCTCAGAAGAGAGGGGAGGAGGAGGACGAGGACAAGGAGCCTGGCAAAGAACCCATGCTACCACCACCATCACAGGGGAGGCTTAATGGAACTTTCACCACTGCAAAAGCCTTACGTCAGCAGCTGATAATTTAACGCTTTGCTTGAAGAGTAAACGGCATGTTTGACCGTTGCCTGGCCAATCCATTCCACCATGTTAGCTATTCCCCCTCTTATTCTGCAAATGAGACACTACACAGGAATGGTTACAGTGAGAAAAATAATTTATTAAACATTGTAACTTGAATAACATTTATTAAACATTGTAAACATAATTTGGAAACTGGAATAACATTTATTAAACATTATTGTGAACCTTTATAACTTAACAGAATTGGGAAACTTTTAAAACTTTTATAAAATATTAACAACAACAACAAAACAACAACGAAACAACAACTCCTGCACCGAACGTCTTTTACCTGCGGCCCCTCCTCGGCCCCATCACACTAACCCCTCTCCCTCGCATCATGACCCTACCCAAGTTGGCACAAATACGTCGTGCAGCAAGGCAGCCAGAGTCCTGCTGTATTAGGGGGAGAGACAATGGAGACACCATGTGTGGATCCATTGAAGAAGCTCGGGGTATGGAAGGCCTTGCTCAGCCTCGCCACTCACAGGTGATGTTGATCTGGGTGTGACACTGGGGACTGTCGTGTCAAAGATGAAGGCCATCAATTGCACGTGGGCATTGACAGTCTCGGTGGTTTCGCGGCTTGCACTGACAATCTGTGACCCGACCTCCATGACTTTTGCAGATAATGCTGCAATACTTGTGGGAAAACCACCCAAGACCTCCAGGAGCTGTTGGGTGCGCTGGATGCTCTCCCTGGACAGTCCCACCATGTCCAGGTGTGGGTCTGTCTGTCTGTCAGCAGACTGCTTACGGGATTCAACCCTAGTACTGCATTGCTGCATGCCACTTGTACTCAGGGCCTCGGATGGCTCAAAAGCCCGAGAAAGTTTCTTCCTCGGATGAGGTTCTGTCTGGGGAAAAAAGAGATGTCGAGTGCATCAGCCCCCCCTACCGCCATCCCTGCCGGAATAGGCTGCTCGATCTGCTCCTCTCGTGGAAGTTCCTCGCCCTCATCCTCTCCTCCTGATGGCCTGAGGCTTCCAGCGGAGGATGTGGTGCATGTGACTCCTCATCTGGAAATAGAAAACAACAGATGAGTGGTTAGCAGCATGGCAGGGGGCAGGATGACATGAGTACACATAACACAGGCTCATTTGAAGGACCGCCGCTACTCCATTATATGTAGTCCACAGACACTGCATCACACTGTCCCAGCCCTGGTCCACAGACACTGCATCACGTTGCCCCAACCCTCGTCCACAGACACTGCATCACATTGCCCCAACCCTGGTCCACAGACACTGCATCACATTGCCTCAACCCTCGTCCACAGACACTGTATCACATTGCCCCAACCCTAGTCCACAGACACTGCATCACATTGCCCCAACCCTAGTCCACAGACACTGCATCACATTGCCCCCAACCCTAGTCCACAGACACTGCATCACACTGTCCCAACCCTGGTCCACAGACACTGCATCACATAGCCCCAACTCTAGTCCACAGACACTGCATCACATTGCCCCAACTCTATTCCACAGACACTGCATCACATTGCCCCAACCCTGGTCCACAGACACTGCATCACATTGCCCCAACCCTAGTCCACAGACACTGCATCACATAGCCCCAACTCTATTCCACAGACACTGCATCACATTGCCCCAACCCTGGTCCACAGACACTGCATCACATTGCCCCCACCCTAGTCCACAGACACTACATCACATTGCCCCAACCCTAGTCCACAGACACTGCATCACATTGCCCCAAACCTGGTCCACAGACACTGCATCACATTGCCCCAACCCTAGTCCACAGACACTGCATCACATTGCCCCAACCCTGGTCCACAGACACTGCATCACATTGCCTCAACTCTACTCCACAGACACTGCATCACATTGCCCATCCCTAGTCCACAGACACTGCATCACACTGTCCCAACCCTGGTCCACAGACACTGCATCACATTGCCTCAACTCTACTCCACAGACACTGCATCACATTGCCCCAACCCTGGTCCACAGACACTGCATCACATTGCCTCAACTCTACTCCACAGACACTGCATCACATTGCCCATCCCTAGTCCACAGACACTGTATCACATTGCCCATCCCTAGTCCACAGACACTGCATCACACTGTCCCAAACCTGGTCCACAGACACTGCATCACATTGCCCCCACCCTAGCCCACAGACACTGCATCACATTGCCCCAACCCTAGTCCACAGACACTGCATCACATTGCCCCAACCCTAGTCCACAGACACTGCATCACACTGTCCCAACCCTGGTCCACAGACACTGCATCACATTGCCCCAACCCTAGTCCACAGACACTGCATCACATTGCCCCAACCCTAGTCCACAGACACTGCATCACACTGTCCCAACCCTGGTCCACAGACACTGCATCACATTGCCCCAACCCTAGCCCACAGACACTGCATCACACTGTCCCAACCCTAGTCCACAGACACTGCATCACATTGCCCATCCCTAGTCCACAGACACTGCATCACACTGTCCCAACCCTGGTCCACAGACACTGCATCACATTGCCCCAACTCTAGTCCACAGACACTGCATCACATTGCCCCAACTCTATTCCACAGACACTGCATCACATTGCCCCAACCCTGGTCCACAGACACTGCATCACATTGCCCCAACCCTAGTCCACAGACACTGCATCACATTGCCCAAACCTGGTCCACAGACACTGCATCACATTGCCCCCACCCTAGTCCACAGACACTACATCACATTGCCCCAACCCTAGTCCACAGACACTGCATCACATTGCCCCAAACCTGGTCCACAGACACTGCATCACATTGCCTCAACTCTAGTCCACAGACACTGCATCACATTGCCCAACCCTAGTCCACAGACACTGCATCACACTGTCCCAACCCTGGTCCACAGACACTGCATCACATTGCCCTAACCTTAGTCCACAGACACTGCATCTTATTGCCCCAATCCTAGTCCACAGACACTGCATCACATTGCCCTAACCTTAGTGCACAGACACAACATCACATTGCCTCAACCCTTGTCCCGAGACACAACATCACATTGCCCCAACGCAGCTCTGAGATTTTGCAGGACTTACCCTCACTTTTGAACAAGGGCTCAACACCTCCATGGGTAGTTGAGCTCCCTGAAGCACCGATCAGACTGACTACTCATTCCTCCAGGTCTGACAGAGGCATGGTTCTGGGTGGACTGTCGCCTGTGCACCGCTGCTCCCAGCGGTTGTGGAACATCTTTCCCTGGCAATCAAAGCACTTACACCATACTGTGTGCATTTAACACAGTCCTCTGTTTAATGCTCTGGAAGTTGCACGTGGTTAATGAGGAAGACATCAAAGTGCAGAAACATCTTTTAAGATCTCAGAAAGCAATCTTAATAATGTGTTAAAATCATTCATGGCAAATAAGGTGCAACACTAAGCCTATCTATACCAACATGCGTCAGTTTTATAATTTAAGTAAAGAAGGAGTGCAACAAAAATATTACTCTGACGATCCTGCTATAGTTATTGAACCTCTTGCGGCACTGATTGTGGGTCCTTCTGATGTCATCAATACAAAACACCTCCTCAACGATGCTGGTTCAAATATGCCAAAAAACTGCTGGGAGGGGTTTAATTACATACCTCCAATTTAATTCCCCCCATCTCCTCTCCACAGCAGTGACAACGGCCTCGTTAGCCTCATTACTAAACTTTCTGGCTCACTGCCTGCTCCCATTTCCTTCCATCGTGAATGCAAGCTAAAAATGGTTCATTTATCCCTGGGTTTACTGCACATGCACGGGCGCTCCCTGACAGCTGACCAGAAATGCGGGAAGAAGAAGAAAAATGAAAAAAATTATTCCCCAAAATTTGCGCATGCGCAGAAGATCCAAATGTTTTTTGCGACCGCAAATTTCGACTCCGCTGCTCAAATTCAGTTGTGCAATGCTGGATTTGTCTCTATCCCCATCTTTCTTCACTGTTTGCGAATTTTGAGAGCTCTGTCGGTAACGGTACACCAGCATTAAAAACATTTTTTCACCGCGATTATCAATCAAAAACGGGCGAAATCGCTAAATCCTGAAATTCTAGTCCTAGAACTTGTTTCATTTGACGAGCGCCCACTGGCTTACTTTTAGCCTTCCATAGATACTTTACAACTCCTTTGAAGTTCATCCAGGAACCAAATAAATCAAATATGTATCACTCATGATTGCATCAGCCATCCACACAATATCAAACCTAAAGAACGTTTGCTGATTGGGGTAACCTGTTAGCAACATAGAAAAATAGGTGCAGGAGTAGGCTATTCAGCCCTTCGAGCCTGCACCACCATTCAATAAGATCATGGCTGATCATTCACCTCAGTACCCCTTTCCTGCTTTCTCTTTATACCTCTTGATCTCTTTAACCGTAAGGGCCATATCCAACTCCCCTCTTGAATATATCTAATGAACTGGCATCAACAACTCTCTGCGGAAGAGAATTCCACAGGTTAACAACTCTTTGAGTGAAGAGGTTTCTCCTCATCTCGGTCCTAAATGGCATACTCCTTATCCTTAGACTATGTCCCCTGGTTCTGGAATCCCCCAACATCGGGAACATTCTTCCTGCATCTAACCTGTCCAGTCCCGTCACAATTTTATATGTTTCTATGAGATCCCCTCTCATTCTTCTAAACTCCAGTGAATACAGGCCCAGTCAATCCAGTCTCTCCTCATATGTCAGTCCTGCCATCCCAGGAATCAGTCTGGTGAACCTTTGCTGCACTCCCTCAGTAGCAAGAACATCCTTCCTCAGATTAGGAGACCAAAACTGAACACAATATTCCAGGTGAGGCCTCACAAAGGCCATGTACAGCTGCAGCAAGACTTCCCTGCTCCTATACTCAAATACCCTAACTATGAAGGCGAACATGCCATTTGCCTTCTTCACCGCTTGCTGCACCTGCATGCCCACTTTCAATGACTGATGTACCATGACACCCAGGTCTCGTGTCACCATTCAGATAATATTCTGCCTTCGTGTTTTTGCCACCAAAGTGGATAACCTCACGTTTATCCACATTATACTGCATCAGCCATGCATTTGCCCACCCACCTAACCTGCCCAAGTCACTCTGCAGCCTCTTAGCATTCTCCTCACAGCTCACACCGCCACCCAGCTTAGTGTTATCTGCAAACTTGGAGATATTACACTCAATTCCTTCATCTAAATCATTGATGTATATTGTAAATAGCTGTGGTCCCAGCACTGAGCTCTGCGGCACTCCACTAGTCACTGCCTGCCATTATGAAAAGGACCCATTTATCCCGACTCTCTGCTTCCTGTCTGCCAACCAGTTCTCTAAACACGTCAATACATTACCCCCAATACCATGTGCTTTAATTCTGCACACCAATCTTTTGTGTGGGACCTTGTCAAAAGCCTTTTGAAAGTCCAAATACACCACATCCACTGGTTCTCCCTTATACACTCTACTAGTTACATCCTCAAAAAATTCTAGAAGATTTGTCAAGCATGATTTCCCTTTCATAAATCCATGCTGACTTGGACCGATCCTGTCACTGTTTTCCAAATGCACTGCTATTTCATCTTCAATAATTGATTCCAACATTTTCCCTACTATTGATATCAGGCTAACCAGTCTATAATTCCCCGTTTTCTCTCTCCCTCCTTTTTTAAAAAGTGGTGTTACATTAGCTACCCTCCAGTCCATAGGAACTGATACAGAGTCGATAGATTGTTGGGAAATGATCATCACCAATACATCCACTATTTCTAGGGCCACTTCCTTAAGTACTCTTGGATGTAGACTATCAGGCCCTGGGGATTTATCGGCCTTCAATCCCATCAATTTCCCTAACACAATTTCCTGCATAATAAGGATTTCCTTCAGTTCCTCCTTCTCGCTAGACCCTCGGTCCCCTAGTTACACTCTTTAAAGTTCGTATCTGTGAAGCTGGGCAGCTATACCTTTACAGGTAAATGTCAGCGATGCTTCAGGACAGAACACTCTTAATCACTTTGCATGTAACAGACATTAGGATACAGAAACCACTTTTTTTGTTTCATTGTAGCAATCTGCATTGATGTGCATCAGCCAGACTGGGTCATTTCTTGAACAGAATTCGGTTTTAATCTTTTATATACTGTAACTAGAAGGAAAGAAATATATAACATAGTACACCACAGACAAATAAATTGCAAAGGAGTGGGATCTCCATAACAATCCCCTCATCAAGTCACAACTTGTCTCTCAAAGTTAAGTCTGGTAGCTTGTATTGTGGAAGGCCAATTATAGTAGTGCTTTCCTCATTTGGGAACAGTGTTGGTGGTGCACTACCCAGAATCTCAATCTCAGCAAAAGAAGAAACAGAACATTAAATTTGAAACAAAAGTGATTTGTAAAGTCAGGAATAAAAACAGAAAATGCTGGAAATACTCAGCAGATCGGGCAGCATCGATGTAAAGAAAAGTTAGGAGCCATTACAAAGCGTTGATATATGTCTGCTGTTGAGAACAAACAGAATCAAAGTGATCGAATAGTAGCTAAGCAGAGCCTGAAGGTTAGTCAAAAGGAGCTGAGAATAATAAAGCAGAAAGGAAATCCACACAAAGAAAATCTAAGAGAAAAAAATTACCGTTAAATGTTTATATTTGAATACGAAGTACTCAGAATAGGATTATGAGTTACAGACCTATATAGGAGGCAGACAAAAAGCAGGAAACTATAGACCAGTTAGCCCAATATCTGTGGTTGGGAAATGTTGGAGTCCATCATTAAAGAAGCAGCAGCAGGACATTTGGAAAAGCATAATTCAGTCAGGCAGAGTCAGCATGGATTTATGAAAGGGAAGTCATGTTTGACAAATTTGCTGGAATTCTTTGAGGATGTAATGAACAGGGCGGATAAAGGGGAACCAATGGATGTGGTGTATTTGGATTTCCAGAAGGCATTTGACAAGGTGCCATATAAAAGGTTACTGCACATGATAAAAATTCACGGGGTTGGAGGCAATATATTAGCATGGATAGAGGATTGGCTAACTAACAGAAAACAGAGAGTCGGGATAAATGATTCATTCTCGGGTTGGCAATCAGTAACTAGTGGGGTGATGCAGGGATCAGTGCTGGGACCCCAACTATTTACAATCTATATTAACGACTTGGAAGAAGGGACCAAGTGTAATGTAGCCAAGTTTGCTGATGATACAAAGATGAGAGGAAAAGCAATGTGTGAGGAGGACACAGAAAATCTGCAAAAGGACATAGACAGGCTAAGTGAGTGGGCAAAAATTTGGCAGATGGAGTATAATGTTGGAAAGTGTGAGGTCATGCACTTTGGCAGAAAAACATCAAAGAGCAAGTTTTTATTTAAATGAAGAAAGATTGCAAAGTGCTGCAGCACTGTGGGGCCTGGGGGTACTTGTGCATGAAACACGAAAGAATAGTATGCAGGTACAGCAAGTGATCAGGAAGGCCAATGGAATCTTGGCCTTTATTGCAAAGGGGATGGAGTATAAAAGCAGGGAAGTCTTGCTGCAGTTGTACAGGGTATTGGTGAGGTCACACCTAGAATACTGCATTCAGTTTTGGTTTCCATATTTACGAAAGGATTTACTTGCTTTGGAGGCAGTAAAGAGAACATAAGAAATGGAACAGGAGTAGGCCATACGGCCCCTCGATCCTGCTCCGCCATTCAATAAGATCATGGCTGATCTGATCATGGACTCAGCTCCACTTCCCCACCCGCTCAGCTTGCCGCCCAGTGAAGCTGATCAAGTGTGATCAGTGCTTCAATGCTGGGGTTGTTGGCCTGGTCGAGGATGCTAAGGTTTGTGTTTCTGTCCTCCCAGTGGATTTGCAGAATCTTGCGGAGACATCGTTAGTGGTATTTCTCCAGTGATTTGAGGTGTCTACTATATATGGTCCATGTCTCTGAGCCATACAGGTGGGCGGGTATTACTACAGCTCTGTAGACCATGAGCTTGGTGGTAGATTTGAGGGCCTGATCTTCAAACACTCGTTTCCTCAGGCGGCCGAAAGCTGCACTGGCGCACTGGAGGCGGTGTTGAATCTCGTCGTCAATGTCAATGCTGTATGTACCCCCAAAAAGCCAGTGTAAAATAAGTAAGCATTTGGAAAGTGGACAAGTAGGTCAACAAAAATGACAATGAAAAAGAAACAGAAAGTAAAGAAAGTCTACAGGGATAATGAAGCGAGAACTGTAGGGAGACTATAGGACTTTCATAAAATAGGTTAAAAGAGATTAGAAGTACAAAGAGAAAAAAACTTGCATTTATATAGCACCTTTCACAACCTCAGAACATCCCAAAACACTTTGCAGCCAATGAAGTACACGTTTAAAGTGCAGTCACTGTTGTAATGTCGGGAAATGTGACAGCCAATCTGTGCACAGCAAGGTCTCGCAGTCAGCAATGAAATAAATAACCAGGTGATCTGCTTTTTAATGATGTCGGTTGAGGATTATATATTGACAAGGACACCGGGAGATCTCTTTAAATAGTGCCATGGGATATTTTATATCTACCTGTAGAGGGCAGACAAGGTCTCAGTTTAATATTTAATCTCAAAGGTGGCACCTCCTAGAGTGCAGCACTCTTTCAGTACTGTGTCAACCTAGATTATGTTCTCAAATCTCTGGATTGGGCTTGAACCCACAACCTTCTACCTCAGAGATGGGAGTGCTAAAACTGAGGCTCAGTTGAAACCTAAAGAGAACTTTAGAGAACATAGCTAAAGACCCAAACATCTACAGGCCCTTTAGCTAAACATTAATAACAAGTAAAATAAAGGAATCTATCTGGAGGAGTACTTGAGTACTGCACAGGGATTACTGAATACGAAACAGCCAGAGGATGACGATCCGAATAACCTTTGAGGATGATGCAGATTTGTGGATAATAAAGCTTTTGACAAAGTTCTACATCAAAGATTTCTAATTAAATTAAAAGCTACAGGAATTCAAGGGAGAACATGGGACTAGATAATAAACTAGTTAACAAATGAAAAATGGTTCAGTTGACTTTGAGTGTCTTAGAGGTTGGAGCTGTTTGGAGCAAATGGTTGGGGTTTTTGAACTGGATTGTGGCCATTTAGACCTTTCTGCTGCTGCCTGATAGTTGCAGAAGGAATTGCTTCAGGGGGAAAAGCTTTTTCTAAGAACGAGAGAAGGAGCCAAAAGATTGAAGGCTGTGATAAAAGGAAGTGAAAGAAAACATCATGATAGTCCATGTGGAAGAAATTAAGTAAGTGAAGGCCATTGATATAGTTCAGGCTGCGCACAGGATCTATGGAGATAGGGCTGTTATGTCTATAAGCCAAAATTAAACATTGGAATGAAGTAACACTAGTGGGCTCAATGTTCCCCAATGAATTGCGTTGTTTTTTGGCGCGTGCCGCTTTTTTTTGCCTAAATTAAAAAATCCAAGTTTCCCCAATCTTTGTGCGCCAGCATAACACAGTTACGATTTTTTTCGGTTAGTTTTTTTTTGCGTCATAGTGGGTGTAACCTGATATCTGTGGCAGTTTTTCATAATTATGGAAGTTTGGCCAATTTAAATTTATCCTAAGATAGTGTATACGACCACTCTCGAAAAACTTTCTGGGCACTTAAGAAAAACTAGCGCACATTAAAAAATCAGCGCAGAAAGACACCATTGTTTTTATATGAAGTTTTAAAGGGAGTCAAGAACACAAAAATATCCATAATCAAGCTTAAATTTTTAAAACTTAAAACGCAGGAAATCGAAGTTTAATGGAATTATTTTAAGTTTTCATTTTTTTTAAACTGACATGCTACTACCGAACATCTCCAAACCGGGCTCGAAGGTCTAAGAGTCGCTCGATAGAATCGGTCCCTCGCCCAGACACAGGGGCTCGGGGCTCTGCTTCAAAAGAAACCCGAGGGGCGGGGAGGTGCTGTGGAAGGTGACCAGAAGGCATGAGGAGCCTACACTACACACCAAATGAAGCCCGGGGGTGGGGTTCCCGATCATGCGCCTGCTCAGACCTGGGTGTGGTCCATACTAGGGTGTGACCTTGGGGAGAGAGAACAAAGAAGCTTGTGCTGCCTACCGTTTTGAGCTTTTTGCAAAGGTACAATTTAATCATGGGGGCAATACTGACAATGCCATACCTTGTGCAAGCCTTCTGCATGATAGTGCTGTGGGGAAGACAATTGATTCGACGTCATCGCATGAGGAACCTCATAGCATGTAGGTGATGGGCAGGAGGTCTTACCCACATCGGGTATATCGAGACAGGCATTCGTACCTGCACCTGAGTGATGCAGACTGTGTCAGAATTATGCAACGAAGTTGTAACTGAGATCTGTGAGTTAGTAAAAGCAGATCTACAACCTAGAAGCATCAGGAGGACTGCTTTGTCAGTTGAAGTGAAGGCTACACTTTCATTCTATGCACCTGGATCATTGCAGGCTACAATTGGGGACGTGTGCGCCATTTCTCAACATGCAACACATATCTGCATTTGGCAGGTGATTGCTGCACTATATGCCTGGAGGAATGACTACATAAAGTTCCTCATGACCGCCCAGGCAATGCATGAAAGGGCTGTGGGCTTCTCCAGGATTGCAACCTTCCCAAAGATACAGGGCTGCTTTGATTGTATCCACATCACCTTGCAAGCATCTTTGGAGGATTACAGAATGTACAGGAACAGAAAAGGCTTCCACTCCATTAATGTGCAGCTCGTGTGTGACAACATGCATTGCATCATGTCAGTTGCTGCATTCATCCTACGCGAGAGCATTATATCTGCCATGTTTCAGCAGCAGCCAGAAGGGCAGAGACCATGGGTACGGCCTCGCCACCTGGCTCGTGATGCCCCAACGCGCAACCCGGACAGAAGCTGACCGGGAATACAACATGTCGCACATTGCAACGTGCAGCATAATAGAGAGGACCATTGGCATCATGAAACAGCCTTTCCAATGCCTGGACTACTCCGGAGGCTACTTGCAATACTCCCCTGAGATTGTCAGTCAGTTCACTGTTGTGTGCTGCATGCTGCATAACTTAGCCATCATGAGACAGCAGCAGCTGGTAGTGGAAGACCCACCTGAGGTGAGAGTGGCTGATGATGATGAGGAGGATGTAGATGACGAGGAGGAGGAAAAGGACAAGGACGAGGAAGCCATGCAACTACCTGACCCTGGAGCACGACAGCGGAGGAGGGCGAGCCGTCGTACCCCTTTAACGATTGCTCGAGCCTTGCGCCAGCAGCTCATCCATAAACGCTCTGCTGGATGAAAGCTCAGCGGCAATTATTCCAAATGGATCATGTTTACTGATTGGACCTGTTCCGTAATGTTGTGTTGTGTTAATGGAACAATTGATGGAAATGATTCTTGTTTACTTCAAAAAATTGTGTTAATAATGGAACAAATAATGTAAATGATTCAGTTATAATGTAAAATATATTTTATTCAAAAGTTTAATAAACATTTGTTTATACTTAACTTTAACACTTAACTTTAATAAAAATATTCCTGTATCAAACTTTAATGTTTTCAGTTAAGATCACTTACAAACTTTAAGATCACTTACAAACGCTAAGATCAATGAAAAAAGTTAAGATCACATACAAACTTCTAAACTTGTAAATTTACATAACTTACAAAAAACTTTTAATTTGAGAACAGTTACAACAGTAACAACAACAACAACAACAACAACAACAGCAGCAGCAGCAAACAAAAGCTGCACCGATCTCTCCTCCACCTTATTCTAAGACCGCCCGCAGGCAGTGGCGTAGTGCTTCTCAGTGATGTAGTGTAACAAATGGATACACCACACGAAGTCTGTTGAAAGTCAAAGAAGCGTTTATTCCTATATCTGCGGGGGAGAGCGATCTTGCTGAGTCCTTACTCAGGTTTTTCCACAATTGCTCTCTCTGAACATAACATTGTTGCTTCAATTATACAGGTACATTGACCTATTTTGGTCAGAGACACACCTGCTTGGCAAGGTTTCATGACAGTTAACATTACATCTAAAACAATGTGTGAGGAGGACACACAAAATTTGCAAAAGGACGTAGACAAGGTAAGTGAGTGGGCAAAAATTTGGCAGATGGAGTATAATGTTGGAAAGTGCGAGGTCATGCACTTTGGCAGAAAAAAAATTAAAGAGCAAGTTATTATTTAAACGGAGAAAGATTGCAAAGTGCTGCAGTACTGCAGGACCTTGGGGTACTTGTGCATGAACACAAAAGGATAGTATGCAGGTTCAGCAAGTGCTCAGGAAGGCCAATGGAATCTTGGCCTTTATTGCAAAGGGAATGGAGTATAAAAGCAGGGAAGTCTTGCTGCAGTTGTACAGGGTATTGGTGAGGTCACACCTGGAATACTGCATGCAGTTTTGGTTTCCATATTTACGAAAGGATATGTTTGCTTTGGAGGCAGTTCAGAGAACATAAGAACATAAGAAATGGAACAGGGGTAGGCCATACGGCCCCTCGATCCTGCTCAGCCATTCAATAAGATCATGGCTGATCTGATCATGGACTCAGCTCCACTTTCCCGCCCGCTCCTCATAACCCCGTATCCCCTTATCCCCTTATCGTTTAAGAAACTGTCTATTTCCATCTTAAATTTATTCAATGTCCCAGCTTCCACAGCTCTCTGAGGCAGCAACTTCCACAGATTAACAATCCTCTGAGAGAAGAAATTTCTCCTCATCTCAGTTTGAAATTGGCAGGCCCTTATTCTAAGATCGTGCCCTCTAGTTCTAGTCTCCCCCATCAGTGGAAACATCCTCTCTGCATCCACCTTGTCAAGTCCCCTCATAATCTTATACGTTTCGATAAGATCACCTCTCATTCTTCTGAACTCCAATGAGTAGAGACCCAACCTACTCAACCTTTCCTCATAAGTCAACCCCCTTCATCCCCAGAATCAACTAGTGAACCTTCTCTGAACTGCCTCCAAAGCAAGTATATCCTTTCGTAAATATGGAAACCAAGATTCACAAGGTTGATACCGGAGATGAGGGGTTTGACTTATAAGGAAAGGTTGAGTAAATTGGGGCTCTACTCATTGGAGTTCAGAAGAATGAGAGGTGATTTTATCGAAACATATAAGATTATGACGGGGCTTGACAAGGTGGATGCAGAGAGGATGTTTCTACTGATGGGGGAGACTAGAACTAGAAGGCATAATCTTAGAACAAGGGGCTGCCCATTTAAAACTGAGATGAGGAGAAATTTCTTCTCTCAGAGGGTTGTGGATCTGTGGAATTCGCTGCCTCAGAGAGCTGTGGAAGCTGGGACATTGAATAAACCTGAGTCCATGATCAGATCAGCCATGATCTTATTAAATGACGGAGCAGGCTCAAAGGGCTGTATAGCCTTCTCCTGCTCCTATTTCTTATGTTCTTATGTTCTTATGTTCTTATGTAAAACATCATGTTGACAGTGCATTAATACAAGTTCGCTTGAATTGTGTGGTTTTTACATCTCAACCACAATGTCTATGACAGTTACACAAGCGCACATCTCGCAGTCTCAGACAACTGCAGTTTTGCATTCTCGCAGCTGGATATCCTTTCCCATGCGATTTCTTGGAACAGTTTACATGATGTACTTTATTATTCCTACTGTTGCAAGGGAAGTCAGGCTTGCTGCTGACCTACTTTGACTACTGCCAGGGTCTTACTATAGTGGGATTCTAAAATCCTACTTCACCCGGGTTGGTACCAAGTTTATTCTTTCGAATTTCTCGTGTAATGCGCACTTCATGATGGGGGCAGGCGGTAATGTGGAGCGCCCGGCTTGAGCTGCTTCAGAGGCTGGTCTGGGGATTGGAGTGTGAGTGGCAGTTGATTCTGTCAATGGCTAGGGAGTCTGGGTGTGTTCCTTTATTACAGCAGCTACCTCCAAAATTCCCTCTCTCATGTGCCCTGACAGTGTCTCAACTACCTGCAACATTCCCTCCCTCATGTTCACTGACAGTATTTGAACTACCTGAAACATTCCCTCCCTCATGTTCACTGACAGTGTTTGAACTATCTGAAACATTCCCTCCCTCATGTTCACTGACAGTGTTTGAACTACCTGAAACATTCCCTCCCTCATGTTCACTGACAGTGTTTGAACTACCTGAAACATTCCCTCCCTCATGTTCACTGACAGCGCATCAGCTACCTGCGACATTCCCTCCCTCATGTGCACCGACATTGTTTCAGCTGACTGAGACATTCCCTCCCTCATGTTCCCGACCTGTGTTCCCATTTCTTGTGAGAATGTTGTTACTTCTCCCGACAGTCCGATACCTCATCACCCACCCCACTGATGGTGTCCAGGAGTGATCGGGTAAGGTCAATGTTCTCTGCACCCATTGCCATCATCTGAACCACATCTGTTAGATCCTGCACTTCAAGAGAGCACTGTCGAGCTCTCCTTCCCCTCCTCACACTGGGTGTGGCTCGCTGCATCCCATCGGGTCCCGTAGCCTCGGATGGTGGGGCCCTGGGTGTGGCTCGCTGCATTCCATTGAGACCCGCAGCCTTGGGTGGTGGGGCCCTGGGTGTGCCTCGCTGCACCCAATTGGAATCCCCAGCCTCGGACGGTGGGAAATCATGGAATGTCCCACCAAAACTCATACCACTCAGGGAAGGGGCTGGCACCTCAATGGGCGGCACCTGCACCTCCTCCAGAGTGAGTACAACAGTGGGGGATTTATCCATCCCCTCCCCCTCACCCTCACCCCCATGCTCTTAGTCTGGAAGGTGGGATTGCAAGAAGTTCTCATCTTCAGGCTTATTCTCGTCTGAATTGTCTTCTGCATCGTCAGGGTTGGCCTCAAGTTCAGCAAAATATAACAGAACAGACAAATGGTTAGCAACAGAGGAGGAGGCAGGGTGGGTGGCATGAGTAGGCTCACACAGCACAGGCAGCAGGCTCATTTGAAGGACCACGATGAATGATAGCACATTGCATCAACCGAAGCGTAGCTGACGGAGACATCCCCATGAACTGAAGCATGGCTAGCCCGCGCAGTCTCAACATTTAGCAAAACCAGACTGTGGAATTTGCAGATCTTATCCTCTCCCTCGAATGTGGTTCCAGCAGTGGTAGTTGCTTTTCTCCAGGCAGGACCCATCAAAGCAGCGACCCTCTCTTCCGAGGATGTCAGTGGGTGCAGATTTGCCGGGCCTCCTCCTGTTTGAGTTCCTTCCCTTTTGTTGTGTGCCACTTTCCTCTGCAAAGATATAAATATAACTTTTTAGGGAGGGTATCTTTCTGCTGGGTGGGACATATATAGCTGATCACATTTGCAATTGCAATTCCATTGAATAAATGAAAATATTACTTAAACTAACTACTTAACCAAGGTTCTGCCATTTCTTTTTGCACTGGCCTCTAGACTTCGGGGTGGTCACCATTGCACAGTAATTTTCTGCAAGTTGGTTCCAGCGTTTCTTCATTTCTTTTGGTGGAACTTTTATGTGACCTCTGCTGGTATCCAGCTCGTGCCATCTGGCCTCAATCACAGTAACTAGTGCCTCCACTTCATTCTGTAAGAAATTCTTGGTCCTTGCACCGCATTGCATCTGGTACTGCATCTCCGATTTTCCCAATGAGAATTAAAGTTCTCACACACAACTGGCTTTTTAAAAGTGGCCGAACACAGTCCGGGAGCTGTACTGCGCATGTGCGCCCATAGGCATCACGTCAAATACGTCCTTTTTTTTCGCGCATACTCAGAAGGGGCAGCATCATTTTTTCGGCACAGGCATTAGGCTCCACCCCCCTGAGGCTACAAGACAGGCTGCGCAGTGCCAATTTCAAAAAATAGAATGGGGAAACTTGCTACTTTATTTTTTGGAGTAGTTGGGGCCAAGAAAAATGGGCGTAATTCTGGCAATACGCCAAAAAACGGCATTGGGGAAAATTAAGGTGGCAGACAAAACCCAATTTGTGAATGTTAAATCTCCAGAAGGGTTAAAATCATTGCCAAAATCATGAATTTTCAAGCAATGGAGAAGATTCAGTGCCCACATATCTAATGATTGCCCTGAGTTATTTTCCTAAAATTGTGATGATTTGGGCTATCTTGGCCCTAATTGTAGGACGGCGACTGTGGTAGATGCAGAAACGGCCCTGCTCATTGTAAGTGCATTGTAAGAAGACAGCATGAAGCAGGCAGTACAAGTGTCAGAAGAAATATTACAAGGGGAAGAAAAAGCACTGCACCAGTAAGAGGCAAGCAATGAGAAGTAAATGGATGTCATTGGAGTTAGAAATGAAGAATATAAGTTGTAAAATATTTCTAGAGAGAATTTTTCGTGAGAAAAATCAAGATGAAAAGTCAGTTGGCACAGCGAAGATAAATATATGAAATGTTAATGATCATCCGGCTGACCTTAAGGAGGCTGTTGGTAAAGATAACGGGACCAATTTTCCTTTGTCCCTTCTGCCTGGGCACCAGGTAGGCAGAGCACACTCACAGTGCATTCTGCCTGTAACTACCTGAACCTACATGCATTTCTAGGTTCAGGTTATTTACATGGACCAGGTGTGCCTCTATGGTGCAGGCCTTCCCCCAGCCGGGCCTAGCTCGTAGAAGCCGGGGCGGGTTGGTTGGGGGGGGTGGGATGGAGAAAGTCAGCAGAAATAGCTGCTGGCATCAGGGCTTTCTGGTGCCCCAAGTGCCGAAACTCATCCTTGGAAAATAAAGGGAATTAGATTGGGCTCTGTGTCTTTGCTGTCTGCTCATTTCTAAGTGGAGAGGCCTGAGGCCCACTTCTGTGTGGCCCTCAAAATAGGCATGCTTGTAGGAAACACTGGAAATCTCAGCGCAACAACATTTGTCTTGTACTTTGCATCTGGGGACTTAGTGTTCCCCAGATACTAAACACAGGAAAATCGGGGAAAGATCAAAATTGCCCAGGATTGCTAAAACCAACATCTAAAAGGAGGCAGCAAGATAGGAATAAGAGTTTATTGAGAATAGCTGTTTTCAATAATAGGAGGGTGATGGATGAGTTGGGATATGGGAGCCAGCAGGCATCATGATAGAGTTGCTGATTTTGTGCTGTATTGCTTTTATGATTTATATAATATAGTACCATTTTTTTTGATGTTGGAGTAACTTGAGTTAAAAGTATAATGCCCAAGTCTGGTAAGATTATGAGAGCTCTGCCACAACAGTGGATTACACAAATCAGTGAGGATATCATGCAGGGGGCTTAAGTTTACGTCAAAGTGCCATTTTATGCATTTATTTAGTTTCCTTGCTGAGTATGTTAAGTAGACAGTGTTCCACAGTAGGATTTATTGCTGATCAGAATGGTATACAGTTGAGGGACAGATTTTTTGTGAGGAGCTCAATTTGTTAGTTATTTTTTGTGGGGGGAGTGATTTTAGGAATATTGTAATATTCTAGTGTTCAAATAAAAGATTTCATTTAAAACAAAAACAGTACTTGTGAATAGTATAGGGTCCAAAGAATCCCTGGAGATCCCACTGGTCTCTTGGCGTAACTCTGGTAGGGTCTCCGTCGTTCCTGTGCGTTTTCGACATGCTATGTGAGGGTTGGGACATCTGCCCACCCCTTACACCTCAAAGACTGTCAGAGGGCTGGGCTAGGGATAGGGACCCTTTACTCTTTAAATATGGCTCTCTTATAATCCAATACTAATATTAAATTAGGACCGGTACAAAAAAACTCTTGTAAACATATACATGCAACTGTCAAGCCATTTCTAAAACCCTGTGTGCAAGTTTCTTTGGTGCGTGAGGGTGCCACTCTGCGAACATTCTGATGGGTTTGCAGATGACTTGCCAAACACTTCTGCCACACCACATGGGAATGTGTTTGGAAGATCATTGGAAAAAGCAAAAGACCATCACAACAGCCAACACCACCCCCAACAGTTGACAATCTTCTTAAACATGAGATTTCTTTTGAGTATTGGTGCATAACTCCTGTCCACTGACATTTGGCTGAAACTTGTTGAACCAGGGTTTGGACATTTGGAAGTATTTTGATCAAAGCTATGATATGTAGAAATGAGCTGACTTCAAATACTTCCCACATTACGACAAACCTTTTACAGAGATGCAGACATTGGCTAAGTGCCATACTGTATATAAAGGTAAAAATTGCAAACCTAGCAAAAGTTTGAGCTCCATACAAAGGAAACTATGTAGAAATCTCACCTGAATTAGACTCCTGCCTTGGAGATCGACCTCCCCCATGGAAGACACTTAAAATCAAATTTTTCTTGCTACAAAATTTCATGGAGCAATCTTTAAAAAGGGATTGGGTTGGACCACCTGCTATGTGGGTAATAGCACTTACTGGAGTATGGTTTATTCACTGTGACATTCTAAGTACTGGAACCCTGAGGCAGTCTCTTTTCCTGGCAGGGCAGAATATGATATTTCCCCCTGTGCCACCCCCCCCCCCCCACTCCCTGCCCCCCCACACCACCACGTCCAGCATGCTTTGGCCGGTCTACCCAGACGCTTTGTTTAGCAGGCATCCTCAAACCACCAGAGGCCCACCACTTATGGCCCCTCTACCTGACCCCGTGAACATCAGTAGAGACTGCAGGCAGATGCACAGCGGCAGATTTTCCAGGCCCATCACATTTGGGAGTTCAGAATGTATTATGACTGCTTAACTGCAGGTATGTTAGAGGAGGGAGAAAGGAGAGAGAACTCTGTTAAGAGATCAATTAGCAAAGGGCCAGTTACTTTGCTTTGAGCGGCCATTTGTGGTGCTTTCAAGTCATGGACATCAACCACTTGTTCGGTCAAAAAATTGACCCCATCCCTGCTTATTAGGACTCTACTAACAGCAGTTGTCAAGGTCACTGCAGTATCTAGCATCTATGCCAGGTCTCCTTTAAGCCATCACAAATAAATTTCTATGTTACTGAATGGACAACGATGTTGAATTGCAAGGGAGGTGAAAGTTGCATTTCTGCAGGGGAGAGAAGGTACTTTCAGTTCCCCAAGTTGTTAGAAATGCAGGTTGCCAAGCAATAGCATTTTGCACTGGATTCCTCAATAGATTTGGAGTGACAGACTGCCTGTGCATCAAAATTGAGCCTCTAAAGCACAATCCAGTGGCCTAGAGCAATAGGAAGGGATACTTCCTTCTCAATATTCAAGCATCTTCAATACCAGACATGTAATCCCTCTCATAATAAAATTGTATGTGCTGTATTTACATGAAATATATCCGTAAACCCTGTTTAAATAAAAAGAGAGAATGCTGGAAATCTCACTGGGTCAGGTAGGATCTTAGAGATTAGAGAGACAAAAGGGATGATGGTCCGAATTGAAATGGTAATGACAGGTTAGAGAAAGGTAAATCTGGATAGGGTGTGAATGGCGGACTAATGACCATATGCCATTAGAGACAAAGAGAAAAAAAAGAAGAAAGAAGAAAAAAAAACATAAGAATGGGGGGGGGGGGGGGGGGAAGGGAGCCAAAGATGGCCAGAGGTTATGCTCTGAAATTGTTGAACTCGATATTGAGTCCAGAAGGCTGTAAAGTGCCTAAACGAAAGATGAGGTACTGTTCCTCGATCTTGCATTGAACTTCATTGGAACAGTGGAGGAGTCCGAGGACTGAAATATCAGAGTGGAGTGGAGAATTAAAGTGACAGGTAACTGGAAGGTCAGGGTCACACTTATGGACTGAACGGAGGTGTTCCACAAAGCAATCACCCAATCTACGTTTGGTTTCCTCAATGTAGAGAAGATCACATCGTGAGCAGTGAATACAGTATAATAATTTGAAAGAAGTACAAGTAAATCGCTGTTTCATCTGGAAAGAATATTTGGGGCACTGGATAGTAGGAAGGAAGGAGATAAAAAGGCAGATGTTGCATCCTTTTTGTCTCTCTAATCTCTTCTGCCTCCCACCCTATCACAGGCCTACCCTTTTGTTCTTTCTTCCCTTCCCCCTTTCAGTGCTTAAGAATGTGCTCTTTTCGAACACTCGCCAGTTCTGACGAAGGTTCGTCGACCTGAAACATTAACTCAGTTTTTCTCTCCACAGATGCTGCCTGGCCCACTGAGATTTCAGCATTCTCTGTTTTTATTTTAGATTCCAGCATCCGCAGTATTTTGCTTTTATAACCCTATTTAAATGACAGCTTGCTATTTTTTATTTTCAAATATTGGAAGGGATCCTTTCAGCAGAGATAGGCAGACCATCAATGAAAAGATAGTGAGGTTGGGAAATTCAACTTCTGCCCATCAGGCACAAAGTCGTCAGGATTGTCCCGTCGCATACCCAAAGCTGTCCTTTAGGGCCGAACCATCTTCAGCGGTGAGCGTCGGGTGCCAAACAAAGACTATGGCCGGTATATTTACCTGCCGGCGCGAGGGCAGCAAGGGAATGCTGGATCCCGTGGGGAACCTGGAAGTTTCAGCAGCGTGTTTTACAGTGGCTTTTTAACAAAGCTACTGAATTTGATCTGATTTCTGGATTTCAGGACCAATTAGCGGGCATCATGACATCACGCATGGGTCCAATTCAGCTCTGGTGTTTAAAGGAGCACTGCAAAGATGACAGTTGAAGGTTGGTGGTGGACGTTGGAGAGACATTGATTAGAGAGAGATTTGTTTGCTTGGAGAGAGATTCGGTTGATGGGAGAACAAAAAATGCTGTCTATGTCTGAAAGCTGACCCTCGATTTAGTGGTGCTTCACTGGAACTCTTGCTGCAAGGCGTTAGGAGCCTCAGGGAAGTACTATTCTCTGCTGATGGGAAGACGATGCCAGTCTTAAGGAACCAAGAAGGCGTGGCTGGAGAATTCGGCAGAAGTGAGCAGCAGGTGTAAGATTTCTAAATCTCTGGCATTAAATTGACAGCAAGACCGATTCTTTTAAAACAATTTGAAATAGTTTATTAAACACACACACATGCACATCTATCAGCAGTCGTCAGCTATTCCACGGATCGACTTAGTTACAACAGATACGACATCCACGAACCAGATTCTGATTGTTAAAACCAAACTTGGCACAGTCCGTAGAAGAGAAACAATTAAGACAGAAAGAGAATCATGATAGAGGAAGAGTAAAAGAGAGCAGTGTGAAATTAAATCAGAAGATGAGAGTGAAGAACCATCACCATAAATGGTTAAAGTGGTTACCAGGAAGAGTGGTGAAGATATGTGGTCCTTGCACATATTTGGTCAAGATGTTTGATCATGGACAGGTTAGGTTTGTTCACATTGATCATATTTTACCTACAGACATGAAAGTAGTTGAAGGTGGGAATGATTCAATTATTTCTGACTCATCAGATAGTTTTGATACACCAGTAACATATCCTACATCCAATGTGCTGGAAACAAATCCAAGAGAAAGTCAGAATTTAAGTCTGAGTCTGAGTCAGGAAAACAAACAGTCTGAAGTTAGAGAGAGTTCAAATGGAAATCAAGGGCATCCCTTGGAGGAAAACTTTCCTCAGGATCAGCCTCGAATGAGTTTAAATTCAACACCATATTTGGAAGATTCTGTTCAAGAGCAAAGGTATCCTCTTCAAAACAGAAAACAAGTGGTTAAGCGTGATTTGTAAATATGGCAAAATAAGTCCATGGGCTAGATTTTACACTTTTTTTGCATGCATAATACCCACTTAACGCCCATTTTACCGCTGAAATGAGGTCTAACGCCAAGATATCGGCCATTTAGCCACAAAATGGAAACTAAGTGTTACTTTCCCCATGTACGTAACGCTGGGAAAAAATAATACCGCCCGCCCGCTTTTTTTGGGTGGAATCATCAGAATGGGCAAAACCAATGCCCATAATATCGCCCAGCATTACTTTTTGCACGCAATTAATGCCGAGATTCAATAATACCGACCACCCACTTTATTTTGTCATAAAAATCACATTTGCTGAAACTAACACCCAGGAGATCGCCCAGTGTCACTTTCACCACCTCGCCACACGTCTCGCCCACAATATCGCTCGCCCAAAAAAACGGCATGAAAAAGTGGATCTAACCGGAACTACTCACAGCAGTATGGACGCCATGTTCTAAATCACATGTTGCATCATTTAAAAGGCTGCTCTGCTTCAACCTCGGGGGAGTTCGGATGTACTCTGGAGGTTTTTGGAGGTGATGTGAACATCTGAACAAACATCTTTATCATACTGTGGACGATGGGAATTTAATAGGTGTCTTCGTCGGGACATTCATTCTTTGTGACGAATCGATGGAAAACTGATAGCTATTGGAATGGGGCCTGTCCTTTCTCACCCTCTTGATGACCAATTACATGCTGCAGTGTTGAGATGGCAGAAGGTACGCTCGACAGCATCATGCTTAAAGAGGGCGGTAGGTGAGTACTCTGCAAAGATAGGTAAGTTAAAGGTTCTTTTTTTTAAATTGTAAAATGGCGATTAGCAGTAAAACTATCTTGGGAATGTTTTTATAACTTTTTTTTGTGAAATATTTTTGTAAGTTTCCCCCACTCCCTAGGCCCAACCGCAGCCTCGGAGTAAATTTTAAAAATATTTTAAGAACCGCCCGTTTCAGCTAGTTTCACCTTTAACCACCGAGAAACCACTGAGAATATTGGTGCAAGATCCATTTTCTCGCCAGGTGGTATTTCTTACCTTTATTATGGAAATTTTCGTCAGTGTTAATTGCAGAACGTTAGTGATGTTTCTGGATGGCAATCGGGTGGTGAGGGGGTTTAGGGAAAGTCTAGCCCAAGGATTTATTCAGCTATATTTAGAAATAAAACTTAACCACTGTTTTTCTGTTCGAAGAGTTCTGGAACAGAACTTTCCAAACTTGGTGTCAAACTTAGACTCATTCAAGTTTAATCTGAGAAGAGTTTTTCTCCAAGGGCAATCCTTGATCTACATTTTGACTCTTTACAACTGCAGACTGTTGGTCTGCCTGACTCGGACTCAGACTTAAATTCTGACTTTCTCTTGGGCTTGTTTCTTATACATCGGAAGAAGGATTTGCTACTGGTACTCTACTTGTAACAAGACTATCTGACTCATCAGAAATAATCGAATCATTCCAACTTTCAACTCCTTCCACATCTGTAGGTAAAATATGATCAATGTGAACAAACCTAACCTTTTCATGATCAAACATCTTGACTAAATATGTGCAAGGGCCACATATCTTCACTACTCTTCCTGGTAACCACTTTAACCATTTATGGTGATGGTGATGGTTCTTCGTTCTAACCTTCTGATTCAATTTTGAACTTCTCCCTCTTACTCTACCTTGATCATGATTCTCTTTCTGTCTTAATTGTTTCTCTTCTACTGATTGTGCCACGAGAACCTGGTTTGTGGCTGTTGTTTGAGAAACAACTCTGCTGTTGTTCTACCAGTAGTTGTATGAAGAGTATTACAATAAGTATTTAGAAAATTTGCCAGTTTGTGGTCCAATAATAACTGATGTTTTTTTGGATTTGGATCCAACATTTGCTTGATGACGGCACATTTTATAATTTGTACTGTGCGCCATTTGAAGCAGGGTGGTACGGTGGAACCTTGGTATGTTTCACACCATTTCTGCTTGTGAACTATGCAAATTCTTCTGAACAAAATTGTGGTCCATTATCAGACACAATTTCTTCTGCGAGGCCATATGGAGGAGACAATCTTTGCAAATTATCTAGTGTTTTACTTGTTGTTATTTTCCACATTGGAAACACCTCTACCCACTTTGAATGGCTATCAATCACAACAAACAATTGTTGTCCTTCAAGCTCAGCAAAATCTATATGTAACCTTTGCCATACCCTGGGAGGCCATTTCCATGGCTGTAATGGTACTGATGGTGGTTTCTTGCTTACCAATTGACATGTTGTACACTGACTAACGATGTACTCTGCATCTTTATCTAGACCTGGCCACCATAAGTAACTGTGTGCAAAGCTCTTGGTCAAGCACATTCCCAGGTGCTGGTGATGAAGATCTCTGAACAATTTGGACCTGAACTAATTTGGAATAACTACTCTTACACCTCACATGATACAATCTTTATCCACTGATAATTCATTCCTATGAACAAAGTATGGATGAATATCTCTGATATTTGGTTTGGCCAGCCATTTACTATATAATCATACATGTTTGACATAAACGTTTGGTTGCTCTACCAATCTCTTCAGCTGTGACTGGCAGTTTATCAATGTATGAAAAATAGAACACTTCTTTCCTATTGGGTGTAACGTGATGGGGTTGGCAACCTGGACATAGCATCAGCATTACCATCTGACTTAGGGAGAACAACAATGGGTGTAGCCCAATTACTTAGATCTACTTTAGAGATAATGTTCTCAGTTTCTAGTCTTTTGAGTTCTTGCTCAACTTTCTCCTTCAAGGCGTATGGTACGGAACGTGGCTTGAAGTAAACTGGTCTTGCGTCCTACTGTACTCTGACACTCGCCTTGAAGCTTTGGATCAGACTGCCTGTTTCACGGAACACCTTCGGATACTGTTTGATGACATCATCCTTTGATGCAAATCTCGTTTTAACACAAAAAGTCTCATTCCAATCCAGCTTCAGTGATCCCAACCAATTTCTACCTGTTAAGGCACGCTTGTCTGCGGCCTTCACTAAGAGAGGCAAGCTCTGAAACTGATCTTTGTATTTCACCGGTATGGTGATACGTTCTACCCCAGGGATTTGCTCTTCTGAGTAGCCTCGCAGCTCTATCTTCGATTTCTCCAGTGGAAAATCACTCAACTTGTCGAGATGTAGCGATTCCGGTACTACGCTCATGGTTGAACCAGTGTTAATTTCCATGGGTATCCTGATCCCTGCAATGTCTACTTGGATGACGATACTTTTCGAGTCATTGTTAGGTACCCTTGTGCTCCTGATGACATGTATCTCCAGAACCTTCTCGTCCTTTTGCTTCTCTTCAATGTTATGTAGTGTCTGCCAATTTCTACTTATAACATTGAAAGTTGGCTTATTCTTCAGTCGGCATGCCCTCGCAAGATGCCCAGTTTTCTTGCAGAAGCAACATATGAACAGCTTTGAGCGATGTGTTGTCCCAGGCACTGATAGCACAACTTCAATGCACTGTTACCTTGGCCAGTTGCTGAGGCCTTGGGGCGCAACTGCCTTTTACTTTTCACCTGCAGGCAATTCACCTTGGTTGGCTGATGACTGGAAATGGTGCAAAAATCTCGGAAGTATTGGTCAGCCATATCCATCGACATAGCTCTCTGACAAGTTAAACCAAAAGTCAAGTTTGGGGTGGTCAGAATTTTTTTTCTGATTTCTTCATTTTTCATCCCACAAACAAAGTGTTCATGTAATGCTTGATCCTGAAATTTTCCGAAATGACAGTGAATGGAAAGCTTTTTTAAAGTTACAATGTACTCACATATTCTCATCAGTTAATCTTGTATTCCAAAATGATAACTTCCAGCAATTTCCTGGGGCTCAGGACTGTAATGCTGTTTCTCCATCAGTGGCGAGTCCTTTGGCTTGATGGGAACAAGCCCATTTTTCAGGGTTTCATACACCTCAGGGCCTGCTTCAGTCAAGAAAATAGTCCATTTTCTTTCTAACATCACCCGGTTACGGTTTTCATCATCAGTTTAAGAACAACAAGGCTACTGGAGTGGATGGAATCCCTGCTGAGGCACTAAAGTATGGTGGAGAGACACTGTTGGCGTGAATAGATGACCTCATCTCTCTCATCTGGAGGGAGGAGAGCATGCTGGGAGATCTCAGAGATGCAGTGATCATGACCATCTTTAAAAAAGGGGTAAAGTCCAACTGCGGCAACTACAGAGGAATCTTCCTGCTATCAGCCACTGGGAAAGTTGTCACTAGATTCCTCCTCAACCGTCTTCTCCCTGTTGCCGAGGAGCTCCTCCCAGAGTCAACATGGTCCACGATGGCATGCAGGCCACGATCCTTCCCAACAGATCCATTACAGACCCAATCCACATCCGGACCGGGGTCAAACAGGGCTGCGTCATTGCCCCACCCTCTTCTCAATCTTCCTCGCTGCCATGCTCCACCTCGCAGTCACCAAGCTCCCCACTGGAGTGGAACTAAACTACAGAACCAGTGGGAACCTGTTCAACCTTCGCCGACTCCAGGCCAGGCCCAAGACCACCCTAACCTCTGTCATCGAGCTACAGTACGTGGACGATGCCTGCGTCTGCGCACATATAAAGACTGAACTCCAGGACATAGTCGACGTATTTACTGAGGCGTACGAAAGCATGGGCCTTACGCTAAACATCCTTAAGACAACGGTCCTCCACCAGCCTGTCCTCGGCGCACAGCATTGCCCCCAGTCATCAAGATCCATGGCGCGGCCCTGAACAATGTGGGCCATTTCCCATACCTCTGGAGCCTCTTATCAACAAGAGCAGTCATCGATGACAAGATTCAACACTGCTTCCAGTGCACTAGTGCAGCCTTCGGCCGCCTGAGGAAAAGAGTGTTCGAAGACCAGGCCCTCAAATCTGCCACCAAACTCATGGTCTATAGGGCTGTAGTTATTATGTTTAGAATAACTCCACAAGATTGTGTTGTAAGCTTAAATCATTGTGACCTTGGTCTGTTTAATATAACTCCAAAGTGAGGCAGCAATGTGGTGGCCTGCCTTTTATACCTGCTTGCACCAGAGTACACAGGTGACCCATAGGTCTCCCACAGGTGTGCTCTCTGCTGGAAGGTCTTACACACAGGTGAGGTGTGTTGAGTACAAGTTATTTACAGATTGGGGCGATCTGGCAGTCTGCGTTCCCTGGTCGATCGCCTGAGTTGACATCCTGGCATGGGTGAGTTGGTCAGGTCATCGCTGCACGGCAGCTCGGCTGGTCTGGTCAGACTGTCGGGCAAGATGGGTTCATTCTCGTGGTTGACAGCGAGGTCAATTGCTGGTTGGATGTGTGTTGGTGGATCATAGATGGTGGGGTTTTCCTCAAACTGTTCTTGATAGTCCGTGAATCGCAGTTTGGTCTGATCCAAGTGTTTTCTGCACGTTTGCCCATTCAACAATTTCACAATGAACACTCTATTCCCCTTCTTGGCTAAGACAGTGCCAGCAATCCACTTGGGACCGTGACCGTAATTTAGATCAAACACCGGGTCATTGACTTCAATGTCACGCGAGGCCGCCGTGCGATCATGGTACACCTTATGCCTGTGCCGCCTGGTTTCTACGCGATCATTGAGATCCGGGTGGACTAAGGAGAGCCTGATTTTGAGTGCTCTCTTCATTAACAATTCTGCAGGGGAACCCCGGTGAGCGAGTGGGGGTGCGTCCTGTAGCTGAGCAGGACCCTGGATAACCAGGTCTGCAAGGAGCCGTCCATTACATGTCTTAAGCTTTGCTTGATGGTTTGGACTGTTCTTGGTAGTCCGTGAATCGCAGTTTGGTCTGATCCAAGTGTTTTCTGCACGTTTGTCCATTCAACAATTTCACAACAAACACTCCATTCCCCTTCTTGGCTAAGACAGTGCCAGCAGCCGTTGGTTGCGGGTTTAAATGGGGCAGATCTGACATGCTTGATACCATTGCGGGTCATGAATTCGTTGAATTCCGAGTTGGTGAAACATGGTCCATTGTCACTGACAAGGACATCGGGTAACCCATGGGTGGCGAACATGGCCCTGAGACTTTCAATGGTGGTAGTGGACGTATATGATGATATTATACTTTCAATCCATTTTGAGTAAGCGTCCACAGCGACTAGAAACATCTTCCCTAGAAAGGGACCAGGGAAATTTACGTGAACCCTGGACCATGGTTTGGAGGGCCATGACCACAGACTCAGTGGGGCCGCCCTGGGTGCATTGCTCAGCTGTGAGCAAGTGTCGCATTGGTGTACGCTGACTCTAATTTGGAGTCGATGCCGGGCCACCAGATGTGTGACCTAGCGATAGCCTTCATCATGACTATGCCTGGGTGGGTACTGTGTAGGTCACGTATAAACGTTTCCCTGCCCTTTTTGGGCAAAATCACGCAATTCCCCCATAGGAGGCAATTCAACTGGACTGACAGTTCGTCCTTGCATCAGTGAAAAGGCTTAATTTCCTCTTGCATTTCCCCGGGAACCCTCGACCTGCTCCCATTGAGGATGCATCTTTTTACTAGTGATAACAGGGGGTCTTGGCTGATCCAGTACCTGTTCTGGCAAGCCATGACGGGTGACCCCTCGCTCTCAAAGGCATCCATTACCAGAATCAAGTCTGCGGGTTGTGCTATTTCCACCCGGCAATGGCAACCGACTGAGGGTGTCAACGTAGTTCTCTGTAGCTGGTCTGTGGCGGATTATATAGTCATATGCAGACAACGTTAGTGCCCATCTTTGGAGGGGGGCTGAAGCATTGGTGTTGATACCTTTGCTTTCTGAAAGCAGTGATGTGGGCGGTTGTGGTTAGTTTCGAGCTTGAATCGGAGCCCAAATAGATATTGGTGCATTTTCTTAACCCCGTATACACAAGCCAGCGCTTCTTTCTCAACCTTACTATAGGCTCTTTCAGTCTTGGACAAACTTCTGGACACGTATGCAACTGGTTGCAGTTTGCCTGATACATCGGCTTGCTGTAACACACACCCGACCCCGTACGATGACGCATCACATGCTAGTACCAAACGTTTACATGGATCATACAATACAAGTAATTTGTTGGAGCATAGCAGGTTTCTAGCCTTGTTAAAGGCTGTTTCTTGAGATTTACCCCAAACACAGTCGTCAGCCTTGCATAGCAGCAAATGCAAAGTTCCAGCAAAGTGCTCAACCCCGGTAGAAAGTTACCAAAGTAGTTGAGGAGTCCCAGGAACGAATGCAGCTCCTTCACGTTTTGTGGTCTGGGTGCATTCTTGATGGCTTTCGTCTTTGAGTCCGCGGGTCTGATGTCGTCCGCCGCAATCTTTCTCCCCAGATATTCGACCTCTGGCACCAGGAAAACACAGTTGGAGCATTTCAGCCTGATTCCCACTCTGTCCAGTTGCTTTAGAACCTCTTCCAGGTTGTGCAAGTGTTCGGTGGTGATTCGACCAGTGATTAAAATGTCGTCCTGGAACACCACTGTACATGGATCCGATTTCAGCAGACTCTCCATGTTCCTCTGGAAAATGGCCACTGCCGAGCGAATCCCAAAGGGGCATCTGTGATACACAAATAGTCCTTTGTGCGTGTTGATGCATGACAACTTCTTTAACGGTTCAGCCAGCTCCTGCATCATGTAAGCAGAGGTGAGGTCTAACTTGGTGAACGACTTTACCCCTGCTAGCATTGCGAATAAGTCCTCTGCTTTGGGTAGTGGGTACTGGTCTTGTAACGAGGTTGATCGTCACCTTGTAGTCTCTGCAGAGTCTGATCATCCCATCGCTCTTTAGCACCGGCACAATTGGACTGGCCCACTCATTGAACTCGACTGGTGATATGAATCCCTCTCGTTGAAATCTGTCCAGCTCGATCTCGACTTTCTCTCGCATCATATATGGGACTGCTCAGGTCTTGTGATGAACGGGCCGTGCCCCAGGAACAAGGTGGATCTGCACTTTAGCACCTGTGAAGTTGCCGATGCCTGGCTCAAATAACGCTGGGAATTTATTTAGCACCTGGGCGCATGGGGTGTCATCCACCAAGGACAGGGCTTTGATGTCATCCCAGTTCCACTGGATCTTGCCTAGCCAGCTCCTGCCGAACAGCATAGGGCCATCGCCTGGTACAGTGCATAGTGGTAAATCATGCACCATTCTCTCATACGATACGTTCACTGGTGCACTGCCGATAACAGGTAGAAGTTCTTTGATGTAAGTGCGCAACGTAGTGTGAATCAGGCTCAGTTTTGGCCTCTGTGTCTTGTTGCCCCACAGTTTCTCAAAAGCCTTCTGGCTCATAAT
Organism: Pristiophorus japonicus; assembly: GCF_044704955.1. NCBI lineage: Eukaryota > Metazoa > Chordata > Chondrichthyes > Pristiophoridae > Pristiophorus > Pristiophorus japonicus. The sequence continues at coordinate 246,689,601 of NC_091978.1, read as the reverse complement.
TGATTGGCTTGCTCCTGTGTCCAGTTCCATGGAGACTGAAATGCCGTTAAGTTTGACTTTTAACATTATTGGAGGGCTTTTGGTGGTGAAGGTGTGTACCACATACACTTCCTTCTCATTCTCCAGCTGAGTTGCCTTTCCTGCTCGTTCAGCGTGATCCGCGCTGTATTGGTCATCCTCTGCTGACTTTGCCACGTGGTGAGTCTGAGGTCGCTTGCACAATCGCTGGAGGTACCCCATTGTTCGACAGCCCCTGCACACGTAGTGCTCGAAACGACATTAATGGGCTCAGTGACTGCCCCCGCAGCGCTAGCATGGCGTTAATGGATTCACATGAGCACTCCCCAGCAGCCTCTGAGTCACCCTGGGCCTGGCCTCTGCAGCCATGTGGGCCCCATCGCGTACAGCCCTGCCTGCTGAAGGCATTATTTTAAGGACAGTACTTGCCAGTAAGTCTCAATTCTGTGAAGATATCTGCTTCATGTTGTCGCTCGTGGATATGGGCTATCATGATGGCTTTGCTCAGATCCAGGGATTCGGCAGACAGCAGCTTGCAAAGGATGCCCTCGTGGCCAATTCCAAGCAGGAAAAAGTCCCGCAACATTTCCCCCAAGGATCCTACAAAGTCGCACTGCCCCGCAAGGCGTCTAAGGTCGGCGATGAAACTCGGCACGTTCTGACCCTCAGAGCGACGGTGTGTGTAAAAGCGGTACATGGCCATCAGGATGCTCTCCTTTGGCTTGAGGTGCTCCTTAGCTAGCGTGCACAGCTCTGCGTACGATTTGTCCGTTAGTTTGGCCGGTGCCAGCAAGTTCTTAAGGAGGCCATATACCGATGATCCGCATACGGTGAGGAGAATCGGCCTGCGCTTGATCTCTGTTTCAGCCGTGTCCAATTCATTGGCCACAAAGTACAGGTCAAGGCACTCAATGAAGGCTTCCCAATCATCACCCGCAATAAATCTCACAAGAATACCAACGGCAGCCATTTCCACGTGAAAGTTTGTGATCTGTAACTCGTCGCCAGTTGTTATGTTTAGAATAACTCCACGAGGCTGTGTTGTAAACTTAAACTATTGTAACCTTCATCTGTTTAATATAACTGCAAAGTGAGGCAGCAAAATGGTGGCCTTCCTTTTATACCTGCGTGCACCAGGGTACACAAAGGTGACCAATAGGTCTTCCAAAGGTGTGCCCTCTGGTGGCAGGTCTTACACACAGGTGAGGTTCACATACATAACAGTAGTAATAGCCGCCCTCCTATATAGCTCAGAGATATGGACCATGTACAGTAGACACCTCAAGTCGCTGGAGAAAAATCACCAACGATGTCTCCACAAAATTCTACAAATCCCCTGGGAGGACAGACGTACCAACAGTAGCATCCTTGACCAGGCCAACATCCCCAGCATTGAAGCACCACTGGGCAGGCCACATTATCCACTTGCCAGACATAAGATTCCCAAAGCAAGCGCTCTACTCGGAACTCCTTTGCGGCAAACGAGCCAAAGGTGGGCAGAGGAAACGTTACAAGGACATCCTCAAAGCCTGCCTGATAAACATAGAAATATAGAAACATAGAAAATAGGTGCAGGAGTAGGCCATTCGGCCCTTCTAGCCTGCACCGCCATTCAATGAGTTCATGGCTGAACATTCAACTTCAGTACCCCATTCCTGCTTTCTCGCCATACCCCTTGATCCCCCTAGTAGTAAGGACCTCATCTAACTCCTTTTTGAATATATTTAGTGAATTGGCCTCAACAACTTTCTGTGGTAGAGAATTCCACAGGTTCACCACTCTCTGGGTGAAGAAGTTCCTCCGCATCTCGGTCCTAAATGGCTTACCCCTTATCCTTAGACTGTGACCTCTGGTTCTGGACTTCCCCAACATTGGGAACATTCTTCCTGCATCTAACCTGTCTAACCCCGTCAGAATTTTAAACGTTTCTATGAGGTCCCCTCTCATTCTTCTGAACTCCAGTGAATACAAGCCCAGTTGATCCAGTCTTTCTTGATAGGTCCGTCCCGCCATCCCGGGAATCAGTCTGGTGAACCTTCGCTGCACTCCCTCAATAGCAAGAATGTCCTTCCTCAGGTTAGGAGACCAAAACTGTACACAATAAAGTGCAACATCCCCACCGACACCTGGGAATTCCTGGCCAAAGACCGCTATAAGTGGAGGAAGTGCATCCGGGAAGGCGCTGAGCACCTCGAGTCTCATTGCTGAGAGCGCGCAGAAATCAAGTGCAGGCAGCGGAAAGAGCATGCAGCAAATCTGTCCCACCCTCCCTTACCCTCAACGACTATCTGTCCCACCTGTGACAGGGACTGTAGCTCTTGTATTGGACTGTCCAGCCATCTAAGGATTCATTTTAAGAGTGGAAGCAAGTCTTCCTCGATTCTGAGGGACTGCCTATGATGATGATGATCATCGGGGACTTCGACGATACAATTTGCAGTGAAAACATTTCTAGCCACTCCACATATACTCCGAAAGTCTCTCGGTCATGATGGAACTCACCCAAATGCCCTTTTATTTCCATTGGCGTAGCCATCTGGACTCTGGCAATGTCAACAGTGTGCTTGAAATTTACCTTGGATTTTTAGCTGTGCTAAAAAACAAAGAACCTTTCAAAGTCTCTCTGTTGTTTGGCTGGAATCATCCAACAATAACAATGTCAGCTAGGGAATCCAATTATCCCATCCTCGTCGCCAATGTGATATATTCTTTACGAATCACAAACACACAGACTACAAGATGGTCCTTTTATTGTATTTATATCAGCAATTGCAGTACCACAGTAGTCCCCTAGGTGGAGCAGTAGTCCACTAGGGGGAGCTATATATTACAGTGGCGAGTTCTTGGATACTCTGCAGGAAGAGATTTAATGAGCTCGTGAGGACAGAAAAGGTGAGTACAATGCCACATTCAATTACATCCTGATGCGTGTATCACCCCAACTCACTCACTCTGCCTTCCCAAGCCTACTTTTGCACATCATTCCTCACACCAACCAACCGTGCAGGTGCACCCATCCTTCACTGTCTAAGAACCAACTCACATCCCCATCTGACAATCCATCATTGACACTCACCCTCATCTTAATGTAATGTCATGCCTCTCCCTCATAATCACCCTGTATCCGCATTGATGGCGGTGGGAGACGGAGAGTCGGGAAGCTCCCAGATATCTAGTGACAGAATTAAATAACACACAGGCACTTGGGATACTATAGTCAATCATGTTGACTTGATGTCAGCAGTCAGTGGAATATGAACATGTGCATAATTTTCACTTAAAACATTCTTATCATTTAAAAAAAATTTGTTCCTGGGTGTGGGCGTCACTGGCAAGGCCAGCATTTATTGCCTATCCCTAATTGCCCTTCAGAAGGTGGTGGTGAGCCGCCTACTTGAACTGCTACAGTCCATGCGGTGAAGGTACTCCTACAGTGCTGTTAGGGAGGGAGTTCCAGGATATTGACCCAGCAACGATGAAGAAACGGTGATATATTTCCAAGTCAGGATGGTGTGTGACTTGGAGGGGAACTTGGAAGTGAAGGTGTTCCCATGCACCTGCTGCCCTTGTCCTTCCAGGTGGTGGAGATCACTGGTTTGGGAGGTGCTGTCGAAGAAGCCTTGGCGAGTTGCTGCAGTGCATCTTGTAGATGATACACACTGCAGCCACGGTGTGCTGGTGGTGGAGGGAGTGAATGTTTAAGGTAGTGGATGGGTGCCAATCAAGCGAGCTGCTTTGGTCTGCATGGTGTGGAGCTTTTTGATTGTTGTTGGAGCTGCACTCATCCAGACAAATGAAGAGTATTCCATCACACTCCTGACTTGTGCCTTGAGGCTTTGAGGAGTCAGCAGCTGAGACACTCAGCACAGAATAACTAGCCTCTGACCTGCTTTTTAGCCACTGTATTTATGTGGCTGCTCCAGTTAAGTTTCTGTTCAATGATGACCCCTAGGATGTTGATGATGGGAGATTTGGTGATTGTTATGCCATTGAATGTCAAAGGACAGCAGTTAGAATCTTGTTTGTTGGAGATAGATATTACCTGATACTTGAGAGGCGTGAATTTTACTTGCTCTTATCAGCCCAAACTTGAATGTTGTCCAGGTCTTGTTGCATGCAAGCATGCACTGCTTCTTTATCTGAGGAGTTGCGAATGGAACTGAACACTGTGCAGTCATCAGCAAACATCCCCACTTCTAACCTTATGATGGATGGAAGGTCATCGATGAAGCAGCTGAAGATAGTTGTGCCTAGGATACTGCCCCAAGGAACTCCTGCAGTGATGTCCTGAGGCTGAGATGATTCACCTCCAACAACCACAAACATCTTCCCTTGTGCTAGGTATGACTCCAGCCCGTGGTGGGTTTTCCCCCTGATTCCCATTGACTTCAATTTTACTTAGGCTCCTTGATGCCGCACTCGGTCAAATGCTGCCGATGTCAAGGGCAATCACTCTCACCTCACCTCTGGAATTCGGCTCTTTTGTCTATGTTTGGGCCAAGGCTGGAATGAGGTCTGCAACTGAATGGTCCTGGTGGAACCCATGATGACAGTTCTAATTCATGTCTTTACTCTCCCACAGCCCCATCAAGTGTCCAACAGCCAGTCGAACCAGAGGAAGAAGACTCCTCAGAGGAGGTCGCGAACTCTGAGAGTGCACCATCACCAGAAGTAGACACACCAAGCACCAACACAGATACACCCATGTCGGTGGGACCATTAAGTCATAAAGTCGTGTTTTCACCTTGTAAGATCTGTAAGATCTGTCAGAAGAGACCTGTCCATGACCACAACAAACCATGCGGTGTACAGGTATATTGTAAATAAGCACAATCGATTTTATTAAGTGGTTTACTTCTAGTACAAAGAAATAATACTTAACAAGTTGATAGTCGACAGTCTGTTCCTTGAAACCTCAATGGAAGCCCACTGTGTGACTGTGGTGCAGTCACTTACTGTGCTCTGTTCACTGTAGTTCTCTTCCAGTCTTCCTCTGTTTTTGCGCTGCCTTCAGGGTTCAAAAGCTGCTTCTCTTATACCTTTTTTTCCTTTTCAAAAGCTGTGATAGCTGCAGCTGCTTGAGCCTCATAATACATCTCATTCTAAGCCTTTGATCTTCAATAGCACAGTCTATCGTTATCTTGCTATTCTCCCTTTTGTAGAAGCAACCATTTTTTCTCTGAGGACTTCTACACAAGCAACTTTACACATAATTCATTACTAAAATTAGAATAAGAAATGATGCATGCTGCAGATCCTTATCTTACTAATTAATATTCTGGCCTTGACCATCCTAGCTCTAAAAAAGCTGTCTCAGCAGTTAAAAAACGGTTAACATAATATTGGCTCAATCTACCATCATGCTTTGCTAAAAATAGTTAGCAAAGCTTACACACATTTTAGTTCATTTTATCATATGATAGTTAAACAAAAGCATTATTAAAGCACGATCACAACATGCAGGTAAGTTTCATTTCACAACCGGGTGTCTCACAGATCACATGTGAGCAAAAGCAGATGGTGCAGAAAGGGGGAGCAGTGGAGAGTCCTCGCCAGAGGGAGCATGATGCTTCAAGCTCTGCTCAGCTGGATGCAAATGCTGAACCTCAGGGGCCGTCGACAAATCGGATGATTCTGGAGGAGCAGCAAAATGTGCGTGAGGTTTTGGCAGGATTTCCAGCCACTATGTGCTCATTTGCAGGGAGAATGGTGGAGTCCATCTCAAGTATGACGCAGGCCATGGCTATGATGTGTTTGTCCATGGAAAGGGTGGCCACCTGCATGGAGCATCAAACACAAACGAGTGCATGCTTGCCTTACCAACAGCTTGCACACTCTGAACGTCACTTTAGCAAGGATGGATAAAAATCTAGAATTGGCCCCATTGATGTGCAGCAAAGTGCTCTCCAGCTCATTGCTAGCAGGGAAGTGCAGGTGGCCCATGGGAGGGATGATGGTGAGAGGAGACATAGAAACAGGGGCTCTGTTCAAAGCACTTCCACTTCTCACACGTTGCTCCCCTTCCCCCTGTCAGAACCCCACATGCTGCCCCTGCACAGTTGCAAGTGGAACAGTCGTTGGCGGGGCCCCCACCGGCTCCCAAACCTAGAGGACATCAGCGGAAACCATCTCAGCAGTTAGAGCATGGATGTGAGCAGCCTACCTCTACCTCTATTGAAACCACAGGGGCTGCTCGACATGGAAATGCTAGGAAGAGGATGATGAAAGAATTCTAGATACACAAGGGTCTGTACATGGGTGTGTTAGGCATTGTTATACTGTGAAGGTTATGTTGATATTTGGAGGCACATAAAATTGTTTCTTTGCACCACTTGCTTGTCTTGTCCATTTTTGCCTGCTGCCTGGCAAGTGGCCTTATCACCTGTAATGAATGGTAAGGCATGATTTAACTGCAAGTAATGGGTGTCTGTGAAAGGAATAGTTTGGTGACTGTAGAACTACTTTGTAGTTGGGGGTGGGGGGGGGGGGGAAGTGTGTTCAGCATTTGGGTGCCAGATGGGTGCAGTTGTGCAACCTAACTAAATCGTGTCATCATGAGGCCATCTCGGGCATCCTAGGCAGCAGTCTGCACTGCTGTTGGTGCCAGTTCCACATAATGTTCCTGCTCCTCCTCCGAAGAGGCTCTGCGCTCTGCACCTTGCTCCTTCAGCAGCTCCAATCTTCGCTGCTGCGCTACGTTGTGCAGACTGCAGCAGACCACCATCATTCTGGAGAACCTGGCTGGTGCATTTGGAAGGGCTCCTCCAGATCTGTCCAGGCATCTGAAGCACATCTTCAGCAATCCGATTGCTTGCTCAATTACACATCTTGTCATAATTTGGCTTTGCTTGTAGCACTGTTCGTCCTCATTGCTTGGCCTCCTCAAGTGTGTCATCAACCACGTTTTCAGTGGATAGTCCTTGTCTCCAAGCAGCCAGCCAATAAGTCTGGTTACAGGTGTGAACTGCTGAGGGAGGGTGGACTGGCACAGGACGTATGAATCATGACAGCTGTCAGGGAATCTGGTGCACACATACATGATGATCTTTTTGTGGTTGCAAACGAGCTGCACATTGATGGAGTGGAACCCCTTCTGGTTCACGAACACATCTGGGTGATCTGGGGGTGCCTTGATGGCCACTTATGTGCAGTCGATGATGTCCTGCACCTGTGGGAAGCCAGCCAGAGCTGCAAAGCCGAGTGCCTGCTCATTCTGTCTGGCTTCATCAGTAGCAACATTTACATAAGTGCCTGACTTGTCAAATATGGCATTGTTCACCTGGGTGATACATTTGTGGGCGGCCAACTGAGAAATCCTGCAAATATCTCCTGCAGATCCCTGGAAAGAGCCTGAGGTGAAGAAGTTGAGGGTGGTGGTGACTTTGACAGCCACTGGTAATGTGTGTTCACCAGGTCCTCTGGGCAGCAGGTTCTCTTCCAGCAAGTTACAAATATCTGCAAGACCTGACACAATAGCCTCCTGAGGCACTGGTGTTCAGTCATATCCAGGAAGTTGATCCTTTGCCTATATCCCCTGTGTTGGGGGTATCGCCCCCTGTGAGCTGCACCCCTGTGCTGATCCTCGCTCTCCTGTGGAGCGGAAGGTCGGTGAGGAGAAGGCTGCTGCTGGTGCTGCTGGTGTTGTTGCTGCTGGGGCTCTTCTTGGTCCTCATCTGAGGTCCAAGGTGAAATAGCATAAGCGGCACTCATGCTGATCTGATATATGACAGATGTAAAGTGGAGATCAGACACATAATCCTCCAATATCGTGAGAGTGACTTCCAAAGTTCTAGGAATCACCGACAAAATCCTGAAGGCAAACTCTCAGAACAAGTGCTGTGAGCAAAAGCCTTTCCCTTAGGCAAGGGTGCAGGTGTGAGGTCTCAGTACTTATCAAATTTTTTCACTGTCATTTGTTCAGCCCCTCAATTGCCGCTTTGCTCTCACCTTGCTTTCACTGGCGAGGTCTAGGAAGCCCCGAAATCCCATGCACACACAGTAACACTTGAAACCACAAGTAAAAAGACACTTAATAGCCTCTTAACTAGCTGTTAATTGCTTTAATTGCCAACCTGGCTCTCCTGAGGGGCTTTCTCGCTTGCAGCCGAACACGCTGCAGTTAAATGCGGCAGTAGGTGGTGTGAAGCCAGCTTCCCAACGCGCTGCCACTGTCAGCACTTTTAAGCTCCCATCCACTCCCAAACCCACTCACTCCTGGTAAAATCCCGACGTATGTTGCAGCTTGTTGGTTGTTTAGAGTGGGAAATTGCCTGCTGTTCCTCGCACCACAAAAATCCTCCCAGAAACATTTCTGATCTTTGTTCTGAACAGCCAACAGCACTCCCTTTAAGAACCGCTGGTTATGCGGCTCACCATCTGGTACAAATGTGCAAAACATGCACAGTTCATATCGAATCCATTTGTACCTGAAAATTGCAAACGGTGTTCTACAACGGGTATAGCAACCTGGTTTGCATAATTAGGCAGCCTTTGACCTGAAGCAGGCAGGTTTGGTGCTTGTTCATTTACAAGTCCTTATGGAAATTGGATCAAGCGGGCTTTGTGCGTCCATGCCCCGCTCCCCACACTTTCAATTGTTGGCTGCCCATTTTTCAGGTGAGAAATAGGCAGTCAGCAGCTGAAAATCAAACACATCTTTTTGAGCGTGAGCGTAGAAATATTTGAGGTTGAAAATTCCTGATTGAGGTTGGGCCTGATTTTCCTTGCTAGTACCAGGGCACTTTGTTTATGGTTGCTGAAGTTCTAAGTCCTTCATTAAAAGCACTCTTATCTTCAGGGAGTTTCCTTTGTATGCTCCTGTATGCAGCCAGGTTCTGAAAAAGGAGCTAGCAGTAAATACAGAAAAATGGCTACAACAGCTGAACCACACTCATTGACGATGATTAAAAGGAGTATTAGGAGATAAGAGAAAATAAAACGTGGATTACAGATAAAAACAAGGATTGGAAGATTTTTCTTAAGCTATCGAAGTAGCAGTGTGCTAAAGACTAGATAGAAGATAAATTGAGCCAAGTGTTAGAGGATCAGGCAATGTCAGGTGTGAAATAGGAATTGAACATCAGTTTTCACCCATGTAAAACTGAACAATTGCTGAACATCGTCAGGCATTTTCCAGAATTGATAACAAGGGCCATAGGCAGCAAATTTAGAATAGTGCACACACTTTACAAAGTCCCCACTCCACTTCCCCCACATCATTGGTGATTACATTTCTAAGGAGGCCTTGGGGCATGCTCCCAGAATGTTTTTATTCTTTATTTTCTGGTTAATTTCAAACACCGACAACATTTATTTTTAAGATTTAAAAATCATGTAGGAAAAATAAGTAACATTTGAGTATATCCACATTCAACAAACCATCTGACGAAAGGTCAGCGACCTGAAATGTTAACTCAGTTTCTCTCTCCACAGATGCTGCCTGACCTGCTGAGTGTTTCCAATACTGTCTGTTTTTACTTCAACAGACCATTACTTAACAGTCACTCTCCTCTTCATAGAGGCACTCTTTCCCCCTTTAGCCCATTGCAGTTCAAAGGCATTCTCCATATTGAACGAGATGGGTCCTGGTATTTACGGAAGGCGTGAAGGAAGTGGAGACGACAGTCAGCGGCTGGGAAGCAAGGAAATACAAGAAAAGTGGGGTCCTGTCGATTTTACCGGCAGGACGCCATTTCAATTTTTTTACTTAATTTCCCGCATGGCAACCAGCCAATTTGACAGGCAGGTTGGCTCAGGGGAGAGGGTTTGGAGATCACGGGGAGGGGGGAGATCACAGTGGAGAGACATCAGATCACGGGGGGGGTTGATCTCGAGGGAGCGACATCGGATTGCGGGGAGGAATCAGGAGATTACAGGGAGGGGGGAGATCACGGGGGGAGACATCGTATCCTGGAAAGGATCTGGAGATCATGGGGGGAGACATCGTATCCCGGGGAGGTTCTGGACATTGCGAGTGGGAGACATCAGATCGTTGCGGAGATGGAGGCAGATTGCAGCAGGTTAGCTTGGGGGTTGGGGGGGGGTACACTCCTGTTGCTCCTGACCCACAAGCACTGCTGGATCCAGCAGTTCTCACCTCCCTTCAGCTGCTGAGTTTCCTGAGCCCTGGAAAACCCAGCCCACAGCTGTTAAATCCAAATGGCTGCGAAAATCTGAGGTAAGCAGCCTCATAGAATCATAGAATCATAGAAAATTACGACACAGAAGGAGGCCATTCCGTGTCGGTCGAAAAAGAGCTACCCAGCCTAATCCCACCTTCCAGCACTAGGCCCGTAGCCCTGTAGGTCTCGACTTTCTGAGTGCACATCCAAATACTTTTTAAATGTGGTGAGGGTTTCTGCGTTTCCCACCCTTTCAGGCAGTGAGTTCCATACCACCACCACCCTCTGGGTGAAAATATTTTTCCTCATCTCCCCTCTAATCCTTCTACCAACTACTTTAAATCTATGCCCCCTGGTTTTGACCCCTCTGCTAAGGGAAACAGGTCCTTCCTAACCACTCTATCTAGGCCCCTCGTAATTTTATACACCTCAATGAGGTCTCCCCTCAGTCTCCTCTGTTCCAAAGAAAACAACCCCAGCCTATCCAATCTTTCCTCATAGTTAAAATATTCCAGTCCTGGCAGCATCCTCGTAAATCTCCTCTGTACCCTCTCTGGTGCAATCACATAGTTCCTATCATGTGGTGACCAGAACTGCACGCAGTACTCAAGCTGTGGCCTAACTAGTGTTTTATACAGTTCAAGTATAACTTTCCTGTTCTTATATTCTATGCCTCGACTAATAAAGAAAAGCTATCCATATGCCTTTTTAACTACCTTATCGAACTGTCCTGCTACCTTTAAGGATCTGTGGACATACATTCCAAGGTCCCTCTGTTCCTCCACACCTCTCAGTATCCTTCCATTTATTATGTATTTCCTTGCCTTGTTGCCCCTCCGCAAATGCATTACCTCACACTTTTCCGGATTGAATTCCATTTTCCACTTATCTGCCTAACTGACCAATTCACTGATATCTTCCTGCAGTCTAAAGCTTTCCTCCTCACTGTCAATTTTTGTATCACCTGCAAATTTCTTTATCATGCCCCCTACATTTAAGTCTAAATCATTAATATATATTACAAAAAGCAAGGGACCGAGTACTGAGCACTGTGGAACCCCACTGGAAACAGCCTTCCAGTCACAAAAACACCCGTCAACCATTACCCTTTGCTTCCTGCGACTGATCCAATTTTGGATCCAATTTGCCACTTTCCAATGGGCTTTTACTTTATTGATCAGCCTGCCATGTGGGACCTTGTCAAAAGCCTTGCTAAAATCCACGTCGGCTACATCAACTGCCTCATTAACATATTATAATTTCTGACCCGCCTCTCAAGAGCGGGTTACTTGCCCGACCCCCAAGACACCCCGGTTAACCCGGAAGTAGATGTGTTAGTGTCTGGCTGGAGGTCAGGTTTCCCATTTACCCCAGCCCTCTGCTGCCTATCCTGGGGGGGGGGGGGGCTAAAATTCTTCCAATCATCTCTTATTTAATTCCAGCCCCTCAGTTCACAGAGACACATTGTATACTTTAACCCCTCTCTCCTCCCCAGTTTATTTAGGCCCAGATCCCAGTTTATAGAGACATTTCTGTTATGTATGCAACCCTATGGGCCCAAGTTTCGGGCCGCACCTAGAACGGCGCAGTCCCGACCTGGACGCCCATTTTGCGCGCCACAAAGTGCACCTAAAAAAACCCTCCGTATTCTCCACCCCGCTGCAGGTCCTCTGGCCCTCGGCGCAGCGCAGCAGGAGCTGTAGGGGGCGGAGCCAGGTCCCTGCGCTGAAAACAGTGCCGGGACCTCTGCACATGCGCGCTACAGTGGGCACGCAAGTGCAGTAGCTCCAGGCGCCCGAAACTGTGTGGGAGGGGCCCGAAGCACGCAGCCCCTAGCCCTGGCCGAATGGCCTCACTGGAGCTGCGTGAATAAGGCTCCTCCCACGGCCAGCTCCTGCTTACTCCTGACCCGACTCGACTCCCGCTTCCCGCCTCTGGACCGGACTGGACCCGACCCGACTCCCGCTCCCGCTCCCCCCCCCCCCCCAACTGGACCCGACCCGACTCCCGCTCCCCCCCCTCCCCCGGACCAGATCCTACCCGACTCCCGGTTCCCCCCCCATCCCCGGACCCGACCCGACTCCCGCTCCCCCACCCCGGACCCGACCCGACCCGACTCCCGGTCCCCCCCCCAAACCCCCCGACTGGACCCGACCCGACTCCCGCTCCCCCCCGCCCCCGCCCCCGGACTGGATCCGACCTGACTTCCCTCTCCCCGACCTGACCTCCCTCTCCCTCCCTCCCTCCCCCCGACCCGAACCGAACCGACCTCCCTCCCTCCCTCCCACCACCCCCCCCGACCCGACCCAACGCCACCTACCTGTAAATCTGGTGCTGGGGACGGGCCCTGCCTGAAGTCTCGGGCCCAGCCCATTCAGCCTCCCTCCCCCTTCTCCTTCCCCCCCCCCCAATCTCCTTCCCCCCCCATCTCCTCCCCCCATCTCCTTCCCCCCCCAATCTCCTCCCCCCATCTCCTTCCCCCCCCCAATCTCCTCCCCCCCATCTCCTTTCCCCCCCAATCTCCTTCCCCGCCCAATCTCCTTCCCCCCATCTCCTTCCCACACTCCATCTCCTTCCCCCGCATCTCCTTCCCCCCCCAACTCCTTTCCCCCCCATCTCCTTTCGCCCCCTTCTCTCCTTTATCCCCTTCTCCCCCCTCTCCCCTTCTCCCCCTCCCCCATCCCTCCCCCTTCCCTCCCTCTGCTCCCCACCTCTCTCCCTCTACCCCCCTCCTCCCCCTCCCCTCGCTGTCAGAAACACAGACACTGACAGACAGAGAGTGAGAGACACACACAGACAGAGAGATAGAGACACTGACAGAGACACACTGGGGGGGGGGGCATCCCAGCATGCTGTTGGAGGGCTCCCGGTGCTGCAGTCGGTAAGTAGAAAATGTTTTATTTATTGAATTAAAAAAAAAATGTTTTCTTATTAATTTTATTTGATTGATTTATTGGTTAATTTATTATGTATTTATGTATTTATCATTTATTATTGATGATGGCACTTTATTTGTAAAACTGAAGTGTTTAATGTGTAAACTTCCCTTTAAACCCCCCCCCATTCCCTACGCCTGATTTGTAACCTACGCCTGATTTTCTAAAGTGTAGACAAGGTTTTTTCGAGCGTACAAAAATCTTCACTTACTCCATTCTAAGTTAGTTTGGAGTAAGTTTTCACTGACGAAACTTTGAAAACAGGCGTAAGTGGCCGGACACGCCGCCTTTTGAAAAAAAAATTCTGTTCCAAAGTGAAACTGTTCTAACTGACTAGAACTGGAGCAAACTAAATGACGAGAATTCCGATTTCTAAGATACTCTATTCTACACCAGTTGCTCCTAAAAATCAGGAGCAAATCATGTGGAAACTTGGGGTCAAAATAACCAGCATTCTACCGCCACGAGAGGGCGTATCTGTTGGAGTCCCAAGGGATCCCAGCATCCCTTGGTAGTACTGTATATAAGCAGGTCTCCCATGCTGTACGAGCACTCTGGAGTTAGAATAAAGAGACTAAGGTCACACTTACTCATGTCTACAGTACTCAATCACATTAGTTATTTTGGACATAACAACTGGCGACAAGATAACAAACCATCACGCAAAAATGCAGAGAACTGTTGGTATCCTGAAGAAATTCTCAGAAGGGGATGATTGGGAGGCCTTCGTGGAGTGACTCGACCAATACTTCATGGCCAATGAGCTGAAAAGGAATGAGAATGCTGCCAAACAAAGAGCGATCCTCCTCACCATCTGCAGGGCAACAACCTATGGCCTCATGAAGAATCTTCTTGCTCCGGTGAAACCAACAACCAAATTGAATGAAGAACTGTGTACGCTGGTCCGGGGGCACCTAAATCCGAAGGAGAGTGTTCTGATGGCAAGGTATTGATTTTACACATGTCAACGGTCTGAAGGCCAGGTAGTGGCGAGCTACGTTGCCGAACTAAGGCGCCTTGCAGGACATTGCGAATTTGATGGATTCCTGGAGCAAATGCTAAGAGACTTTTTTGTGCTTGGCATTGGCCATGAGGTTATCCTTTGCAAACTATTGACTGATGAAACACCGAATCTGAGCAAAGCCATAACGATAGCCCAGGATTTATGTCCACCAGAGATAACACCAAACAAATTTCGCAGCATAAAGTTGTTTCGGCAAGTACTGTCACAAAGTAACGTCGTTTTCAGGCAGGAATGTACATGGCAGAGTTACACACCTGCAGCTGCACGACCTCAGATGACTCAGAGTCCACCATCAAGCGTTAATGCGAGGCAGTTAACACCTTGTTGGCGCTGCGGAGGTGATCATCGAGCCCATCAATGCCGCTTCAAACACTATGCGTGCAAAGGCTATGGAACAATGGGACACCTCCAGCGAATGTGCAGATGAGCTACAAACCCTGCAAACCACCATGTTGCAGAGGAAGACCGATCCATGGCAGATAAAACTGAACTACAGACTCAAACCAAGAAGGCAGAAGTGTATGGGGTACACACCTTCACCACGAAATGTCCACCGATCATATTAAAAGTGGAACTGAATGAAATTCCAGTATCCATGGAATTGGACACGGGTGCGAGTCAGTTTATCATGAGCAAAAAGGCCTTCGACAGGCTGTGGTGCAACAAGGCACACAGGCCCAAGCAGAGCCCTATTCATACCAAGCTGAGAACTTACACTAAACAGCTGATCCCTGTAATTGGCAGCGCTGCAGTAAAAGTCTCCTATGATGGAGCAGTGCACGAACTACCACTCTGGATAGTACCAGGAGATTGCTCCAAACTGTTCGGCAGAAGCTGGCTGGGAAAAATTTGCTGGAACTGGGACGACATCCGAGCGCTTTCGTCCGTCGACGACTCTTCATGTGCCCAGGTTCTGAGCAAGTTTCCGTCGTTGTTTAAGCCAGGCATCGGAAGTTTCTCGGGGGCGAAGGTGCAGATCCACTTGATTACCGGTACATGGCACATCCACCACAAGGCACGGGCGGTGACATATATGATGAGAGAGAAAGTGGAGATCGATCTAAACAGGCTGCAACGAGAGGGCATCATCGGGCCGGTGGAGTTGAACGAGTGGGCCAGCCCAATTGTTCTGGTTCTCAAGGGTGATGGCATGGTCAGAATTTGCGGGGTCTATAAAGTAACGATTAACCATTTTTCGCTGCAGGACCAGTACCTGCTACCCAAGGCAGATGACCTATTTGCGATGCTGACAGGAGGAAAGACGTTCACCAAGTTGGAACTGACTTTGGCCTACATGACGCAGGAGCTGGCGCAATCTTTGAAAGGCCTCACCTGCATCAACACGCACAAAGGTCTGTTCATCTACAATAGATGCCCATTTGGAATTTGATCGGCCGTGGCTATTTTTCAAAGGAACATGGAGAGTCTGCTAAAGTTGGTTCCGTGCACCATGGTTTTCCAGGACGATATACTGATCACAGGGCGGGACACCATTGAACACTTGCAGAACCTGGAAGAGGTTCTAAGTTGGCTACATTGTGTGGGACTCAGGTTGAAGCGCTCGAAGCGTGGCAGATGGCATCAGACCCACCGACACCAAAACGGAGGCCATCAAGAACACACCAAGACCACAGAATGTGACGGAGCTGCGGTCTTTCCTGGGACGCCTCAATTATTTTGGCAATTTCTTACCCAGGTTAAGCACCTTGCTAGAACCTCTACATATGTTGCTACGCAAGGGAGATGACTGGGTATGGGGGAAATCACAAGAGACAGCTTTTGAGAAAGCTCGAAATCTGTTATGTTCCAACATACTGCTTGTCCTGTATGATGTTTGTAAAAGTTTAGTGCTAGTTTGCGATGCGTCTTCGTACGTGGTCGGGTGTGTGTGACAACAAGCAAACGAATCAGGAACATTGCAACCGGTCGCTTATGCATCCAAGAGCTTGTCCAAGGCCGAAAGGGCTGACAGCATGATTGAAAAAGAAGTTCTGGCATGCGTTTATGGGGTAAAAAAAAAGTGTCAGTATCTGTTTGGGCTTAAGTTCGAGTTAGAAACTGACCATAAGCCGCTCATATCGCTATTCTCAGAGAGCAAAGGTATTAATACCAATGCCTCTGCTCGTATCCAAAGATGGGCGCTCACGCTGTCTGCCTATTACTATCTAATTCACCACAGGCCAGGCACAGAGAACTGCGCTGACACCCTCAGTCAGCTACCGTTGCCCACCACCGGGGTAGAAATGGCACATCCTGCAGATTTGCTCTTGGTGATGGAATCATTTGAAAACGAAAAGTCACCCGTTATGGCCCACCAGATCAGGACCTGGACCAGCCAGAATCCTTTACTGTCCCTTGTAAAAAACTGTGTCTTCCATGGGAGCTGGTCCAGCGTCCCAGCGGAGATGCATGAAGAGATCAAGCCGTTCCAGCAGCGTAAAGGCAAAATGTCCATATAGGCGGATTGTCTTTTGTGGGATAGTCGGTGGTTTTGCCCAAGAAAGGCAGGAAAATGTTCATACGCGACCTACATAGTACCCACCCAGGCATAGTAATGATGAAAGCGATAGCCAGATCCCAGATGTGGTGGCCCGGCATCGACTCAAATTTTGGATCTTGCGTGCGCCAATGCAACACTTGCTCTCAACTGAGCAATGCACCCAGGGAGGCACCGCTAAGTTTGTGGTCATGGCCCTCCAAACCGTGGTCTAGGATCCACGTTGACTTTGCTGGCCCGTTTCTAGGCAAAATGTTCTTGGTTGATGTGGATGCTTATTCAAAGTGGATTGAGTGTGTAATAATGTCTGTAAGCACGTCCACTGCCATCATCGAAAACCTACGAGCCATGTTTGCCACGCACAGCCTGCCGGATGTCCTTGTCAGCGACAACGGGCCGTGCTTTACCAGTGCTGAATTCAAGGAATTCATGACCCGCAATGGGATCAAACACGTCACATCTGCCCCGTTCAAGCCTGCATCCAACGGCCAGGCAGAATGGGCAGTCCAAACCATCAAGCAAAGCTTGAAACGCATGTTGGAAGGCTCCCTGCAAACCTGCCTGTCCCGAGTCCTGCTCAGCTACCGCACCAGACCCCACTTGCTCACCGGGGTTCCCCCAGCCGAGCTGCTCATGAAAAGGGTGCTCAAAACAAGGCATTCTCTCATCCACCCTGATCTCAATGATCATGTTGAGGGCAAGCGGCATCGACAAAGCATGTACCATGATCGCGCAAATTTGTCACGTGATATTGAAGTCAATGACCCTGTATTTGTACTCAACTATGGACATGGTCCCAAATGGCTTGCTGACACTATCATAGCCAAAGAAGGGAGTAGGGTGTTTCAGGTCAAATGCACCAATGGACTAACTTGCAGAAAGCATTTGGACTAAACCAAACTGCGATTCACAGACAGTCACGAGCAACCTGAAGAGGACATCACCAACTTTGACATTCCGACACACATACAAGTGCCAACTGACACCACAGTTGACCACGAAGCTGAACTCATCATCCTCAGCAGCCCAGCAAGACCAGCTGCCCAGCAGCCCAGCGAAGAACTAACCACCTCACCTGCACCTGCATTTTTACCTAGACGATCGACTAGGGAGCGAAAAGCCTTAGATCGTCTCACCCTGTAAGTAAGTGTACTATTGAAATGACTTTGGGAAGGAGTGATGTTATGTGTGCAAACCTATGTAACCAGCATTCTACCGCAACCAGAGGGCATATCTGTTGGAGTTCCAAGGGATCCCAGCATCCCTTGGGAGCACTGTATATAAGCAGGCCTCCCATGCTGTACCAACACTCTGGAGTTAGAATAAAGAGCCTAAGATCACACTTACTCATGTCTACAGTACTCAATCACATTACTTTATTTTGGACATTACAATTTCCTCCCTCCAATGCCCTAATTCAGAAAGTCTCTTTCCCTCTTTACTGACAATCCTGGTTGCAGCTTTGCTGCAGGAGTTGTGAGAATTCCTGGTACATCAGAAGTTCAGGAATCACCACATGCAGCTTGCAGAACCGAGCTGGTTCCCAGAGAGAAACAATGGTGTCAAGCGCAAGCTGCAGCCTAGACTAGCATGGGAATCAAGGAGGGAAAGAGTGTAAGATGGCAACATGATCACAGCCAGATATCTTGGGACAGCTGTTGCATTGCAAGCTCGCTGATGTACTACCCCAGGGTATAAAATAAGTCCAGATTCGCATACAGGGCATACACCTGGCTACCTTGCTGACTATAACATTAAGCAGACAGTTATATCAGGCCATGCATATGCCATGAAGAAATTCTAGGGAGTACTGTGGTGATTTCTTTAAGCGGTTTTGTGGAGAAATGCATAGTTGCCTAACAGCGGGATCGGTTGCGCATTCACAACAGCAGCAAGTCCCTGACTTGTTACTGCAAGAAGTAGGAAGCCCTTCCTGCTGGCAGCACATGTCAAAAATTTGGGTGAAACTATTTTGGGAGAAAAATTTGTCCCTTTAGTGCTGCCCATTAGCAGGAATAGATGGTGCTAATGTGGTGTTGAGACCAATATCAACAGGACAAGGTGAATCCAGCACTGCAAGCCAAATTGGTACCCCCGTAGTGTTGCCGGTAACAGCTATCGCCGGGGACCTCAATGCCAAGGAGATCGTGCAATTTCCCAAATTGCTTTAGCCACTTACCTTACCACCTGGAGTAAACACCAACAGGGAGAGGTAGCATGCAGCGCCAGGAAGTCAGCTGTAGGGACGTTATTTAAAGGGATCATTAATAATCACTTGCACCTGTCAGTTTAGTGCAGCTTCAGTAGCTTTTTGTTAGTTTCAGTTACTGCAACAGTTTCATTGAGTAATTTTAAGGTTCTTTTGTATCACGAGTCTTGTGGCAAGTACAAAGTAGTTACATTTATTCTTCAAAGATTCCAACTGCAACACTTGGTAAGATTAATGGGAGCTATACTGGCATGCCACCTCGCCCTCCAGGGTGTACGGCAGAGGGAACAGAGGCAGTGAGAAAGATGGGAACATGTGCGCAGAGGGTGGACGACAAGGATGAGGAGAAAGAAGATGAGAAGGAAGAAGACGAGGAACAGGCTGGAGGGACGAGGCAGCCAGACAATCGGACAGCCAGATGGGCAGTCAGTGATGTGGTGTGCCACCTCCCTCCACATAGTGCGACAGACTCATGGTGAGGACCTCCTGCCAGTTGGTGGGTACAGGACTACCCGCCTTCTCTCCAGCGCTAAAACTAATACCTCCAAAATTATGGGAAAACCTGCAGGCTCTCTCCCTGAGCCGGCTATCTGCCATGGGGATTTGTAAATAAGTACTCCTTATCCTTGTCCTTCTTCTTATGGTTGTTGCACAGCCAACAATGCTGAGAATAAGGTGCTGCAGCATCAATGAACCTCCCCTTTATGTAATGAAAAAAAGCATGTGGCAATCATGAGTTGCGATTAGACTGCATCCGATATTGGTCAAACCTTTAAGTGTAATGCCAATGAGCTTGGCTTTTAGACTTGATTTAAGGCTCCAATCATTTTATTGAGCAGTGAAGATGAAGTTTGCATGCAGTCTAGAGCATTTTTGCCTGGTGCGAATTCACTATCTTTTGTCCTAACACTGCCTATCCCTTGACTATAATGAATTTCTAGCAAAGATTTGCATTTATATAGCACCTTTTATATCCTCAGGATATCCCAAAGAACTTTACAGCTGATTAAGTACTTTTGAAATGCAGTCACTGTTATAATGTAGGAAATGGTCAAAAAATCATGAGCAGCACATGCCCAGTTTCCCGATATAATCTGCTGTGGGTGAAGCTCTCTGCCAGCCAGGAGTTCCCAAATTTTATCTTGAATTAAAGGATCGTAAGTGTTTGCCCACAACTGACTAACTGATCTAAAGTTTCCAGGTTTATCCTACTCTCCCTTATTGAACAAAGATGCTACATTTGCTACTCTTCAGTCTCACAGCACAAATTGTATATTTAATGAGGATTGAAGAATTGTTGCCAGGGTCTTTGTTATCTTCTCTCTGAATTACAACAGCCGAGGCTACCAGGACCTGATGACTTATCCTCCCTGAGTTCTGCTAATTGTAATTAGAACCAATTCCTTCCTACAGTTATCTTCCAGCAATTGTTTCAGATCCTCTTCTCGTAAACCTACAATCTCGCTTCATAATTTGTAAAATCTGATGGAAAATATTTAACATTTCTGCCATATTCTCATCCTCTACGATTAAACCCAATCCATCCCTGAGTGGTCCTACTCTCTCTTTAACAATCTTTATGTACTTAAAAAAGCTCTTATCAGTAGCATTTCTTTGTATTCTCTCTTAGCCCTTTTAATCTCCCTTTTTACATCCCCCCTACACTTTCTATAATCACGATTGTCTTTAGTATTGTTAGCACTAATGTTATTATATCTGTCTCTCTAGTTTTAATGTATTTTTCCATGGAATTCTGTTCTTTGTTGCCATATAGGAATATATTTACGTTCTGCTCTATCCACCTCATATTTGACGATTTCTCATTCCTAATCTGTTGACTTGTTTGCTAATTTTTCTGCACAATCAATTTGGGACAGATCTCTTCTTATCTTACTGAACTTTGCTTTACTCTAGTCCAGCACGCTGATCTTTGACTCTTCATATTCTTTTTCTGTTCTTACATTGATCCTAACTAAAATGTCTGCTACTTCTCAATTGTTCTCTTACCCTCTCATCATTTCCCAGAGTTATATCAAACAGTGCTTCTTTCCTTGGAATACAAATATATTGATCTAGGAAACAGTCCTAGATGCATTTTAAAACATATTCTACACTTTGACCATATGCATTATCTTTATTCCAGTTGATTTTGGGATAATTAAAATCATTCGATATTATTATCCTGTTGTACTTACACTTCTCTCTGAACTGTCTGCAGATCTCTACCTCTACCTCATTTCCATTTCAATGCACACTGAGAATTGTATGATTTTGCTTTCTATTTTTTAATTCAATCCATATGGATTCTGTCCATAGATTATAGTGTTGTCATAAAATCCTTTACTGACAATGCCATCCACCCTCTTTATCTCTTCCTACCTCTCCTGTAAATGTCATAACCAGGAAAATTAACTTCCTAGCCTTGTCTAGCCTTTAGTCACATCTTCATTACAGCTACTGTACCAAAACCCTCCATGCTTCTAATGCTGTCATGTGCTTGCACCTTTGAGCTGCTGCAGGCCTTTACCTTCCGCAGCAGTGTGCGAGTTTGCTGTAGGAGAGAAAGCCACCCTTCATGCTCACTTCTGTAGCTGTGGCATCATAGTAATCCCTTCAGGACCCAACAGCAGTGTGTGCTGCTGAGAGTCAGCAAGCACCTCTCCTTCAGATATAGTGAATGTTTCAAACAACTTCTTTGCTTTATTTTGCAAAGCTTTCACTTGGAGTAGCACTGTCCTTTTAGCCTTGACTTTCTTGATATCATCTGAAACTGTTTTATGATTTTTGGATAAACTTCCTGTGAGAAATTATTAGCTTAAGCCAACTACCACTCAACTTGAGTCAAGGTGGCCTGAGCTAACTGAAATCCCCAGAGGGTTTACATGGAGGGGTGCCCTGAGATAATGCATGTAGCAGATGGTATTAAATTATGCATAAGCTGACTTTTGATCTACAGCTAAAAATTGCCAAAATAAATCATGTGTGCTATTTGTACTGGCTTGATATAAATCTCCTTGCTCACAGTAATTACTGCTCTGAGGAGAGCTTTTACTCTCAAATCTAATCAGAGTAAATCATTTTTCATCATTTATGTTCCTGAGCTTGCGGCAATAATATAAATGGGATACTTGTAACAATGCTCGCTGGACATCTGAAAGTAATATTGTTCACAAAATATTTACTAATAAATCAGTTTAAACAAAAAGTTTGCTTTAAGTGAATTTGATGGATTTTGAACTAATTTTTTGTGAGTGTAATTATATAAATTTAACTCTTTAAATAGTTATGCTTTATATTGCAAGATTTAAAAAAAAACTTTTTTTTTGTTACTTTTATCGTTCTATTTCTGGACACTGAGGGGTCAAGTTTCGGCCTGAGTTGCTCCTATTTTTTTTAGAGTAACTGGTTTAGAATGGAGTATCTTAGAAATTGCAATTCTTGGCATTTAGTTTGCTCCAGTTCTGGTCAGTTAGAACAGTTTCATTTTGGAACAGATTTTTTTTTTCAAAATGGGGTGTGTTCGGCCACTTACGCCTGTTTTGAAAGTTTAGGCAGTGAAAACTTACTCCAAACTAACTTAGAATGGAGTAAGTCTAGATTTTTGTACATTCAGAAAAACCTTGTCTACACTTTAGAAATCAGGCGTAGGTTACAAATCAGGCGTAGGGAACGAGGGGGGGGGGGGAAGAGAAGTAATTACATTCTACAAGCATTCAAAAGTCTTACTTATACAAATAAAGAGCTATCCTGAATAAAAAATTATAAACAAAGCAAATACAAAATATTGAATATTCCTACCTGTGTGAAGCAGCAGCAGCCTTCGAGCTGCGGTGCTTCAGGCAGGCCTTCCATGTAGGAGACAGGGGCGGAGTCAGTGACTCGACGGCAGCCCAACAACGGCAGCCAGCCTTCGAGCTGCGAGGGAAGCTGAGGCCATTCGGCCACGGGATAGGGGAGGCAGCAGTGGCTGACGGCGGCCGAAGACACAGCAAGCAGCCTTTGAGCTGCGAGGGTAACTGAGGTTATTCGGCCATGGGATAGTGGTGGCGGCAGTGGCTGATGGCAGCCGAAGACACAGCAAGCAGCCTTCGAGCTGCGAGGGAGGCTGAGGCCATTTGGCCAGGGACAGGGAGAGGCAGCCAGATAGCCAGTTTGAAACTTAAATTTGTAATTGCAGAATGGGTGCTGCATTGTCAACACCACGGATTATGCAATGGGTCGCCAGCAATTCACTGCATAGGAGAGAATTGATTAGAGCTCACCGCACCAGGAACTTCATAGCCCATAGGCTGATGGGCAGGAGACCTTACCCACGTTGGCAATATCGAGCCAGGCGCTCGTACCTGGACATGAGCGAGGCTGATTGTGTCAAAAGGCTGCGTTTCTGCAGAGAAGTTGTTGTTGAGGTCTGTGCTATGCCGAGAGCAGATTTGCAGCCCAAAAGCAGAACGCCAACTGACTTGTCTGTTGAAGTGAAGGTAACAGCTGCACTTGCCTTCTATGCCTCGGGATCGTTTCAAGCTACAACTGGAGATGTGCGCGCCATCTCTCAACGTGCAATACATGCCTGCGTTTACCAGGTCACGGCTGCACTGTATGCGTGGAGGAATGACATCATCAATTTCTCAATGACCGCATAAGCGATCCATGAGAGGGCTGTGGGCTTCTTCAGAATTGCTGGCTTCCCAAAGGTACAGGGCTGCATTGATTGTACCCACATAGCCTTGCGAGCACCTGTGGAGGATTCCGAGCAGTACAGGAATAGAAAAGATTTCCACTCCATCAATGTGCAGCTCGTGTGTGACGACAAGCAGCGCATCATGTCAGTCAATCCGAGATACCCTGGCAGCACCACGATGTGTTCATCCTACGCGACAGCGTTATATCTGACATGTTTGAGCAGCAGCCAGAAGGGCAGAGCTGGCTACTGGGAGACAAAGGGTACGGCCTGACCATCTGACTCATGATGCCCCGATACGTGACACAGACAGAAGCTGACCGTCAATACAACATGGCGCACATTGCGACGCACAGCATCATTGAGAGGACCATTGGCATATTGAAACAGTGTTTCCGATGCCTGGACCATTCCGGAGGCCACTTGCAATACTCTCCTCAGATTGTCAGTCAGTTCACTGTTGTGTGCTGCATGCTCCATACCTTAGCCATCATGAGGCAGCAGGAGCTGGTAGTGGAACCAGAAGACCCACATGAGGGTCCAGTGCCTGATGATAGTAATTTGGAAGAGCAGGTTGAGGATGATGACGACGATCTGGAAAGTATGCAAGTGCCTGATGCCGGAGCACGAGGCCGGAGGAGGGCCGTCCATCGTGCTCCTTTAACGATTGCTCGAGCCTTGCGCCAGCAGCTCATCCGTGAACACTTCAATTACTGATGCCTGAGGGCTCTGCGACAACTGTTGCGCATGGACATGTTTATTCTTTGGAGTTGTTCCTACTTTGGGCCCAAGTTTCCACATGATTTGCGCCTGATTTTTAGGAGCAACTGGTGGAGAACGAACTATCTTAGAAATCGCAATTCTCCACATTTTTTTTTCTGCAGTTCTAGTCAGTTAGAACAGTTCTACTTTGGAACAGAATTTTTTCTTCAAAAGGGGGCGTGTCCGGCCACTGACGCCTGATTTCATAGTTTCCACAGTGAAAACGTACTCCAAACTAACTTAGAATGGAGCAAGTGAAGATTTTTGTCGAACTGAAAAAACCTGTTCTACACATTAAAAAATCAGGTACAGGTTACAAATTAGGCGTCCAGAACGAAGTGGGGGGGGAGGGGAGGGAAGTCATTAAATTCTACAATAAATTCTTATTTATACTTCTACACATATTATACAAATAAATCCAACCTGAATAAACATTTATAAGCAAAGAAAAGATTAAATAAACCATCTTCCTACCTGTGTGAAAGTGCTTCAGCCATCGTTCGTTCCCGCGGGGGCGGGACGGCCATTCAGTGCGTTCCCGCCAGGGCGGGAGGGCCGTTCAGTGCGTTCCCGCGGGGGCGGGACGGCCATTCAGTGCGTTCCCGCCGGGGCGGGAGGGCCGTTCAGTGCGTTCCCGCGGGGGCGGGAGGTGGGGGGAGAGCCGTTCAGTGCATTCCCGTGGGGGCGGAAGGGGGTGGAGAGCCGTTCAGTGCGTTCCCGCTGGGGCGGGAGGGGGGTGGAGAGCCGTTCAGTGCGTTCCCGCCGGGGCGGGAGGGCCATTCAGTGCGTTCCCGTGGGGGCGGGAGGGGGGGGAGAGCCGTTCAGTGCGTTCCTGCCGGGGCGGGAGGGGGTTGGAGAGCCGTTCAGTGCGTTCCCGCCGGGGCGGGAGGGCCGTTCAGTGCGTTCCCGTGGGGGCGGGAGGGGGGTGGAGAGCCGTTCAGTGCGTTCCCGACGGCGGGCGGGGGTGGGGAGGGAAACGGCTGCCTCAACTTTCTGAGGCTTTCTCACTGCTGCAAGAAGCCTCAGTGCTGATGTGCTGATGGCAATGCGCTTTTATTAAAAAATGTTCAAAAATTAAACAGCTACAAAGAACTACAAAAATGGCCGAGTGCCAATGTTTCCTTCACACTGCGCGTGCGCGAACGCTCCAACGCGCACGCGCAGCGTTGCCGGCAGGAAAAAAACTAATTTAAATAGTACCCGCCCCCTCCCACTTACAAAATCGGCGCGAGTGTAGGCTCCGCCCCCCTGCACGCCGCGCCAGGCAGACAAGGAGCTGCAGGGCGCTCGAGAATAGCGCGGTTTTTTTTTAGGCGCCGTTATAGGCACGAAAAACGGGCGCCCAGCTCGGAGGGGCGCCCGTTTTTTTTCGTGTGGAAACTTGGGCCCTATGTGTTGTGTTAATGGAAGATGATTCAGTTTCAATGAAAAAATATTTTATTGAAAAGTTAACATCACTGCAATAAAATATTTGTTGTTATCAGACTTTACTTTGTAATATGACTCTTGAAGATCACTTAAAAACTTTAAGATCACTTTTTAGGTGCAAAATTAAATAAGTTACAAAAAGTGAGAGCATTTACACTATAAGATCACTTAAAAAGCCTAAGATCACTTATAAGTTGTAAAGTTACAAAAGTTACAAAACAATTTCAATTTAAAAATGCTACTACAGCTACATCAAGAACAAGAACAAAAGCAGTAAAGAAAGGCTGCAACCATCTCTCATCCACATCTCAGTGAATGTTCACTTCTTCATGGGGGTGTCATTTGATTGGCGGGGCTGTGTGCCCTTATTGCAGCAGCTACCTCCATGAGGGCCTGTGCCGTCGCTTGCATGCCCTCGCTGATGGCCTGTGCCGTCGATTGTACTCCCTCGGACATTCCCTCCCTAAGTTCCCGTGTCATTACTGCTATTTCTCCCGTCAGGACTGTCACCTCTTCACCCACTGCACTGACGCTGCCGATGAGTGATCGGATAAGCTCATTGGTCTCCATACCCAATGCCACAACCTGAGCCACATCTGTTGCACGCTGCATCTCAGGAGAGCGTGTCTCCAATTTCCTTCTCCTCTGCCTGGGTCTGCCTCGTGGCACCACTGCACTGGGAGGCGCGGGCACGGACGGTGGGACGCTCGGTGTTCCAAACAGCACCACTACACAGTGAGGTGCGGGCTGGGATGGTGGGATGCTCTGTGTTCCAGACGGCAGTACTAGAGAGAGAGGCACGTTCTGGGATGGTGAGACGCTCGGTGTTCCAGACGGCAGCACTCGAGTGCGAGCCGTGGGCTGGGATGATGGGTGAACGGGTGTAAACTGCTCCATGACATCACCAGCACCATTGGGACCCGCAACGTCGGAACCAAAACCATGGAAGGTTGTTAGATCTCTTAATTTCCAATGAAATACGAACTCCGATGATAGTTTTAACTTTTTAATCTTGGCAGAGAGCAACAAACTTCTTGGCTTCAAGCCAGGTCTTTGTTCTTACTGAGACACATGGTCAAAATGGCTGTATTTATGCCTGGATCAATTTACAGAAAAGAACTCGCCTTCTTTGACCTTATTGGCTCAATTGAAAGTCTTTTAACGTTTTATTGGCTCGCTACCCAAGGTCCGAAAATGTCAAGTTGATTGATGAGTTAATGCAACATGCTGAACTGCATGCAGCAGCCTTGATTTGGGGGTCTGTGAATTTTCACAGTCTGTCTAAATGAACCTGTTTGAATTCTCTATCAATCCCCCCTTTGATTCTTTCACAAACTGAATCATAAAACTTCAGGTATCACTGGTTAAACATTCTACAAAATAATTTCATACATGTTAATAGAGTTTCCTTCTAAAATTTGTTGATGTGTTTCACCACATGTCTGGACTAGTAGCTTCCACACAAATTTACACCAATCCAAGTTCCATCATGGCCACAATGGAAGTCTGGTTTTAGTAGGTTAATTAACCTTATTCCAATTTAATCCAAATCAATATCTTAATTCAACCAGTAAACAACCTTTCCTTAAGCATAACATACCCCTGTGCCACGTACAGACGGTCTGCTGGGACCTGCAAGGTGTCTCACCTGCGTGACAGCAGCGACAGCCACCTGGTCGCAACAACATTTAATCAACATAAACAAACAATATAAAAGTAAAAGGTAATTTACATGTAATTCCCTTGGTACTCTACTATTTCCCTTTGGTGCAGAGGGTCGGCTAGTAAGAAGTAGGCCTATGCCTAGAATACCTACAATCAATACTACAGTAAATTTATACATTTTCGCAAAATGTAATTGTCCTTATTAGATTTCAGCTTCAGTTACGGGTGCTCGTTTAACGTGTGAAGCGTGGATCCAGGCTTTCTTTCCTTGGACTTTAACAGCTGCCTGGGTGGTCAATAACACTCGATAAGGTCCCTCCCACTTGGCACCCAAAGGTTCTTCATGCAACTTTTTCACATAGACCCAGACTCCCGGAATGATGTCATGTCCTCCTTCGGGTGGATTACCCCAAGCTGCCGATACCTGTCGGGAAACAGAACTAATAGCATTGGTTAGGTTCTGACAGTGTGATAACAAAGTGTCACTCATTAAGTGAACATCAGCTTTCCGTAAATCGATAGTTCTTGGCAGCGACATGGGTCCTCCTGTTATAATTTCAAATGGGCTTAGACCTGTAGTTCTGTTCGGGGTTGCCCTAATGCTACATAGCATTATTGGTAGTGCCTGGGGCCATGGTGTTCCTTCTTGGTGATATTTGGCAAGCCGTTGTTTCAGAGTTCGATTCATTTGCTCTACTTGTCCTGATGATTGTGGATGATAAGGACAGTGTAAATCCCACGTAATGTTCAGTAACCTACAGACTTCTTGGCAGACAGCACCAGTGAAGTGTGTTCCCTGATCTGAGTCAATGCTACTCGGGACTCCCCATCGGGAAATGTAATCCTTACACAAGACCTTTGCAGTGTGATTGGCTGTGGCTCTTTTAGTTGGGACAGCTTCTACCCATCTAGAGAATCTGTTGACCATGACAAGAATGTTAGTGTATCCTTGGCATGAAGGAAGAGATATATAATCAACCTGCAGATGCTGGAATGGTCCGACAGGAGCAGGGGGCCTCAGTTGGGGCATTACCGTGATGGGTCCAGAATTATTTTTCTGGCAGACCACACAGCGGTCTGTTACCAGCTGGGCATGTTTTATAAATCCCGACCCCACCAGCTTTTCTGGAACTGTGCCGTCATCTGTTGTGAGGCCAAGTGTCCCCATGAGTGGATCTGTTGGGCTAAAAAAGGCATAAGCGCTTGTGGCGCGACTGGCTTGTCGGTAACTCTTTGTCTCCAGACACCATCTTCGCATAGCTTAATTCCTGCCTCGATCCATGTCCATTTTTCCTCTCAGGAGCACTCGCCTTGCATTGTTTGAAGGTCTCGTGTCAGAGTCCTGAGTGCTTTCAATCTGCACATCTGTGTTGGTTCTTCTGGAGGAACGCCCTGTGAGGCGGCATCTTTAGCTGTCTGGTCGGCTAGGGCATTTCCCTGTGCTTCTGTGGTATTTTCCTTGGTATGGGCCTTACACTTCAGGATGGACACTTCCTGAGGTAATTGTATGGCCTCCAGTAAGTCTCGGACTTCTTTTCCATTTCGGATAGGTGTACCAGCAGCAGTGAGGAATCCTCTTTTCCGCCATAACATACCAAAGTCGTGAGCGACTCCAAAAGCATAACGCAAATCTGTGTAAACATTAGCTGTCTGTCCTTCTGCTATTTGACATGCTTCTGACAGGGCCCGTAACTCGGCCTGTTGTGCTGACGTTCCTGAGGGTAAACGTCCTTTTGCCACTACCTCATATAAGGTTGTAACTGCCCATCCTGCTTTTCTGGTACCATTGTCAACAAAGGAGGAACCATCTGTAAACAGGATGAGGTCTGGGTTGTGCAGAGGCTCCTCTGCTGCTAAGGCTGCTTCTTCTATTTCTTTTAAAATCTCCATGCAGTCATGCTCTTCACATTCTACCCCCCTCTTGCTCCCTCGATTCTGACATCGGGAGTATAGTTGCGGGATTAACCGGGCTGGCCCGGACGATATGGAGATTAGGAGCTTCCAAAACTGCTGTCCAGTGGGTCCATCTAGCTGCCGTCACCTGAGACAGTCTATTCATAGACAGCAAAGCGTATACGGTGTGGGGGACACTTGACAATCAGCTTTTGGTCGAGGACTAGACCCGCAGTGATCATTACCGCTCGACATGTAGCTTCCATGACCCTTAGGCAACTTCCCCATCCGAGGACTACCTCATCCAGTTTTGCCGAATAATAGCCAATAGGTCTTTGCCGATCCCCATGTTCTTGTGTCAGTATAGCTGTCATATATCCTTCCTTCTCATGAACAAACAGGGTAAATGGCTTACCACTGTCGGGGATTCCCAGAGCCGGTGCCGAATACAAAGCCTTTTTCAAACTCAGGAAGGCCTCTTGCTGTTCTTTAGTGAGGGTGATGGCTTCTTTAGAGGCACGTTTCCCCTTTAAAATATCATTCAATGGCTGAGCAAGCTGTGTGAAGGAGTCAATCCAATTTCTGTTAAAGTTACACAATCCCAAAAAAGACCTTAGTTCCTGAATAGTGGTGGGTTTTTTAGCAGCCCGAATGGCTGCAGTTCTATCCTGGGTAAGTTCTCTCTTTCCTTGTGAAATCTTTTGTCCCAGGTATACAACCTCTTCTTGGGATATTTGTACTTTGTCGATGCTGGCTTTATGTCCTTTCAGCCGAAGGTGATCCAGCAAAGCTCGTAAATCATGTTCATGCTGTTCTTCCGTGTTTGAAGCTAGCAGGATATCGTCTACATATTGGATAGCTGTGGATGACAGGGGAGGTAATTCTCGCAAATGGCTTTGTAAAGCCATGTGGAATACCGTAGGGCTGTTGTGGAAACCCTGTGGTAACCGGGTCCAAGTATACTGTTATCCTTGGACAGTGAAAGCAAACCACTGTCGAACCTCCGGTGCCAGAGGCACCGACCAAAATCCGTTGGCCATATCTATAACCGAGAAATATTTATGTTCCGGTTTGAGGGCATTAAAAATGGTGGAGGGATCTGCGACCAAAGGAGCTTTTTGATCAATACACTGTTTAGCTTTCCTATAATCGACAGTCAAATGCCAAGTCTCATTAGATTTCTGTACCGGCCACACGGGGCTATTGGAGGAGCTATGCGTTTTAAGAAGCACCCCTTGTTTCTCCAATTGCTGAATAACCGGTAAGATTCCCGCGATGGCAGTTGGACTGATGGGATACTGTTTAGTGCATGGAGGCTTGGTCCCTGTAAATGACGCAGGCTCCATCTGGAGTAGGCCACAATCGTTCTTATCTTTAGCTCATATCGGGTGTTCCTTCAATTCTTCTTTCTTCAAAGTTCTAATTGACCATGTCACCCGACCATCCTCGAAATGCAACGATGAATCTATTTGGATTAGAACGTCCATTCCCAAAAGGGGTTGATCTACTGGGCCTATCCAGACCAGCGTGGTTAGTTCATGTGGACCCAGCCCTATAAGTACCGGTGTTGTCCTTTTAATTTCCATTTTATGGCCCCCAACTCCATAGGCTGTACGTGCCCTACCATCCAACAGCAAAAAGTCTCCATATTGTAGGGGTAAGCATGTTAATTCCGCCCCTGTGTCTAAAAGACAGTCCACATCCTTATCGCCCACCCTCATAGTTATATATAGCCCATCTCCCCTTTGTTGTATTAGTGCGAGGAGGGGGGCCAGGGTGGGCTCTAATCGTTTTTTGCTATCCCAAGTAACTCCTTCTGTTGTTGTATTGTCAGTCGCTTAAATGCTTCTATGAGATCGTTATCTTGTGACAAGCCTGGTTGTTGGCTGAATTGTATCCCTGGCTGCGTCCTCTTCCCCAGCCATGACCTTGCTGTTTTGCCCTGCACGTCTTGGCCCAGTGACCTTCTTTCCCACAATAATGACATTTTCCAGGTAATTTTCCTAATGACTGTTTATCGGAATCCTGGGATTTCCATCCCATAGCCTGTACAGCTCAGACTTTAGCTCCCATATCCCGATCTAATTGGTTACATCGATCCACCAATGCTGCAAAGGTAGTTCCTCTACCTTCCCAGTCCGGTAACACTACCTTAAGCATTTTGGACAGTTCTGGCTTTAGACCTGCCATGAAAGCTGCTTTCAGGGGTCCAAACACTTGTTCATCCATTTCCTCATCCA
This sequence comes from Pristiophorus japonicus, assembly GCF_044704955.1. Lineage (NCBI taxonomy): Eukaryota > Metazoa > Chordata > Chondrichthyes > Pristiophoridae > Pristiophorus > Pristiophorus japonicus. Next base: position 246,658,130 of record NC_091978.1, on the reverse strand, counting down.
TATTATTCATACCCGAATGTTCTAGCCACGTGCATCTAAACCGCTCGTCATACTCCAGGACCTCCTCTGTTCCTTTCTGTTGGCAGGCTGCAATTTTTCCCCAGTCTGTCTTAGCTGGACTGAAGGCTTGCAGCCAGTGTTTAATCGCCTCCCATCCTGCGTCTAATTCTTGCTCATTCTGCCCCAAAGCTTCATCTACCTTGTGCAATTTTCTTCCCTGTGTTTTTGGCACCATTATGGTCAAAATTTGCACTCCGTCCCAGGGATGAAGTTGATATATATTTCTTAAGAGGTCCAATTGGTCCCACGTTTTTACTCCCCCTTTCTTTGGATTGGGCAATTCCTTGGACCATTTATCAATTTTCTCTGGGTCTGCCGGAGCATGAACTAAGTATTCTCCATACACCCTTCTCTTTGTTTTTTTGGTTCCGCCCTCATCCGCAGTCTCTTCTGATTTGACTACAACTCGTCTTTTTTTAAACGGGGCAAAGCGCACCCCTAATTCTTCATCATCCTCCGACACTGTATTGTCGGAGATTCAGAAACCGTATCTATTCCTCGGTCGTGTCTTCGGGTTTGCGCTTTTAATTTATCCAAACATGGGTACCCTGGGAATTGATCAATACATTTTCCTTTTCCTATTACTGTCTCTTGACCTAATGATTTTTTCCATTCTTTAATTTCACCTTTAAGATCTTTAACTTCCGCTTCCAGCTTTTCAAGTTCAAGCTTTTTCTGTCACAGCTGTGCACAAACTGCTTGCAATTGATCCTTTGTACTGGTCAGTTCTCGATCATGTTGGGAACGCATTATAATTTCATTCCGGTTTCGGATCTGGCCCATAACCGCTAGGGACCATCTAGTTCGCTGTTTATTTTTCGTACGGGTCGTTTTTCCCCAGACCCTTTTAATCTCGTCCAAGGGAACCATTGTCCTTTGGAGGTTCTGTACTTTTGTTCGATCTTAATACAGGTTTTAGATAAGTTGAATTGTTGCTCTATGTATTCTTTCAACTGTTCGAGAATTAAATCTAGTGAAACTTCAGGTGGTGCCTGCCCACCTTTAACAGTTGTAGGCAATTCTTTGCCCTTTTCTCCTGCTGCTATTTCTTTACTAGGGTTCTTTACTGGGGTCTCGAGTCGTAGGCCTGCTAGCTGATCAATAGGTCAGTGATTAATTAACTAACACACCGCCGAAGTTTAGACGTCTATGGAACCTCGAGCCGACTACCAACCGGAGGGTTCACAAACCGGAGGCTTTCGGAATCGCGTAGAAGGAGAGGCGAATTTAGACTTTTGACCGAGGACTTTTTTTAAAAAGAGGAGTCCTTACCTCAAAATGTAGGTCCGATGTCCAAAATTCAGTTTCTTTCCTCAGCGACCCTGCTCACAGCACCAAAATTGTTAGATCTCTTAATTTCCAATGAAATACGAACTCCGATGGTAGTTTTAACTTTTTAATCTCGGCAGAGAGCAACAAACTTCTTGGCTTCAAGCCAGGTCTTTGTTCTTACTGAGACACATGGTCAAAATGGCTGTATTTATGCCTGGATCAATTTACAGAAAAGAACTCACCTTCTTTGACCTTATTGGCTCAATTGAAAGTCTTTTAATGTTTTATTGGCTCGCTACCCAAGGTCCGAAAATGTCAAGTTGATTGATGAGTTAATGCAAAATGCCGAACTGCATGTAGCAGCCTTGACTTGAGGGTCTGTGAATTTTCACAGTCTGTCTAAATGAGCCTGTTTGAATTCTCTATCAAAGGTGGAACCAGAACCTATGCGAGTGGGAGGTGCAGGATCGGACGGTGGTGCACTGGCTGTAAACTGCTGCATTACACCAGCAGCACCACTGGGACCCGCAACATCGGAATCAAAACCATGGAAGGTGAAACCAGAACTTATGCAAGAGGTTGAAACTCTGATGCCCCTTAATGGGGGCTCATAAACATTAATTTGGAAGCTCTCCCCTGTAGACATTTCAGTCATCACCGCCAGCATCCAGTCTGGATTGTCCGCATCTAGTTGTACTGGTTCTTGTTGTGTATCTTCAGGATCCTCAGGGTTAGCATCATCATCATCATCATCATCATCATCATGTTCTGCAAAATACATCAGAACAGTCAAATGTTTAACAGTAAGGGAGGGGGCAGGATGGGTGGCATGAGTACCCTCACACATAGCAGGCCAGGCAGCAGGTTGATTTGAAGGGCCACGATGCATTTGCAGGACTTACCCTCTTCCTCGCGTGCGGGCCCAGCTTGTGTTGTACTGATTGCTTTTCTCCATGTACGACTCATCATAGCAGCTACCCTCTGTTCCAAGGGTGTCAGTGGATGCAGATTGGGCATGCCTCCTCCTGTTTGAGTTGCTTCCCTTTTGTTGTGGGCCAATTTCTTCTGCAAAGACTAAAACATAACTTTTTACAGAGTGCATCTTTCTGCAGGGTGGGACATACAGATAGTCATGTTACAATTACGATTACATTAAAAAATGAAAATATTACTTACACTAACTACTTGACCAAGGTCATGCCATTTCTTTTTTCACTGGCTTCCAGATCTCATGGTATGCACCACTGCGCAGTAATCTTCTGCAACTTGGTTCCAGCGTTTCTTCATTTCTTTATGTGGCACTTTTATGTGACCTCTGTTGCTGGTATCCTGCCATCTCTGCTCAATGACGTTGACTAATATCTCCACTTCCTCATGCAAGAAATTCTTTGTTCTTGGTGGACGTTGTTCCATTGCTGTATTGAATTGACACTCTTATTTTTCAAAACACACAGTCCTTATTTTGCATGCACCTATGCAGCACCTGTTCTGGAAGTTTAGCAGCGAAAAGCAGCACTCACTCATTTCAGCAGGTGATTTCTTCAACAGTTCTGCTAAAAGCACTCCTTCAGACACCAAAAAATCACCAAAATTCAATCCCAAGCCTTTCCAGAGGTCCGCAAGACAAATCAGCACTTTTCTTTAAGTTCCTTTAAAAATGGCCGAGTGCCAATGTTTCTGGGCTACTGCGCGTGCGCGCTCCAATGCACCCGCGCAGGGCTGCTGGCACAACGTTCTCTCATTTGACTTAGCCCCGCCCCCCTAGACTTGCAGAATTGGCGCGACTCTGTTGCTCCGCCCCCCGCTGCTGTCTGTGCACCGCGCCGAGCTCCGAGGGACCTGCAGGGAGCCCGAGAATTACGAGGTACATTTTTGTCGCGCCTAAACGGGCGTCCATGTCGGGGCTGCGCCGTTTTAGGCGCGGTCCGAAACTTGACCCCATAGATTCAGCAGTTTTGTCTATTGCAGATAAGGTGTTATTGCTGTTATTTCACTGCTGAGGATGCTATTGTGGAAAAGGGCAAACAACTGAATCAAATACAGGAGTGTGCCAATGACTGTTGTGATGTATTTGGTACCAGAATATAACTCTATAATGGTATACAATTTTTAAAAATTATTTGTTCTTGTGATGCGGGCAAGTTCCAAGGTTCTCTGAGAAGGCCTTTTCCTTGAACGTTTTGATGATTTTTTAAACTAATGCCCTCTTGTAACCAAATAAATAGTTTTCTTTGTTTATTGTATCAAGAGCTTTCATAATTTTAAACACCCATATCAGATTTCCTCTTAACATTTTTGTTCCAATGAAAACCACCGAGGTTCTCTAACTAAAATCTCTCAGCCCAGTATCACCTTAGTGAATCTCTTCTATATCTTCTCCAGGGCCTTGACATCCTTCCTAAAGCAGTAATAAAAAATACCTACAAATAGCATCAAAAAATCATATAATTAGATCTGGCTCAGCCTCAAATCTTATAAGAAATCAATCTATGTACGATACTTAGTTGAAATCAATCTATCATTTCTCAGTTGACAGACGAATCAGATTTTACACAGATTTATGAATGGGTGGGAGCCAGTCACATATGAGTGCTGAAATTCACGCCAGTGATGCATATCAGGAAATTGCGGGTGTACTGCCCTGTATTTTCTGTCCTCAATGCATGGAAAATCAAGTGTAGCATGTCTGAATGTCCCAACTTGCATGTCTAGTGTCCAAGGCTCCTGGTTGGCAGTGCAAATTTACAAAATGGTCTCTATAGAATAACAAACAAATAACGGTGTAAGAGGTTCAAACAGTGTTATCTGTGAGTTCTTATGGTTTTTCACAACATTAGAGGGAGAGATGAAAGTACATTGGGTGGTTAAATTCATCTTGGGTACTACTGCAAAACAGAATGGAAAAGAAAATAGGGCAAAGTGTAAAATGGGCTGCAAATGCGCTACCACCATTGGAGAATTTCACTCCAACACATGGCAAATTTCCAGAATTGAATTACATAGCTGAGTTTGAAGAGACTCATACTGCAATGATATTGGGCTAAACTTTCCCGAGAGCCCCTCGACGCTCGATTGCCCGCCCAGAAAAAACACTAACATTTGGTAAGTAACATTGGCGAAAATTTCCACTTTTAAGTTAAAACTAATTAAAACTAATTGCCCGGCGAGAAAATGGATCTTGCACCATTATTCTCAGTGATTTTCTCGGCGGTTAAGGGGAAACTAAGTAAAACAGGTGTTTTTTTAAAATTTAGTCCGAGGCTGCAGTCAGGCCGAGGGAGGGGGGCAAACTTAAAAAAAAATTTCACAAAAAAAAAAGTTAAAAAACATTCCCAAGACACTTTTACATCTAATCGCCATTTTAAAATTTAAAAAATAGAAATGAAGAACCTTTAACTTACGTTTCTTTGCAGAGTACTCACCTACCACCCTGTTTGAGCAGCTTTCGGCGATCTGGATTGGCTTCTGTTGAGACAAAACTTATGTCATGGCGATATTCTCGTCGGCAGTTTGGTCTCAGTTTGGGCATTTTCAGATTTGGGCGATACCATTGAAAAACAAAAGAGAAAACTTTCGCCGGGCAGAAAAACAGCTGTACCGTTGAATCCGCCGAAAATGAAAGGAAAGTTTAACCCACAGAGTTTTATTTCACAGCGTGCTACAGTGTGTACAGGGAAATTATAACACAATAAAGTAATAAACTGAAAGAGCAAAGCTCAAGTAGTTTACACTCTGATGTAAACCACAAGAGTGCACTACAGCCCAGAGCACACTCCAATAGTTTATTTTTCATATGCATTCAATTTACTGTTGTTTTCCACTTCAAAGCTCTGATGGTCTTTCATTGGAATTTGTGCCTTGGATTGGTCACTGGTATATTTTGGCCATTTTCTGGCCCACAAGCATGTTGGATGATAAAGAAAGAAATACTTGCATTTATATAGCACCTTTCATGACCACCGGACGTCTCAAAGTGCTTTACAACCAATGAAGTACTTTTGGAGTGTAGACACTGTTGTAATGTGGGAAACATAGCAGCCAATTTGCGCACAGCAAACTCCCACAAACAGCAATGTGATAATGACCAGATAATCTATTTTTGTTATGTTGAGGGATAAATATTGGCTAGGACACTGGGGATAACTCCCCTGCTCATCTGCAAAATTGTGCTATTGGATCTTTTATGTCCACCTGAGAGAGCAAATGGGTCATTGGTTTAACGTCTCATCCGAAAGACGGCACCTCCAACTGTGCAGCACTGCACTGGAGTGTCAGCCTAGATTTTTTATGTGCTCAAGTCCCTGGAGTGGAACTTGAACCCACAACCTTCTGAATCAGAGGCAAGTGTGCTACCCACTAATCCACAGCTGATATAAGTCTCCAGCATGTTCATGAAAACCCAGCAGGACAGAGATCGTGGCTGAAGGACCTTCACAAGGCCTTCAATCTTTTAAGGTAAGCACATTAGGCTCTTTTAGACCCGGGGGCCTATATTGTCCCCCGCCTGAAATGGGCCACACGCACCCAGTTTCTACTATTTTGATCGGTGCGATGGTTGAGGTGGCCTCTTGAGCGATATTCCAATCTTTGGCTTTTTTTTTCAAGCGGACCGGAAGTCACTCATAATGGGGGCGGTGATTACACTAGAGGGGCGGAAATTGGGGTAGAGCGGAGTGGCCGCCGCTGTCAGTCACCAGCGTGATGATGTCATCACGCGCCGTGTCACCACGGCTCTCCCCTTCATTTAAAAGAGAGAGCCTGCGCGATTTATAAAAGTTCGGTCCACTGGGCCACCAGGGAGGGTTTCGGCCGAGCCAGCGGCCTGGCACCCAAGAGGGGGCATTATTGTCGGCCTGACATGGCAGTTGGCTGACAAAAAAAAACATGGCGACAGCTTTAAGGGGAGCTGAATCTGCCATTGCAGAAGGCCACAGCCTCACGGCGCCATCTGAAAAAAGCAGATTTTGGCACCGCCCAGCAGGAGGAAGATTTTCACGGTGGAATTTTGCCATCGGGTGGGGGCGGGGGAATACCAGCGGTGCGCACTCTAATGACTCACTTAGGACAGATCGGCGGCAGTGAAGCGGTAGGGATGTGGGGGTGAGTGGGGTGGGGAGGGGGGGGAGCGGGTCACCACCGGAACACCGCAGGAGCGGAATTTTGATAACGGCAGTCATTACACGAAAAATCGGCGGCCATTGCACTCCGCAGCATGGCCGACAATTTCTGGTGTTAAGAGGCCTTAAGGAAAGGGAAAATTTCGCCCCACCCCCTGTGTACTGTTTCCCCCCCCCACCAGCTGGCACTTTGGCTTTCATGAATTTTTGCCCCAGGGGTACTGAGCTCCCTTTATTGGCATTGGACATCTTTCAAGTTATCATGTTTGGAGGAAAAGGGAACCACTGGATTGATGCCAGGCAGGTTAGGCTGTCCAAGAGGTGTTCTGTGCCCTCCTGCATGCACTCCATTATTACATAGAGTAGTTGCATACCTTACTTTGCCAGATGTTGTTGATGGAAATTCCTCTTTCCAACGATGAACCCACCTGAGTTTCCATCTAGAATTGCAAATAAGATTAGACCAGGAAATTGGCACTTATTAGCACTTGAGATTTAAGTGCGTCTTAAAGCAGTGCAAATTAAATTAGAACTGATTTGCACCTGAAGAAAAAAATTGCCTCTATGTTTCACAGAGAAATATGCTGATAATTTTTACAGGGAGTTCTCCAGATTAACTGTTGTAACCCAGAGAAACAGCATAAATGGCCATCGGGGAACCTGGGAAAAATGTTACCACATATAAGACTCATGACATACCTTACAGCGGTAACAACCAGCATAATGGTAACACAAAGAGTTGTTGAAACTGTGCTTCAATATGTTGTATTAGTTCAAAAATTCTGTACCAAATGCGAGCAGCAACTTGTCTCAGTTGGTACAATGTTTGCCTTTGAGTCAAAAGACTGTGGTTTGAAGTTCTAATCTAGGATTGAACACAAAACCTAGGCTGACTAAACAGTGTAGTACTGAAGGAATGCTGCATTGTTGGAAATGTTGTCCTTTGTAAGGGAAGTTAAACCAGGTCGAAGTTAAAATTCCCATGGCTCTATTTGAAGAAGAGCAGAGTGGATTCTCAATGTATTGGCCAACATTCCTCCCTCAATCACTATCACTAAAAAACAGATGAATGGCTCTGTTGTGTATGCAATAACTCAATAGACTGAATACTGTAAACTCCGAACAGGTACAAACCTGGCTCTACTTTATTAGGGCTCAAAGTGATTACATTACAAGATGGCTGGCGTTTTATACCTGGGCCACACACATGCGCACAGCCCAATGACCTCCGACAGTGGCGCCACCTGATGGCTAGTAAACCCAAGCATACACAGAAGCATAGAAACATAGAAAATAGGTGCAGGAGTAGGCCATTCGGCCCTTCGAGCCTGCACCACCATTCAATGAGTTCATGGCTGAACATGTAACTTCAATACCCCATTCCTGCTTTCTCGCCATACCCTTTGATCCCCCTAGTAGTAAGGACTTCATCTAACTCCTTTTTGAATATATTTAGTGAATTGGCCTCAACAACTTTCTGTGCTAGAGAATTCCACAGGTTCACCACTCTCTGGGTGAAGAAGTTTCTCCTCATCTCGGTCCTAAATGGCTTACCCCTTATCCTTAGATTGCGACCCCTGGTTCTGGACTTCCCCAACATTGGGAACATTCTTCCTGCATCTAACCTGTCTAAACCCATCAGAATGTTAAATGTTTCTATGACATCCCCTCTCATTCTTCTGAACTCCAGTGAATACAAGCCCAGTTGATCCAGTCTTTCTTGATATGTCAGTCCCGCCATCCCGGGAATCAGTCTGGTGAACCTTCGCTGCACTCCCTCAATAGCAAGAATGTCCTTCCTCAAGTTAGGAGACCAAAACTGTACACAATACTCCAGGTGTGGCCTCACCAAGGCCTTGTACAACTGTAGTAACACCTCCCTGCCCCTGTACTCAAATCCCCTCGCTATGAAGGCCAACATGCCATTTGCTTTCTTGACAATATTAGTATTGAAGATATTAGTAATGGTCTTTTTACAAATTGAGACGGTCGGGGACTTTCCACTCCCGAGTTGAATGTTTCAGTTCAACTCCAGCCTTGGGTGAGTGTTCTGAGTCTGTTATGACTGGGGGCTGGGTAGCCGATCTGATGGGAGTGGCAATGACCACGTCAGGGATTGAAAGTCCAGATTCATTGACCATGTCAGTGATTGAAAGTCCAGATGCATTGATGACAGCGGAGTCCTCTGATGACTGAGAGTAGGTTGGCTGGTTACTGATTGCGTCTTCCTCAGACTGTTCTGGTTCATCCGTGTGCCGCAACTTAATCTGATCGACATGTTTCCTGTATGTCTGCTCATTCTTGAGCTTAACGATAAACACTAAACACTCTGTTACCCTCCTTGGCCGTAACAGTACCGGTGATCCATTTGGGACCTTGACCATAATTCAGTACATACATAGGATCATTGATAGAAATGTCGCTTGACATAGTAGCGAGATCATGATACCCTTGCTGACTTTGACGTCTGTATTCGACACGATTATTCAAGTCAGGGTGGACGAGAGAGAGCTTGGTCTTGAGACCTCTCTTCATCAATCGTTCAGCAGTGGAGACCCCAGTAAGTGTATGGGGTCTTGTCCTGTAACTGAGCAATATGCATGACAAGCGAGTTTCCAGTGAACCTTGAGTTACACATTTTATACTCTGCTTGATGGTTTGGACAGCACGCTCTGCTTTCCATTGGATGCGGGTTTGAATGGTGCTGACCTCACCTATTTGATACCATTGAGTTTCATGAACTCTTGAAACTCCATACTGTTGTCGCTTACAATGATGTCAGGCAGACCATGCATAGCAAACATGACACAAAGGCTCTCAATGACAGCTGTGGATGTGCTGGATAACATGATTGTACACTCTAGCCACTTGGAATAAGCATCCACCAGAACTAAGAACATCTTTTCCAGGAAGGGACCTGCAAAGTCGATGTGGATCCTGGACCAAGGTTTAGATGGCCATGATGACAGACTCAGTGGCGATTCCGCTGGTGCTTTACTAAGCTGCATGCAAGTGTTGCACTAATGCACACATGATTCCAGATCAGAGTCAATTCCAGGCCACTTTACACGAGACCTGGCAATGGCTTTCATCATGACAATATTGGGATGCATGCTATGTAGATCATGCACAAATTTCTCTCTGCCTTTCTTGGGCATAACAACATGATTACCCCACAGCATACAATCTGATCGAATGGATAGTTCGTCTTTGCGATGGATGTAAGGTTTGGTCTCCTCACACATTTGTTTGGGTATGGCAGACCAATCACCACTAAGGATACAATGTTTCACAACCGATAATATCGGGTCCTGGCTGATCCAGGTCTTAACTTGTTGGGCTGTGACAGGGGTTCCTTCACTTTCAAAAGCATTCATGACTAACAGTAAGTCTGCCGATTGTGGCATTTCCACCTCCGGTGTGGCAACGGCAGATGGCTCAATGCATCGGCACAATTCTCAGTGCCAGGTCTTTGGCGAATGACTTAATCATAAGCAGATAATGTCAGCGCCCACCTCTGGAGGCGGGATGATGCATTGGTATTGATACCTTTGTTTTCCAAAAACAATGAAATGAGTGGTTTGTGATCTGTTTCCAGTTCAAACCGAAGACCAAACAAGTACTGATGCATCTTTTTAACCCCATTCACACAGGCTAGTGCTTCATTTCTCTACCATGCTGCAGGCTCTTTCCGCCTTTGACAAACTTTTTGAAGCATATGCAACAGGCTGTAATTTGCCCGACTCATTAGCTTGTTGGAGCACGCTCCATATGACGAAGCATCACAGGCCAATATTAGACGCTTACACAGATCATAATGTACCAGCAGCTTGTTAGAGGATAGCAGATTAGTAGCTTTCACAAAAGTTCTATCTTGAGATGCACCCCAAACCTAGTTGTCGCTTTTTCTTAGCAGCATGTGCAGTGGCTCTAATAAGGTGCTCAATCTCGGTAAGAAATTACCGAAGTAGTTGAGTAGAGCAAGGAACAAACACAGCTCCATCACATTCTGAGGCTTGGGTGCATTTTTGATGGCCTTGGTTTTCAAGTCCGTAGGCCTGATACCTTCAGCAGCAAATTTTCCTCCCCAGGAATTCGAATTCCGGTGCCATGAAGACGTACTTCGGGTGTTTCAGTCTGAGTCCCACTTTGTCCAGACGATGTACAACCTCTTCCAGGTTGTTCAGATGTTCGGCGGATTCACGACCTGTGACCAGTATGTCACTTGGAACACGACGGTCTCGGATGGACTTTAGTTGACTTTCCATGTTCCTCTGAAATATGGCTGCAGCGGAGCGAATTCCAAAAGGGCACCTGTTGTAGATAAACAGTCCTTTTTGAGTGTTAATGCACGTAAGTTTCTTTGACCTGTCAACCAGCTCCTGTGTCATGTAGGCCAATGTCAGATCCAGTTTTGTGAATGACTTCCCCCCCGGCTAACATTGCAAACAGGTCATCAGCTTTCGGTAATGGGTATTGATCCTGTTTCGAAACTCGGTTAATCGTAACCTTGTAGTCTCCACAAATCCTGACAGTGCCATCACTTTTCAACATGGGAACAATGGGGCTGGCCCATTCGTTAAATTCAACCGGTGATATGATCCCTTCACGCTGGAGTCTGTCCAGTTCGATTTCGACCTTCTCCCTCAGCATGTACGGAACTGCCCGAGCTTTATGATGGACTGGTCTTGCATCCGCGTCCACGTGGATCTGCTCCTTGGCTCCCGTGAAATTGCGATGCCTGGTTCAAACAGCGAGGGGAACTTGCTCAGCACTTGAGCACATGGAGTATCCTCCTCCAACGACAATGCTTTGATCTAATTCCAGTTCCATTTGATTTTTTGAACGTGTTCCTGCTGAACAGCATTGGACCATTGCCTGGAACAATCCATAATGGTAAATCGTGAACTGCACCATCATACGACACCTTGATTACTGCACTGCCAATCTCCTTTATGAGTTCTTTAGTGTACGTACGCAACTTGGCATTGACTGGACTCAGCTTAGGCCTCACAGCCTTATTATCCCACAGCCTGTCGAATGTCCTCTGGCTCATTATTGATTAACTCGCACCCGTGTCCAATTCCATCGATACCGGCATACCATTACATTAATCATTATCGGTTGGCTCTTTGTTAGGAATGAATACAGTCCGTACACTTCCTCCTCTGGTATCTCGGATTGCATATCGGGACCCGCGCTAGACTGGTCATCATCCTGCACGTGGTGTATCGCAGCACGCTTGCTCAGTTGCGGACACATGTGCTGGAGATGCCCCACTCTTTATCATCACCTTCATCAAAGACAGTCCCTTGGGATCGAGGAAGACTTGCTTCCACTCTTTGCTTGAGATCTTAGGTGGCTGTACAGTCCAATACGAGAACCACAGTTTCTGTCACTGGTGGGACAGATAGTCATTGAGGGAAAGGGTGGGCAGGGAGCCTCATTTTCCACATGCTCCTTCCGCCGCTTGGGCTTGATTTCTGCATGCTCTCGACGATGATACTCTAGGAGCTCAGCGCCCTCCCGAATGCACTTCCTCCACTTAGGGCGGTCTATGGCCAAGGATTCCCAGGTGTCAGTGGGGATGTTGCACTTTATCAGGGAGGCTTTGAGAGTGTCCTTGTAACGTTTCCTCTGCCTGCCTTTGGCTTGATTGCCGTGGACGAGTTCCGGGTAGAGCGCTTGCTTTGGGAGTCTCGTGTCTGGCATGCGAACTATGTGGCCTGATCAAGTGTGGTCAGTGCTTCAATGCTGGGGATGTTGGCCTGGACGAGGACGCTAATGTTCGTGTGTCTGTCCTCCCAGGGGATTTGCAGGATCTTGCGGAGACATTGCTGGTGGTATTTCTCCAGCGACTTGAGGTGTCTACTGTACGTGGTCCACGTCTCTGAGCCAAACAGGAGGGCGGGTATTACTCCGGCCCTGTAGACCATGAGCTTGGTGACAGTTTTGAGGGGCACAACGGACATGATTTTTGCAGCACGACAGCTGCAGGAAAAAGGCAGGGAACAGCACCAGCCCTTATACATGGCCTTCTTCGACACTGTCAACCGCGAGGGTCTATGGAGCGTCCTCCTCCGTTTCGGATGCCCCCAAAAGTATGTCACCATCCTCCGCCTGCTCCACGATGACATGCAAGCAGTGATCCTTACCAACGGATCCATCACAGACCCAATCCACGTCCGGACCGGGGTCAAACAGGGCTTCGTCGTCGCCCCAACCCTCTTCTCAATCTTCCTCGCTGCCATGCTCCACCTCACAGTTGATAAGCTCCCCGCTGGAGTGGAACTAAACTACAGAACCAGAGGGAAGCTGTTCAACCTTCGCCGTCTCCAGGCCAGGTCCAAAACTACCCCATCCTCTGTCATCGAGCTACAGTACATGGATGATGCCTGCGTCTGTGCACACACAGAGGCTGTACTCCAGGACATAGTCGATGTATTTACCAAGGCGTATGAAAGCATGAGCCTTACGCTAAACATTAGTAAGACAAAGATCCTACACCAGCCTGTCCTCGCCGCACAGCACTGCCCCCCAAACATCAAGATCCTCGGCATGGCCCTGGACAACGTGGACCACTTCCCCTATCTCGGGAGCCTCCTATCAACAAGAGCAGGCATTGATGATGAGATCCAACACTGCCTCCAGCGCGCCAGTGCAGCCTTCGGCCGCCTGAGGAAAAGAGTGTTTGAAGATCAATTCCTCAAAACTGTCACCACTCTCTAACAGCCTTTACAAATATATTGTTTAAACCGACACTGATGATGCCGATGATTTCCCCCACAACGCCAACACGGAGATATCGGATTCATTCCCGTTGGCAGACTTTGAGCAGCCACAGGTTTCGCGTACGCAGTCGGGCAGGCCCTGCCATATGCAGCTCTGCTAAACGACGATACTATCTTGTTTACAGAACTTGCTGCATTCCGATTTTTCAATGATATCTGCTTTAAGCTTTTGTCTGTCATTATGCATGATTGGGCAATCATGATGGCCTTGTTCAAATCCAGCGTCTCCACCGCCTGTAGCTTACGCAGAATCACCTCGTGTTTAATGCCGATTACAAAGAAGTCCCACAGCATGTCTGCCAATGTAGTTTCGAACTTACACGGTCCAGCTAGACGTCTTAGGTCAGCAACGAATTCCGATACATCCTGGCCCTCAGAACGAGCGTGCGTATAGAATCGATATCTTGAGATGATGATGCCTTCATCTGATTTGAGATAATCACGTACCAGAGCACACAATGTTTCATAGTCCTTGTCCATTGGACTTGAGGGCGAGAGGAGATTCTTTATGAGTCCATAGATTTTCGGACCGCAAACGTGAGGACCATCACCCGGCGCCGAACTGCATCTGCCTTTCTCCATTTTGTTGGCCACGAAGTACTGGTTCAGGCGGGCTACAAAGTCTGCCCAATCTTCTCCCTCCACATATCGCTCTAGAATTCCAATTGTGCTCATTTTTGCATGCAAATGTTCTCGTCGCCAAATATTGTGCATGCAACAGCTCAACAGACTGAATACTGTAAACTTCGAACAGGTACAAACCTGGCTATACTTTATTAGGGCCCAAAGTGATTACATTACAAGATGGCTGGCCTTTTATACCTGGGCCGCACACACGTGCGCACAGCCCAATGACCTCCGACAGTCTCGCCACCTGGTGGCTAGTAAAGCCAAGCATGCATACATGAAGGTACCAACGATATAGATAAAAAATGGGATGAGGTCCTATGAGACGAATTTAGGGAGCTAGGAGCTAAATTAAAAAGTAGGACCTCAAAAGTAGTAATCTCAGGATTGCTACCAGTGCCACGTGCTAGTCAGAGTAGGAATCGCAGGATAGTCCAGATGAATACGTGGCTTGAGGAGTGGTGCAAAAGGGAGGGATTCAAATTCCTGGGACATTGGAACCGGTTCTGGGGGAGGTGGGACCAGTACAAACCAGACGGTCTGCACCTGGGCAGGACCAGAACCAATATCCTAGGGGGAGTGTTTGCTAGTGCTGTTGGGGAGGAGTTAAACTAACATGGCAGACCTATGCAGGGAGACAGCGGGAAATAAAATGGAGGCAGAAGCAAAAGATAGAAAGGAGAATAGTAAAAGTGGAGGGTAGAGAAACTCAAGGCAAAAAACAAAAAGGGCCACATTACAGTAAAATTCTAACGGAGCAAAGTGTGTTAAAAAGTCAAGCCTGAAGGCTCTGTACCTCAATGCGAGGAGTATTCGGAATAAGGTGGACGAATTAACTGTGCAGCCAGCATTTAACAGATATGATGTAATTGGCATCACGGAGACATGGCTCCAGGGTGACCAAGGCTGGGAACTCAACATCCAGGGGTATTCAACATTTAGGAAGGATAGGCTGAGAGGAAAAGGAGGCGGGGTGGTGTTGCTGGTTAAAGAGAAAATTAATGCAATAGTCAGGAGGGACAGTAGCCTGTATGATGTGGAATCGGTATCGTGGAGCTGCGGAATAGCAAAGGGCAGAAAACGCTAGTGGGAGTTGTGTACAGACCACCAAACAGTAGTAGTGAGGTTGGGGACAACATCAAACAAGAAATAAGGGATTGGTGCAATAAAGGTACAGCTGTTATCATGGCTGACTTTAATCTACATATTGATTGGGCTAACCAAACTGGCAGCAATGCGGTGGAGATTTCCTGGAGTGTATTAGGGATGGTTTTCCAGACCAATATGTCGAGGAACCAACTTGAGAGCTGGCCATCCTAGACTGGGTGATGTGTAATGAGAAGGGACTAATTAGCAATCTTGTTGTGCGAGGACCCTTGGGGAAGAGTGACCATAATATGGTAGAATTCTTTATTAAGATGGAGAGTGACACAGTTAATTCGGAAACTAGGGTCCTGAACTCAAGGAAAGGTAATTTTGACAGTATGAGGAGTGAATTGGCTAGAATAGACTGGCAAAGGATACTTAAAGGGTTGACGGTGGATAAACAATGGCAAACATTTAAAGATCACATGGATGAACTTCAGCAATTGTACATCTGGAGTAAAAATAAAACGGGGAAGATGACTCAACCGTGGCTAACAAGGGAAATTAAGGATAGTGTTAAAACCAAGGAAGAGGCATATAAATTGGCTAAAAAAAAGTAACAAACCTGAGGACGGGGAGAAATTTAGAATTCAACAGAGGAGGACTAAGGGTTTAATGAAGAGGGGGGAAATAGAGTATGAGAGGAAGCTTGCAGGGAACATAAAAACTGACTGCAAAAGCTTCTATAAATATGTGAAGAGAAAAAGATTAGTGAAGATAAATGTAGGTCAGATTCAGTTGAATTTATAATGGGGAACAAAGAAATGACAGACCAATTGAACAAATACTTCAAGTCTGTCTTCACGAAGGAAGACACAAATAAGCTACCGAATGTACTAGGGGACAGTGGGTCTAGTGATAAGGAGGAACTGAGGGATATCCTTATTAGGCGGGAAATTGTGTTAGGGAAATTGATGGGATTGAAGGCCGATAAATCCCCGGGGCCTGATAGTCTGCATCCCAGAGTACTTAAGGAAGTGGCCCTAGAAATAGTGGATGCATTGATGATCATTTTCCAACAGTCTATCGACTCTGGATCAGTTCCTATGGACTGGAGGGTAGCTAATGCAACACCACTTTTTATAAAAGAAGGGAGAGAAAACAGGTAATTATCGACTGGTTAGCCGGACATCAGTAGTGGGGAAAATGTTGGAATCAATCATTAAGGATGAAATAGCAGCGCGTTTGGAAAGCAGTGACAGGATTGGTCCAAGTCAGCATGGATTTATGAAAGGGAAATCATGCTTGATGAATCTTCTGGAATTTTTTGAGGATGTAACTAGCAGAGTGGACAAAGGAGAACCAGTGGATGTGGTGTATTTAGACTTTCAAAAGACTTTTGACAAGGTCCCGCACAAGAGATTGGTGTGCAAAATAAAAAGCGCATGGTATTGGGGGTAATGTACTGATGTGGATAGAGAATTGGTTGGCAGACAGGAAGCAGAGAGTCGGGATAAACGGGTCCTTTTCAGAATGGCAGGCAGTGACTAATGGAGTGCCGCAGGGCTCAGTGCTGGGACCCCAGCTCTTTACAATATACATTAACGATTTGGATGAAGGAATTGAGTGTAATATCTCCAAGTTTACAGATGACACTAAACTGGGTGGTGGCGTGAGCTGTGAGGGGGACGCTAAGAGGCTGCAGGGTGATTTGGACAGGTTAGGTGAGTGGGCAAATGCATGGCAGATGCAGTATAATGTGGATAAATGTGAGGTTATCCATTTTGGGTGCAAAAACACGAAGGCAGAATATTATCTGAATGGTGACAGATTAGGAAAAGGGGAGGTGCAATGAGACCTGGGTGTCATGATTCATCAGTCATTGAAGGTTGGCATGCAGGTACAGTAGGTGGTGAAGAAGGCAAATGGTATGTTGGCCTTCATAGCTATGGGATTTGAGTATAGGAGCAGGGAGGTCTTACTGCAGTTGTACAGGGCCTTAGTGAGGCCTCACCTGGAATATTGTGTTCAGTTTTGGTCTCCTAATCTGAGGAAGGACGTTCTTGCTATTGAGGGAGTGCAGCGAAGGTTCACCAGACTGATTCCAGGGATGGCTAGACTGTCATATGAGAAGAGACTGGATCAACTGGGCCTTTATTCACTGGAGTTTAGAAGGATGAGAGGGAATCTCATAGAAACGTAGAAGATTCTGACAGGACTGGACAGGTTAGATGCAGGAAGGATGTTTCCGATGTTGGGTAAGTCCAGAACTAGGGGACAGTCTTAGGATAAGGGGTATACCATTTAGAACTGAAATGAGGAGAAACTTCTTCACTCAGAGAGTTGTTAACCTGTGGAATTCCCTGCCGCAGAGAGTTGTTGATGCCAGTTCATTGGATATATTCAACAGGAAGTTAAATATGGCCCTTATGGCTAAAGGGATCAAGGGGTATGGAGGGAAAGCAGAAAAGAGGTACTGAGGGAATGATAAGCCATGATCTTATTGAATGGCGCTGCAGGCTCGAAGGGCCAAATGGCCTACTCCTGCACCTATTTTCTATGTTTCTATGTTTCTATGACAGGTTCGTTGATTAGTTGGCTTTGTGCTAGTTCCTTGTTCCTGATTGGTATCTTTCTGTACCTGTCTATATTTGAGTGAATCAATATGACAACCTAAAAGATTGCAGTTGTTTGAGCCAATCAGAGAAACTGAAATGGCGGATTTGTTGTCCTATGGACAAATTACATTTAAAGTATGACAGATTCATGGTCACTTTTATTGAGACCAGCTTTTAATTTACAGATCTTTTTGAACTGAATTAAAATTCTCAAACTGCCATGATGGGACTTGAACTCACATTCTCTAGATTGTTAGTCCAGGCACCTGTATTATTAGTCCAGTAACATAACCACTACAGCACCGTAACTTTGTCATTAATATCTTTAATTATATAAACTAGGAAATCTCCTGTGGCATTGCACATGGTGGCTGTGATTTCGTCACACACAACGGGATCAATGCAACCGGGGTTACTGGCAGTGGAAAGTCCGCTCCTGACTCAAAGCTACTCTCTCTCCGTAATCTTCCCATGATTGGGCTTGTTAAGCTGCCTTGTGGACTTCCTGGCCCATTCAGAGGAAGCGGGTCTGATTAAATCAATTGATGACACGTCATCAGCCGGTTTCCTTAAAGTGACCATGCCCACATTGGTTTTGACAGTTCTTCTGTCCGTGTCCTGCAGCATTGAGGTGCTGCAAACACTGAGAAGCACTGCACAGAGGTGCATGGCTGCACCCAGGCTCTCCCATGACTCCCTTCAGATGCTATGGAGGGAGTCACAGCATGCAGGGCGGATGGGGCCTCCCCAAGACACCAACACAGCTTGGTTGCACTTTGCACAGGAGGGCACAAGCAGGGATGTCGTCAGGAGGAGCAGGCTGCAGTGGCGCAAACCTTTCAATGATCTCAGTAGATCACAAATTATTACTGCAAAGCCACCTCAACATCATCCTGATGTGCTACTCATCACATACCCATCAGTCTGCCTTCCCTACTCTGCCCCTGTACATCCTTACTCACAACAACTTACCTTGCACCTCTACCCATCCCTCTCTCTCTATTTACATTATCAGTTCCCCATTTCACTAGCCATCGCTCACACTCATCTTCATCCTTATCCAATCATACCAACTAACAACACACAAGGGTAGGCACTTGGGTCCTTTAGCCAGTGTTCCTGTATAGTTAATGTTGATGTATTGTCAAACATTGAAATCTATATTTTTAGAACTTTGCGTTCTTGGTCAGATTTGTGAGCACCTTTGTAAGTGGATTAATGAGTTGTAGTGAATGGGGAGACATAAAGGTATCCCCCACAATGATGCTGAGTGTGGAAGGAATGTGTTGGACATTGCAGGGATGTTTTGTAGAGCTGGTGTGGGGTGGTGCCAACCTGGCACAATATGTGGCAGTCAGGGTGTACAGCATGAAGTGAAGTAAATGTGGCCATGGTGAGGCCATCACTGGCCTCCCGGGCAGCAATGTTGCCGGGTGCTGATGCCCTGTTTCCTGTGCAGCATCAGGTGATTGCGGAGAAGGTTGGTGTTATTGGTGGTGATGCTGGGGTGTTTAGTGATGTTGGTGTTGGGGCTGATTCTGGTGGGATTCTGAGGACCAAGGTGAGATTTTTTCAAGGGCACCGATGCTGCTGGAATAGATAGCAGGTGAGGTTAAGATGACATAAGCGATCTGTCAATGGTGAGAGAGGTTGCTCCGAGGAGGTGACAGTGAATGGAGAGTTCATTGCAAACACTTCCAAAGTGCATTCAGCTCATAAATCTTTTCCAAAACCTGAAGACTTCATCTTCTGACCTTGTAAAGTGAACAGCTGTGAAATGATAGCTTTTATACCACTTCTGCAGCTGTCAACTAGTCAAAGCAACAGAGAGTCACTGAGAACCCGACACACTTACCTGGCGTGAAACCTGAGGGATGGCAAAGCTGTCAAAAGGTTGGTAAAATTGTGTCTGCTTTTAACCAACTTAACTATCATTTAAGTAATTTTTAATTATGTAAATTACCTGTCCCACCGCTTGCTGTCAGGTCGGCTATCCAAACGCCGACCTTACAGTTGAAAATCTGACAGGAGGCGGGTTCAGAGCGGGATCCCGATCTGCTGTCAATCAAAGCCATTTTAACAGTGGGCACACCTCCAAACCCGCACTCGCAGAGCTTGGAAGATTCCACTGGTAAGTCAGAGGATGCATTGTTCTTTTACAATAGAGATGCTATCAGCAAGTGTGACAAGGACATTTTGACTGGGAAAATGTTACAGAAAGTAAGTGTGGTACTTACAGGAGGAATTGCACAATATTTGGAAGACATTTAATATATTATAGACTTGCAAAATAATTGAGTACTTAAATATAAATATATACAAAGATAACACAATGCGACCTTTACAGCTGTTGTCCCCTGTAGATAGCTTGCTTCCAGTACTGCAATGATGAGGTGCCTGCACAATGATTGCAAGCCATAAAGAACTTTGTTGGGTAGATTTTGTCATGCTTAGCTGATCAGGTACGATCATATCACAGTGCAGATTTTTCAACCAACCTGGAAGAAGTACTAGTTCTTGATTTGTTTCCAGTAGCGAGAGTTCTATACATTCAGTGTTAGCCTTGGCTTATTTGTAGCCTGCTTGCCTGAGTCAGAAGGTCATGGGTTCAAATCTCATTCCAGGGCGGCTTGAGCACATAATCTAGGCTGACACTTCAGTGCAGTTTTGAGGGAGGGCTGTACTGTTGCAGCTGCCATTTTGCAGATCTGTTGTGCCGAAAATTCCGACCTCGCTGGGTCTGTACGAAGTGCGCACTGACCTGGTGAGGCCTCGCAAAAGCTGGTTTTCGGGGCGAGATGCGCATCCGCCGAAAATGGACTTTTCCGATCTGTCAAGGTTTCTCGACAGATCCTCTGCATCCCCGGGAGAAGGACATTCGCGTGGGAGAGATTGGGCTATTTGCCCAACTCATGCCCAGCGAATGTCTGGTAAAAGCAGGTGCATAGCTTACTTTTGCCAGTGTAAGAATTTTAAAATATATAAAAATTAAAGTTAATCATACATTTTTATGTGAAAAACCCTGTCCATTAAGGTAAGTTTATTTTTAACACTTTTAAAAAACAGAAAAATTCCCAAAAATATATATTTTTTCTAAAACATTTAATTACATTTAATTTCAATTAATTTTAAATATGTAAGGTGTTTTTTAAATTTATTATGTTATGTTTCATGTTTTAAGGGGTTATTCTCAGTGATAGTATTGGGAATTCGTAAAAATGAAGTTCTCATTATTATCACTGAGAATATTGCACAGTGATTGGTGGTCCAGGCCCACATGACTCCAGCATTTCCGTACACATCAGCCACCAGACGGGCTCGACAGAGCTAGGACTTTATCCAGTGGCAAGGGTTGAACCAGGATGACTAGGGACCTGCCCTGCTGCACGGATCTAGTGCGCACACATATCACAGTGTGGGCTGGCCCGTGCTGCCACTCACACATTAAAAAAATCCACGCACAGGCATCTTCCACCCCCTCAATTGGAGTTCAGGACTGGAACATCGGGTCCTTCATTGAAACATCTGTGAACTCTTGTAGAAGCAAGTCATCCTCGTTCGAGGGACCGCCTATGATGATGATGACGTATAGGGAAGTCATCTCCCCTTACGCTGCGCATCGAATGATGGCCTCCGACCGGAATTGAAGGCGCCTCCGTGACCACCAGGTATTTTCTCAAAAACATTTCTGGTCAGAGGCGTTTGTCCGAAGGAAGCCTCCGACTGCAATTTTCCCCCCGTTAAATTGAAGCCCTACCTACCTTCTTTGGTGCACAGAAAAGATCCCTTGGCACTAGTAAAGGAGCAGAGATAGTCACCCAATGTCTTTGATGGTACTTTGCTCTTAGCTAACAGATTAGCTAATCACTCATCTTATTGCTGTTAGTGGGATCTTTGCTATGTGAAAATTTACTGCTATGTTTGCCTAAATTAAACAGTGATTACACTTCAAAAGTAAATAATTGGCTTTGCTTTGGTGCATCCTGAGGACGTGAAAGACGTATAAATAGGGCTACTTTTTATTTGCTTTTATGACAAAATAAGCTGAACACTGTTTCAATGCAAGGCACTCATTTTTATTTGCAATTTTTCTATTAACATAATTAATAACAGGGTAAAAATTTGCATAATAAAAGACATGACAAAAAGTCATGTTAAGGTCTGAATTACAAGTACTTTATATTCTCACCCATACATCATCTTATTCCTCACCGTAAAAATATCTGTAAGGATTTATTCAACAGTTAACAATTTGCAAGTAACTACAATGAAGAGCAACCACTATTTATTAAATAGATTTACAAAGCTAGAAATTGACTATTTTAAATGTATAATTTGCCTTATGCACGTAAATGGAAATGCAACCCTTATGATTCTAGATGATTGCAGCACAATTCTACTTTGGCAAAAAGCTCACATCTCAATACCACAGGATTTCATAACTATGAGTGTTTTATGCATATTATAATTCAAAATGATACATCAATTGAATATATTAAATGTATTAAAGGCTTCCCCTGTCATTTTATATGACAATATTTTAAATCATTGGGCGCTTAATGGTGGTCATAAAATGAATATGGCCTGGTTGCTAAGAATTACAAGCTTGATATTTTGTTTGCGTGCCTAACCTTTTCACAAATTACATGAAAAATGATGACCAATTGCCCACAACACGCCATATATTTCCTGCGCTGTGCACCATCATAAGACAAAATTTAACAGCACAAACCTGATTGAAACAATGACTTAAGGACAAATAAAACCATCAGTCAATGACTTTTATGATACATTCGCCTCCCTCTCCCTCCTCGCCAACCACACACTACAAAAAATACTTAACCTGGCGACACAGATTTTCAGTTGGAAGTATGGCAACCATTATATGTTTTTTTTACTCTCCTCCACCACTCCCCAAAATAAATTCAATTATTACATCCCTTTTTATGTACCAAACCTGAAAAACAAATGAAAAGTATCTTTAATTCAGTTACTTAACATTTCATGTGGTTTGTATTTGTTTACATATATTTAACTCAGCTAGTGTTTACTATTTAATTTTAAAAATGTTGAATTAAGTGTGAGATATTCTTACAGCAGAAATGATAAGGCTCTCATTAAAACCAAGCATGGGTTGGAGATAGGGCCACAGCACAAGTTTCAATTCTGCACTCTGCACTTGCATCTGGTGATTTATAATAACGTATTTAAACCAGTACCTATTTTAATGCACTATATTTGTTAGGGATGACATTCCTCGGGGATTCCACTCACCTCCTGCCACAACTCCAGTGGTGCCAGATTTCTGCCTTTTCTGGGAGTTTCCTGTTGCCTACATCATCTTCTTACAGGGCAGATCATAGTAAGGGGGCTGAGACGAAGGCCTGGAAATTGGATAAAGCAGCATCGCTTTTGGGTGAGAAATGGGCACTGAGGATCTAATATGATGTGTGTCATTTGCTTTCATTCTGCACCAGATATGCACACACACAATATTTGTTAAGGTGACCTGAAGTCATCCATGGCACCAGCTTGAAACAGACATTAGGCCTATTGCCGATACAAATCTGGGGCCTAACACATATTTCTAGCCCCTTTCCAATATTGGATTGTGATTGACCACAGCATGCATTCTAACTAATATGGTGTGCAATCAGTTTTCTCAAATGAACAGCTTTACTGCATGGTGCTAGGGATGCACCTGTGTTGGTAGAGGTGCCTGCCATTCCCATGTAGATTAGGTGCCCTCCTGCTGACCCCACATACCCCGCTGGGTCAGCACCGCGAACATGATCCCAGCATAATTGCCTGTGAATTTTCCTTCTTTAAACTGTATTTTGAACATGCCCTTGTAAAACGCTTCTTGCTAATGAATAGTTTGAAGCTGGCTGCTTTTTGCCACTGCACCCCCCCACACCCCCACCACCTGATAACTATGCTTTTGAAAATTGCAGCGATCACAAATTGTGAAAGTCATCTGTGCAGTTCTATCAGCCCTGCAAGATGATGATGCTGTCATGACAAATGCTAATTTTATACGTTAATGAGAGGTTATTTTTAATGTCATTCCTTATCACTTAATACTGTGCTTAGAAAAGGTCAAACACTGTGCTACATGACAAGATAGTGTGGTCCCATACAAAAAAAGCACCAATGACAATCAGGAATGGAAATCCAATATACAAAACGTGTGTGACTGTGAACGACAACAGCACGTGGTGCCGTGAAATTAACTCAGCACATTGTCCATTATTGATGTTTAAGAAATGCAACATAAGCACACTGGGAAGATAAAAAATGCAGATAGCAGAGTAAGAGGATAATTTAAGATAGTTGGCCCTTTGCACAAAAATACAAGATTACTTTAATTGATTTATCCCAATATTATGAAAGAAAGAAATGATTTATACTTTTGCACATTCCTCTAACTCTACTTGCAATAGGTATTACTAAAAAAAAAATACAGAAAATAATTTTTGCAGATGATACACAATGGAGAAAGTGCATATTCTGACAGATGACAAGGTTTTTCAGTACTCTACCCTATTGGTGTCCAATTGCAGATACAACCTCAAGGGGGTTTGACATTAGGGATAAACGACTGGAAAAAAAACACCACACATACTTGGTTACTTCTTATTAATCACTTTCTTGTAGGAATGGCAAGAGATCTAGGAATTGACTGATCCAATTATTGTCAAAAATAACCAAATCAAAATTAAGACTTATTGCTGCTAATGATTAGTTCTCAGTTAGTTTCTTTTTGTCCTCCCCCCACAACTCCACCACCTTGTGATTGCACTATCAGATGTTTCATAGATTGTGAAGAACATCAGCAACAAGTGTTGGCCATATCTTCGGCAACTGGCATCATATTTGTAAATACTTCGGATGACACTACTTGACTGCAGTTTTGCTTTGATGCAGGATTTACCAAACTGGTCCTCTTTCTCTTCCCATACATCCAGTTGATCAGAACCAAACACTCAGTTGCAGGATGAAACATTTAAAAATAAAGATTTACCTGATAGATTTATCCCCATGTTGCAAGCTTGATGATTTGTTACTGCCGATGTTCTTTGACATTGCAGTGAAGAAGCAGCAGTTTAAATCAATCAGCTGTGGTATAGCTGCATACACAGATGAGAGTACTGATACTGTCAATAGTATACACACACATAATATATATATATATATATATATATTTACTAAATATATATATATATACACACACTCTATATGTATTAATATCAACTATTTTATTCTCAATGATATTTTGATTAAAACAATTGCATTGTTATAAAATAGTAAATACTACATTCCTGGTAAGTTCAAAACAGATTTCCTCTTAAGAAAACGCAACAAAAATCATGAAGTAAATACAAAGATGTATAATTTAAACTTGTAGTTCACACTGTCCCTTTTTCCTGTAAAGTTGAATAATAAGGCTTCCTTGCAATGGGTTGAGGCAGGTTTTAGGTGAGGAGCTGACGGATCTCTTTGTGTACATAACAGAGGAAATCCACATAAGAAGCTCCTCCGTGCATGCCTTTATCTTCCACCAGGAACTGCCTGAAGATCCCCTCTGATTTCTCTTTTTGCTTCAATATTATCAACTGCAGATGGAAAGAAAAGATAGTCAGACTTCAACTCCAGGCTGCAAAATTTATTGCAAATAATTCATTGTGACCTCATTTGAATACTTCAATGTAACAGCATTTGCCTAGTTTAAAATGGCACTTTTTTTCTGAAAGTGGAGGATTCTATGTTACTTTTTTTACAAACTCAAGTAAGTTTAATTTAAAACATATAACTCAGAATTGACAGGGAATTACAAAGAATTTTCATTAGACAGCATTTGGGCAAGGTTTTGAATTTGCAACATTTGAGGCAGATATGCTGCAATTAACGTAATGTACAATATTATATGCTGAGTATTTCTAATTCTCATTTACATAAGGACATAAGAAATAGAAGCAGGAGTAGGCTATACGGCCCCTCGAGCCTGCTCCGCCATTCAATAAGATCATGGCTGTTCTGATCTTGACCTCAACTCCACTTTCCTGCCTGTTTCCCATAACCCTTGACTTCCCTATAGTTCAAGAATCTGTCTATCTCAGCCGTGACTATATTCAATAACTCAGCTTCCACAGCTCTCTGGGGTAGAGATTTTAATTTAATTACAATTAAAAATACCAAAAACAAAGATTGTAAAGTAAATATTAACAGAACAATAATGATTTTTCACTGATTTATTGGCACATACATATCAAAGGATATATGGGTTTGCAATGTGCTTTTTTAAAATTAAGGAAGGAATGTAACTCTATTCCTCTCCCACCCCCACAAATTTTATTTTCTTGCCATCTTTCCAAATCTCCCTGGGACATACGGAAACAGCAATGATAAAGAGTAGTCGGCAATGTGATCGCAGCCTCCATCAATGATGCTCAAAACAGACTGCTAAGAACTGTAAAGAAAACCTAATGTCACACTCCCACCAATTTTCTCTCCTCTGGTATGGGAAAGAGACAAGTGTTGACTCAGCATCTCTCCAACAGGGCACAGCTGAAATCAATAACCCAGCTGTGGTGGGGGATTGCAAGCAGAAAGAATGTCCACTACAGAGCAGCTGTAAATATTGAGTTGCAACATGCATGTTTTATTTTGAGTTAAAAAAATCCTTTGTTTTATGGCGCTCTTTTCTCATGACATTTCACTTCAATTATCATGCTCTAAATGATGCCATCTTCTAGCCTAGGAAATTGGAAGCAATGTTCTGTACATTGTAAAATATGTTTATAAACAGGTTGAATGTAACTGAAGTTTTCTCTCAGCAGTTACATGATATCCATTACTTGCCAAGTTTAGCAACAGCTTTTGAACTAATCAGAGCACAGCAGTGTTTAGCATAATTTAACACTTGAGCAGGTAGGAAATTAGCCTTTTGATCCCAAGAAGCATATTTGTGCCAATGGGTTTCATGTTTCTAATGCATAGAGGGAGCCTGTCCACACTTTCTGGGATCCCATATTTACATACGTGATTTACGTTGTGCGCAAGGAACGAGAAAATGTTCCCTCAGGTTCTACAGTTGGATAAGCCACTTTCCGCCAATGGTCCAGATAACAAAAGAGCAGAGAGTCCACTGAAGGCATATACTCACAGGGTGAGAAGAAATATAAAACTTAATAGGAGGACACCAAGAAATATTTGCGCCCCGATATTAATGGGGAGGTGGGGAGGGTCTGAGGGAGCATGGAAGCGCAGGGAAAACCTGGCAAGGCCGGGGAAGTGGAGGAATGGCAGCGCAGACTCCCGCCTGGCAGCCGGCCAGTTTGACTGCCCATCTGGCTTGGGCGGGGGGGGGGGGGGTGGTGGGGGGTCGGAAAGAGTATAAACATGGGGCAGGAGGCCACAGCCGTGGACCAATGGGGACGGGGGAGGGTCTGGCCACATCGGGGGTGGTCCACTGCAAGGGAGGCACATGTCTTTCTTGTGAAGCCCAGAGGAACACTCCTGGCCCACAAGAAAACCTGAAAAATAAATGTAATACTTACCTTTTGGTCCTCTTCTGGCCCAGGACTTGGTTCCTGGGCAGATTTAGCCTGATGGGGAAGCCGACGCTGCCCTTCCCTCCCACCCCCCCACCCCCCCACTCAGGCCTCAGTCATCAGGACCCGAACTGCATAATTAAAACAGGACCGCAACTTCTTGTGAGTGTCCTGCTCACCTGCTCAAAAGCGCAGGGTAATTTGGGGACAGTGCGGGAAGAGAGTGGGATCGGTGGGGGTGAGTGACTCCCGTTATTTTAACTGCCCCCACCCTGTTTCCGCCAGTTGGGGGCAGTTAAAATTGGGTCCATAGAGTAGGCATGTATTTCACTCATGGAAAATAGGCAATAAATTAGTGGATTTTATCATTTTTGTGGAGTCGATTTTAACTCCCAGCAACTTTCCAGCAAGAAACCGAAGGAGGCAGTTAATTTTCGGTCCCCTGCAACAGAATAAGAGCACAGAAATTTAATGACCCCATTAACATGCCACTGGCCGACTTAGGCGGAAGGCTGATGACTTGCGGACAATCAGCCCTTGGTCGCCCGCTGGCAGTTAGGTAAATGTGGTTGTGCTGGGGGTCTCATGCGGTAGGGAAGAGGGGGAGTTTAGGGCAGAGTGGACTGAAACTTTTCTTGTACTCTTGCTCCTCAAAGGAGAGCAAAAAATGTAACCTTGAATAGTCTCTTTTGCTTCCAATGCTCTTCTGGCAGACCTTCACCTGGTGGGAAAATTGCAGCGTCTCCCCTGCTCAGGCACGAGTTAAAATTGTAATCGAGACCCAATGATGTCACTGCTGTTTATTTAAATAAGGACCCTGCTGGATTTGGACGTGCAGCTCAGCCGCCTGGCATTAGAGACTAATTGCAAACTCGCACCTTACCATCTTACACTTCTGGGGCATAGTGCAAGCATACACCAACAGATCATCAAGGGGGGCTCATGTTTAATTCCACCAATTAGTGAACTAATAAATCTCAAATGACACCTGTAATTACTGTACCACAATTAAACCAACAATTAGAATTAAAAAATGAACTATTATGAGATCTCTCAGAAGGAAACCCGAGTAGTCCTGAACACCTCTGCCTACCTTCATGGAATAAGGGTTCTGGTTTCTTATGTTGTCAATGATCAACCTAATCTTCTTTGAATATGGGTTGTCCAGTTCAGGTAATGTTGTCTGTAAGGAAGAAAAAGTTAGACTTTGTTCAGAGATCAAATTGTTGAGTAGCATTCTCAGGTGATTCATCACATATTTTCAGATGGTCACATTAGGCCTAAGTCCGTGTATCATTTTTTGATGTGCTCCTCTCCCCTCACACGAGTGCTAATGCCATCACTACTGCTACATAAATTTTATGTAAATAATGAGAAGTTTGGCAAAATCATCAGCTGATTCCAATTTTTCAATCTGAAATAAGAAGCTATGTTAAGGGCAACTTGAACCTTCCCCTCACACCCTTCTAGCATCTCAAATAGCTGGGACTTCTGTTTTCAGACAATGGCAGTCCTGTAAGATTATTATGGATTAGTTGATTTTTAGAATACTTGCTTTAATAATTTATAATCATTAATATCTTATAATCCTCAATATCTTATCATCAGTAATGAATTTATAATCTAGTGTAAGTATTAAATGCAGAAGTTTTTAATCAATTGTATGTAATAACTTGAATTATATATTACATGTAACCCTTTTGCTTATAATTAAAAATCTGTGAGTAAGCTGTAACCAGACAGCCTGGGGTAAGAAAGAGGACTGCTACAGTTGAATAGGGAGGCTGTGGGTGAAAGTTGGATATTAGCCAACAGTAAGGGTGAGACACAGGGCCCAAAATTGGTCGACATACCACCCCCTACCGCCGGCGTACCACCAAAAAATGAAATTTTGGTCAAAAAACACCGACATACCGCCCGGCAGAATATTCATCATTGACATCAACACGATGCAGACGTCCTGTATCGCACTGACGCGCAGCAAGATCCCTCTCCTTCAGTTAAAGGGAAGGGTTGCTGCAAACTCTGCAGCCAAGTTAGTGGCAAACACTGGGCCACCAGGGAGGTTTCAGCCGGGTCAGTGGTCTCTCTTCCCCCGCAACCCCCCCCAACCAGTCTCTCTCTCCCCTCTCCCCTCACCACCCCAACCAGGCACTATCTCCCACCCCCCACAACAACCAGGCTCTCTCTCCCTCCCCCAACCAAGCTCTCTCTCACCCACCCCCAAACCAGGCTCTCTTTTAACCCCCCCCAACCAGGCTGTCTCTTCTCCACCCCCGCCCCCCACCCCCCACAAAATAAGGCTCTCTCTTCCCCCCCTCCAATCAGGCCCTCTCTTCCCCCGCCCCCCCCCACAACCAGGCTCTCTCTACCCCCTCCCCCCACCTAACAACCAGGTTCTCTCCCCCGCCACCCCATCCAGGCTCTCTCTCTCCCCCCTCCCCAAACAACCAGACTCCCTCTCTCATGCCCCCGCCACCCACCCCCCGCCCAACAAACCAGGCTCTCTCTCTTCCCACCTCCCCATGCAGGCTCTCTCTCTCCCCGCTCCCCAAACAACCAGGCTCCCTCTCTCACGCCCCCGCCCTCTCCCACAAACCAAGCTCTCTCT
This sequence comes from Pristiophorus japonicus, assembly GCF_044704955.1. Taxonomy (NCBI): domain Eukaryota; kingdom Metazoa; phylum Chordata; class Chondrichthyes; family Pristiophoridae; genus Pristiophorus; species Pristiophorus japonicus. The sequence goes on along the minus strand of NC_091978.1, from coordinate 246,628,394 downwards.
CATCCCACCTCCCAAACCAGGCTCTCTCTCCCCACCCCCCCACCAAACCAGGCTCTCTTCTCTCCCCTCCCAACCAAGCTCAACCAACACCCCCCTCCCAACAACCAGACTCCCCCCACCCCCCGCAACAAGGCTCTCTCTCTCTCCATCCCCCAAACAGGCTCGCACCTCCCCCCCACAACAACAAGGCTCTCTGTCCCCCTCCCCTCACCCAGGTCCTCTCTCCGCCGCCCCCCCCCCCTCCCGCAACCAGGTTCTCTCTCCCCGCCTCTCCACAACCAGGCACTATGTCCCGCCCCCCCCCCCCCAACAACCAGGGTCTCTCTCCCTCCCCCAACCAGGCTCTCTCTCACCCATCCCCACACCAGGCTCTCTTTCAACCCCCCCCACCCCCCTAACCAGGCTCTCCCTTCTCCACAAACCCACCCCCAAAATCAGGCTCTCTCTCCCCTTGCTCCAACCAGGCTCTCTCTTCCCCCCGCCCTCCAACAAGGCTGTCTCTTCCACCAACACCCCTCCCCCACCCCCCCGCCCAAACCAGGCTCTCTCTCCCTCCAACCAGGCTCTCTCTTCCCCCTGCTCTCCAACAAGGCTCTCTCTTCCACCAACACCCCTCCCCCGCCCCCCCGCCCAAACCAGGCTCTCTCTCCCTCCAACCAGTCTCTCTCTTCCCCTCGCCCTCCAACCAGGCTCTCTCTCCCACCCCACCCCCAACAAGGCTTTCTCTTCCACCAACACCCCTCCCCCGCCCCCCCGCCCCAACCAGGCTCTCTCTCCCTCTAACCAGACTCTCTCTCTTCCCCACTCACCACCCCCCGCCCCCCACCCCTCGCCCACCAAACCAGGCTTTCTCTCTCCCCCCCGTTCCCTCCAAACAACCAGGCTCTCTCTCTCACGCCAACGCCCCAACCAGGCCCTCTCTCTCTCCCCGCCCCCTGCCAACAACTATGCTCTCTCTACCTCCCCCCACCTCAACATCCAGGCTCTCACTCCCCCACCACCCCCTCCCACCAACCAGGCTCTCTCTCCCCCTCCCTCCGTCCACCCCCAGCCAGCCTCCCTTCCTCCACCGCCCCCCCCCCCCACCGACTCCCAACAACCAGGCTTTCTCTCCTCGCCCCCCCCCCCCACCCCAACCAGGCTCTCTACTCCCCCCTCCCTAACCACACCTTCTCTCTCTCTCTCTCCCCCGGCCAACCGTCGGCTCTCTCTCCCTGCCGCTCTCCCTCCGCCACTGCCACTCTCCATCCGGATCAGGGCTCAGCGGGGTGCTCATGGCTTGGCGGCTTGCGGCTCGGCGGGTAATGTGGTCAGAATCAACGTGCCAATTGCGGGGTCCCACATCCTGTTTGGGGCCCCAAATCTGGTTCCAGTTTCGGGAGGGGGCGGAGTCCGGAGGGTGCACGCGCAGAAGTCATTTTATACACCTCAATCAGGTCTCCCCTCAACCTCCTCTGTTCCAAGGACAACAGACCCAGCATCTCCAATCTTTCCTCATAGCCAAAATTTTCCAGTCCAGGCAACATTCTTGTAAATCTCCTCTGTGCCCTTTCCAGTGCAATCACATCTTTCCTGTAACTGCACACAGTACTCCAGCTGTGGCCTAACCGGTATTTTATACAGTACAAGCATAAGCAGTTTCATAGAAACATAGAAAATAGGTGCAGGAGTAGGCCATTTGGCCCTTCGAGCCTGCACCACCAATCAATAAGATCATGGCTGATCATTCACCTCAGTACCCCTTTCCTGCTTTCTCTCCATACCCCTTCATCCCTTTAGCCGTAAGGACCTTATCTAACTCCCTCTTGAATATATCCAATGAACTGGCATCAACAACTCTCTGCGGTAGAGAATTCCACAGGTTAACAACTCTCTGAGTGAAGAAGTTTCTCCTCATCTCAGTCCTAAATGGCTTACCCCTTATCCTTGGACTGTGTCCCCTGCTTCTGGACTTCCCCAACATCGGGAACATTCTTCCTGCATCTAACATGTCCAGCCCCATCAGAATTTTATATGTTTCTATGAGATCCCCTCTCATCCTTCTAAACTCCAGTGAATACAGGCCCAGTCGATCCGGTCTCTCCTCATTTGTCAGTCCTGCCATCCCGGGAATCAATCTGGTGAACCTCCGCTGCACTCCCTCAATGGCAAGAATGCCCTTCCTCAGATTAGGAGACCAAAACTGAACACAATATTCCAGGTGAGGCCTCACCAAGGCCCTGTACAACTGCAGTAAGACCTCCCTGCTTCTATACTCAAATCCCCTAGCTATGAAGGCCAACATACCAGTTGCCTTCTTCACCGCCTGCTGTACCTGCATGCCAACTTTCAATGACTGATGTACCAAGACACCCAGGTCTCGTTGCACCTCCCCTTTTCCTAATCTGCCGCCATGCAGATAATATTCTGCCTTCATGTTTTTGCCACCAAAGTGGATAAACTCACATTTATCCACATTATACTGCATCTGCCATGCATTTGCCCACTCACCTAACCTGTCCAAGTCACCCTGCAGCCTCTTAGCATCCTCCTCACAGCTCACACCACCACCCAACTTAGTGTCATCTGCAAACTTGGAGATATTACACTCAATTCCTTCATCTAAATCATTGATGTATATTGTAAATAGCTGGGGTCTCAGCACTGAGCCCTGCGGCACCCCACTCGTCACTGCCTGCCATTCTGAAAAGGACCCGTTAATCCCGACTCTCTGCTTCCTGTCTGCCATCCGGTTCTCTATCTATGTCAGTACATTACCCCCAATACCATGTGCTTTAATTTTGCACACTATTCTCTTGTGTGGGACCTTGTCAAAAGCCTTTTGAAAGTCCAAATATACCACATCCACTGGTTCTCCCTTGTCCACTCTACTAGTTACATCCTCAAAAATTCTAGAAGATTTTGTCAAGCATGATTTCCCTTTCATAAATCCATGCTGACCTGGACCGATCCTGTCACTGCTTTCCAAATGCACTACTATTTCATCTTTAATAATTGATGCCAACATTTTCCCCACCACTGATGTCAGGCTAACCGGTCTATAATTGCCCATTTTCTCTCTCCCTCCTTTTTAAAAAAGTGGTGTTACATTAGCTACCCTCCAGTCCATAGGTACTGATCCAGTCGATAGACTGTTGGAAAATGATCACCAATGCATCCACTATTTCTAGGGCCACTTCCTTAAGTACTCTGGGATGCAGATTATCAGGCCCCGGGGATTTATTGGACTTCAATCCCATCAATTTCCCTTACACAATTTCCTGCCTAATAAGGATTTCCTTCAGTTCCTCCTTCTCAGTCGACCCTCGGTCCCCTAGTATTTCCGGAAGGTTATTTATGTCTTCCTTCGTGAAGACAGAACCAAAGTATTTGTTCAGCTGGTCTGCCATTTGTTTGTTCCCCATTATAAATTCACCTGAATCTGACTGCAAGGGACCTACGTTTGTCTTCATTAATTTTTTTCTCTTCACATATGTATAGAAGCTTTTGCAGTCAGTTTTTATGTTCCCAGCAAGCTTCCTCTCATACTCTATTTTCCCCCTCCTAATTCAACCCTTTGTCCTCCTCCGCTGGATTCGAAATTTCTCCAAGTCCTCAGGTTTGCTGCTTTTTCTGGCCAATTTATATGCCTCTTCCTTGGATTTAACACTATCATTAATTTCCCTTGTTAGCCACGGTTGAGTCAGCTTCCCCGTTTTATTTTTTCTCCAGACAGGGATGTACAATTGTTGAAGTTCATCCATGCGATCTTTAAATGTTTGCCATTGCCTATCCACTGTCAACCCTTTAAGTATCATTCGCCAGTCTATTCTAGCCAATTCACGTCTCATACCATCGAAGTTACCTTTCCTTAAGTTCAGGACCCTAGTCTCTGAATTAACTGTGTCACTCTCCATCTTAATAAAGAATTCTACCATATTATGGTCACTCTTCCCCAAGGGGCCTCAGACAACAAGATTGCTAATTAGTCCTTTCTCATTACACATCACCCAGTCTAGGATGGCCAGCCCTCTAAATGGTTCCTCGACATATTGGTCTCGAAAACTATCCCTAATACACTCCAGGAAATCCTCCTCTACCGTATTGCTACCAGTTTGGTTAGCCCAATCTATATGTAGATTAAAGTCGCGCATGATCACTGCTGTACATTTATTGCACGAATCCCTAATTTATTGTTTGATGCTGTCCCCAACCTCACTGTTTGGTGGTCTGTACACAACTCCCACTAGTGATTTCTGCCCTTTGGTATTCCGCAGCTCCACCCATACAGATTCCACATCATCCAAGCTAATGTCCTTCCTTACTATTGCGTTAATTTCCTCTTTAACCAGCAACGCTAACCCATCTCCTTTTCCTTTCTGTCTATCCTTCCTGAATGTTGAATACCCCTGGATGTTGAGTTCCCAGCCTTGGTCACTCTGGAGCCATGTCTCCGTGATGCCAATTATATCATATTCATTAATTGCTGCCTGCGCAATTAATTCGTCCACCTTATTACGAATACTCCTCGCATTGAGGCACAGAGCCTTCAGCCTGGTCTTTTTAACACACTTTGCCCCTTTAGAATTTTGCTGTAATGTGGGCCTTTTTGATTAAATACCACAATACTGGAATCAATAAATGAAAGAGTTAAATGAAACATTCACTGGGAAGAAAGATATCCAGCAGGGTCACCCTGGCTTGTTTCTTCAGGCACTAAAGCCTTGTATCTTCCTGCCATCCAGAATACATTCAGCCCTCACTGTTTTGTGAATAATCAAATCCATTCAGAAATACAGGCGAAAAATTGGACTCCAAAATCTTGCCACCATTGTACACCTCTCTCCTCCTTTAAAAACATTCTCAAAGCCCAACTTTTCTCCCAAGTTTTCAATCACTTGCCCTAATTTCCCTCCCCTAGCTCAGTGTTTCCATTCCTTGTTACTCTTCTGTCAAGCACCCCGGGCCATTCTGCATGTTAAAATCACTATGGATATGCAAGTTGTTGAATTATCATTGCATTTCAGTGCTGGAACAGTTGAGGGAGGGGAACATTTCATCCACTGGAATGTGTCAGTTAGCAGGAACTCTGCTTCAACAATGATGTCTGGAGATTTTCATACAAGGTAATAGTGAGGGCTCAGCTGAGCAATTAGACAAGTAAGGGAACTTAATAATATTAGCGTGGACTTTCCTCAGCCCTGCTTCCATTCTGCCGCCATAAAGTTGCTGGAAGTGCGGCAGAAACCCACTTTTATGCAAGTAAATGGGAGTTTCTACCACATTTCCGGTAAGGGTACAGCGGTAGGATAACAGCAGCTCCGAAGAAATTCCGAGCTATCATGTCCTGTATGAATAAAAGTATGAAGTAGTCAGCGAATACATACATTTGGCTCAATTTCTACAAATGTTATTGCACTTCTCACACATCACTTGTGTAACACTCTTTCCCCAAAAATATAATTTAGATTAGCATGTGGGGAAAGGGAGCAAGATTACTTTTAGCAATTTCAAATTTGAATGACAAGAACTTTTCACATATTACTTACCAGTTCTGTGTTAATATGTGCAAAGGTGGGTACATTAAAGATGCCTTGAATTAGCTCAGGTTGTGAGTTCAGTCCTAGCCACAGGAACATATTTATTCCATTCTCCAACAAAAATATTCCTCCGTCAGCTAAACGTTCCTCTGAGCAACGGACAGCAGCAGGAAACTCCTCACTGTTTACATCCATCTTGTGCTGTTATGAAACAGATAAGTGTTCAGTAGTTGGAGGGTGTGCACTAATCCAGGAAACATATGAACAGGAGGAGGCCATTCAGCCTCTCTAACCTGTTCTGCCATTCAATTAGATCATTGCTGATCTGTATCTTAACTCCATTTACCTGCCTTGGATCCATATCTTGTAATACCCTTACCTAACAAAAATCTATCAATCTCAGTTTTGAAATTTTCAATTGATCTAGCCTCAACAGCCTTTTGGAAGAGAGAGTTCCTGATTTCCACTACCCCTTGTGTGAAGAAGTGCTTGCTGACATCACCCCTGGACAGCCCAGCTTTAATTTTAAGGTTGTGCCCCCTGTTTTGTTCTGGACTCCCTATCAAGGCAAATAGTTTCTCTCTATCTACCCTATTAACTGCTTTAATCATCTTAAGCACCTCAACTATATCACCCTTTAATCTTCTATACTCAAGAGAATAGAAGCCTAGTCTATACAACCTATCCTCATAATTTAACCCTTTTAGCTCAGGTATCATTCTGGTGAATTGGCCCTGCACTCCTTCCAAGACCAATATATCCTTCCTGAACTTTTTATTTTCTTGGAGCACAACAAAAGACACAAAAGTGACTACAATACTGATGTGATTCACACAATAAAATATTAATACCTAGTTAACAACTTTTACAACAGCACCTATGATTCCTCTATGAGTCTCATTGATTTCTTATTTTGAAGCATTAATTTATTGGCTGCTATGCAAGACAAGGACTGGGGATGTGACAGAAATGAAAAATAAACTGGTATTATTATTAGCTATTTATGATCTAATATGAAAAGCTAGTGTATTTTGACAGGTCTTCTGGCTTACTACAAATCTTCCCAGAATTAAAAATGTCTATTGCATTTTAACCTGTTTCTGCCTTGTTATTTGTAATCAGGTAACAAAAGCTGAGGAAAATCAGCCATGATTTAATAAGATCTAATATTGATTTAACATCTGAAATCATTTGATATAACAAATAAATACAGTCTTATTTCATCCCTGTCGATCTTGTGGGAAGTTCCTACCATCACAACAATGGTATAAGAATTCTCCAGCCTCCAAATGCAGCAGCATCATAATTGTTTTCTTGAAGACCTCTGAGAGCCAATATTCCTCAGATGCACATCCAGCGCAAAGCAAACCGGTCTGGAAACTCATTACACCTTCGGCGTTGTTCAAGGTTTCCTGGGAATCCCCTAATGGAAGGGGGAGAGGCACTACCCACATCAGACGCAGTATTTCCTATCTGTTAAAACGACACCTCTTTACTTACAATGGGTACAAGCCGTGGGTAGAAAAAGGACTGAGTGCCGACCACATCCATAGATGTAACCAGCAGCCGTTGGAAAGCTCTCTCATCTGTAGGAAGGTCAGGGCTCCCCAGTAAAACGTAACTCTTCAAGAGACAGTTCATGTAGACTGGCAGCAACTTCATGGCCTCTGGAAGGATGAGCTGACAGACAAAATAAAAACATCCTTTAATAACAAGCATCCTTAGCACAGTAGGACAGACTTTTATTTCTGTTTAATCAAAATGAAAATGACTTCACAATGCAAGATTAATATATCTGCACATTCTAGCAAGATTTCTACTTGCAAATTGTATTTGTAATGTTCTGCATTAATAATGACTAGTGTTTTGAAGGCTGTCCAACACAACCCAGTACATGATTTGAAAGCAGTCTGTTGACATACTGTGGAGCAAAGGCAGGAAATCGGAAAAGCGCCTTCATGTCTGGCTATTCCAGTTTAAGGTTTCACTCTATCTGTCCACTAGTGGGAGTTGATGGATTATTGTAATGAAGTTGGACAGGATCCAATGTTGGCTTCAGGCTACCGAAGTAAAGATTTATTTTCTCAAATACGAAGGGAAGACAATTTTGACATTTTTTTTCCATCGATTATGCTAAACTATATATCATACCGTTTACTTAACTCACTTTTCAATATATATTCCAAAATTCTATAGTAATGGAAACATAGAAAATAGGTGCAGGAATAGGCCATTCGGTCCTTCGAGCCTGCACCGCCATTCAATAAGATCATGGCTGATCATTCCCTCAGTACCCCTTTCCTGCTTTCTTTCCATACCCCTTGATCTCCTTAGCCGTAAGGGCCATATCTAACTCCCTCTTGAATATATCCAATGAACTGGCATCAACAACTCTCTGCGGCAGGGAATTCCATAGGTTAACAACTCTCTGAGTGAAGAAGTTTCTCCTCATCTCAGTCCTAAATGGCCTACCCCTTATCCTAAGACTATGTCTCCTGGTTCTGGACTTCCCCAACATCGTAAACATTCTTCCTGCATCTAACCTGTCCAGTCCCGTCAGAATCTTACATGTTTCTATGAGATCCCCTCTCAACCTTCTAAACTGCAGTGAATAAAGGCCCAGTTGATCCAGTCTCTACTCATATGACAGTCCTGCCATCCCTGGAATTAGTCTGGTGAACCTTCGCTGCACTCTCTCAATAGCAAGAACGTCCTTCCTCAGATTAGGAGACCAAAACTGAACACAATATTCCAAGTGAGGCCTCACTAAGGCCCTGTACAACTGCGGTAAGACCTCCCTGTTCCTATACTCAAATCCCATAGCTATGAAGGCCAACATACCATTTGCCTTCTTCACTGCCTGCTGTATCTACATGCCAACCTTCAATGACTGATGTACCATGACATCCAGGTCTCGTTGCACCTCCCCTTTTCCTAATCTGCCGCCATTCAGATAATATTCTGCCTTTGTGTTTTTGCCCCCAAAATGGATAACCTCACATTTATCCACATTATATTGCATCTGACATGCATTTGCCCACTCACCTAACCTGTCCAAGTCACCCTGCAGCCTCTTAGCGTCCCCCTCACAACTCACACCGCCACCCAGTTTGGTGTCATCTGCAAACTTGAAGATATTACACTCAATTCCTTCATCCAAATCATTAATGTATATTGTAAAGAGCTGGGGTCCCAACACTGAGCCCTGTGGCACCCCACTAGTCACTGCCTGCCATTCTGAAAAGGACCCATTTATCCCGACTCTCTGCTTCCTGTCTGCCAACCAGTTCTCTATCCACGTCAGTACATTACCCTCAATACCATGCGCTTTGATTTTGAACACCAATCTCTTGTGCCGGACCTTGTCAAAAGTCTTTTGAAAGTCCAAATACACCACATCCACTGGTTCTCCCTTGTCCACTCTGCTAGTTACATCCTCAAAAAATTCCAGAAGATTCATCAAGCATGATTTCCCTTTCATAAATCCATGCTGACTTGGACCGATCCTGTCGCTGCTTTCCAAATGTGCTGTTAGTTCATCCTTAATGATTGATTCCAACATTTTCCCCACTACTGATGTCAGGCTAACCGGTCCATAATTACCCGTTTTCTCTCTCCCTCCTTTTTTTAAAAGTGGTGTTACATTAGCTACCCTCCAGTCCATAGGAACTGATCCAGAGTCCATAGACTGTTGGAAAATGATCACCAATACATCCACTATTTCTAGGGCCACTTCCTTAAATACTCTGGGATGCAGACTATCAGGCCCCAGGGATTTATCGGCCTTCAATCCCATCAATTTCCCTAACACAATTTCCCGCCTAATAAGGATATCCTTCAGTTCCTCCTTCTCACTAGACCCACTGTCCCCTAGTACATTCGGAAGGTTATTTGTGTCTTCCTTCGTGAAGACAGAACCAAAGAATTTGTTCAATTGGTCTGCCACTTCTTTGTTCCCCATTATAAATTCACCTGAATCTGACTGCAAGGGAATTACATTTGTCTTCACTAATCTTTTTCTCTTCACATATTTATAGAAGCTTTTGCAGTCAGTTTTTATGTTCCCTGCAAGCTTCCTCTCGTACTCTATTTTCCCCCTCTTAATTAAACCCTTAGTCATCCTCTGTTGAATTCTAAATTTCTCCCAGTCCTCAGGTTTGTTGCTTTTTCTAGCCAATTTATATGCCTCTTCCTGGTTTTAACACGATCCTTAATTTCCCTTGTTAGCCACCTTCCCCGTTTTATTTTTACTCCAGACAGGGATGTACAATTGCTGAAGTTCATCCATGTGATCTATAAATGTTTGCCATTGCTTATCCACCGTCATCCCTTTAAGTATCCTTTGCCAGTCTATTCTAGCCAATTCACGCCTCATACTGTCGAAGTTACCTTTCCTTAAGTTCAGGACCCTATAGTGTTGTATAATTAGGCAAATACTGTGTTTATATCAGTAAAATGCACAAGGTTCAGGACCCTGCATGTACTGCATCCAATGAAAAATAGGTACAAACAAATCTATTGTATTAGTATCACATTGGACCCAAGGAAATTATGAAAGAGGTGAAGCAAATCATGAAATAAAGTCAATCAAACAACTAATGCTAAAAAAATTGCTGTTGGAAATGCACTTCTAATATATATGGTGGTGCAAATAGTCTGGGGAAAAGTAATTTGTAACACCATTCTGCCAGTCAAGTGGCAGTATAATTCTTTAGCACTTATGAAGGGTTATAATACCCTTCGACTTGTCAACTATTTTCGTTGTGATCAGTAATCAACTGCCCCCTATTTAAAGGGGGCACGCTCCAAAATCTTTCCAAGTGTCCCCTTGTTTTTTTTTGAGGGCACTGAAACACAAATTATACAAGTGCCCCCTGGCTAAAGGGGGTGGGGGAGGGGCACTAAAACGGTCAAATTAAACAAATTAACATTTAGACCTAAAATCAAATTAAAATTTGGTTGCCAGGGGTGATGATGCACTCCAGTCCCTCCGGCGCCCACCTCTGACTTATCATGTAATACTATGATTTACCAGCTGTGCTTGACTAATGGAATATAATCAGCTCAATTTAAATTTGTGCACTTCAAATAGGCTCCATGAATGAACCTTCATAAACTGTGTACACTTTATTGTAAACAATAACATATGGGAAAGCGAATTGAATTCAAACTGGGTGTTCAGGAAATGTTTCCAAACTTTTGAGAATTTTTGGGTGAGTTTACAAGGCTGAAATCGAAACTAGTGTTTGGAAAATGTTTCTAAACCACTTGAGCTTCTTTTATGGTTTAGGGCCACTTGAATAGATTATAGTCTTGCAACTCTTCATGGTAGTTTAAAAAATAATTGATTTAAACAACTGAGGATATGTTATGTCATTAAAACATCACATCCCAGTGTCTCCACAGTATATAATGGGGCAGCAATACAATTTGCTCACAGCAAGTGTTAGCTTCTTACTTTAAGAAATTCAGTGCTCAGCTACCCATGTATAAGATTTCCAAGGCTATCTTTCATTCAAATTCACTTACCACAATTGGGATTTGGGTGAGTTTTGACACTTTTCAGACAGTTTAATAGATGGAAAATATGTCCAAAGAAGACACTCTTTCCCTGCCATTTACTACTGTTCAATTTGTCCTTGAGTCACACATCCTATTAATTATTTGAGCTTGGGCATTAGTGCTGGTCGCTGAAATATTGACAGCTTAGATAATCTTTCCTCTCATAGAAACATAGAAACATAGAAACATAGAAAATAGGTGCAGGAGCAGGCCATTCAGCCCTTCTAGCCTGCACCGCCATTCAATGAGTTCATGGCTGAACATGAAACTTCAGTACCCCCTTCCTGCTTTCTCGCCATACCCCTTGATCCCCCGAGTAGTAAGGACTTCATCTAACTCCCTTTTGAATATATTTAGTGAATTGGCCTCAACTACTTTCTGTGGTAGAGAATTCCACAGGTTCACCACCTCATCTCGGTCCTAAATGGCTTAGCCCTTATCCTTAGACTGTGACCCCTGGTTCTGGACTTCCCCAACATTGGGAACATTCTTCCTGCATCCAACCTGTCCAAACCCGTCAGAATTTTAAACATTTCTATGAGGTCCCCTCTCACTCTTCTGAACTCCAGTGAATACAAGCCCAGTTGATCCAGTCTTTCTTGATAGGTCAGTCCCACCATCCCAGGAATCAGTCTGGTGAATCTTCGCTGCACTCCCTCAATAGCAAGAACGTCCTTCCTCAAGTTAGGAGACCAAAACTGTACACAATACTCCAGGTGTGGCCTCACCAAGGCCCTATACAACTGTAGCAACACCTCCCTGCCCCTATACTCAAATCCCCTCGCTATGAAGGCCAACATGCCATTTGCTTTCTTAACCGCCTGCTGTACCTGCATGCCAACCTTCAATGACTGATGTACCATGACACCCAGGTCTCGCTGCACCTTCCCCCTTCCTAATCTGTCACCATTCAGATAATAGTCTGTCTCTCTGTTTTTACCACCAAAGTGGATAACCTCACATTTATCCACATTATACTTCATCTGCCACGCATTTGCCCACTCACCTAACCTATCCAAGTCACTCTGCAGCCTCATAGCATCCTCCTCGCAGCTCACACTGCCACCCAACTTCGTGTCATCCGCAAATTTGGAGATACTTCATTTAATCCCCTCGTCTAAATCATTAATGTACAATGTAAACAGCTGGGGCCCCAGCACAGAACCTTGCGGTACCCCACTAGTCACTGCCTGCCATTCTGAAAAGTACCCATTTACTCCTACTCTTTGCTTCCTGTCTGACAACCAGTTCTCAATCCACGTCAGCACACTACCCCCAATCCCATGTGCTTTAACTTTGCACATTAATCTCCTGTGTGGGACCTTGTCGAAAGCCTTCTGAAAGTCCAAATATACCACATCAACTGGTTCTCCTTTGTCCACTTTACTGGAAACATCCTCAAAAAATTCCAGAAGATTTGTCAAGCATGATCTCCCTTTCACAAATCCATGCTGACTTGGACCTATCAAGTCACCATTTTCCAAATGCGCTGCTATGACATCCTTAATAATTGATTCCATCATTTTACCCACTACTGAGGTCAGGCTGACCGGTCTATAATTCCCTGCTTTCTCTCTCCCTCCTTTTTTAAAAAGTGGGGTTACATTGGCTATCCTCCACTCAATAGGAACTGATCCAGAGTCAATGGAATGTTGGAAAATGACTGTCAATGCATCCGCTATTTCCAAGGCCACCTCCTTAAGTACTCTGGGATGCAGTCCATCAGGCCCTGGGGATTTATCGGCCTTCAATCCCATCAATTTCCCCAACACAATTTCCCGACTAATAAAGATTTCCCTCAGTTCCTCCTCCTTACTAGACCCTCTGACCCTCTGACCCCTTTTATATCCGGAAGGTTGTTTGTGTCTTCCTTAGTGAATACTGAACCAAAGTACTTGTTCAATTGGTCTGCCATTTCTTTGTTCCCCGTTATGACTTCCCCTGATTCTGACTGCAGGGGACCTACGTTTGTCTTTACTAACCTTTTTCTCTTTACATACCTATAGAAACTTTTGCAATCCGCCTTACTGTTTCCTGCAAGCTTCTTCTCGTACTCCATTTTCCCTGCCCGAATCAAACCCTTTGTCCTCCTCTGCTGAGTTCTAAATTTCTCCCAGTCCCCAGGTTCGCTGCTATTTCTGGCCAATTTGTATGCCACTTCCTTGGCTTTAATACTATCCCTGATTTCCCTAGATAGCCACGGTTGAGCCACCTTCCCTTTTTTATTTTTACGCCAGACAGGAATGTACAATTGTTGTAATTCATCCATGCGGTCTCTAAATGTCTGCCATTGCCCATCCACAGTCAACCCCTTAAGTATCATTCGCCAATCTATCTTAGCCAATTCACGCCTCATACCTTCAAAGTTACCCTTCTTTAAGTTCTGGACCATGGTCTCTGAATTAACTGTTTCATTTTCCATCCTAATGCAGAATTCCACCATATTATGGTCACTCTCAGTTGCAGATATATATCAAAAAGAGCAGTGGTCCCAATACCAACCCCTGGGGAACACCACTGTATCCTTCCCTCCAGTCTGAAAAGCAACAATTCACCACTATTCTCTGCTTTCTGTCTTAGCCAATTTTGTATCCACACTGCCACTGTCACTTTAATCCCATGGGCTTTAACTTTGCTAACAAGTCTATTATGTCATACTTTGTCAAATGCCTTTTGAAAGTGCATATACACAACATCAACCGCAGTACCCTCATCAACCCTCTCTGTTCCTTCATCAAAGAGCTCAATCAAGGTCGTAAAGCATGATTTGCCTTTAACAAATCCGTGCTGACTGTCATTTATTAGCCCATACCTTTCCAAATGCCAATTAATTTTGTCCTTGATTATTGTCTGTAAAAGTTCCCCCAGCACCTTCTTCTCTAGTGAAGACAGATGCAAAGTAATCATTTAGAATCTCAGCCATGCCCTCTGCCTCCACAAATTAGTCCCAACCTTCTTTTGTTTACTCTTTTATTATTTATATGTTTATAAAAGACTTGACCTCTCCATCCTTTCAAACTACCGCCCCCATCTCAAACCTCACTTTGCTCTCCAAAGTCCTTGAATGTGTTGTCGCCTCCCAAATCCATGCCCATCTTTTGTGGAACTCCATGTTTGAATTCCTCCTATCAGGTTTCCATCATTGCCACATTACTGAAACGGCTCCCATCATCATCATCACCATCAGTTATTGAAGGTTGGCATGCAGGTACAGCAGGCGGTTAAGAAAGCAAATAGCATGTTGGCCTTCATAGCAAGGGGATTTGAGTACAGGGGCAGGGAGGTGTTGCTACAGTTGTACAGGGCCTTGGTGAGGCCACACCTGGAGTATTGTGTACAGTTTTGGTCTCCTAACCTGAGGAAGGACATTCTTGCTATTGAGGGAGTGCAGCGAAGGTTCACCAGACTGATTCCCGGGATGGCGGGACTGACCTATCAAGAAAGACTGGATCAACTGGGCTTGTATTCACTGGAGTTCAGAAGAATGAGAGGGGACCTCATAGAAACGTTTAAAATTCTGACGGGGTTAGACAGGTTAGATGCAGGAAGAATGTTCCCAATGATGGGGAAGTCCAGAACCAGGGGACACAGTCTAAGGATAAGGGGTAAGCCATTTAGGACCGAGATGAGGAGGAATTTCTTCACCCAGAGAGTGGCGAACCTGTGGAATTCTCTACCACAGAAAGTTGTTGAGGCCAATTCACTAAATATATTCAAAAAGGAGTTAGATGAAGTCCTCACTACTAGGGGGATCAAGGGGTATGGCGAGAAAGCAGGAATGGGGTACTGAAGTTGCATGTTCAGCCATGAACTCATTGAATGGCGGTGCAGGCTAGAAGGGCCGAATGGCCTACTCCTGCACCTATTTTCTATGTTTCTATGTTTCTATCATAGGCAGTCCCTCAAAGCGAGGACGACTTGCTTCCATGCCAAAAGAAATGAGTTCACAGGTGCTTCAATGAAGGACCTAATATTCCAGATCCCGAACTACATCTTGGAGGGTGGAAGATGCCTGTGCTTGGATTTTTTTAACGTGTGGTGGCCGTTGCACACCAACCACCACACAGGCTTGACAGAGCTCGGTCTTGGTCCAGTGGCAAGGATTACCCAAGACGACTGGAGACCAGCTCTGTGACCATCAAAATCACAAATGACATCCTATGTGACTGTGACAAACGTAAACTATCACTTCGTTCTTCTCGACCTGTCTGCAGCCTTTGACACAGGTGATCACACCATTCTCCTCTAATGCCTCTCCTCCATCGTTCAGCTGGGTGGGACTACACTCGCCTGTACACACTACATTCTTATCTATCTATTCTTAGACAGAGAATCACCTGCAATGGCTTCTCTTCCTGCCCCTGCACTGTTACCTCTGGTGTCCCCTGAGCATCTATCCTTAGCCCCTCCTATTTCTCATCTACATGCTGCCCCTCGGCAACATCTTCCAAAAATACAGCATCAGTTTCCACATGTACACTGACGATACCTACCTCTACCTCAACACCACTTCTCTTGACCTCTCCACTATCTCTAAATTGTCAGTCTGCTTGTCCAACATCCAGTACTGGATGAGCAGAAATTTCCTCCAAATAAATATTTGGAAGATAAAGCCATTGTCTTCAGTCCCCACCACAAACTCCATTCCCTAGCCTCCGACTCCATCCCTCTCTCTGACAACTGCCTGAGGCTGAACTAGGCTGTTCGCAACCTTTCGTGTTGTATTTGACTCTGAGATGAGTTGTTGAACACATATCTGTGCCATCACTAAGACTGCTTATTTCCACCTTCAGAACATCACCCAGCTCCATCCCTGACTCAGCTCATCTGCTACTGAAATCCTCATCCATGCCTTTGTTATCTCTCGGCTTGACTATTCCAATGCTCTCCTGGCTGGCTTCCCATGTTCTGCTCTCTGCAAACTTGAGCTCATTCAAATCTCTGCGGCCAGTGTCCTAAATTGCACCAAGTCCTATTCACCCATCATCCCTGTGCTCACTGATCTACATTGGCTCCCGGATAAGCAATGCCTCGATTTTAAAATTCTCATCTTAGTTTTCAAAACCCCCCATGGCATCGCCCTTTCTCTGTTATGTCTTCCAGCCTCACTAACCCTCTAATTCTGGCCTCTTGAGCATCCTTGATTTTATTCGGTCCACCATTGGTGGCCGTACCTTCAGCTGCCAAGGCCCTCAGCTTTGGAATTCCCTCCCTAAACCTCGTCGCCTCTCTATGTCTTTTAAGATGCTCTTGAAAACCTACCTCTTTGACCAAACTTTTGGTCATCTGGCCTAATATCTCCTTATGTGGCTCGGTGTTACATTTTTTTATAACTCTGTTGTGAAGTGCCTTGGGATGTTTTATTATGTTAAAGGTGCTATATAAATATAAACTGTTGTTGTTGTTTTGTGTTCCCTTTTGTGTTAGCTACTAATCTTTTCTCATACTCTCTTTGCCCCTCTTATTTTCTTTTTTAGATCTTCTCTGTACTTTTTGTAATGTCCTTACTCTACAATATGAAACCACACGAGGTACATTCTGGGGACAAGATCACTCTGTGACCTTAACTCTTTATTCACAGGACTCCAAAGACGATGACTCTCGTGGGACCTCCTTTTTTATACCTGAGTGATCAGGTAAGGAGTGTCTCCCACAAGTTCACCCCTTGTGGTCAAGGTGTGCATCTAGGTTGAGTGTATACAGTAATACAGTGGTGTTACATTGTGGTTACATACATGACATCACCTCCCCCCCCCGCAAAGTCTTATTGGGATCATAGGTTTAGTCTTTCAGGTGGTCTACGCTCCCTCGTGGAGTGCCGCAGTTAGGGCTCTGGTTGTTGGACACTGACGTGAGTGTCTGTCACCTGTGGTGATTCCGGCCTGTCCGGGCTGACCGCAGGGACTGTGCATTCTTCTGATTGCTCTTGTTGCTCGTTCACTGGCGGTGTTGTGAGCTCCATCTCATGGTCTTCTTCAGGTTCCTCCGTGTCGATGCTGAACCTTTTTTTGACTTGGTCCAGATGCTCACGGCATATCTGACCTTTGTTGAGTTTTACCACGATGACCCTATTCCCCTCTTTGTCAATTACAGTGCCCTAAAGCCATTTGGGCCTCATGGCGTGATTGAGGATGAATACAGGATAATTTATTTCTATACGTCTCCCCCTCGAATTACAATCATGGTACTCGTTTTGTGACTTGCGCTTGCCCTCAACTATGTCGGTCAGGACTGGGTGAATGAGGGACAACTGAGTTTTGAGTGTCCATTTCATCAGTAGCTCTGCGGGCGGGACCCCCGTGAGTGAGTGCGGTCGGGATCTATCGGCCAGCAGGAGACGCGATAGGCGGCATTGTAGGGAGGGTCCTTGAATCCTGAGCATACCTTGCTTAATGATTTGGACTGCACGTTCCGCCTGTCCATTGGAGGCCGGCTTGAACAGCGCAGTCCTGACATGGTTGATGACATTGCCCGACATAAACTCTCTCAATTCGTAGCTTGTGAAACATGGGCCATTATCACTAACCAGGATGTCCGGCAAGCCACGGTTTGCAAAGATCACACGTAGGCTTTCCACGTGGCGGATGACGTGCATGAATTCAGAATGATGCACTCGATCCATTTCGAGTATGCATCTACCACAATAAGGAACATCTTGCCCATGAACGGGCCCGCATAGTCAACATGACTGCATGACCATGGCCTGGTGGGCCAGGGCCACGGGCTGAGCGGGGCCTCCCTGGGGGCATTACCCAGCTGAGCACACGTCGTGCACCTGCGAACACAGTGTTCCAGGTCTGAATCAATTCCAGGCCACCAAACGTGTGACCGGGCAATGGCCTTCATCAGCACAATTCCTGGGTGCTCGCTGTGGAGTTCCCTGATGAATGCCTCCCTGCCCTTCTGGGGCATAACTACCTGGCTGCCCCATAGTAGGCAGTTGGCTTGGATGGAGAGCTCATCCATCCGTCTGTGGAACGGTCTGACCTCCTCAGGGCATGCTCCGTGTGCGGGCACCCAATCCCCAGTCAGGACACATTTCTTAATCAGGGATAGGAGGGGATCTCTGTTTGTCCAGATTTTGATCTGGCGGGCTGTGATGGGAGAGCCTACGCTGTCAAAGGCATCGACAGTCATGACCATCTCGGCGCTTTGCTCCGCTGCCCCCTCAGTAGTGGACAGTGGAAGCCTGCTGAGCGCGTCAGCGTAATTTTTAGTGCCGGGCCGGTGCGGGATGGAGTAGCCATAAGCAGCCAGTGTGAGAGCCCATCACTGTATGCGAGCTGATGTATTGGCATTGGCAGCCTTGCTGTCTGACAGCAGGGATGTTAATGGCTTGTAGTCCATCTCTAATTCAAACTTCCTACCAAAGAGATACTGATGCATTTTTTTTACACCATAGACACATGCAAGCGGTTCCTTCTCGACCATCTCATATCCCCGTTCTACTTGAGAGCGTGACCTGGAGGCATAAGGCACAGGTTGTAGTTGACCCTCAGCATTGCCCTGCTGCAACACGCACCCAACCCCATAGGACGATGCATCACATGTCAGAACCAAGTTTTTACAGGGGTCGAACAGGATCAACAACTTGTTTGAACAAAGTAGGTTTCGCGCCCGATCAAAAGCCCGTTCCTGACAGTCCCCCCAAAACCAATCGCAACCCTTACGCAGGAGCACGTGTAGCGGCTCCAACAATGTGCTCAAGTTCGGCAGAAAGTTCCCGAAATAGTTCAACAATCCCAGGAATGAACGCAATTCCAATATGTTGCAGGGCCTGGGTGCTCATCGAATCGCCTCTGTTTTGGATTCGGTGGGCTGAATCCCATCTGCAGCAACCCTCCTGCCCAGAAACTCAACCTCAGGAGCTAAGAACACACATTTAGACTTCTTGAGTCGCAGGTCTACCCGGTTCAGTCGGCGTAGCACCTCCTCCAGGTTGTGGAAGTGTTCCTCGGTGTCTCGACCCATGATGAGGATGTCGTCCTGCAATGCGATCGTTCCAGAAATGGATTTAAGCAGGCTATCCATGTTTCGTTGAAAAATCGCAGCCGCTGATCGAATGCCAAATGGGCACCTGTTATAAACGAAGAGTCCCTTGTGCATGGTGATGGTGGTCAGTAGTTTAGATTCGTCGGCCAGTTCCTGGGTCATATAGGCTGAAGTGAGGTCCAACTTGGTGAATAGCTTGCGGCCTGCCAGCGTGGCGAAGAGGTCCTCCACTCTTGGGAGCGGGTATTGATCTTGTAGGGACACCCGATTGATGGTGGCCTTGTAGTCGCCACAGATCCTGACAGAGCCATCCGCTTTTAGGACGGGAACGATGGGGCTCGCCCAGTCGCTGAATTCAACAAGCGAGATGATGCCCTCTCTCAACGGCCGGTCCAATTCGCTCTTGATCTTTTCCCGCATCACATACGGCACCGCTCTGGCTTTGTGGTGCACTGGCCTGGCGTCCGGGGTGATGTGTATCACTACTTTAGTGCCTTTGATGCCAGGTTGGAATAGTGAATCGAATTGTTGTAGGACTTGTGAGCACGAACTTCGCTCCACAGATGACATTGCGTGAACATCCCCCCATTTTCAGTTCATCTCGGCTAACCAGCTCCTCCCCAACAGTGCGGGACCATTGTCCGGGACAATCCAGAGCGGCAGCCGATTCAATTACCCATTGTGTGTGACAGCCAACATTGCACTGCCTAGCACCGGAATGATTTCTTTAGTGTAAGTCCGTAATTGTGTCTCAATACGTGCTAATTTGGGTCTACTGGCTTTAAGTGGCCATAGCTTCTCAAATTGCTGAACGCCCATGAGTGACTGGCTGGCCCCAGTGTCCAGCTCCATGCGTACTGGGATACCATTTAATAAAACCCTCATCATCATTGGTGGCGTTTTGTTGTATGAACTGTGAATATTCGCCACATGGACCCACTGAGCCTCAGCATCCATCGGTTTGCCCCAAAAATCAACCTGCTTCAAAGAACCCTCTTCTGGTCCATCCACCTCATATATTAGTCTGGTTGCAGACTTCCTGCACATTCGAGCTAAGTGGCCACTGAGATTGCAGTTCCTGCAGACAAACTGTTGAAATCTGCAAGATCTAGCTGAGTGTTTCCCCCCCACACCTCCAGCATGAGTTAAAGTTTCCATTGTTGGGAACAAAGGGACTATGGCCAGGCATTCCGCGCTGACTGTTCCTTTGAATGTTCTTAAATACCCTATTAGTGGGTGTCAATGGCCCCATCCCGGGCCGCATTGTCCCGTGATGGCGTATATGTCCGTTCAGCCTGCCATTGTCTCTGCTGAAGTCCCACTCTGGGGTCTATTGCTGCCTGGGGAGTGTCGGACTGCCCCTGCCTGCCTGCGGGGCTCTGAGTTGCATTGATGATGTTGACTCCCTGATCCATCGCCGCGTTAGAGGCAGAATTGCGCGTGTATATTATTTTCGTCTCTTCCTCCCCCGCCATGAAAGTTTGAGCCATCAACGCCGCCGCTTCCAAGGTCAAATCCTTGGTCTCAATTAATTTGCAGAAAATTTCTGCATGACCAATGTCCTCAATAAAGAAGTCCCTTAGCATCTCCTCACTGCAGGCGTCTGTGAACTTACAGAGGCTGGCCAAATGCCGGAGGTCTGCTACGAAGTCCTAGGTGTGCATCTAGGTTGAATATATACAGTAATACTGTGGTGTTACATTGTGGTTACATACATGACACTTTCTATATTCAGCTTGGTTCTCTACTGTATTATGTACCTTACATTTGTCATAAGCTTCCTTTTCCTGTTTCAATTGAATCTCTGTGGGCTGGAGTTTCCTCTCAAATCACCCATTTACCGCCCAGTTACCGCCCAGAAATACAAGTTTCATCGAAAAAAACACATTTACCGCCCGGATACGCCCAGTGGTAAATTCCACAGTCATTACCGCTGGGTGGTATTTGATACTGTCCGCCCATATATTACTGCCCAAAATGGAAGTTTCATCATTAAGATCCGTTTACCACCGGACCTTAATACCGTTCTGAAAAAGCAGATCTTACTGGATCTTAAGTGGGCAGTATGGACACAGATCTGACAGATTTGTTTGATATTACACAGATCTTTATAGCTCTCCACAATTTTATGTATTTTTAAATGGATTGTAGTATTTTCAAGTGTTAGGCAATAATATAAATGGTCTAATAAAGCCTTATTTACTCCTTTAGTATCTCTCATTCACTAGTCTCAATCACATTAGTCTCTCTCACCCCCAGTCTCTCCTCCTCCTAGTCTATCTCACCTCCCAGTCTGTCTCACCCGCCACCCCCCCGCCTCCACAGCGATTTCTCTTCACCCCCCCCACAGTGATCTCACTCTCTCCCCCACCCCCCACAGCGATCTCACTCTCTCCCCTCCCCCAACAGCAATCTCTCTTCCCCCCCCTCACAGTGATCTCACTCTCTCCCCTCCCCCCCACAGCGATGTCACTCTCTCCCCCCTCCCACAGTGATTTCACTCTCTCCCCTCCCCCCCACAGCAATCTCTCTACCCCACCCCTCACTGCGATCTCACTCTCTCCCCTCCCCCCCACAGCAATCTCTCTTCCCCCCCCCCCACAGCGATCTCACTCTCTCCCCTCCCCCCACAGCAATCTCACTCTCTCCCCTCCCCCCCACAGTGATCTCACTCTCTCCCCTCCCCCCCACAGCGATCTCACTCTCTCTCCCCCACCCCCCACAATGATCTCACTCTGTTTCCCACCCCCCTCCACTGCGATCTCACTCTTTCCCCTACCCCCCACAGCAATCTCGTTCTTCCCCCCACCCCCACCCCATAGCGATCTCAGGCCGGCAGTCCCTGGCCTCTCGTCGGAGCCTCACGGGTGCGCACAACTTGGCAGCTGAAGATTCCTGAGTCGATAAGCCTCCTCTGCTGCACACCACCCGCTCCACTTCGCTCCCGCATCACCGTCGTCGACATGGAGCACCCAAAAACCGTGGGAGCGCGCACCAGCGGCAGGCATTCTGGTGGTTGAAAAAGACACAACCGCCGGAACACCGCTAAGGATCGGGTGGGGGCGATTTAAAAGGAAAATCCAGCCCGATATATTTTGTCATCCAGGGAGCTCTTGCTTTGAATGCCCTTCCTTTCCCCCTTGTGGGAATGTATCTACTCTGTAGCCGGACCATTTCCTCTTTGAAGGCCTCCTATTATTAAATTACTGTTTTGCCTACCAGTTTTTGATTCTGAACCACCTGGGTCAGATCCCTTTTCAACTCACTGTAGTTAGCCTTCCTCCAGTTTAGTATTGTTATGCTTGATTGATCCTTATCCTTTTCCATAACTATTCTAAACTTGATGATATTATGATATTATGAACTTGAGTATAGAAGATTGAGGGGTGATCTGATTGAGGTATTTAAAATGTTCTAAGGATTTGAGGAGGTAGATAGGGAGAAACTATTTCCCCTAGTGGGGGAATCAAGAACAAAAGGACATAATGTTAATAGTAGAGTTAGTCCACAGAAGTTAAACCAGGAAGAACTTCTTCACACAAAAGGTAGTAGAAATCTGAAACTCTCTCCCCCAAAAGGCTGTGGATGCTGGGACAATTGGAGTTTTCAAAGCTGAGATAGATAGATTTTAGTTAGGTAAGATTATCAAGGGACATTCAGCAGATCAGCCATGATCTAATTGAATGGTGAAGCAGACTCGAGGTGCTGAATGGGCTACTCCTGTTCCTAATATTCTGGTGTTGATTTCAGTAACAATGGATAACTATGTATGTGTGAGATTCACACATGCACAGTTAGTGTAAAGTTTCATGTGTGACTGCCTATCTGGCTAGGATCATCTCTAATTTCAGGG
The DNA here is from genome assembly GCF_044704955.1 of Pristiophorus japonicus. Lineage (NCBI taxonomy): Eukaryota > Metazoa > Chordata > Chondrichthyes > Pristiophoridae > Pristiophorus > Pristiophorus japonicus. The sequence goes on along the minus strand of NC_091978.1, from coordinate 246,605,468 downwards.
GAAGATTCCTGGAGGTCAACAACGTCAAAAGCATCTACGAAGTCAGCATGTCAAACCAAAATTGTCAATTATGACAATTGCTGCTGCCAGCTCCCAACAATTAGCGGCATCAGGGAAAATCCTGCCCAAAGAGGAGTATGAGTGCTTCCAATCGTACTAGTATCATTTTGTTTAATTTACCAATGGGAAGACTATCTTCAATGGTATTCCGGCTGCTGAAGACACCGTGTAAACTAGATGGAGTATGAATTAGCATGTTCATGGTATAAAACTATTTCTGGTACTCTTGTTAAGGTGCATTAAGGCTTGTAAATCAGCCAACTGTTTAAGATAACAAGCTACGTATGGGTGGATTCTAATTACTAATCCATTACATACAGTCTAAGCTACAAAAGAATGAGTAGCAAATCATTTTGAACTTGGGAAGAGCAGAATGCATACAGTCATTATGAAGATTCTGTTGTACCCTGTTTCAGTGAAAAGTGAGCTTTGGATTTGGCTGCTAGATCTATTGAATCAGTCAGCAGTTTGGAACATTCTGAACTTGCAATCATTTCCAGAACTTTTAGTTGGTCCAAATCCAACTCGGACCTAAGACTAGGGCTCAGATGACTTTGGATTCCTAGTGATTAAGTGGGTTTGTGACTTCAATTCTCACAACTGCACACCTAAAAATATGGCCATTGTTTCCCAGAAACACTCCCATAACAGTACAATTGGCAAAACCCCCCACACAGTCTTTCTCTCCTTAAAAACAGCAAGGTATGTAGAGAGGAAGAAATTGTTATTTACCCCCTCTACCTGCTAACTCTGAAAATCATGTCCAATATAAGTTGGGTAGTTTGCTAAGTTGACAAAAATATATGAAATTCCAATCAAGCTGATCTGTAATAGCCATGCTAAATGATGTGGTGTGTGCTACTATATATTTGGATTAAGCACTTATGAACCCTGTTGTTACAATGTGAGTCATCACTATCAATTACAAAATATCCTTATCTATATACAGCCACATTACAGAGTGGTACCAAGAACACAAGAAATAGGAGCAGGAGTAGGCCATTTGGCTCCTCATTTAATAAGATCACGGCTGATCTGATCTTGGGCTCAGCTTCACTTCCCTGCCCGCTCACCATATCCCTTCACTACCTTATCGTTCAACAATCTGTCCATTTTCACCTTAAATAAATTTAATGACCCAGCCTCCACATCTCTCTGGGGCAGAGAATTCCACAGGTTTACGATTCTCTGAGAGAAGAAATTCCTCCTCATCTCAGTTCTAAATGAGCGACCCCTTATTTTTAAACAATGCCCCCTAGTTCTAGATTATCCCATGAGTAGAAACATCCTCTCTGCATCTAAGTTGTCGAGCCCCCTCAGTATCTTATATGTTTCAATAAGATCACCTCTCATTCTTCTAAACTCCAATGAGTATAGGCCAAACCTGCTCAACCTTTCTTCATGTGACAACCCTTCATCACAGGAATCAACTTAGCGAACATTCTCTGAACTACCTCCAATGCAAGTATACCCCTCCTTAAATAACTGTACGCAGTACTCTAGGTATGGTCTCACCAATACCCTGTACAGTTGTAGCAGGACTTTTCTGCTTTTATACTCCATCCCTCCTTGCAATAAAGGCCAACATTCCATTTGCCTTCCTGATTACTTGCTGGACCTGCATAATAACTTTTTGTGTTTCATGCACAAGGACCCCCAGGTTCCTCTGTACTGCAGCATTTTGTAATTTCTCTCCATTTAAATATTAATTTGCTTTTTTATTTTTTCTGCCAAAGTAGACAACTTTATATTTTCCCACATTATACTCCATCTGCCAAATGTTTGCTCACTCAATTAGCCTGCCAATATCCTTTTGCAGATTCTTTGTGTCCTCCTCACAACTTGCTTTCCCACCCATCTTTGTATCAATCAGCAAACTTGGCTACATTACACTCGGTCCTTTCATCCAAGTCATTAATATAGATTGTAAATAGTTGAGGCTCCAGCAATGATCCCTGTGGCACCTCACTAGTTACTGTTTGCCAACCGTAAAGTGACCCATTTATTCAGACTCTGTTTTCTGTTAGTTAGCCAATCCTCTATCCATGCTAATATATTACCTCCAATTCCGTGAGCTCTTATCTTGTGCAGTAGTCTTTTATGTGGCACCTTATCGAATGCCTTATGGAAATCGAAATACACCACATTCACTGGATCCCCCTTATCCACCCTGCTCGTTACATCCTCAAAGAACTCCAGCAAATTTGTCAAACATGATTTCCCTTTCATAAAATCATGCTGACTCCGCCTGACTGTATTCTGCTTTTCCAAATGTCCTGCTGCTACTTCCTTAATAATGGACTCCAGCATTTTCCCAATGACAGATGTTAGGCTAACTGGTCTGTAGTTTCCTGCTTTCTGTCTCCCTACTTTCTTAAATAGGGGCGTTACATTTGCGATTTTCCAATCCGCTGGGACCTCTCCAGAATCCAGGGAATTTTGGTAGAGAGCAACCAATGCTACCACTATCTCTGGAACCACTTCTTTTAAGACCCTAGGATGCAGGCCTTCAGGTTCAGGGGACTTGTCTACCTTTTGTCCCAATATTTTACCGAGTACTTTTTCTTCAATGATAGTGATTGTTTTAAGTTCCCCCCTCCCTCTAGCCCTTTGATTATCTATTATTGGGATGTTTTTAGTGTCTTCTACCATGAAGACTGATATAAAATATTTGTTCAAAGTTTCTGCCATTTCCCTGTTCCCCATTATTAATTCCCCAGTCTCATCCTCTAAGGGACCAGCGTTTACTTTAGCTACCCTCTTCCCTTTTGTATACCTGTAGAAGAACTTACTATCTGCTTTTATATTTCTTGCTAGTTTACTCTCATAATCCATCTTCTCTCTCTTTATTATTTTTTTACTTGTCCTTTGCTGTTTTTTTTAAAATTCCAAATCCTCTGGCCTCCCACTATTCTTGACAACATTGTATGCCATTGTTTTCAAGTTGATACTATCCTTTACTTCCTTAATTAGCCACGGATGGTTCTCCCTTCTCTTAAAGTCTTTCCTTCTCACTGGAATATATTTTTGTTGAGAGTTACGAAATATCTCCTTTAATGTCTGGCACTGCTAATCAACTGTCTTACACTTTAATCTATTTTCCCAGTCCACTTTAGCCAACTCTGCCTTCATACCTTTGTAATCGCCTTTATTTAAGATCAGGGCACTGGTTTGAGACCCAACTTTCTCACCCTCGAACTGGATTTGAAATTCAACCATGCTATGATCACTCTTTCCTAGAGGATCCTTTATTATGAGATCATTTATTAATCCTGTCTCATTACATTGTACCAAATCTAAGATAGCCTGCTCCCTGGTTGGTTCCACAATGTACTGTTCAAGGGAATCATCCAGGATTCACTCTATGAATTGACGTAACCTGCAGGGTTACGGACCTAGAGTTGGTAAGTGAGATTAGACTGGAAAACCTCTTGTTGGCTGGCGCAGATACGATGATAAATACTTCAGGGAATCGAATATGGCCAGAGTGATCTCCTGGACTAGTTTCGATCACCTGGATGGGTCGGACAGGAAATTTCCAAGAATCTGGGTTTTTAATCTGCTTTTTTGCCTCTCCCAGGAGATCACATGGTTCCAGTTGGGGTGGAGTGTAAAATGTTGTGATGCATGGGGTATCGCAGTTGTGTGGGGCGGACTGGTGGGGCCGGATGCTCGTTACCTTTCTGCCATTGTTCATTGTTCATAGGTTTATATGTAACCTTCAGGACTGCTGACCGAGGTCCATGTGGCTCTTTGTCGGCCAGCACGGACACGATGGGCCTAAGTGGCCTCCTTGTAGATTTCCATGTTTCTATGAACTCTTCCTCAAGGCTACCTTGGCCAATTTGATTTGTCCAACCAACATGAAGATTAAAATCGCCCATGAAGCATATTACATGTTGGTGTTTAACTTTTTCTAGCATTGGCATGTTCTGTCCTGAGATTAACTCTGTAGCAAACTAACTTGGCAAATAATTGCAGTGACTGCTATTCTTTCCTTTTACTTTTATCTAATTGTTCATCCAAATTTATGTGTCACCAAAAATACATCATATTGAAAAGTTTAGGATATGTTCACAGGGTGATTAACATGTCTCAACTGGAAATTAGGTAATTGAAACATTATAAACTTCTAAATGAATCAAATTCTCCGAAAAAATGGAAAAAGATACTCAACTCAATATTGTACCTGGCAGTTTACATATAATTCTACTTGACAAAAATATTGACATAAAGTTCAATTAAAACCATATTATAACTATTATAGTAGTCATTTTGTGTTACAATGTTTGAACTTTTTCTCATTATCAAAAAAAGCTTTTAAGTAGAAAAGTTAATGTCTTATTGTAAAAGTTTAATTAGAACTTCAGTGTAATTGTGAGTCATTGCTTCTGTCAATGGAATTAAAGCTTTTTGAGCCTCTACAGAATCTTTTGATTTGTTGGAGTGTATTCATCCTAAACACTGGGTTTATTTATGAGATTACCTTATCTACTGATTCAAATCACTTAAACTACACATTTTAGGCTGGATTTTCCGCGCTCTTCTGGTCTTTTGCACTCTGTTTTTCACCCTGGAGTGGTGGCAACGGCGACGGTGAGGTCTTCTGGGCAGGCAGTTAGCCTCCAGCGCCCGTTGACAATCCTCGGGTCCAGTTTTGCAGCGGCGCAGAGCAGCACTGCCCAGAAGAGCTGCGCTGGTGTGCAACACCCCTGGTTGAGATACTGGCACGAGTTTGAGCTAATGCACGACCCGTCCGCATGGAAGCGCGCCTCGCAATGATCGCCTGAGAAAGCAGGGCGGTCCAACCATCCTGTTGGCGAAGAGGTGAGTACTGGACTCCTAAGGTAAGTGTGATTGTTTTTTCTTTTAATTTTTTAGCAATGTTTGTTGTGGTGGCATGGGCAATGTTTTGGGAATGTTTGTGTGTTTATTTTAGGTTCCCCCGCATCCCCCCCACCCCCCCCAGACATCTCTCAGAGCGCTCCTGGGCCAGTTCTTTAGCTCGGAGGTTTCCCATCCTAGCGCCAAGAGAGGTGTATAATGCCTCCCTTAGCGCTGCCCCCCCTGACGCAGGGCCCAGATGCCAAAACTTACCTACTGAGGTGCAAACTAGTCCCAGTTGCTAACTTTCCCGCCCCTTTGCCATTATCGCCCCAAAAACATAAAAGTCTAAAATCCAGCCCATAACTTTGCAAAGTAAATTCGCTGGAAGCAAGCCAATATCCTTGATTGCATTTATCCTGCCTTTTTCCATATAATTTATAAATAAATATTATTTTGCAAAGCTTCGCTCTTATAAACTCTTTCAGCAATCAGTAAGGACTAATCCAACATATAACATTTCTCAGTGTTTCAGTCTATGGCTTGTCAACAGTGGAATGCTCAAGTCTGTCCCTTTTGATTATTTCAGCTGAAGAAAGCATGTTAGTTTTACGTTTATGTTTCTTCTGTCCATATTCCACTTCCTTCAAAGGTTAAGATAGTCATTCTGTATATGGAACAGGACAAATCTGGTTCCAACTCCCTGCAGAAGTTACTAATTCTGTGCCCTTATAAGGATAGAACTTTTGAGAGTTCACCTAATATCATCAGAGCATTTTTCCACAGAGGAGGCAGAAAAACAAGAATGTGACAAATGTGTTAAGTTTGCTTTGGTAGACTTGAGGATTATTTTACAAACAAAAATAATTAAAGCCATTGGTTGCAGTTACAGTTTCTCAGCTGTTCCTCAGCTTCACGTTTGCTATTGCAGTTTGACATGAACCACACTTGTTTGTAATCTAATGTAACAGAGTGAATACAACTAAAGCAGATATAAGACTAAGATCTAAGATTTTGGTACATAAATTATTAATTTAAACATTTCTACTAATTAGCAGTGTCAGCTGTGGCTCAGTGGATAGCACCTCTTGCCTCTGAGTTAGAAGGTTGTGGGTTCAAGTCCCACTCCAGAGACTTGAGCACAAAAAATCTAGGCTGACACTTGAGTGCAGTACTGAGGGAGCATTGTACTGTTGGAACTGTCGTCTTTCTGATGGGATGTTAAATCGAGGTCCCAGGTGGATTTAAAAGATCCCATGGCACTATTTTGAAGAAGAGCAGAGGAGTTATCTCTGGTGTCCTGGCCAATATTTATCCCTCAATCAACATTTAAAACAGATAATCTGATCATTATCACATTGCTGTGGGAGCTTGCTGTGTGCAAATTGGCTGCCATGTTTCCTACATTACAACAGTGACTACACTTCAAAAAGTACTTCATTGTCTGTAATGCGCTTTAGGACGTCTTTCTTTCCTTACTACTTCTGCCAGATTAATTGCTCATTGTGTTGCATGGTAGTACTGGAAGTACTGTAGTTTCTATCTATGCACTCTATCAAAATCCCAGTGTTACAGCATGAGCAATGTGTGCATAAGGATGCCCAATAAAGAGGTTGAATTCAGAATGTTTCACTCCTCAAATCAGGTGCATGAAATGCATTTTTATTTATAGCAGAAATTAAATCTTTTAAGCATTTGGAATAGTTGCTAGAGCAAGCTCCATTTACCATCCCAACCATGAAGTGAAGGACATGTAAAGTTTCAACAAAAATCAAATTTGGCATTCAGGCTCACAACCTTCTGGTTGGAAGCCTGTTGATGTACTGTTACAGTTACACACCTGCGCAAGAACGCAACATTTTAGGATTCAGGTTAGATGTGGATAAGTAATCGTCATTTTGAGGATAAAGTTTGTGGCTCTCTCAAACTCTGATTTTAACCCAGCGGGACAATTGCAAGAAAGTACTCACTACCCTAGATTTCATGCCCAGGTATTTTAACTCCCAGGTCTCATTTAAATTTGACAGGCAGGTTTCCCACCCGATCCTGTTGGGAATGGGCAGCTCACCCACTTTCTGGGCATTATTTCCGGCGGGACTCCAGAAGCCTACTTAAGGCAGAGATGCACCTCTTCAAGGGAGGTTGCATTCACTTTATTGATATTACTGACTATTATTTGTGCAAAATGCAAGATGAATCAGAAGTTCTCTACAATCACCTTGGAGGTCTTGATTGAAGAGGTGAATGTGATGAGGGAAATTATGGCAAGAGACTGGGAGAAACCCCATGGGTTTCAGGGCCATAATATTTAAGCTTTCCAGATAATTAAACTAAATTAAACATGATTTAAAGTTCTAGCGTCTAATCAAGTCTTCCTTTAAAAAAAACCTCAGGTTTCAGACAAAGCTAAACTGACGACCATATTGGGATGCAATAACTTTTTTTTTGTATAATCTGCTGCAGTAATGAGTTCAGTCAACTATCAAATATGGCTGCAGCACACTAGGGTGCATTTTTATCTTTCCTGCTTGGACAGAATGCATTGTCTGGATGGAATGCAGAAAGGAAAATTGGGCAGGGAGCACCTCATGCCTGTAACAGAGCCTGCTCAATTTTCCTTCATTTAAATGAATGGAAGGACAATTTAATCCATCATGTATTTTCATTATGATGACTCTCAGGGCTAGGATTTTAAGGGGTACATAGGATAAAGATAACCTAATTTGACACGCACCCACTTTCCTCTTTAATTTATCTTGAACAGAAATGTCTTAGTTCTGATATACTACAGACTGCATTGCTCAGCCTGTCCGCTGACATTCACAAAGTACTATTTTGACTGTCCTATTTTTAGTTTATAGTTGGTTATATGAAATTTCGTTATTGATTTACTGCTATTTTACACGTGCTTTCAGCTACAGGGCAATAGTTTGCTATTCCATAATCATTCCCAAATCAATTCCACATTAACCAATGAACATTGGGATAGACTGAAAGTTCAAACAACCAAAACAAATGGCCCTCAAGACAGTCAATGTAGTAACATTACTCACTCTACAACATAAGTATATATCCACACTATTTGTATTGGAGCCATAGGTTCTTTGGGCTGGATTTTCAACTCAGTTGCGCCTTGGTTAGCGCCCTGGCAGGGCGTTAAATGCTGTTTTTGTGTGTAATGCCGGGCATCCAGGATTTATTGCCCAGCCAGTAGATTCGACTACTGCAAAAACTTACCGCCCCGCCATCCATTTTAATTGCGATCATGACGTCAGTCGTCATGCAACGCTGTGCTAGCGTCCTGGATCGAACATTCAGCCCTTACACCTCATTTAACGCCCGCCCCAGGAAACGTCTGAAAAAAAAACAGGCGGTCCCAGGGTGCAGTAGGCGGTATTTGCAGCATTTTTAAATGGAGGGATGAGGATCCTACATCGCGGGTCACATTGATTACAACGGTTGCACACATAACGCTTCATGAAGCTCCGACTTGCATACTTCACTTTTATCTGCCAATACGGTGCCCTTACAATTTCAGTGAGAAAATTTAATGGGGGCATTGCTAGTTCGACAGCATATCATGCTCCATGCTATTACCAGGCGGTCTCAAGTTAGAAGAAGGGCACTTGGCCATGTCGGCCCACGGATGAGGAGAGGCCGAAGGTGTCCGGGGAGGAGGCCTCACCCCGCCCCCCAATGGGTTTACAGGCACCAACGCTCATACCTCCAACTCTCTGAGGAGCAGTGTGCGAGAAGGTTGCGCTTCTGAAATGAAGCGCTGACAGAGATATGCCATGTCCTACAGGCAGACCAATGCCTGGACTGCTCTGGAGGCAGCTTTTAATACTCCCCTCAACAGGTTTCCGAATTCATTGTGGTGTGCTGCATGCTGCACAACTTGGCCAGGCATTGCCAATGGGGATTGCATGCCCACCTCTGGAGGAGGATGACGAAGAGTAGCCTGGCGAGGTCCCCATTGGATAGCCATCCCATCCAGGGGGAGGCAGTGTGGAGATGCTGCCAGACCAAAAGTCGCACTTTGCCAGCTCGTAATGGACCAGCTCTCCTAAATGGAGGAAACCGGGGAATGGAGCTAATACCGGACACGCTATGTGCCCCCATAAAGGCACATCTCCTGTGAACGTTGGAATGATGCACAAGACACCAGTGGCAAATGATGATTCATATATTTTACTGCAACAAAGTCACAAAAGCACCCCCCATCAAAATAAAAGAATACAATACACAGTGTTATGTTGCAGGGCAATAAACTACAATGAAACTTCTTTGCCACTGCAAGTTTCGGCTCAGGCACACAAAGTCCGTTGTGCAATGCCCGAGTTAACATCAACGCTTCTCCAACTTACATTTTTGCCGAAACTTGCAGTCGAGGGTGCAAACTATTTTCAGGCACTATCTTTAACACCAAGCTGCAATTAGCGCCCCAAAAATCGCAAAAGCCCAAAATCTAGTCCAAATGTTTATGATTTTTCTACAAATAGCAATCAGAAGAAATCTTCCCTTTCACTGGATATTTATCGAATATGTGGGCGTTACTTCACAATGCATCTGTAATTCTGCAATGCATATTACTTGATCAGGTTTAATCATTGTACAAATATTATAGCATGTATCCTCTGCTTTATTAATCTGTTTCATTAGCAATGAACTAAAACCTGCAGGAGTACATCACTGACAGCACCATTCGAACAAACCAATCATGAACACTATGAATTGACATTTGTCCAGCATTATAGATAGGTGCAGAAACAGAAACAAAAGCATGTTTATAGGTCGCTAACATATAGCTTTGTATATAATATACACAATTAACTTTATTATATATGTAAAATAAAAATGCATGCTTTAGCATTCATTAACCACCGTGGCTTTGTATGTACTCTCTATACTGATATTACTCATCCTTGATCTAAGCATAAAGCAATGGTTTCTCCAAATTGGGATTAGAAAGGGGTATGGTGTTTTAAGAACTATTTTTGTACAATTGAAATTCAAGCTGTGTCATTAGAATAATTACATATTATGTTATAATGTGATACTGTTTTGTGTGAATTTAAATTGATGGCTTTGTGTAACAGAAAAAATGAATATTGTCATTGTAAATTATATAGCAACTAAATCAAACCAGAGAAGCAAATAACAATGACATTGTTTAATTTAAATTTAGGAAAAGTGCCATAATAGTTGGCAGCAATCAAAACTCTAGCAATAATTTCTTAGATGATAGATAAATCTATTGGACTATACACTACTGATTTGATTTGAGGCTGATTAACTTGTACTCACCTGGCCAGCTGATGAGGGGCTGGCACAATTCTTCCTGTAACACGCCAATATGTGAGCAGTTTGGTTAACCAGTATCTCTCTAACAGTCTTCAGAGGTTGGCTTAGAATGGCTCTGTATGCTGGTTCAAATAATCAAAACAAAAACATTTAAAACCTATTCCCTATGAACAACAATAACTTTTATTTATGCAGCGCCTTTAATATAGTAACACATTCCAAGGCGCTTCACAGCAGTGTTATAGGACAAAACAGATAAATTTGACAATAATATGAAAGGAAATTCTGACTTCATGCAGTCAAGTAACATGAGCAATATCATTATGGAAACAGTCATTATATTTTAAATACATTGAGAATAACTCTTATGTAAATTTTAAATGATGACTGTAGGAAGGTTCAGAAAAATTACATTTTGTGAATCTTCCTAGTACATGCTGAAACAATTCAATTCACAGATCCTCCGACAGGCATCTGCTTATCATAATGGTTGCAAACATCATGTGGAGAGTGTACTTATTTTCGAAGGGTGAGGGTAACTGCAAATGAACAAGTACTTTGGTTCGGTATTCACTAAGGAGGACACAAACAACCTTCCGGATATAAAAGGGGTCAGAGGGTCTAGTAAGGAGGAGGAACTGAGGGAAATCTTTATTAGTCGGGAAATTGTGTTGGGGAAATTGATGGGATTGAAGGCCGATAAATCCCCAGGACCTGATGGACTGCATCCCAGAGTACTTAAGGAGGTGGCCTTGGAAATAGCGGATGCATTGACAGTCATTTTCCAACATTCCATTGACTCTGGATCAGTTCCTATCGAGTGGAGGGTAGCCAATGTAACCCCACTTTTTAAAAAAGGAGGGAGAGAGAAAACAGGGAATTATAGACCGGTCAGCCTGACCTCAGTAGTGGGTAAAATGATGGAATCAATTATTAAGGATGTCACAGCAGCGCATTTGGAAAGAGGTGACATGATAGGTCCAAGTCAGCATGAATTTGTGAAAGGGAAATCATGCTTGACAAATCTTCTGGAATTTTATGAGGATGTTTCCAGTAGAGTGGACAAGTGAGAACCAGTTGATGTGGTATATTTGGACTTTCAGAAGGCTTTCGACAAGGTCCCACACAAGAGATTAATGTGCAAAGTTAAAGCACATGGGATTGGGGGTAGTGTGCTGACATGGATTGAGAACTGGTTGTCAGACAGGAAGCAAAGAGTAGGAGTAAATGGGAACTTTTCAGAATGGCAGGCAGTGACTAGTGGGGTACCGCAAGGTTCTGTGCTGGTGCCCCAGCTGTTTACACTGTACATTAATGATTTAGACGAGGGGATTAAATGTAGTATCTCCAAATTTGCGGATGACACTTAGTTGGGTGGCAGTATGAGCTGCGAGGAGGATGCTATGAGGCTGCAGAGTGACTTGGATAGGTTAGGTGAGTGGGCAAATGCATGGCAGATGAAGTATAATGTGGATAAATGTGAGGTTATCCACTTTGGTGGTAAAAACAGAGAGACAGACTATTATCTGAATGGTGACAGATTAGGAAAAGGGGAGGTGCAACGAGACCTGGGTGTCATGGTACATCAGTCATTGAAGGTTGGCATGCAGGTACAGCAGGCGGTTAAGAAAGCAAATGGCATGTTGGCCTTCATAGCGAGGGGATTTGAGTACAGGGGCAGGGAGGTGTTGCTACAGTTGTACAGGGCGTTGGTGAGGCCACACCTGGAGTATTGTGTACAGTTTTGGTCTCCTAACTTGAGGAAGGACATTCTTGCTATTGAGGGAGTGCAGCGAAGGTTCACCAGACTGATTCCCGGGATGGTGGGACTGACCTATCAAGAAAGACTGGATCAACTGGGCTTGTATTCACTGGAGTTCAGAAGAATGAGAGGGGACCTCATAGAAACGTTTAAAATTCTGACGGGTTTAGACAGGTTTGATGCAGGAAGAATGTTCCCAATGTTGGGGAAGTCCAGAACCAGGGGTCACAGTCTAAGGATAAGGGCTAAGCCATTTAGGACCGAGATGAGGAGAAATTTCTTCACCCAGAGAGTGGTGAACCTGTGGAATTCTCTACCACAGAAAGTAGTTGAGGCCAATTCACTAAATATATTCAAAAGGAAGTTAGATGAAGTCCTTACTACTAGGGGGATCAAGGGGTATGGCGAGAAAGCAGAAATGAGGTACTGAATTTGCATGTTCAGCCATGAACTCATTGAATGGCGGTGCAGGCTAGAAGGGCCGAATGGCTTACTCCTGCACCTATTTTCTATGTTTCTATGAAGTGTGATGCTGTAGGAATGCTTGATGCCAAGCACAGGACTTCCTCACTTCAACAGAGAGCTTAATGCTAAGTGTCAACAGAATATGGTGCACATTGTCCTTCCACTGGGCAGTATTTTTATATTTTTCATAAGGTGTGATATCAGAAGTGAGGAAATGTTTCAGCCCCAGCACTCCCTTCTCCTTGAGAAGCACAAATTTCACCTATTCAAAAAAAGGAAGGGGAAGAAGCTTTTTGCATTTGAACATGTTTTATAAAAAATGGCAGAAGTTACTATTACAATTGCTACAGACTACCAGACTAGAAAAATAATGAATTCATTTATTTTTGGTTGAAAAAGAAATGTTGGTCACTATACCAGGATAACTCTTTGATCTTCTTCAAATAGAGAGATCGTTCATGTTTCTTTGAACAGGTACATGGGCTTTGATTTAATACCTCATACAAAAGACAGTGGGGAAAATATTCATCCTTACTGCATGGGCAGTAATCTGCTGTCGCAGATCGCCCGTCCGTTATAGAATCTGTTTGCCTTTCATTCCATTGAAATCAACAATCGCTCAATTCAGCATTAAAATGTCAGCCTAGCTTATATACTTAAGTGTAAAAGTGGGGCTTGAACCCATAACCTTCTGACTCAGACTAAAGTGCTACAAGCTGAACCAAATGGACATTGCCAAATACAATTCGTTGTGCCCAGCATTAATAGCAAGTTAGAATATGAAAAATAGCATGCAACTACACAATGATGTCGTTTTGCATTTGACTGTTGTAATGTTTTGGTTCCAAGTCTATTGTATTGCTGTAATTGACTGAATTTTAAGAAAAAGTTAGGGTAAATGTTGCAAGGCCACGACCTCAAATGCAGCCAGCCAAGTTGGAAAATTGGACTCCCGATCCCGCACACCCGATTCACAGTGCCCTCAATTGCATAAGAGGCAATTTTGTGGAAAAAAAACGGAGGTCAGGTTACCAGCATGTATAGCCTCAATTAAACATGCAAAAATACTGTTTAAAAGTTCCACACTAAACTTCATATCTCAGAGTGAGGCTTCACCCACAGCGCAAGCCTTGCCATAAAAAATTAGCAAGCAGGAATCGCAGGATGTGGCCTGTTCATATAGGCTTCATGAAGTCAAACGGTAGATTTGTGATGCAGGGACTTTTCTATGTGGTTTTATTTCCCTGTTGTTACATTTTGTACAATACACCAATTGTTTTTGATAGGTTGTCCTTGATTTTTGGCTTTTTGAGTTTTTCTTTTATAATACTTTTCTTCATTATTCTTGGTTGCACCTGATATTCAAGCTACACCATACAAAGTAATGACATTGGGTATCCCTGTAGAGGTTCAAGTACACTGCAAAACTGAGATGAATAGTTTGTGAGTGACTAACAAATGCAGATGCAACTACCCTGGTGGCATTTGGGCCACATCCGTCACTGCCCTAGGACCTGCACCTGGGCAAATTAGAGGACCCCTGTCTTTATTGCTTTCACTTTAGAAGAAAAGCTGCCATAGAATTATGCCATCTGCTGCACAATGACCTCGAGACAACAATTGTATCAGGGACAGTTTTTTCCACAGAAGAAGGTTACCACAGCATAAGGTTTTCATGCTAATGGATCTAACTGAGCTATCCTAGCACACTGCGTCAGGCAATGTGCAGCACAAATATGTATCAGTGCTTGCAAGGAGCAGGACCTTCATCACTTTCCTATGGAAAAGAGGTATTAGCTGAGCAGGATGCACAGATTACATAGGTGGCAGGGTTCCCTTCAGTGCAAAGAGTCACACATGGCACCCATGTTTTCATATCAACCCGATGGCCTTCATATAAAGAAAATGTTTTCATTCACCATCAGAACAGATTAGCTGATCATTTATTTCATTGCTGTTTATGGGACCTTGCTGCATGCAAATTGGTTACCATATTTGCCCACATAACAGTGACAATACGTTTTTAAAAATTGGCTCTGAAGCACTCTGGGATGTGGACACGAAAGGCGCTATACAAATACAAGTTCTTTCTTACTTTCCTTCAGTTGGTATCTGGTCACAGAAATGTCAGTATGTATGTCAGTGGCTGTTATCCAGGAAGTAGCCATGATGCCTTCAATGTCTAGAATTCCATGGTATCTGGATTATTTGAAGGGGCTCTTAGGAAATGCAGGGCAACCTTACATCCATAGCTGCTACTCCCACTGAGAAACCCCCTAACAGCATAGGCAATTTCATCTAGGATGCTGCCAATTCCATCTTCAAGTGTGCCATGCAGCTTAAGTACAATGAAAGAGTGTGTGTAAGAGGGCAATAATTGTGTACAATACTTCAAATGGTAGCTTCCAGAGGCTGAGGCAGTTCCCAACTTAATTTTGTTCCACGCTTTATGGGCCCCACAAGAAAGTGTAAAATTAACGTATATAGTACCAACCTTCACCTTGCTCCCAATACCAACAAACTACTTCTTCAATTGGATCCAGGTACAAGATAGTTTGTTGGCTACATTGACTTGGTTCCACTGCGCTTTTACTGGAGGGTGACTTTCAGTCCCAATGATACCCACCCTTCCTTGCTAAGCAGGGCCTCCAAACCTTCAGAATCAAAGGGCCCAAGTTTCGACCGACCCATAGAACAGCACATCTCCGAGAGGTCCGCCGACTTTCTAGAACGAAAAGCACACCTAATATTTACCTCGGTATTCTCCACCATGATCAGGCCTGCTTTGGACTCAGCGCAGCGCAGCACAAGCTGTGGGGGGCGGACAGTGCCGGGACCTCTGCACATGCGCACTAGACTGTGCGCGCATGTGCAGTAGCTCCAGGCCGCCGAGGCTGCGTGGGAGGGGCCCGAAGCACGCTGCCCCTAGCCCTGGCCAAATGGGCTCACTGGGGCGGCAAAGATTGGACTCAGGCCTCCCTCGTCTTGAGCTTCAGCTCCCGTTCTGGCTCCCTCCCCCACCCCCCATTCAGGTCCGCTCCGGCACTCTCCCGCCCCCCACCCGTTCAGGTCAGCTCCGGCCCTCCCCCCCCCCCCGCCCCTTCAGGTCCGGTCCGCTCCCCCTCCCCCTCCCTCTCATTCAGCCGTTACCCCTCCCTCCACATCCTCGGCGGGGCCCACCCGCCCGGTCTTTGGCCTGGCTTCCTCTCGTCAGCCAGGCCCATTCAGCCTCCCCCCTCCCTCCTCTCCTCCCCCTTCCCTCCTCTCTTCTCCTCCCCTCCCTCCCTCACTCTCCCCTCCCTCCCTCTCCTCTCCTCCCTCTCCTCCCCCTCCTCTCCTCTCCTCCCCTCCATCTCCTCCCCCTCCTCTCTTCTCCTCCCCTCCCTCCTTTCTTCTCCTCCCCTCCCTCCCTCTCACCCCCTCTCCTCCCCCTTCCCTCCCCTCCCTCCCTCCTCTCCTCTTCCCCCTACTCTCCCTCCCACCCCCCACCCCTTGCTGTCAGAAACACAGAGACACACTGACAGACAGAGAGACACTGACAGACAGAGAGAGAGAGAGACACTGGGGGGGCCCGTTCCAGCATGCTGTTGGAGGGCTCCCGGTGCTGCAGTCGGTGTGTAGAAACGTAATTTTTTATTTATTGATTTTTTAATTATTATTTTTTTTAAATTGATTCATTGGTTGATTTATTGATTTATTTATCATTTATTATTGATGATGGCTCTTTATTTGTAAAAGGGATGTGTGTCATGTTTGTAAACTTCCTTCCCTGCCCCCCACCCTCCCCATCTCTCGTTCCCTGTGCCTGATTTCTAAGTGTAGGCAAGAATTTTCTGAGCATACAAAAATCTACACTTACTCCATTCTAAGTTAGTTTGGAGTAAGTTTTCGCTGCCTAAACTTGCAAAACAGGCGTAAGTGGCCGGACACGCCCCCCCCCCATTGAAAATAAATATGTTCTAAAATGAAACTGTTCTAACTCGCTAGAACTGGTGCAAACTAAATGCCGAGAAGTGCAATTTCTAAGATACTCCATTTTAAATTAGTTGCTCCAAAAAAATAGGAGCAATTCAGTCCGAAACTTGACCCCAAAGTTCGCAAAAATGCCCACATATCTCCACTGTACCATTGTGAACAATTTGTGTACTTTTCTGCCACCATCACAACTTTCCCTTTAACACTGAGCTGTAACACCTTACGAGCTGCTGTCTCAGGGATTTTGCATCCCCATCAAAGTGTGCTATAGGCCAAGTTTTTCCTTTGTGGCCTATTCTTACACTACAAAATTCAGTGCAGCCTTCTTTCACACAGCATAGGTGTGTGCAGCACCAATTCTGCCAAAATTGCAAAAATAGGGATGTCATGTTAAATTTTTGTTGACATTCCTTGATTTCATGTGTCATTTATGATGGAAGCTAGCAACCAAAGCTGAATTGCAGAAGAAAGCCAACACTGACACTCTGAACCACTTTAGCCAGGAAACACTGAAACATGAGCATTATTATATTGCTGAAATAGCAAAGTCTTGCTTTTATTGCATGGCCAAGGATTTTGCTTTTGAACACAAGGTAAAACCTCTCATGCAACTAATTTACTACAAGACAAACATTTTAGGATGCATTTACACCACAACTGTAGTGTCAGTGTAAAGCAGTCTCTCACTTGGCACTGTAGCTGCAGTTCTAGTGTAAATCCGGTTCAGGGACCAACAGATGGAGAAGGGAGACTCACTCTGCATTGCTTCTGCGTCAGGTTGGATCCTAAACTCGATTTATGCTCCAAGTTAGCACTGGAGAAAATTGGTTTCACCTTTGCACCAATGCTAAAATCATGGACTGTGAATGCACTATTGGTGACTTAATGGGCCCAAATTTGGCCCTCCGTTTTTTTCGGTGCACTTACCTGAGGTGCGCCGACTTTCTGCTCTCAAAATGGCGGCAAAAATATGTCGCTGTATTCCCGCTCTGGCGTGGTAATCACAGTGGGGGGGGGGGGGGGCGGAGCTAGGGCCCTGCGCCTAAAAGAGTGCCGGCAGTTGTCCACATGCACAGTAGAGCGTTCGCGTATGCACAGTAGCTCCTCCCATGATGAAGATGATGCGTGCCTGCAGCGTGAGACCCAATGCATCCCGCCCCTATCCCGGGCCGAGTGGCCTGCCACACAGGCCGGCCAGTGCCTTCCCGCGCTGAGGGCTACAAGAAACAGGTTGATGCGGGGAGACTTTTGATTGGGGGGGGGGGGGGAAGAGTTTTGATCGGGGAGGGGGGGTGGGGGGAGGGAAGGAAGAGAGTTTCTTTAAATGATTTAGAAAAAGAACAAGCTGCTCGAATTAGAAAAGTTGTCCCTAGACTGTCTGCTGATAAGAGCAGTAAGAAAGGCAGTCAGCATTCAACTGCAAACCATATAATAAACTGCAGAAATTCAGACTTGTGGATTTTAAAGCCAACCCAAGCTGAGCGATTACATTTATGAAGAGAAATGGCCAAGTGTACATAATCCATATAAAGGTTACCTCGGACAGAACAGAGTGGCTTCACTGACAAGAATTCCTTGGATGTAGATTTAGCCTCAAGGATTGACTGTGCTTCAATATAACTTGATTTTCTGTTCTTGTACTGTGTATTTTTTTTTCCAATTTCACAGTACTGATAGAATGATTAAAATAATGAAAGTAACAGATTACACTAATAATTGATTCATAAATTGTTTTATGAAACCCTTTGTCTTCTGATATAAATGATATTAAAAAGTGCATATTTTATAAAGCTTTATATAGTGGAATGTGTAAATTATGCAAAAGTTACAGTACAAGATCTGTATTAGTTGTTGTGAAGGTGTTTAGTGCTTTGCCAGGTCCTCTGTGCTTCTCTCCTTCCTCCGCCTCCCCCACCCCCCCCACCCCCCGGCCCCCAGCCAGCCTCCTCACCCCATCTCTGGCTACCTGCGCTGATTTCTTAACTCTCCACAAGGGTTTTCTGTGCGGCCACAAGTGGCCACATACGCTGGCCTAAGTTCGTTTGGAGCAACTATTAGCTGTCCAAACTGGCTTAAATGGTCAAAACAGGCATAGGTGGCTGGTAACGCCCCCTTTTGAAAAAAAAACTAAACTAAAAAAATCCTAACTAACTCACTTACACTGGCACAAATTACATGTGCAGAATGGGGATTTTTAAGATACTCCAGAAAAATCAAGTTGCTCCAAAAAAAACAGAGCAACTCCTGGCCAAATTTGGGCTGAATAGAACTAAGTTCGGCAATGCAATCTGAAGTAAACAAATACAATATTCAGAACAGAACACGTTGATGCAATGTAACTTTTTGTGGTCACGGTGATAACGCCATAATTACAGCTGTTTGCAAAGAAAACACTGCGTTGACTGCCCAAAGACATGTGGGGGCTGAGATCAAGTGCCGACAGAAAGCTGGCACACTTACTGCCTTTTTCCCGCAATTACCACCGCTATGGTTGTTCTGGGCAATTGATCGATTTTCACATTTTTTATAAAAGAAATTCCTCCAGCATTAATTACCCTTCCGAATTGGTACTTTGCAGCTGTGTAGATGGGTTGATTGGGGCGCTATTCACACGGGGAAATTCACCCTTATAGTGATATGCAGCCAACGAGCCAGCTGTTCCTTGGCCTTCTTAAAGGCCAAGGTTTGCAGCTAGGCCCTGAGGAGGGAAGGCCTTTCAGTGAAGGTCATAGGTCATGGCTGGTGCTGTTGCTGATGTGGAAAAGAGGGCAAGGCGATTTTCAGATGCAGAGTTGGAGACCCTCATTCATGGTGTTGAGGGAAGGAGGCGAGTCCTGTATCCGGACTCGGAGACCAACTTGCCAAATGTTCAGTAATGCCTAGAGGGAGATCACAGTGGAGGTGTCAAGGAACTCCATCTATAATCAGACAGCTATCCAATGCAGGAAAAGGCTGAATGACATTTGTTTGATGAAAGTGAGTACCTGTTGCACCAACTGCTCACCTTCCATCAGCGAGCCTCTTCTTCACCCTTCTCTTATTTCCTATCTTCACTCTTTAGTCACTGAAGCAGAATTTCATTGCTGACATCGCTATATATATGTGTGTGTGTGTTCGCAATGGAGGCCCTCTCATCTCACATTGACAGCTGCATGTCAGGGACACACACTTGCGCTCTCATTTCTGATGTGTCATCACCGTGCTACAAACCAACCATTCTTTGTCTTGCAGGCCAAACTAGCTCATAATCGCATGGAGCAGAGGAGGACAGGTGGTGGCACAGCCATCATTCAAATCCTCACACCGTTGTATGCGAGGGTTGAGGCAGTCGTCGGCAGACATGGTGCCTTCCCTGTGGCCCACGGCTCTGCCGATGCTGATGTGGGTAAGTGAAGGCCCTTCTTTAATGCTATCTCTTCTTGAATGCTCCAGCATCTACTGTGCCTTTCCTCTGAAAGTCTGCTAGTTTCAGCCTCCATGCATAAATTTCCCACCCACATCCCCCTCACGGCACTCCTTCTCCCATTGATGCTTACAGACGAGAGGTCGAGTGGCAGCCGAGGCAAGGGAAAGGATTCTCCTGAATCAACTTCGCGAGACCTGGAGGAGACCCTTGCTGGCACTGATAGAGATCTACATCCTGGCAGCATTGATGAAACTGAGGGATCCAGCATTTCTGACACCCTGGATCTCACTCGATCGTTTGGGGATCTGTCCAATGAGGAAGAGAAAGAGGAGGAAACTGCTGACAGCACCACTTCACTGCTTCCACCCACACATGGCAGCTCAGATACTGGGAGTACGTGGTCCGATCTAGTTCACATAGTATAGGGGTCTGTATTCGGTGTTGCACCGGGACCTAGCAGGCTGCAGCATAGTGACGGGACTAGGCAACCTCATGTGCGATCTCTCCAGGGGGCAAGTCCGCACCGGAGTTCTGCTGAGGAGGACTCAGATAAGCCCATCGATGTTGCGACTTATGAGAGAAGGGTGGAGGCTATGCATTCCCAGATGTTGGGGACACTGGCAAGGGTGCCAGAGAGGCTGTCAGAAGTGGTGAGGAGCATGGAGGAGACCGCCTTCCGCATTGTCGACAGCTCTACGCACTCCATGGAGCCCATCATTGCCAGTGTGCAGGCGATGGTGGACTCCCAGAGAGACCGTGAGGATCCAGCTGTGATGCTGCAACCTGCAGGTGATGTGGCAGCTGCCATTTCAGCACAGATGCGAGGGAATGAGCGCATCTGTGATGGTTTGGAGGGGATGGTCGCGGCCCTGGAAGCTCAGAATGCTTTTATGCATTCTGTGCAACAAGCCGTGGAGCCTCTAAGTGCTGCCATGTCTGCTGGCTTTGCGACTGTGGCAGCTCTCATGCAGTCTCAGCTCGATGCCACCCAACACCTCAGTGTTGCCTTCATGGCTGGGTCCACCACGGGCCACGAGGGACCTTCCTGTGTGGCACCACAGCACCGACCTGAGCTCCCTCTGATTGGTGGTGGTGGTATCGTGCCACCCCCGGTGAGTGACTCAGGCTCCTCGGACCAGGAGAGGAATGATGTGCTCCCTCAGGATCGCAGCATTCCTGGCCCCAGAACTGTCACTCTGCCAGTGCCTCCACTCATGGCCTCGCCAGAGCCAAGCCGGATGAAACCCTTCCAGGAAGGTGCTGACCAGTCTGCAGCCGGGCCTTCCAGGCCCAAAGCTGCTTGAGGACGTGCTAGAAGGACATCTGCAGCTTCCACACAGGGAATGCAGCAGCCTTCCCTGACCTATGAGGCAGCCACAGGGCAGACACTGAGGTGCAGTAGTAGGTAGGCATGCGTAAGAGGGGTTATAAGAAGATGCACGAGGGTGAGAAATGATGTATAGAGATTACTTTTCTCACTGTTTTTTGTTGTTTGGAATGATTTTGATGATGTATTAAATCTTTATTTTTTGCACCTATATTTAGGCAGGTGCATAATGTGATGGTGGGCAATTATGTATCAAGGTACTCATTGGGATGGCCATGGAAACTAGAAGCTGAAGGCTCATGTGGGGAATCTAGCAGCAATCAGATGTGTCTGCATTTCCCTTGCAGGGTTGGGATGGCGATGGCACCTCCTGGGTGGCTCACGACGGTCATCCTTTTCCTCCTCCTCCTGTGCTTCCTCCTCCTCCTGCGCCTCTTCCTGCTGCTGTGCCTCCTCCTGCGGTGGTACTGCTGGATCGACCTCCAGCTGCGGTCCCCTCATGACAGCCAGGTTATGCAGCATGCAGCAGACGACACAAAGATGGAGACCCGTTCAGGCTGGTACTGCAATGCGCCACCAGAGCGGTCCAGGCAACGGAAGCTTTGTTTCAGTATTCCAATGCAGTGCTCAATGATGCACCTGGTACCAGAATGAGCATTGTTATAGGCTTGCTTGGCTGCAGTCCTGAGGTTGTGAAGTGGAGTGACCAGCCAAGTGGACAGGGGATATCCTTTATCCCCAAGCAGCCACCCACAATCCTGGTTTGGCCCGGTGAAGAGGGCGGGCACACCGCTCTGGCGCAGGATGAAGGCATCATGACTGCCTGGATACCTGGCATCAACCGCCAGGAACCTTTGTTGGTGGTCACACAGCAGCTGCACATTGAGGGAGTGTTGATGAATATTTGTGGATGGTGCTGTGGCGCCCTCACACTGACATGTGTGCAGTCGATGGCCCCCTGCACCCTGGGGAACCCTGCAATCCAGACAAACCTGGCCTGGCGCTCCACTTGTTTCTCGCTGGTCATGGGGAAGGAGATATATTGGAGTCTTCTCTTGTATAGCACATTGGTGACCTGCCAGATGGAGCGATGGGTGGAGAATTGGGAGATATTGGCGATGTCTGCACTTGCAGACTGGAACGAGCCCGTAGTGTAAAAGTTCAGAGCTATCGTCACTTTTGTCTCTACGCTGAGAGCTGTCCTCAGCCTTGTGTGCGGGTCCAGATCTGGCCACAGGACATTGCACAGCTCAGCCAGGATGTCCCTCGTGAATCGCAGCCTTCTCATACATTGCTCGTTGCTGAGCTGTAGGAAGGAAAACTGAACACCCGTAGGCCCTAGGACAGTGGGGGCCTCCTTGCCAGAAGTATGTGCTGGGTCCCTCCCATGCCATCTGGCTGAGCGCCTTCTCCCTCTTTCTGCTAATGGTGCAGAGCCTCTGCATGCTGCTGCTGGCAAGGCTCCTCGTTCATTAACTGATGAGGGAGGTGAGTGTACTTCACCTTCCTCCTCTCGCCATCTCCCTCCTGTCCAGCCTCTCGACGTTGAGGTCTGCGGCCATCTGCAGGCCCTTCTACATGTTTGACAGCCATGGCTGCTGCCTCCCTTGCCCACTGCCTGAGGACCCGTTGGTGATCATTGGGAAAGGATTCATTTATATTTATTAAACACAAACTTACACTATGAACTAAAAAGGATTTTTTTCAGGTACAGAAAATCAGGCCGGCAATTCAAGACCAACTTAACGGAGTTACAGTTCACTAGCAGTTCAAAGGCTTCTCTGTGTATTCATAAACACAAACATTAAAATTGTAACAATCCTTCATAATGTCAGCTGTGGCACTTAAAAAGTGTTCCCAAGCTGATAATGTACTTTGTGTATTTATAGCAGCAGAACAAAGCTCAGTCAAGCAGACACATTCCAGTACTAATTGAGCTAGTGCAGACCCTTCTCTAAACTTTGGGAGAGCTTTGATATACAGTGCAAGTCTACTGATACAAAGCAGTTTAAAGTTTGTTGATACAACAAAATAAAATAAGAACTGTTAATTATTTAACATTAAAGTTTTACAATATTGCACTGTCTTTATCAAATGAAGCACCCAGCCTATTTGTAATAAGGCTTATTGTTGATTTTTAAAATATTTTTATTAATAATATATTAATGATGATAGAAATTCACTGGACATAGCACATCCAGGGCAAGTATATGGGGGGAAAATTCAACTTGTGCCCAAAACAGACAGGGAGCATTTGCTACGCACACTAGTTCGTGCCAGCCTGAAGCCAATGCCAAATTTGGCACCCAATCACATTTAAATAGAAGTGGTGAACTGCGGAGTGTCAACAGGCATCCTGATGCAGGTAGCTGATCGCAGCCTGATGAATTTCAGCCAGCTCTGATGCCGAGCTGGCCGGCAGACAGGTAATGAAGGTGGGGGTGTTGGGCAGGCAAAGCCAAGGGGATTAAAGCCTGGGCCAGAAGCTCCTTCAGGCTCCAAAAAAGATAACTTTTCAAAAGTTTTGTTACCATTTTTTGAGCAGCCTCCAGCGGTCCCTTTAACAAGATTCAAGTTAAAATTCAGCCCTGACTGATGTTGTTACTCAGGTTTATCTTATTACAGACAGACCGATTGGGCTCAAGTTTCGGCTCGTGTTGCTCCTTTTTTTTGGAGCAACTAGTTTAGAATGGAGTATCTTAAAAATTGCAATTCTCGGCATTTAGTTTGCTCCAATTCTAGTGAGTTAGAATAGTTTCGTTTTAGAACAGTTTTTTTTCTCAAAAGGGGGCGTGTCCAGCCACTTATGCCTGTTTTGCAAGTTTAGGCAGCGAAAACTTACTCCAAACTAACTTAGAATGGAATAAGTGTAGATTTTTGTACGCTCAGAAAAACCTTGCCTACACTTTATAAATTAGGCGCAGGGAACGAGAGATGGGGGCGGGGTAGGGGGGGGGAAAGGAATTTACAAGCATTAAACAGTTCACTTTTACAAATAAAGAGCCATCAGCAATAATAAATGATAAATAAATCAATAAATCAACCGATAAATCAATTAAAAAAAATAATAAAATCAATCAAAAAAAATTAAAAAATTAAAAATAAAAAAAAATCAAAAATCAATCAATAAATAAAAAATGTTAAGTTTCTACTCACCTACTGCAGCACCGGGAGCCCTCCAACAGCGTGCTGGGACGGGGGCTCCCCAGGAGATGCCGGTCGGGCGGGCCCTGCCGCCGATGCCGAGGACTTCGGGCGGGGCCCACCCCCAGCAGATGCCGGACCGCCGACCAGGACTTTGGGCAGGCCTTGCCGTCGCCGAGGACTTCGGGCGGGGCCCACCCCTAGCGAGATGCCGGGCGGGCCGCTGCGGAAGAGGTAAGTACTGTCAGGCCACTCGGCCCGGGATAGGGGCGACGACCCTTTGGCCAGGGATAGGATCGTCGCCCGGAGACAGGACGCGCGCAGCTGCCGGCACTGTTTTTGGCACAGGGCTGTAGCTCCGCCCCCAGCAGCTCCTGCTACGCCGCGCCGAGATGGAAATGGCCCTACAGATATCGGAGAATCGCGAGGTAAGTATTTGGTGCTTTTTCAGTTCTACAAATTAGGCGCGCCTCTCCGATGTGCACCGTTCTAGCGGGGGTCCGAAACTTGAGCCCATGATGTGGAAGGAATAAAATTTGGCTAGAAAGTCCCTTTGTGTGTTCCTGAAGCATGCCCCTTGGTGGCCAACTGTATAGAAGCGCTGACTGTTTCCTCTGATTGCTCGAGACGAAATAGAACAAATAGGAGGGAGGGAGGGCAAAAACTGAGGGAGGAAGAAAACATACAGAAAAACCGAGGGAACTAAAACCACTTCAAATGAACATGAAATTTTACCTGACTTAGCAAAGAAATTGATAAGTGCATCTGTCTCGCAGCTCTTGTACAAATCAGCATGCTGCAAACTGCAGTTCAGAGCCAGATTGTGTATACGCAGGCGTCTGTGACCAGCAACATTGGTATATAGCAAGGCACACTGGGGAAGATAAAATAAAGCACATTATATATCTGCCTTGCGTTTCTGGTTTATAAATCACATCTTTAAAATCATTAATCGCATCTCAATCGCTTATCTATATAAGAAAAGTAAACTGCAATTATGCAGGAAATGTTTAACACTTAAGACAATTAGGATATTTTGACACAGTGATAATTGAGAAAGAAATGACCCAATGATCTCTCTAGCTTAAATATAATGATTTTGCATGCCTGACATGAAGTTCATGTGCGGACCGTGAACTTGAGGGGGAAGATCAGCATGCCCTGCAAAATGTACACTCATTAAAGATATCGGACAGCAATTCTTGCTGCCCACTGGATCTTCAATTCACAATAGGCAGTACTGCCACACAAAGCTCTGCACCAACAGCACAAATTTGTACCGTTTACTCTTTAGTAGCGACATCTGCATCCTGAATTGCCTTCTTTCCAAAACAGCTGGGGTAAAGTTTTCCACTGCTAATATATGGAACTCACTCCCTACGAGCATCAAACAATATATCTCAGCAGTATGACAGTCCATATATAGTCACTTACTGTCAAAGCATTCCTGCAACCATTACTAGTTTAGCGTCATTTACTGTGATGTTCATATTTACTCTGTTCTCTATTAGCACTAATTTACTGTAACTTCTTTTGCTTGCGCAATGTTTACATTATTATCAATCTGTTCTATCTTGAGCTGGTTGACAGGCCGTTAGGTAAACTAGAATGTTTTAGTTATGTTAAGAAAGAAATGACTATAAATCTGAAAGAAAAACTTAATACAAACATGCTCTAAATCTTGTCCTGCCTTTGTTTAATAAACATTCAATTTAGACCAAAACAAAAAATGTATTGATACTTTTTTCCTGAAGTCATCAAACCTTCCTCACTTCTATCGATTAAAGGTTAATGGTAGCATCTGAAACAAGACTGAAATGTTTCAGTTTACAGAAATGATGGGCTCAGTGTTGCTGGGTAGTCTGTTCTCATTCTTTTGATAGCACATAATACTATCTGTAATACTCTTGTGCAATATAGATAAGTATGTACTGTACTTTATCCCACTCCAGAGACTTGAGCACATAATCTAGACTGACACCAGTGCAGTATTGAGGGAGCACTGCACTGCTGCAGGTGCCACCTTTTGGATGAGATGGATAAAGTGAGGCTCTATCTGCCCTCTCAGGTTGACGTAAAATATCCCATGGCATTTTTTGAAGAACAGCAGGAGATTTCTCTTCAATATCCTGGCCAATATTTATACCTCAAGCATCAGCACTAAAGCAGATTATCTGGTCATTATCACATTGCTGTTTGAGGGATCTTACTATGCACAAATTGGCTGCTGTGTTTCCTACATTACAACAGTGACTGCACTTCAAAAGTACTTAATTGGCTGTAAAGCACTTTGGGATGTCCTGAAGTTGTGAAAGGTGCTATATAAATGCAAGTTTATTTTATTTTCTTCTCTTCCCATCCTTTGGCTTCCCTGTGCTCCAAGCCAACCCAACAAGATTGTGGGAAAGCCACCTTCTCCCAAGCCTCTGCCATTAATGCTTATTGACATGGTAGAGTATTAAAGGTGAAATCTACTGCAGTTTTTAGCATTCTTCATTTGAGCAGCACCTCGGCTACACTCACTGTCTGTCCATGACAATATTGCTGATATCGGAAACTTACCATATAGAATCATGGGAAAGGAAGCCAGAAAGACAGACTGACAGAAAGAAAGAAAAAAAAAGAACTTGCATTTTATATAGTGCCTTTCTTGACCTCAGGATGTCCCAAAAGTGCATCACAGCCAAATAATTATTTTTAAGTGTAGTCACTGTTGTAGTCTTAGGTAAATGAAAGAAAGACTTGCATTTATATAGTGCCTTTCATGAACACCAGATGTCTCAAAGTGCTTTACAGCCAATGAATTACTTTTGGAGTGTAGTCACTGTTGTGGCAGCCAATTTGTGTACATATCTCCTTCAACCAACACCACCAAAAACAGTTTAATTGGTCATTTATCTTGCTGTTGCATACTACAACAACAAGATAAATGACCAATTAAACTGTTTTTGGTGGTGTTGGTTGAAGGATAACTGTTGGCCAGGACACAGTACTCTGCAGCTTATCATGTCCTGTCATTCTGTGCCATGGCCTCTCTTTTACTGTACTATTCCTGCCCACTATCAAGTCCTTATCCAAATACAACTTACCAGAGTTGACCACCATTTTATAAGATAGTCTCACAAATGTTAAATTCCAGAAAATATATTTGTAGTGTGTGGCGAGTTCAGGTAATTCAGTTGGGTTGATGCACTGTACCTGGATTAAGGCTCCATTCTCTTCATTGAGTTTATCATCGTGTTTGAATTCTACTGTGATCGCCTTATCACAGTCAATGGCAGCCACTTCCACATCTGTTGTGTTGTTCATATACATGGAACCCAAGAAGTCAGTCGCTCTGAAGCCTTGATAAATAAAATGTAAAAAAAAATGATGTACAGAGAACACAAAAACATGCTAAGAAACACATGCACATTACACTTATTTCCTCATCTGTAAAGGGCAGTAGTTCAACACATTGTAAAGTCTTCAAGTGTATTTAAAGTGGGAGATTATAGTCTGTTACCATTATACAGTAGCGAGAGCGGGACCTGAGCAGCAGGAGGTAAAAGGAGCTAACTTGGAGCCAGGAGAAGCGCGAGCGGAGAGGGGTACAAAATCAAAGTGTGACATCACAGGAAAGTATGTAGGTGATTGGCTAGTTGGTTGGTGAGTATTTCTCTATTTCTCTTTTTTTTAACCTTGGGCATTGGTGTAAATTAAGAGCCTTGATTTAAAAAGTAAACATAGACAAGTGATATTTCTAAACTTAAAAACATGATCTTATTAAATGGCGGAGCAGGCTCCAGGGGCCAGGTGGCCCACTCCTGCTCCTATTTCTTATGTTGTTATGTTGTTATGTTCTTATATCCCCTTGAAGCCTCTTTGCATCCTCCTCACAACTTACATTTTTCAATTGCACCTCCCGAACCTGCGACCTCTACCACCTAGAAGGACAAGGAGAACTCTATCACCTTCAAGTTCTCCTCCAAGTCACACACCATCCTGACTTGGAAATATATCACCATTTCTTCATCGACACTGGGTCAAAATCCTGGAACTCCCTCCCTAACAATGCTTGGGAGTACCTTACCACATGTACTGCAGCAGTTCAAGAAGGCAGCTCACCACCATCTTCTTAAGGGCAATTAGGAATGGGCAATAATTGCTGGCCTCACCAGTGATATCAACAACTCAGGGACGAATTTAAAAAAAATTAAGGCTAATCAATGTAGTCAAAAGTTCCACTGGGACAATAGAATAAAATCAGGCAACTACTACATAGTCAAGTCCTATTTTGCAACAGAAAGTCTCCACAATTTATTTTCAAATATTATTTGTGTTTTTGGACTACCCTGTTTTTCATTTTAGGGGAACGGTAGCATAGTGGACTAGTTACTTGACTAGTAATCCAGAGGCCTGGACTAATGATCCAGAGACATGAGTTTAAATCCCACCATGGCAGATAAGGAATTTAAATTCAGTTAATTAAATAAATCTGGAATAAAAACGAATATCAGTAATGGTGACCATGAAACTACCGGATTGTCATAAAAACTCACCTGCTTTACTAATGTCCTTTAGGGAAGGAAGTCTGCCGTTCTTACCCGGTCTGTCCTATATGTGACTCCAGACCCACAGTAATGTGGATGATTCTTAACTGCCCTCTGAAATGGCCCAGCAAGCCACTCAGTTGTAGAAGGAGGCTCACCACCACCTTCTCAAGGGCAATTAGGGATGGACAATAAATGTTGGCCTGGTCAATGCCGTTCACATCCCGTGAATGAATAAGTAAAAAATTGGAAGTGATTTATGTGTAACATTATGCTAAAGATTTAGAACGATAGAAATGACATCACAGAAAGAGGGGATTTGGCCTATTGCACCTGATACTAGCTCTTCATCTGGAGCTATCTACACTAATTACATTATTGTCAAATAATTATTCAATTCCATTTCATGGAGAAAACTGAAAGGTAACAGAATTTTTTTTTTAAAATGCTGCTTGTTTAAACTTACTAAAATATTTATAGCTTCTTAATGGCAGGCTTCTTTTAAAATACTAAGCAGTGTAATGAAACCCATTTGTAAGCCGTCCAAATATAATCAGGCATATGTGCTATTAACGAGTGATATCAGAACTTGGAGAGCTTTGTGCTTGCTGAGAAATTGAGGAACAATTTAACATTTTCACAGATCCTTTTTATAGACTAGAAATTGCTGTTGGCACATTATTTGGGAGTTAACTGTGGATTACTAAAGGTTTTTGGCAGAATTCCTGATTTCTCATTAATCCTTTTTATTCCTAATTTCAGCAGCTTGTGGATGTTGCATGACACAGCGGTCTGGCATCTGGCAAATGGAGTATGAGGACCAATTAGACACTTGAGCAGCTTTTAATTGGATTCAGCTAAGAATGAAAAAAAAACATTCATTTCTGCAGGAAGTGCAGGAAGTTCTCATCTACAAAATGTGGGAAATGAGAGATGTTCTGTGTAGGACAGTTGAGCACCCTCCTTAAAAGTGGCTGATTCAGCAAGTATGGAAGAAGGTAGCACATTTCTAGGCCAAGAAACTGCACCAAGTATGCTTGCCACAAAAGTGTACCCTCATAACCTGTGCCAGCCACAGCCACAATGAAATCAACAGATCTGAAAACCAGTGTAATACTGTTCATATTGTACTACCACCCATGACAAGTTTCTACCTCCTATGATTCCACTGCTTTCCTCATTTGGTATTATCTGCAAATTTGATCACTCTGTATGGGTTTTTTGAATCAAGGCAATTTATGGTAATTAGAAACAGTCCCAACACCAAGCCCTGCAATACCCCACTCAATAATTCTACGCATGCTGAAATAACTCAATAACAACTTGCATTTCTTTAGCGCCAGTACTGGATGTTGGTCGGACAAGCAGCATGATTAATTAGAAACAGTGGAGGGGTCAAGTGAGACGATGGTGAGGTAGAGCCGGATGTTGCAGCGTACATGTGGAACCTGATGTGTTTTTGGATGATATCGTCGAGGGGCAGTATGTAAATGAGAAATAGGAGGTTGCCAAGGATAGATCCTTGGGGGACTTCAAAGGTCACGATTCGGGAGCAGGAAGAGAAGTGGTTGCAGATGATTTTCTGGCGATAACTGAATGGATATGAATGGAACCAGGCAAGTGCAGTCCCACCCATCTGGACAACGGAGAAGAAGCTTTGGAAGAGGATGGTGTGGTCAACCATGTCAAAGGCTGAAGACAGGAGAAGGATGAGCAGGGGTAGTTTATCATGGTCACAGTCACAAAATATGTCATTTGTGACTTTGATACGGGCTGTTTCAGTACTGTGGCAGGGGCAGAAACGTGATTGAAGTTGAGGGAAAGATGGGCATGAATTTTGGAGGTGACAGCACATTCAAGTACTTTGAAGAAGGGAGGTTGGGGATGGGTCGGTAGTTTGCAAGGGGGTTAAGGATGCGTTTTTGAGAGGAGTGATTTGAAAGGGAGAGGAAACAGTACCTGAGAACAGAGAACTGTTAACAACATTAGCTAACATGTGGGCCAGGAAGGCAAGTTGGGTGGTTAGCAGTTTGGTGGGAATAGGGTCGAGTGGACAGGAGGCGGGTCTCATGGACAAGATGAGCTCGGAGAGGGTATGAGGGGAAATAGGAGAGAAACTAGAGAACGATGCAATGGAGAAGAGGCTTTGGAGGAGGATAGTATGGTCAACCATGTCAAAGGCTGCAGACAGGAGAAGGACAAGCAGGGGTAGTTTACCATGGTCACAGTCACAAAGGATGTAATTTGTGACTTTGATAAGGGCTGTGGTGGGGTAATCCTTAGAGGAAGTTTGGCCTGATGGATTAGGGGAAGGGAGGGAAGTGGCAGAGGCAGCTGATCGGATGGTCTCAATCTTTGTGACAAAGAACTCCATGAGCTTCTCACACATTTTGTTGGGGGGTGAGGTGGAGGAGGCAGAGGAGAGGGATTTAAGAAGACTGTTTATAGCGGAGAAGAGAAGCCGGGATTATCTTTGCATTACAAGATGATCGTGGAATAGTGAGCAGTTTTGGTAGAAGAGCAGGACCCAATAGTGCTTTATGTGGTCCAGCTAGATCTGGCGATGAATGGCTAAACCACTTGTCCACCATAAACGCTCCAGTCTGTGTCCTTTGGATTTGAGGGACCAGAGGGAATGACCAGGGTGAGAGAGAATAAGAACATAAGAAATAGGAGCATTTGGCCCCTGGAGCCTGTTCCGCCATTCAATAAGATCATGGCTGATCTGATCCTGGGCTCAACTCCACTTTCCCGCCTGCTCTCCATAACCCTTGACTTCATTGTCATTCAAAAATCTGTCTATCTTCACCTTAAATATATTCAAAGACCCAGCCTCCCAAGCTCCCTGGGGTAGTGAATTCCAAAGATTCATGACCCTCTGAGAGAAGAAATTCCTCCTCATTTCTGTCTTAAATGGGCAACCCCTTATTCTGAAACTAAGCCCCGTAGTTCTAGATTCTCTCATGAGGATAAACATCCTCTCTGCATCTACCCTGTCAAGGCACCTCAGAATCTTAGGGCCCGAACTTGGTGGCCCTTCCGCCGAGCTTTTTGGGCGGTCTCCCCTCGGTGCCAGTTTCCACTAGGCCTCCACTAGGGAGAGGACGACTGCTGGGAACTGTCCGCTGACGGCCGCTAGTGCGCAAGGCACATAAGAGGCCTCCCGCCCGTCGAGCTGCCATTTTAGTGCGGGTGGGAGTCGGCGGCAGCAGGGGGAAGGACTGCTGTGTGAAGGCAGGTCTAACCCCAATGATAAATAAGCAGACCTGCAAAAAAAGGTAGTGAACTTCTTTTATTTTATTTTTTTCAGCAATTTATGTGGATGGGGGTCCCTTGAAGGTGTTCCAGTGGTTATTTTTGTGTGTAAATTTTTATTTTTAGTTGTTCCCCCCTCCCATTTGCCGCCGAGATTGGGAGCTCCCACCTGCTGTCACCCGGATTCATGGTGTAAGTCAGTTTTTTGCCACCGGGCGGTACTGGCTTATCATTTAGAGGAATCTTCCTGGCAAAGTACCGCCAGGTCGCTCAGTGATCCTTTGGGCGGCACTTTGGCGGGCCTTAGCTTTCACCAAGTTTAGGCCCTTATATGTTTCAATAAAATCACCTCTCATTCTTCTAAACTCCAATGAGCGGCTCAACCTGCTCAACCTATCTTCATAAGACAACCCCTTCATCTCAGGAATCAACCTTGTGAACATTCTCTAAACAGTCTCCAATGCAAGTATATCCTTCCTCAAATAAGGAGACCAAAACCGTACGCAGTATCCCAGGTGTGGTCTTACCAACACTCTGTACAGTCGGAGCAGGACTTCTCTGCTTTTATACCCCATCCCCCTTGCAATAAAGGCCAACATTCCATTTGTCTTCCTGATTACTTGCTGTACCTGCATGCTAACTTTTTGTGTTTCATGCACACGGACTCCCAGATCCCTCTGTACTGCAGCATTTTGTAATTTCCCCCATTTAAATAGTAATTTACTTTTTAATTTTTCCTACCAAAGTGGATGATAACCTCACATTTTTCCACATTATACTCCATCTGCCAAATTTTTATCCACTCACTGAGCCTATCTATAGCCCTTTGTAGATTTCTGCATCCTCCTCACAACTTGCTTTCCCACCTATCTTTGTATCATCAGCAAATTTGGCTACATTACACTCTGTCCCTTGATCCAAGTCATTATTATAAATTGTAAATAGTTGAGACACCAGTATTGATCCCTGTGGCACCCCACGAGTTACAGTTTGCCAACCTTGTTCCACCCCTCTCGTCTCTCATTAAAATCCTTGTTCTCTATTTAATAGGAGGATTTATTTGCTTTGTGTCCTTTAAGCTTGTCTCGTATCTCAATTTTATTAAATCATGGTTTTAATAGGGACAAGGTCATCAAAGTTGCTGGTGAGGTTGTGATTGAGCAGATCGGTAGCTGCAGAAATGCCGTGGTGAATGGAAGGCCAAAGGCTAGACAGTAGGAATTAAGGGGAAATCTTGAGAATGGATAAGAAATTTACTGAAGGGTAAAAAATAATGAACACCCAATAGAGGTGGCGATGTGGCTTTTATCACCAACTCACATCTTGTCCTGTCCCCCTACTCCCCTGACACCTTCTCCTCCTTTGAGCATCTCACCTTGGTGCATCCCTTTTGCCTCTCATTTAAAATCCTGGTTCTCTGCCGCCCAAGTACCATGCCAAGTTTCTCCCTAAGAAACTTCAAAGGCGGCACTTTCAAAGTGCAGTTGTAAGTGACTTGGTGGAGAGAATTTTGTCCGGGATGGACACAGAAGCAAGTGGGGTTGGGAGGGAGAAGGGGGATGTGGGTGAAGAGCGATACAAGGAAGTGATCAGAGATAACCTTATCTGTGATTGGCACAATAGGAGTAGCGAGGCCACATGAGCTGGTAAGGTCGAAGGGGCGGCCGTGAATATAGGGGAGTTTATATGGTGGGAGATATTAAGAGAGGATAGGAGGGCAGTGAACTCAGATGAGAGAGAGCATGATGAGTTCAGATGGAGGTGGAAATCACCGAGAATGAGCAGTCATTTGGTGCAGAGGCTGAGTTAGGAAAGCTAACAAGATATCTTGGGGAGAAACTTGGCATGGTACTTGGGCGGCAGAAAACAAGGATTTTAAATGAGAGATGGGAGGTGTAGAACAAGGTGAGATGCTCAAAGGAGGAGAAGGTGCCAGGGGAGTAGGGGGACAGGACAAGATGTGAGTTGGTGATAAGAGCCAAATTGCCACCTCTATTGGGTGCTCATTATTTTTTTACCCTTCAGTAAATTTCTTATCCATTCTCAAGATTTCCTCTCAATTCTTACAGCTTGGAGCATACTTA
Source organism: Pristiophorus japonicus (assembly GCF_044704955.1). NCBI lineage: Eukaryota > Metazoa > Chordata > Chondrichthyes > Pristiophoridae > Pristiophorus > Pristiophorus japonicus. The sequence goes on along the minus strand of NC_091978.1, from coordinate 246,571,330 downwards.
GTAGACTTTCATGTGGAGCTTTGTCAAATGCTTTTTGGAAGTTAGGATACATGTTGTTGAGTTTCCTACAGTCCTCTTGGGTAGCCACTTCCTAAAAGAAGTCTACAAGGTTGGTCAGGCAGGATCTTCTCATTCTGAAGCCATATTGACTACTGTTTAGTATGTCTTAATTATACAGGTAGTCCTCAAGTTTACTCCTGATAATTGATGTTATTATTTTCCCCAGAATGGAAGGCTAATAGGTTTTTAGTTTCCTGTGTCTGCTTTGATACCTTTTTTAAATATGAGCAATACATTTGCCTCACTAGTGTGTAGTGACTTCCTCCTTATTGTTATCACTCCCTCACAATTTTCCTTTGTATCACTTTATGTCAAAGTTATTACTTAGTGTACTATTTTCTTCCTGGTTCGCATATTTTAATCTTCTAACCTTTTCTTTGAATACCCTTGTACTATTCTAGTATAGAAAGACTTCTTTCCTCACATTTTGCCTCAGCAGCTATGCATTCTTCTAACTCTGTCTTCTCTTAACCACTCTGAGCACCTTTTAATGAGTTTCTACCTATATCTGTATTCATCCCTGGGAACACCTTCCCTGCTCTTCTTGCAGAATTATCTCATTTTTAATTTGTTGTTAATCCATTTATGATCATGCTTATTTCGTCTGAGGTTGCTGATGTTGGGTATAGAAATTGGAGGTTTTAGTGCTGGCCATTAAGACGCGTTTTACAAAGAAAATGGCGGACGCCTTACTTCTACCCACTGCCGGTGGGTCCCACGCCAGCCACCATTTTTGGCTGTGCAGCAGCACTGCTGATGTCCGTGTTCCCTAGGGATATGTAGATTACGCAGATGTGTGACATCAGTGAGTGTGCAATGCTCACTTGACGCATGATCTGCCATTTTCAAGTGCACCGCTCCACTTACCGACTTGTGTTAATTGCAACCAGCTGACCAAGTGTTCACAAGCAGGAAGGAGCTTGCAGCAGTGTTATTTAAAGGGCTCATCAGCAACAACTTGCAGCTGACATGTTTGTTCAGTCTGTCTGGCTCGGTGTAACTTTCTGTAATTCTAGCAGCTTTCTGAACTTGTTTCAAGTTCCTAAGGTGACGGAGAGTTGGTGCAAGCGGAGAACACCTTCATCCTTATTTAAAGGCTTCTACTCACAGCACTTGCTCACATTCATGGGTGCTCTACTGGCAGTCAATCTTCCACGCGAGTAGCTTCGGGAGAGGAAGCGGAGGCAGCGAAGAAGAGAAGCTGCTCAGAGGGAGGTGGAGGAGGGCTCTCAACAGTAGGCCTTACCCACCTAGAGTTTTCAGAGGGCATGTCTCTTATATCCATTTAAGCGAGGAGCAGTGTATTAGGAGGCTCTGCTTCACCAAGAGGTGATCACAGAACTCCTGCTCCCAGACATGCAGCCTCAGAGCAAGGAAAACAAGGGTCTCCCAGTGGCCCTCAATTTTTTCGCCAGCGATTCTTCCAGTCTACAGCAGGAGACATAGCTAACATCACCCAGTTCGCCATACAATGCTGCATACAGGAGGTCACAGAGGCGCTCTACACCAGAAGAAAGGAGAACGAGGGCGAAATTCCCCTGAACCCTGATTGGGGGCGGTAACCATCTGCAGCCGGGACTTTCTGCGCCTGGCGCAGAAGTCTCGCAGATCGGGAGGAGTGGCCAGCATCGCGAGACCTGAGCAGGCGTGGGACTACAAAAGATGGCAGCCGTTCGGAAGGAGCAGCAGATCAAGAGGAGCGGCCAGCAATGCGAGACCTGAGCGGGCACGGGACTACAAAAGGCGGCAGCAGTTCCGGAGGAGCCAGCTGCAGCAGCGACAGGAGTAAGGGACAAAAAGTAAAAAGAATCAAAATCGAAGTGTGACGTCACAGCCAAGCAGGTAAGTGATTGGCTGCTGGATTGGTGAGTATTTTTCTTTTCTTTAAAAAGCCTTGGGCATTGGTGTAAGTTAGAAGCTGCAATTAAATAGATAAGTGATCTTTATTATCTAAGGAAAACTAATTAATTAAATCAGCTGTTTGCGGCTGGGTGAGTTTTGCTAAGGTTTAGAGTTTAATTCTACTTGAAAGTTCCGAGTGTAACTAAAGGGATGGCAGGGCAGGTCAGTCCTGTGGATTGCACATCCTGTGGCATGTGGGAAATCCTGGATGCTTTGCGCAGCCGGGACGACTACATGTGCAGGACGTGTCTCTAGCTGCACCAACTCGAGCTCCGTGTTTTGGAGCTTGAACGGTAGTAGCTGGAGTCACTGCGGTGCATCCGTGAGACTGAGAGCAACGTGGATAACACGTTTCTAGAGGTGGTCACCCTGCAGCTTAAGAGTGTGCAGGCAGAGAGGGATTGGGTGATCACCGGACAGAAGAGGAGGACTAGGCAGGTAGTGCAGGAGTCCCCTGAGTCCATCTCGTTCTCCAACCGGTGCTCTGTTCTGAGTACCAGTGGGTGGTGATGGTGCCTCTGATTGGAAGAGCTATAGTGGTAGGGGATTCGATAGTCAGGGGAGCAGACAGGCGTTTCTGCGGCCACAGACGTGACTCTAGGATGGTATGTTGCCTCCCTGGTGCCAGGGTCAAGGATGTCACCGAGCGGCTGCAAGGCATTCTGGGGGAGAGGGTGAACAGCCAGAGGTCGTGATCCATATCGGGATCAATGACATAGGTAGAAAGAGGGATGAAGTCCTGCAGGCAGAGTTTAGGGAGCTAGGAGAGAAATTAAAAAGCAGGACCTCAAAGGTAGTAATCTCCGGATTACTCCCGGTGCCACGAGCTAGTGAGTACAGAAACAGAAGGATAGAACAGATGAATGCGTGCCTGGAGAGATGGTGCAGGCGGGAGGGCTTTAGTTTTCTCAGGCATTGGGACCGCTTCTAGAGGAATTGGGGCCTGTACAAGCTGGATGGGTTGCACCTCAACAGAACCGGGACCCAATATCCTCGCGGGGGGGTTTGCTAGTGCTGTTGTGGAAAGTTTAAACTAGCTTGACAGGGGGATGGGAACCTGAAAATAGATTCAGTAGGGAGAGGAGCAAAGCTGAAATTAGAAAGCAAAAATAAAGAAAGTGAGTTTGAAGGCGAGGAAACAAGCAAGAAAAAAGGGTAAAAAAACAAATTGAAAGATTCTTTATCGAAATGCACTTAGCATTATTAACAAAATAGATGAGTTGACGGCACAAATAGATACAAATGGGTATGATCTGATAGCCAATACAGAGACGTGGTTGCAAGGTGACCAGGACTGGGAGCTAAATATTCAGGGGTATTTGACAGTCCAGAAGGACAGACAGAAAGGAAAAGGAGGTGGGGTAGCTCTGTTGATAAAGGATGGCATCACTGCAATAGTGAGAAATGATATTAGCTCAAATGATCAGGATGTTGAAACAGTTTAGGTGGAGATAAGGAATAATAAGGGGAAAAAAATCACTCTTGGGTGTAGTCTATAGGCCCCCTAGCAGTAGCAACTCTGTTGGTTGGAGTATAAACCAGGAAATAGTGGGGGCTTGTATAAAGGGAACAGCAATAATCATGGGTGATACTAACCTCCATGTTGATTCGACAAATCAAATTGGTCAGGGTAGCCTTGAGTAGAGTTCATAGACTGTATAAGGGACGGGTTCCTTGAGCAGTATGTAACAGAACCAAACAGGGGGCAGGCTATCTTAGATCTGGTCCTGTGTAATTAGACAGGATTAATAAAAAATTTCCTAGTAAAGGATCCCCTTGGAATGAGTGATCTGAGCATTTAAAATTCAGATGGAGGGTGAGAAAGTTGGATCTCAAACCAGCGTACTCAGCTTAAATAAAGGAGACTACAAAGGTATGAGCGCAGAGTTGGCTAAAGTGTACTGGGAAAATAAATTAAAGTGTAGGATGGTTGATGAACAGAGGCGTACATTTAAGGATATATTTCACAATTCTGAAGAAAAATATATTCCAGTGAGGAGGAAAGGGTATAAAAGAAAAGATAGCCATCCGTGGCTAACTAAAGAAATAAAGGACGATATGCAATTAAAAACAAGGGCATATTAAAAAAGTGGCCAAAACTAATGGGGGGGCGACAGAAGATTGGAAAGCTTTTAAAAGCCAGCAAAGAATGACTAAAAAAAATGATTAAGAAAGGGAAGATAGACTATGAAAGTAAACTAGCACAAAATATAAAAACAGATAGCAAGAGTTTCGATAGGTCGATAAAAAGGAAAAGAGTGGCTCAAGTAATGTTGGTCCCTTAGAGGACGAGACCAGGGAATTAGTAATGGGGAACATGGAGATGGCAGAAACTCTGAACAAATATTTTGTATCAGTCTTTTCAGTAGATGACACTTAAAATATCCTAACAGTGGATAGTCAAGGGGCTTTAGCGGGGGGAGGAACACAATCACAATCACTAAGGAGATAAATTCCCTGGACCCGATGGGGACCCTAGGGTCTTAAGAGAAGTAGCGGCAGGGATATTGGATGCTTTGGTTGTAATTTACCAAAATTCGCTGGATTCTGGGGAGGTCCCAGTAGATTGGAAAACTGAAAATGTAACACACCTATTTAAAAAAGGAGGCAGACAAAAAGCAGGAAACTATAGACCAGTTAGCCTGACATCTGTGGTTGGGAAAATGTTGGAGTCCATTATTAAAGAAGCAGTAGCTGGACATTTGGAAAAGCATAATTCAGTCAGGCAGAGTCAGCATGGATTTATGAAGGGGAAGTCATGTTTGACAAATTTTCTGGAATTCTTTGAGCATGTAACAAACAGGGTGGATAAAGGGGAACCAGTGGGTGTGGTGTATTTGGACTTCCAGAAGGCATTTGACAAGGTGCCACATAAAAGTTTACAGCACAAGATAAAAGTTCATGGGGTTGGGGGTAATATATAGGCATGGATAGAGGATTGGCTAACTAACAGAAAACAGAAAGTCGGGATAAATGGTTCATTCTCGGGTTGGCAATCAGTAACTAGTGGGGTGCCGCAGGGATCATTGCTGGGACCCCAACTATTTACAATCTATATTAATGACTTGGAAGAAGGGACCAAGTGTAATGTAGGCAAGTTTGCTGACAATACAAAGATGGGAAGAAAAGCAATGTGTGAGAAGGACACAAAAAATCTGCAAAAGGACATAGACAGGCTAAGTGAGTGGGCAAAAATTTGGCAGATGGAGTATAATGTTGGCAGAAAAAAATCAAAGAGCAAGTTATTATTTAAATGGAGAAAAATTGCAAAGTGCTGCAGTATAGCGAGACCTGGGGATACTTGTGCATGAAACACAAAAGTTTAGTCTGCAGGTACAGCAAGTGATCAGGAAGGCCAATGGAATCTTGGCCTTTATTGCAAAGAGGATGGAGTATAAAAGCAGGGAAGTCTTTCTACAGTTTTACAGGATATTGGTGAGGCCACACCTGGAATACTGTGTACAGTTTTGGTTTCCATATTTACGAAAGGATATACTTGCTATGGAGGCAGTTCAGAGAAGGTTCACTAGGTTGATTCCAGAGATGAGGGGGTTGACTTATGAAGGAAGGTTGAGTAGGTTGGGTCTCTACTCATTGGAATTCAGAACATTGGGCCCAAGTTTCGGGCCGCGCCAAGAACGACGCAGCCCCGACCTGGACGCCTGTTTCTCGTGCCACAAAGTGCACCGAAAAAATACTTACCAATTCTCCGGCTCCCTGCAGGTCCTCTGGAGCTAGGCATGGCGCAGCATGAGCTGTGGGGGGCGGATCCAGGTCCCTGTGCTGAAAACAATGGGTGCGCATGTGCAGTAGCTCCAGGCACCCAAAACTGTGTGGGAGGGGGCGGGGGGGGAGCGGGGGTTGGGTCCGGGGGGAGGGGGAGGGGGAGGGGGGGGGGGGGGAGGGTCAGGAGGAAGCAGGAGCTGGGCATGGGAGGTGCAGCCTGATCCACGCACCCCCTCCCGGACCAGACCCAACCCGACTCGACTACCACTCCCGCCAACCCCCCCCCGGACCCGACCCGACCCCGGACCCGCCCCCCCCCTCCCCCTGCAGCCCCCGGACCGGACCCGACCCCCGCTCCTACCCCGCCCCCGGACCCGACTCCCGCTCCCACTCCCCCCCCCCCCCCCCCCGGAACCGGACTCGACCCTGGACCCGACCTCCCACCCGCCCCCGGACCCGACCCGACGCGCTCCCCACCCCCGTCCCCGGACCCGACCCGACCCCAGACCCCATACCTGCCCCCCGCCCCGACCTGACCCCGGAGCCGACCCCCCCCCCAGCCCCGGACCGGACCCGACCCCCGCTCCTACCCCACCCCCGGACCCGACCCAACTCCCGCTCCCAATTCCCCCCCAATCCCCGGAACCGGACCCGACCCAACCCAACTCGCGCTCCCAACCCCCGCCCCCGGACCGGACCTGACCCGACCAGACTCGCGCTCCCCACCCCCCGCCCCCAGACCGGACCTGACCCGACCAGACTCGCGCTCCCCACCCCCCGCCCCCGGACCGGACCCGACCCCCCCGCCCCCGGACCGGACCCGACCCAACTCGTGCTCCCCCCGACCCCCCCCACCCCGACCCGCCCCGACTCGCATTCCCCCCGCTGGACCTGACCCGACCCGACCCCCCCCCGCTCCCGCCCCTACCCTGGACCTAACCCCCCCCACCCCGACCCGGACCCGACTCGACCCCCCCCGCCCCCGCCCCGACCCCGGACCCGAACCCACCCCGGACTAGACCCTCCCTCCCACCACCCCGGACCGGACCCGACTCGTGTTACCCCCACACCCCTGGACCCGACCCGACCCCCCGACCCGCCCCCGCCCCGACCCGACCCCAGACCCCTACCTGTAAATCCAGTGCAAGGGGCGGGCCCTGCCTGAAGTCTTGCGCACGGCCGGGCCCGGCCCGTTCAGCCTCCCTCTCATTTCTCCCCTCCCTCCTCCCCTCTCTCCCTTCTCCCCTCTCTCCCTTCTCCCCTCTCTCCCCTCTCTCCCTTCTCCCCTCTCTCCCCTCCCTCCCTCCCTTCTCCCTTCCTCTCTCCCTCCCTCTCCCCCTCTCCCCCTTCCCCCCTCTCCCTCCCCCCTCTCTCCCACCCCCCCCTCCACTCCCCTCCCTCCCCCTCTCTCCCAACCCCCCCTCCACTCCCCTTCATACACCCCCCCTCCACCTCCCCCCCTCCACCCCCCTCCCCTCGCTGTCAGAAACACAGACACTGACAGACAGAGAGTGAGAGACACTGACTGAGACACACTGGGTGGGGGGCGTCCCAGCACGCTGTTGGAGGGCTCCCGGTGCTGCAGTCGGTAAGTAGAAAATGTTTTATTTATTGGTTTTTAAATTTTTAAAAAAATTTTTATTTATTTTTTTTGATTGACTTATTGGTTGATTTATTGATGTATTGATCATTTATTATTGATGATGACTCTTTATTTGTAAAACTGAAGTGTTTAATGTTTGTTAACTTCCCTTTAAACCCCACCCCCCCCATTCCCTACGCCTGATTTGTAACCTACGCCTGATTTTCTAAGTATAGGCAAGGTTTTTCTGAGCGTACAAAAATCTACACTTACTCCATTCTAAGTTAGTTTGGAGTAAGTTTTCACTGCCTAAACTTTCAAAACGGGCGTAAGTGGCTGGACACGCCCCCTTTAAAAAAAAAATCTGTTTCAAACTTAAACTGTTCTAACTGACTAGAACTGGAGCAAACTAAATGCCGAGAATTGCAATTTCTAAGATACTCCATTCTAAACCAGTTGCTCCAAAAAAACAGGAGGAACTCAGGCCGAAACTTGGCCCCAATAAGAGGTGATCTTATCGAAACGTATAAGATTATGAGGGGGCTTGACAAGGTGGATGCAGAGAGGAGGTTTCCACTGATAAGGGAGAATAGAACTTAGGGGCATAATCTTAGAATAAGGGGCCGCCCATTTAAAACTGAGATGGGGAGGAATTTCTTTTCTCTGTAAATCTGTGGAATTTGCTGCCTCAGAGAGCTGTGTAACCTGGGTCATTGAATAAATTTAAGACAGAGATAGACAGTTTCTTAACTGATAAGGGAATAAGGGTTTATGGAGAGCGGGCAGGGAAGTCCATGATCGGATCAACCATGATCATATTAAATGACGGAGCAGGCTCGAGGGGCCGTATAGCCTACTCCTGCTCCTCTTTCTTATGTTCCTATTTCTTATGTTCTTATGTTCTTAAAAGTCTCCTCCACCCCATTAATGCTCTCTCTCTCGAGGCACTAACGGGGCTATAAAAAGGGGCAATTGCATCCCCTACATTTTCTTCTCTCTGAACAGAAAGAAGCAGGAGGAGCTTGCGTGTGGCTTTGCCAGGATAGCAGGATTCCCCATGGTGCAGGGCTCTATCGACTGCACCCACTTGGCTTTGTCACCTGGATCATCATCGAGCAGACCATCAGGCTGCTGAAGCAACAATTCCGCCACCTTGACCACTCGGGTGAAACCCCACAGTACTCGCTGGAGTGGGTGTCCAATTCGTGGTGGGCTGCTACATGCTTCACAACTTGGCCATCATAGTAGCTTATTTCCACCTAAATTTCTGTCCACGTTTTTTATGAACACTCTATACTCCTGAATATAATATTCATTTCCATGTTCCGGAGTTAACAATGTTTCTGATACACCCACTACATGATAGTTCCCCACTGCCACAGTAGCTTCCAGTATCTCATTTCTAATACTTCCAGAATTCATATATATATACACATATTATTGTAGATCTACCTTATTTCATGTTTCCTAGTGTCTGCCTTTTCCTGATGTCTTGTACATGTCTTCTTGGATGCCTCTGTCCACATTCATTTGTTGGCTACCTTCGACATACAATCTATCTTATTTGGGATCCAGTTTTCTCCCTGCTTCCCTCCACTAATATATTTTAAATTGTTTGGTTACTCCTTCAATGTTCCATAGAACTGTAGAAGTTTACAGGACAGAAGGAGGACATTCGGGCCACTGTGTCTGTGCTGGCTCGTTACAATCCTAAATTAATCTCCCAGCCTTACTCTATCCCCAAAGCTTTGTATTTTCCTCTGTTTAAATATTTATCCAATTTTTCCTTAATATATGTAAAGTTCTCTGTTTCAACCACACCCTGTGGCAAATCAATCCATGCTCCAACAAAGCTCCCTGTGAAGAAATTTCACCGAAACATCTCTCCACACTCTCTCAGTGATAATTTTAAATTGATGATCCTGAGTCACTGAATCTCAGATGAAATAGTTTTTCTATGTTCATTCTAAGAAGATCTTAAGAACATTTATTAAATCACCTCTTAGTCTTCTTTGCTCCAGCAGAAATTTTCCAGAGAATGGGTGCGATGTGTATTTTCAGCATTTTCTGTTTTTATTTCTGATACTGCAATCAGAAATAAAAACAGAAAATGTTTAATAATATTGAAAGCAAATGCCTTGGTCTTGCGGTAAAAGTAACGGTGAGCGTTAATCAGACAGCAACTTAAGTTGACCACACATGCGCAGTTAAATGCTGAAATCAGAAAGTTGTTGTCCAACATGAAGTTGCGGTACTTAAGTGATAGCGATCCATTAAACACACCAGAAAAAGTTAGGGCTTGTCCATTCCCATCTAAGTAAACTTTTAACAACATGATAAGTCTTAATTACTGCCAAACAATCTCTCTGGCACTGAAAATTCACTTTTACAAGTGGAGTCTCATTCCTTCAGATTTTAATTATTGTTGCAGATTTTTAAAAAATGTTAATAAAATGTCTCTTTTATTTCTTGCTTATAATATAATTTTTCTATCCCTCTCTTTAGTTTGTTTTCTGTACTTGAATTGGTATTGAATGAACTATTCTAACTTACACTTCGTGGTTCAGACTCTGCCCGGTGCAGTAAGAATTCTTCAATCTGATTGGTTAAGGAGATATATAGTTGCTTTCCCTGTTTACACATGTCCCAAATTCTCTGTGGAGGGCGCTGCGCCATAATGGATTTTTAATCACTGCAAGTTCCAGTGCAAAAGCCAAAGTCTGTGGGCAAGTGTAAGTGTAATGAACTGTTGGCTCCGTTCATTCGGCGCTGACTGTAAAATCCAGGCCAATAACATTTTTGTTTGAATCACATAATACTGTCACAAAACTACTTGCACAAAATGGTGACTTCAGTTACTCCAATTTCGTGAAAAAATATAATAAAAGACAAATAGGTGTCTTTCATGTCAATTACATTTATATTGGCAAACAATAAGACTTCATTCTCAGTGAACAATACTATCCAAAATGCATAAGCTGCTGCTGTCTTGTAACACTCCCTTTAATCTTGCTCAAACATATGTTCTTCATACAATGCACTCTCACCTGTGTTTGTCCTGATCCTCATAATAGCATCAAATCCAATTGGTTTCTGTACATCCTTTCTTAGGTTATTCAAGAAATGTTCAGCATCAGTCTGTATCTGTACAAAGAACAATGATACGATATGAAGCTTGAGCTGTACTGTTTCCACCAGTTGATGGCGCTATAGCTATTAGTCACAGCACCACACAGATTTCAGCAAAAAATATCAAGCAGATTTTTGGTAATAAACAAATGTAAAACTATAATGACAGATTGTTATACTGGCGTATCAATATTATATTAACTTTAAATCAATAATGTTGTTTTATGATTCCTGCTAAAACATATTAGGAGAGAGATCCCATTAAATCATACGCTGCCCAGTTTATTAGAAATTGACGTAATTAACATCATTTTTTTGCATACACCATGACATCATATGTTCTACTCAATACTAGAATGAGTATTTGTTGATATTCCAATATAATAAACGCAATATAGATGCAAAAACTGTGGTCGGTTAAACAAAACACTGTCAGCTTATAGAAAACAATTTCACCTAGAATCATGCCAGATTAGGGTATTGTATTTATGAACAGATCATGATTCAGATCATGGAAGCATTGATAATTGTGAACGTTATGTAAGTTAACTAACAAAAACAGCTAAGGAAGCTGAATCTATTCTCATTTGCAAAAAAGATTAAGTGAGGAACATGATATATGTTTTTGAAAATGAAGATAAAAAATTATTTTCTACTAAAACTGAAATTAGAGAATTGGGGTAGCAAATCATAAACAAACAAAATAATGATCTAAATGTAATTTGAGAAGTAACTGCTTCATACCTGGGTTTGGAATCGAAAATGCTTACCCAGTACATGCACTCAGAATCCAGATTCAGCAGAGTAGATGGATATGGATTTGGGGCAGAAATGAAAATGCATGGGTCTTGAAGGAGGTCCCAAATGAACTAATTTCATTTTTCTCATGTAAACTGTGTTAATAATAATTGTATACCTTTGTAGGTATTTATATAGAATTTCTAATTTTTTAGGGAGGTTTGATAACAATAACATAGGGGGAATTTTAACTCTCCCCTGCGGGCGGGAATGGAGCGGGCAAGCAGTTAAAATGGAGCTGTTCCATTTCACACACTGTTCCCACTGATCTCCTGAATTTAACACTGCTGGTTTTGTGAACCAGGGATCGTCAGGGGAAAGGGGGTGCGGCAGAGAGATGGGAAGGCCGGGATAGGTGAAGGGGGGTCGGAAGACCAGATGAGGGCTTGGAGATCAGGGGTGAGGTTCGGAGGATGGCTTTGGAGGGAGATCAGAGGCCCAGTGCGGGGGGAGGAATCGAAGGCCAAGGAGGGAGATCGGAGACCGATGGGGGAGAGTGGAGGGGTGATTGGAGGCCGAGGGGAGGATCGGAGGTGGGGAAGGGGGGGGGGGGATTGTGGGAAGGTCAGAAGCATCAGAGGCGTGTCCGATTGTGGGGATTTGTTGAGACATGAATGCTGGATTCAACAGGTAAGTGGAAAGGCACTTATCTCCTTGATCCAGTAGTCCTCACCTTCCTTTAGCTGCCGGGTTCCCCCTGTCCGGGAAACCTGGCTGTCCACAGTTAAATTTAAAATGGAGCTTCAACATGAGGCACACAGCCTCATTATGATATTTAAAGTGCCAATCCGCCTCCTGGGAGCAGGTTGGCTGTTCTGGCTCCATTAAAATCAAAGTGAGCGGGTTTGGGGGCGGGATTCCGATTTTTAACACTTTAACCTTCCATCCGACCCCAACCCACTCAATTTTGGGGTTAAAATCCCCCCATACAGTCCATCTCACTCACTCCAAAGAAAACACACATGCTATTCAACAAGACGCTGAGCAAGACTGGATGGATGAAGTGAATGGGAAATCAGAACAGCCAAGCAGGTTAAAAAATCATCAAAAAAAACAAGCATAATGTTACCTGAAAGTTATTGTACTTGTACAAACTACCACCAGTAGACATTGGCACAATCCCCATGGTAGTGACATCCACATACTGGTTTGGAAACAGAAACACATCTACACAGCAACTATTGGCCACACAGTCCTTTGCCAAAGTCTCATAGAAGTGTGACTGTGGTTGAAAAAGTGTCTGTAGGGAATGAAAACAAATTTTCCATTAATACTAACAACATTCTCATTATTTTGAGGTCAGGTCTTCTGTGTGTCCATGACTGAAGTAAATAAACTAAAGACTGCAGATAAATTACCAGCCAAGATAATTTAATGGTGCGCTAGAAAATGGGGAAGGAAAATTTCATGTTCATTAATGAAGAGAATCTCATGAATGTTTAAAGATTACTCCATGGTAAGGCTGTCTTGCTATAGAAGTATTCATTACAAAAGCACAGCCTCATTCTGTCATGTATGTAGACCATGTATGCTAACTGTATAGTCACATAAGGTGTGCCACCAGAGGGCATTGCAATGGGAGACCAGAGGGTCACCTGCATAGGTGTGCAGGGCCCAGTATAGAAGGCTGACCACCATGTTTGTGCCTCACTCTGGAGTTACAATAAATGGGACTAAGGTCACAACAGCTCAAGTACAATACTAGACCTTGTGGAGACATTCATAAGAGTATAAAAGACATACCAACTGTTGACGAGATTACAAACTTTCACTCAAAAATGACTAATGTTGGTGCATTAGAAAAGTTCTCAAAGGGTGAAGATTGGGAAGCCTTTATGGAGCAGCTCGACCAATATTTCATAGCAAACGACGTGGTAGGCGATGATCCGGCCACGCTGGCAGAGAAGCGCAGAGCTATCCTGTTGACCAGTTGTGGGCCCGCAGTCTACGGCCTCATCAGGGATTTGCTTGCACGAGAGAAAACAATGATGAAGTCATACGAGGAGCTGAAAGTGCTAATTCGGAACCAACTCAAACTGAAGGAGAGCATCCTCATGGCCAGGCATCGATTTTATACACACCGCCGCCCCGAGGGCCAGGAAATTGTGAAGTACGCTGCCGACCTCAGGAGGCTGACAGGACCGTGTGAATTTGGCGCATCCCTCGCCGATGCGTTGCGGGACGTCTTCGTACTTGGCATCGGTCATGAGGCCCTTCTTCACAGGCTACTGTCTGCCAAAACCACCGTCACTCTGCAGGAGGCCATCAGCATTAGCCAGGCATTCATGACCTCAAGCTGCAGCTCCAAGCAGATGATGTCTCACTCTCAGGACTCAAACCCGGCAAGTACTGTAAATACAATGGTGCCTTTCACAGGCAGAACTGTTGAACGTGAAACTTCCCTGGGCAGAGCGTACAGGCCCCAGAGTCCTTTAACTCAGAGTCCGCCGAGGGGTGCAAACGTAAGTCGAGTAGCATCATGCTGGCATTGCGGAGGTAATCACAGGGCTCATCAGTGTTGGTTCAGAGACTATGTGTGAAAAGGCTGCAGCACAAAGGGCCACCTCCAACGAATGTGCAAAAGAGCTGTGACTCAACACATAGAAGAGGAGTCAGCAGATGGCTGTGACTCCAGTGCGGATTATGAGGAGATGGCTAGAGAGGCAGCTCAGTCCCAGGACAAAGTGTATGGAATATATACCTGCACCACAGATTGTCCTCCAGTGATAATGGAAGTCGAGATAAATGGCGTTCCAGTCTTCATGGAAGTGGACACGGGGGCGAGTCAGTCAGTAATGAGTCAGGAAGCCTTTGAAAGGCTATGGAACGATCAAGCTGAATGACCCAAGCTGGTCCCGGTTCAGGCAAAGCTGCGCACCTTCACCAAGGAATTGATATCAGTTGTTGGTAGTGCGGATGTAAGTGTATCCCATGATGGCGCGGTGCACAATTTACCATTGTGGATTGTTTCAGGTGATGGACCAACGCTACTTGGAAGAAGATGGATGGGGAAGATTCATTGGAACTGGGAGGAAGACTTCATCCCTCCAGTGATCGACGTCCCCCGTGCTCAGAGGCAGAGCAAGCCCCCACCTTCGGTTGGACCAGGCACTGGAGAGCAGATCCGCGCAGCCCCCGAGGCACAGATTGCTCATCACGACTGCGTGGCAATGATCCGGCCGAGACGACCTGAATGTGCCTTCCCAGCTTCAGTGGCAGAATCCCTGGGAAAGAAGATAGTGGCAGTCGACATCATGGACAGGGAAAAGATGGCATCCAAACCACAAGGTGCAGCGTTAATGGAGCAATGACACATGATTCCACGCAAGGAAGACGATTGGGGTAAAAGTAGTAAGGCCATTTTAAAGGAGGCCAGCAATCCGCCATTTTTGAATGAACTGCTTCGAAATTGGTAACCAATGTAAAAGTCCAGCTGTAACGAGCAAAATGTTGTTGAGCGATGTCGGGTGCAAATTGCAATCAGCCAATGTAGCGGGCGAACACCTCATGGTCGTATACAGGTCCAGCGGGCTACCCAATGCTGTAGCCTGCGTCCCCGGGACCAGAACGTGTATCATAAAGTGCCCCCACAGCTGACAGAAGTAGAAAGCCGCAGAGTAAACGATCCCTGGAGAGCAGAGGCACCGGTAGCGATACCCTGCCTTAGATCGGTTTAACATTGCAGGCACCTGATGGCATGAACCGCCATGGGCCAGAAACAGTAAACTGCGCCTATGCTCGCAGTCGGCTACCGTAACCCACCACCTGGGTGGAAAAGGCGCAGCCCACAAACTCACTCACCACCACGGCAATGCACAAGAGCGAAGAGTCACCCACAACAGCTCCTCCGAACGGGACCTGGACCAGCCAGGATCCTAAACTAGAGAGTGCTCACAACGGTGCCCTCAAGAGGAAACGAGTCAGCAGTCCCCTGCGAACTGCTATACAAGACGAGGCCGCCCCACCATCACTTAGACGAAATGCTCACTTGCTCAGACCGCTTCCCAGGGAGCAGCAGCGACACTGCGCAAACGAAAAGGACAGGGAGGTCACAGACACATCAGCTTTCTTTAGGCCTGCCCTACACTAGGAGTAATGCCAAAATCCCTGAGCTCCGGCAACTCGAGCAAAATGAGCTCACCTCGCCCACAAACCCACTAGCATGGGGCGCTGCGCCGCCATCAGACGACCCGGCTCTCATCCAGCCGTGCTGGAACTAGACTATCCTTGTGTACATGTACTGATATACCTGTACTGATCATGTAAATGTACCACACAAAAAGAAACGCAACTGCAATCCACCCAACAAATGTACCAAGATGTAAATGTAAAACCCATGTGATGAACTTGAATGCAACTTGCATGTAACGGGCCACTAGCATGATTTCTGTGTGAGGGGGAGAATGGAGTAGTCATGGACTCATAACCAGAAACCATGGGGACCTCCACTGGCAATAAATCTCACTACCAACCCACCCAAGCTAGAAGCGACCCTCCAATGGTCAACCAGGAAGAGCAAAGCCCAGGTCACCGTCAATGTACGAGTTAATTTGCATTAAAGACTTGGGGGGGAAGTGATGTCATGTATGTAGACCATGTATATCACCTGTATAGTCACATAAGGTGTGTCACCAGAGGGCATTGCAATGGGAGACCTCAGGGTCACCTGCATAGGTGTGCAGGGCCCAGTATGAAAGGCTGCCCACCATGCTTGTGCCTCACTCTGGAGTTACCATAAATGGGACTAAGGTCAAACAGCTCAAGTGCAATACTAGACTTCGTGGAGTCGTTCATAAGAGTATTAAAGACATAACACATTCAAAAAGCATGTTGTCTCAAAAAAACAATGAATTTGTTATAATTGGACCAGCGGTAGATACCTGCTCAGGTTTAGTGGTGTCACTCACTGCCATAAACGATCTGCGTGTATTACTTTAATGGGCATTGATTCACACTGCCTTCAATCAGTTTGCACAATAGTGTTACCCGGGGGAGGGGGGGGAGGTATAACAGTGCCCCCTATGACCTGAACAAGATAGCCGTGTCTGCAGTACTGAGGGAGGGAGCACTGCACTGCCAGAGTTCCTATCTTTCGGATGAAGTGTTAAATCTTAGCCCCACCTGTACATAAAAGATCCCATGGCACTATTTTGAATAAGAGCAGGGGCGTTCTCCCAGTGTCCTGGCCAATCTTTATCCCTCAATGAACATCACTAGAACAGATTATTTGGTCATTGTCACATTGTTGTTTGGGGGACCTTGCTGTGCCACATTTCCTACATTACAACAGTGGCTGCCCTTCAAAAACTACTTAATTGCCTGTAAAGCACTTTGGGCCATCTTGAGGTCATGAAAAGGGCTATATAAATGCAAATTTTTCTTTTTCTGCTACCCCTAGTATGCTCCTGACAATCTAATAGGAAGGATTGCCTGATGTTTATATATCTGGTGTAGAAGTAAACTTAAAATATGAAACTGAGAAAAAGACCCAGCAGAAGCCAATTAAATATCAACATACAATTTTCCAGCTACTGTACCTTCTCTTTGTCTGTATTCACCAGCTTCCTGTCATCTCTGTTCTTCAGTTTACCTGGTGCTTCAGCTGTCGGCAGGGACGAGTGGAATATAAATAACTTTCCAGAACATTCTGCGGCCTGTTGAAAACAAATGAGGTACTTAGCATACCTGGCATGGAACTGTTTGTTACTAGATTTTATTCACAATTTGCTGCGTTCCCAACACTTTCTGCTAGATATTCCAAAGTAATTATTTATCCAATGGTCAGCCAGTTAAGACAGCGAGTAGATAAGCCATTCAGAAAAGGAATGACGCACGTTTAATCCACAGTTTGCTGATTTCAGCTGGGTTGATGGCAGGGACATTATAATTGATCTCAATATGCTGTTTGCGTGGAGCCTTTCCTGCGCCTCTTGCGGACGAGGTTGACGGGACTGGCTCTGCAAGGGCCAGGCGTGGAGGTCGTCCTCTCGGCTTACGCCGATGACGTGCTCCTCGCGGTAGAGGATCCCGCTGACCTGCGGAGGATGCGTGAGTGCCAGGAGATTTACTCGGCCGCGTCCTCCGCCAGGTTCAACTGGGAGAAATGTTCCGGACTCCTGGTGGGTCAGTGGCGGGTGGACTCCCTGCCGGAGGAGCTCAGGCCTTTTGCCTGGAGCACGACCCATCTCCTCTATCTGGGAGTCTACCTTAGCCCCGACGAGGGAGCCTGGCCGGCGAACTGGCAGGAGCTGGAGGCCAAGGTCGCCGCTCGCCTAGGGCGCTGGACAGGACTGCTCCGAGTGCTGTCCTACAGGGGTCGAGCGCTAGTCATAAACCAGCTGGTGGCCGCAATGTTGTGGTACCGGCTGGTCACTTTGACCCCTCCCCCTGCGTTTGTCGCCAAGATACAGAAGAAGCTGGTGGACTTCTTCTGGAACAACAGGAAGCACTGGGTCTCTGCCGCGGTCCTGAGTCTCCCGCTTGAGGAGGGCGGTCAGTCGTTGGTGTGCGTCAGCGCCCAGCTCGCGACTTTCCGTCTTCAGACCCTGCAGAGATACCTTTACGTCGAGCCCCCTCCTAGGTGGTGTGCTCTGGCGAGGTATTTCTTCCGCCAGCAGCTCGACCTCAATTATGACACGCAGCTCCTGTTTGTGAACTTGGGGGGTGCCAGGACCGCCCTCCGGGAGCTGCCTGTCTTTTACAGGGAACTCATCAGGGTCTGGAACAAAGTCTCCACCAAGCGCAGCTCTCCGCCGGCTGGAGTGGCGGCCGTCCTGCAGGAACCGCTGCTCGGGAATCCGTACCTCCACGGCCGAGGTTTTATGTGGCGGTCGGAAGAGAGGGCTGTGGCTGGTGAGGTGACCAGGGTCAGGGACCTGCTCGATGGCGGAGGAGCGGGCTGGATGGCGCCAGACACGCTGGCGCGGCGCCTAAATTCTGCCAACGTCCGCCACGCGGCCGATGCCATCGAGTCGCTAAAAACAGCTCTGGGCCCTGACTCCGTTAGGTGTATCGAGGAGGCTCAAGCACGTGGGGAGATCCCGTCCGAACTGACCCCCGTCCGGACGGAATTCCTCATCGGCGCCAAACCCCGGAACCTCCCTCGGGGGCCGGCGCCTCACAACTTGAGCCGCCTCAGGGAAATCCCCTCCGTGCCTTTCAGTTCCGTGCGGAGGGGTTTCCTGTACGGGCTGCTCCTGCACACCCTCAACTTTGCCATCCTCGCCGGCCGTCCGGACACGCCATGGCGTACCATCTTGCCGTCCGGAGGAGGCGGGGGTCCCCGATGGAGGGCACTCTACGCGGGGGTCCTCCCACTATTCATCGGGGACTTGGCCTGGAGGGTGGTGCACGGAGCAGTGCCGTGCAATAAATTTTTAAGCCGGTTCACGGACTCCCAGGCCGCCTGCAATTTCTGCGGTCTGGAGGAGTCCGTGTTCCATGTTTTTATTGAGTGCACAAGGTTGCAGCCCCTGTTCCATTATTTGAAGGGGCTGCTCCTGAAATTCTGGCTGCACTTCAGTCCCACACTCCTGATCTTTGGGCACCCTGTGCGGAGGGGAGCAGGTAGGTCCGAGGGCCTCCTCGTAGGACTGCTCCTGGGCACGGCCAAGGGTGCCATCAGCCGGTCCAGGCAGCGGACGGTCGAGGGGGTCGTTCAACCTGACTGCCTGCCTCTCTTCCGCTCTTACATCCGGTCCAGGGTGTCCTTGGAGATGGAGCACGCGGTGTCCACCGGTACGCTCACGGCCTTCCGCGAGAGGTGGGCACCGGAGGGACTGGAGTGCATCATCACGCCCGGCAACCAAATTTTAATTTGATTTTACGTTTTTTAAGTTTAATTTGTTTTAATTGCCGGTGCTTTTAGTGTCCCCCTTCCCTTTTATAGGGGGCACTGGGGAAAATTGTGATTTTAGTGCCCAAAAAAAAACCCAAAAAAAGAAAAACACAAAAAAAAAAGGGGGGAAAAAAAAAAAAAAGGGCCTTGAAAATGTCTGGAGTGTCACCCAGGTCGGGTGGCACCGTTTAATGTTTTTATGTTTTCGCAGGTATACTCAAAAGAGTTATAATTGATCTCAGCACTACTTAATGAGGTGGAAAAAAATGTTGGTCCAAGTTGTTACACCTGCTTGTTATTCAATGACATCTGCTGGAAGTGTGCAAATGTGGACATTAGATGAGGACAAGCAAGCTTGGCTTCAATTGATCACTGTGGGTGAATAGTCCACCAACACTCACTCTCTAGGTTCACACATGTAGATTTGCCACTTGGTAATGTAGAAGAGCACAATCAGTTCCTGTGGAGCTGTACCCCAGAATCGAACCAGTGGATTTTGCTCACCACAGCGGGTCCGGTGCAGGCGATGTTGGTGGTGGGTCACTGCCCTGCTGCTGGATGCACCCCACTCTGGAAAATGACTTTCCGTTGACTGGGCTTGTTAAACCCGCCCAGCGCATTTCCTGGGCTAATTAGAAGAAGCGTGTCTGGTGACATCATTCATGTGTCATCAGCCGGTTTCCTTAAAGGGACCATGGCCAACTTTCTTTTGGCATTTGTGCTGCCAGTGTTCTACAGCATTGAGGTGCACAAACAGTGACAGAGGTGCACAGAGGTACAGGGCTGCACCCATGTCTCCCTCCGTATGCTTATGGAGGGAGTCACAGCACGCAAGGAGGTCCTCTTCCCTTCCCATGGGTGGAAGAGACCTCCCCAGATGATCAACACAGCCTGGTTGCTCATTGCAGAGGAGGTCACAAGCAGGGATGTCATCAGGAAGACCTGGGTGCAGTGGCGCAAACCTTTCAAATATCTCAGTAGATCAAGAAACATTAGTACAAAGCCACATTCACCTTCATCCTACTGTGCCTCTCATCATATCCCCATCACTCTGACTTCCCTACCCTACTCTTGCACATTCTTACTCACACCAACTTACCTTCCACCTCCACCCATCCCTCTCTCTATCTACATTATCACACTAGCCACCCCTCACACTCGCCCTCATCCCAGTGCATTCATACCAACTAACAACATACAAGGGTAGCCACTTGGGTGTGTTATCCAATGTTCATGTAAAGTTTCTGTTAATGTGCTGTCAAACATTGAAACCTTTATTTTCAACACTTTGCTTTCTTGGACAGATTTGTGTACACCTTTGGAAGTGGCTTAGTGAGTTACAGTGAATGGTGAGACATAAAGGTATGCCCCGCAAAGGTGGCGAGTGTGAAAAGAATGGCTTGTACATTGTAGGGATGCTTTATGGTGTTGGTGTGGGGTGGTGCCAACCTGGCACATCGTGTGGCAGCTTGGTTGAACAGTGTCATGAAGTAAATCTGGCCATGGTGAGGCCATCCCTGGTCTCCCGGGCAGCAATGTGCTGGGGTGCTGATGCCCTATGTCCTGTGCAGCATCAGGTGGTTGTGGAGAAGTTTGGTGTTGTTGTTTATGCTGCTGGTATGCCTGGTACTACTGGTGTTGAGGATGATCATGGTAAGATTCTGAGGACCAAGGTGAAACTATATAAACAGCACCCATGCTGATGGAATAGATGGCAGGTGAAGTTGAGATGACAGAAGCAATCTGGCAATGGTGAGAGAGGTTGTTCCAATGAGGTGGCACTGGATGGAGAGTTTTCTCCAAACACTTGCAGCCTGCATGAAGCTCAATCTGTGCTCCAAATGGAGTAAGCAACTGCTTCTGTGCTTGGAAAGTGAACAGCTGTGAGATGTGAGTTTTTATAGCACATTTCAAGCAGTCAACTAATCAATCGCCATTCAACTCCTGCCTCAGGTTCACAGACATGGTCCCCAAGCAGTGTGGACCCCGTGGGCGAGCAGTTAAAGGGTTAGGGTTAAAGCATTATTAAAGGTCTGTCAACAACTCAATCATTGGTTTAATTGGGCTGCCCGCCTCTGCGGGTTGGGTTGAATCGGAGGACACACACGTGGCATTAGGAAAGGCACGTTGCGGCAGGTTGACAGCGGGGTCCCGACCCACTTTCAAAGAAATCAAATTTCCTACCCAACCTGCTACCGATCCCACCCGCTGAACCCCCCGACAATTCCAGCCAAAGCTTTTAGGAAAGAAGGGGTGTAAATTGGCAGGAAAATAATTACTTTATGAAAGTTTCAAGTACAAATTTATGGAATATTAATTTTATCATCTTCCAGCAAGCTGCAACAAATGATGCATGCATGAGAAGACGATCAAAATTAACAGTAAGTTAGATACCATAAACTGGTTCTTTTCTCGAAGGGTTGTCATCCTCTGGAGCAAATTCTTGGTTAATGTGGTAAGTGCAGATATGTTACTTTAAGAAGGATCTTGCAAGCTGGGGAGGGAGAACACTGGTATATTGGAGACATGGCACTTCATTGCCAATGGAGCCAGGCAGGTATTTCCCAAAGTTTTTCCTGAAATTCGCCATTGGATTTTTTCTCTGTTTCTACCCATTACAACTATCTATTTGAATCTACTACATCCAATCCTTGCATTATTTTAAAAATCATAATCAGGTCTCCTCTTGCACTACATTTCTACAAAGTGAGTAACCCAAGTCTCTAAGTCTATACTCATAACTAGGAAATCTAAGCTTAGGCATAATCGTTGTTGCTTTCCTCTGCGCTCTCTCTAGAGCCTCAGTATCAACGCAGAATGGAATAAAACATACAGAAATCCCTGAAATTGTGGGATTTCACTCCACTCCTAGCACGGAGCCTCAGTTTCTAGATACATTGATCAGAGAACTAGGTGCAGAGGTCAGTTGGCCATATTGTGGCTTACTTTTCCATCCATTAAAATCAATGTCCAGAAAACCAGGATCAACGTGAATCAGTTATGGTGACCTCTGCACCTGATCTGTGGTTCCATTGTCTGAGATTCTACACTGGAAGTAGTCTCATCATTTCAAGGCCGATATGTCATAACTTTGCTATGTAGGATCAGCTGAACTATTCCAATTTATTTCCTGTGCATATACTGAAGGACTTAAATCAAGTTTAATATTTTTAAATTATTTTTAGTATTTCCCCCCCAGTTTACATAGTATTACATGGTATTTACAGCACAGAAACAGGGCATTCGGCCCAACAGTCCCATGTCGGTTTATGCTCTACCGAGCCTCCTCCCACAAATACACAAGTATTATTCTCTTTCCTCTTTCGATTCCCCTGAATAATCCTCAAATCTCATGTCAGCCCTGAAATGGCGGATAAAAGTGGTCTTGGTCAAACTGGCAAACTGGCATCTAGCCTCCATTTGACAATTCCTTCTGATGTCATGCCAAAGACTGATAGTGTATTACATGTATATGTTAAGTGAGGTGAACTCAGCTATATATTTTGAACATAGATCTACCACTTTGTTGCACAGAGCACTGGACATCAACAAGCCACACCAATGTGCCAGCTTTCAACAATCGCCCATATTGGACGGGTGGTGGGCTGAAGAATTACACCACCAGTCTGATACCAGTAGCATGAGGCTTGAACCATTTTTGAATTTGGGCCTCAGTCACATGAAAATACAGGGAAAACGATTTAGTGACTGCTTTGTGAGTGGCCTCCTTTAAGAACCACTGGTTATGCCACTCAAGGCCAAGTAACAATGGGCAGGTTCTGTTCATTAGGATTAAAATTGCAAATGGGGTCCTACCACTGGCTTAGGACCCTGATTTGCATATTTAAGTCAGCACCCTCGGCCGGAAATTTTACAGGAAAGAGTGGGTTTTAGGAGCAGGTGGGAGATTAAATGCACTGAAATTGACAACGCGTAAGGAAGCCGGCATCAACCCGCATTTAACTCGAGCGTGTTTGACTGCGAGTGAGAAACCCCCTCGGGAGAGGCGGGTTAGCAATTTAAAGCAATTAACAGCTACTTAAGAGGCTATTAAGTGCATTTTTTATTTGGGGTTTCAAGTTTTACTGTGTGCACACGGGATTCCCGGGCTTCCTGGACCTTGCCAGTGAAAGCAAGGTGAGAGCAGAGCGGCAATTGAAGGGGCGGAACAAATGTCAGTCAAAAGAATCCTACAAATACTGAAATCTCACACCTGCTTCTTTGCATGAGGGAAAGGCTTTTGCTCACAGCACTTGTTCTGACAATTTGCTTTCAGTACTTTGCAGGTGAGTTCTGCAACTTTGGAGGTCACCCTCACTCTTCTTCTGAGGCAGTCCCTCGGAGTCGAGGATGACTCACTAAAAATGAGTTCTCATGTGACTGATGAGTCCAATGCGGGACCGACAGTCTCTGTCACAGGTGGGGCAGACAGTGGTTGAAGGAATGGGTGGGTGGGGTTCTGGGTTGCCATGCGCTCCTTCCACTGTTTACGCTTGGCTTCAGCTTACTCTCAGCGTAGAGATTCCAGGTATTCGCCGCCTTCCCAGATGCTTTTCCTCCACTTTGTGCGGTCTTGGGCCAGGGATTACCAGGTGTCGGTGGGGATGTTGCACTTTTTCAAGGAGGCTTTGAGGGTGTCCTTGAATTGTTTCCTCTGCCCACCTGGGGCTCGCTTGCCGTGTTGGAGCTCTGAGTAGAGTGCTGGTTTTGGGAGACTCGTATCGGGCATGCAGACGATGTGGCCCGCCCAACAGAGCTGATCGAGCATGGTCAGTGCTTCGATGCTGGGGATGTTGGCCTGAGCGAGAACGCTAATGTTGGTGCGCCTATCCTGCCAATGGATTTGCAGGATCTTGCGGAGGCAGCATTGGTAGTACTTCTCCAGTGCTTTGAGGTGCCTGCTGTACATAGACCATATCTCTGAGGCATGTAGGAGGGCGGGTATCACCACTGTTTGAGGTCCTAGTCTTCAAACACTCCCTTCCTCAGGCAACCAAAGGCTGCACTGGCACACTGAGGGCGGTGTTGGACTTGGTCATCGACGTCTGCCCTTGTTGACAAGAGACTCCCAAGGTATGGAAAATGGTCCATGTTGTCCAAGGCCTCGTCGTGGATTTTGATAATCTGGGAACAGTGCTGTGTGGCGGGGGCAAGTTAGTAGAGGACCTTTGTCTTACGGATGTTTAGTGTAAGGCCCATGCTCTCATACGCTTCAGTGAAGGTGTTGACGAGGCTTGGAGTTCGGCCTCTGAGTGTGTGTAATTCAATGACAGAGAATGGGCCGACCTTGGATCTAGCGTGGAGGTGGCAGAGGTTGAACAGTTTCCCATTTGTTCTCTACATTAGCTCCACTCCAGCAGGAAGCTTACTGAGGGTGAGATGGAGCATTACAGCAAGGAAGATCAAGAAAAACATTGGTGCAATGACACAGCCTTGCTTGACCCTGGTCCGAGCGTGAATTGGGTCTGTGGTGGATGCATTAGTCTGGATCATGGCTTGTATGTCATCCTGAAGCAGGCGAAGGATGGTGAAAAACTTTTGGGGGCCAGCCAAATTTGAGGCGGATGCTCTATAATCCCTCACGGTTGACAGTGTCGAAGGCCTTTATGAGGTCAAAGAAGGCCATGTACAGGGGATGGTGCTGTTCCCTGCATTTCTCTTGGATTTGTCGTGCGGTGAAGATCATGTCCATTGTGCCCCTTAGTGGGTGGAATCTGCATTATGACTCTGGGTGGAGTTCTTCAGCCACAGGGAGAAGGCGATTGAGGACGGTTCTTGCGATGACTTTCCCTGTGGCAGACAGCAGGGAAATTCCTCTGTAGTTACCTCAATTGGACTTGTTGCTTTTCTTGAAGATGGTCACGATTACTGCGTCTCTGAGATCCCCTGGCATGCTTTCCTCCTTCCAGATGAGAGAAATGAGATTGTTTATTCACGCCAAAAGTGCTTCCCCTCCATGTTTTAGTGCTTCAGCGGGGATTTCATTTGCTCCTCAGTTGTTTTTCAGTTGTCGGATGGCCTTTTCTACCTCAAACCGGGCTGGAGTTGTGCTGAGATGGTGGCGGCTAGCATGCTGCGGGATGGAGTCGAGAACACTCACGTCGAAGACAGAGTCTCGTTTGAGGAGATCGTTGAAGTGCTCCTTCCAGCGGGCACTGACTGCCTCTCTGTCTTTGATGAGTATCTCCCCGTTCTTGGCCAGCAGTGGGATAGGGCTGTAGGTGGTCTTGACTGCGCTGAAGAATCTACGCATGTCGTGGTTGTCGGCTAGTTGCTGGATCTCCTGCGCTTTCCCCATCCACCATCTGTTCTTTAGGTCGCGAGTTTTTTGTTGGACCTCTTGACTTTCTTGCGGCATTGTTTCTGTTGTCGTCGCTGTTTTGGGGTTACACTGATGGTGATGTCAGAGCTGATTAGGCGGTGGTCCATCCAGCAGTCGTCAGCTCCTGTCATGGCGTGGGTGATGCGCACGGCCTTGCAGTCCTTGCTCGGACGATGACGTAGTCTAGCAGATGCCAGTGCTTGGAGCGAGGATGCTGCCATGAAGCCTTATACTGCTGGTCACAGTCTAAGGATAAGGGGCAAGCCATTTAGGACTGAGATGAGGAGAAACTTCTTCACCCAGAGAGTGGTGAACCTGTGGAATTCTCTACCACAGAAAGTTGTTGAGGCCAATTCACTAAATACATTCAAAAAGGAGTTAGATATAGTCCTTACTACTAGGGGGATCAAGGGATATGGCGAGAAAGCAGGAATGGGTACTGAGGTTACATGTTTAGCCATGAACTCATTGAATGGCGGTGCAGGCTAGAAGGGCTGAATGGCCTACTCCTGCACCTATTTTCTATGTTTCTATGTTTCTACTTATCTTTCAGACAGAACAGGGTGTTGGTTATAACAAGGCCATGTTCTAAGCTTTTCGTCAGGAGGAAGGTACATTGGAGGTCACTCTCACTACATTGGAAGATTATGTGTCTGATTTCCATTTTACATCTGTCACATATCAGATCAGCACGAGTGCCACTTATGAGGTTTCACCTTGGACCTCAGATGAGGACCAAGAAGAGCCCCAGCAGCAACAACACCAGCAGCACCAGCCTTCTCCTCACTGACCTTCCGCTTCACAGGAAAAGGGGGGATGAGCACAGAGCTGCAGTTCTCAGGAAACAATACCCCCGACATATGGTATATAGGCAGAAGATCAACTTCCTGGATATGACTAAACACCAGTGCCTCAGGAGACTCAGGCTATCAAGTCAGGTCATGGCAGACGTTTGTACCCTGCTGGAAGATGGCCTGCTCGCAACTGGACCTGGTGGACACATGTTACCAGTGGCTGTTAAAGTGACCACCACCATAAACCTCTTTGCCTCAGGCTCCTTCCAGGGATCTGCAGGAGGCATTCGCAGGATTTCTCAGCCAGCTGCCCACAAATGCATCACCCAGGTGACCTAGCCCATGTTTGCCTGGGTAGGCAGTTATGTACATTTGTCACGATGAAGCCAATCAGAATGAATGGACGTTTGGCTTTGCAGCTGGGTCTGGCTTCCCACAGGTGCAGGGCATCATCGACTGCACACATGTGGCCATCAAGGCACCCCCAGATCACCCAGGTGAGTTTGTGAACCATACATTCTTACACCATCAATGTGCAGCTTGTCTGCAACCACAAAAAGATCATCATGTATGTATGCCAGATTCCCAGGTAGCTGTCATGATTCATTCATCCTGCCCCAGCCCACCCTCCCTCAGCTCTTCGCCAGGCCAAGCAATGAGGCCGAAGAGCACTAGAATCAAAGCCAAATGACGACCAAGCACTCGGGATGCTGATAATGCGCTTCAGATGCTCGTACAGATCCAGAGGAACCTTTCAGTATGCACCATCCAGGGTCTCCAAAATGATTGTGGTATGCTGCGCTCTGCACAACATAGTGCAGCAACAAGGTTTGGAGCTGCTGGAGGGGAAAGGCTCAGAGGGCAGATCCTCTTTGGAGGAGGAGGAGGAATAGGAGGAAGAGGACAAACTTGATGTGGACATGGCACCAGTAGTGGCACACATTGCTACTCCGGATGCCCGGGATAGACTCATAATGGCCAGATTTAATTAGGTTGCACCAGGGCATCTATCTGGCACCCAGATGTTGAACACACTGTATCCCTGCCCAACCACAAAGCAGTCCTACAATGACCAAACCATTCCTTTCAAACAGCCATTGCTCGCAGTTAAGTCACATCTTGCCATTCATTAACAGTGACAAGGCTACTTGATAGGCAGAAGGCAAAAATGGGCAAGATGGAAGGTGATGCAAAGAAATAATATAATGTGCCTCCAAATTTCAACATAACTTTCACAATGCAACATTGCCTAACACACCCATGTGCATACCCTTGTGTATCTGGAATTCTTTCATCTTCCCTGCTCTGACTGCTGAGATGTTTTTGTATGACGTCCTTGGGAGTTTAGAGTCTGTGAGGGCCCCACCAAAGACTGCTTCTCCTGCACCTGGCCATCACAAGACGAGGTAGCATGTGGGGTTCTGACTAAGGGAGGGGGGCAATGAGTGAGAAATGGAAGCGCTTTGTGCCAAGTCCACTTCTATGTCCCCTTTCACGCTTATCCCTGTCATGGCCCACCCGCACTTCCCTGCTGGCAATGAGCTGGAGAACACTTTTCTGCATATCAATGGGGCAATGAATGACCAAGTTTAGGTTTTAATCCACCCTTGTTAAAGTGGCATTCAGAGTGTGCCAGCTGTTGGTAAGGCAAGCATGCACTCATCTGAATGCCGCATTTGATGCTCCAGACAGGTGGCCACCCTTGACATGGACAAACACATCATAGCCATGTACTATATCATCATGCTTGAGATAAACTCCTCCATTGTCCCTGCAAGCGAGCACATCATAGAAACATAGAAACATAGAAAATAGGTGCAGGAGTAGGCCATTCGACCCTTCTAGCCTGCACCACCATTCAATGAGTTCATGGCTGAACATGCAACTTCAGTACGCCATTCCTGCTTTCTCACCATACCCCTTGATTCCCCTAGTAGTAAGGACTTCATCTAACTCCTTTTTGAATATATTCAGTGAACTGGCCTCAACAACTTTCTGTGGTAGAGAATTCCACAGGTTCACCACTCTCTGGGTGAAGAAATTCCTCCTCATCTCGGTCCTAAATGGCTTACCCCTTATCCTTAGACTGTGTCCCCTGGTTCTGGACTTCCCCATCATTGGGAACATTCTTCCTGCATCTAACCTGTCTAACCCCATCAGAATTTTAAACGTTTCTATGAGGTCCCCTCTCATTCATCTGAACTCCAGTGAATACAAGCCCAGTTGATCCAGTCTTTCTTGATAGGTCAGTCCCGCCATCCCGGCTATCAGTCTGGTGAACCTTCGCTGCACTCCCTCAATAGCAAGAATGTCCTTCCTCAGGTTAGGAGACCACAACTGTACACAATACTCCAGGTGTGGCCTCACCAACGCCCTGTACAACTGTAGCAACACCTCCCTGCCCCTGTATTCAAATCCCCTCGCTATGAAGGCCAACATGCCATTTGCTTTCTTAACCGCCTGCTGTACCTGCATGCCAACCTTCAATGACTGATGTACCATGACACCCAGGTCTCGTTGCACCTCCCCTTTTCCTAATCTGTCACCATTCAGATAATAGTCTGTTTCTCTGTTTTTACCACCAAAGTGGATAACCTCACATTTATCCACATTATACTTCATCTGCCATGCATTTGCCCACTCACCTAACCTATCCAAGTCACTCTGCAGCCTCATAGCATCCTCCTCGCAGCTCACACTGCCACCCAACTTAGTGTCATCCGCAAATTTGGAGATACTACATTTAATCCCCTCGTCTAAATCATTAATGTACAATGTAAACAGCTGGGGCCCCAGCACAGAACCTTGCGGTACCCCACTAGTCACTGCCTGCCATTCTGAAAAGTCCCCATTTACTCCTACTCTTTGCTTCCTGTCTGACAACCAGTTCTCAATCCATGTCAGCACACTACCCCCAATCCCATGTGCTTTAACTTTGCACATTAATCTCTTGTGTGGGACCTTGTCAAAAGCCTTCTGAAAGTCCAAATATACCACATCAACTGGTTCTCCCTTGTCCACTCTACTGGAAACATCCTCAAAAAATTCCAGAAGATTTGTCAAGCATGATTTCCCTTTCACAAATCCATGCTGACTTGGACCTATCATATCACCTCTTTCCAAATGCACTGCTATGACATCCTTAATAATTGATTCCATCATTTTACCCACTACCGATGTCAGGCTGACCGGTCTGTAATTCCCTGTTTTCTCTCTCCCTCCTTTTTTAAAAAGTGGGGTTAATTGGCTACCCTCCACTCCATAGGAACTGATCCAGAGTCAATGGAATGTTGGAAAATGACTGTCAATGCATCCACTATTTCCAAGGCCACTTCCTTAAGTACTCTGGGATGCAGTCCATCAGGCCCTGGGGATTTATCGGCCTTCAATCCCATCAGTTTCCCCAATACAATTTCCCGACTAATAAGGATTTCCCTCAGTTCCTCCTCCTTACTAGACCCTCCGACCCCTTTTATATCTGGAAGGTTGTTTGTGTCCTCCTCAGTGAATACCGAACCAAAGTACTTGTTCAATTGGTCCGCCATTTCTTTGTTCCCCGTTATGACTTCCCCTGATTCTGACTGCAGGGGACCTACGTTTGTCTTTACTAACCTTTTTCTCTTTACATATCTATAGAAACTTTTGCAATCCATCTTAATGTTCCCTGCAAGCTTCTTCTCGTACTCCATTTTCCCTGCCCTAATCAAACCCTTTGTCCTCCTCTGCTGAGTTCTAAATTTCTCCCAGTCCCCGGGTTCGCTGCTATTTCTGGCCAATTTGTATGCCACTTCCTTGGCTTTAATACTATCCCTGATTTCCCTTGATAGCCACGGTTGAGCCACCTTCCCTTTTTTATTTTTACGCCAGACAGGAATGTACAATTGTTGTAGTTCATCCATGCGGTCTCTAAATGTCTGCCATTGCTCATCCACAGTCAACCCCTTAAGTATCATTCGCCAATCTATCCTAGCCAATTCATGCCTCATACCTTCAAAGTTACCCTTCTTTAAGTTCTGGACCATGGTCTCTGAATTAACTGTTTCATTCTCCATCCTAATGCAGAATTCCACCATATTATGGTCACTCTTCCCCAAGGGGCCTCACACAACGAGATTGCTAATTAATCCTCTCTCATTACACAACACCCAGTCTAAGATGGCCTCCCCCCTAGTTGGTTCCTCGACATATTGGTCTAAAAAACCATCCCTTATGCACTCCAGGAAATCCTCCTCCACCATATTGCTTCCAGTTTGGTTAACCCAATCTATGTGCATATTAAAGTCACCCATTATAACTGCTGCACCTTTATTGCACGCACCCCTAATTTCCTGTTTGATGCCCTCCCCAACATCACTACTATTGTTTGGAGGTCTGTACACAACTCCCACTAACGATTTTTGCCCTTTGGTATTCTGCAGCTCTACCCATATAGATTACACATCGTCCAAGCTAATGTCCTTCTGAACTATTGCCTTAATTTCCTCCTTAACCAGCAATGCTACCCCACCTCCTTTTCCTTTTATTCTATCTTTCCTGAATGTTGAATACCCCTGGATGTTGAGTTCCCAGTCCCGATCATCCTGGAGCCACGTCTCCGTAATCCCAATCACATCATATTTGTTAACATCTATTTGCACAGTTAATTCATCCACGGCTGGAAATCCTGCCAAAGCCTCACGCACATTTTGCTGCTCCTCCAGAATCGTCCTCTTTGTTGACGGCTCCCAAGGCTCAGTTTCTGCATCCAGCTGAGCAGAGCTTGGAGCATCCTGCTCCCTCTGGTGAGGACTCTCCATTGCTCTCCTGTCTGCACCATCTGCTTTTGCTCACATGTGATCTGTGAGACACCAGGCGACAACACAACTATCTGACTTAATGGTCCCACTGACATGTGTGTATCTGCGCTGGTGCTGTGTGCATGAGTCCTTCTGATGGTGCACAATCAGAGTTAGCAACCTCCTCTGAAGAATCTTCTTCCTCCTCTGGCTCCACTAGCTGTTGGACACTTGATGGGGCTATGGGAGAGTAAAGACATAAATTAGAATTGTCATAGTACGAATGTTTTAAGTGAATATTATGCACATAATCATATTTCACTGGCTGCTGACATCAAGTCAACATGACTGACTGTTGTACGCCATGTGGCTATATGATATTTAATTCTGTCACTAGGTAGCTGGAAACTTCCCGACTCTCCATTACCTATCATATGCGGATACTCCAGTTATTTTGAGAGCCTCCTCCTCTGCAACAGTCAGCCTTGCTATGGCTGAAGGACCACCTCTGGTGTTCTGTGCTATCTTCTCCTGCAGAAAGGCAAACAAGAGACGTGAGAATCATGGAATGAATGGAGCAGATGGATGGGCAACATCTGTAGAGGGTGACTATGAAGGAGAGGTGTGACATTGCATTAAGATGAGGATGTGTGTCAGTGGTGGATGGTCAGATGGGGTTGTGAGGAAGTGCATAGACAGAGAGGGATGGGTGCATCTGCAATGTATGTTGGTGTAAGGAATGATGTGCAGGAATAGGCTTGGGAAGGCATAGTGAGGGGGTTCGGGTGAAACCCACATAAGGATGTAGCTGAATGTGGCATTGCACTCACCTTTCCTGACCTCATGAGGTCAATAAATCTGTTCCTGCATTGAATCCAGGACCTTGCCACTGCACACCACTCTCCTACTGCTCACCTCTGCTGCAGTCTCCAGCCATGCCTTCTTGATCTCTGAGGCTGGCTTCTTCCTCCTGTGGGCCCCAACACCTTGCAGCAGGAGTTCCAGGGAGGCATCACTGAATCGAGGGGAAGCTTTCGTATGTTGAGATTGCATTTTTTGTTCTCCCACCAAAGCAATGTCTCTCCCACCAATGTCTCTCCAGCCGCCGCCAATCTTCAACTTTGCAGTGCTCCTTTAAATACTGGAGCTGAATTGGACCCATGTGTGACATCATACCTGCTCCCGTTAATTGGTCAGGAAACTTGGAAGTCAGGTGCAAATGCAGTGAATTTATTAAACAGCCACTGCAAAAATGTGCTGCTGAAACTTCCAGGTGCTCCAAGTGATTCAGGGCTACCCCCACTGCCAGCAGGTAAAAATTCCGGCCCATATGCTTTGGGTGTGAATGCTAACTGACCACCCATTTGAAACCTCACCTGAAAATTACATTGGGCAGCTGATTTAAAAAAAAAATCTGCCAGCCACCTTGTTTTGCAGCATCAACAGGGCAGGTGGCAATCATCCCCAATTACTTCTGCAGTATTTCAAAAGCTGTCAACAATTGACTGTGTGCCGATCTGCAAATTCCAAAAAAGGGTTAATTCTAATCTAGTAAGAAAGTGGTTGTGTTCTATCATTGCAAATCCAGCTGTACATCTGAGTCCTCAGCCAAAGCCAAAACTATCTTGGCTGCAGTCAGTTAAAAAATAATTTAGAATCAGTGACAAACAAGAAAGTCTTTTGTGAACAAGAAAAACACCAATTGGATTCATCCACTTACTCAAAAGGTTTACATTTGCCTTCAGAGAGTTAGTATTGTCGACATTAACAAGGCGGTTGTGAATAGTTATTACAAACTGCGTAACTATTAGAGAGTACTGGCACAATATCTTCCCTCTGCATTTAATTCTGGCAGCAGAGCCCTTGCTTTGAGGTTAAGAACAGATATTTCTGTTCCATATGGAAAACAATAAAATGGGGCTGTTCAAGTCCAATAAATCCAGTGGGATAAACAAAAAATAAACAAAACACTTTGCTCATGTGATACAACATTTAGAGAAAAGCTGACATTTTTTGCATTTACAAAGCTGATCAATAAAATGAGGTAACTCAACATGTTTGTAATTAGGTGTGTCATTTTGGCTACCACAATCTACTTTTTTGGATAACTGATAATGCAAAAACCTACTGGGCTCTGCAGTGATGAAATCTGCCATATTATAACCCAATAAAGTTCCCATAAATCTGTGGTAGCTATGGAGACCATTAATATAGGATTCATGATGTTTTATGTGTATGTAAAAGGCTTTACATCAGTATTTACTCCATGAAAACACCTAGCTGGATAATAAGTAAAAACCAGAGAACGCTGCCTTTACTTATTAAGCAAAAATGGGTTCCGATTTTACAGACTGGTAAGGCTGCTGTAATAATAATTGTTCTCTGAATTGAGTAAAAAGTAATAGAAAATCACTTTCGGGCAAAAATGGGTCGCTTACATTATAGCTATATAAATTTGCATTCAATGTGTAAATGGTCTGTCCACAATATCTTAAATTATACTCATTTTATTTTTTCTCATAGATATATATATGCAATTGATGCAGCAGAGCCAAAAAATCAAAAGCATATAATGATTTTGACTTACAATTTACATTTCTAATATTTTTCCAGTTTTATCGACATAATCCCTCGCTGCACAGTGAATGCCTTAATTCAGCCAGCAGTGATTGGACTCTGGAATGATTGGACTCTGAAATGATAGGAGCCAACAATAAGATAGCTTATCCTGGCCAGGCATTCTGGGTCTGACTCATTTTTAAAAAGCAAAGATTGATCTAGTCTGGTTAATGCCATGGCCAGTCAATCTTCACATTCTGGGCTTTTGGCCAAAACGCGGTTCTCACCTCCAAAATGGAAGGGTCAATTTTAACCCTATCCAGTGGAAACCAGGTTGAGGGGGATGAAGGATTAGTTCAAATTGGCCAGGTGACTTACCTGCTGAATGTCCCACCTGGATCCCGTCATCTTTGATCTTAATCTTCTCTTCAGAGTGGACTGCTCAGGGCTCTCTCCCTCCACGGCAACAATCCAGGGTCGTTATTGCTGTTTCCTGGGGTCTACTGCCAACTTCTCCATGGCAGTCCGAGGAAGTGGTGGTACCTTGGACGGACATGGCAAAAATACACCATGTTCCTGGGCCTCATGCACCCCCCTTCCCTACCCTCACCAGTGGGGACGGGTGGAAATAAATCGTGGTCAGGACTGTGAGGTGGGGGCGGGCCTCCACCATTTTCCGTCATTTCAATCTCGGGCAAGATCGAAGAGGGTAATCCCAGCCTATAAATGGATTCTAAAGTGGTGTGATCGAAGATATGTTTAGAATAATTATTGCTGTTATATTATGACTTTGCTTTATGACTTTGCTCATTAAGATCTTAAACAGCATCAAACAGATAGCAAAACTAACGCAATAGACTTTTGAGTTTAGTTTTTTTGTAGAACATCAGTTATACATATTAAACACTGTCACAATCATTAAATAAAATATCAAACCTTC
Source organism: Pristiophorus japonicus (assembly GCF_044704955.1). Lineage (NCBI taxonomy): Eukaryota > Metazoa > Chordata > Chondrichthyes > Pristiophoridae > Pristiophorus > Pristiophorus japonicus. The sequence continues at coordinate 246,536,906 of NC_091978.1, read as the reverse complement.
ATAGCTTCCAGACCAGCTTGGATAACTGGGGCAAAGACAGTTTCACTCTCACTGGTGTCGGCAAACATTTCGGGGATCTGGTCCAAGAGGCTTTAGAAATAAAACATGTTCAAAATTAATGTTTAATAGTTTGATCGACATTTCCTCCACACCCACTCCATATGACATGAATATAATCTCACTGGGGAACATGCAGACAGGCTCAGTTTCAGGAAGAATTAGGCACATCTTGCTCTGAAAACTCAGTATCTTACTGCCATGTTGGTCTACCAGGAAGGGTTGCATAATATGCCTAGGTTATTTTGGTTTTCCTGGGGGGGATGGGGGAGGGGGGGTCCATATATGCCTTTGTTCAGATTGGAACGCCTCATCTTACTCAGTGTACGGGCGTCCAATAATACACCAGATCCCAATCAAGAGATTCCTGGTGTAGGGAGACCCTGGCTCTGCTTTTTTCTTACCCCTTTACAAGGCAATCAGGAAACTTCCAGAAATGATGAAGACCTAGCGTAACGGAGTCTCCGGCATTTTTCTGGGGGTTCCACTGGTCTCCTACTGGAGTTATGGTGTGAGATAAGTGGAATCGGAGAGGAATTCCGGGGCCTACATGTTCAAGCCGTGGAGTCGGATTTGAGCCGACAACCTTCTGAATCAGAAGTAAGATCTGCACCAACTGAGCCAAGCTGATACTCGGAATTATACACACCTTGTGTCCAAGAGCTGTGTAATCATGCAAATAATCACAGCTGCCCATTCAAAATGCTTTGTGTATTATATCCAGTAGCCAGAATAAAAGGGTCAATTTTGTGCCCACAGGGGGCGCATTATGGGAGGTTGTGGGTGAATAACCTGTGATATTCTGTCCTTTTAGTGAGTGATAAGTCACAGGCTGTATGTCTACAATTTCCTGTAGTACATTCCCTGTGACTCAGTGCCACTCCCCACTGAAAATGTGGAGTCAGCCTATAATATCATTAGGGCGTAATTTTTTGTTGTTTTGGAAATGGTCGATAATTGGCAAATTTGAAGAAGAGGTTTACAATTTAAACCCTTCAGTCTACCTACTGCTTTTGAACATAGACCCTTCTCTCACAATCATACATTTTAGCACTGGTAGAAATTATGGGGTTGTGCTTCTTTGACATCTTCACCAGACTCCTGCTGTAATTCTGGCAGGAATCCAGCAGAACCACTCGAAACAAGCTTGTACCAGAATATTATCTTTCGCACACCAGTGATTTGAGAATATAGACAAAAGAGAGTAAAATTTGCAAGGCAGCCAATACATATTGAAAAATCACCAGCACATTGTTCATGGCTTTTCATCTATTGATTTTCTAATAAACCTAATAGGGGACCTTGTAAAATTTGGCTTGATTTTTAAAGTAGTTACAGATGCTGGGCCTCACCTTTTAATTAATTTATTTGCCTGACTCTCTTTAACAAAGTTCATCTCTTTGTTTGGATTGTTAAAGGGCTCTGAAGTTGCGTAATTTAAAGGATTTATAGACAGTACTGATAAAATACTATTTACAGGCAATAAACTAACCATTAGCAGAATCAAAAAAAAATCACTGATCATCAAACAGTCAGTTATTCTTGATTTTGGCAATATGACTTGGCCCAATTTCATGTAAAACCACCAGTTTAAAAAAAAAACGTAAAAGGTTTCAAAAGTATATAAAATACATTAGCAATATAATTGTACACTAAGACTAAATATGTGCACATACTAATACAGGTCACCAAGAAAGTGGAAATCATTTGACCAATTAAAGATATTAGCTAATCTCCATCTCTTTCTGTTGCAGAAAATATACTCTCTGGACCCGAAATGCTACAATGTTTCTCCTAGTCTCCCGCTGTAACTTTGACGGGAGATCAGCGGAAACCCCAGAGAAACAACATTACGGCTGAAAATGGTGACTCATGCTGTTTTTCTGCAGAGTTCTGCTGTTCTCCAGCCAAAGTTACAGGAGCAGACCCCGCAGAACTTCAGAACCTGAACACTTTTAGAAAATTATTCACAACAATCACTCACTCATCTTGGCATTTGTTTTTCTTACAAGGAACAAGTGTAGAATCATTTCTACCAGACAGACTACAAATTTCTAGCAGACCTAAGTGACCATTATTATTTATCTAATATTATGTTCTTGGAATTATGTGATTTGTTTGTTAAATTGCAGAGTCACAACGCAGTATCTTAGATTATATCCAAATCAAGACACGATTTTATGGCGTTTTCGATCAACATTCATTTTCACCAAATCGTAGCGCACCTTATTAGACATGTAAATAAAGAAAAAAATTGAAATAGTGCCAAATTCAACCGTTATATATGATTATTGCAGTTTTTTCTTACTTGTTAATAACAGGTCGAGATTCTTGCACATTGACAAGGAAGCCATCCAGAAGAGGAACAAACATCTCTCCAGTATCTGACACCACTAACATCTGTGGCTGTGCAAGGCTGCTCTTCAGATTGTAGAAATGGAGAACCTTGTTGTAAGTGACAAAGCCAACTCTAATGGCAGAAGTCTCTGCTTGATCTGCCCTATAAAATGATTTGGATGTGAAAGGGGAGATTGTTAATAGTTATGAAATAAAAAGTCAGCTAACAACAAGCATGGCAGGCTGAGTTTTAGTGTTTGGCACAGTTACGTTTGTGCTGCCATAATGTTGACAGACTAAAATATCAGCTAAAGAGAGAAGCCGGGAGAGCATTCATATAGCGCCTTTAAAGTAGATGCTTAGCCACCAGTAGTGGAACAAGGAACATTCCTGCCAGACTTCAGAGCTTCTATTGAGACATAGAGTGAATGTCAATTTGACCTGGAATGTATATTAAAATATGGGAGTGAACAGCTGTAGACTCTGTTGGGCTTTGAGAGTTTGGCAATTCTCAGAATTAGTCACAGAACAACAACAACTTGCATTTATATAGTACCTTCAACATAAAAAAAATTTCCCAATATGCTTCAGAGTCGTAGCAAAACAAATGGACACCAAACCAGAGAAGGAGGGAGTAAGAAGGGTGACCAAAAGCTAGGTCACAGAGGCCAGTTTTAAGGAGGATCATAAAAGAGAGGGAGATGGAGAGGCAGAGGGATTAAGGAAGGGTATTTCAGTATGTGTGGTTTTCAGAAGGCTTTTAATAAGGTGTCTTACAAGAAGCTTGTTAGAAAGTTCAGTCATATAGTATGAGAGGAAATGCAGTATGGATAGGATGTTGACTGAAATAGGAAAGAGTTAGGATAAATGGGTCTTGATCGGATTGGAGAAGAGTTGGAAGAGGTGAAGCTCAGTGGCCCTCGCTAGCAAATGTTCTCTGAGCTTTGACTGAATTTCTGTAGTAAGTTTGTTCCTAATGTGAGCTGAATATACTTGAATGAAGCAGCAGTAATCTTTTAAAGTAAATCATACAAAAGCTACTGAATGTACTAGCTAACACACACACACACACATAGTTGACTGGCAGAGTTAAATATCTTAATTGATACACATATGTTGCTCTTATTGATTGTATCATAATTTTCAAATCTGTTTTACATTCTTACCTTGGTAATTTATCTAACAAGGTCTTAAGCTCCTCACATATTAGTTTGACACAGCCAAGTTTGATATTGCTATATGACACATCAATCATGAAGATGAAGGCCGGTGGATTAGGAGGCTTGCTATTCTGTAAATGAACATAGGTATGTAAAAAATAAGAAAAATTCAATCTTTCTTTAAATAGCTGATCCCCAAATGGTGGTGTGCAGATTGCCCTAAAACATATTGCCCCTGAAATTCCACAAAAGTTCTCGGGTCTCTGCTGAAGTCATGTCATGTTTACCCACTGAGTCAATTGGGAAGGGATGTAGAATTAATATTCTTACAAATTAAGGATCACTGCTTCTTTAATCAAATACCAAGAAAACGGTTTTAACAATTTTACTTATTCTTTGTGCAAATTTGCTGGGTGCAAATTGGTTGTTGTGTTTGCTGTCACAACAAGTGATTGAACCTCAAAAGTAATTAATTGGTTGTGAAACAGTTTGGGACATCCTGAGGATGTGATAAACCACTTTATTTACGCAAGGTCTTTCTTTCTTTAAGGACTTGTATTAGATTCATCAAATCTCCTTTGAACCTTTGTGCTTTGCACGCATGGATTTCCTTACTACTAGGGGAATCAAGGGGTATGGTGAGAAAGCAGGAATGGGGTACTGAAGTTGCATGTTCAGCCATGAACTCATTGAATGGCAGTGCAGGCTAGAAGGGCCGAATGGCCTACTCCTGCACCTATTTTCTATGTTTCTATGTTCTATGTTTCTATAGATGAAGTCCTTACTGCTCTAAGGAGAACAATCCCAGCTTCTCCAGTCTATGCACGTAACTGTAATCCCTCGTCCCTGGAACCAGTCTAGTAAATCTCGTCTGTACCCTCTCCAAAGCCTTCACCTCCTTCCTAAAGTGTGGTGTCCAAAACTAGGGCTGAACTAGTGTTTTACATAAGTTTAGCACAACTTCCTAGCTTTTGTACTCTATGCCTCTATTTATAAAGCCCAGGATCCCATGCGCTTTATTAACTGCTTTGTTAACCTGTCCTGCCACCTTCAAAGATTTGTGCATAAACACCCCCAGGTCTCTCTGTTCTTGCACCTTCCCTTAAAATTGTAGCATTTAACTTGCTCATCTTGGTCCTCAGAATCGGACCAAGATGAGCATCATCATCAACAACACCAGCCACACCAGCAGCAACCACAACAGCAGCTTTCTCATCAATGACCTAATGCTCCACAGGAGAGAGGGGGCACGACAGGGCTGCAGCGCACCAGAGGCGATATCCTCAACACAGGGTATACAGGCAGAGGATCCTCAACATGATTGAGCAGCAGCATTTCAGGATGCTCATGCGAGGTCCTCGCAGACATTTGTAGCTTACTGGAACAAGACCTGCTGCCCAGAGGTCCTGATGGACATTCCTTACCAGTGACTGTCAATGTCATCACCGCCCTCAACGTCTTCACCTCAGGTTCCTTCCAGGATCTGCAGAAGACATTTGCGGGATCTCCCAGTCGGCCGCCCACAAATACATCACACAGGTCACCAATGCTATGTTTCACAAGTTAGCCACTTATGTCAACTTTGCCACTGATGAAGCCAAGGTGACCAAGCGGGTGCTTGGCTTTGCGGCTCTAGCTGACTTCCTACAGGTGCAGGGCGTCTTTGACTGCACACATGTAGCCTTGAAGGCACTCCATCATCACCCAGTTTGTGAACTGCAAAGGCTTCCACTCCCTCAATTTGCAGCTCGTCTGCAACCATAAAAAGATGATTATGTATGTGTGCGTCAGAGAGAGAGTCACAGAGAGTCAGTCAGATAGAGAGTCAGTTCCCTGTGCTCTCACGCCTGGTCGGCCCGCCCGCACCTATCCCCGGCCGAGTGGCCTCTCGCACCGGCTGACCCACTAACTTCCCAGGCCCGAGTTAGGAAGGTAGGACTTAAGTTTATTTTTTATTTCTTCTTGATGGTTTTTATGCTTCTTGAATGTTCTTGTGCTTTGTTTAGTGCTTTGTAAGGTCCTCTCCGCTTCCCTTCCCGCCTCTATCTCTGGCTACCTGCGCTGATTTCTTAACTTTCCTCAACAGTTTTCTGTACAGCCACAAGTGGCCATATACGCTGGCCTAAGTTAGTTTGGAGCAACTATTAGCTGTCCAAAGTGGCTTAAATGGCAAAAACTGGCGTCGGTGGCTGGTAATGCTCCCTTTTGAAATAAACTAAACGAAATGAAAAAAATCCTAACTAACTCACACACTCGCAAATTGAATGTGCAAAATGGGGATTTTTAAGATAATCCAGAGAAATCAAGTTGCTCCAAAAAAAACGGAGCAACTCCTGGCCAATTTTGGGCCCATGAGGCTGGAAAAAAATAAGAATTCTAGCCAGAATGTAGAATAGTATTATTAGGCCAACAGGGCTGTGCAATTTATCATAAAATGGATTGTTTCTTGTAGCTGATACATTTTGTGAAGTAAGTAAAGTCACATCTGATTTTTACATTTAAAGAGGCCACAACAGGGATCATAGGAACAAAGTTCAGTTCTGGTCCGCTCTGATCATGATAGCCACGTTCTTTTTTTGTGTATGTGTGTGTTGCGGGGGGAGGAATGGCATGGTTTCTTGGCTTAATCGTTTTGTTCACTTTTGAAATTAGCTAATGAAGATTGGACATAAGTGTTGCTTTAGAAGAATTAAAACCTGATGCTGTGAAAAATCCTAGACTTTAAATGTTTAATTTAACAGAAAAATAAGGACATTTATATTTTTAAACTAACTGAAATGATAATGTGCTTACAATTACAATCAAAAATGTCACAGAACAAATCTGCCTTCAATAGTGGATACATAGCTACAATAAATCACTGCAGTAACATTAGATATTGTGTAACTCAGAATGAGCCAACAGATAATTTTTCCTAAATCCAGCAGTAATAAGTTCCATCTGTAAACATTTGACTTCATATTATTTTGCATACATAGCCCAAGCTAGGACGTCTCTACAACTTTATAAATTGAACTCTTTGAAGTAGAAAAGAATTAATCATGTCTGAGGCTCCTTAGCAATTAAAATATATATTTTTTTAACTGACGTTATAAAATAGGTAACTGAAATTAAACATTATTTATTCTTGCACTTTATCATGGTGGGGTGAGGGAGGGGGGTCAGCAGTGAGGTGGGGGTGTCTTGATATTGGTTGAGCTTTTGTTTAGTTTAGTGGAATGCTCTTAATAAGCCAAGATAATTAAGCTTTCATTGTTCTTTCATAATAACCCAATGCAAATAATACATCTAGCCAAAATAAATCCATAATTTGGAGCTTAACAATTTACATGTGATGCATGCTCTCCACAAATAAATATCTTACTTAATGTGAAAGCCAGAGATTGTTGGTTAAAAGCAGCATATGTTCAGACACATGCAATGCTTAATAACAATAGCACTACCAAACATCTAAGGCCAGTGAAGGATACTAAAAACAAGTAATTAGGTTTAACATCTACCAGGAGGGCATTACAATGCAACTATCTAGTTATATGCAAACTCTTATTGTATATATTTGCTTGCTAGAAAAATACATTTGAATGTGTATTTTTTTCTATATTCATCTGCTGTGCCAGAAGAATCTATATTCATAGGAACAAAGGTACATAGGAATATTAGTTACAAGAGAAGGATGTGCAACCCGTCGTGCCTGCTCCACATTCTACTCGATCATGGTTGATCTGCACGTATTCATGTCAATTGCACACAACAATGCATTCAGTTGAATGATAGTATAAATATAACATTACCAGAAGAAGCTGTTGGTTAGTCATTAGAGGAAATAAACCTATTGAATAAATGGGCTGGAAGGGAGTGTCATGCTGCGAAGATTTAACAATGTGGGAAGGTGGCCCACATACCAAAAATACTTACTTTACAGTAATCTAAAGTAGCCATAAATTCATAGGATCCAAGAGACAACTCTGGCTTGTCGTAGTGATCCAACCTTCTACCTACGTGATCCAAATGTTGAAAGTAGAACGGAGGGACTGAAGAGGGAAAGAAGATATCCAAAATAATATTAAAAACATCTTCAAAAAAGCACATTAAGAGCAAGCATTAACATTTCTGGGGTCAGATTACAAGAGTAGCTTTCAAAATATACTTTTTCTGCCATCTGAAAAATGAATTTTCTGTGAATATCTAATATCATGGGCAAAGAAAACACACAAAGGTGAGAAGTGATTGTTGAAGAACCATTTGGCTGATTAAGTTATGAGCCCGATGAACTGACTTTATTGCAAGGTCAACCCACCCAGCACTACAGACGAGTTTACTGGTTGTTGGTATCGTTGACATTTCCAATCCTTTGAGAAATTCTTCTGTGTTTGACAGATTTTTACACACGTCCCCACATCCCCCTCCCACCCACCAAAAAAAAATGAAATGACAGTCGATGTGTCAGAGAGTTAGTAGGACCAGCCAGTAACTGCAGCATCAGTCTGAGGGAATAGCTGCAAGATCCTGAACGCATCCCATTAGCCTGAGCTTCAGAGTGTAGCATGATCCTGCACTGCTAGTCACGAACCAGATAGACACTAATAGAGTGGAAAGTTGAATTCAATAAAGGAAGGGAATCTAGTCTGACCTATACGTGACACCGGTCACATATTATATGGTTTACTTTTAATGTCCTCAGGCCAACCATGGATAGCCAATATATACCACCTCTCCAGTGTTACACACATCCCAAGAACAAACCCTCTTCAGGAGGCAGTTTTGCCTTGTGGCTGTGGAGACAAAATGTTTTCAGCAATGGCATTGGGTTTGCCATTTTGATTCTGGCAATGGGACAACTGAGTTTGCAAGCCATCCGTGCAGGTGATCTGTAAGAAATCACCTCCAACACTGGGGTATGTCCTCGGCCAGGATAAAAAAGATATGAATGCAATTTTGTAGTAACTGCGCAACATCAACAGCAGATTCGGCATTAAGGAAACTGACTCTCCAACAGACTGCTTTCATTAATATAAATGTGGCATCACACTATCAGCCCGATACACCCACTGGGTTTACAGCAACTCTTAACAGCAACGTAATCCCATAACATCCTTACACTATTTCAGATGCAAGTCTCCTGCTTTGCAATGCAAATCGATACATCAACAGATGGGGGTTTAACTATAAACTCATCATCATAAGCAGTCTCTCAGAATCGAGGTAGACTTACTTCCACTGTTAAAATGAGTCCTTAGGTGACTGAATAGTCCAATACGAGAACCTCAGTCCCTGTCACAGTCGTTAAGGGAAAGGGTGGGTGGGAATGGTTTGCCGTACACTCTTTCCGCTGCCTGCGCTTTATTTCTGCATGCTCTCGGCGATAAGACTCTAGGTGCTCAGCGCCCTCTCGGATGCACTTCCTCCACTTAGGGCGGTCTTTGGCCAGGGACTCCCAAGTGTCAATGGGGATGTTGCACTTTATCAGGGAGGCTTTGAGGGTGTCCTTGTAATGTTTCCTTTGCCCACCTTTGGCTCGTTTGCCGTGAAGGAGTTCCAAGTAGAGCGCTTGCTTTGGGAGTCTCGTGTCTGGCATGCGAACAATGTGGCCTGCCCAGTGGAGCTGATCAAGTGTGGTCAGTGCTTCAATGCTGGGGATGTTGGCCTGGTCGAGGACGTTAACGTTGGTGCGTCTTGTCCTCCCAGGAGATTTGCAGGATCTTACGGAGACATAGTTGGTGGTATTTTTCCAGCGACTTGAGGTGTCTACTGTACATGGTCCATGTCTCTGAGCCATACAGGAGGGCAGGTATTACTACAGCCCTGTAGACCATCAGCTTGGTGGCAGATTTGAGGGCCTGGTCTTCGAACATTCTTTTCCTCAGGCAGCCGAAGGCTGCACTGGCACACTGGAGACGGTGTTGAATCTCGTCATCAATGTCTGCTCTTGTTGATAAGAGGCCTCCGAGGTATGGGAAATGGTCCACGTCCAGGGCTGCACCGTGGATCTTGATGACTGGGGAGTTATAAAACTATAAACTGCAACTGCAATGAACTACACTAATCTTCATATTCAACCATTTAGTCTGAATCAACTGAAACTTTACCACAACACAAAGGCAAAATACTGTGAACAATGGAAATATGAAACAAGTGCTGCTATGGTCTTTTGGGCTTTTGGGAAGAAGAATCTGAAGGCATGCTGTGACCAGCCATTTGGGACAGCACCTGTTTTTAAAAAAATACTGCACTGCTGGTTACTAACCAGATAGATACCGATGAAATGAAAACTCTAGCAGTACATGAATTCTATTAAATTGTGTCTAAGAGCCTGGATAGCCACATGGATGCAATCAATAACCCCCTGGGCTTTAAGGTTTCTTGCAAGCTAACAACATTGCAGTGCCCTATCATTTGCTGTTGCTTTTCCACATGAATAGCTGGAGCTGAGAAACATAGAAACATAGAAAATAGGTGCAGGAGTAGGCCATTTAGCCCTTCGAGCCTGCACCACTATTCAATAAGATCATGGCTGATCGTTCACTTCAGTACCCCTTTCCTGCTTTCTCTCCATACCCCTTGATTCCTTTAGCCATAAGGGCCAAATCTAACTCTCTCTTGAATAGATCCAATGAACTGGCATCAACAACTCTCTGCAGTAGGGAATTCCACAGGTTAACAACTCTCTGAGTGAAGAAGTTTTTCCTTATCTCAGTCCTAAATGGCTTACCCCATATCCTTAGACTGTGTCCTCTGGTTCTGGACCTCCCCAACATCGGGAACATTCTTCCTGCATCTAACCTGTCCAGTCCCATCAGAATTTTATATGTTTCTATGAGATTCGCTCTCATCCTTCTAAACTCCAGTGAATACAGGCCCAGTCGATCCAGTCTCTCCTCATGTGTCAGTCCTGCCATCCCGGGAATCAGTCTGGTGAACCTTCGCTGCACTCCCTCAATAGCAAGAATGTCCTTCCTCAGATTAGGAGACTTAATAAAATAAAATAATGAAGAGTTTTGTTCGAGTGAATTGGAAACGACTATTTCCTTTGGTTGGGAAGTTAGTCATCGGTTTAAAATTAGTACTGAGAAAGTGAGGAGGGAAATTTATTTCTGCGGAGTGTTGCTCGAGCTTTGCAACATGGAGTGATTAGGGCAGAGACCATTGCATCTTTTAATGGAAAATTGGTTGAATACTTGAATCAGAGTTAGATATAAGGATGGGGAAAGATCAGCTCAGTGGGATTAATATTGAATTCCTCCAGCAAAAAGCCAGCACAAATAGGATGGGCTGAATGGCCTCCATCTGTGCTGAAAATCTCTACAGTTCTTTGGTGAGAGAAACCATGATGAACAGCATGTAAAGAGCTGTAAATCACTGTGGCACAGAATGGTAGAATGCTTATTTAGTCCCTAATTGTGGGTTTCTGATGTTAGCTATATGATCATGCAGCGGTCATAAGGAGTGAATAAAAACTGGATGATTGTTATATTATTGTACATCTAGTAACAGCACCTTAAAAACAGATGTCTATTAACTCTTCTGGGTGAAGAAAGGTGCTTGGTATAGGAAAAGGAGAAAATAAGAATTAAGGAATAATGATAGAGGCCAAAAAACAGTAGCAAAACAAGAATGAGAGTTAGAAACAGGCAGAACTATGGATAACGATACAGCCTAATCAGGGATATGAGATAGAGAGGGAAGTGAAGCTGGGAGAGAAATATCAAAATAATGTGAGTTGACAGATATCAATAAGAAGGAGAATTGCAATGAGAAAGAAATTGCAGAAAAGTGAGGTCGTTAAATGCCATGTGAAGAAAATCTGTTGGGAAATCTAAATAGTTGCTACCAGATGGTGAAAGAATGGTTGAATTAATACAACAAAAAATTCTACCGCCTCAATGCTTTATTTACATTTCTTTTTGCATTTTGTGATTTTTACGGTGTGTATATATATATATATATATATATAAATCATCATAGGTGAAAGCCTGCATCACACCACACAGTGACACAACACTGACCCGGATTTTGCGGTCCCGATGATGGCGTCGCTCAGCGTACGCCATCGTAAGCCTTCTGAAAGGCCCCACAAGTTTCGGGTTTCCGCATGCACTGCGCATGTGTGAAAACCCGGAACTTGCGATCTGTCATGGTATACCTTGACAGATCTACTGTAGGGACTGCTTTCACCAGTGTAAATCTTAAATAAAAAATGTTAAAATAAAAAATGCTGCACACTTAAAAATGATTTATGCAAATTTTGGCCCGAATTAAAATGTTTAAAATCATTTCTCAAAAAATCTCATTTTTATTGTATTTGCTGTATTGAAGGGATTTTTAATTACATTTGAAAATGAGAACATTTACTTTTATTGCAATTGTTTAAATTGTTTAGTTATTTTGGGATTCCATTAGGGTTTATGAGGATTCAGTTCGTAAGTGGAATCCTCCTTTCTCATTAGAGGACCAGGCCTGCCGACCTGGGATCCCTGGGACTTTATGCCTGGAGGCCCAGGATCCGAACCATCCTCAGCTGTGGAGCCAGGAGGTAAGTTTGGAAATATTTCGCGGGTTGGAAGCATACTCCGGAGATACGCCTCCGACTGCAAATTCAGGGCCATTATCACTAATCGGTTTGAGACTAGTACAGCTGCATATACAGTATAAGATTTCGACTAACCAACAGTTTTTGGAAGTTTACAGTAAAGCTGCATTGCCCAGATACAAAGATAAGTTATGCTTTCTATTCCACATGGTCATTAGAGATGCAACTTAACGGCTGAATAGCGATTCCTGGCAGGTTCGGGCGGAAGTCCAATCTTGCGTATGCAAATAAGACCAGAAGCTAAAATCTCTCCAGGCCTCAGCATATTGCTCAGCCTGCCCCCCATAACCACCACCCTCCCCACGCACTGATCCTGCCCCGCAATAAAACCAGGCCGCAGAATTGAGTTTTTTGGAAGTTTGATGAGCACATAGTGACATTCAAATGCCCAGCTTACATCCCAACAAAGTAAAGTAACATACATCATGCAGCTAAGTTTTGTTGGAAGTTTGTTCTGTGGGCTTACCTTCACAAGTCAGAATAGTTCCAGTTTTAAGTTGCAGATGGAAAGTGTGCCCCGCTGCCGTATGGGTATGTATGTGCAGCTATAAAAGAGCTGTAAGGTTGTATTGTGCAGCCTCTTCAAAGTTTAACAGCTTGAGAGAAAACTCTGTGTGGCCTATCTTTGCTTATCCACTTGGTATAGGGAGGTGCTGGCTAGCCTTAAGTTGTCAGCTTTACTGCTTCTAGCTCTTCTAGATGTTGAACTGTGCTCACCCTTTGTGCCATATCCTCCTGTGGGGAGTGTTCCCTCGAGACCCTGGACTTCTTAGAGAAGTTCCACCAGCAAAGCCTCTACAAAGGGAGGTGTTCTATGACATTCTCCAGCAATCTGGACTTAGCTCCATCAATATTTTATGGTCAACCTGAAATACAATGGGGTTGAAATTCCATGGGGTCCCAACGGTCTTGTCATAACATCGGCAAGAGATTGGCAGAAACCCCACCCCTGGAAATGATAACAAGGCTATTAAATAGCAGCTTCCATCATTTAAAAGCTGCAGCAGCACACAAGTTCCCAATTTCCACGCACGAAGCTCCCACTAACTAGCAGCTCACTATAAAGCCACTAGTTTGCTAGAGATTGGAAGTTTATGGGAAGCTGGCAAACGCAAAGCTTGCTATTGTCCAATTCTACTGCTTCAACACTAAAACTGGAAAATATACCAAACCTGAAATTACATTGGGGTGTTCTGAGAACCCCCAGAGAATCATGTGAAGAACTGAAAACAGCTGATCCAGAAGAGCTCCGTGGAATTTCCAGTTAGCCTTATTTTCTACAAATGCAGCTTAAACACAAATCAAATATTCAAATTCATACATGAATCGTGATTTTTTTTATATATATATTTATATATATATATATATATTTATGCTAATCCTATTATAGCATGTCTGTTAAATACAGTAATTAACTATAGTTACATCACAATGTAAACTGCAATAATCCTCTGCAACAAAAGCAAAATATGCAGATGCTGGAGCCTGAAATAAAAACAGAAAATGCTGGAAATCTCAGCGGGTCAAGCAGCATCTGTGAAGAGAAGCAGAGTTAACGTTTCGGGTCTGTGACCCTTCGTCGGAACAGGTGGATTTTCGGAAAGAACAGATTCTTAAGGAGCACTGAAAGGGGGAGGAGAAGAAGGAACAAAAGGGAAGGTCTGTGATAGAGTGGAAGACAGGAGAGATTAGGGAGACAAACGGGATGATGGGCCGAATTGAATGGTAATGGCAAAAATTAGAAAAAGGTTAGTCTAGATATGATGTGAATGACGGAATAATTACCAGCTGCCATTGGAGATAAAGAGAAAAAAAACCATAAGATCGGTGTGGGGGGGGCAGGGAGGTGCGCGGCGGGGAAAGGGAGCCAAAAATGAAATTGTTGAACTCGATGTTAAGTCCAGAAGGCTGTAAAGTGCCTGAACAAAAGTTCCTTGAGCTTGTGTTGAACTTCATTGGAACAGTGTAGGAGACCGAGGACGGAGATGTCAGAGCGGGAATTAAAGTGACAGGCGACCAGAAGCTCAAGGTCACGCTTATGGACTGAACGGAGGTGCTCCGGAAAGCGGTCACCCAATCTACGCTTGGTCTCCCCAATGTAGAGGAGACCACATTGTGAACAGCGAATACGGTAAACTAAATTGAAAGAAGTACAAGTAAATCACTGTTTCAACTGGCTGCCTGATGGTGTACTCCAACCACACTCCATGATTTTAAAAACACACCAGTAGTTTCACTGATTACCATGGATGGAACAGTATATTTGCCCTAGAATTTGTGGGGAGGAAAGAGGAAGATTTTAAGATTCAGGGTTTTTTAAAAATTCATTCACCGGAATGTGAGTGTCACTGGCAAGGCTAGCATTTATTGGCCATCCCAAACTTGCTTACTTTATAAGGGAAAGGATCATTATGATCTAACTGAATAAAATCCAATTTAAAAGTAAAATGCTCCAGTCAAACAGTTCTGGCAACACGCTCGGAAAATAGCCAACCACTTTAAACCACTTAATCCCAGCTCACACACTATGCTGATCTTTCTTTGAACAAATATGGTTTGATTTCATCTGAGGGAATGCAGTAACGCTAGTGGAGAAATTGATGGGAACTTTAGCTATCAAATAAAACAAGAAAATCAGGTTCCATCTATGGAATTCTCTGCCCCAGAGAGCTGTTGAGGCAGGGGGCCCGAAATTCAGTACCACTGGAAAGTTGGTGCTCTCCCCACCTTTTTGTGGCCATTAGCACCAAAATTTTTTCGTGGCTAGGCCATCCCATATTCAGCTCCAAAAATGAACAAATGGTTTCCAGCGCTAATGAATCCTTCCAAAGTGGATTTTTCAGTGGTGTGGCTACCTTCATTTGAGAATTATCACCACTGAGAAATTCAGCATGCAAGTAAGGGTTTTTAGTGAGCCAGCTACTCCCTGGCCTTTTTAAAGGCCTTTTTAAAGGCCAGAGTTTGCAGCAAGACCCTTAGGGGGGACCGAGTCTGGAAGAATGGCTGTGTAAGAGATGCAAGGAGAGCCAACAGGTTCACTGATATGGAGCTGGAGACACTGATGGATGGTGTGGAGGACAGAAGAAGAATACTGTTTCCTGATGTGGGGGGACCTGGCAGACAAGCAGTGCATAATGCATGAAGGGTGATTGCAGGGGAGGTGTCAGGCAGCTCCATATATGTGAGGATGCACCCTCCCAAGAGGGTGCTGGCCAGTCTGCACCCGGCCCTTCCAGGCTTAGTGGTGTTCCGTGGGCATCCTGGAAGGACATCTGTAGCTCCCACATAACAACCACAGCAGCCTTCCCGGACCCATGATGCAGCTACAGGGATGACAGTTAGGCGTAGTGTTAGGGTATTCATGTGTGACAGGTATTATAGTGAGCTGTACAGGGGTAAAGAATTATAACAGTATTATTATATTGTTCTTTATGGTCTGTTTTTGCAGTGATTTGGATAATTGGATACATCTTTTTTTTTGGCACGTATATCTGGTATCTGGCCAGGTGTTTCATCTGGGAGTGGGCAATTCTGCGTTAAGGCACTCATTGCGATGGCCATTGAAAGTGGGAGCTGAAGGGTCATGTGTGGATGGGATTATCTGAAGCGAGCAGCTATGAGACGCAGCTGCACACCCCTTGCAGGGTTGCGATGGGGACGACACCTCCTAGCTTTGGCACGACAGGGATTCTCCTCCTCCCCTTCCTCCTCATTTTGCCCCTCCTCCTCCTCTTCCTCAGGTGGTACTGCTGGCTCGACCTCTAGCGGCTGTCCCCTCATGATGGCCAGGTTATGCAGCATGCAGCAGACCACGAGGATTATGGAGACCCATTGAGGAGAGTACTGCAAGGTGCCACCAGAGCGATCCAGGCACCGGAACCTCTGCTTAAGGATGCCTATGCACTGCTCGATGATGTGCCTGGTGGCACAATGAGCAGCATTGTATGCATGCTCTGCTGCTGTCCTGGGGTTCCGCAGGACAGTGAGCAACCAAGTGGATAGGGGATATCCCTTGTCCCCAAGCAGCCAACCGCAATCCTGATTCGGGCCAGTGAAAATGGCGGGCACACTGGACTGGCGCAGAATGAACAAATCATTGCTGCTGCCTGGGTACCTCGCATCAACTGCCAGAATGCGACGCTGGTGGTCACACATGAGCTGCACATTCAGAGAGTGGAAGCCTTTGTGGTTCACAAAGATCTCGGGGTGATGATGTGACGCCCACAGCCCAACGTGTGTGCAGTCAGTGGCACCCTGCACCCTCGGGAAGCCTGCCATTCGGGCAAATCCGGCTTGTCATTCCACCTGTTTGTCCCTTGTCATCGGGAAGGAGATGTACTGGACCCATCTCCTGTACAGTGCATCTGGGATCTGCCGGATGCACCGATGTGCTGAGAATTGGGAGACGTTGCCAATGTCTGTAGTGGCAGACTAGAAAGACCCCATGGCGTAAAAATTCAAGGCGATGGTGACCTTGGTGTCTGTTGTGTATGTATATCATAAATATATACCCTGTACACTCAATGTACAGTTACATAAGACTACTGGATGTACCTTCACACTGTATGCACTATGCTTGTACCACCAGAG
Source organism: Pristiophorus japonicus (assembly GCF_044704955.1). Taxonomy (NCBI): domain Eukaryota; kingdom Metazoa; phylum Chordata; class Chondrichthyes; family Pristiophoridae; genus Pristiophorus; species Pristiophorus japonicus. The sequence continues at coordinate 246,520,175 of NC_091978.1, read as the reverse complement.
GGTGTAACTGGTGGAGACCTAGGGGTCACCTTACACGACAGGTAACCAGGTATAAAAGGGAGCTCACCATGCTGTACCCTCACTCAGGAGCTATAATAAATGGACTAAGGTCACCACAGTTCAAGTGCAATGCCTTGCCTCATGGAGTCATTACTAGAATGCTTACAGACACAATAACTGGCGATGAGATTACGAATTTCCACGCGTAAAATGACTAACCTTGGCAACTTTCAACAATTCGCTGATGGGGAAGATTGGGAGGCTTTTTGTGGAAAGGCTCAAACACTTTTTCATTGCGAACGACCTGGCGGAAGACATACCGACCTCGCTGGCTGATAAGTGCAGAGCTATCCTGCTCAGAGTTGTGGGCCCACCGTCTATGGCCTCGTCAGGGACTTGCTAGTCCCAGAGAAGACAGCAACCAAAACATACGTGGAGCTCGTAACGATAATGCAGGAACAGCCCAAACCCAAAGAGAGCATCCTCACAGCCAGACATCAGTTCTACACACATCGGCGGCCCGAAGGTCAAGAAATCGCGAAATATGCTGCAGACCTCAGACGATTGGCTGCACCGTGTGATTTTGGCGACCACCTCACCGAAGCGCTGCGGGACATCTTTGTTATTGGAATCGGCCACGAGGGCCTTCTCCACAAGTTGCTCTCTGCGGATACTACAGTCACCCTGCAGAAGGCAATTAACGTCAGCCAGGCGTTCATGAACTCGGCCTGTGATTCCAAGCGGATGACTCACTCCCAGGTCTCTAACCCAGCAAGTACTGTGAACCGCCTGGCACCTTTCAGAAGCAAGGCTGCTGCAAGCAGTCTCTCTCAGGGTAGAGAGAACAGAACCCCGACTCCCGCAACCCTGAGTCAGCCACATGGGGCCAACTGGCTAACCCCATGCTGGCGCTGTGGAGGAAATCACAGAGCCCACCAGTGCCGCTACAAAGACTATACTTGCAAAGGCTGTAACACGAAAGGCCACCTTCAGCGAATGTGCAAGAGAAATTGTACTCACCGAGTCGATGAAGAGTTGGCCGATCAGCCGGACTCCAGCGACGATGAAGAGAGTCCATGAGGCAGCTCAGCCCCACAAAGAGGTGTACGGAGTTTTTACCTGCTCCACCAAGAGCTCTCCGTTGAAAATGGAAGTTGAAATCAACGGTGTTCCAGTCACGATGGAGGTGGACACAGGGGAGAGCCAGTCACTGATGATTCAGGCGGCCTTTGAGAAACTTTGGGTCAATCCAATCGAACAATCTAAAATGATCCCGATCCAAGTGAAGCTGCTCACCTACACAAACGACACCATCCCAGTCATTGGTAGCGTGGATGTCCAGGTGTCCCATGGCAGCGCGATGCACAAGTTACCTTTGTGGATCATTGCTGGTGATGGTCAATGCTGCTAGGAAGAAGATGGATGAAACAAATCCATCGGAGCTGGGAAATCTTCCAGCCTCCAGAGATCGATGTCCTACACGGCCCCAAATTTGGATCCAGCACAACACCTGAAAAACCAACCGCCCAACTCGACTGCATGTAGATGACACAGACCTCTCAACCCAACCGCGAGATGATCCAGCCCAAACGACCCGACCTCACCTTCCAGGCTCCAGTGGACTCCGGAGGATGAAAATCGGTACAGATGTAACTTCCTTGTTTCCGTGGCAGAACCTGGGGAGAAAAGGATCACCGCAGCCTACCTCGTGGAGAGAAAGATGGCACCCGCACCACGAGGTGAAGCGCCTGAAGTAAAGATGGCGGCGGCCAGAAACGAAGGGTAGCATTGAGGGAGCAACACGTGATGCCGAGCAGCGAACCGGATTGGGTAAAGATTGCAAGGCCCTCTTAAAGGAGACCGGCAACCCATCACAATTAAAGGGACAGTTCCACTCTTTATACAGCTATGCCGGTAATACACATGTAAAAGATGTAATTGGCAAATGCAAATATGTAAATGTAACTAACCATATCGAGTCGGGCGATTGTGGTCGGAGCCAATGTATTATGACAATAAATGAAGAAATGGTGTGTGATACCGGGTTCTACATGTACGCCGACAAAACCAAGTGCAACCTCCCGTCGGAAGCACCCAGGTCTAGCAGGCCACCCGATCATGTAGCCTGCACCTCTGGGACCAATGTGATGCCCCAGGGAGCATGGCCACACACAGAGGGAGCATACCAGCTGCAGGGCCAGCGATCAGTGGACGGCAAAGGCCAGATCGGCTCTACCTCTCTGGCCACCAGGGCCAGTACTGGGAGCAAGAGGCTAGCATCCTCCAGCCCTCCAAATGGGACCTGGGATGACCAGGCTCCCACTACCGCTGAAGGGCAGCAGGGAGACACTGCAGCCCTCAAAGGAGGACAGGAAGGCCACACACTCTTGTGGCTCTGCCCACCACTAGGCAACAGCAAAGGCCCTGAGACTCAACTAAGGTGAGCGATCCGAGTCCACCCAGCTGGCAGGGGGTGCAGCGCCACCATCAGACAACCTGGATACAGTCCGGGCACTCTGGAACTAGCGTCCTCACCCAACTGCACCTACAGGGGCAAGACTGTAATACTATGTATGTACCTTACTTGTAAAATGTACTTGTTCCACTACTGCAAAAACCAAACAGTGATGTAATTAATCCTATGTTCCTTTTCTTTATTCTTTCCTTCTGTACAGGTTTGCACATGCAGGTGTTGAGCCACACACATAGTCTATGTATGCTGGGGGGGCGGGGGGGGGGGGAATGGATGTATGTAGCCATGGACACGCATGGATTATACCCAGAACCCACTCAACCCCCACTGCAACCTCTAAGAGTCCACAGCTGACCATTTCTCAATGTTGTGGCAATAAGGACTTGGGGGTCAACAGGGAGAGAGCCAAGCCAAAGCATAGACAAGGTGTAAGGGCTTTGGGCACTCAAGCCTAGAGCCAGAGCACACAATGCAAAGGTCAGTGGCACAAGACTTAGGGGAGAGTGATGTTGTGTATGTATAATATAAGTATACTCCCTGTACACTCAATGTACAGTTACATAAGACTACTGGATGTACCTTCACACTGTATGCACTATGCTTGTACCACCAGAGGGTGCAACTGGTGGAGACCTAGGGGTCACCTGTACACGACAGGTAACCAGGTATAAAAGGGAGCTCACCATGATGTACCCTCACTCAGGAGCTATAATAAATGGACTAAGGTCACCACAGTTCAAGTGCAATACCTTGCCTCATGGAGTCATTACTAGAGTGCTTACAGACACAATAGTCTCCATGGTGAGGGCAGTCCTGAGGCATGTTTGAGGCTGCAGATCTTCTCGCAGGACAGTGCAGAGCTCCCTCAGTACTTCCGTCCAAAATCGTAACCTTCGCAGGCATTGCTTATCAGTGAGCTGGGGGAAGGAGAACTGAGGTCTGTAGACCCTTTGAGGGTATGGCCTCCTTTCCCCACATCTGTATTGGCCACCTCCTCTGGCAGCTGCCTGCTGGCCATCTCCCTGGTCCCCCTCATTCTCGGGTTCCTGTGGAGGCTCTTACTGGAAAGGCTCCTCTCCCAGTATTTGATGAGGAGGGCAGCATCCCTCACACTCTTCCTGATGCCATCTCCCTCCTGGCCACCCTCTCTAGCTACAGGTCTGTGCACGTACGCACGCCCTTCTCTCAGTTCTGCAGCCATAGCTGCTGCTTCCCTTGCCCGCTGCTTCTCTGCACGGTGCTGACGGCACCACCTTCTCCTGTGTGCTGCCCTGTGTCTGACTAGGTATACGAGGTGTCGCCCTCCCAACACTCCTGCCATTCTGAGGGTGAACCCTACCAAGCAGCCCACAATGAGGCCTACAGGCCTCCATTAAACAGTCAGCAGGTTTAATGAAGCAAAAACAATCATTACAACTTATTACACTTTAAATTCAAATCAAAACTTAATGATATTATTTTCCTGCCAAAGGGCCCCGATCCCAGCAACACTCCAGCGATGTTGCATTCGAGCACCAACTCGAATACCTGGCGGCGGCACTGCCTGAAGAAGTCCTTCCTTTTAATAGCTGAAAATACAGGTGGTGGCCATTTTCCAGTGGCCCGGCTACTGCTTCCTTCACCACATGAATCTTCTCCTTTACTCTGGTTTCACCCCGCCGTTTCCGGCAGAAGTGAGCACCGCTGAAACCACCCTCTCCTCCCCCCACCCCACCCCCCCCCCCCCCCGCCGAGCTGAATGTAGCTTAGGGAGTGAAAAGTCCGCGACCACAGCGGCCGATTGATTTTTTTTGGTCGAACGCCCAAACTCTGCGGTAGAATGGGACGGTGAATTTTGGCCTCTGGGTCATTGAATATATTTAAGGCGGAGATATACAGAATTTTGAGCGATAAGGGAATAAAACGTTATGGGGAGCGGGCATGGAAGTGGAGCTGAGTCCATGACCTTATTAAATGGCGGAACAAAACTCGAGGGGCCAGGTGGCCTACTCCTGCTCCTTTTTCTTATGTTCTTGTGTACCTGATCAGTTTGTGGAAACCAACCCATGATTTTTTTTCACTGAAAGGCAACTTAAAATTAGTTTCTAAATATACCAGAAAAAGAACTGCCTATTGGTACATTGCAAGCTTTCAGAATACAAGCCTTTGCCTCGATTGAAACACAAACCAATTCAATCTATTAGAAAAGTAACAGATCTGCTGTGGTGTTGCATATAGTAAGGCAGATGAAGCAGTATTTAATTATTTTACTATTAAGGAGAAACAATTCCTTTTAAGACCACAAAGTCTAATTGTTGTTAAGTAAACAGAGGGTGAGGTTAGTCAGAATTTAACTGCAGAATTGAACTGCTCCTCCAGGCTACACAGTACTCCTGAAGGCGGCTGATGGCCCACAATTGCCCTCATCCTGTATTCCTCCTCCCTTCCTACGACGTATTGAGTGTTACTGCCGGCGAGGCTGCCAGCCAAGTTAGTCCTGGCCAAACAGAACGAGATGCTTCTGGATGCCTGATTGGCATCCGCAGCTTGTAGAATATGCTGATGAAGAACGAGGCTGAATTTCAAGTGAGGTTTAGGCTTCTGGCGCATGCCTGTCATCTATTCTGCACTTAAAAATGGACCAAACAATTTTTCAGGCCACTCAATCTATGATAATTGCTGTTGAGAGTTGCATAAAAATTGCTATAATAAGGGGCATGTCATCAAAAGGATGTTTAATTTTCTCTATTCATAAGGGAGCCAAAAATATATGTTGTATTAGATATGTCACTGTGTCTGAACAGATTAACATTTTCCTTCATTACAACAGTGGCTACATTTCAAAAGTACTTAATTGGTAGTAAAGCGCTTTGGGACATCCGGTGGTCGTGAAAGCCGCTATATAAATGCAAGTCTTTCTTTAAGGTTTGTAAGGCAAGAGACAATAAATTGAATTAGTAACCTTCATTAACACAGTTGCAGAATCCACATTGGTACTTCCGTCCGCCTTCGATGAACTGCATCAATGGACACATATAGGCTTTACACCTGTTACAGCGAATAGGTCCAGTCTCTCCATGGCTTACAACGCAGAGTGGTGCCTGTTAAATTGAAAAGCATTATTAAATTGGAAATGTTTAAATCAAACAGATATAAATATGACAACAACAACTTGTATTTATATAATACCTTTAACGTAGTGAAACGTCCCAAGGCGCTTCACAAGTAGAAATTAGCGCAGATGACCAAAAGCTTGGACACAGGGGTAGGTTTTAAGGAGGAAAGAGAGGTAGAGAGGCAGAGAAGTTTAGGCAGGGAATTCCAGAGCTTGGGGCCTAAGCAACAGAAGGCACGGCGACCAATGGTTGAGCGATTATAATCAGGGATGCTTAAGAGGGCAGAATTAGAGGAGTGCAGACATCTCAGGTGGTTGTGGGGATGAAAGAGATTACAGAGATAGGGAAGGGCGAGGCCATGGAGGGATTTGAAAATAAGGATGAGAATTTTGAAATCGAGGCGTTGCTTAACCGGGAGCCAATGTAGGTCAGCGAGCACAGGGGTAATGGGTGAGCGGGACCTGGTGCGAGTTAGGACATGGGCAGCTGAGTTTTGGACCACCTCTATTTTACATAGGGTAGAATGTGGGAGGCCAGTCAGGAGAGCATTGGAATAGTCAAGTCTAGAGGTAACAAGGGCATGGATGAGGGCTTCAGCAACAGATGAGCTGAGGCAAGGGCGGAGACGGGTGATGAGGAGAAGATTTCCTCTGACCCCTTTTTGTTGTGAAATAATCAACCTATTCTTTATAAAGTGGTTTACCATTTCATTACACACAGCCCACAGAGGAAATATTCCCCTATATGAACTGTTTTTTTCTTCAGATTTATTGTAAATTAAACTATTAGTAGTAGAACTCACAGTTCTCACATCACATTAAAAGTTAGGCATCCAGACTTCAAAATATTTGGTTTTCAGATTTACATTACGGTATAAAACAGATGGGATGACTGGTGAGATTTATAACAAAGCAATTCAGAGCTTTTTCCATGTGTTACAAACTGTCATTAGGATGGCCACTGAATAAACAAATAAAAACAAAAAACCTCAAGTAAGCAAACATGTATGCAAACTATGCCTATATCTGTGCCATTTCTATTATTTGTGCTCAATATTTTTTCATGCAGGCTAGAAGGGCTGAATGGCCTGCTCCTGCACCTATTTTCTATGTTTCCTCTCCCCTCCTGAATACATTGATTTTTGCTGAGGTATGGCTCTATGGGCCGTGGTTACCTCCAGTATTCTAATCTAGTCGTTTGTGTAATGACAATAAATGTTGGCGGACTATTGACCTGCAGGGGGCATCATAGCCGAGCCAATTCTGTCCTCACCCAATGTGCACACACATTCATTTGCAGCAGAGCTTGCTGAATAATGATCAACAGTGGACTCTCAGCTGATTTTCCACTCCTTTTTCCAGTGACCCCGAGGCTAATTGTAGTGTCCTTACTGCTGAGATCAACCAGTTTAGCACACATCGTGGATCGAACCAGGAAGCTTGTGCAATCTCAGCAGCTTTTACAAACTGCTAATAAGAACATATTATAAATTACTGGGCAGTTATACTTCAAAAACATATATATCTATCATTTCAATTATATATTTACTGGACAATCTCAGTGCCATAAGAAACTGCTGATTTCTGTGAAACAGTCAGCGCAATACAACAAGTATTGTATTGATGTCAGGCAAAATATCGCATAACACTGTGGCCAAATGTTCAGGCTAACCGAAGGATAAAGGTTTAACAAATGTCAAACTGAGGAAAAGTATACAGAATTGTCAGCGATTCTCTTAAATAGACTTGTTATGCTAAATCTTGGCAAGGCTCCACTGCAACCACTGATGACTGAAATGTCTGTAGTTGTGGCCAGATGGTTCATGGTCAAAATAAGTTCCTTCAGTAATCTTGAAAATGTTGGAATTACATTGTTCCAAATTGACAAATAAAGCACCATCACAACACAAGATTTTATTTTATTGACTGATCTCTAGTTTGCAACAGGAAGTTTACAATGAATGCATTAAAATGCATTGATTATATAATTAAAGAGCAGCACTTGAAGCAGAATTAATGCAGGGGGCAAAGATCTCTAAAAGGTGGATCTTTCGTTGCTGTCTTTTTTTAAGGATGTAACATGCATATTAATCCACCCCAAGGGACATAGATTGTCAGCTTGAGGAGGAGCATTGGATGAATCATTGAACACAAGTGATTTGAAACATGTGGTGATGGCAGTGGGAGAATAGGATCCTTCCTCAACTGCTAGGAATTTGGGCTTCACTAAGCCTATGTTTGAGACTGTCCAAAATAACATGCAAAATTTGGTAGCGACTATCGAGAAGTCCATTACCCACATCTATGCAGTGGTGCATGACAGTTCATCAGAACCGTAGTAAATCATAGACTGCATGACAACTCCATATGCTTCTGTAGTTGAGCCCACAATGAAAGAATCCTCTCATTGCTGTCCAGAAGTCTGATCCCATGCAGATTAGTGGACATGGTGAGGAAGTGCCCAGCAGCAGGGTATTACTGGACTGGGTATAGATAAGGCTGCTGTCTCTCAGGGTAACGCCACATTTGCTGGGACCAGTAGGGATGGGCATGGAATAATCAAATCAATTGACTAATTTCCCCAATAGGCTTTCAGTTGTTTAGTTCAGTACTACTGCTTGCATCTGGGTCGGTCTTTCCTAAATCAGCTTTTTTAATGCTGTACAGTTTGGGCAAAGAAGACACTTTGCTATAAGAAGCTAATCAATTAAATATTTAGCCCCACCAGCCACCACTCAAATGAGAGAAAATGGACAGGACTAGCCAAGCAGCATTAGACATGGCAGGACCAGCTGAAGGGCCATTTCATGACTTCACTTGAGGAGATACAAGGCAACCACAAACCCAAGAAGCTCTTACTCACATCCAGAGCCCAACCAGCTCACTTACTTCTTCCAATGAAGAAATACCTAGAAAGAGCATTAGAATAGGTTCTTAGAAGACACACATCAAATTCTGATCAGAAAAACACACTGATCCCTTATTAGGGTAGATTTCCCAAGTGGCGATATACCTAACCTGCTGTGAGCTAAGAATGCCAAAGCAGTCATTGGTTACCTTTCAGCTACTCTCGGCTTGCATAAACAAGTTAACCTGTAGCCAACCTGCTGATCCATATACCTTGGAATTTTTGAAAGTTTTTTTTTAGATAACGGCTCTATCATTGGTGTTTACAAACAGCAGTCAAATGATGATTATTCATTAGGAAATCAAATGAAGCAGCTTAGTATTCTAATTGTCCAATGTTCTCATAAATCCAAATCATAAAAAGAAAACAAAATACAAATATTTCCTACCTAACTGAACTATTAAAAAAGCACAAGTTATATAACTGTTCTGACCCATACATTCAAATCATTCAACATTGGCTCAACCCAGATATATACTGTTCACTTGGTTATCACTCTTTGCAGCTTTTATAACATAGAAACATAGAAAACTAGCTGCAGGACTAGGCCATTCGGCCCTTCGAGCCTGCACCGCCATTCAATAAGATCATGGCTGATCATTCCTTCAGTACCCCTTTCCTGCTTTCTCTCCATACCCCTTGATCCCCTTAACCATAAGAGCCATATCTAACTCCCTCTTGAATATATCCAGTGAACTGGTGTTGAACAGATTTACCCCATTTGCTACAGGTTTGCACTGCAAGCTGTTTCATGTACCATAACTATATCATCATTATAGGCAGTCCCTCGAAATCGAGAAAGACTTGCTTCCACTCTAAAAGTGAGTTCTTAAGTGTCCGAACAGTCCAATACATGAATTACAGTCTCTGTCACAGGTGGGACAGTCATTGAAGGAAAGGGTGGGTGGGACTGGTTTGCCGCACGCTCCTTCCGCTGCCTGCGCTTGTTTTCTGCAAGCTCCTGGCGATGAGACTCGAGGTGCTCAGTGCCCTCCCGGATGGTCTTCCTCCACTTAGGGTGGTCTTTGGCCAGGGACTCCCAGGTGTCAGTGCATTTTATCAAGGAGGCTTTGAGGGTGTCCTTCAAACGTTTCCTGTGCCCACGTGTAGTAGTTCCGAGTAGAATGCTTGCTTAGCGAGTCTCGTGTCTGGCATGTGAAGCTGATCAAGTGTGGTCAGTACTTCAATGCTGGGGATGTTGGCCTGATCGAGAACGCTAACGTTGGTGCGTCTTGTCTTTCCAGGGGATTTGCAGGATCTTGCGGAGACATTGTTGGTAGTATCTCTCCAGCGACTTGAGGTGTCTACTGTACATGGTCCACATCTCTGAGCCATACAGAAGGACAGGTATCACTACAGCCCTGAGCTTGGTAGCAGATTTGAGGTCCTGATCTTCGAACACTCTCTTCTTCAGGTGGCCAAAGGCTGCGCTGGTACACTGGAGGTGGTGTTGGACCTATAACTGAAATGCTGAGTGTTACCACTGATTCTCTTTAAAACTGAAATGCAATCCTGCATCTTTGTTCTCCTGTGTATTGCGATGTGATTTAATCTAGTAATTATAGTTCAATTCTTATCAAATCTTGCCTTATGGGGGAAGAATAATTTATGTGACCTTTTCAATTTATTGGTAAAATTACCAGATGTGTCGACCCTTGGAATCTTCCCCCCAGTAACAAAAAGCTGCTGTTAGTTCTACTGTTACCACATGTGCTCCAATAATTGGTCACTAATATTGTCATGTCAGGGCACGACCACTGAGATTTTTCTCACACATTAGAGTAATCATTTCAACACTTGTGAATGATCAAAGTGATATAAGAACAACCTACAACTTGCTATAAAAAAACTCTTGGAACACAATAAAAATACTTGCATAATATATTTTATAAGTACATTTAAATTTTTACTACTAACTATTTTCTATTAAATTTAAATGGTTGCATTACTACAAATATGATATTTGTCATTTTTAGGTAGGTCTGTAATGTTCTAAGTACAATGTTATTTCTTTCAGTTTACATATGAGTAAATTTTGCAAGGAGGGACTCCTGCACAGAGTCTCACTCAACATGGAATATGGATCGGAGAATCGGTTCCAGTGATGGGCATGCCCAAATTTGCAATGCTCACAATTCTCACATGATTGATTTTAATGACCAGAAAACTGGGAGTGCTGCAAATTGAGCACATTAATTCTGCACCCAATTCCCCAATATGGGCTCCCACTGAGTGCAGCTCCGCACCAGGAGGACTGCCTCGCAAATTGATCCTATACAGTTATCCAAATTATGGGCTCAATTTTCCCCAGTGATTTGTGCCATTTTTTTGGCGCGCGCCGCTTTTTTTGGCATAAGTTAAAAAATGCAAGTTTCCTCAATCAATGTGCGCCAGCGTAACTCAGTTAGTTACAATTTTTTAAGTTAGTTTTTTTTTGTGTCATGAGGCGTGACCTGCCACCCGCGCCAATTTTAGCCATTTAAGCAAGTTTGGCCAGCTTTGATTTACTCCAATTCCTCTTATGATGTTTTATGTGGTCTCTATGGAAAAACCTTCTGGTGAGTTAAGAAAATCGGCTTAGGTGAGTAAATGAGCACAGCAGATGCCCAGACAGCAGCAGCAGAAAGGTGAGAGTGGGAGAGAGGGGGAGAAGTCTTTCAAGCATAGTTAGGTGCAGGGACCGGAAGGGAGGAGGCCGTTCGGCCTGGGATAGATGCGGGGACCGGGACCGGGAGGCCATTCAGCCAGGGATAGGTGCGGGAACGGCATCCGGAGGCCATTCGGCCAGGGATAGGAGCATGGACCGGCATTGGGAGGCCATTCGGCCAGGAATAGGAACGTGGACCGGCATCGGGAGGCCATTCGGCCAGGGATAGGTGCGGGGATCGGGAGGCCATTCGGCCTGAGATAGGTGTGGGGACCGGGACCGGCATTGGGAGGGGGGGATGATAGACTTTTGTCATTACACTTTAATAATTTAATGGAGGTAAGTTGCTGCAATGTTTAATGTGCTTGGTAAGTTGCTGTAATGTGCTTGTGCAGGTTGCGGTGAGCTGGCTGTATGTTTCACTTTCCAGCCTCAGTCCGCATTGTATCCCTGGTTACCGTGGCAACCCGATCTTTTTGGCACAAATCTTGGGCTCCATCCCCAAAACTAAACGACAGGCTAAGTGACGCCAAAATGAAGAATTCAAACATGGAAACTTGGATCATTTTTTTTTGCCATACTTGAGCCAAAAAAAAATGGGCGGAACTCTTCAAGTACACCAAAAAACAGCTTTGGGGAAAATTGAGCCCTATGTCATTAAGTGCCATTCTACCCGATTTATATTGCCTGCAACAGCAATCAAGTCAGAGTTGAAAATAATGCAGGTGAGTCTGGAAGAAGCATGGTTCCAGTGGTTATGATACCATATGAATTAAATTTTGTAGTAACTGGCATCTGTTCATGCATTGATCTGCATTGCAAAACAGGAGACTGCATCTGAAATGGTATAAGGATGTTACGCGATTACGTTGCTGTTTAAAGTTGGTGTAAATCCAGTGGGTGTATTGGACTGATAGTGTGATGCCACATTTATATCAATGAAAGCAGTCTGTTGGAGAGTTGGTTTCCTTAATGCCGAATCTGCTGTTGATGCTATGCAGCTACTACAAAATTACATTCACCACTTTTTTATCCTGGATGAGGACTTACCTCAGTGTTGGAGGCAATTTCTTACAGATCACCTGCACTGGTGGCTTGAGAACTCAGTTGTCCCACTGCCAGTTGGAAGCCCGTTTTATATCTCTCCTTATTTTTAATTCCATCAGTACCTCTATCTCTGCACTCGAACTATCAATAATTTTGTCTTATTGCTCAAAATAATGACTGAATCATAATGTTTCCCTCCCCCACTTTTGTTTTTTTGGGGGGAAGGGTGGCGAGAGGTCAGGCAATACTGGAGCATGTTCCATTTAGGAAGAAAATGTATATCTATTGCTATCAATTACAGAACAAATAAAGAGTACATCAAAGTGAATCTAACAAATCAATCTGTTTTATGTTTCTATACTAGTCTGGGGGTCCATATTAGCATTTTTGTATCCAATCCAGACATAATGGGGCTGAATTTGCAGTCGGAGGCTTCTGCCGGCGGATGCCTCTGATCTGCAAAAAATCTAAGAACTTACCTGGAGTTCAGGAGGTTTGGAGACTTGCGCCCTGGGACTTTGCGTAGGCCTGCGTAGAGGCCCAAGTATCCCAGGGGCGCATGCGGTTCGCAAGCGCCCCTGGGATCACGTGGGCTTGCCCAATCAATCAAAGAAGGGAATCTCCATTCATACTTGTGGGGATTTCGTATATACGGAATGCCCATAAGTATGAATGGGGGTCACATAAAAGATACCTCCACACATCAAATATATTTTTAAAAAATTACATATTTAAAATTAATTAAAATGGCATTTAATTAAATATTTAAAACAAAACTTTTATTTCTGAAAAATAAATTTACATGTCTTAACGGAGCTAAAAATAAACTTACCTTATTGTACAGGGTTTTTAATGTATAAGTGAATGAAAACATTTTATGTTTATGTTTTTTTAAATTCTTACACTGGTAAAAGCAAACCTTACGCCTGCTTTTGCCAGGCATAACAATTTCACGGGCATTTGCTGGGCAGGAGTTGGGCAAATAATCCCAACTCTCTGCCCGCCCAAGCCCATTTCCTTCGGATTTATACGGTCTGTCAAGAGATCACAAGTTTTGGGTTTTAGCACATGTCTAAACCTGCCACATGCGCAGCCCCTACGAAAGGTTGCGCACCTCGTACGCACCTGCAGAGGCTGCAAATTCAGCCCCAATAAAAGAACAGATCTGTGCCATTTTCTTCAGCGTGTACTAGAATTAGACAACGATTCCTTATGTTCTACATTCTATTCTCATTTTGTGCTATATTAGCCATATTTCTGACAACGTACCATGGCTGGCAGCTGTTAAAGTTCCAGACGTGTCCCCGCCTGAGACTTCTGGCAGAGATCCCGCCAAAGTTCACAGGGTTAGGAGGAGGCCTCTTGATTTCCATGCCAATGAGAGGCACAGATGCCATTAGCAGCACAACTACGATGCTCATTGTCAAAGAATCTGCAAGTTATGACAAACCAGCGACAGGATGAGGAGGAGGAGGAGACAGAAGGAAGAAGAAAGTGTACAGATATTTGAAACAAAACTTATTGCCTTTTATTTCTAGGGGTCTAGGCCATGATCCTCGCTGGGCCCCACTTCCATCCTTTGGCAGCCTAGTACACCTGATCTCACTTGGTGTACCGCTGCCAATCTTGCATTGGATTCCACTGAGGATTAAAGATGCAGGAACTCCATACCCTGGGAACCGGCAAGCCACATCCCTCCTACTCAGTTAGTCTTGTAAGTTGCGGGAGGAGGTTTTACCCTTTCCAACAACTTACTGAGTCTCTTGCATATGGTTGGTACCCTCCATATTCAGAATTGTGGTGGGAGGGCATTGGAATGGCCGAGAATTTTTGACCCCATAATTTTTTTAATTAGATTTTATTTCTAATTGATTTGATAATTGTTCTTTATTATCATTAGTTCCCAAGTTCATGCATCTTGTTGAAAGTTATTTTATAAATTCAAGTGGCACCCTCTTATTTCTCTTATTTTACAATGAGATTAATTTCTTACATTCTATTATTTTTTTGATTCTCAAAGTGAATAACAGTACCAATTAAAAGTAATATTGAAATATGAGTTTAAATTTTCCAGGTGTTAAATTTCGGGATTGGGTAAGGTTTTTTCATAGACTTGATATCATCTGACAAGACATACTGCACACATATTAAGAGGGCTAAGAAGGTAAACACAGGTACTTAGATGCTGCCACATGTGGTGTGTACAGAAGGTTATAAGAACATACGAAATAGGAACAGGAGTAGGCCATACGGCCCCTCGAGCCTGCTCTGCCATTCAATAAGATCATGGCTGATCTGATCATGGACTCAGCTCCACTTCCCCACCTGCTCCCCATAATCCCTTATCCCCTTATCGATTAAGGAACTGTCTATTTCTGTCGTAAATTTATTCAATGTCCCAGCTTCCACAGGTCTCTGAGGCAGCGAATTCCACAGATTACAACACTCTGAGAGAAGAAATTTCTCCTCATCTCTGTTTTAAATGGGCGGCCCCTTATTCTAAGATTATGCCCTCTAGTTCTAGTCTCCCCCATCAGTGGAAACATCCTCTCTGCATCCACCTTGTCAAGCCCCCTCATAATCTTATACGTTTCGATAAGATCACCTCTCATTCTTCTGAATTCCAATGAGTAGAAGCCCAACTTACTCAACCTTTCCTCATATGTCAACCCCCTCATCCCCGGAATCAACCTAGTGAACCTTCTCTGAACTGCCTCCAAAGCAAGTATATCCTTTTATAAATATGGAAACCAAAACTGCACACAGTATTCCAGGTATGGCTTCACCAGTACCTTGTATAGCTGTAGCAAGACTTCTCTGCTTTTATACTCCATTCCCTTTGCAATAAAAGCCAAGATACCATTGGCCTTCCTGGTCACTTGCTGTACCTGCATACTATCCTTTTGCGTTTCATGCACAAATACCCCCAGGTCCCGCTGTACTGCGGCACTTTGCAATCTTTCGCCATTTAAATAATAACTTGCTCTTTGATTTTTTTTTTGCCAAAGTACATGACCTCACACTTTCCAACATTATACTTCATCTGCCAAATTTTTGCCCACTCAATTAGCCTGTCTATGTCCTTTTGCAGATTTTTTGTGTCCTCCTCACAAATAGAGGACAAATTTGTTGTAACAGAGGACATGGAGATAGAATGTTATGAGATAGCCTTAGACCAATGACAGTGAATGCTAAATACCAAACACTTAACAAAGTAAGCTCAGAAGAAACCGATGTAAAGGTCTGAGCACTACCAGTGCACAGTGAATCACATAAGACAAAATGCCCTTAGGTTGGCTCGCAGTCTTGTCTATGTGTTGTCCACATCTAGAGTGTGTACTTTGCTGCTCAACAGGCAGAGCTAAAATGTTGTAATGCACTGCTAAAAATTATTTATGTTGATCTAGAATTTTTGTAGATGTAGGCTAATAATCAGGCACCCTTTTTCTATTAATGTAGGTGCATGCCTATATAGGTGAATATATAGATAGAGAGAAAGATAGAAGGGACTTCAGCAATAATTCTTTTAAAGACTCCTATTTAAAGCTATATATTGCTATGTTCAGATTATGCACCAGAAGCAAGGTCTCAAATAAAATTGAATTTAGCATCGATCTCTCAGACCCAAGTGTTTTTGTCCAAATAGTAAACATTTTTATTAAGTCACAAAAATGAATATTCTCAGGAAGACTTCAAAAATATTTTGACTTTAAAGAAATAAGGTAAATCTTATTTCTTGGTGCCAATAATTCATTAACATTCTGCATACAAGCACATCAGAAAGAGACTGAATTGTTCAAAAAGGTCAGCTTTAATTGTGAAGTGTCTGTGAGCTGTGAGAAAACAAACACTGGACAATTCACAGAACCCGTAAACTGACTTCTCAAATATGCATCATTTAGTGATGGAAAACTTATTAGTTTCACAAATATGACAAATCTACTGACAAAACTTCAGAAGCTATCCTTTTTGTGCTGTAATGACTGTTACCACAGATATCCAAAGATCAAGGCCATCACTGAACTGGTACGGTTGTTGAGTGTTGGATGATTGGTCTAATGTCCCACGTATTGCTTTACTTTTAAAGGCTAGTACAATCTGATAAAGGGGTTTGTTAATCAGGGACTTGCTTCCTTTCTGCTTAGTCTCACTAAGTCTCCAGTAACATTTTAATTTACTTTTACTTCTTCAATAAAAAAGAATGCGGTGGCATATTTTGTAAGCAATTTAAAAATATTGTTACATGTACATAATATGAAAATAGACTGAAAATTCTCTGACCATAAAAGTAGGATAATAAAAAAGGTTTACTCCTGTTACTAACACTGGGGACCAGAAATACTGGGCACATTATATTCCAACCTCCATTTGCTATTTTTTATAATTCAATCCATAAATACAACTTTCCTCACATTACTACCAAACAAGTACAGTGATTAATAGTGTGTCCTTTTAAGGGCAAGCAAAGCTTCAAAATACATTCCCTCATGACATTATGAAGCAAAAGAAGATCTTTGAAATATAATGAAGTACATGCATGTTATGGCTCAAGAACTGCTGTATTTTCCACAGCTATTGCACTAAGGCACACAACATGGCATGCCTAGAATTTTGTTTAGGCCGTTTTCAGGCACAGAATGGTTAGTGTGCTGAGATGTTACAATGTCTAAATGTAAGAGAAAGCTTAAAATATTTGGAGAAGTGCTTTACATGATCTAGTAGAAGAGGGCAAAAAGTACAAATTAATTGTCAATATATTCCTTCAATCAATTAGTTATGCATGGAATATAGCCATACACACTTGCTATGTTTTGGACTCGCAAATCCTCTCAGATCCCATGAACAAAATCAATTCTGGGCACCACACTTTAGGAAGGATGTGAAGGCTTTTGAGGGTGCAGAAAAGATTTACAATAATTGTTCCAGGGATGAGGGTCTTCAGTTATGTGGATAGACTAGAGAAGTTAGGGTTGTTCTACTTAGAGCAGAGGAGGTTGAGAGGAGATTTGCGGCAACCAAATTTTAATTTGACCATTTATTGTTTAAAAAGTTTTATTGGTTAATTTGTCGGTTCTAAAGCCCCTTTAATAAGGGGGCACTTGATTCATAGGTTCAACAAAATAGTTGAGACGAGATTTGATAGAGGTGTTTAAAATCATGAGGGGTCTAGACAGAGTAGATAGAAACTGTTCTCATTGGTGGAAGGATAGGGAAACTGAGGACACAGATTGGCAAAAGAACATGAGGAAAATAGGTTTAAGCAGCGGTTGGTTAGGATCTGGAATGCACTGCCTGAAAGGGTGGTGGAGGTAGACTCAATCATGGCTTTCAAAAGGGAATTGGATAAGTACCTGAAGGAAAAAAAATTGCAAGGCTACAGGAAAAGGGTGGAGGAGCTGGACTAGCTGATGTGTTCTTGCAGAGAGCCGGCTCAGGCTCGACGGGCCAAATGGCCTCCTTCTGTGTTGTAACCATTCTATGATTCTATGGGCTGGACTTTGCATTTTCTGCTGCTATCACCCGTATCGCGGTGGTAATCGGATGGTATGACGTTATCGCGTTATCAATACTGCACGATTACCACCGAAATGAAAAGATGCTAGTTTTGCCTTTTTTCTTCCGGCGGTAGCGATGGCGGTAGTGTGCGTCAATGGGCGGTATCATCCCTCGTGTAAGGCCGGCTTCAGCTGCAATGGCCGTACTGCGCATGCGCGTTTTTTTCTTTTTTTGCACATGCGCGGTTTTTTTTAACCCGCATTTCGGGGGGGTCAGGGATCAGCCCACGCATGCGCAGTTGAGGAAGGGCGGGGTACAGAGAGAGAGGGAGAGGAGAAATCGTGGAGCAGCCTATTTAGAATAAAGAGAAAGAGAGAGAGAGAACTTACATATTTTGAAGACTTATTTAGCTCAAAAAAGATATTAATAATATAAATATAAACAACCAACCATCAAAAAATGGAAGAACAATTAATGGTCGAGGTTGAGGCTGAGGCAAAGGAAGGATGAGGAAGAAGGTGAAGAGGTTCTCGGTGGACGCCCAAGCTGCCTTGATCCACGAAGTGGAGGCGTGTTTGGACCAATTGACCTGGGGTGGTCGAGGCAAGTCCAACACCGCCCCCCGTCTACCAAAGAATATGGGCAGAGATTGCCGAGGCGGTGTCCTCAGTTGCCCAGGTCCATCAGGGGACAGTCCAGTGTCACAAGCATAGAACGATATTGTTTCAGCCGCAAGAGTAAGTAATATCTTTAATAACTTTAATCATGCACTGATTCATTACCTAAAAATGTAAAACTGCCATACTGTGAATTTGTTAAACTTGCTAAACTTGGAGTTACACATTATTACTATCAACGATGTTTTTATATTGTTTTCCTGTCATTAATAAGATGTGTTCATCGTGCATCACTTGCATGTTAATGGTGCATTAATCATTATCATCATCATCGGCAGTCCCTCGTATCGAGGATGTCTTGCTTCCATGCCAAACAGGGAGGAGTTCACAGGTGTCCTTCAATGAAGGACCTGATATTCCAGGACCGAGCTACATCCTGAAGGGTGGAAGATGCCTGTGCGTGGACTTTTTAAAAGTGTGGTGGCCGTTGCACACCAGCCACCACATGGGCTTAACAAAGATAGGTCTTGGTCCAATGGCAAGGATTAACCAAGAGGACTGGAGACCAGCTCTGCTGCACGAACCTAGTGTGCACACAATCGCAATGTGGGTAGGCCTGTGCTGTCCCTGGGCTCCCGCCTCTCCTGGGCCCCAATCGCGTCACTCCACGATCACTCGCCACTCCTGCGCCCCAATCTCGCCGCTCCTGCTGTACCTGCCCATGCTCCAATCAGCGACCTGGCCCTTGATGACATTCAATCCGGTTGCCCTCTTCGCTGCCGTTGCCCTCCTGCACCAGCTCGCATTGTACCTTGCAGTGGTGTTCCTCCACGCTGTTCCAGGCCGCCGCTCCTTTATGGCCCCGACCTGCCGCTGATGGTCTCTCACAGATTGGGGACACCACGCTGTCCAGGGGCCGTTCGCCGCTCCTTTTATGGCCCCTGACCTGCCGATGATGATCACACGCAGGTCGGGGCCACCACGCTGGGTGCATTAATGGGACAGTGTTGAAAGACATTGGGGGCGGGTAATTGTGGATGTCTATCTGTGTGTTTAATCACTTGCATGCTAACGAGATCATGTTGAAAGGCCTTTGGGGTGGGTACTAGTACTCGGGCAATTACTTTATACAATGCTATTGTCATCTTTTCAGAAAAAAATTACTTTTAACAGAGGCGAGCGTAGGCACACGGGAAGAAGTCTTGCAGAGCTTGAAGAGCTCACGGACCTGGAGGAGCAGGCCGCAGCCCCCACAGGGACGTATGATCGCTTGGCCACTGAAGTAACACATGATCCCTGGGCCGTGAATAATGTATAATGTATAAATTTTAATGTAATGTAATGCTGGTACCATCATGAAATATTATTATAATGTCATGCAGTCTCTATAAATTCTGTTCATGTTCATTGCATGTAGTGTCTCTCAGTGATATATAATGCAGTAATGTTGTGCGTCTTCATATGTATGCGCAATGTAAGCGTTAAAATGTCACCCTGATCTTCCCTCCCTTCCTTGCCCTTCTGCTTACCTCTTATGTTTTGTTTCCTAGCTGAACAGGAGCATGCAGTCGTACTTATCAGCACGGACAACACTGAAGAGCAGGAGGTGGATGATGAGGAGCAAATCATGTGGCTGTCCGACCCACCCCAGGAAGTGGAGTAGAAGAAGGGGGCCCAGCTAATGAAGGGTGCTTCATGCCTGCAACCACCTCTTCCAATCCATTTTTCATGGATTTGGCTCCAAGGGAGTGGCCGGACCAAGCGGTGTGCAGCAGGGCACACCGAGTGTTACAGCCCCCGTGCCTAATCCGCGGAGGCTGATTCGGCAGGGGAGGCATGCTGCAAGACAGGCAGACGCCAAACTGGACATGGTTGCGCTGTCTAGGGTGAGCGTCGACATAGGTTGAGAGCTCCTCTAGGCAATTGGTGCACTTGCCGGAAACATCATAGCGCAATCAGCGTGTCAATCAGAGGACACAGCGGTGCTGATTGTGGTGATGCAGCGAATCGCTGATTCCGCGGATGCCTTGCGGCAGCCGGTGAATTCAGCAAACGACACTGAACCTCAAGGTGTCGTACCACCATTGCCGACAGAGCATGGTGATACTTCTGACTCTCAAGATGGGTCGTCAGACCCTACACCTTCTCCAGATTCCCCACACATGGCGTTGCTACCGTCAGCCCCCCTACAAGATCCTGCAAATCCCCTGGGAGAACAGACGCACCAACGTTAGTGTCCTTGACCAGGCCAACATCCTCAGCATTGAAGCACTGACCACACTTGATCAGCTCCGCTTGGCAGGCCACATTGTTCGCATGCCAGACACGAGACTCCCAAAGCAAGCGCTCTACTCTGAACTTCTTCACGGCAAACGAGCCAAAGGTGGGCAGAGAAAACGTTACAAGGACACCCTCAAAGCCTCCCTGATAAAATATAACATCCCCACTGACAGCTGGGAGACCCTAGCCAAAGACCGCCCTAAGTGGAGGAAGTGCATCCGGGAGGGCGCCGAACACCTCGAGTCTCATCGCCGAGAACATGCAGAAATCAAGCGCAGGCAGCAGAAAGAATGTGCGGCAAACCAGTCCCACCCACCCTTTCCCTCAACGACTATCTGACTCACCTGTGGTTCTCGTATTAGACTGTTCAGCCACCTAGGGATTCATGTTTAGAGTGGAAGCAAGTCTTCCTCGATTCTGAGGGAGTGCCTATGATGATGATGATGATACAGTAGCAGTGCTCATGGCGCCCTGCTGCACAATGCACTGGTCGTAACTCAGACAGGGGCAGAGATAGGTGCGAATCCCAAAAACATTTAGGGATGAGGTGGAGGAGGGGTAAAGGCGGTGGTCGCGGGTAGATTTGCTGGCAGGTTGGTGTGGGGGGTGTTGGGCCGGAGTGGTTGTTTATTCAGAAAATACAAAAAAAAATGGATTTCTATTTTGTTTACTGTTTGTGGGGGGGTGGGGGGGGGGGCATTGTGGGTGTTTTTTTACTGAAAAAATGTTTGCTGTTTTGTTTACTGTTTTTTGGGGGCAGGTGGTGGGTGAGGTGTGGCGGGCGTTGTGGAATTTTTGTTTGGAGTGTTGTGGGTTTAATGTTTAAAGTGTAATGTTTATTTTTTGAATCTTGTAAATTAAAAAAAATTCTAAATTTACATTTAAAAGAATTATTTATTATTTATTAATTTACTTTCCAAAAAATGTTTTTTCAAAATTTATAAAATTTTATTGAACTTAACAATTTTTGTGCAGTGTCTCGCCACTTTTACTAAATGAGGGGTCAACAATCAATACAAGAGTTACAAACAATGGACATTTTAAGGTTTAAACTGAATTCTTAACCGTTCAAGCAAAGCATTCATTTATGAGCTACTGATGTAGCAGTTTTGCTGCTGCGTAACTACCACAGGGCTTCTTTCCTGCGGTGTAGGAGTGGGTGGTATCATGGTTTAATCGCCATTCTCCTCCTCATCCTCCTCGACCTACTCTTCCTCTCCTTCCTCTTCCGCTTCTCCCTCTGCCTCGTCCACTATGTCCTGAGGTGGTCCTGCAGCCCCCTGTGGCATTTTCTGTCCCCTTCTGATTGCAAAGTTGTGCAACATGCAACACACCACAATGAACTCAGCGACCTGCTCAGGGTGGTAATGTAGGTTGCCTCCAGAGTGATCCAAGCATCTGAAGCACTCCAATTATCTATTGAACGAAATTGCGTGTAGCTAGGTGGCTGTATTTGTAGCAATGCTCGGCACCTGTCTGGGGCTTACGGAGGGGGGGTCAAGAGTCAGGTGGCGAGGCTGTATCCTTTGTCACCAAGCATCCAGCATTGATCTTGTGGCTGACTCTTAGAAGTCGGAGACAGTGCTCTCACGCAAGATGTGCGCATCATGAATGCTCCCTAGAAAATTGGCATTTACTGCCATGATTATTTGCTTGTGGTCGACAACGAGCTGCATGTTCAGCGAGTGGAATCCCTCTCGGTTCCGAAACACCTCTGCATTCTCTAACGGTGCTCGCAGGGTGATGTGCATACAGTCTATTGCATCCTGGACCTTAGGGAAGTTTGCTATTCTCGAGAAACCCAAAGACCTCTCACTTTGTGCCTCCCTGGTCATTGGGAAATTTACAAAGTCAAACCTTCCACGTAAAGCACTTCTGTCACCTGGCAAATGCAGCAACGTGTGGCATGCTGAGAGATGCAGCAAATGTTGCAACCTGATGCCTGAAAGGAGCCCGATGCATAGAATGAAAGTGCCGCAGTCACCTTAACCTCAACGGGCAGTGCAGTCCTGATGGTGCTGGTAGGCTGCAGGTCTCCCTTAATTAGCTGGCATATCTCATTGATGACCTCCTTTCGAAAGTGCAGCCTTCTAACGCACGCTTTATCAGACAAGTCCAGGTATGATCGTTTATCCCTGTAAATGCGTTGGGTGTAAGGTCTCCTCCTCCTCAGCAGTCTGCCACCACTTTGATTGGGCACATAATGCTCTTCGATAAACCTTCTTCCAGCTGTATTCTGCAGCATGTAATTAGTTAGCAGTACTGGCTGAAAAATTACAGGCCCCATTTCTTTAAAAGTCTTCTAAACTTTCAAAACTTATTCACTTTTCCTTCAACAATCATAAAATTAAAGCAGAAACTCTACTATACCTTCAAATTATAAGTATTGATTTGAAACACCCCTAAAATACACTCAAAAATGATTTAAATGCTACCTACAAGTAAAAGCAACCTTTTCTTCAAATACATCAGTTTACAAAATGGCATCCATACCGCTGGGTTAGGGTCAGGTAAGTGCACCTTTTTCAGGGCGGTAGAAAATGCCGGCGGTAATTTGGGCGGTATTTAGCGGCAGGCAACATTATGGACGATATTTGGGTGGTGCACGTCGAAGTGTATGGAAAATTGATTGCAAATGATGGGCGGGCGGTTTTGTTTACCGCCGGTGGTAATAGGCTGCAGAAATTACCGCCGACGGTATATGGTCGGTAAGTGGCCGCAAAAATGGGCGGTATTGAGATAAAAAATGAAAAATGGGCGGTAATCGGGCAGAAAGATGCCGAAAGTGATTCTATAATTGCATATCCAACATGTGCAATCATTGCTTGTCACATAGGACAATCACTACCACTAAGGAACTGATGCGTATACATTCGATCAATTTGCAACATTGTGATAGTAAAACAATTCCCATATCACTACTGTTGTAAATAACTAGGAAAACAACATTTAAAACAACTTGCATTTATATAGCGCCTTTAATGTAGGAAAATGTCTCAAGGTGCTTCACAGAAGCTTAGTCAGGTAAAAAAATTAACTCCAACCCAAAGAAGGGATAGTAGGGAAGACTAAAAGCTTGGTCAAAGAGGTAGGTTTTAAGCAGGCTGTTAAAGGAGGGGAGGTTTAGGAAGGAAATTCCGATACCTAGGGCTTAGATGGTTGGCCTTCAACGGTGGGGCAATGGCAATGGGGATGCATAGGCAAGTTAAAAGATATTTTCAATCATTCGGATTGTTTTCAAAATTATTGTAATTCCACAGCCCTCAGCTTGGGTCATCTTCTTTAATGTTGGCCTGGATTTTTTGGTGGGTATGACGGCATATTCTCAGAGTACACTGTCATACCACCTTTTAAATCCACTGGAAGATCGGGATTTAAGCACATGCGCTAAATCCCGAACTTACGGTCTGTCAATGTACTCGCTAACAGGCCATCTGCTCCCCATCTGAAAATTTAGTTGCTTACACAGAGTTGGGCAATTTGCCCAACAACTGCCCAGCTATTACGTATGGAAATGTTATAGCTGGTGGAAACAGGGCCCAGGGCCTGTTTCCACAGCATTAGCGGATACCCAAGAGGAAAAAAATGCTTTTTAAAAATTAAATGACTTTAAAGCTTTAATGAGAAACAATCCTAGTATATGTTAAAGCAGCAGGTTTTTACAAAGTATTTCATAACTTTCTGCAAAGTATTTGTTTACAAGTCGGAATTATGAGCAATAAATTGAATTCCCACGATAAAAGCTAAATCTGATAGTATTTTAAAGGCTGTAGTATTGAGTATTGTCGTAATTTAAATGAACGAATGACAATCTGTTTTCTTATTGGAGGACCAGGCCTACATGATCCCAGGTACGCTTCCGCACAGGCTGCGTCCCTGGGATCTGTGAGTCATTATGATGCCCTCCATAATGCAATGTCAGACCACAAGTTTTCGTAGGAGGGCCATCATCAGGTAAGCGCGTATTCTTTTCGCAGCTTGGTCATGTACTCTGGAGCTACGCTGGTCCAATATTGAAAGAACATTCTGCTTTAATGTAATAAAAATAGAAATTCTTGCTGGGGGTAAAATGAATAACACACACTTGCAAGAACATAAGAAATAGGAGCAGGAGTAGGCCATTTGGCCCCTCGAGTCTGCTCCGCCATTCAATAAGATCGTGGCTGCTCTGATCTTGGGTTCAGCTCCACTTCCCTGCCCATTCCCCATAACCCTTCACTCCCTTATCGTTCAAAAATCTGTCTATCTCCATCTTAAATTTATTCAATGACCCAGTCTCCACAGCTCTCCGGTGCAGAGAATTCCACAGATTTACAACCCTCAGAGAAGAAATTCTTTCTCATCTCAGTTCTAAATGGGCTACCCCTTATTCTTAAACTATGCTCCCTAGTTCTGGATTCCCCCAAGAGGGAAAACATCCTCTCTACATCTATCTTGTTGAGCCCCCTCAGTATCTTATAGGTTTCAATAAGATCACCTCTCATTTTTCTAAACTCCAATGAGTATCGTCCCAACCTGCTCAACCTTTCTTCATAAATTAACCCCTGCATCTCGGGAATCAGCCTACTGAACCTTCTCTGAACTGCCTCCAAATCAAGTATATCCTTCCTTAAATAAGGAGATCAAAATTGTACGCAGTACTCTAGGTGTAGTCTCACCAATACCGTATACAATTGTAGCAGAACTTCTCTGCTTTTATACTCCATCCTCCTTGCAATAAAGGCCAACATTCCATTTGCCTTCCTGATTACTTGCTGTACCTGCATACTAACATTTTGTGTTTCATACACAAGGACCCCCAGGTCACTCTGTACTGCAGCATTTTGTAATCTCCATTTAAATAATAATTTGTTGTTTTATTTTTCTGCCAAAGTGGATAACCTCACACTTTACCACATTATACTCCATCTGCCAAATATTTGCCCACTCACTTAGCCTGTCTATATCCCTTTGCAGTTTCTCCTCACAACTTGCTTTCCCATCCATTTTGTATCATCAGCAAACTTGGCTACATTACACTTGGTCCATTCACCCAAGTCATTAATATAGATTGTAAATAGTTGAGGCCCCAGCACTGATCCCTGTGGCACCCCACTATTACCGTTTTCCAACCGGAAAATGACCCATTTAGCCCGACTCTCTGTTTTCTGTTAGTTAACCAATCCTCTTTCCATGCTAATATATTATCCCTAACCCCGTGAGCTCTTATCATGTGCAGTAACCTTCTATGTGGCATCTTATCGAGTGCCTTCTGGAAATCCAAATACACCACATCCACTGGTTCCCCCTTATCCACTGGTCCCCCCTTATCTACCCTGCTCATTACATCCTCAAAGAACTCCAGCAAATTTGTCAAACATAATTTCCCTTTCATAAAACCATGCTGACTCTGCTTGACTGCATTATGATTTTCCAAATGTCCTGCTACTACTTCCTTAATAATGGACTCCAGCATTTTCCTAACAACAGATACTAGGCTAATTGGTCTATAGTTTCCTGTGTTACATTTGCGGGTTTCCAATCCGCTGGGACCTCTCCAGACTCCATGGAATTTTGGTAGATTGCAACCAATACATCCACTATCTTTGCAGCCATTTCTTTTAAGATGCTAGGATGCAGACCATCAGCTTTAGTGAGAGTGATTGTTTTAAGTCCGCCCCCCACCCCCCCGCACCCTATGGCACCTTGATTACCTATTATAGAGATGTTTTTAGTGTCTTCTACCGTGAAGACTGATACAAAATATTTGTTCAAAGTCTCTGACATTTCCCTGTTCCCCATTATTAATTTCCCAGTCTCATCCTCTAAGGGACCAATGTTAACTTTAGCTACCCTCTTTCTTTTAAAAAATCTGTAGAAACACTTACTATCTGTTTTTATATTTCTTGCTAATTTACTCTCATAATCCATCTTCTCTCTTTGTTATTTTTTTAGTCGTCCTTTGCGAGTTTTTAAAAAATTCCCAATCCTCTGTCCTCTCACTAATCTTGACAACATTGTATGCCATTGTTTTCAACTTGATACCACCCTTTACTTCCTTAGTTAGCCACAGATAGTTATCCCTTCTCTTAAAGTCTTTCCTTCTCATTGGAATATATTTTTGTTGAGAGTTATGAACTATCTCCTTAAATGTCTGCCACTGCTCATCAACTGTCTTACACTTTAATCTATTTTCCCAGTCCACTTTAGCCAACTCTGCCTTCTTACCTTTGCAATTGGCTTCATTTAAGATCAGGACACTGGTTTGAGACCCAACTTTCTCACCCTCCAACTGTATTTGAAATTCAACCATGCTATGATCATTCTTGCCTAGAGGATCCTTTACTAGGAGTCCAGTTATTAATCCTGTCTCATTACACAGTACCAGATCTTAGATAACCTGCTCCCTGATTGGTTCCACAATGTACTGTACAAGGAAACCATCCTGAATACACTCTGTGAACTCTTCCTCAAGGCTACCTTGACAATTTGATTTGTCCAATCAATATGAAGATTAAAATTCCCATGATTATTGCCGTACCTTTCTTAAATTATGTGTGTGTCTGTGTGTGTATGTTTCTTGATTTCTTGATTTCTTCTTGATTTATACTCTGTCCAATAGTGTAGCTACTGTTAGGGGGCCTATAGACTACACCCAGCAGTGACTTCTTCCACTTATTATTTCTTATCTCCACCCAAACTGATTCTAAATCTTGATCTTCTGAGTCAATATCAATTCTCACTACTGCACTGATCTCATCCTTTATTAACAGAGCTAACCCACCTCCTTTTCCTTTCTGTCCATTCTTCCGAATTGTCAGATACCCCTGAATATTCAGTTCCCTGCCTTGGTCACTTTGCAACCATGTCTCTGTAATGGCTATCAGATCATACCCATTTATATTTATTTGTGCCGTCAACTCATCTATCTTGTTATGAATGCTGCATGCATTCAGATAAAGAGCTTTTAATTTTGCCTTTTTACCATTTTTCCCTGCTTTGACCCCAGTTTCTGATACACTCTTATTTTTATACATTCTATGCCTTCCTGTCACACTCTGGTTATCATTTCCCCCATCGCTACCCTACTCAATTGCCTTCTCCTTTCTCGTTGACTTTTTACATTTCCACTCACCTGAACCCTCCCCCGCACTATTTAGTTTAAAGCCCTCTCTACAGCCTTGATTATTCAATTTGCTGGGACACTAGTCCCAACCTGGTTCAAGAGAAGCCCGACCCAACAGAATAGCTCCCTCTTACCCCAGTACTGGTGCCAGTGCGCCAGGAATTGAAACCCATTGCTCCCACACCAGTCTTCGAGCCACGCGTTCATCTCTCTGATCTTATTTACCCTACGCCAGTTTTCTCATGGCTCAGGTAGTAATCCAGAGATTATTACCTTTGGTGGTTCTGCTTTTTAAATTTAGTCCCTAGCTGTTCATACTCCCTCATCAGAACCTCTTTCCTTGTTCTACCTATGACCCCAGTTTCTGATACACTCTATGTCATTGGTACCTACGTGGACCACAACAACTGGATCTTCCCCCTCCCACTCCAAGTTCCTCTCCAGCCCAGAGGAGATGTCCTTAACCCTGGCACCAGGCAAGCAATACAGCCTTCGGGACCCATGCTCTTGGCTGCAGAGAACAGTATCTATCCTCCTAACTATACTGGCCCCTACCACTATAGCATTTCTTTTTACTCCCCTCCTCCCTACTTGAATGGCCCCCTGTACCATGGTGCTGTGTGCTGTGGTCAATTTGCTCATCCTTCCTGCTCTTGTCCGCACAGGGAGTAGGAGCCTCGAACCTGTTGGACAAGAGCAAGTGCTGAGGCTCCTCCATCACTACTTCCTGGGTCCCGTACCTGCCTCACTCGCAGTCACACCCTCCTGTTCTTGACCACATACCAAATTTGAATTATTTAACCTAAGAGGTATGACTGCTTCCTGGAACACAGCGTCCAGTTAATTCTCCCCCTCCCTGATGTGTTGCAGTGTTTGAAGGTCAGACTCCAGGTCATCAACACGGAGCCGAAGTTCCTTGAGCAGCCAACACTTACTGCAGATGTGGTTGCCATGGACCTCAATGGTGTCCACCAAATCCCACACGCAGCAGCAGTAACACATCGCCTCCTGTGCCATCTCTAATGTATTTAATTAATTAAGTTTGCAAGTTTTGAATGCTTAGTTTTAATCCCAGTTCTTAATTTAAACCAATGTGCAAGAAAAGAGCAAAAAACTGACCAATCAATCACTTCCCCGCTTTCCTGTGACGTCACACTTTGATTCTTTTTACTTCTTATCCTCCCAGGACAGTTGGTGCTGTTTGGGCTAGCTCTTTTTGTACTCCCCATTGGGCTGCTACTCTCTCACGCTGTGTGAGCTCCGGTGATCTGCACAGATCTCCCTTTTCTTCATTGCAACAGTGACTACGCTTCAAAAGTACTTTCATTGGCTTTAAAGTGCATTGAGACGCCTGGTGGTCATGAAAGGCGCTATATAAATCCAAGTCTTTCCTTCAAGTCTTTCTTTCAAACTAACAGTTAATGGATTTCACTGATGTTGATGTTATAAGCATCAGTTTTCACACAAAAAACACTAGCTTGATAGCTTGGCCCTGATTTTAACTCACCCCACCTGGGGGAAACTCCTTTCCTGCCCCGATCAGACCCCAAGCCAGCAGATTGGGCTCCAATCTTGGCTGCTCCTCTTGTAGGCAGAGATGGGAGTTCTGGATCCTGGCTGATTTTCATTCCCCTCTAGGTGTCTTGCACTATCTGTACCCGTGTCGCCCAATGCAAACAAAGCCCGACGAAATTTCAAAATAGAAAATGCTGGAAACACTCAGCAGATCTGGCAGCATCTGTGGAGGTACAGGGTTAATGTTTCAGGTCGTATCCTTGACCTGAAACTTTAACTCTGTTTCTTGTCCACAAACGTGATATATATATATTTCCAAGTTGAGATGGTGTGTGACTTGGAGGGGAACCTGGATGTGATGGTGTTCCCATTCGTCTGCTGCTCTTGTCCTTCTAGGCAGTAGAAGTCACGGGTTTGAGAGGTGCAGCCACAGTGTTGGTGGAGGGAGTGAATGTTTAACATGTTGAATGGGGTGCCAATCAAGCGGACTGCTTTGTCCTGGATGCTGTCAAGCTTCCTGAGTGTTGTTGAAGCTGCTCTCATCCAGGCAAGTGAAGTGTATTCCATCACACACCTGACTTGTGCCTTGTAGATGGTGGAAATACTTTGGGGAGTCATTAGGCGAGACTCTCACCACAGAATACCCAGCCTCTGATCTGCTCTTGTTGCCGCAGTACATATGTGGCTAGTCCAGTTAAGTTTCTGGTCAATGGTGACCCCCTAGGATGTTGATGGTGGGGAATTCAGTGATGGTAATGCCGTTTAATGTCAAGGGGTGGTGGTTGGAGTTGGAGACGGTCATTGCCTGGCACTTGTGCAGCATTAATGTTACTTGCCACTTATCAGCGCAAGCCTGAATGTTGTCCAGATCTTGATGCATGTGGGTATGGACTGCTTCATTGGCCCCAAGTTTCCACATGATTTGCTCCTGATTTTTAGGAGCAACTGGTGTAGAATGGAGTATCTTAGAAATCGGAATTCTCGTCATTTAGTTTGCTCCAGTTCTAGTCAGTTAGAACAGTTTCACTTTGGAACAGAACTTTTTTTTCAAAAGGGGGCGTGTCCGGCCACTTACGCCTGTTTTCAAAGTTTCGTCAGTGAAAACTTACTCCAAACTAACTTAGAATGGAATAAGTGAAGATTTTTGTACGCTTGAAAAAACCTTGTCTACACTTTAGAAAATCAGGCGTAGGTTACAAATCAGGCATAGGGAATGGTGGCGGGGGGGGGTGGTTTAAAGGGAAGTTTACAAACATCAAACACTTCAGTTTTACAAATAAGGAGCCATCATCAATAATAAATGATAAATACATCAATAAATCAACCAATAAATCAATCAAAAAAAATTAATAAGAAATAATTTTTTTTTTAAATCAATAAATAAAACATTTTCTACTTACCGACTGCAGCACCGGGAGCCCTCCAACAGCGTGCTGGGATGCCCCCCCCCCCCCACCCCCCAGTGTGTCTCTGTCAGTGTCTCTATCTCTCTGTCTATCTGTGTGTGTCTCTCATTCTCTGTCTGTCAGTGTCTGTGTTTCTGACAGCGAAGAGAGGGGGGGAGCAGAGGGAGGAAAGGGGGAGGGATGGGGGAGAAGGGGGAGGGATGGGGAAGAAGGGGGAGGGGGGGAGGGATGGGGGAGAAGGGGGGGGGAGAAGGGGGGAGGGGGGAGAAGGGGATAAAGGGGAGAAGGGGAAAAGGAGATGGGGGGGGAAAGGAGATGGGGGGAGGAGATGGGGGGGGAGGAGATGGGGGGTGGGAGGGGGGAGCGGGAGTCGGGTCCAGTCAGGGGGGGAGGGGGAGCGGGAGCAGGAGTCGGGTCGGGACTGCGCCGTTCTAGGCGCGGCTCGAAACTTGGGCCCATAATCTGGGGAGTGGTGAATGGCACTGAACACTGTGCAATCATCAGCGAACATCTCCACTTCTGACCTTATGATGGAGAGAAGGTAATTGATGAAGCAGCTGAAGATGGTTGGGCCCAGGACACTGCCCTGAGAAACTCCTACAGCAATATCCTGGAGCTGAGATGATTGGTCTCCAATAACCACAACCATCTTCCTTTGTGCTTGATATGACTCCAGCCAGTGGAGATTAATCCCTGATTCCCATTGACTTTAATTTTACTAGGACTCCTTGATGCCCACTCGGTCAAATGCTGCTTTGATATCAAGGGCACTCAATCGCATCACAGCTCTGGAATTAAGCTCTTTTGTCCATGTTTGAACCAAGGCAATAATGAGGTCTGGATCCCTGTGGTCCTGGCAGAAACCAAACTGAGTATTGGTGAGCAGGTTATTGGAGAATAAGTATCGCTTGATAGCACTGTCGGCGACATCTTCCATCACTTTGCAGATGATTGAGAGTAGACTGGCAGTAATTGGCCAGATTGGATTTGTTCTGCTTTTTGTGGACAGGACATACCTGGGCAATTTTCCACATTGTCGGGTGGATGCCAGTGTTGTAGCTGTACTGGAACAGCTTGGCTAGAGGCGCGGCTACTTCTGGAGCACAAGTCTTCACCACGACAGCTGGGATGTTGTCGGAGCCCATAGCCTTTGCTGTGAACAGCGCTCAAGCGTTTCTTGATATCTCATAGAGTGAATTGAATTGGCTGAAAACTGGCTACTGTGATGGTGGGGACCTCACAAGGAGGCCGAGAGGGATCATTCCCTCGGCACTTCTGGCTGAAGATGGTTGCTTCAGCCTTGACGTTCGGGCTCCACCATCATTGAGGATGGAGATATTTATGGAGCCGGAGAAGTTGAGGGTGGTGTTGACTTTGACAGCCACTGGTGAGGCATGACCACCAGGTCCTCTGGGCAGCAGGTCTTCTTCCAGCAACCTACAAATGCCTGCCATGACCTGGTGCTTCCTGATGCACTGCTGTTCAGTCATGTCCAGGAAGTTCATCCTCTGACTGTATACCCTGTGTTGGGGGTATCGCCTCCGGCAAGGTGCACCTCTGTGCTGATCCCCTCTCTCCTGTGAAGCATCAGGATGGTGAGGAGTAGGCTGCTGGTGTTGTTGCTGCCGCTGCTGGTGTTGGGACTCATCTTGGTTCAAATCTGATAGATGCCAGGTAAAGTAGAGATCAGAGGCCCAATCCTCCAGTGTAGTGAGAGTGATTAGCAATGTGGTGAGAGTGGCTTCCGAGGTTGCAGAAATCACCTAAAAACTCCTGAAAGCAAAATCTTTGCACAAACTGATGTCAGCAAGAGCCTTTCCCAAGACAAGGAAGCAGCTGTAAGCTGTGTGTATTTATGTTATTGTTCCAGCTGTCACTGAATGAAATAGGACAATGGCCACTGAGCTCCCACCTCCCCTTCACAGGCGAGCTTCCCGAGGTCTGTGAATCCTGCGCACAACCAGTTAAAGTTGAAGCCTCACATTAAAAAGCTGTTTAAATGAGCAGTTTACTTCCTCAATGAGGTCGTCCGCCTCTCCTGAGCAGATCTGTGGCATGCTATGAAACACATCCCAGTTAAATGTGGAAGTCGGCGGGATGACCGCGGGTTCCCAACAAACTGTCATTTTCAGCGCTTTTAACCTTCGACCTGCTCCCAAACCTGCATGCTCTGCAATGTGGAAGTTCTGGCCACCATCTCGGTTACTCCTAATAGAGTTTATGTACAGTTAAAAGGAAAATTACTTGATATAGATAGTAGAATTTTCATTTTTAGGTGCTCATAGAATCAATGTAAATCCATTTTTTATTAGTCTGATATTTCTTTTCTTTGAATATTTGAAGGTTTCATTTAGTTAGTTTAATACGGACAAATATTTATGTGGCTTCAATAATGAACTATTGGTGAACCACCCCACCCCATCCCTCCTTATTCACATTCAGTGGGAACAAAACTCAGCCCATGTAGGAATAAATGTTACTCACAGTGAAGAGCTAAACACTAATTCTAACAGATCATCCCAGGTTCTCGCCATAGCCCCACTGCCAAGTCATAAAACTGAGTTTCAAACATCGTTCTATGACTAACTGTTGATTCCAAAAATAGTCAGAAAAATTTGTATCTACTGCTCCACTCTGGCCACAAAAATACATGTAATTTATTGATATTTGCTTTTATACTGACATGAAATATACATCAGCTTTATGCCACAGACTTGAATCTTTGCTTTCTTTAAAAATGCTATTAAAATGTAAAAATGAAAATTGCAGAGAAAGGATACGTTTTGAAAAACGTAAGGATGAAGGCCAAAACGAAGCCCTGCAGCTTTAAAGAAAACTTTTGAAATTTAGATTGATGGCGGATGTCTCTGGTGTTATAAAATATTAAAGGAACACTTCACACTCCCCTTAGCTTTTAGTTTAAAAGTAAATTATTTTATTGAATGACTACCAATACTACTGCAGGTGCATGCTATTCTCTAGATAATGTAATCTTTACTAAAGTAATACAGAGATTTTAACAACATACAATGTATTCCCCCTACAAAAGTGATGTTGCATGCTAAGTAGTTTCACTGATGGCCATTTAAAATTCTGGACTTTAGATTTCTGTGGTATTTAACAAACATATCTTTGATATATTAAATAAAAGTAACAAATGCAAATATTTTTGAATAATTCATTATTTGAACGCTTGCCCCCACCTCTATGTTCCTCTATGCAATGTGCTGCAGTGTCATTTCCCGTGTAATCCTGTGTATTTCACAAGATGTTCCTGGAGTAGTTATCTTCTCAACATGGGAATAATGAAAGGATGCTTGCAAAAAGTCCAATCATAATTTGCAACAATATGGGCCCAAGTTTCTACACGATAAAAAATGGGCACCCCTCCGAGCTGGGCGCCCATTTTTCGCGCCTAAAACGGCGGCGGAAAAAAAACTCGCAATTCTGGAGCGTTCTGCAGCTCCTTGTCTGTTTGGCGCGGCGCCCAGGGGGGCGGAGCCTACACTCGCGCCGATTTTGTAAGTGGGAGGGGGCGGGTACTATTTAAATTAGTTTTTTCCTGCCAGCAACGCTGCGCGTGCGCGTTGGGAGCGTTCGCGCATGCACAGTGTGAGGAAAACATTGGCACTCGGCCATTTTTGTAGTTCTTTGTAGCTGTTTAATTTTTGAACATTTTTTAACAAAAGCACATTGCCATCAGCACATCAGCACTTGCAGCCTTCTCACTGTCTCCTTCCCCCCTCCCCCATGGGAAGAACGGGCGCCTCCTCCCCCCCCCCGCGGGAAGAACGGGCACCTCCTTCCCCCCCCCCGCGGGAAGAACGGGCGCCTCCTCTCCTTCCCCCCCGCGGGAAGAACGGGCGCCTCCTCCCCCGCCCCCCACGGGAAGAACGGGCGCCTCCTCCCCCCCCACGGGAAGAACGGGCGCCTCCTCCCCCCCCCGCGGGAAGAACGGCCGCCTCCTCTCCCCTCCCCCCCCCCCGCGGGAAAGAACGGCCGCCTCCTCCTCCCCCCCCCCTCCCGCGGGAAGAACGAGTGCCTCAGGCTGACTGCAGCATTCTCCGTACCTGAAGCACTTTCACACAGGTAGGAAGATGGTTTATTTAATCTTTTCTTTGCTTATAAATGTTTATTCAGGTTGGATTTATTTGTATAATATTTGTAGAAGTGTAAATAAGGATTTATTGTAGAATTTAATGACTTCCCTCCCCCCCCTCCCCCCCCACCTCGTTCTGGACACCTAATTTGTAACCTGCGCCTGATTTTTTAATGTGTAGAACAGGTTTTTTCAGTTCTACAAAAATCTTCACTTGCTCCATTCTAAGTTAGTTTGGAGTACGTTTTCACTGTGGAAACTTTGAAATCAGGCGTCAGTGGCCGGACACGCCCCCTTTTGAAGAAAAAATTCTGTTCTAAAGTAGAACTGTTCTACCTGACTAGAACTGCAGAAAAAAAAATGTGGAGAATTGTGATTTCTAAGATAGTCCATTCTCCACCAGTTGCTCCTAAAAATCAGGCGCAAATCATGTGGAAACTTGGGCCCAATAAATCTGCAAAAACTGTCAAGCAGCTCCTCTCACTAGGGAAGGGGAAGGAGCTTTCTGAAGCTGGGATAACTTTTGAATTTTGGTCTTTTACCAAAGACTGTTGAAGTAAATTGATACTGTTCCCCACCCCCTCGCTGTTTGATGCTTGTAAATGCAGTGGAATCACATTCATCAAATTCTGATGGCATGACCCACTTCCTGTAAACATTGAGACAATTACAGTTGTGTACAGAATTACAAAAGGGTAAAATTCAACACAAATGGCATTGTGGGACCTACTGATCGCTTACAACTTGGTGTTTGGTGTGACAATATTTAGTGGAGTGAGATTTGTGTGCAATTTCCTGTAATTTTTTAATGCTGAATATTATAAAGGAGAAACATAGAAATTTTAGTTGAGGAAGAGGCCATCTTGCCTGTGGTAAAGTTAGGCCCCTTTCAGGACTAATGTTAGTCCAATTTTCCTGATTATTCCCCAAAGCCTTCATCTTTAAGCAATCATCCAGTACCTGTTTGAAAGCTGCAATTGATTTAGCATTGATCACCACTCATGAAAAAGCATTCCACATTCTGATAACGCTGCATGTAATAGTTTTTACTAATCCCTTCTTTATGGGCCCAAATTTGCCCAGGAGTTGCTCTGTTTTTTTTTTGGAGCAACTTGATTTTTCTGGAGTATCTTAAAAATCCCCATTCTGCACATTTAATTTGCGCCAGTGTAAGTGAGTTAGTTAGAATTTTTTTAATTTAGTTTAGTTTTGTTCAAAAGGGGGCGTTACCAGCCACCTACGCCTGTTTTGGCCATTTAAGCCAAATAGTTGATCCAAAGTAACTTAGGCCAGCGTATGTGGCCGCACACACAACCCTTGCGGAGAGTTAAGAAATCAGCGCAGGTAGCCAGAGATGGGGGGGAGGAAGGGAAGCACAGAGGACCTTGCAAAGCATTAAACACCTTCTCAACAACATTCCTGAGCATAAAAACTATCAATAATAAATTTTTTAAAAATAAATAAATAAAAAATAAAACTTAAGTCCTACCTTCCTAACTCGGGCCTGGGAAGTCAGCGGGCTGGCCAGTGCGAAAGGCCACTCGGCCGGGGATAGGTGCGGTGGGTGGGAAGCCCAGGCAGGAGAGCAGTGAACTGGCCACACATGCAAGAAGCAGCAGGCTGGGCTCGCAGAAGGAGGCTGCAGGAAGGAACTTAAAGGGGGGCTGGCAGGAGGGCTATACGTTGTGGGCTGGGATGATCCAAAGGCAATTCACACTGTTTCCTTCACCAAGGTTTGCTCTGCTTTTGCATTAGCTAGTCCACATTTTACCTTTAGGTCTAGTGACAACATTAAGTACCTCCAGGCCAAGTATCACTTGATCAACCTACATAATTGACCCAACAATGCACCTCAACTACATCTTCAAGCAGGTTTCATCGCAGTGCAGGTTTCCATGTCCCACGTTTGCAGTCTTGATAGTTTCTAAATGAGTCTGACAGTTATCTCTATTTCGGATAGATGAGCTCATTTTATGCTGTAAGCTCATTTCCACTGAGAACAGGACTGAAACTATCCATGAGTCTTTCACTTGATTTTCTTCATAACTGACAGAGGCGAATTATCACTCACTCTCCCGAAGACGGGAAGGCAGCGGCCGGCCTGTACAGAGGCCACTCGGCCCGGCATAGAGGCGGGACGCGTTGGGTCCCATGCTGCAGGCA
This sequence comes from Pristiophorus japonicus, assembly GCF_044704955.1. Taxonomy (NCBI): domain Eukaryota; kingdom Metazoa; phylum Chordata; class Chondrichthyes; family Pristiophoridae; genus Pristiophorus; species Pristiophorus japonicus. Next base: position 246,483,325 of record NC_091978.1, on the reverse strand, counting down.
CGCATCAACATCATCTTGGGAGGAGCTACTGCGCATGTGCGAACACTCTACTGCGCATGCGGACAGCTGCCGGCACTCTTTTAGGCGCAGGGCCCTAGCTCTGTCCCCCACGGTGATTGCCACACCACACCAAGCACTAGGACGGTCCACAGAGCAGGGAGAATACGGCGATATATTTTCAGCACCGTTTTGAGAGCAGAAAGTCGGCATACCTCAGGTAAGACCAGAGGATCAAATTTGGGCCCTGTGTTGTCTCTGCACTGTACTATAAAGTCACACGAGGCATATACTGCAGACAAGGTCACTACATGACCTGCACCTTTATTCCCAGGACCAAGGAGTGCTTAGCCTGCATGGAACCTCCCTTTAAGTACCTGGTTGACTAGGTGAGGAGTGTCTCCCACAAGTTCACCCCCTGTGGTCAAGGTGTGTATTTCATAGTTGTATACAGTGTACAGTGTTGTTACATATTGGTTACAGTTATGTGAAGGTTACAAACATGACATCACCTCCCTCTTAATGTCTTTGGGTCAAAGATTGAGTCTTTCAGGCAGTCGACGCTCTATCGTGGAGCGCCGCAGTTGTGACTCTGGTGGTTGAGCCGTGTCGCCTGAGTTGGTTCCGGCCTGTCCAGGCTGGCTGCAGGGGCTGTGCATGCTGTTGAATGTCCTTGTTGCTCGTTCACTGGCAGTGGTGTGGTTGACATCCCATGGTCTTCTTCAGGTTCCTCAGTGTCCATGCTGAACCTTTTCTTTACATGGTCCAGATGTTTGCGGCATATCTGCCCATTGTTTAGTCTGACCACTATGACCTATTCCCCTCTTTGCCTATTACAGTGCCCTCAAGCCACTTGGGTCCCAATGCATGATTGAGAACGAATACAGGGTCATTGATTTCTATGCATCTCCCCACTGAGTTACAATCATGGCACTCGATTTGGGACTGGCGCTTGCCCTCAACAATGTCCGACAGAGCAGGAGGAATGAGGGACAGACGTGTTTTGAGCGTGCGTTTCATGAGTAGTTCCGCGGGCAGGACTCCCGTGAGCGAATGCAGACGGGACCTATAGGCCAGCAGGAGGCGCGATAGGCGGTACTGAAGAGAGGGTCCTTGAATCCGGAGCATGCCCTGTTTTCTGATTTGAACCATACATTCCACCTGGCCATTGGAAGCCGGCTTGAACGGTGCTGTCCTGATGTGTTTGATACCATTACCCGACATAAACTCCTGGAATTCATAGCTAGTGAAACACGGGCTATTGTCGCTAACCAGAGTGGGGCCTCCCTGGGGGCATTTCCCAGCTGAGAACACGTCATGCACCTGCGAACACAGTGTTCCAGGTCTGAGTCAATTCCCGGCCACCATACATGCGACTGGGCAATGGCCTTCATTAGCACGATGCCTGGGTGCTCGCTGTGGAGTTCCCTGATGAACGCTTCCCTTCCTTTCTTGGGCATGACTACCCGGCTGCCCCATAGTAGGCAGTCGGCTTGGATGGAGAGCTCGTCCATCCGTCTGTGAAACGGTCTGACCTCCTCGGGGCACGCTCCATGTGCAGGCGCCCAATCCCCAGTTAGGACACATTTCTTTATCAGTGATAGGAGGGGATCTCTGTTGGTCCAGATTTTGATCCGGCGGGCTGTGATGGGGGAGCCTGCAGTGTCGAAAGCCTCAATGGCCATGACCATCTCCGCGCTTTGCTCCGACGCCCCCTCGGTGGTCGTCAGTGGGAGCCTGCTGAGCGCATCAGCGCAATTTTCGGTGCCTGGCCAGTGCCAGCGTGAGAGCTCATCGCTGTATGCGAGCTGACGCATTGGCATTGACAGCCTTGCTGTCGGACAACAGGGATATTAACGGCTTGTGGTCCGTTTCTAACTCGAACCTTCTGCCAAAAAGGTACTGGTGCATCTTTTTTACCCCATAGACACATGCGAGTGCTTCCTTTTCAACTATCCCATATCTCCGTTCTGCCTGGGAGAGCGACCTGGAGGCATAAGCCACAGGTTGATGTTGGCCCTCATCATTACTCTGCTGCAACACACACCCAACCCCATAGGATGATGCATCACACGTTAAATCCAGTTTCTTACAGGGGTCGTGCAAGGTCAACAGCTTATTAGAACAAAGCAGGTTCCGCGCCCGATTGAAAGCCCGTTCTTGACAGTCCCCGCAAAACCATTCGCAACTCTTACGCAAGAGCACGTGTAGTGGCTCCAACAATGTGTTTAAGTTCGGCAGAAAGTTCCCGAAGTAGTTTAAGAGTCCCAAGAATGACCGCAACTCCGATGTGTTGCCGGGCCGGGACGCACGACGGATCACTTCCGTTTTGGATTCGGTAGGCCAGATCCCGTCTGCGGCAACCCTCTTGCCCAAAAACTCGACCTCTGGGGCCAAAAACACACACTTGGGCTTCTTTAGTCACAAGCCTACTCGGTCCAGTCGACGTAGCACCTCCTCCAGGTTGTAGAGGTGTTCCTCGGTGTTTCGACCCGTGATTAGGATGTCATCTTGGAATACGATTGTGCCAGGAATGGATTTAAGCAAGCTTTCCATGTTCCTCTGGAAGACTGTGGCCGCTGAACGAATGCCAAACGGACACCTGTTGTAAACAAATAGCCCCTTGTGCGTCGTGATGGTGGTTCGTAGCTTGGATTCTTCGGCCAGTTCCTGGGTCATGTAGGCTGAAGTGAGGTCCAACTTGGTGAACAGCTTGCCACCTGTCAGCATGATAAAAAGGTCCTCCGCTCTCGGAAGCGGGTATTGGTCCTGTAGTGACACTCAGTTGATGGTGGCCTTGTAGTCGCCACAAATCCTGACCGACCCATCCGCTTTAAGGACAGGGACGATGGGGCTTGCCCAGTCACTGAATTCAACAGGCGATATTATGCCCTCCCTTAGCAGCCTGTCCAACTCACTTTCAATTTTCTCACGCATCACATACGGCATGGCTCTGGCTTTGTGTTGCACTGGTCTGGCGTCCGGGGTGATGTGTATCACTACTTTGGTGCCCTTGAAGGTCCCGACCCCAGGTTGAAATAGTGATTCGAATTTCTGTAGAACCTGTGAGCATGAACTTCGCTCCACAGATGAAATGGCATGCACATCCCCCCATTTCCAGTTCACCTCGGCTAGCCAGCACCTCCCCAAAAGCGCAGGACCATTCCCCGGGACAATCCAGAGTGGCAGCCGGTTCTCTGATCCATTATGTGTGACCACCAAATTTGCACTGCCGAGCACTGGGATGATCTCTTTGGTGTACGTTCGTAATTGCGTCTCAATGCGTTCTAGTTTGGGTCTGCTAGCTTTGAGTGGCCATAGTCTTTCGAATTGTTGAACACACGTAAGCGACTGGCTAGCTCCTGTGTCCAGCTCCATGCGTACTGGGATGCCATTTAATAGAACTTTCATCATCATAGGCGGCGTTTTAGTGTATGAGCTGTGGATGTCTGCCACGTGAACCCGCTGGACTTCAGCGTCCATGGCTGTGCCCCAAGCATCCAACTGCCTTGCAGACTCTTCGTCTGGTTCCTCTGCCTCGTAAACTAACCTCGCTACGGGTTTTCTGCACATTCTGGCTAAATGTCCCTTGAAATTGTAGCTTCTGCAGATAAAATATTGAAACCTGCAGGTTTTTGCATTGTGTCTGCCCCCGCACCTCCAGCATGAGCTGAGATTGTTGTGGACAAAGCGACTGTTACCAGGCATTCCTCTCTGATTGTCTCTTTTATTATTCCTGATCACTCTGTTGCTGTGTGTCAATGGTCCCATCCCGGGACACATTGTCCCTTGTGATGGTGTGAATTGCCGATCCTCCTGCCATTGTCTCTGTTGCTGTCCCACCCTGGAATCTGTTGCTGCCTGGGCGGTGTCGAATTGTCCTTGCCTGCCTGCCTGGGCGGTGTCGAATTGCCCTTGCCTGCCTGCAGGGTTCTGTATCGCTTTTACAACATTAACTCCCTGGTTCATCGCCACGTTGAAACCAGGGCTGCTCATATAAATTATCTTGGTCTCCTCTTCCCCTGCCATGAAGGTCTGAGCTATCAAAGCTGCCCTCTCCAAAGTCAAGACCTTGGTCTCAATAAGCTTCCTGAGAATCCCGGCATGACCAATGCCCTCAATGAAGAAATCCCTTAACATCTCCCCCCTGCAGGCATCTGTGAACTTACTCTGTAGCCAAACGCCAAAGGTCTGCAACGAAGTCCGGTATGCTTTGTCCCTCCCGACGTCTGTTTGAATAGAATCGCTGTCGGGCCATGTGTACGCTGCTCGCCAGTTTGAGATGCTCACCGATCAGTTTACTGAGCTCCTCAAAGGTTTTGTCCGCCGGCTTCTCAGGTGTGAGCAGGTATTTCATCAGCACGTATGTCTTAGGCCCACAGATGGTCAGTAGATGCACCCTTCGCTTGGCGGCTGCTGCCTCTCCCAGCCAGTCCTTCATGACAAAGCTCTGCTGGAGCCTCTCAACAAAATCATCTCAGTCCTCACCAACACAGTACCTTTCATCTGTGCTATCGGTGGCCATTCTCGTGAGTCGTTGATTCCCGTTTCCCGTCGCCAAATGTGTGTCTCTGCACTGTACTATAAAGTCACACGAGGCATATACTGCAGACAAGGTCACTACATGACCTGCACCTTTATTCCCAGGACCAAGGAGTGCTGAGCCTGCGTGAAACCTCCCTTTAAGTACCTGGCTGACCAGGTGAGGAGTGTCTCCCACAAGTTCTCCCCCTGTGGTCAAGGTGTGTATTTCACAGTTGTATACAGTGTACAGTGTTGTTACATATTGGTTACAGTTATGTGAAGGTTACAAACATGACAGGCCCTATGTATTTAGTGCTTATCTTGAGATCACGACCTCTCGAGTCTTTAATATTCTTACCACTGGAAATAATCCATGCTTATCTTGTCTATTCCTTTTATCGTGCTGAACACCTCGAACAAATCCCCTTTGGTCTTCACAAAGAATGCAGCCCTAGTTGCTCTAGCCTCTAGCCTTTCATTTTAACTCAGATACCTCATTCCTGAAGTTATCCTGGTAAAGCAATGTTGTACATTCTCCAGGACTATTTTATCCCTCCTGCAGTGAGGAATCCAAAACTGCAGACAGTATTCCAGATGTAGCTTAACCATCATTTTGTACTTTCCTAGCCTGTTTATGTCCTTCTACAAGAGCCATTCTTCACAGGGAATGCTGGTCACAAAATTATGGGCCTGAAATCCCTTATTATCTGTCTATCAATTTAAATGGACAGAAAACCAGATTTTGGGCCTGTGGTTTCTCAACTAGTTCTCCCTGCAAATACTCCTCTTCATCAGGAACACCTGGCTGAGGATTCAATTTTTTATAATCTGCTGAATTCTTCCTGGCAGTTTGCTACTTCTCCCAGTTTGGTATCATTAGCAAACTTTGATAGCCATCACTTTATGTCTCAATCTAGGTCATTTTTTAAATTCGTTGCTGGGATGTGGGCGTCGTTGGCAAGGCTGGAATTTATTGCCCATCCCTAATTGCCCTTGAGAAGGTGATGGTGAGGCGCCTTCTGGAACTGCTGCAGTCCGTGTGGTGAAGGTACTCTCACAGTGCTGTTAGGTAGAGAGTTCCAGGATTTTGACCCAGAGACAATGAAGGAACAGCGATATATTTCCAAGTCAGGATGGTGTGTGACTTGGAGGGCAACTTGGAGGTGATGGTGCTCCCATGTCCTTCTAGGTGGTAGAGGTCACGGGTTTGGGAGTTACTGTCAAAGATGCTGCAGTGCATCTTGTAGATGGTATACACTGCAGTTACGATGCGCTGGTGGTGGAGGGAGTAAATGTTTAAGTTGGTGGATCGGGTGCCAATCAAGTGGGTTGCTTTGTCCTGGATGGTGGCAAGCTTCTTGAGTGTTGTTGGAGCTGCACTCATCCAGGCAAGTGGAGAGTATCCCATCACACTTGTGATCTGTGCCTTGTATTCAAAAATTCAACTTGTAGGGTATGACATGGTAGTCATTGCTGAGACTTGGCTGCAAGACAGTCAGGACTGGGAACTAAATATACCAGGTTATGGTAAAGGGGGAAGAGTAGCCTTAGTAATTAAGGATGAAATCACTTCAATGATAAGAGAGAATATAATGAGAGATAAGAAGGCAGTGGAGACTTTATGGATAGAATTAAGAAATAGGAAAGGATTTAAAAGTGTAGTGCGAGTTGTGTATAGGCCCCCTGGCAGCAGCTGTGAAGTGTTAGATTGAATAAATGCAGAAATTAGACACACATAGTAGTCAGTGTGGTTTTACTGGGGGGTTTTAACAGTTATATAGCTTGAGATAAGCAGACTAGTACCTGTCAGAAAGATAGTAAATTTCTTGAGTGTGTCCAGAATAGTTTTCTACAACAATGTGTCCTAGAGGCAACAAGGGGACATGCCATATTTGATTTAGTAATGAATAATGAGCCAAATTGAGTTAACAGTCTAACGGTGCATGAAAATTTATGTAATAGTGATCACAACATGATTGAGTTCAATGTAGTGTTTGATAGAGAGAAACGTGAAACAGCTACTAAAATTCTAGATTTTGGTAAGGCTGACTTCAACGGGATGAGATAGAGACTGTCCACAGTAAACTGGGCAAATCCGTTAATGGGTAACATGACAGAAGATCAGTGGGAGGTGTTCAAAAAAGAATGTAATGTGATACAGAACCAGCTTATACCCCTGAGGGGCAAGAGCAGTATGTGCCAAAAAAACAGCCAAGGATGGCTGAAGTGGTAAGAGACAGGATAAAATTAAAAGAAAAGGCCTACAAAACTGCAAAAAATGGCACAGATCCGAGTGAATGGGAAAGATACAAAAAAACAAGAAAGGGTCACAAAACAGATAGTAAGATCTACAAAAAGGAAGTATGACAAGAAACTTGCAAGGGATATCAAAATCAACACAAAGAATTTTTACAATTATGTTAGGAAAAATAGGGTGGTCAGGAGCAATGTTGGCCCTTTGAAAACTGATATTGGTGATATTGTCAATGATAATAAGGAAATGGCAGACATGTTGAATAATTACTTTAAGCAGTATATACTGCAGAGGAAGAGGATAGCAGGGGACAGGGACTCAATGAAATTAAGGTAAGCAAAATACTAGGAATGAAGAAAATGATGGCACTAAAGAGTGACAAATCCCTAGGACCTGATGGTTTCCATCCCAGGGTTTTAAAGGAAGTAGGTGAGCAAATTGCATATGCCCTAACTATAATCTTCAAATGTTCTCTCGATTCAGAAACCATCCATTTAGATTGGCAAATTGTGCGTATTACTCCGCTATTTAAGTACGCGAGAGAAGGAAACCAGGGAATTATAGATCAGTTGGCCTAAAATCTGTTGTCAGGAAATTACTGGAATTTTATAAAAGGAGGGAGAGAGAAAACGGGTAATTATAGACCAGTTAGCCTTACATCAGTAGTGGGGAAAATGTTGGAATCAATTATTAAAGATGAAATAGCAACGCAGTTGGAAAGCAGTGACAGGGTCGGTCTAAGTCAGCATGGATTTATGAAAGGGAAATCATGCTTGACAAATCTTCTAGAATTTTTTGAGGATGTAACTAGTAGAATGAACAAGGGAGAACCAGTGGATGTGGTGTATTTGGACTGACCAAAGGCTTTTGACAAGGTCCCACACAAAAGATTCATGTGCAAAATTAAAGCAAATGGGTATTGGGGTAATGTACTGACGTGGATAGAGAACTGGTTGGCAGACAGGAAGCAGAGAGTCGGGATAAATGGGTCCTTTTCAGAATGGCAGGCAGTGACTAGTGGGGTGCCACAGGGCTCAGTGCTGGGACCCCAGCTATTTACAATATACATCAATGATTTGGATGAAGGAATTGAGTGTAATACCTCCAAGTTTGCAGATGACACTAAGCTGGGTGGTGGTGTGAGCTGTGAGGAGGACACTAAGAGGCTGCAGGGTGACTTGGACAGGTTAGGTGAGTGGGCAAATGCATGGCAGATACAGTATAATGTGTATAAATGTGAGGTTATTCACTTTGGTGGCAAAAACACAAAGGCAGATTATCTGAATGGTGGCAGATTAGGAAAAGGGGAGGTGTAATGAGACCTGGGTGTCATGGTACATCAGTCATTGAAAGTTGGCATGTAGGTACAGCAGGCGGTGAAGAAGGCAAATGGCATGTTGGCCTTCATAGCTAAGGGATTTGAGTATAGGAGCAGGGAGGTCTTACTGCAGTTGTACAGGGCCTTGGTGAGGCCTCGCCTGGAATATTGTGTTCAGTTTTGGTCTCCTAATCTGAGGAAGGACATTCTTGCCATTGAGGGAGTGCAGCGAAGGTTCTCCAGACTGATTCCTGGGATGGCGGGACTGACATATGAGGAGAGACTGGATCGACTGGGTCTGTATTCACTGGAGTTTAGAAGGATGAGAGCGGATCTCATAGAAACATATAAAATTCTGATGGGACTGGACAGGTTAGATACAGGAAGAATGTTCCCGATGTTGGGGATGTCCAGAACCAGGGGACACAGTCTAAGGATAAGGGTAAGCCATTTAGGACTGAGATAAGAAAAAACGTCTTCACTCAGAGAGTTGTTAACATGTGGAAATCTCTACCGCAGAGAGTTAGAAACATAGAAACATAGAAAATAGGTGCAGGAGCCTTCACCATCATTCAATAAGATCATGGCTGATCATTCACCTCAGCACCCCTTTCCTGCTTTCTCTCTATACCCCTTTGAGCCTGCAGCACCATTCAGTAAAATCATGGTTGATCATTCACCTCAGTACCACTTTCCTGCTTTCTCTCCATACCCCTTCATCCCTTTAGCCGTCGGGGCCATATCTAACTCCCTCTTGAATACATCCAATGAACTGGCACCAACAACTCTCTGCGGTAGGGAATTCCACACATTAACAACTCTCTGAGTGAAGAAGTTTTTCCTTATCTCAGTCCTAAATGGCTTACCCCATATCCTTAGACTGTGTCCTCTGGTTCTGGACCTCCCCAACATCGGGAACATTCTTCCTGCATCTAACATGTCCAGTCCCATCAGAATTTTATATGTTTCTATGCGATCCCCTCTCATCCTTCTAAACTCCAGTGAATACAGGCCCAGTCGATCCAGTCTCTCCTCATATGTCAGTCCTGCCATCCCGGGAATCAGTCTGGTGAACCTTTGCTGCACTCCCTCAGTAGCAAGAATGTCCTTCCTCAGATTAGGAGACCAAAACTGAACACAATATTCCAGGTGAGGCCTCACCAAGGCCCTGTACAACTACAGTAAGACCTCTCTGCTCCTATACTCAAATCCCCGAGCTATGAAGGCCAATATACCATTTGCCTTCTTCACCGCCTGCTGTACCTGCATGCCAACTTTCAATGACTGATGTAGCATGACACCCAGGTCTCGTTGCACCTCCCCTTTTCCTAATCTGCCACCATTCAGATGATATTCTGCCTGTGTTTTTGCCACCAAAGTGGATAACCTCACACTGACCCACATTATACTGCATCTGCCATGCATTTGCCCATCCACCTAACCTGTCCAAATCACCCTGCAGCCTCTCAGCATCCTCCTCACAGCTCACACCGCCACCCAACTTAGTGTCATCAGCAAACTTGGAGATATTACACTCAATTCCTTCATCTAAATCATAAATGTATATTGTAAATAGCTGGGGTCCCAGAACTGAGCCCTGCAGCACCCCACTAGTCACTGCCTCCCATTCTGAAAAGGACCCATTTATCCCGATTCCCTGCTTCCTGTCTGCCAACCAGTTCTCTATCCATGTCAGTACATTACCCCCAATAACATGTGCTTTAATTTTGCACATGAATCGCTTGCGTGGGACCAAGTCAAAAGCCTTTTGAAAGTCCAAATACACCACATTCACTGGTTCTCCCTTGTCCACTCTACTAGTTACATACTCAAAAAATTCTAGAAGATTTGTCAAGCATGATTTCCCTTTCATAAATCCATGCTGACTTGGACTGATCCTGTCACTGCTTTCTAAATGCGCTGCTATTTCAACTTTAATAATTGATTCCAACATTTTCCCCACTACTGATGTCAGGCTAATCAGTCTATAATTACCCGTTTTTTTTCTCCATCCTTTTTTTAAAAGTGGTGTTACATTAACCACCCTCCAGTGCATAAGAACTGATCCAGAGTCGATAGACTGTTGGAAAATGATCACCAATGCATCCACTATTTCTAGGGCCACTACCTTAAGTACTCTGGGATGCAGACGATTAGGCCCCGGGCAATTTATTGGCCTTCAATCCCATCAATTTCCCGAACACAATTTCCCACCTAATAAGGATTTCCTTTCATTCCTCCTTCTCACTAGACCCTCGGTCCCCTAGTATTTCCGGAAGGTTATTTGTGTCTTCCTTTGTGAAGACAGAACCAAACTATTTGTTCAACTGGTCTGCCTTTCTTTGTTCCCCATTATAAATTCATCTGATTCTGACTGCAAAGGACCTATGTTTGTCTTCACTAATCTTTTTCTCTTCACATATCTATAGAAGCTTTTGCAGTCAGTTTTTATGTTCCCGGCAAGCTTCCTCTCATATTCTATTTTCCCCCTCCTCATTAAACCGTTAGTCCCCCTCTGCTGGATTCTAAATTTCTCCCAGTTCTCTGGTTTGCTGCTTTTTCTGGCCAATTTATATGCCTCTTCCTTGGATTTAACACTATCCTTAATTTCCCTTGTTAGCCACGGTTGAGCCACCTTCCCCGTTTTATTTTTACTCCAGACAGGGATGTACAATTGTTGAAGTTCATCCATGTGATCTTTAAATGTTTGCAATTGCCTATTCACCATCAACCCTTTAAGTATCAGTTGCCAGTCTATTCTAGCCAATTCACGTCTCATACCATCGAAGTTACCTTTCCTTAAGTTCAGGGCCCTCGTCTCTGAATTAACTGTTTCACTCTCCATCTTAATGAAGAATTCGACCATATTATGGTCACTCTTCCCCAAGGGGCCTTGCACAACAAGATTGCTAATTAGTCCTTTCTCATTACACATCACCCAGTCTAGGATGGCCAGCCCTCTAGTTGGTTCCTCGACATATTGGTCTAGAAAACCATCCCTAATACACTCCAGGAAATCCTCCTCCACCGTATTGCTACCAGTTTGGTTAGCCGAAACGATATGTAGATTAAAGTCGCCCATGATAACTACTGTACCTTTATTGCACACATTCCTAATTTCTTGTTTGATGCTGTCTCCAACCTCACTACTACTATTTGGTAGTCTATACACAACTCCCACTAGCGTTTTCTGTACTATGGAATTCCGCAGCTCCACCCATACTGACTCCACATCATCCAGGCTAATATCCTTCCTTACAATTGCATTGATGTCCTCTTTAATCAACAATGCCACCCCGCCTCCTTTTCCTTTCTGTCTATCCTTCCTGAATGTTGAATACCCCTGGATGTTGAGTTCCCAGCCTTGATCATCCTGGAGCCATGTCTCCGTGATGCCAAAGTTGTTGATGCCGAAAGTTGTTGATGCCAGTTTGTTGGGTATATTCAAGAGGGAGTTAGATATGGCCCTTACGGCTAAAGGGATCAAGGGGTATGGAAAGAAAGCAGGAAAGGGGTACTGAGGTGAATGATCAGCCATGATCTTATTGAATGGTGGTGCAGGCTCGAAGGGCCGAATGGCCTACTCCTGCACCTATTTTCTATGTTTCTATGTTTCTATGGATTGGGTCTGTAATGGATCCGTTGGGAAGGATCAAGGCCTGCATGTCGCCGTGGAGTAGGCGGAGGATGTTGATGAACTTTTGGGGTCATCCTCGCCGCACAGCACTGCCCCCGAGTCATCAAGATCAATGGCGAAGCCCTGGACAATGTGGACCATTTCCCATACCTCAGGAGCCTCTTATCAACAAAAGCAGACATTGATGAATAGATTATCTAAGTCATCAATAACTACAGTGAATAGTTACGGCCCCAACAGAGATCCCTGCGGGACACCACTAGTCACATCCTGCCAATTATCCCTACTCTCTCGTCTCCTGCCGCTCAACCAATTTCCTAACCAGGTCAATAATTTGCATTCAGTTCCATGAGCTTCAACCTCAGTTAACAGTCACTTATGCGGGACATTATCAAATGCCGCCTTGAAGTCCATATTAATAACATCCTTAGATATTCCCCTGTCCATTACTTTAGTCACCTCTTCAAAAAAAATGCAATTAGATTTGTCAGGCCTGACCAGCCTTTCACAAGATCCATGCTGGCTCTCTCTGATCAGCTGAACATTTTCAAGGTGTTCAGTCACTCTATCCACTTTGGTGGTAAAAACAGAGAGACAGACTATTATCTGAATGGTGACAGATTAGGAAAAGGGGAGGTGCTTTCCCGCCATACCCCTTGATCCCCCGAGTAGTAAGGACTTCATCTAACTCCCTTTTGAATATATTTAGTGAATTGGCCTCAACTACTTTCTGTGGTAGAGAATTCCACAGGTTCACCACTCTCTGGGTGAAGAAGTTTCTCCTCATCTCGGTCCTAAATGGCTTACCCCTTATCCTTCGACTGTAACCCCTGGTTCTGGACTTCCCCAACATTGGGAACATTCTTACTGCATCAAACCTGTCTAAACCCGTCAGAATTTTAAACGTTTCTATGAGGTCCCCTCTCATTCTTCTGAACTCCAGTGAATACAAACCCAGTTGATCCAGTCTTTCTTGATAGGTCAGTCCCACCATCCCGGGAATCAGTCTGGTAAATCTTCGCTGTACTCCCTCAATAGCAAGAATGTCCTTCCTCAAGTTAGGAGACCAAAACTGTACACAATACTCCAGGTGTGGCCTCACCAAGGTCCTGTACAACTGTAGTAACACCTCCCTGCCCCTGTACTCAAATCCCCTCGCTATGAAGGCCAACATGCCATTTGCTTTCTTAACCGCCTGCTGTACCTGCATGCCAACCTTTAATGACTGATGTACCATGACACCCAGGTCTCGTTGCACCTCCCCTTTTCCTAATCTGTCACCATTCAGATAATAGTCTGTCTCTCTGTTTTTACCACCAAAGTGGATAACCTCACATTTATCCACATTATACTTCATCTACCATGCATTTGCCCACTCACCTAACCTATCCAAGTCACTCTGCAGCCTCATAGCATCCTCCTCGCAGCTCACACTGCCACCCAACTTAGTGTCATCCGTAAATTTGGAGATACTACATTTAATCCACTCGTCTAAATCATTAATGTACAATGTAAACAGCTGGGGCCCCAGCACAGAACCTTGCGGTACCCCACTAGTCACTGCCTGCCATTCTGAAAAGTCCCCATTTACTCCTACTCTTTGCTTCCTGTCTGCCAACCAGTTCTCAATCCACGTCAGCATACTACCCCCAATCCCATGTGCTTTAACTTTGCACATTAATCTCTTGTGTGGGACCTTGTCGAAAGCCTTCTGAAAGTCCAAATATACCACATCAACTGGTTCTCCCTTGTCCACTTTACTGGAAACATCCTCAAATAATTCCAGAAGGTTTGTCAAGCATGATTTCCCTTTCACAAATCCATGCTGACTTGGACCTATCATGTCACCATTTTCCAAATGCACTGCTATGACATCCTTAATAATTGATTCCAGCATTTTACCCACTACTGAGGTCAGGCTGACCAGTCTATAATTCCCTGCTTTCTCTCTCCCTCCTTTTTTAAAAAGTGGGGTTACATTGGCTACCCTCCACTCGATAGGAACTGATCCAGAGTCAATGGAATGTTGGAAAATTACTGTCAATGCATCCGCTATTTCCAAGGCCACCTCCTTAAGTACTCTGGGATGCAGTCCATCAGGCCCTGGGGATTTATCGGCCTTCAATCCCATCAATTTCCCCAACACAATTTCCCGACTAATAAAAATTTCCCTCAGTTCCTCCTCCTTACTAGACCCTCTGACCCCTTTTATATCCGGAAGGTTGTTGGTGTCCTCCTTAGTGAATACCGAACCAAAGTACTTGTTCAATTGGTCTGCCATTTCTTTGTTCCCCGTTATGACTTCCCCTGATTCTGACTGCAGGGGACCTACGTTTCTCTTTGCTAACCTTTTTCTCTTCACATTCGGACCGGGGTCAAACAGGGCTGCGTCATCGCCCCAACCCTTTTCTTAATCTTCCTCACTGCCATGCTTCACCTCACAGTCAACAAGCTCCCCGCTGGAGTGGAACTAAACTACGGAACCAGAGGAAAGCTGTTCAACCTTCGCCGTCTCCAGGCCAGGTTCAAGATCACCCCAACCTCTGTTGTCGAACTATAGTACACAGACGACGCCTGCGTCTGCGCACATTCAGAGGCTGAACTCCAGGACATAGGCAACGTATTTACTGAGGCATACGAAAGTATGGGCCTTACGTAAGACAAAGGTCCTCCACCAGTCTGTCCCCGCCGCACAGCACTGCCCCCCCAGTCATCAAGATCAATGGCGCAGCCCTGGATAATGTGGACCATTTCCCATACCTCAGGAGCCTCTTATCAACAAAAGCAGACATTGATGAGGAGATTCAACACCGCCTCCAGTGCGCCAATGCAGCCTTCGGCCGCCTGAGGAAAACAGTGTTCGCAGTCCAGGCCCTCAAATCTACCACCAAGCTCATGGTCTACAGGGCTGTAGTAATACCCGCCCTCCTGTATGACTCAGAGACATGGACCATGTACAGTGGACACCTCAAGTCGCTGGAGAAATACCACCAACGATGCCTTTGCAAGATCCTACAAACCCCCTGGGAGGACAGACACACCAACATTAGTGTCCTCGACCAGGCCAATATCCCCAGCATTGAAGCACTGACCACATTTGATCAGCTCCACTGGGCAGGCCACATTGTCTGCATGCCAGACATGAAACTCCCAAAGCAGATGCTCTACTTGGAACTCCTTCATGGAAAACGAGCCAAAGATGGACAGAGGAAAAATTATAAGGGCACCCACAAAGCCTCCCTAATAAAGTGCAACATCCCCACTGACACCTGGGAGTCCCTGGCCAAAGACCGCCCTAAGTGGAGGAAGTGCATCCGGGAGGGCGCTGAGCATCTCGAGTCTCATCGCCGAGTGTATGCAACAAGCGCAGGCAGCAGAAAGAACGTGCGGCAAACCTGTCCCACCCTCCCCTACCCTCAACGACTGTCTGTCCCACCTGTGGCAGGGACTGTGGCTCTCGTATTGAACTGTTCAGCCACCTAAGGACTCATTCTAAGAATGGAAGCAACTCTTCCTCAATTCCGAGAGACTGCCTATGATGATGATGGGTTAGAAAGCCGCATATCCAAGTTTGCCGATGACACAAAGATAGATGTCATTGTAGGCAATGTAGATGAAAGCATACAATTACAAAGAGATATCCAGTAATTTCCTGACAACAAATTTTAGGCTAATTTGTTTCCTTCTAACTAATTTCCTGGTTTCCTTCTCTCTCCATGCTTAAATAGTGGAGTAATATGCACAATTTACCACTCTAAAGGGATGATTTCTGAATCAAGATAGATTAAGTGAATGGACAAAACTATGGCAAATGGATTTCAATGTAGGCAAATGTGAGGTCATCCACTTTGGACCTAAAAAGGATAGAAAATGGTACTTTGTAAATGATGAAAAGCTAAAAACAGTGGTGGTCCAAAGAGACTTGGAGGTCCAGGTACATAGATCATTAAAATGTCATGAACAGGTACATAAAATAAGCAAAAAGGCTGATAGAATGCTAGCCTTTATATCTAGAGGACTAGAATACAAGGGTGTACAAAGCTATACAAAGACCTGGTTAAACCTCAGCTGGAATACTATGAGCCTTAGAGTTTTCAAGATATTAAAGGGAACAGATAGGGTAGATAGAGAGAAACTATTTCCACTGGTTGGGGAGTCTAGGACTAGGAGGCATAATCTAATAATGAGAGCCTGACCTTTTAGGAGTGAAATTAGGAAACACTTCTACACACGAAGGGTGGTAGAAGTTTAGAAATTCTTCCACAAGTGGCAACTGATGCTAGATCAATTGTGACTTTTAAATCAGAGATTGATAGATTTTTGTTAACCAAAGGTATTAAGGGATATGGGTCAAAGGCGGGTATATGGATTTAGGTCATAGATCAGCCATGAACTCATTTAATGGCAGAACAGGCTCGAGGGGCTGAATCGCCTACTCCTGTTCCTATATTTTTAGTTGGTGTCTTATACAAGAGCAAAAGTGGTCCCAAGTCCAATGAATGGAGCAGTGCACTAGTAACTATGTACAAGCGTGAGAAATATCCCTTCAATGCTATCCTCTGTATTTGCCATTCAGCCATCTCTATCAATACCACCAATTTCCCTTCTAATTGATAGTTCTTAATTTTCTCAACCAATTTTTTATGGGGTACTTTCTGGAGGTTCATATAAACAACAGCTATGTCATTCCTTTTGTATTTACTTTCCAATATTTTCTCTAAAAAAAATCTATCAGATTAGTCAAAGCTGAGATATCGCTTAATTTTCACCTTTACTGCATGGACAGTAATCTGAAATGGAATGGAAGTTGAGCAGGTTCAACAATGGGCAGGTGATCCACTCCACCAAGGCGATCAAGTTGATATTTTACCCCACTATCTCTTTAAGGGTTAGAAGTGTGTCAGGAATTAAATTAGGTCTGCCAGTCTCAATCCAATTCCCACCAGTTACAGTTCCACAACACAAAACTGCCCCTAGGCTACCACTTCATCTGTCAATTTTCTTCTTAAACACCATTCACTTTGGGATGTTGTGCTAAATTGAAAACTCATTGATTCAAATTGAATGTGATCCTTCATCTCTGACACTCATGGAGCTCAAAGTCTCAGATGGTATCAAATTACCAACCTGACAACCGTGCTGCATTTTTCCATTTTGGACCAAAAACAACTAAGGATTTGGATTGAATGCTTACAATAAGTTCAAACTCAAATTACTTTTTTAAAAATTTGCAATTAGCATCAAGCTAGTACCAAGACAATACAGTTAGTTCCAATGATCATGTTCTGGGCTATCATTTGGAAGATTTGACTTCAAATTTTCATCTCAGCTGTCCATCAAATGGATTACCTTTAATGGGGGTGGTGGGAGGGGGGCAGCGGGGGAGGGTATGGGAGGTGTGGCACACAAGCTGAACCACTTTTAAGAAGCCCAAATGAAAACAGAAGAATTGCTTAAATAAACTGTGTCATGACAATTTACATGCCCTGGAAGACATTTCTATTTTATTTACAAATAAATGGAATACTTGCGACCTGACTGCCAGTCATATTAGTTACTGGTCATGTTTTATTCTTAATCATAGCTTTAACAGGAGGTTTTTTTTGGCTTTGGCTGCAGCAACATGGCAGTGGAGTTTACAGAATATGCTGCTCCTTCAATTCAGCTACCCAAGAACTTCCTGGCAAAGAAATGAACAACCTTTTTAAAATTATTTATTCTCAAGATGTAGGCATTGCTGGCAGGGCTGGCATTTATTGCCCATCTCTAGTTTCCCTGAGTAAGTGGTTGTGGGCCTTCTTCTTGAACCACTGCAGTGCTGTGGTTTCAATCAACTGTGGCTTGCTAGGACACGTCAGAGTCAACCACGTTGGTGTGGGACTGGGGTCACAGATTTTTTTAAACTGAATTTGAATTCTCAACAAGCCATGGTGGGATGTGAACTCACATTCTCTGTATTATTAGTCCAGACTTCAGTGTGTCAGCTGTGACTCAGTGGGTAGCACACTCACCTTTGAGTTAGAAGGTTGTGGGTTCAATTCCCACTCTGGGGACTTGAGCACATAAATCTAGTGCAGCGCTGAGGGAGTGCCTCACTGTCGGAGGTGCTGTCTTTTGGATGAGACGTTAAACTGATCTCAAATTGTGCTTTTGTTGGCTGGAGGAATGCCTCAGGCAAATTGTAATTCATTCCACTCTTTGTAGCTATTTACCTTGGTCTGTTGCGGCATCATTATGTAAATGAACTTTGAAAATGCTTAGACAACTTGTTACCCACACCCTCCCAAATCATAGATGTGTACACAGAGTTTATTTCTATGTAGAACAATATCAACATTTTTGTTGTCATTTTTATTTCATTATAGTGGTAATGTTACTGGATTAATAAAAGAAAGAATAAAAACAGAAAATGCTGGAAATCTCAGCAGGTCAGGCAGCATCTGTGGAGAGAAACAGAGTTAACGTTTCGGGTCAACGACCCTTCGTCGGAACTGGAGAATGTTCGGAAAGAACACATTCTTAAAAAGCACTGAAAGGGGGAGGGGAAGAAAGAACAAATGGGAAGGTCTGTGATCGGGTGGAATGCAGGATAGATTAGAGAGACAAAAGGGATGATGGGCTGAATTGAAATGGTAATGCCAGGAGTTAGAAAAACATTAGTCAAGATAGGGTGTGAATGGCGGAATAATGACCAGCTGCCATTGGAGACAAAGAGAAAAAAGAAACAGACTTGGTGGGGATGGGGAGAAAAGAGCCAAAGATTGGCAGCGGTTAAACTCTGAAATTATTGAACTCGATGTTGAGTCCAGAAGGTTGTAAAACACCTCAGCGAAAGATGAGGTGCTGTTCCCCGAGTTTTTGTTTAGGCACTTTACAGCCTTCTGGACTTAACATCAAGTTCAACAATTTCAGAGCATAACCGCTGCCAATCTTTGGCTCCCTCCCCCCACCCCCACCGAGCCTGTTTCTTTTTTTGCTCCTTGTCTCTAATGGCAGCTGGTCATTATTATGCCATTCACACCCTATCAAGTGAACGTAAAAGATCCCATGGCATTATTTCGAAGAAGAGCAGGGGAGTTATCCCTGGTGTTCTGGCCAATATTTATCCTCAATCAACATAATACATTACTGTTTGTGGGTGCTTGCTGTGCGCATATTGGCTGCTCCATTTCCCACATTCCAAAAGTACTTCATTAGCTGCAAAGCGCTTTGAGACGTCTGGTGGTCATGAAAGGTGCTATACAAATGCAAGTCTTTCTTTTATTACAAAAGCAAAATACTGCGGATGCTGGAATCTGAAATAAAAACAGAAAATGCCGTAAATATCAGCGGGTTAGGCAGCATCTGTGGAGAGAAAGCAGAGTTAACGTTTCGGGTCGACGACCCTTCATCGGAACTGGAGAGTGTTCCGAAAGAACACATTTTTAACAAGCACTGAAAGGAGGAGGGGAAGAAAGAACAAAAGGGAAAGTCTGCAATAGGGTGGAAGACAGGAGAGATTAGAGAGACAAAAGGGATGATGGGCTGAATTGAAATGGTAAAGCCAGGAGTTAGAAAAACATTAGTCAAGATAGGGTGTGAATGGCATAATAATGACCAGCTGCCATTAGAGACAAGGAGCAAAAAAAGAAACAGGCTCGGTGGGGGTGGGGGGAGGGAGCCAAAGATTGGCAGCGGTTATGCTCTGAAATTGTTGAACTTGATGTTAAGTCCAGAAGGCTGTAAAGTGCCTAAACAAAAACTCGGGGAACAGCACCTCATCTTTCGCTTAGGTGTTTTACAACCTTCTGGACTCAACATCGAGTTCAATAATTTCAGAGTGTAACCGCTGCCAATCTTTGGCTCTTTTCGCCCCATCCCCACCAAGTCTGTTTCTTTTTTTCTCTTTGTCTCCAATGGCAGCTGGTCATTATTCCGCCATTCACACCCTATCTTGACTAATGTTTTTCTAACTCCTGGCATTACCATTTCAATTCAGCCCATCATCCCTTTTGTCTCTCTAATCTATCCTGCATTCCACCCGATCACAGACCTTCCCATTTGTTCTTTCTTCCCCTCCCCCTTTCAGTGCTTTTTAAGAATGTGTTCTTTCCGAACATTCTCCAGTTCCGACGAAGGGTCGTTGACCCGAAACGTTAACTCTGTTTCTCTCCACAGATGCTGCCTGACCTGCTGGGATTTCCAGCATTTTCTGTATTTATTCTTTCTTTTATTAATCCAGTAACATTACCACTACAATGAAATAAAAATGACAACAAAAATGTTGATATTGTTCTACATAGCAATAAACTCTGTGTAAAAGAAAGTACACATCTATGATTTGGGAGGGTGTGGGTAACAAGTTGTCTAAGCATTTCCAAAGTTCATTTACATAATGATGCCGCAACAGACCAAGGTAAATAGCTACAAAGAGTGGAATGAATTACAATTTGCCTGAGGCATTCCTCCAGCCAACAAAAGCACAATTTGAGATCACTTGAAGTTGCAACGGAAGTCACATACAACAGCGTACATATTTACTGGCATTTAAGCTGATGTTATTTGCAAAGTTATTACCAGAACCATTTGTCTGAAATACAGCTGAGTTCTGACAAATATTTGTACTCACTCAGAAAGCATCAAATTAGAAAAAGCATGATTGAAACATCCGCACATTTACACAGAGAACTCTCTACTGTAATTGGGTATATTTATTATATGTGGCTATATAGTAACACTGATAATTAATATATCTAAACAAAATTTGGGATGGATTCTCTCTCTCTCCAACATAAAGGCAGAATAAAACTTTTAGGCTTAAAGTAGAAGGTATTCTACTGAACTGTAACACAATAATGTATATTATAAACTCAGACACTGGTGGGTCGATTTCTTTCTTCCCTTCCCCCCTAACCATTTGAACGTGAGTTAGGCAGAGAAACTCAAAATGCCTTCCACCACAAATGTCCTATATTGCTGGGTTCAGGTGAGTTTAGTCAGCCTGTCGTGTCCTCAGCACGACTTCGGCCTTGCACCTGCAAGCTGGAGATGAAAGTCGACCGCAGCTGCAGGCTAAGAGGCCTGCAGTGGTGATCATCACCAGCCATAAGAACTCCATGCAAGTGCAGCCATTAAAGAGATAATTTACCTGCTTTCAGTCTTCAGATGCTTACTGTCTGCCCCTTCTTTGATGCTTTGATCTGAATGGGGCTGGGCACAATGCTCAAGGCCTTGTAGTTGCTGCATTTTTGGACGGGTGTCCAGCCAGCATAGACCCAAGGTTATAAAACTGGAAACCTCATTAGAATGGGATTTTGATGTTTGTACTTGCAGTAAATTCAAGGATACAGTTATTTGCACTATGAAAATAGTCTGATTGGCTCTCCATTAACACATGACCTGATTGCTGATTGGTCCCCTTGGAGGATAAGCCAAACTCAGAAGTTTTTCTGAATGTGTAATTGGAACCGCCCAGCTCAAGTTCTAAGTGTAATTCGTCCATTCAGAACCCAGAGCGGATAGAGCTCCATCAACCCAGCAAAAGTCTCCCAAGTACCTGACCCCATCCCAGCCCAAGTGCGTTCCTCCACCAGCCCAAGTTCCTTACCACCCCCCCAGCTAGCCCAAGTTCATGCCCCCCCCCCCAGCCCAAGTTCCTAACCTTACCCCCCGCAAGTTCCTTACCTTACCCCCTCCCCCCACGGATCACAGATTGTTCACAGGTTTATTGGGTATAAACTGAATAGTGAGTGTCGTGACTTCCGGATTTCATCCATTCCAACAATGTCCCTTGTAATACATGCACCGAGCTTTCCGAGAAATCAGATGTGGGTGTAAAGGGGGTTGTAAGGATGTGATACGTCTTCCCTGAGTTCCCTCTCTCCCCTTCGATCCCTCCTCCCGCTTCCCCTCTCTCTCACCCCTTGTTTTTCTCTCTCTCTTTCTCACACCCTCCCCCCGCCTCCCCCGCCCCCCCCCCCCCACCGTGTCTCTCTCTCTCCGATGTTTTCTCTCCCACAGAAGGCCGCAAAACGTTCCAAATAATGCAAAGGCTGGAAGAAAATCCAGCTCCAGCAGTAGCGGCAGAAAATGTTCGTCGGGAGCACACTTCTGGTTCCGGTTTCAGGTCCAAGGAGTCTGCACATGCGCGAGAGGCATTGGGGGTGGAGTCCAGAGGACGCAGGCACAGAAAAAATACAGTGCAAATAGTCACTCTAAGTTCAAGCACTCTGCGCCTCTCAGGTGGTACACAAGAAATAACCCAGACAATGAAAATTAAGCAGAGCCCCATAACAAGGTGTTCATTTTGGCCTTCATTGTCTGGGCAGCGATCTGATGGAACGGATCATCTTCCCTTTATATTTATGATTCCAATGAAATGAAAATTGGCTGGGTTCTAGAAAGGGTGGATGATCTGTTCTGTTAGATTACCCAGGCACTGAAGTCAAAAATCTAATGGCAAGAGACAATAACCCTTATACATTTTCTTTATGCCTGGGATATAAGCGTTTCTCAGGCAGATAGCAGACGTAAATTGACTACCTGTACTCTTATTGGTGTCTCTTAATCCTGCCTTGTTCCTGTTTTGAGTTTTCAAACTGTTGGTCAGCAGTAAACACTTTGAGTAGTATCCCCTCTTGGGTGACAACATGAACAGGAACTATAGGGAGTTTTCCTATTCAAGATACTGAAGAGGAAACTCCACACAAAATGCTTGTTTCCTGGCTGCCTCTAACTTGGAGCTTGAAAGTGCAGAGCATAGGAACAAGGGAGGAGAATGGTTGGAATTATATAACATTTGTCACAACACATTTTCCTTTTTAATTTACCTAAGCAACATCAAATACAATGAGAAACTCCCACTGACATGACTCAAATACCAAACATTTTTAATATTATGATGTATATATAGGAGTTTTCCTCTGCCACCATAAGTGCAGCAGCATGAGACTTCCAGATGCCAATCTGATCCAGTGTTGACCCTGCCCCAAATTCTATTAACTAAGTCATTTACATAAAGGAGGTGGGCATCAATGCCATTTACAATACGCTCTGGGTATGCATCCACAAATTAAAAGAAAACTGACCAGTCCCAGCAGTCCTAGCATCAGGATGGAGGAGGCCACGGGCGCAAGAAGTGCATATCCCCTTTACCATTGGAATTTAGGTTCACAGGGAGAAAAGGATAAAGACTCCTTTCTGTCTCCCTATGCCATCATCCCACATATGTCCTGGTACCGCCTTCCCAGGTCCAGGAATTTCAAGGCCCATGTATTTTTGGCGTTCTGATATCAGTTTCTACAATATTCCTGCATTTTATCAACCTCCCCTTATATGGATTATATTTTGAACCTCCAACTCTATTAGTTATAGACTATTTATGTGTAGATAGACCCTCGTTCGAGCATTAGTCTTATATGGATGAATACGGGCCCCAGACTTACAAGGAGCTATATATACATTTGTAATAAACCCAAACCATTCATTATATTCTATTTATCTTTTCATGGTTATAGTTTAAAAAAATGATGCTGACCAGCTATACTGCTTTTGTACCTAATAAAGCAGTATTTATAGCCTTCTAAAAAAATTAAAATGCAATATAAAGTCTGAAACTGTGGGAGTTCCTGACTTCCTGCTACATTTGCCTATTTACTTCTTCTGTTAAAATGTTGTACATTATTTCTTTACTGCAATGCTTGGTGATTTACTGCAATGAAAGACATCTGGTTTTACTTCTCGAAAACAGACATCAAGCCATTAACACTTCATGAGCTGATATTATTTTTTAAGTCTCACAAGTAACATAAGTAATAGTGAAATGGAAGCACTGCTGATTAAACACAAAATCACTGAAGAATCACTTACAATATTTATCATGTTCTAATTGTCACAGAGAAAAAAAATCAGTTACAAAATAATTACATTACCTTCATTCTAATGCATAACTTACAAGAAAATCTTTTTGTAGTGTGTACACATGTGTGGGCTTTTTTTTGGCAAATAACATGGAAAAATGTTCAATGTGCCAGTTTTAGACTCTTGTTTACATGCTGCAGTATTTCACTCATCAGCCCAGAGTCAGAGCATCAAGTAATTTATGAGCAGATGACAACTTGCTCTGTGCTGCAGCAAAGGTCAGTGCTGCCTACCTAAAACAATTTGAACAATAAAAAATCTGTCTTTAAAAGTTAAGCCATTTTACTTTTGGAATTGATCACGAATCATACATTTTAATTAGTAATCTGTATTTCAAGATTTTCCCCATTGCTGCCTTTCTGTTTAAAGGACAAAGAATGTTAAAAAAATAAGCCTGAAGGCTCTGAGTCTCTATGCGAGGAGCATTTGTAATAAGGTGGATGAACTGACTACGCAGATAGCTGTTAATGGGTATGATGTAATTGGGATTATGGAGACATGGCTCCAGAGTAGCCAAGGCTGGGAACTCAACATCCAGGGTCATTCAATATTCAGGAAGGATAGACAGGAAGGAAAAGGAGGTGGGGTAGAGTTACTGGTTAAAGAGATTAACGCAATAGCAAGGAAGGACATTAGCGTGGATGATGAGGAATCTATATGGGTAGAGCTGCAAACACCAAAGGGCAGAAAACATTAGTGGGAGTTGTGTACAGATCACCAAACAGAAGTAGGGAGGTTGGGGATGGCATCAAGCAGGAAATTAGGGACGCGTGCAATAAGGGTACAGCAGTTATCATGGGAGACATTAATCTACATATTGATTGGGCTAACCAAACTGGTAGTAATACTGTGGAGGAGGATTTCCTGGAGTGTATAAGGGATGGTTTTCTAGACCAATATGTCGAGCAATCAACTAGAGAGCAGGCCATCCTAGACTGAGTCTTGTGTAACGAGAGAGGATTAATTAGCAATCTGGTCGTGCGGGACCCCTTGGGGAAGAGTGACCATAATATGGTAGAATTCTTCATTAAGATGGAGAGTGACACAATTAATTCAGAGACTCGGGTCCTGAACTTAAAGAAAGGAAACTTCGACGGTATGACACGTGAATTGGCTAGGATAGACTGGAGAATGATACTTAAAGGGTTGACAGTGTATAGGCAATGGCAGACATTTAAAGATCACATGGATGAACTACAACAACTGTACATCCCTGTGTGGCGTAAGAATAAAAAAGGGAAGGTGGCTCAACCGTGGCTAACAAGGGAAATTAGGGAAAGTGTTAAATCCAAGGAAGAGGCATATAAATTGGCCACAAAAAGTAGCAAACTGAGGACTGGGAGAAATTTAGAATTCAGCAGAGGAGGACTAAGAGTTTAATTAGGAGGGGGAAAGTAGAGTATGAGAGTAAGCTTGCAGGGAACATAAAAACTGACTGCAAAAGCTTCTACAGATATGTGAAGAGAAAAAGATTAGTGAAGACTAATGTAGGTCCATGCAGTCAGAATCTGGTGAATTCATAATGGGAAACAAGGAAATGGAAGACAAATTGAACAAATACTTTGGTTCTGTCTTCACTAAGGAAGACACAAATAACCTACCAAAAATAATATGGGACCGAGGGTCGAGCGAGAAGGGGGAACTGAGGGAAATCCTTATCAGTCAGGAAATGGTGTTAGGGAAATTGAAGGGACTGAAGGGCGATAAATCCCCAGAGCCTGATAGTCTGCATCCCAGAATACTTAAGGAAGTGGCCCTAGAAATAGTAGATGCATTGGTGATCATTTTCCAACATGCCATGGACTCTGGATCATTTTCTATGGATTGGTGGGTAGCTAATGTAACTCCACTTTTAAAAAAAGGAGGGAGAAAACTGGTTAGCCTGACATCGGTGGTGGGGAAAATGCTGGCGTCAATTATTAAAGATGTAATAGCAGCGCATCTGGAAAGCAGTGACAGAATCGGTTCAAGTCAGCACGGATTTATGAAAGGGAAATCATGTTTGAAAAATCTTCTTGAGTTTTTTGAGGATGTAACTCATAGAGTAGATAAGGAAGAACCAGTGGATGTGGTGTTTTTGGACTTTCAAAAGGATTTTGACAAGGTCCCACACAAGAGATTAGTATGCAAAATTAAGGCACATGGTATTGGGGGTAATGTATTGATGTGGATAGAGAACTGGTTGGCAGCCAGGAAGTAAAGAGGGGGAATAAATGGATCCTTTTCAGAATGGCAGGCAGTGACTAGTTGGGTGCCGCAGGTTCAGTGCTGGGACCCCAGCTATTTACAATATACATTAATGATTTAGACGAAGGAATTGAAGGTAATATTTCCAAGTTTGCAGATGACACTAAGCTGTGTGCCAGTGCGAGCTGTGAGGAAGATGCTAAGAGGCTGCAGGAAGACTTGGACAGGTTAGGTGAATGGGCAAATGCATGGCAGATGTAGTATAATGTGGATAAATGTGAGGTTATCCACTTTGGTGGCAAAAACAGGAAGGCATATTATTATCTGAATGGTGACATATTAGTAAAAGGGGAGGTGGAAAGAGACCTGGGTGTCATGGTACATCAGTCATTGAAGGTAGGCATGCGGGTACAGCAGACAGTAAAGAAAGCAAATGGCATGCTGGCCTTCATAGCGAGGGAATTTGTGTATAGGAACAGGGAGGTCTTACAGCAGTTGTACAGGGCCTTGGTGAGACCACACCTTGAGCAATGTGTGCAGTTTTGGTCTCCTAATCTGAGGAAGGATGTGCTTGCTATTGAGGGAGTGCAGCAAAGGTTCACCAGACTGATTCCCGGATGGCAGGACTGACATATGAGGAAAGACTGGATCGGCTAGGCTTATACTCACTGGAATTTAGAAGAATGAGAGGGGATCTCATGGAAACTTATAAAATTCTGATGGGACTGGACAGGTTAGGTGCAGGTCGAATGTTCCCAATGTTGGGGAAGTCCAGAACCAGGGGTCACAGTATAAAGATAAGTGGTAAGCCATATAGGACCGAGATTAGGAGAAACGTTTTCAGCCAGAGAGTTGTGAGCCTGTGGAATTCTCTGCCACAGAAACTTTTTGAATCCAGTTCGTTGGACATATTCAAAAGGGAGTTAGATGTGGCCCTTACGGCTAAAGGGATCAGGGGGTATGGAGAGAAGGCAGGGATGGAGTATTGAGGTTGCATGATCAGCCATGATCATAGTGAATGGCGGTGCAGGCTCGAAGGGCCCAATGGCCTGCTCCTGCACCTATTTTCTATGTTTCTATGTTTCTACATAGAATATACAGCAAAGAAACAGGCTATTCAGATGAACTAGTCCATGCTGGTGTTTATGCTCCACCCATGTTTCCTCATCTAACTCTGTCAGCATAACCCTCTATTCACTTCTCCCTCATATGCTTATCTAGCTTCCCCTTAAATGCATCCAAACAATTTGCCTCTACTACTCCCTGTGGTAGCAAGTTCCACATTCTCACCACTCTCTGGGTAAAGAAGTTTCTTCTGAATTCCCTATTTGCTTTCTTGGTGAATATTTTATATTGATGGCCTCTAGCTAAGCTTTTCCCCACAAGTGGAAACATTTTCTCTGTTTCTACTCTCTCAAAAACATTCATTATTTTAAAGACCTCAATTAGGTCACCCCATAGCCTTCTCTTTTCAAGAGCAAACATTCCCAGCCTGTTCATCCTTTCCTGATAAGTATACCCTCACATTTCTGCTGTCATCCTTGTAAATCATCTCTGCACCCTCACCAGTGCCCCTATATCCTTTTTATATGGCGACCAGAATTGTACGCAATACATCAAGTGTGGTCTAACCAAGGTTCGATATAAGTTAAGCATAGCTTCACTACTTTTCAATTCTATCCCTCTCAAAATAAACCCTAGTGCCTGGTTGCCTTTTTTTATGGCCTTGTTAACCTGTGTCACTACTTTTAGTGATTTGTGTATTTGTACTCCAAGATCCTCTACCCCACTCAGATTCACACCCTCCAAGTAATAAGTGACCTCCCTATTCTTCCTACCAAAATGTAATAACTCACATTTATCTGTTGAATTTCATTTGCCAATATTATGCCCATTCTGCAAGTTTATTAATGTCTTCCTGTAATTTGTTGCAGTCCTCCTCAGTATTAACTATCCTCGCCAATTTGGTGTCATCCACAAATTTAGAAATTGTATTTTTGATTCCAAAGTCTAAACCATTAATATAAATTGTGAACCTCAATGATCCCAGCACTGATCAGTATGGAACACCACTATCCACTTTCTGCCTCTCTAAATATCTACCCTACCTCTACTCTACGCTTTCTGTAATGAAGCCAGCTAACTTTCCATTCTGATACTTATTCACTGACCTTATTCATTAATCTGTTATGCATAAGAACATTAGGAGCAGGAGTAGGCCATTTGGCCCCTCGAGCCTGCTCTGCCATTCAATGAGATCATGGCTAATCTGATCATGGACTCAGCTCCACTTCTCTGCCCGCTCCCCATAACCCTTTACTCCCTTATCACTCAAAAATCTGTCTATCTCCGCCTTAAATATATTCAATGATCCAGCCATCACAGCTCTCTGGGGCAGAGAATTCCATAGATTTACAACCCTCTGAGACAAGAAATTCCTCCTCATCTCAGTTTTAAATGGGTGGCCCCTTATTCTGAGACTATGTCCCCTGTTTTAGTTTCCCCTATGAGTGGAAATATCCTCTCTGTATTCATCTTGTTGAGCCCCCTCATTATCTTATATGGTTTGATAAGATCACCTCTCATTCTTCTTAACTCCAATGAGTATAGGCCCAATCTACTCAACCTATTTTCATGTCAACCCCCTCATCTCCGGAATCAACCTAGTGAACCTTCTCTGAACAGCCTCCAATGCATGTATATCCTTCCTTAAATACAGAGACCAAAACTGTACACAGTATTCAAGGTGTGACCTTACCAATACCCTGTACAGTAGTAGCAGGACTTTTATGCTTTTATACTCTATCCCCCTTACAATAAAGTTCCTTATCAAAGGTCTTTTGAACATACGAACATATAAATAATGACGGACCGGTAAAGACCATCTGGTCCATCAAGCCTGTCCCACACAATTTTGATACCTCGTGCATCACAACAAATACACTGTACTCCAACTGAAACCATATGATCTCCTGGAAGAGGCAAAAAAAAAGACTAAGGGCTAGAACCTCCACTTTTGTGGTTAATGGGCGATGTTCCGGCATGGACATTAAAAAAGGGTTTACAGATCGCTGGCTTGTCGCCCATTCTCAAAGTACCTAGTCTCCACTTTTGAAAATGGGCGTTATCGCGAGCGATATAAAATGGGCAGTAGCGTTACTTTTTTTGACCTTCTGCCATAAAGTGTGGCCGTTCTTAGCAACGGCATGGCAACGCTCGATTCCCGCGATTCTGGAGGTCAAGGGTCATCATGACATGCGCAGAAGAGTCAGAGAGGGAGTTCAGAGGGACTGAGGGCATGGCTGGGTGTGGTGTGGCTGCTTTGGGAGGAAGGAGGGAGGCTTTCGAGCTTCACAGCAAGTAGGCACATATTTGACCGAATTTGGCTTATAATGAAGAGAGAGGAGGAGGCATCATAGCACACTGTGGAGACTGATGCTGGAGAGAGCAGTGAGCTGGGAGACGAGCACATTGGAGGGCGCAAAAGAGCCAGTAGGTTCTTGGATGAGGCAAATGCCTCCCTCCTGCAGGAGGTCGAGTTACGCTGGGGTGATTAAACACAGGGAGGGCGTGGGAAGCCCACCCCAAAGGCATACCTGAAGATATGGACCGAGATAGCAGAGGTGGTCTCGTCGGCAACCAACGAGGTTAGTGAGGGCAACCAATGCCGCAAACGATGGAACGACCTTGTGCGATTCGCAAAAGTATTACATTGATTTACATGTACTTATGTATTTATATAATTTGATTTGTAACAGTCATGAGTGACTATCAGCATATATGAGATCTTTCACTTTTACCGGGAATGTTTTACTCAAAGCCTGTGGTCATGGTGTACATCTTTAGGTAAACAATGATAATTATCATAATAATCAAAATTACATTTGTTGGTTATGTATTGTATCAGTGTCTGTGACAGTACCTAGCAATGATATCACACATTGATCTCATGCCATGTCGTCCTGTCACTTTTTACAGAAGAAGCTATCAACGATGAGGTCCGTGCAGAGGCGAATGGGTCGGGGGCCACCAATCCTCAGCGACATCATTGACGTGGAGGAGTGTGTGCTCGCACTCGTGGGGAAGCACGCCCGGACAGCCACGGACGCATCTGCAGACCCTGAAGTGATGCCATGTGAGTAAAGCTTACACCATTGCGTGATGTAAAGTCAATAGATGCCACACCCACTCATATCCGAACAATCAAAAATTATAGATGATTTCTAAAATTGTCATAGAAATAATGATGGCCTAATGAAAATCATTGGAATGCAAATGTGTTGATGATCATGAAATGTGATGTCTGTGATGATTTTGAGAGCAGTGGTGCTTTTGTCGTGCATATGCTGTGTGTAGCACTGGACTCACCTTGTCACCCTAGCACCCCCTTCTTCTCGAATAACCTCATTTGTGTTTTGCAGCTCAGCCAGCAGCACGTCCCAAGGCAAGACCACAGAGGCCAAAAGGTGGGGGCGTGGGGTACGAGTCGATGGACAATCCTACAGCTGGTGCTGAGGAGCTCCGATTGTCGCCCATCAATCCGCTGGGTCTGTTCTCCACGGATGAGAGCGCAAACTTCGAGGAACCCGCATCGACACGCTCCAGAAGCCATGCCACCCCAAGGCCATCTAGTAGTCCTCCCGTCATTCCCGCCTCCATTCTGGAGGTACCGGCCCCAAGGACCTCACCACAGGACACCCCATTTGTCCCCAGGATGGCGCCGACCCTGTGGAGGTCCCGTGGACGTGGCAGGTCTGTTCAACGAGTGCCACATGATAGCAGAGAGATGGTACAGTTGTGCAGGAGGACTGGAGATATTGGTGAGCAGCTCATCGAAGCACTGGGGGGCATATCCCGACAACTGGCCACCATCTCCGCCACCATGACCGAGTACATTCCGTGGATGACGGAGTTCCTGGATGCGATAGCCAGGAACACTGCTGGCACAGGCCTCCCAGTGGTCCCTGAGCGTGGCACTCTACCCCTAGGTTCCGCACCATCACTGCAAATGACAGATGAGAGCAAGGACCAAGATCCTGCTTCTGCATCAGAGAATGTTGCCCCCTCGACAGCCCTCGCTCCCGTACCCATTCCTTTCAACTGCATCTGCCTTCATCCCCCACAATGAAGCACTGTCTGGGGAGCTCCTCGGCAAGCGCCATGGAGCGAGGAGGGGAAGGGTAGAGGTGGGGAGAAGGGGAGGAGGGAAGGAAAGTGAGGTGCATGTCCACAGGTGATGGCTATGTTATATCTCCATCTAGGTGTATGCAATTTGTTGCAACGTATGGGGGCTGGGGACAACGCTCCTGCTTTGCCTTTGTATTCTGTGTTGTTGGACATGTTGAATATGTGATTTATGTCAATGGTGGGAAAAGTGGGGTGTGGGCGGGGGTTGGGTGTTATTGCCTGTGATGCTTATGATTTCAGACCAATGTTGGTATAAAAGTGTTGTTGTGAACATAACTTTGTTGCACATTGTCTCAGATAGCTGCACCATTACACACTGGTGATTCCTTAACATCAATCAATATAAATTTTAACTGGCACCAAGGTGATGGGCACCATTGATGTCTGAGTTACCAAGGTGATGGGCACCATTGAAGTCTGAGCTGCACACATACAGTAGTGTGTCAGCGTTGTCACTCACATCAACGCTTTTTCAGGCAAATCATTCAGCTATCAGCTCCTCACGTAAGAGTGGGATTTTAAAAATGCCAGCCACACCACTGGCGTTTGTTCAGAAAAGTTCCACTATTTGTGACCGTTTTTTTGGGCGAGCGATATTGTGGGCGATATGTGTGCGAGTCAATGAAATTGACGCTGGGCGATCTGCTGGGCATTAGTTTCGGTAAATATGCTCTTCATGACAAAAAAAATGGGCGGGCGGTATTATTGAATCTCAGCATTAAATCAGTGTAGAAATTAAGGCTGGGCGATATTACAGGCGTTGATTTTGCCCATTCTGCTGATTCCGCCACAAAAAAGTGGGTGGATAGTAATATTGTTTCCCGGTGTAAAGCACATGGGGAAAGTAACGCTCGGTGATAAGGTTCCTAAAAATGGGTTTCAGTTTCCATTTTGTGGCTAAACGGGCGATATCTGAGCATTATACGTCATTTCAGCGGTAAAATGGGCGTTAAGTGGGCATTAAGCATGCAAAAAAAGTGCAGGTTCTAGTTCCAAAACCCCAAACCAATTTGTGAAATAAAATCTGGGAAATTCCTCTCCGACCCATCTAGGCGATCAAACCTTGTCCAGGAGATAACTCTGGATATTAAATTCCCTGCAATACTTACCTTCTGTAAGAGATTATCTCTGCCACAGCCAGAAATTAATCCAGCTTTCACTTGAAGGAATTCAGTTAGTCTGCATCTACCACATGAAATGGCAGCTTGTTCCAGAGGCCTACTAATCTCTGGGAAAAGAGCCACCTCCCGATATCTAACCTAGATCTAGCATTATACAGGTGCAGCGTCGAGAATCCGGAGTTCCGGAACCAGGAATGTTCCTGAATCCGGACTCCAGGACGATCGGTGGCAGTGTCGTCCTGAATCCCCAAAATGTTCCGGAATCCGGACCTGCCGCCCCTGCCGACCTCGGGCCTTGCCTCCGCTCACCTCACCGCCTTTACCTCGGGGCCACCTCGACGGCCTGTCCAACGTCCTACTCAGCGGGGCCCTGCCCGACGCGTTCAGCTTCTCGGCAGGGCCCCACCCAATGCGAACAACTCCTTGGCGGGGCCCCGCCTGACACGAACAGCTCCTTGCTGGGACCCTGCCCGATGCAAACAGCAATCAGCAATCAGGTCATGTGATAATGGAAAGCAAATCAAAAGTCCAGAAAAGCCTGGAATCCGGAAAGGCCTCAGTCCCTAGGGTTCCAGATTTTAGGCGCAGCACCTGTACAACTTAAATTTGAGCCCCCTGGTCCTGCTTAGCCTATTTAATTGAAATAAACTGTCAGCTGGAACACTATTTCCTTCATTATCTTATAAACCTCAATCATATCCCTCCCAAGTCTACACTGCTCTAAGGTATAGAGCAACTCTTTTAGCCTATCTTGATAACTAAGATGCTTTAGATTGGACTTAGTATAGTGGACCCTTTCTGCACCCTTTCCAGATCCTCAATATCACCCACAATGTGAGGAGACCAAAACTGGACACAGTATTTCAAGTGCGGCCAGACTATGGTCTTGTACAAGGACAAAACAGCATGCCTCGTCTTATACCCAATTGTCCTGTGGATACACCCAAACATCCTATTTGCTCTAGTTATTGTTGCACGGAATTGCTCGTGTACATTTAAGGATGTATTCACTAGAATGCCGACATCTCTTTCTATCTCCACCATCTTTAATGCCTTTCCCTGGAGGGTGTATGAATGTTGAGCATTGCCCTGCCCACATGCATAACACTGCACTTATCTAAGTTATACATTATTTTTCAGTCTTGAGCCCAATCTCCCAACATAGTAAGATCTGCCTGAATCAGATGAGCCTCTTCTACAATTCTAGTGCTCACACAGATCTTGGTATCATCTGCAAATTTGCAAATTGTGCCACCAAACCTTGAATCCAGATCATTAATAAAAATAGTAAAAAGCAATGGTCCCAACACTGATCCCTGGTTTCTGTTTCTGTCTCCAAACAGATCCAAAT
Organism: Pristiophorus japonicus; assembly: GCF_044704955.1. NCBI lineage: Eukaryota > Metazoa > Chordata > Chondrichthyes > Pristiophoridae > Pristiophorus > Pristiophorus japonicus. The sequence goes on along the minus strand of NC_091978.1, from coordinate 246,449,851 downwards.
CCATCTTTGCCTGCATCCTGCCAGCTGGTTCTGAATCCAGCTCAATATATTTCCACGAATACCAGAGGCTCCGATCTCAGGGTCAGAAGTAAGAAAGAAGTAAAAAGTAATCGAAGGGTGATGTCACAGCCAAGAGGGTAAGTGATTGGCTGGTTGAGTGGTGAGTAGTTTTCTTTTTATTTATCTTTCTTCTTGTTCTTAGCAGCAAGAAACCTTGTCATTGTTGCCAAATTAAGTAATCTAAGGGTTAAGTCGTGGCAGGATAGCCAAGACCCATGTCATGCTCCTCCTGTGCTATGTGGGAAGTCAGGGACGCTTCCAGTGTCCCTGATGACTACATCTGCGGGAAGTGTGTCCAGCTGCAGCTCCTGACAGACCGCATTGCAGCATTGCAGCTGCGCATGGATTCACTCTGGAGCATCCGTGATGCTGAGGATGTTGTGAATAGCACGTTTAGTAGTTGGTCACACCGCTGGTAAAGGTTACTCAGGCAGATAGGGAATGAGTGACCATCAGGAAGAGCAGTGGAAGAAAGGTAGTGCAGGGGTCCCCGGAGGGCATCTTCCTCCAAAAAAGATACACCACCTTGGGTATTGTTGGGGGTAGATGACTCATTCGGGGAAGGCAGCAGCAGCCAAGTCCATGGCACCAGAGGTGGCTCTGCTGCACAGGAGGGCAGGAAAAAGAGTGGGAGAGCTATAGTGATAGGGGATTCTAAAGTAAGGGGAATAGATAGCTGTTTCTGCAGCCGCAAACGAGACTTCAGGATGGTATGTTGCCTCCCTGGTGCAAGGATCAAGGATGTCTGGAAGGGGAGGGGGAACAGCCAGCTGTCATGGTACATATAGGTTCGAACGATATAGGTAAAAAATGGGATGAGGTCCTACAAGCTGAGTTTAGGGAGCTAGGAGTTAAAGTTAAAAAGTAGGACCTCAACGGTAGTAATCTCAGGATTGCTACCAGTGCCATGTGCTAGTCAGAGTAGGAATGGCAGGATAGCTAAGATGACTACGTGGCTTGAGGAGTGGTACAGGAGGGAGGGATTCAAATTCCTGGGACACTGGAACCGGTTCTGGGGGAGGTGGGACCAGTACAAACCGGACGGTCTGCACCTGAGCAGGACCGGAACCAATGTCCTAGGGGGAATGTTTGCTAGTGCTGTTGGGGAGGCGTTAAAATAGTATGGCAGGGGGATGGGAACCTAAGCAGGGAGACAGAGGGAAGTAAAATGGGGGCAGAAGCACAATATAGAAAGAAGAAAAATAAAAGTGGAAGGCAGAGTAACCCAAGGCAAAAATCAAAAGGGCCACATTACAGCAAAATTCTAAAAGGATCATCAATGCGTCCCTGGACACCGTGGACCACTTCCCATATCTCGGAAGCCTCCTATCAACAAGAACAGCCATCGGCAATGAGATCCAACACCACCTCCAGTGCGCCAGTGCAGCCTTTAGCCGCCTGAGGAAAAGAATGTTTGAAGAAGCTTGCCGGGAACATAAAAACTGACTGCAAAAGCTTCTATAGATATGTGAAGAGAAAAAGATTAGTAAAGACAAACGTAGATCCCTTGCGCTCAGATTTAGGTGAATTTATAATGGGGAACAAAGAAATGGCAGACCAATTGAACAAATACTTTGGTTCTGTCTTCACGAAGGAAGACACAAATAACCTTCTGGAAGTAGCAGGGGACCGAGGGTCAAGTGAGAAGGAGGAACTAAAGGATATCCTATTAAGCGAGAAATTGTGTTAGGGAAATTGATGGGATTGAAGGCCAATAAATCCCCAGGGCCTGATAGTCTGCATCCCAGAGTACTTAAGGAAGTGGCCCCAGAAATAGTGGCTGCATTGGTGATCATTTTCCAACAGTCTATCGACTCGGGATCAGTTCCTATGGACTGGAGGGTAGCTAATGTAACACCACTTTTTAAAAAGGGAGGGAGAGAGAAAGCGGGTAATAATAGACCGGTTAGCCTGGCATCAGTAGTGGGGAAAATGTAGGAATCAATTATTAAGGATGAAAGAGCAGTGCATTTGGAAAGCAGTGACAGGATCGGTCCAAGTCAGCATGGATTTATGAAGGGGAAATCATGCTTGACAAATCTTCTGGAATTTTTTCAGGATGTAACTAGTAGAGTGGACAAGGGAGAACCAGTGGATGTGGTGTATTTGGACTTTCAAAAGGCTTTTGACAAGGTCCCACATAAGAGACTGGTGTGCAAAATCAAAGCACATGGTATTGGGGGTAATGTACTGACGTGGATAGAGAACTGGTTGGCAGACAGGAAACAGAGGGTCGGGACAAACGGGTCCTTTTCAGAATGGCAGGCAGTGACTAGTGGAGTGCCGCAGGGCTCAGTGCTGGGACCCCAGCTCTTTACAGTATACATCAATGATTTAGATGAAGGAATTGAGTGTAATATCTCCAAGTTTGCAGATGACACTAAACTGGGTGGCGGTGTGAGCTGTGAGGAGGACGCTAAGAGGCTGCAGGGTGACTAGGTTAGCTGAGTGGGCAAATGCATGGCAGATGCAGTATAATGTGGATAAATATGAGGTTATCCACTTTGGGGGCAAAAACGCAAAGACAGAATAAAGACAGAATGGCTACAGATTAGGAAAAGGGGAGGTGCAATGAGACCTGTGTATCATGGTTCAGCAGTCATTGAAAGTTGGCATACAGGTACAGCAGGCTGTGAAGAAGGCAAATGGTATGTTGGCCTTCATAGCTATGGGATTTGAGTATAGGAGCAGGGAGGTCTTTCTGCAGTTGTACAGGGCCTTGGTGAGGCCTCACCTGGAATAGTGTGTTCAGTTTTTGTCTCCTAATCTGAGGAAGGACGTTCTTGCTATCGAGGGAGTGCAGCGAAGGTTCACCAGACTGATTCCCGGGATGGCTGGACTGACATATGAGGAGAGACTGGATCAACTGGGCCTTTATACATCGGAGTTTAGAAGGATGAGAGGGGATCTCATGGAAATATATAAGATTCTGAGGGAACGGGACAGGTTAGATGTGGATAGAATGGTCCCGATATTGGGGAAGTCCAGAACCAGGGGACTTAGGATAAGGGGTAGGCCATTTAGGACTGAGATGAGGAGAAACTTCTTCAGTCAAAGAGTTGTTAACCTGTGGAATTCCCTGTTGCAGAGAGTTGTTGATGCCAGTTCATTGGACATATTCAAGAGGGAGTTAGATATGGCCCTTATGGCTAAGGAGATCAAGGGGTATGGAGAGAAAGCAGGAAAGGGGTACTGAGGGAATGATCAGCCATGATCTTATTGAATTGTGGTGCAGGCTCGAAGGGCGGAATGGCCTACTCCTGCACCTATTTTCTATGTTTCTATGTTTCTAAGACCAGGCCATCAAAACTGCCATCAAGCTCACGGTCTACAGGGCTGTAGTAATACCTGGCCTCCTATATGGTTCGGAGACATGGACCATGTACAGTAGACACCTCAAGTTGCTGGAGAAATATCACCAACGATGTCTCCGCAAGATCCTATAAGTCCCCTGGGAAGACAGGTGCACCAACGTCAGCGTCCTCATTCAGACTAACATCCCCAGCATTGAAGCACAGACCACACTCAATCAGCTCCGCTGGGCAGGCCACATCGTCCGTATGCAAGACACGAGACTCCCAAAGCAAGTGCTCCACGCGGAGCTCCTTCATGGCAAACGAGCCAAAGGTGGGCTGCGGAAACGCTACAAAGACACCCTCAAAGCCTCCCTGATAAAGTGCGACATCTGGCAGTCCCTGGCCCAAGACCGCCCTAAGTGGAGGAAGTGTATTCGAGAGGGCGCAGAGCACCTCGAGTCTCAACACCGAAACCATGCAGAAATCAAGCGCAGGCAGCGGAAAGAGCGTGTGGAAAACCAGTCTCACCCACCCCTCCCCTCAACGATTATCTGTCCCACCTGTGACAGAATCGATGGCTCTCGTATTGGACTGTTCAGCCACCAAAGAACTCACTTCAGGAGTGGAAGCAAGTCTTCCTCGATCCCGAGGAACGACCTATGAAAGGGACAAAGTGCATTAAAAAAACAAGCCTGAAGGCTCTGTGGCTCAATGTGAGGAGTATTTGTCATAAGGTGGACAAATTAACTGCGCAGGCAGCTATTAACGAAGATGATATAATTGGGATTACGGAGACATGGCTCCAGGGTGACCAAGGCTGGGAACTCAACATCCGGGGGTATTCAACATTCAGGAAGGATAGACAGAGGGAAAAGGAGTTGTGTACAGACCACCAAACAGTAGTAGTGAGGTTGGGGACAGCATCAAACAAGAAATTAGGGATGCATGAAATAAAGGTACAGCAGTTATCATGGGCGGCATTAATCTACATATAGATTGGGCTAACCAAATTGGTAGCAATACGGCGGAGGAGGATTTCCTGGAGTGTATTAGGGATGGTTTTCTAGAACAATATTTCGAGGAACCAACTGGAGGGCTGGCCATCCTAGACTGGGTGATGTGTAATGAGAAAGGACTGATTAGCAATCTTGTTGTGCGAGGCCCCTTGGGAAGAGTGACCATAATATGGTAGAAATCTTTATTAAGATGGAGAGTGACATGGTTAATTCAGAGACTAGGGTCCTGAACTTAAGGAAAGGTAACTTCGATGGTATGAGACGTGAATTGGCTAGAATAAACTGCCGAATGATAATTAAAGGGTTGACGGTGGATAGGCAATGGCAAACATTTAAAGATCACATGGATGAACCTCAACAATTGTACATCACTGTCTGGAGTAAAACAAAACGGGGAAGGTGGCTCAACCGTGGCGAACAAGGGAAATTAGGGATAGTGTTAAATCCATGGAAGAGACATATAAATTGACCAGAAGAGGCAGCAAACTTGAGGATTGGGAGAAATTTAGAATTCAGCAGAGGAGGACAAAGGGGTTAATTAGGAGGGGGGAAATAGAGTCTGAGAGGAAGCTTGCCGCGAACATAAAAACTGACTGCAAAAGCTTCTATAGATATGTGAAGAGAAAAAGATTAGTGAAGACAAACATATGTCCCTTGCAGTCAGATTCAGGTGAATTTATAACGGGGAACAAAGAAATGGCAGTCCAATTAAACAAATACTTTGGTTCTGTCTTTACGAAGGAAGACACATATAACCTTCTGGAAATACGAGGGGACCGAGGGTCTAGCGAGAAGGAGGAACTGAAGGAAATCCTTATTAGTCAGGAAATTGTGTTAGGGAAATTGATGGGATGCATTGGTGATCATTTTCCAACAGTTTATCAACTCGCGATCAGTTCCTATGGACTGGAGGATAGCTAATGTAACACTACTTTTTTTAAAAAGGAGGGAGAGAGAAAAGGGGGAATTATAGACCGGTTAGCCTGACATCAGTAGTGGGGAAAATGTTGGAATCAATTATTAAAGATGAAATAGCAGCGCATTTGGAAAGCAGTGACAGGATCGGTCCAAGTCAGCATGGATTTATGAAAGGGAAATCATGCTTGACAAATCTTCTAGAATTTTTTGAGGATGTAACTAGTAGAGTGGACAAGGGAGAACCAGTGGACGTGGTGTATTTGGAGTTTCAAAAGGCTTTTGACAAGTTCCCACAAAAGAGATTAGTGTGCAAAATTAAAGCACATGGTAGTGGGGGTAATGTATTGATGTGGATAGAGAACTGGTTGGCAGACAGGAAGCAGAGAGTAGGGATAAACGGATCCTTTTCAGTATGACAGGCAGTGCCATTGGGGTGCCGCAGGGCTCAGTGCTGGGACCCCAGCTATTTACAATATACATCAATGATTTAGATGAAGGAATTGAGTGTTATATCTCCAAGTTTGCAGACAACACTAAGCTGGGTGGCGGTGTGAGCTGTGAGGAAGATGCTAAGAGGCTGCAGGGAGACTTGGACAGGTTAGGTGAGTGGGCAAATGCATGGCAGATGCAGTATGTGGATAAATGTGAGGTTATCCACTTCAGGGGCAAAAACACGAAGCAGAATATTATCTGAATGGCGGCAGATTAGGAAAAGGGGAGGTGCAACGAGACCTGGGTGTCATGGTACACCAGTTATTGAAAGTTGGCATGCAGCTACAGCAGGCGATGAAGAAGGCAAATGGCATGTTGGCCTTCATAGCTAGGGGATTTGAGTATAGGAGCAGGGAGGTCTTAATGCAGGGCCTTGGTAAGGCCTCACCTCGACTATTGTGTTCAGTTTTGGTCTCCTAATCTGAGGAAGGACGTTCTTGCTATTGAGGGAGTGCAGCGTAGGTTCACCAGACTATTTCCCGGGATGGCGGGACTGACATATGAGGAGAGACTGGATCGACTGGGCCTATATTCACTGGAGTTTAGAAGGATGAGAGGAGATCTCATAGAAACATATAAAACTCTGACGGAACTGGACAGGTTAGATGCAGGATGAATGTTCCCGATGTTGTGGAAGTCCAGAACCAGGGGTCACGGTCTAAGGATAAGGGGTAAGCCATTTAGAACTGAGATGAGGAGAAACTTCTTCACTCAGAGAGTTGTTAAACTGTGGACTTCTCTACTGCAGAGAGTTGTTGATGCCAGTTTGTTAGATATATTCAAGTGGGAGTTAGATATGGCCCTGATGGCTAAAGGGATCAAGGGTATGGAGAGAAAGCAGGAAAGGAGTACTGAGGTGAATGATCAGCCATGATCTTATTGAATGGTGCTGCAGGCTCGAAAGGCCGAATGGCCTACTCCTGCACCTATTTCCTATGTTTCTATGTTTATAGAGAAGCCTTTTATGCAGTACCTTGTCAAAATTACATTTGCTGCATTACCCTTGTCTATTTTCTATTACCTCTTCAAAAAATTCTTTGAGGCTGGTCAAGCAAGCCCTTCCCTTTTGAAATCCATGCTGACTATTCATTATATTTTTGGCTTCTAGATGTTCTTCTATTTTCTCGTTTAGTAAGAATTCCTTTATTTTGCCTACCACCGATGTAACTGGTCTAGTTCCCTGGACATGTTCTATCAACTTTTTTAAATACAGGTATTATGGGCTCAATTTTGGCTAGGAGTTGCTCTGTTTTTTTTGGAGTAGGCTGCTTTTTCTGGCATAACTTAAAAATCCCCAGTTTTTCCAATCAATTTGTACCAGCATAACTTACTTAGTTACGTTTTTTTTAGGTTAGTTTTTTTTTCTGAAAAGGGGGCGTTACCAGCCACCTACGCCAGTTCTGCCCATTTAGGCAACTTTGGCCAGCTAATAGTTACTCCATTTCTACTTCGGCCAGCGTATGTGGCCACTTGAGAAAACCCTTGTGGAGAGATAAAAAAAATCGGTGCAGGTACGTACACCGGATGCCATTCGGCCTGGGATAAGGAAGGAAAGCGGAGAGGACCTGGACCTAAACCAACCACGCCTTACCCTTAGCAATGTTTGCAAACAAAAACTACTAACAATTCTTAGCAATTCTATAAGAAATAAAAAATTAAAGTCCTACCTTCATCTTCAAACTGCAATTCACCATTCTGCACTCGGCCCCGGAAGGCAGCGGGCCGTGCGGAGGCCACCCGGCCTGGGCTAGGGGAGGAACAACGCACCGGGAGGCCAGTCGGCCTGAGCTAGGGGTGGGACAATGCACCGGGAGGCCACTCGGCCAGGGCTGGGGGCAGGACAACGCACCAGGAGGCCACTCAGCCTGGGCTAGCAGCGGGAGCGAGTGAACCTGGGCTAGCATCGGGATTCAACAGTGAGGCTGCAAGCAAGTCAATGGAGAGGGGGGCGGCGGAGAGGAAGAGGGATGGGGGGGATCTGGCAAGCATCGGGGACCACAGAGAGGGAGAGGCTACAATTCTAGATAACAACAGTAAACACAGTTGAATAAATCAACTGGGAACTTTGATTCAGTAAAAGTAGAAGTGGCTTTTCATTTTCGTTACAGAGCTCTATCCGAATGCGAACATTTAAGTTCCCTCTCCACCGCCCCGTAAATATCGGGGCTTTTATCTCACAATCACTGTATTTCAAACACATCTCGTTTGCAAGGTGTAGTTTATGAAAAGTGCATCATGAACAGAATTCTGAATTATTCGTGCTCTGAGAAATGAGTGAAAACAGAAAGTCTAGTATCTTCTGTTGGAGGAATTACTTGTAAGAAGTAAACCCTGAGTGAATTGATGAATAACAAGAAAGCAAGATATTCTACCTGAGAAATTCGGTCGCGAAGACACAAGCAGCTCTTTAATGGCCGATTGTCAACTCGCAGCGCTACTGCGCATGCGCGGACATCACCATTCTCCACTGCGCATGTGCAGACGTCCCGGCACATTTTCCAGCGCAGAATGCAGGCTCCATCCCCCAAGTCGACTGGCCATGCTGCACGACTGCATTGAAGAGGCCAGACAGTGGCCAAAGTTGCAACGTGTTTTTCCGGTGCATCTCCGAACGTACATAAGCGGCGCAACTCCGGTAAGTGTGCTGAAAAACGGGCTCAGCCAAAATTGAGCCCTATGTTAGGTATTATATTGGTTTAGAAAGGAGTCCTGTACATATTGTAGGAACTCCATTCCCTTATACCCTTTAACCACCACTTCTGTCCAATTAATATCAGGGTAGTTGAAAGCCCCCATGATTATTATTTTTTTATTCATTTCCCTAATTTTTTTGCATATTTCTTCCTCCACCTCCCTTCCACTATTAGGTGGCATGAAGACTACCCATATCAGTGTGATCGATCCTTTATTAGCTTTTATCTCTATCCACCTGGATTCTGTTTCTGTTTTGCTGATCGTTGCATCACTTTTTTCTACTGCCATTTTGTTATCCCTAATAAGTACAGCTACTCCAGCTCCCCCTTTTCCCTCTATCTTTTCTAAATGTAATATACACTGCAATGTTTAATTCCCTAACAAGTTAAAGAAAATAAAGCAATTAAAATGATGTAATGCTTTTTTATTTAAAAAGAGGAACATATAAATGTTATAGTTTTCCCATAGGAGTCAACAAAACTATGAGAAATTATGTCTGTAGCAACCTGCATTTTCAAAAGCATAAGAAAATGTAACAGTGAAGAATGTAGCTCTGAGTTTGGAATGGGTGAATTTTCATGGGGGTTCCCCGATCATCTGCCATAACTATGACAGAAAAGCCGTGGAAATGGTGTTTCTGCAGCTCTGAACCTGAGATACAGTGGGCGATGCGGAGAACCCATGTGCCAGTACCAAATTCAATAGTGAGTATGTAATAGGTGACAAAATAATGGTTAACTTAAATGAAGAATATTAGAAAATTGTTCTTCTATTTGTAAATCTGATTTTGTGAGGTACATGTTCATCTTTTTGTTCTTGTTTTCCATCTGGAAACTATGGGCCCAAGTTTCGACAGGAGTTGCTCCTATTTTTTTGGAGCAACTAGTTTTTTTTTGGAGTATCTTAAAAATTGCAATTCTCCACATTTATTTGCTTCAATTTCAGTGAGTTAGTTCAGTTTCTTTTTCGTTCAGTTTTTTTTTCAAACAGCCACTTACGCCTGTTTTGGCCATTTAAGCAAGTTTAGACAGCGAAAAATTACTCCAAACTAACTTAGGCCAGCTTATGTGTCCGCTCAGAAAAACCTTGCGGACACTTTAGATATCAGGCGCAGGTAGCCAGTGATGGCGGGGGTGGGGGGGGGGCGGGGGTGGGGGGGGATGGGGGTGGAAGGAAGTTAGAGGACCTGGCAAAGCACTAAATACCTTCACAACAACTAATACAGATCTTGCACTGTAACTTTTGCATAATTTACACATTCCACTATATAAAGCTTCATAAAATATGCATTTTTTAATATCATTTATATCAGATGTTGAATTTTGATGGTGCTGACTGCCTTTCTTACTGCTCTTATCAGCAAACAGTCCAGGGACAACTTTTCTAATTCGAGCAGCTTGTTCTTTTTCTAAATCATTTAAAGAAATTCTCCTCCTGCTCCCCCCACCCCACCCCTGCCCACCATCAAAACTCCACCCCCCGATCAAAAGTCACCCCGCACCAACCTGTTTCTTGTAGCCCTCAGAATGGATTGAGTCTTGAACTTGATTTATAAAGTCCAAAAGGGATATTGTCTTTAGGCATTAATGCTTTGAAATTTCTTGACATAGATGTGATCAGTGACACAAACCAGTAGCTTCATCCCCGCAGTATCGTGTCTCGAAGAATTCCGCCGCAAACGTGCTATAAGACTCCTGGTGCTGATCTGGTGGCCTGTACTCGAGCCGCGCCATCCCGGGCTCCTCCAGCTCCTGCTACCCCGGGCTCCTCAGCAAGCTTCCCTCGGCACACACTCCATCAACTGAATGGGAGGGGCAGCACTGGTAGCAGAGGATGCAGACAATGGGGATGCGAGAGGCTACAACAATGCACTGGTGTGAGCGCAGGAAGGCAGTGGCCGGCCTGTGCGGCAGGCCACTCGGCTCGGGATAGGGGCAGCGAACATCGCGTCATCCCTTCGGTCAGGACGCGCTGGGAGGGCCAGGAGCTACTGCGCACAAGCGCAGACTCCATTGTGCACGCACGCAGCTGCCGGCACTCTTTTCGGCGCAGGGCTGTAGCTCCACCCCCCCCCCCCCCCCGCTGGTTCTGCTGCGCTGCGCCGAGTCCCAAGGAGGCCTGATCAGCGTGGAGAATACCACGATAAGGACTAGGCGTGCTTTTTTTCGAGAAAATCGGTGGACCTCACAGAGGCGCGCCGTTCTAAGGGTCGGTGGACTCATGGGCCCATGATTTGTATCGAATGTTAGATTTAAATGATATTTTTTGTATATTTAAAAGGTTTGTAAGAGATAAGAAAACAGAGAGTCTTGTATTTTTGTTGTTGTCTGTAGAACCATAATCAACTCTGAACTTCTCATTTTAATAACTGCTGTTATTGGTATTAATCTATGGGTGGGATTGCACTTGCCTGGTTCCATTCTTAACTATCCAGTTGTAGCCAGAGATTCACCTGCAATGGCTTCTCTTCCTGTTCCCACACATTTCCTCTGGAGTGCCCAAAGAATCGATCCTTGGACCCCTCCTATTTCTCATCTACATGCTGCCACTAGGAACATAGGAACAGGATTAAGCCATTTAGCCCCTTGAGCCTGTTTCCCCATTCCATGAGATCATGGCTGATCTGTGGCCCAAATCCATATCCCCACCTTTGCCTCATATCCCTTAATACCTTTGGTTAACAGAAATCTATCAATCTCAGATTTCAAATTAATAATTGACCCAGCATCAACTGCCTTGTGGAAGAGAGTTCCAAACTTCTACTACCTTTGTGTGAAGTGACTGAAGTGCCTGGTTCTAATTTTTAGACTATGTCCCCTCGTCCTAGACTCCCCAACCAGCGGAAATAGTTTCTCTTTATCTTTATCAGTTTGCCTTAATACCTTGAAAACGTCAATCAAATCACCTCTTGATCTTCTAAATTCTATGGAATACAACCCTAGTTTGAGTAATCTTGCCTCGTAATTTAACCCTTGGGTACTGGGTATCATTTTAGTAAATCTACACTGCACTCCTTCCAAGACCTATATTCCTTCCTAAGCTGTGGTGACCAGAAATGAATGCAGTACTCCAGGTGTGGTCTAACCAGGGCTTTGTGTGGCTGCAACATGACTTCTAACCCTTGGTATTCTAATCCTCTAGATATAGAGACCAGCATTCCATTAGCCTTTTTGATTCTTTTTATTCCTGACTATGACATTTTAATAATCTATGTACATGGACACCTAAGTCTCTTTAATCCTCCACTGCTTCAAATTTTACACCATTCAGAAAGTACTCTGATCTATCCATTTTATTTCCAAAGTGGATGACCTCACAATTGCCTATATTGAAATCCATTTGCCACAGTTTTGCCCATAAAATTAGGGGCTGAAATTGCCCTCGCCAAGAAATTGGGGAGGGCACTTCGATTTAAGCAGAAATGTCATCTCTTTACCTCTGACACTGCCTCCCAGTGCTTTGGGGTGCTGTTTGAGGTGGTGTAGCGACGAGTTTGTGTCGGGAGTGGGCCAGTGTCCATCACCGCACGGTGATGATGTCAGCGCCCCTCCCCTTCACTTAAAGGGGAGAGACGCTGCGAGGTTGAGTGAGGCCTCAGTGGAGCCCACTGGGCCACCAGGGAGGGGTTCAGCAAAAGTCGGATGACAATTAAAACAAAATGGTGGCCATGGCGGTGCGTCCTCCCCTTTAAGGGAAGACATACCGCCCAGTCACTGGCAGCTACCCGTCATGCGAGGCTCATCGACCAGCGGCGGCTACATTCCTGTGGGGCAATTTTCCCCGCGGGCGGAAAAGGGATTATGGCTGGGCGGTAAGGGGTCGGCGCGCAACCGACAATGAGTCGGAGCGTCAGGCGGATCAGAAAGTCAGGGCATGGCGGAAACCTTTTTCTGCTGCCCCAGCCCTTGGACAATTGCGGATAGGTCAGCCCCGCTGCCTGCCCCTGGTCGGAAAGTCCTTACCGCCCCATAGAGGCGGTAACGGGCTTTAAAGAAGGGGGCAATTTCCCCCTATTAATAACTCTTCGTAATTTAGTTTACAATCCCTCAGTGACCTTATCCAAAAATACAACATTAGGTTCTACATGTACATTGAGTAACACCCAGCTCTACCTCACCACCTCTCTCTAATTTGTAACACTGCTTGTCCGACATCCAGTGCAGGATGAGCAGAAATTTCCTCCAACTAAATATTTGGAAGACTGAAGTCATTGTTTTCAATCCCCGTCACAAACTCCATTCTCTACCACTGACTCCGTCCCTCTCCCTGGCAACTGGCTGAGGCTGAACCAGACCTTTTGCATCCTTGATGGTGTATTTGACCCGGAGGTGACCTTCCAGCCACGTAGGCTCTTCGTCATCAAGACTGCTGACTTCTACCTCCGAAACATTGCCCGACTCCACTCCAGCCTCAGCACATTTGCTACTGAAACCCTCATTGATGCCTTTGTTACCTCTAGACTTAACTATTCCAATGCTCTCCTGGCCTGCCTTCCATCTTCCACCCTCCATAAACTTGAGCTCATCCAAAACTCTGCTATCTGTATCCTAGCTCATACCAAGTCCCATTCACCCATCACCCCTATGCTCGCTAACTTGCATTGGCTCCCTGTCCAGCAATGCCTCAATTTAAAAGTTCTCATCCTTATTTTCAAATACTTTTATCACCCCTCCCTATCTCTGTAAGCTCCACCAGCCTTACAACCCTCTGAGATCTCTGCGCTCCTTCAATTCTGGCCTCTTGAGTATCCCTGATTTTAGTTGCTTCACCATTGGTGGCCACACTTTCAGCTGCCTAGACCCTAAGCCCTAGAATTCTGTCCCTAAACTTTTCCACCTCTCTCTCTCTCTCTCCTTTAAGAACTCCTTAAAACTGTCCTCTATGGTCATCAGTCCTAATATCTCTTAATGTGGCTCGGTGTCATAGCTTGTTTGATAACACTCCTGTGAAGCACCTTGAGATGTTTTACTATGTTAAAGTCACTAAATAAATGCAAGTTGCTGTTGTTGTTGGTGTTGTTGTTGAATCATAGAAAGCTACAGCATAGAATCAGGCAATTCAGCCCAACCAGTATGTGTTGGGGTTTTTCCCCACTTTCCTGAGATTGCAAGGCTGAAAATTCTTGTGCCAGCTTTACTGATACTATGGAAATCTTGCTCGCAGAGCCCATAAGAGTGGCTTAAAGTGTAAAAGTCTATGCTGGCAGAATAATGGGTGCTCTGCTGAGATTGATTTTGAGATACATTGTTGTGATGGAATTTATACTAGTGTTTGATACTGATACTAGATTGCAGAAGTGGAAAAGAGTTAATTTCCTTGGCTTCAAGACTCATAAGCACAAAAAAGAAAATTGGTCACATATTTCTTCTTCTTGCAATTAAATGCAAGAGAACAAGTCCTATCTCATAATAAACCATGACAATATCTACTGCTAAACAAGTAAATTGAAGTTTCCTAATACCGGTTAAAGGAATACAGAGAGATGAATTTGGGCATGGGGTTCGCAGTACATAATAAAACCGCGCCTATTCATTGTGTTGCAGGCAACACTTTAAATTGGTGTTGGCTGATGTTTTAAATGATTGCTGCATGCAACTAGTACTACCCATGCTGTTCATTGGCTGCATGATCAGCAGGGGACATGGTATCGCGAGTGGCCAATGCTATGTAAAGGCAACCTGCACCTCTTATAGGGGAGGTGCATTGTGGCTGGAATAGGGAGTCTTTTGTGAGCTGAATCTATACTGTCAAAGATTGAAAAATGGCTGAACATGGTAGCACTAAGGTTTTGTGACAATGCCCTTGGTGCAAGAGGTGGAGAAAAGGAGAGACATCCCGGAGGTCAATGTAGGAGTGTTGCTCCAAGAACATGGATTCAGTGCGGAAAGAAATGTAATGATCTGGCTCGACATGTCAAAGTGAGTTAGTTCATCTTCACGTTGCATAACCTACCAACTGCACCACTGGCCTCATCCATTTTTCAATTCACTACATACCCATTACCCACCTACCAACATTATGAATCGGTACACAATCCTCAAAATCCATATGCTTTACCTCACGCTCACATATTTAGCACTGTCGCAAGCCCTGCACGCACAACTCACAGCTTGCATACACTGGTATCTAATGCTGTCCTTGCCCTGCTTTGAGGCTGCAATTGGCAGATTTCAGTCACAACCTATTTTGTGACATAAAAATATGTCATGTATTGGTCCTTACTGAAGTTCAGGTAAGAGAATTGCTCCCTAAAGACCCTCATTGGATAAGACATCCTGCTGAGAGCCCTTCTCCCTGTCCTCCTCACTCTTCTAGCAGCCTGTCCTGCTCTATGTGGCCTCTCTTCATTACTCCCATCATGTTCAATTCCCAGAGGATGCCCTATTAGGCCACCCATGTCTGGAAGCAACTTGTTTCAGCACAAGCTTTTAAATGAACAAAAAGATATTTCAGCACCAGCCAGACCACTCCCTGTAGATATTCAAACTTTAGCTAAGTATAGGAAAGTTGTAAAAACACGTACAATTGCACCAGCAGCCAAGAGAAATAATCCAGCAACTAACCTATTATTAGTTCATGATCCCTTTAAATAGTGCTGGTGAAGAGCAGGGGTGTCCATCATTCCGTTTAATGTCATGTTTAGCTGTGCAAGGTTCAGACTAATACCCTGCTGACTCGGCAAAATAGCTCAGTATTCTGTTGCTTTGTTGATTACTGCTTTGCTATGATTAAACATAGTAAATGATAAGTCTTATACTCCAGGAGTATCTTTAAGTCTCTCCCCTAGCCAGTTTGATACAATTCATTAATTATGTTCCTTATTTTTCTTTGAATGTGTAATAAATACTTACCTGTATTGAATTTCATTTGTCATAGTTCTGCCTATTTCCAGGTGCCTCTGTTATACTTCGTTGGCTACTCAACCAGGTTTGACTGGTTCATCCTAACTTGGCTAATATATGTTGTATTTCTGAATTCTGATAAGTTTATGTAGATTAGAGGCAGTATGGTGCTGGCAGCAACCCCAGGGAACTCCACGCGGTATATCACCACAAAGCTGCTATCATTCCCCTAACTCAGTGGTGGGCAAAATACAGCCCGCAGGCCATATCCGGCCCACCAAGTCATCCAATCCGGCCCGCTGGATGGGACAGAAATAGAACACGAGCCAGAGCTCGAGCTCTACATTTGTCTATCCACTTTTACTTTTTATGGACCATACACAGACCCGAACTGCAGCCAAGGGAAAAACATAATAATACTTTGTTCAAATTAATAATTCGCAAAAGCGATTCTCTCTGGCCCGATCTTAAAAGGATCCGTTCCATGATTCTGGGCCCCAATGGCGGACATCCATACCCAGAATGCAATGCATACTCGAATATGCTCTATCCATTTTAGAATGAAGTCATGGTTGCTCATCTCCACAAACCTTTACCGAAGACAGTGACCTGCGCTGCATCTTTCCTCTCCCAGTATCCAGAATATGACAGCAGGGGAGTTCTCATCTGGCAGCAATTGGGATGTAATTACTAATCTTTGGAGAGGGACATAAGGATGACTGAGGTGGGAAATTGATGCTGACAAAGGCGCTAAAGAGGGTACAGTTCTATTTCACAGCACTGATTTACAGAGACAAGAAGATACCACAACATTTTCAACTTTTATCTTTGATTCATTTCTAAGCAGTATTGAATACATGTTGTGTACGTAAGATAGCATCTGACTACTATCTGAATTTATGTTTATGCAATATTTATGTTTATGCATCTTCCCTCTAATTTTTTCTCGCACGCAGTTCCTTTAAATTTGCTGCGCGGCCGGCCAAGCATGCACAGTATCTCTTCCAATGGCAGGATCTGGAGAGTGGCCTGCACAGGACCACACGACTGGTGGAACATTGGTGGGTGGCCCTCAACACCTTACCAAAACTTGTTAAGTGGCCCGCCAGCCCAAATAATTGCCCACCCCTGCCCTAACTAGTATCTACTGTTTCCTCTCTTTCATGCATGTTATCAAAGGTAAAGGGTCATCGACCTGAAACGTTAACTCTGTTTTTCTCTCCACAGATGCTGCCTGACCCGCTGAGATTTCCAGCATTTTCTGTTTTTATTAAAGTTGAAAGTGTTGTATGCAGCATCCACATTGTTATAGGTTTATCAACTTGCTCTCCCACTTGCAAAACAACATTTTCAAGCTAATGCATTTTTCAAATTACAATCAATTTTACTTTAGGTACTCCAGATGTGGTAATGCCAGTGGGAGGTTCTTTAAAAACTATGGGGATGGAGTGGGAGAGTAGGACTAACTGAATTGTTCCTCGAAAGAGCATCCTCAGACTCGATGGGCCGAATGGCCTCCTTCTATGCTGTACTGTTCTATGATTCCATGATTCTATGAAAAACAGCATAAACCCTACCTCACTGCTTTCCAAGTTATGCATGAAAGTTGGACAGACATAATAAGAACGTCACATATGTAGAACTGTAATTTCAAAAGTTTAAAAGGAAGCCTGGTGGATTACTAACACAATGGTAATTGCAGCTCATGAATATGGTGATTCTTGTGCTACTGGGACTATGGAAACATAATGGCAGGGAAGGCAGTTGGTCAAGGATGAATAATATAGAATGTAAAGATAGATACATATCATGGAATTTCATTTGATTCACTTGTTGGAACAGAAAAAAATCTTTCTTCAGTATATTAGATGGTTGATTAGAGTACATGATAGAGCAGATTATACATGATATGTGCAAGAAATAGGTTTGATGGATCATACAATTATGGAATTTTACAACACCGAAGAAAGCCATTCAGCCAATCCTGCCTGTCCCAACTCTCTGGAAGAGCTAGCCACTTCCCTCATACACTTTTAATTTTAATTTTTCAAATATTTATCTACTGCTTCTGGTAGGGCATTCCATGTCTAACAATATTTTGCTTAAAAACTTTTCTCCTAACCATGCCCTTCATTCATTACATGTTTCTCTTAAATTTATGCTTCTAATTACTGACTTATTCACCAGTAGAAATAATTTGTCCTTATTTGCTTTATCAAAATCCCTTATAATTTTAAACACTTCAATCTGAACTCTTCACAAACTTCTTTGTTCTAATAAAAAAAAATCCAGTTTCTTTAGTCTCTCCCAATAACTAAAGCCTCTCATCCCTGGTGTTATCCTAGTAAATCTCTTCTATATCCTCTTCATGGCTGTGACATCTTTTCTAAAGTAAAGATACAAAACTGGACACAATATTCTAACTGTGGCTTAACCAATAATTTGTGTAGATTTAGCCTTAGTACTCTAGGTCCACATTTATAAAACCCAGGATTCTGTATTTTTTTAAACTTTATGAAGTTGTCCTCCCACATTTAAAGATTGTAAATTTAAACCTCTAAGTTTCTCTGCTCCTCTTAAAGTTTTACCATTTACATTATACACCCACTTATTGGGCTGAATTTTCCGGGGTGGTAGCAGGCGAGATCGGTGGCGGGTCAGGTGGGAAAGTTGTTATTTTTGACAGCAGGTCAGAAACCCAGACATGTCTGTCATTGCGGAGCCGACCCGACCAGTAGCGGCAGGGAACCCAATTGAGATGATTTTCAGGTAGTTTACAGGCACTTAAGAGGACTCCCGGTGTCAATGGAGTGGGACACTGGCGCGAGCCAGTCCATTATGAGCAAAAAGACTTTTGATAAATTGTGGTGCAGAAAGGCCTCAAGGCCAGTCCTGACTCCCATTCGCAATAAACTGAGAACTTACACAAAGGAACGATTCCTGTAATCGGCAGTGCTGCTGTAAAGGTCTCCTATGATGGAGCGGTGCACAAGCTACCACTCTGGGTGGTACTGGGCGATGGTCCCACGCTGCTCGGCAGGAGCTGGCTGGGAAAGATATGCTGGAACAGGGAAGACATCCGAGTGCTCTCGTCCATTGACGACACTTCGTGTGCCCAGGTCTTAAACAAGTTCCTTTCGCTGTTCGAACCAGGCATCGGGAAGTTCCAAGGAGCAAAAGTGCAGATTCACCTAATTCCGGGGCGCGATCCATCCATCACAAGGCAAGAGCAGTAGCGTGCATGATGAGAGAGGGTGGAGATCGAGCTGGACCGGCTGCAATGAGAGGGCATCATTTCGCCGATCGAATTCAACGAGTGGGCCAGTCCAATTGTTCCAGTCCTCAAGGGAGACGGCACCATCAGAATCTGTGGCGATTACATCGTTTCTCCCTGCAGGATCAATAGCCACTACCAAAGGCAGATGACCTTTTTGCGACGCTGTTAGGAGGAAAGATGTTCACGAAGCTGGACTTGACCTCGGCCTACATGACGCAGGAGCTGGAGGAATCATCGAAGGGCCTCACCTGCATCAACACGCACAAAGGTTTCTTCATTTACAACAGATGTCCATTTGGAATTCGATCAGCCGCGGCGATATTCTAAAGAAACATGGAAAGCTTACTGAAGTCAGTCCCGCGCACCATGGTCTTCCAAGACGACATCTTGGTTACAAGTTGGGACACAGTCGAGCATCTGCAGAGCCTGGAGGAGGTTCTTCGTCGACTCAACCACGTGGGACTCAGGATAAAATGCTCGAAATGTGTTTTCCTGGTGCCTGAAGTGGAGTTCCTGGGGAGAAGAATCGCGATGGACGGCATCAGGCACACCAATTCGAAAATGGAGACAATCGAGAACGCACTAAGGCCACAGAACGTGACAGAGCTACAGCCGTTTCTAGGTCTCCTGAACTACTTTGGTAACTTCTTACCGGGTCTCAGCACACTGTTAGAACCACTGCACACCTTACTGCATAAAGGAGACGAATGGGTATGGGGCAAAAGCCAAGAAAACGCCTTTGTAAAAGCTAGAAAATTGTTATGCTTGTGTTGTATGATCCATGTAAGCGTTTGGTACTAGCATGTGATGCGTCGTCATACGGGGTCGGGTGTGTATTGCAATAAGCTAATGAATCTGGGAAATTGCAACCGGTTGCTTATGCATCCAGATGTCTGTCTAAGGCTGAGAGAGCCTTCAGCATGATTGAAAAAGAAGTGTTAGCGTGTGTTTATGGGGTAAAGAGAATGCATCAATATCTGTTTGGGTTCAAATTTGAATTGGAAACTGACCATAAGCCACTGATATCTCTTTTTTTCTAAAGTAAGGGGATAAATACGAATGCATCGGCCCGCATCCAGAGATGGGCGCTCACGTTGTCCGCATACAACTATGCCATCCGCCACAGGCCAGGCACAGAAAACTGTGCTGATGCTCTCAGAAGGCTGCCATTGCCCACCACAGGGGTGGAAATGGCACAGCCCGCAGATTTAGTCTTGGTAATGGAAGCATTCGAGAGTGAGCAATCACCCGTCACAGCCCGACAGATTAGAGCCAGGACCCCTTACTATCCCTAGCAAAAAATTGTGTGCTTCACAGGAGCTGGTCCACTGTCCCATTGGAAATGCAAGAAGAGATAAAGCCGTACCAGCGGCGCAAAGATGAAACGTCTATACAGGCAGACTGCCTTCTGTGGAGTAATCAGGTAGTGGTCCCCAAGAAGGGCAGGGACACTTTCATCAGTGATCTCCACAGTACTCACCCAGGCATTGTAATGATAAAAGTGATAGCCAGATCCCACAGTATCAATGCAGATTTAGAGTCCTGTGTGCACAAATGTAACACATGCTCGCTGTTAAGCAATGCACCCAGGGAGGCGCCACTAAGTTTATAGTCTTGGCCCTCCTAACTGTGGTCCAGGGTCCATGTCAACTATGCAGGCCTGCTTTTGGGTAAAATTTTCCTAGTGGTTGTAGATACGTACTCCAAATGGATTGAATGTGAGATAATGTCGGCAAGCACGTCCGCTGCCACTACTGAAAGCCTGCGGGCCATGTTTGCCATCCACGGCCTCCCTGATGTCCTTGTGAGCGACAACGGGCCATGTTTCACCAGTGCCGAGTTCAAAGAGTTCATGACCCATAATGGGATCAAACATGTTACATCTGCCCCGTTCAAACCAGCATCCAATGGTCAGGCAGAGAGAGCAGTGCAAACCATCAAGCAGAGCTTGAAAAGGGTAACTGAAGGCTCACTGCAGACTCGCCTATCCCGAATCCTGCTTAGCTACCGCACAAGACCCCACTCGTTCACTGGGATTCCACCCGCTAAACTGCTCATGAAAAGTGCACTTAAGACAAGGCTCTCGTTCGTCCACCCTTATCTACATGAACAGGTAGAGAGCAGGCGGCTTCAACAAAGTACATGTCATGATAGCGCAAATGTGTCACGTGAAATTGAAATCAATGATCCTGTATTTGTGTTGAACTATGGACAAGGTCCCAAGTGGCTTCCCGGCACTGTTGTGGCCAAAGAGGGGAGTAGGGTGTTTCGGGTCAAACTTTCAAATGGACTCATCCACCGGAAACACTTGGACCAAATCAAACTCAGATTCATGAACTATCCAGAGCAACCCACATTGGACTCTACTTTCTTTGACCCCCCAACATACACACCAGTGGCAACTGACATCGCGGTTGGCCACGAAGCAGAACCCATTCCACCCGCAGCAGCCCAGCAGGACTCATCACACCAGGCAGCCTAGCAAGGCCAGCTGCACAGCAGCCCAGCAATGGCCCACCAAACAATTCGCCAAAATCAGCATTTGCACCGAGACGATCAACCAGGGAAAGGAAGGCCCCAGATCGACTCACCTTGTAAATAGCTACACTATTAACTTTGGAGGGGGGGGGGCGGCGGGGGAGTGTTGTTATATATGTAAACCTGCATATACCTTGTGTAGCCACCAGAGGGCCCATCCCCTGGAGTCCCAAGGGATCCCACAATCCCTTGGGAGCACCTGTACTTAAGGAGGCCTCACAGGCTGGAGAGGCACTCTGGAGACCTGCAATAAAAGACTACGGTCACACTTTACTTTGAACTCACAGTATCTAGTCAGACTCTTTATTCATATATCACACCTTTGTCTGTCTTTATACTCTATTACACATTTTAGGCTAACATTTCCATTCCATTTAGATTATATTTCCATTCCCTATTCTTCATCCAAAAATGTACTATTTCACATTTATCTACATTCAACTGCATTGGCCACTTATCTGCCTGCTCCTCTGTGTCCTCTTGCAGTCCTGTGTACTTTCCTTCAGTTTGGCATGCTCCTTAATTTGATGTTATCAGCAAATGTTATCAGCATATTGGGCCCACGTTTCAGCCTCAGTAGCTCCTGATTTTTTGGAGCAACTGGTGTCGAACAGATTATCTTAGAAATTCAAATTCTCTGCATTTAGTTTGCTCCAATTCTAGTCAGTTAGAACAGTTTCACTTTGGAACAGAATTTTTTTTTCAAAAGGGGGCATGTCCGGCCACTTACGTCTGTTTTCAAAGTTTCGTCAGTGAAAACTTACTCCAAACTAACTTAGAATGGAGTAAGTGAAGATTTTTGTACACTCGAAAAAACCTTGTCTACACTTTAGAAAATCAGGCGTAGGTTACAAATCAGGCGTAGGGAATGGGAGTGGGGGGGGGGGGGGGGTTTAAAGGGAAGTTTACAAACTTTAAACACTTCAGTTTTGCAAATAAAGAGCCATCATCAATAATAAATGATAAAAACATCAATAAATCAACCAATAAATCAATCAAAAAAAATTAATAAGAAATTTTTTTTTTTTTAAATCAGTAAATAAAACATTTTCTACTTACCGACTGCAGCACCGGGAGCCCTCCAACAGCGTGCTGGGATGCCCCCCCCCCCCCCCCCCAGTGTCTCTATCTCTCTGTCTGTCTGTCTGTGTGTGTCTCTCACTCTCCATCTGTCAGTGTCTGTGTTTCTGACAGCGAGGGAAGGGGGAGGAGGGGGGTAGAGGGAGAGAGGGGGGCAGGGGGAGGGGAGGGAGGAAGGGCGAGGGGGAGGGACGGAAGGGGGAGGGGTGGGGAAGGGGAGGGGGAGAAGGGGGAGGAAGGGAAGGGGGGAGGAGGAGGGGAAGGGGAAGGGGGAAGAGGAGAAGGAGAAGGGGGGAGGAGAAGGAGAGAGGGGGGAAAGGAGAAGGGCAGAAAGGAGATGGGGGGAAAGGAGAGGGGGGGAAAGGAGAGGGGGGGCGGGTAAGGAGAAGGGGGAGGGAGGCTGAACGGGCCGGGCCCGGCCGGGCCCAAGACTTCGAGCAGGGCCCGTCCCCAGCACCAGATTTACAGGTAGGTGGCGTTGGGTCGGGTCGGGTCCGGGGTCCGGGGTCGGGAGCGCGGGTCGGGTGGGGGGGAGCGCGGGTCGGGTCGGGTCCGGGGGGTGGGGGGGGGGGGGCACGGTCGGGAGCACGGGTCAGGTTGGTTCGGGGAGGGAGGGAGCGCGGTTCGAGTCGGGTCGGGTCGGTTCGGGTCGGTGGGGAGGGGTGGGGCTGAGGGAGGTCCGGTCGGGTCGGATCGTGTCGTGGGCGGGGAGAGGGAGGTCAGGTTGGGTCCGGTCCGGTCCGGTCCGGGGGCGGGGCGGGGGGGGCAGCAGGAGTCGGGTCGGTGTTGGGGTCGGGTCCGATCCGGGGGCGGGGCGGGGGGGAAGCGGGAGTCGAGTCGGGTCGGGAGGAAGCAGGAGCTGGGCGTGGGAGGCAGCCTTATGCACGCAGCCCGAGTGAGGCCATTCGGCCAGGGCTAGGGGCTGCGTGCATTGGGCCCCTCCCACACAGTTTTGGGCGCCTGGAGCTACTGCACATGTGCGCCCACTGTAGCGCGCATGTGCAGAGGTCCCGGCACTGTTTTCAGCGCAGGGATCTAGCTCCGCCCCCTACAGCTTGTGCTGCGCTGTGCCTGACTCCAGAGGACCAGCATGGAGCCGGAGAATCTGTAAGTTTTTTTTAGGCGCACTTTCTGGCGCGAAAAACGGGCGGTGCGGCCCGAAACTTTGGCCCATAAGTTCTTCATAAGAACATAAAATTAGGAGCAGTAGGCCATACTGACCTTCGAGCCCGCCACACCATTCAATAAGATCATGGTGGAACTTATCACTTTCCCACCCAATCGTCATTTCCCTTGATTCCACTAGAGTCCAAAAATCTATCTATCTCAGCCTTGCGTATACTCAATGACTCAGCCCTTTCAGGTAGAGAATTCAAAAGATTCACAATCCTCTGAGTGAAGAAATTCTGATCTCAGTCTTAAATGGCCAACCCCTTATCCTGAGACTATGCCCCTCGTTCTAGACACTCCAGCCAGGGTAAATAATCTCTCAGCATCTACCCTGTTAATCCCCTCAGAATCTTATATGTTTCAATGAGATCACCTCTTATTCTTCTAAACTCCAGAGAACACAACCAATGCATCCACTAACTCTGCAGCTACCAACCAGGGAACCTTGTGTAGCCACCAGAGGGCCCATCCCCTGGAGTCCCAAGGGATCCCACAATCCCTTAGGAGCACCTGTATTTACCTAGGATGTAGGCCATCAGGACCAGGGGATTTGTCAGTTTTTAGTCCCATTACTTTCTCAAGTACTTTTTCTCTACTAATACTAATTACTTTAAGTTCCTCACTCTTATTAGCCTCTTGGTTCCCTGCTATTTTTGGTTTGCTTTTTGTGTATTCTACTGTGAGCACAGATACAAAATATGTTTTAAAGTCTCTGCCATTTCCTTATTCCCTATTATAATTTCAACTGTCTCAGCTGCAACGGGACCAATGCTTACTTTTGCTACACTCCTCCTTTTTACATACTTGCAGAAGCTCTTACAATATGTTTTTATATTTCTTACTAGTTTAATCTCATATTCTATTTTCTCCCTTTTTATCAATTTTTTTGTCATCCTTTGTTGGTTTATAAAGCTCTCCCAATCCTCAGGGTTACTACTATTCTTTGCAACATTATAAGCCCCTTTTTTTAATCTAATAGTATCCTTAACTTCTTTAGTTAGCCATGGATAGGTCACTTTTCCTGTAGAGTTTTTATTTCTCCATGGAGTGTATATTCATGGAGAATTTTGGAATATTTCTTTAAATGTTTCCCACTGCTTATCTACTGTCATATCTTTTAATCTAATTTCCCAATCTACCTTACCCAACTTGTCCCTCATACCTATGTAATTGGCTTTATTTAAGTTTAAGACTCTCATTTTGGATATAAATATTTCACTCTCAAACTCAATGTGAATTCTATCATATTACGATCATTCTTCCCCAGAATATCCTTTACTATGAGATTACTAATGAACCCTTTCTCATTGTACAATACAAGATCTAAAATAGCCTGTTCACTGGTTGGTTCCATGATGTATTGTTCTGGACTCTCCAGCCAAAGGAAACAATATCTCAGCATCTAACTTGTCAATCCCCCTCAGAATTGTATATGTTTCAATGAGATTACCGCTCATTCTTCTCAACTCCAAAGAGTATAGGCCCAATATACTCAATCTCGCTCCTCAAAAGACAACCTTCTCATCCCAGGGATCAATCTAGTGAATCTTTGTTGCATGCCCCTAAGGCATGTATGTCCTTTCTCAGATAAGGAGACCAAAACTGTGCATAGCACTCCAGGTGTGGTCTCACCAAAGCTCTGTACAAAGTTGTAAGATTTCCTTACTCTTGTACTCCAACCCCCTTGCCATAAAGGTCAACATACCATTTGCCTTCCTAATTGCTTGCTGTACCTGCATGCTAACTGTCTGTGTTTCCTGCACGAGGACATCTAAATCTCTCTGAACACCAACATTTATAATTTCTCACCATTTAAAAAATATTGTTTTTCTATTCTTCCTAGCAAAGTGAATAACCTCACATTTCCCCAAATTATACTCTATCTGCCACCTTATCGCCCACTCACGTAACCTACCTTTATATCCTCCTCACAGCTTACTTTCCCACCTAGCTTCTTAAATCATCAGCAAATTTAGATACATTGCACTTAGTCCCTTCATCTAAGTCATTAATATAGATTGTAAATAGCTGAGGCCCAAGCACTGATTCTTGTGGCACTTCACTAGTTACAGATTGCCAATGTGAAAATGACCCCTTTATCCCTACTGTTTTTTGTCCGTTAACCAACCCTCTATCCATACTAATACATTACTCCCAACTCCATAAACCCTTATCTTGTGTAGCAACCTTTTATGTGGCACCTTATCGAATGCCTTTTGAAATTCAAATATACTACATCACTGGTTCCCCTTTATCTACTCTGCTAGATACATCCTCAAAAAGCTCAAATAAATTTGTTAAATGTGATTTCCCTTTCATAAAACCATGTTGACTCTGCCTAATCATATTATGATTTTTTAAATGCCCTATTGCCACTTCCTTAATAATGGATTCCAGCATTTTCGCCATGACTGGTGTCAGGCTAACTGGCCTATAATTCCCTGTTTTCTCTCCCTTCTTTCTTGAATAGCGGGGTTACATTTGCCTTCCAATTTGCTGGGACCATTTTAGAATCTATGGAATGTTTGAAGATCACAATCAATGCATCCATTATCTCTGCAGCCACCTCTTTTAGGATGTCAGTCATCAGGTCCATGCTCATACCCAAATCAATTATGTATATGGAGAATAAGATGGCTTTCTACTAGCTAACCAAGCCAAAAACCCTCTACTTAGTTTGGCTCTCTGCTTTCTATCCTTTAGCAATCTTCTATCCATGCTACTTTACTTTTAATACAATGAACCTCGACCTTCACACATGTTTCTTATGTGGCATTGTTATGCTTTTAGATGTTTATACTAAACATTTTCCTTGGGTTGAGCCTCACTGTTCACTCCTGTAAATGGATCTTAAACCAGGGAGTGCCTTTACCTGTCCAATATCTAGGTAAATGTAACAAGTCCTAGAGGTTCGAACAGTGAACACTTTTCACCTTACCCCAGCTAACTGGAACGCATTCGCATACTGACACATGATAAAATTGACTTGTAGAAGGAGGAAGAATATAATATACATTTTATCAGACTGCAGCTCAGGATTTATAAACTAGACTAATTTACTGAATATTAAATGAACCATACTGAAAATAAACAGTAAATACAAACTTAACTTTTCTTTTGAGAATCAAATCAACAAACGCGTTTCCAAATGCTAATTTTCAGCATAAAAGAGAGACTTGGAATATAGCCTTTTGCTTCTTTACGTGATATTCTCTACCACAGAGTCTTCTGACTAGCCTGCTATCTCTGCTGGCTTCGGTCTGCCTGCTATCTGATTCTAATGTAGCCAAAATAGAGCACTGAATATCCTTAAAGATATCCCAGAATAAAAGGGATTAAGAATTGTATTTCTCTTAACTACATTACATGGTCAGCTATGCACAGGATTTAAAATTGTTTTTGCTCACACAAATACATCTGGCAAGCAAACATGTACTGTAAACAGCATTCTTGTAATTAAGTGGAATAGCTTGATCAAATGTAACACTAAACTATATGGACCAGAAGGTGCCAGGCTTGATTCACAGTTTGTGCTGATCTCTAAAAAAGGCAGAATTTCAGCCAGGCAGCAGGAGAGGTCTATAATTGACCTCAGGGCACCATGTTTGGGAGGAGCAAATCATAGAATCATAGGATCATAGAAGTTTACGGCACAGAAGGAGGCTATTTGGCCGATCATTTCCGTGCCGGCTGAAAAAGAGCAACCCAGCCTAATCCCACTTTCCAGCTCTTGGTCTGAAGCCTTGTAGCTTACAGCACTTCAAGTGCATATCCAAGTACTTTTTAAAATCAATCAGTATTCTCACTTCTGTTCACTATCTGGTAACCCTTGCTGAGAAGTATTCATAAGTGGATGTCTGGTGAGAAAAGAATCAGTCCACCATAGTCCACTAGCCTGCCAATGCTCACTGTCTCGTCTCACCTGAGAAAAATATCCATGGTTCGGATAAGAACAATGGGAGAGTTACCAGAGAGCTGTCAATGCTCAGGAGACCATACCCTGGAAATAATCAGTGGGCTGGATTTTAGGCTCGTTGCTGCCTCTGTTTTTGCCCCGGTGGGGCGGCAATGGCAGCAGTAAGCTCTTTCAGGCTGGCGCCCAGCCGAGGTTTTCGGGGCCAGTTTTGGCAGGGCGTGGAGCATTACCGCCCGGAAGAGGCAAACCACTGTGCAATGCCCCCAGTTGCAACACCGGCACGATTTTTTGATCCCGCATGATCCATAACGCACCGTAGAGCGCTGTGCTGGGACCGCCTGTGTAAACTGCCCGTCCAACCTGTAGCGGCTGCAGTGAGGTAAGTAATGCCGACCTCAGGTAAGTGTGATACTTTTTTATTTTTTTTTTTGCAATTTATGTTGTGGTGTCGTGAGTTATTTATTGGGAATGTTTTTGGTGTTTCTTTTTTCAGGGATTTTTTTCCTCCAGGCCTCTCTTAGAGCGCTCCAAGGCAGACTGTTTAGCTCAGGATTTTTGCATGCTCAGTCCGCCTAGCACCCTAAGAAAGATGTACAATACCTCCCTTAATGCTCCACCCCACACTCAGGATGCAGCTGCCCAATTTTGCTCACTGAGGCGCAAACTATTCCTGGGCGCAAACTTTAGCATTCCGCCGCCATTACTGCCCGAAATGAGCAAAGCCGAAAATCTAGCCCAGTGACTTCATGAGACATGGCAAAAAAAAGGAAAGGAATTAAAAGTTTTATAATTAATTACTCAATAACATTTTTGGTTTCCAGGGTAAGGAAATATTTTTAAGTAAATATTTTGCATCTGGACAATACAAGTGCTTCATTTAAACATTTATATAAGGAATACATAAGACATTTATGAGAGGTAAAAATACACATTGTATGCAAGATTTATATAACACATAACTTATTAAATTTGTTGACGGTTGGAACATTTCAAATGGATAACAAACCTCTACAAAGACCTACAAAGGCTATGGAGATATAAATAAAATCTGCTGTTTACATCTCCATGGAAATTCAGTGTAACTGTGGCACACTGGTGCCCCAAAATAACTAAGAAAGACACCCTGCACTCAATCGGGTCAGATAGTAACACTATCACACATGTTGTATTTAAAATTGGTCAATTAAAGACAAGAACATGCACTTTTGTAAATAACAGCTCTAAAAAATATTCAATTTCATAAGAGTTAAACACCAGCCCTGTAAACCTTGTATGATAATGTTTTTTTATCTACTGGTCAATATTTAGAACATAAAACAGATACAGAAAATCTACTCTTTACAGCAAAGTCCTTCTCATCAGTATAATAGTAGCCAGAACATAATAAATTATTAGAACCTGCATATCAACTTTGAACAATATCAGAATAGCTCCAGAAATTAGTTTGGTTTTCACAAAAGAAATCACCCTCCGATATTTTTTCAATTAAATTCTAAAAAAGATTCAGGAGGAATTGGGTCGGCCTTGGTCGAAATAATAAAAGAAAATTGAACTTTTAAGGAAAAACAGGCCACATATAAATAGTACCTACTGTGTGTGACACCAGGCATGGGTGAATATGTGACAGGCTGGATGTGACAATGTTAACCCCAAAATTTCCAGACATTGTACTCTCAATACTGGCTGCGTTCATGACAACCCAATTTGCAGAAGGAGCCTCAAACAGGCATTAGATCCCTTATTTGAATATGCAAAGGGCCTAACACCTGTTTCAGGCGTGAGCCCTGGACACCGTGTCCAGAATCTTACCAGCCTTGCGATTGCAGGTTTGGAGGCAGGCCCAATATAAAAATGGCAGAGATTGACAGCAGAGTGGGATCCTGCTCTGAACATGCCTCCTTGTAGGTTTCCAAAGTGTTGGGTCTGGCTGCAGTTCACAGACCCGACACCAAGTGACATCGTTAAGAGGTAGTTTAAAGGTATTTAAGAAGAATTTTACCAGATACTTACCATTTTTTCACATTATTCAGCAGTTTCCCATTGGTCGGGCTTCATGTCAGGTAAGTGTGTCATGTTCTCAATGACTCTCCTTTGCTGTGACGAGTTGACAGCTGCAGAAGTAGTGTAAAAGCTACCATTTCACAGCTGTTCATTTTCCAATCTCAGAGGCCTTCAGGATTTGGAAGAAACTTTTGAGCTGTATGCAGTTTAGAAGTGTCTGCAGTGAACTCTCCATCCATTGTCACCTCCTTGGGGCAACCTCTCTCATCATTGACAGATCGCTTCTGTCATCTCAACTTCAGCTGCCATCTATTCCAGCAGCATTGGTGCCCTTGAGAAATTCTCACCTTGGTCCTCAGAATCCCACCACAATCAGCCCCAACACCAACATCACTAAACATACCAGCATCACCACCAACAACACCAACCTTCTCCACAATCAATTGATGCTGCACAGGATAGAGGGCATCAGCACCCAACCACATTGCTATCCGGGACACCAGGGATGGCCACATTTACTTCACTTGATGGTGTACACCCTGGCTGCCACCTGATGCGCCAGGTTGGCACCACCCCACACCAACACCATAAAGCATCCCTTTCGCACTCATCACCACTACAACTCACTAAGCCACTTCCAAAGGTTCACACAAATCTGTCCAAGAATGCAAGATGTTCAAAATAAATATTTCAAAGTTTGACAACACATTAGCAGAAACTTTACATGAACATTGGCTGAAAGACCCAAGTGCCTACCCTTGTGTGTTGTTAGTTGGTATGATTGGACAAGGATAAGGGTGAATGTAAGGTGTGGCTAGTGAGATGGGGATGTGATAATATAGATAGAGAGGGATGGGTGGAGATGCAAGGTAAGTTGGTGTGAGTAAGGATGTGCAGGAATAATGTTGGGAAGAGTGATGGGGATGTGATGAATGGCAGACACCGCAGGATGAGGTTGAGTGTGTCTTTGCAGTAACTTTTCGAGATCTGCTGAGATTATTGAAAGGTTTGCACCACTGCAGCCTGCTCCTCCTGATGACATCCCTGCTTGTGTTCTTCCGTGCAATGTGCAACCAGGCTGCATTGGTGTCCTGGGGAGATCTCTTCCGCCAACTGGAAGGGAAGAGAACCTCCCTACAGCTGCGTCTCCCTCCATAAACATCTGGAGGGAGTCATGGGAGAGCCTGGGTGCAGCTGTGCAACTTTGTGCAGTGCTTGTCAGTGTTTGCAGCACCTCAATGCTGTAGAACACGGACAGAACAACTGTCAAAATCAATGTGGCCATGGTCCCTTTAAGGAAACCGGCTGATGAAGCATCGTCAAATTATATCCTCAGACCCATTTCCTTTTAGTTGGCTCAGAACTTTGCTGGGTGGGCTTAACAAGCCCCATCAATGGAAGATTCTTCTACGGTGTGGGCTAGAGCGAGGAGCAGCTTCTCTACCCGCCACCTACCCCGGCCATCCTGGTCTTGCCACGGTTGGCGAGATCGCGGCCCAATTTTTTGCCTACACTAATATGGCGGGTGGCACACTTCTAGCTCATAATGACTGTGCGCTTCCTGCCTGCCATATTGGAGGCTCAGGAGGTCACTTAGCGCCTGAAAAATGCACCATTAATTAATTTCTAGGCCATTATCTTAATATATACCTTTCATGTTTCAAGAAGTTATCCGTGCACTTGCATATGCTTTTAAAATTCAGTTTATTATGCCTATGGTGTTTTAATAATTACATTCACAGCCTCATGTGAATTCAAGAAGCTGAGACAGAAGTGATGGTGAAAAACTACAAAAAGAAATATCAAAGGCATAACTTTGCATGATATCTTCTTACTGAGTTATTTGATACTAACTGAAGGATTGGAACTTATGTCAGAATGTAATTACACTGCCGGGCTGTAATTATACCTTCATTTCCTCCTCAAAAAATCTGAATGAATCTTTGTGTTTTGAGAAAACAGAAAAATGCTTTGATATTAAAGAAACATAGGAAGTTTGGTGTTTGCTACAAGTCCAAATTTCTGATTACAATCCCTGCATAATTTACTACAAGTATGGAACTCTCGCATCAGTTGCATTAAAGCATCTGCAGGTTAAAAGAAGTTCCTTCTTGTCTTGCAAAAAGTAAGGTCATAGACCCATTCAGTGGTTTGTAGATCACAAACTTGCAAATTTTCAACAGCTTTTTTCAAACTAGGTATCTGCTTCCAACGTCACATACATTTCACTGAATAAACATAACCCAATTTTCATCTACAGGTGTACATCCGTCTACTATTAACAACTGATACTTTTCCACCAGAATGGTGAAGTGCCAATAACATTCACATTTCTTGGGTCAGCATTTGTATAATTATTCACAGATTCAGGTGCATGGAGGGAATGTACTAGTGGTGAGAGTGGAAATTACATGCAAGTGAAATTCAAAGGGATGAGATAATTAAAGGGAAGTGTCACAATAGAGCAACTAAAGTTCAGAAAGCCTTTTGAAAGGCTATCCATTAATAGCCTTTGCCACTACTAAAAAGAGTAGACGAAGCCATGTGTGCAGGCAAGAGTCTGCAGGCAAGTGACTGTACAGTCCAGCACCCAACCCTCTTTTTAATGGCTGTTCCCAACACTAACCAATGGGAGACACCACTATTTACATCCCTCCATTAAACACTACTCTCTGTTTTCTGTCCTTTAACCAATTTTCTATCCATTCTTCCACATTCCCTTTAATACCATATGCCTTACTTTTACGAACAAGTCTCCTATGCGGCACGTTATTAAACATCTTTTGAAAATCAATATAAACAACATCCACTGCATTTTCTTTATTGATAAACTCTGTTATTTCCTCAAAGAATTCTATTAAATTTGCCAAACACGATATACCTTTTACAAATCTGTGCTGGCTGTCTTTAATTAACTCGTGTAACATTAACATTACTTTGTTGCTAATTTGTAACACAAGATGGAAAAGAAAAGAACAAGTCTGAGAGGTTTTCAGGCAGGTATACTACATTATACAGGCCCATTAATGTACTTTTTTCATTACTATCTTTAAAAGCATTTCCTCATCCAATTATTTAGCTAAGATACTCTGTTGCTATGTTGCACTTAAGTATGTTAAGAATGTTAAGAGATAGTATACTTTTGGTCATGCTTTTCTGTTTAGGTAAAAGGATGTTGATAAGGATAGTGGATTGTAAGTTAATTAAACATTTAGCTGCACACTATAAGAGTTTATGATTCCTGTTTATATAAAATTTGTTGTGAACACATTTTGATTCTAAATCTAAGCATTGCCAAGTAAAAGATAATCATATTACTTCACAATGCATTGAACACATTTCTCAGGAGAAATTCTAACAAAACTGGAAAAAAATCTCCAGAAGGTGATATTTTAGTTTACTTTTATAAAAATATTAAAAATGAAAGCATAAATGTTTCATTGGGAAATGCATCTTAACTAAAATATAAATATGTGTTTAGCAGCTAAACCACAGACTTCCAGTGCATGTTTTTGGTCAATTTTATCTCCTTAATCACTCTCACCAGCCTAAAGTTTGTAATGTTAATTTGTTTTTTAAAAAGCATTGGAAATAGTAAACATGCCTAATAAGTGATTTGTAGATCTGAGTAGCAATGTACTCTCCAAAAATACCAATTTTGATTTCGCAATTTTTTTTTTAAATCTAAGGGGGCAAAATTGCCCCTTTTTATAGCCCCGTTACCACCCCCAAAGGAAGTGGAGTGTGCATGATTCCTTTGAGGGGTGATAAGGGCAATTCCGCGGTGGGGGCGAGACTTCTACTTTAGGTGCAGAATGTCCTGGCCCCAGAAGATTATTGCCTTCAATCAGGGTGCAGGGCAAGTTCGCCCCCTAAGTTTTAACAAGAAGTTTATTTGGATATATTTTCATGCTTGCTTTTGCAGTCATAGTTAACGATCATTCCAGCGTGAATCTTTGGAGTGGGCACTAAACTTTAAGAAGGTCATCTCCCACTTTACAGAACTGGCTAGTTTCAAACGTTAGTGATCTTCAAGGGCTATTACTTCCCCAAGTTGGGGGAGGGGCAGAAAAGGGGAAACTAATGACAATTCTGGAGAAGCTGCAATTCATCTTCAGCCTTTCGCAGTGCCTATAACTTTCATTACATCAATGGGGTAATGAAAAATGGTGGGTTGGATCGGAAGTAAAAATTTAAAAAATTTCAAACCGCCTCGAACTTCCGATATTAACAGAGGCGGGACCATAGGCGGCCCGCTAACCCGTTCTCAGGAGGCGAGTCCCTCATTTAAATATTTTAATGAGGCTGCGTACCTAAGATTTTATCTGTGTTCCAGCTACAACACTGGCCTTGGGAAACCCTGCAGCTGAAGGGGGCGAGGATTGCTGGATGGAACAAATAACTGCTTTTCCAATTTTGCTTGCGGGCCAGGGGAAGCAGGACTGCTCTTCGAGACCCTCCTAGCTAACTTGTTAGCCCCCACAGCGATTGGACCCCTCACCCCACCACAATCCAATGCCCTCTCGACCGAGTACATTTTGGTAGGAAGAATAAGGAGGCCACATACTCCTTGGAAAATAAGGTCCCGATTTAACTTGCGCACGCTGGGAGCGGGGGGGTCCGATAGTGCGTGGGATACTCGGATGTAAGTGCAGCGCATGTGTCAGAGGCTTTTTAGCTCAGCCACCTCAACCATTATAATTTTACTTCCTGGTATCCCAGCCAATCAGCAGCAGTGGGTGTGATGTGGACCTGTATGACCTGCATGACCTGCATGACGTGATCTCAGCTCCAGGATTTAAAGGGCCATGGGGTAGGGGAGCATAATGGTTATGTTACAGAGCCTGGACAAATGATCAGGAGACACAAGTTCAAATCCCACTATGGCAACTGGGGAATTTAAATTCAATTAATTCAATAAGTCTAGAATAAAAAGCTAGTATCAGCAATGGTGACAATTGAAACTATCGGATTGTTGTAACAACCCATCTGGTTCACTAATTTCCATTCGGGAAAGAAATCTGCTGACCTTATCTGGTCTGGCCTACATGTGACTCCAGACCCACAGCAATGTGGTTGACTCGAAACTGCTCTCTGAAATGGCCTAGCAAGCCACTCAGTTGTACCAAACCGCTACACAGAAATGTACGTCTTCATTAACATCTGAGGGCTTGTGCCAAAATTGGGAGAGCTGTCCCATAGACTAGTCAAGCAACAGCCTGACACAGTCATACTCACAGAATGATACCTTTTAGCCAACGTCCCAGACTCCTCCATCACCATCCCTGGGTATGTCCTGTTCCACCAGCAGGACAGACTCACCAGGGGTGGCAGCTCAGTGGTATACAATCGGGAGGGAGTGGCCTTGGGAGACCTCAAGATTGACTCCAGGTCTCATGGCATCAGGTCAAACATGGGTAAGGAAACCTCCTATTGATTACAACCCACCGCTCTCCCTCAGCTGCTGAATCAGTACACCTCCATGTTGAACAACTCTTGGAAGAAGCACTGAGGATAGCAAGAGGATAGAACGTACTCTGGCTCGGTAACACCACAACTGACCAAGCTGGCCGAGTCCTGAAGGACATAGATGCTAGAGTGGGCCTGTGGCAGGTGGTGAGAGAACCAACACGAGGGAGAAACCTACTTGACCTCATTCTCACAAATCTATCTGTCGTAGATGCATCTGACAATGAAAGTATTGTTAGGAATGACCACTGCACAGTCCTTGTGGAGATGAAGTTCTGTCTTGACACTAAGGACACTCTCCATTGTGTTAAATGGGATAGATTCAGAACAAATCTAGCAGCTCAAAACTGGGCATCCATGAGGCGATGTGGGCCAGCAGCAGCAGCAGAATTGTATTCCATCACAATCTATAACTTCATGGCATTTCCCTCACTCTACCATTACCATCAAGAAGCTCAACACCATCCAGGCCAAAGCAGACCACTTGATTTTCATCCCATGCCATGTGTGTGAAGTCAATGTGGGAAGTCAACCAGAGCCACAAAGCCAAGTGCCAGCTCATTCAGACTGGCATCATCGGTGGCAAAGTTGAGATAATTGTTGGTCCTGGCAAACAACCCATCAGTGACCTGTCTTATGCATTTGTGGGTGGCTGACTGGGAGATCCTGGATATGTCTGTGGACCCAGAGGCAAAAAAGTTGAGGGCGATGATGACTTTGACAGCCACTGGTAACCTTTGGCCACCAGGACCACCTGATGTGACATCCTGAGCCTCCTGAGATACTGGTATTCAAACATGTCAGTGAAACTGAGCCTCTGCCTGTAGACCCTGTTTTGTGGGCAGTGCCTCCTGCAAGCGGCACCTCTGTGCTGGTCCCCTGCACAGGTGAGGTGCTTTGACGCAACAGCACCTCATTGTCTTAGTCATTGTCCTTCCACTTGGAACTTCACCTGGAAGCAGAAGCTACCAAAGAGATGACTGAGTGAGCCTCAGCACATGGAGCGAGCAAGAAGATAATCAGACATGGCTTTGGAGTCATTGGTGGTGGCCGTGGAGAGAAGCTGGGCTGTCCTCTTCCCACAAGCTGGCAGGAAGCTATCGGCTCATAGTGTAGAAGGCTATGGTGGGAGGTAGCCGATAATGTGACGCTCACCAGTGTGGTCCCTAGGTCCTCTATACAGTGCCGCAAGAAATTTAATGACCTCATATGGCAGGTCAAGGTGAGTGAAGGTTTCAGTAAATTCCATATTCCACCATCTGTACCACAAGCCTCACATACTGCTCAATACACCACACCCCCAGCACTCACCTACCAACATCTCTATCTATCACCACTCAGACCTCACAATCATGCTCACAACCTTACCAATGCTACAAGACTCACATCCACATCTCACACATTGCACACATTGACAGCTATTCAATTATGGTAAGCACATCACCCAAACACATTGCATCACTCACTCACTCACACACTTCCCTTTCTCTTGCAGGCCAAGGTCATAGTTAATCGCCGGGAGCAGCGGCAGACAGGCGGAGGGCAAGCTGCCATACAGGATGTGAGCCAACTGGAGGAGCGAGTGCTGGAAATCATTGGACAGGAAGTCATGGAAGCTGTGACAATGGACAAGGTTGATGTGCTTAGGGACAACAACGGTATGCTCATTCCTAATCCATCTTCTCACATTCCACTTCCCCCTTATCCCACAATCTCTTCTCACTTACAAGCAGCCTAAAATGGCGGTTGCCGCAAGGCACATCATCAGCGGACGGAACTGCAGTGGCCACCATTTTTTTCTCTGAATCAAGCTTAAACCCCTGAAATTTTAGCTCCATATGTTAAAATACACTTTTCAATGTGAAATGGAAATGAAAATAGGTTATATACATCCAAGTGGGTTATCAGCCCTTCAAAAATCTCCTTCGCCCAAACCATGAAGTTATATCAGCTAGTTGACTTTTCATGATCTTGTTGGCTTCATTTATCTGGCTAAGATACTGATCTTCATAGTTGCCAAACTGATGCTTTACTATGCGGGAGCTAATAAGCTATGATGAATTTTGATCTCAATATTTGAAAATGAAATCTAAAATAATTAAATGGTGATGTTTTTATCAGTACCATTGCATCAAAGCACTCTGACATGTCCTCTTCGAGGCTGCATCTTACTATGACATTCATCCAATCACCTTACCTCATTTGGTGGTAATATTGCAAAAGGCTTGATGACAGCTGCTAAAGGGATCTGGGATTGTTTGGCAATATCTGCTGTGCTTGGAAAGCAGTAAGTTGTACAGCGTATGAAACGAGGGCTTGCATTTCCTTTAAAATATAAATAAAACATAAACTGAGCATAAGCAGAAGTTTAGTTATGCTGACCAACAGTTTATTGACAGTTGGAAATTATTCATAAAACATTAAAAAAAACATTTTATGAAAGAATGTCACTGTTCCAAAACAAGATGTATTTTATACAAAAATACAGGATCATATGTGATGTAGTAGCTGGATAAAACTCTGGTGTTATTAGATCCCCTGCACTTCTGACATCAGAATTCAAGCTCAGTGCAGGGGTAAATGTTACTTTTCTCCAAAAGTTCAGGGAAGGGGATAATTAGCAGCCTTATCATTTCTACCCACTTCATCAAATCAAAGTGGCAAATAGTTGTGATTAAGTTGAATAGACATCAAAAACACTATTCCATCTTACGGCCCAAGAGAGGTGAGATAACAAACAGTTGAAAGGACAAGACAGGACAGAGCTTCACTGCTCCAGCTGCTTCGAACTGCCATTGTATGAACTGTGGAAGATATCTGGCACACTGTGCTGATATGGGCATCACAGACTGATTACAATAGTCATCCCTGACTATGGACTGCCTCAGAGAGAGAGAGGTCCCTTGATTGTGAGCATTTTATCAGGTTATGAAAAAATACAACAGTGTTATGCTAGTGGCTGGCATTTGCCAAGCAGCCATTCTAATAGTGATGTGACAATAGGAAAACTAATGTTGATGTAATTGAGCATAACTCCAAAATGGTATCTGATTTGAATTAAATATTTTTAATTTGAAATTTTAGGCTTACAAATCTGACTGCACCCAGAATTGAGCACACAGAGAGGGACACCCACTGCATCCACCTGTTTTAATTGTAATAATATTTGTGCTGCTTGATCATTTTACTCACACGTGCGTGCTACCAGTGCTACCCGCATTACTCATTGGCTGTACACATGTGGGTGTGGGGCAGATATTGGGCATCTATGACACCAACAACAACAACTTGTATTTATATAGCGCCTTTGATGTAGTAAAACAACCCAAGGTGCTTCGCAGGACTATTATAAGAAAATAATATGACACCGAGCCACATAAGAAAAAATTAGGGCAGGTGACCAAAAGCTTGGTCAAAGTGGTTGGTTTTAAGGAGCATCTTAAAGGAGGAAAGAGAAGTAGAGAAGCTAAGAGGTTTAGGCAGGGAATTTCAGAGCTTCGGGTCTCGGGAACAGAAGGCACAGCCACCAATGGTTGAGCGATTATAATCAGGGATGCTCAAGAGGGCAGAATTAGAGGAGCGCAGATATCTCGGGGGTTGTGGGGCTGGAAGAGATTACAGAGTTAGGGAGGGGCAAGGCCATGGAGGCAATTGAAAACAAGGATGATAATTTTGAAATCGAGACATTGTTTAACAGGGAGCCAATGTAGGTCAGTGAGTACAGGGGTGATGGGTGTTGAGGCAGGGTTGGTGACAGGTGATGATACGGAGGTGGAAATAGGCGGTCTTAGTTATGCCGTGGATATGCGGTCGGAAGCTCATTTCAGGGTCAAATGTGGCACCAAGGTTGCGAATAGTGTGGTTCAGCTGCAGACAAAAGGGAGAGGGATGGAGTCAGTGGCTAGGGAACGGAGTTCGTGGCGACATCAAAAATGGCAGGTCATGTATAAAATCAGCATTATACATAATTGTTTAAGGATAAACAGCATGGCGTCAATTATTTCAATTTTTCACACAAAGTCAAAATCCTCTTGATACTGCAAGGAAATTGTTTCCGGTTGGCACCGTTATCCAAGATAAATTTCCTGCAGATTTCAGTGGAGAAGTAGCATTCAGCAGACTGACAATTTAACAGCAGTCTTTGAACTAATTGGCCTGGAAATTCGTCTCAAGAAGTGGCACAAAACAGGCAGTATCGGATTGGCCGTCCATTGACTACAATGGAGCTGAATATCAGGCGCTGGGTATAACAGGTGGCTGCTCCACTACCGTATGTTTTGCACTACCACCGGAGACAAATTTCTAGGCCAATGAACCAGTATGGTGTAAGGTTACATTCATCTTAGAACATCCTTTGAGGCTTTAGTATAAATACAGCATTAAAAGGTACAACTCTTTCTTCAAATCTTATTGTTGTTTAAAGACATTTTCCAGTTTACTTGTATCTATCAGGCATTCAGCCATACTTAGAATAAGATCCAAGACGTCTTGGCTAACAGAGTTCCTTTAATAAACAGGTCCTATTTAGGAGAGTTTTAAACATTCTAGTCGATAAATTTAAGTAGGCCGGAAACCTGCCGGTGCCACTGTGGGTCGAAGTTAATGGACGCCCATAAAAAGAGCACAGGCAGCACCGGTATTTTGTTGCTGCTTGATCATTATCACTATTGTGGCGTTCAGCCCAGTGCTAAACGAACTCGCTGAATGGCTGGATGCTCAGCAAGGATTGCGAGGTAGGTTGGGACTCGGCTAGGATTGGTTGGAAGGTCAGGGCCACAATCATAGGGGGAGCCCTTGGCCAGGATCGGGGTGGGGGAAGGGTGGAGGGGGGGGAGTTTAGGGCTCAAGGCCAGGATCAGGAGGGAGATCAGGGCCAGAATCCAGGGGGAAGGTCATGGTCAGGATCAGGAGGTAGGTCGGGACTTGGGGCCAAGATCGGGAGAAACATCTGAACTCGGGAGTCGGGGCAGTTGGGACTTGGGGCCAGGATCAGGGGAGGAACATTGGGATTGGGGCCAGCATCGGGGGGGGGGTTAGGGGTTGTGATCGGGATTGGGGCCAGCATCCGGGGGAGACCTGGAGGTCGGTGCCAGGATTGGGGGGAGATCAAAGAGTGCCTGGAGGTTTTAGTCAGGAGTGACGATGGAGATGACAATGGTAAGCACTTAGCTTTTTTTCATTTGGTGCTGTTTAACATTTGTTTTCCCGGGTGTAAACATCACTGGCACTGGCTGCTTCAGACGCAGGCCACATTTGCAAGAGGGAGCAGAAGCAGGTGTTAGGTCCCTTATGTGAATAGGTTAATGGCCTAACGACTGCTTCAGATGAAGCTAAACAACACCTCTTTTTTTTGCCCTCACCAATATGGCATAGCCTGCACTGGAAGTGGGCGGAAGTGAGTCAGACGCCATTTTTTCCATAAAACCAGCCGCAGGGATCGGAGCTGGGTTCTCACCTATTACAAGCTATATTAATAACTTGGATGAAGGGACCGAGTGTAATGTAACCAAGTTTGCTGATGATACAAAGATGGGTGGGAAACCAAATTGTGAGGAGGACACAAAAAATCTGCAAAGGGATATAAACAGGCTAAATGAGTGGGCAAACATTTGGCAGATGGAGTATAATATGGGAAAATGTGAGGTTATCCACTTTGGTAGGAAAAATAGAAAAGCAAATTATAATTTAAATGGAGAAAAATTGCGAAGTGCTGCAGTACAGAGGGACCTGGGGGTCCTTGTACATGAAACACAAAACATTAGTATGCAGGTACAGCAAGTAATCAGGAAGGCAAATGGAATGTTGGCCTTTGTTGCAAGGGAAATAGAGTATAAAATCAGAGAAGTCTTGCTACAATTGTACAGGGTATGGGTGAGGCCACGCCTAAAGTACTGCATACAGTTTTGGTCTCCATATTTAAGGAAGGATATACTTGCATTGGAGGCTGTTCAGAGAAGATTCACTAGGTTGATTCCGGAGAAGAGGGGGTTAACTTATGAAGATAGGTTGTGTAGGTTGGGTCTATACTCATTGGAGTTCAGAAGAATTAGAGGTGATCTTATCGAAACATATAAGATAATGAGGGGGCTCGACAAGGTGGATGCAGAGAGGATGGGCTCACATTTCCTCTGGAGTTGCCCCGCTTTTTTTGGAGCAAGTAGCTTTTTTTGGAGTAACTTAAAAATTGCAAATTTCCCCATTTAACTTGCTCCAGTGTAAGTCAGTTAGTTAGGTTTTTTTTTTAGGTTTTTTTTCTCCAAAAGGGGGCGTTACCAACCATTTACGCCTGTTTTGGCCATAGAAGCAAATTTGGCCAGCTAAAAGTTACTTCAAACTAACTTAGGTCAGTGTATGTGGCCACTTTTGTAGGTACAGAAAAACCTTAACTACATTTAAGAAATCAGCGCAGGTAGCCAGAGATAGGAGTGGTGGGGGGGAAGTGAGTTAGAGGATTCTAAAGCATTAAACACCTTCACAACATCAGTACAACATCACAACATCTTCAGCACAACATCTTCACAACATCATCAAAAATAAATGAAGGATAAATCAACTACTGAAAATAGTGCAGTCCTACCTTGCCGACTGCAGAACACACCAGCTAGCCCTTCGGCCAGGGCTAGGGGCAGCAGGCATGCATGACTGTAGGGGTGAAGGTTGTTTATTTTTTACAGTTGTTCCTACATGTTGTGGGGTGCTAATGGAACAGGATTTCGTTTTAATGCAAAATATATTTTATTGAAAAGTTTACAATGCACTTCAACAACAACAGCAACAACAACAGCAAAGAAAGGCTGCACCCATCTCTCACTCACATCTCGGGTAATGTGCACTTCCTCATAGGGGCGGTGATGGTGGTGGGGGTGGTTGGGGACCCAGCTTGGGTTTCAACAGAGGCTGGTGCGGGGATTGCAGTGGGAGTAGCATTTGATTGTCTGGGCTGTGTGCCCTTATTGTAGCAGCAAGCTCCCTCATGGCCTCTGCCATCGTTTGCACTCCCTCTGACATGCCCGACCTCAGTTCCTGTCTCAGTGCTGATATTTCTCTTGACAGTGCCGCTACCTCATCTCGCAGCCCACTGACGGTGGGCACGAGTGATCGGGTAAGGGCATTGGTCTCCTCAACCAATGACATAACCTGATGAACATCTGATGAACGCTGCATCTCAGGAGAGCCTGGTCGGCTTCTCCTTCCCCTTGTCGTGGGCGTGCCGAGCGGCACCCCTCCAATGCGAGACACAAGCTTGGACGGTAGGACCCTGGGTGTTCCAACCTGCATTCCATTGATTGAGAACTGGTTGTCAGACAGGAAGCAAAGAGTAGGAGTAAATGGGTACTTTTCAGAATGGCAGGCAGTGACTAGTGGGGTACTGCAAGGTTCTGTGCTGGGGCCCCAGCTGTTTACACTGTACATTAATGATTTCGATGAGGGGATTAAATGTAGTATCTCCAAATTTGCAGATGACACTAAGTTGGGTGGCAGTGTGAGCTGCGAGGAGGATGCTGTAAGGCTGCAGAGCGACTTGGATAGGTTAGGTGAGTGGGCAAATGCATGGCAGATGAAGTATAATGTGGATAAATGTGAGGTTATCCACTTTGGTGGTAAAAACAGAGAGACAGACTATTATCTGAATGGTGACAGATTAGGAAAAGGGGAGGTGCAAAGAGACCTGGGTGTCGTGGTACATCAGTCATTGAAGGTTGGCATGCAGGTGCAGCAGGCGGTTAAGAAAGCAAATGGCATGTTGGCCTTCATAGCAAGGGGATTTGAGTACAGGGGCAGGGAGGTGTTGCTACAGTTGTACAGGGCATTGGTGAGGCCACACCTGGAGTATTGTGTACAGTTTTGGTCTCCTAACCTGAGGAAGGACATTCTTGCTATTGAGGGAGTGCAGCGAAGGTTCACCAGACTGATTCCCGGGATGGCGGGACTGACCTATCAAGAAAGACTGGATCAACTGGGCTTGTATTCACTGGAGTTCAGAAGAATGAGAGGGGACCTCATAGAAACATTTAAAATTCTGACGGGGTTAGACAGGTTAGATGCAGGAAGAATGTTCCCAATGTTGGGGAAGTCCAGAACCAGAGGTCACAGTCTAAGGATAAGGGGTAAGCCATTTAGGACCGAGATGCGGAGGAACTTCTTCACCCAGAGAGTGGTGAACCTGTGGAATTCTCTACCACAGAAAGTTGTTGAGGCCAATTTACTAAATATATTC
The DNA here is from genome assembly GCF_044704955.1 of Pristiophorus japonicus. Lineage (NCBI taxonomy): Eukaryota > Metazoa > Chordata > Chondrichthyes > Pristiophoridae > Pristiophorus > Pristiophorus japonicus. The sequence continues at coordinate 246,406,864 of NC_091978.1, read as the reverse complement.
AAAATGGAGTTAGATGAGGTCCTTACTACTAGGGGGATCAAGGGGCATGGCGAGAAAGCAGGAATGGGGTACTGAAGTTGAATGTTCAGCCATGAACTCATTGAATGGCGGTGCAGGCTAGAAGGGCCGAATGGCCTACTCCTGCACCTATTTTCTATGTTTCTATGTTTCCACCACCGCCACTGGGACCCGCAACCTCGGAAGGGTGAAACCATGGAATGCCGTAGCAGAGCTCATGGAGGTGTCTGGCAAAGTGATGCCCTGTACTATGGACTGATCCATATCACGATCAGCATTCTCCCGTGAACATATATCCATGCACCCCTCCTTCCCCCACCCGCCTTGGTCTGGAGCGCACACAAGATCTTCTTGTTGATCTTCAGGATGTTCAGGATTGTCTTCTTGTTCTGCAAAATAAAACAGAACAGTCAAATGGTTAGCAGCACAGGAGGGGGCAGGATAGGTGGCATGAGTAGTCTCACACGTGGCAGGCCAGTCAGGTTGATTTGAAGGGCGACGATGCATTTTCATGACTGACCTTCACCCTCGCGTGTGGGCCCAGCTTGTGCAGAGCTGATTCTTTTTCTGCAGGTACGACTCAGCAAGGCAGCGGCCCTCTGTTCCAGGGGTGTTAGTTGGTACAGATTTGGCAGCCCTCCTCCTGTTCTAATTTTTTCCCTTTTGTTGTGGGACAATTTCTTCTGCAAAGATGAAAATATAACTTTTGACACATGGAGCGCTTCTGATGGGTGGGAAATATACAGATGGTCACAAGTTACAATTGCAATTCCATTTAAAAATGAAGATATTACTTACACTAACTACTTGACCAATGTCCTGCCATTTCTTTTTACACCGCCTTCCAAATCTTGCGGTATTCACCCCTGCGGAGTATTCTTCTGCAACTAGGTTCCAGCACCTCATTTCTTTGGGTGGCACTTTTGTGGGACCACTCTTACTGATATCCAGCTCCTGCCATCTGTCCTCAATGACAGTGATTAGTTTCTCCACTTCCTCATGTAAGAAATTCTTCGTTCTTGTTGCACGCTCTTGCGTCATTGGTGTATTGGATTTACACTCAGGCTTGTATTCACTGGAGTTCAGAAGAATGAGAGGGGACCTCATAGAAACATTTAAAATTCTGACGGGGTTAGACAGGTTAGATTCAGGAAGAATGTTCCCAATGTTGGGGAAGTCCAGAACCAGGGGACACAGTCTAAGGATAAGGAGTAAGCCATTTAGGACCGAGATGAGGAGAAACTTCTTCACCCAGAGAGTGGTGAACCTGTGGAATTCTCTACCTGAGAAAGTAGTTGAGGCCAATTCACTAAATATATTCAAAAAGGAGTTAGATGAAGTCCTTACTACTAGGGGGATCAAGGGGTATGGCGAGAAGCAGGAATGGGATACTGAAGTTGCATGTTCAGCCATGAACTCATTGAATGGCGGTGTAGGCTAGAAGGGCCGAATGGCCTACTCCTGCACCTATTTTCTATGTTTCTATATTTCTAAAACACACAGTCCCGACCTTGCATGCACCTATGCAGCACTCCTTTCCACTCCCTCAGCCACCCAAAAATCACTAATCACACCTTACCTTGAAATATGGCCTATTGCCAATACTGCTGAGGCACTGAGCACACTCTCCCTTTAAATAGCCGATTGCCAAGGTTGCTGCCCCATTGGGCATGCGTGCACACTTTAACGTGCATTGGGCATGCATACACGCTCAAACAGTCATGCATCCCCCTGTCGGCACTCGAGGACACGCTGGGCCCAAGCCCCGCCCCCCTGCCGGCTGCGCTGAGCAAGCGCGGTCCAAGCTCCGTCCCCCGCAGTTTTGAAACGCCACGCCAAGGGACCACAACGATCCAGGAGCAGCCAAATTAGGACGGTCATTTTTCGGCGCGTTTTTTCCCCCACAAAGTCGGCGTATCATGGTTAAGTACGCCGTTCTAAGCGGGTGGGGAAATTTGTGCCAGATATTTCCACTCATAGGGGAAACTAAAACTAGGGGACATAGTCTCAGAATAAGGGGCCGCCCATTTAAAACTGAGATGAGGAGGAATTTCTTCTCTCAGAGCGTTGTAAATCTGTGGAATTCTCTGCCCAGAGTGCTGTGGAGAGGCTGGGTCATTGAATACATTTAAGGCAGAGGTAGACAGATTTTTGAGTGATAAGGGAATAAAGGGTTATGGGGAGCGGGCCGGAAAGTGGAGCTGAGTCCATGATCAGATCAGCCATGATCTTATTCAATGGTGGAGCAGGCTCGAGGGGCCAGGTGGCCTACTCCTACTCCTATTTCTTATGTTTCTTATGTAACAGATGGCACTAAAAACCCCGAATTTCTAGGCCAATGGCTCTCAAAGTTAAAAAAAAATTGAGTTGCCTCAATCCAAAAATAAAAGATTACAAGCCAAAAGGTTTGTGCCGCATTATATAAAAATTCATAACTTCGTGTCATTTAGAGATAAATTTGCTATTATCAGATTGTTCTTGGCTATAAACTATCAGCAAATCACCCAAACCAATTATGGTAGTGGGTCAGTCTCAAAAATATACCAATAATAGAGAATGGTAGTGTAGTGGTACTATGCTACATGCCCTGGTATGACTTCAAACCTGTTTAAAACAATGTTTTATTCACTCATTTAACAATATTAAATCAAACTGCATTACCTTGATCCTGCACCACACAGTTGGTGGTAACAAGCGGAGGAACTTGGCCTTTGGTATTTGTTACAAAAAGCTGTCTCGATCTTCGAAGTTTATCTTCCTCTATGACCTGAATCTAAAAGAAATATATGCTCACTGATATACATCTTAAAATAAAAGGGCCAATGGCCACCGTATTTCTATTGCATATATTGAGTAGGTTATTGTGTTGCAACCTTTTTTTAATTCAAAACTTGATATTTTAGCTACAATCATCATCTCTAGGGATAACCTTACAACAAGGGAAGAGGCAGATGTTGTGCTTTCCAATTGATAGACACATATACGAGTTTCTTATCTATATTGTAAAGTAACAATTTAAATGTTCCTCTTCTGATTTCTGAACTGAACTTTACACCTCTGCCACATAGGAGAGGTCAGGGTGGAGAGAGAGAGTTGGGGAGGATAGAGACGTCGGAAGATAGAGGGGGCAAGAGAGAGGCAAAAAGAACTGGGAGAGAGAGATGCAGAGAAAGGAAGACAGTAAGAAAAATGGGGGAGAGAGACCACAGGGGAGAGATAAGAACAGACAGAGGGAGAAATGGAGAGAGAAAGCAAGACATGCAGGAAAAAGATCAGGCAGAGCGAGGTGAGTGAAAAACATCAGAGAGATGGTGGGAGAGAGAAAGATTGGACTTTGAAATTAGAGCAACAAAAGAGAAATTATGGGAGAGAATGTGATATCAGAGATATGGGGCAGTCTGAGGGGGAAAAGATGCAGGTAAGGCATTAAGGAAGAGACAAAATGGGCATAAGACATCACAAGTGAGACGTAGACAAGAGAAATTGGGACAGAGAAAGGAAAAAATATCAAATATGTGAAATTATTACACATCAATTGATAGAGAAAGAGATTGGGACACAAAGAGAGAAAAAACAGCTACGAAAGATGTCGGCTACAGAAAGACAAATGAACATTCCATAGGATTACATAGAAAATACGGCACAGAAACAGGACATTCAGCCCAACCAGTCCATGTTAGTGTTAATGCTCCACTCCAGCCTCCTCCTGTAAATCTAAATCTACCCACATAACCCTCTATTTCCTTCTTCCTCATATGCTTATCTAGATTCCCCTTAAATGCATCTATACTATTCGCTGCAACTATATCCTGGCATAGCGAGTTCCACATTCTCACCACTCTTTGGGTGAATCATTTTCTGCTGAATTTACTATTGGATTTCTTGGTGACTATCTTATATTGATGGCCTCTAGTTATGCTCTTCCCCACGAGTAGAAACATTCTCTCTGTATCCATTCATAATTTTAAAGACCTCTATTACATCACTCCTCAGCCTTCTTTTTTTCAAGAGAAAAGAAGAGACCCAGCCTGTTCATCCCTTCCTGATATGTATATCCTCGCATTTCTGGTATAATCCTTGTAAATCTTCTTTGCACCCTCTCCAATGCCTCTATATTCTTTTTATAATTTGGCGATCAGAATTGCATGCAGTACTCCAAGGGCTTAATTCTCCCCAGGAGTTGCTGTTTTTTTTTGGAGTAGGCTGCTTTTTCTGGCCCAACTTAAAAATCCCCAGTTTCCCCAATCAACTTGCACCAGTGTCACTCACATAGTTACGTTTTTTTTAGGTTAGTTTTTTTTTCTCAAAAGGGGGCGTTACCAGCCACCTACACCAGTTCTGGCCATTTAGGCAACTTTGGCCAGCTAATAGTTACTCCATTTCCACTTAGGCCAGCATATGTGACCACTTGAGAAAACCCTTGCGGGGAGTTAAGGAAATCGGTGCAGGTATGTACATCGGAGGCCATTCGGCCTGGGATAGGGATGGGAAGCAGAGAGGACCAGGACCTGAACCAACCAAGCCTTAGGGAACAGACTTGCAAAACCATCCTTCCTTCGCACAATTAAAATAATAAGAAATAAAAAATTAAAGTCCTACCTACAGCATCAAACTACAATTCACCTTTCTGTACTCGGACCGGGACTCACAGAATGCACGCAGGAGAACTCACAGAATTCACCGGCAGGCAGGAGAACTCAGAGATCGCACTGGGAGGCCACTCGGCCTGGGCTAGGGGTGGGAACGATTGGAAGTAAAAATAGGAAGCACTTGAACCCACTCTATTGGGCCCGACTTGTAATTGCTCTAAGATTGCATTTGAATTTCAAATCTCCTAAGATCCTTGTCATATTACTTTTAGAATAAAAGATTACTAAGTTCCAGAAAATAATTTATTTTTTATAGTAACAAAATGTCAGGTAAAACTTATAGAGATTTCTTATTAATAACGCTGTATAATGTATTTTACCTTGATGTCATTTGGCAGCGGAAGCATTGCTGGGTAAAGACAAAACTCATTTCATCCGACCTCTTATTAAAAGTCTTTATCTGTCTCTATTCAGTGCTGTGCCTCAGTAACCTTCCTCATGGGAGGAGCTGGCTATTGTTTTCAGAACAGTGCCCGATCTGTAATGGCTGATTGCCAACTCGCAGCGCTACTGCGCATGTGCGGACATCACCATTCTCCACTGCGCATGTGCAGACGTCCCAGCACATTTTCCAGCGCAGAACACAGGCTCCACCCCTCGAGTCGACTGGCTACGCTGTGCGACTGCAGTGAAGAGGCCAGACAGTGACCAAAGTTGCAACATTTTTTTCCGCCGCATCTCCGAACGTACATAAGCACCGCAACTCCGGTAAGTACACTGAAAAACGGGCTTGGCCAAAATTGAGCCCCAAGTGTGATCTAACCAAGGATCGATACTGGTTTAGCATAACTTCCCTACTTTTCAATTCTATACCATTAGAAATAAACCCTTGTGCTTGGTTTGCTTTATTTATGGCCTTGCTAACCTGTGTCACAACTTTTAGCAATTGGTATATTTGTACTCCAAGATCCCTTTGTTCCTCTATCCCACCTAGACTCGTACCCTACAAGTAATAAGTGACCTCTCTATTCTTCCTACCAAAATGTAATATCTCTCATTTATCTGTGTTGAACTTCATTTGCCAATTATATGTCCATTCTGCAAGTTTATTAAAGTTCTCCTGTAATTTGTTGCAATCCTCCTCAGTATTGATTGTCACTGCCAATTTGGTGTCATCTGCAAATTTAGAAATTGTGTTTTTGATTCCAAAGTCTAAATCGTTAATATAAATTGTGAACAACAGTGGTCCCAGCACTGATCCTTGTGGAACATGACTACTCACCTTCTGCCACTATGAATAGCTACCCTTTACCCCTACTCTCTGCTTTCTGTCTTGAAGCCAGCTAGCTATCCACTCTGCTACTTGTCCTGACTCCACATTCACTGACCTTTTTCATCAGTCTATTATGGGTTACCTTATCAAAGGCCTTTTGAAAATCTAGATAAAGTACATCTACTGCATTACCATTGTCTACGGTCTCTGTTACCTCTTCAAAAAATTAAATGAGGTTGGTCAAGCAAGATTTTCCTTTTGAAATCCATGCTGACTATTCATTATTATATTTTTGGTTTCCAGTTCTATTTTCTCCTTTAGTAGGGATTCCATTATTTTTCTTACCATGGATGTTAAGCTGACTGATTTAAAATTCCCTGGACATGTTCTATCCCTCTTCTTAAATATAGGTATTACATTAGCGATCTCTGGGACTACACCTTTTTCTAACAAATTATTAAATATGTGCAGTAAGACCTCAAAAGGATATCATGTGAATGAATTTCCTCAAAGCTTCTGTCGCTCTGCTGCCATAACTTTGAAGGAATTGTGGCAGAGACCTGTCACTCTTCCGATAAAGTTGCAGCAGCGGAGCAGGTGAAGCTTCAAGGAAATTCACCCATAAGACAACACAAAGATCAGGGGTCAGAGCACTCACAATGAGCAACATCACAGGATGTCTGCTAGTACATATAAAAATGATAGAGGACACTGATTTACGTGACTGAATAAGTCAGATTCCATTTTCATTATCTGGGATTCCAGGATTTTTACCAATGTTTTAGAAGCAAATTCTGTGATTCCATCTGTTTTTAATTAGGGCCAGCAAGGGTTGGGAATAAGTCAAATTCCATTTTTATTGCATCACATTCTGTGATTATCTTGGGCTTTTACCAATGTATTGGGGATCAAATTCTTCCATTCCATCCTCCCCCTCTCTCCACCATAACTTTGGTGGAAGATCGACAGGAACCCCGGGTAGATTTATTAACAGGTTTCTGCGATCTTCCACTAAACTTATAGCATCCAATCGCAAGAACTCCCAAGGGAATTCCTGGCGGTATAGTGGAGTTATATTCTCTCCTTCTGCCTGCTAATCCAAATATAGCCCAGAGAGGTGTGCAAATGTTATAAACCACTGCCTTTTACTGTTGTGTGACGCTGAGCCAGATGGAATAACTCAGCACCACAGTTGTGACAGTAACAGGAGATATTTCCCAGTCAGTAAAGTTCACCAAAAGTGCTTAATGCACTTGTACTATATTCTGTGCACTATTTCAGATAGACATTAATCCACTTAAAATAAACACTTCAAGCATCCGTACTGTGTGGGATGGAAAATGTTTCTTGTGAACACCAACAGACAAATGTGCAATCATAATGCAGAGCTGCCAGGTGTCATTCATTAGGAGCGACAAGCACTTAACTTAATTTAAAAATGCAATCCAAAAAATGAAAGACAGCCCCATAATCAATTTAACTGCAATCTAATGTGTAAATTCAACAAGATTGCAGTCCTGACAGAGACCCTGGCTAGGCAGAAATGTGGGTCACAGATAGGTCAGGTAACAATAAGGGCTGATTTTGTGACCTAGAATGCTCCACACTAGGAGGGCAGCCTCAGAGAATTTACCCTTAAGCCATTTCACCCAATCATAAACGGAATTTCCAACATTTCTGAAATGTTGGCACTTCTGAGCTATGTTCTGAACGGATAGAAGAAAAAACTTGCACATATCTCCAGCATTAACCAATCTTTGGAAACATTTTCATCACTAACAAATGCAAAGTTTGAATTATTGCATCAACTTTCACTCTCATATGATATCAAGTAACTCTTTGAGCATGTTACAGCTTTGTAATATACTGCCAGCAATGGTTTATTCACCATGTAAATGTACATTAATAATGGAGCAAAAATGCCTTATTAGTAATTTTGAACAACAAAGAAAAAGTTATGAATCTTCTGCCTATATTGTGATAAATCAGGTAGACTTCAAAGAGTTAAAAAAGTTATAGGAGTCTAAATTTGTGAGGTGTTGCTTGACAGAATACAGAAACTTCATTCTGAAATGTTTTATCAGTTAAGAATGTTAACGAGAATTGGCTGTACTTCAGAAAAAGCCTATTAACATTTTACAGTGCTCTGAATCCTTATTTCAAGACTGTCATCAAAAATGTAGACTAACTTTTGCAATAGGTGAATAATTTTGTGTCTGCACCAGACAAGCTAGCTGACTTGAGCTTTCTGATCAGTCTATAGGGCCACGTTTCCACCGACACATAGAACAGCGCACCTCCATGAGGACCGCCGACTTTCTGGAACAAAAAGCGTGCCTAATCCTTATCGTGGTATTCTCCATGCTCATCAGGTCTCCTTCGGACACGGCAGAGTGCAGCAGAACCAGCGGGGGGCGGGCCGAGCCAGGTTCCGGCGCTGAAAACAGTGCCGGGACCTCTGCACATGCACGCTAGAGTGTGTGCACATGTGCTGCAGGCTGTGTGGGAGGGGCCCAAGGCATGCCGCCCCTAGCCCTGGCCAAATGGGCTCCCCACCGCAACCTGCTAGGGAACAGACGGCAATGTCCATCATGGGAGACAGGAGATCCCGGGAACATAAAGCCAAACAAAAAGGGAGAAGGAGCTGGCAAAAGTGACCATCAAGAATGAAGGTGACTGAGGCTATTGAGTGTTCCTTGGGACTGTCTCGGAGATGTTCGGGGGGTGCGGGGGTAGCAGGAAAGAAAAGAGATTGGGGGCAAGTCATGAGTAGGATATGACCTCGGCAGGCTCGTATGTTTAACGTTTCCCTCCTCTCTTCCCCCCACCACCCCCTCCCTCCTGCTTCTTTAATGTTGTTGTGAAGGTGTTTAGTGTTTTGGAAAATCCTCTAACTTCCCTTCTCCCCCCCCCCCCCGCCCCCCCAGCTATCTCTGGCTACCTGCGCCTCATTTCTAAAGTGTCCGCAAGATTTTTCTGAGCGTATAAAAGTGGACACATACGCTGGCCTAAGTTAGTTTGAAGTAACTATTGGCTTCTAAACTTGCTTAAATGGCCAAAACAGGCATAAGTGGCTGGTAATGCCCCCCTTTGAAAAAAATAACTGAACTAAAAAGAAACTGAACTAACTCACTGAAACTGGAGCAAACTAAATGTGGAGAATTGCGATTTTTAACATACTCCAAAAAAAACTGGTTGCTCCAAAAAAATAGGCGCAACTCCTGTGGAAACTTGGCCCCATTGAGTGCATCATTAAGTGTTCATTGTTAATTCAAGGTACCTCTAGTAATATCCAGTTTATAGCAACCACAGTGGACGACTTCTATTTTGTACTTGCCACATTAATATAGCTATAATTGTAAGCTGTTTTCACCTGCAACTGTAATCACTTCAATTGTAATCACCTGCAACTGCTTCTCTTCCGCCCCAGCATTGTTTCCTCTGGTGTCCCTCAAGGAACTATCCTTGGCCCCCTCCTACTTCTCATCTGCATGTTGCCTCTTGGCGACATCATCCGAAAACACAGCGTCAGTTTATAATTGTACGCTGATGACATTCAGCTCTACTTCATTACCAATTCTTTCGACCCCTTCACGGTCTCTAAATTGTCTATCTACTTGTCTGACATCCAGTTCTGGATGAGCAGAAATTTCTCCAATTGAATATTGGAAAGACCGAAGCCACTGTTTTCGGTCCCTGCCACAAACTCCATTCCTTCGATACTGACTCCATCTCTCTCTCCAACACCTGTCTGAGGCTGAACCAGACTTTTCGCAAGCCTTGGTGACATATTTGACCCCGAAATTAGCTTTTGCCCACATATCTGCAACATAACTAAGACCGACTATTTCCACCTCCTTAACATCGCCTGTTTCCACCTTTGCCTCAGCTCATCCGCTGCTGAAGCCCTCATCCATGCTTTTGTTACCTCAAGACTTGACTATTCCAACACACTCCTAGCTGGCCTCCCACATTCTACCTTACGCAAACTAGAGGTGATTCAAAACTCGGCTGCCTGTGTCCTAACTCGCACCAAGTCCCGTTCACCCATCATCATCATTATCATTATCATCATAGGCAGTCCCTCGAAACGAGGATGACTTACTTCCACGCCAAAAAAAGGATGAGTCCACAGGTATTTCGAATGAAGAACCCGAACTACATCCTCAAGGGTGGAAGATGCCTGTGCGTGGATTTTTTTAACGTATGGTGGCCGTTGCATACCAGCCACCACACGGGCTTGACAGAGCTAGGTCTTGGTCCAGTGGCAAGGATTACCCAAGACAACTGGAGACCTGCTTTGCTGCACGGACCTAGTGCACACACCTATCGCAGTGTGGGCTGGCCTGTGCTGCCCCTGGGCCCCTGGCCCCGAACTCACGCCTCCCCTGGGCCCCGATCACATCCCTCCACAGTCTCTCATAGCTCCCTCGCCCCGATCTCGCCGCTCCTGTTGCATCTGCCCATGTTCCAATCACCGACTTGGACCTTGCTGATGTCACTCTTCACTGTCGTTGCCCTCCTGCACCAGCTTGTGCTGTTCCCTGAAATGTTACGCTGCCACGCTGTCCAGGGGCCGCCGCTCAGTGCTCCTTTTATGGCCCCGACCTGCCGCTGATGGTTTCTCGCAGGTCGGGGCCACCACGCTGTTCCTGTGTTCCTGTGCACGATGATCACCCCTGTGCTCACTGATCTACATTCCGGTTAAGCAATGCCTCAATTTTAAAATTATCATCCTTATTTTCCAATATCTCCATGGCCTCGCCCCTCCCTATCGCTGTAATCTCCTCCAGCCCCACAACCCACCCCCCGCGATGTCTGCGTTCCTCTAATTCTACCCTCCTGAGCATCCCTGATTGTAATCGCTCAAGCATTGGTGGCCGTGCCTTCTGTTGCCTAGGCCCCAAACTCTGTTGCTCCATGCTTAAACTATGGCTTAGTGGGTAGCACTCTTGCATCTGAGTCAGAAGGTTGTCGGTTCAAATCCTGCTCCAATGACTTGAGCTCAAAACGATCTAGGCTGACACTCCAATGCAGTACTGAGGGAGTGTTACACTGTCGGAAGTGCTGTCTCTCAGATAAGACATTAAACTGCTTTCTCAAGTGGACATAAAAGATCCCAAGGCAATATTTCAAAGAGGAATAGGGAAGTTATCCCTGTTGTCCTCGCCAATATTTATCCCTCAATCAACATGGTCATTATTACATTGCTGTTTGTGGGAGCTTGCTGTGTGCAAATTGGCTGCTGCGTTTCCTACATTACAACAATGTAACACTCCAAAAGTACTTCATTGACTGTAAAGCGCTTTGAGATGTCCAGTGGTCGTGAAAGGCACTATATAAATCCAAGTCTTTCTTTCTTTCTAAACCTCTGTACCTCTCTTTCCTCCTTCAAGATGCTCATTAAAACAAGCTCTTTGACCAAGCTGCGCTAATTTCTACTTATGCGGCTCGGTGTATCGCATAACACTCCTGTGAAGCGCCCGGGGAACGTTTCACTACGTAAAAGGTATTATATAAATACAAGTTGTTGTTGTGTTGTTTTATGAGTACATTTATGAGTCGAACACCAGAACTAATTGATAAATACTGTGTCTCCAGGGGGGGGCGATAATGGGGCGCCAACGGTATACCGACCAGGCACGGCAAAAGTACCGACGCCTGTGAACATACATCGCGGTTTACCGCCCCAATCTCCTGTACCCCAGAGTTCGTGATGTCATCTGTTGCACAGCTCCCCGTTATCGCCCAAAATCGTAAATTTACTTCCGCCCCCTGCAGCATCACCGGGCGTCAGCAACGGCAGCTGCAAGAGGCATTGTGACCTCGGCCGGCCGCTTGGCGAGCAATATTTAAAGGCATTGGTGGTCAGGTAGGCCAAAAAAAATGTTTTGCCCCCACTGTGCTGATTTTAGAATTTTTCCAATGCCGTAATTGGTCACCCCTGCACTCTGTTAGAGTGCTTGGGGCTGATCTTCACGGATCGCAGGTGCCGTCACCGACCAGTGGAATCCTTACCTTCAAATCACCTCTGCATTGGCCCTTCCCTTTAAGGAAGGGAAGGAGCCTGTGATTCCTGCAGCGCTGCATGTGATATTGTGCAGCGCTCTGCTGCTACCGCTTAGCGCTCCAAGGGAAGTGGTAGTGCTTGATTTAGCACTCCACTTCCCTCCTGGGAAAACTGGCTAAACCAGAAGTGGGGTTTGTGTAGTCCCAGGCGATACTTTGGCACTCCCGCAAAAGGTATCATCCCAAACAGGGTGCTACGCAATTTCTAGCCCCTAGTGTTCGAATATTCTTGACTGGAATTTCAACTGAGGTTACTCCGATCTCCCAATATAACTTTGATGGGAGATAGGTGGAAACTCCAGGAATGGGCATAAACAACTGTTTACTTTGTTTCTCTGATGTTTCAGCTGAAGTTACAGGTGAGAGTGGGAACCCCCATAGAAATTCCACCAATTTCTGCATTTATTTTTAGCGTTTATTTGAAATGGAGTGTTTCATAATGAATGAGGTAATGGAGCCGAAATTCACCCCCGCCGGAAACGGGCCGCAGTTACTGTGTTTTGGCTGGCGCAATGAATGTTGCGAAATTCAGCTCTTCGTCGTTTTTTTTCGAGCGGGGCAGAAGTCGGTCATAATGGGCGCGGAAGTGAAGGCCGGACGGAGACTCCGTCGGTGTCAGTCATCAGCGCCCGTCTGGTGACGTCATCATACTGGCGCGTCAACATGTCCCTCCCCTTCAGTTAAAGGGGAGGGCCGCTGTGAGCTCTGCAGCTTTTTAAGTTATGTCCACTGGGCCACCAGGGAGGGTTTCAGCTGGGCCAGCGGCCTGGCACCGAAGAGGGGGTAACAGGCCGCAGCAATGCACCCTCCCCTTGAATGGCGGCCGCACCGTTATTTTGCACATACTGCAAACACAGTGCATCGACAGAAAAAACTGTCGAGGGCACCGCGCAGCGGCCGCAAGATTTTTTAAGGTGAATTTTGCTTATCGCTGGTACTTTGATGATGCACTTAGGAGGGTTCGGCAGCAGCGGGGTGGAAGTGGGGACCGCTGGAAAAACCACCGAAGAGAATTTTGCGAACGGCGGCCATTCCACTACTAATCGGCGGCCATTCGACACCGTCGCATGGCCACTGCTTTCCGGCGGTAACAGGCCTTATCGGGAGGCTGAATTTTGGCCCCCAGGAACTGTGTGCAGTACTCGTTGTCTAACCAAGGTTTAACACAAATTTAACATAACTTCTCTACTTTTCAATTCTATCCCACTGGAAATTAACCACAGCACTTTGTTTGCTTTTTTATAGCCTTATTAACCTGTGTCGCAACTTTTAGTGATTTGTGTATTTGTACTCTTAGATCCCTTTGCTCCTCTACTTCATTTAGACACGTTGGGGGTTAAATTCCCGTTGTTCGCCTCCCGTTAACGCCTCCGGGGGTCGCTAATGGGACGTTAAAGTGTTTTCGCCCGCGAGAGAGGGGGGCGCTATTGGTTCCCATGAAATTGCGCGGGAGTTAGCGGAGGGGCAAATGCAGTAACATTGCGCCCCGCTGGGCCGCCGCGCCTCAGGCGATGACATCATCGACGTGCACAGCGACCTCTTTTTGCCCTATGGTGGCTCTGTTCTGCACTGCGGCGGAAATTGGGCAATGCCCCGTGAGGCTGCGGTGGGCGATATCAGCGCCAGCCTCGCGAACTGGACCACACACCGATTACGGGGTGAAAGTTAAAGGGGAGGTGCGCTGCGCAGTGCACTGTCATTTTTTTTGTTCTCCGAATCACCGGTTGGGCCGTTGTCCATTGATGTCGCGGGGTCCGGGTTGCGACCGTTTCGCTGCCGGGCTGTGGCCACGGCTCTCCACATCCCTGGTGGCCCAGAGGAGGCCCATCAAAAGACCGGCAGAGCTCGCAGCGTCCTAAGCTTAAATAAAGAAGACTATGAAAGTATGAGGATACAGTTGGCTAAAGTGGACTGGGAAAATAAATTAAAGTGTAGGATGGTTAATGAACAGTGGTGTACATTTAAGGAGCTATTTCACAACTCTCAAGAAAAATATATTCCAGTGAGGAGGAAAGGGGGTAAGAGAAAAAAATCGCCATTCGTGGCTAACTAAAGAAAAAAGGTACGGTATCCAATTAAAAACAAGGGCATACAAAGTGGCCAAAACTAGTGAGAGGACAGAAGATTGGGAAGGTTTTAAAAGCCAGCAAAGAATGACTAAAAAAAATGATTAAGAAAGGGAAGATAGGCTATGAAAGTAAACTAGCACAAAATATAAAAACAGATAGCAAGAATTTCTCCAGGTATATAAAAAGGAAAAGAGTGGCTAAAGTAAATGTTGGTCCCTTAGGGGATGAGACCGGGGAACGAGTAATGGGGATCATGGAGATGGCAGAAACTCTGAACAAATATTTTGTATCAGTCTTTACGGTAGAGGACACGAACAATATTCCAAACAGTGGATAGTCAAGGGGCTATAGGGCGGGGGAGGGGGGAGGCACTTCACACAATCACAATCATTAAGGAGGTGGTACTCAGTAAGATAATGAGATTAAAGGCAGATAAATCTCCTGGACCTGATGGCTTGCATCCTAGTGTCCTAAGAGAAATAGTGGCAAGGATTGTGGATGCATTGGTTGTAATTTACCAAAATTCCCTGGATTCTGGGGAGGTCCCAACGGATTGGAAAACTGCAAATGTAATGCCCCTATTTAAAAAAGGAGGCAGACAAAAAGCAGGAAACTAATGACCAGTTATCCTAACATCTGTGGTTGGGAAAATGTTGGAGTCCATTATTAAAGAAGCAGTAGCAGGACATTTGGAAAAGCAAAATTCGGTCAGGCAGAGTCAGCATGGATTTATGAAAGGGAAGTCATGTTTGACAAATTTGCTGGAATTCTTTGAGGTTGTAACAAACAGGGTGGATAAAGGGGAACTAGTGGATGTGGTGTATTTGCACTTGTAAACTCCTGACCCTGCAGTACAGACTTACACGAGGCACATACTGAAGTCAAGGTCAATCTGGACCTGCACCTTTATTTCACAGCTCTCGAGTCCCACACTTGCCTGAGACCTGCCTTTATATACCTGTGTGGAACAGTATGCAGTGTCTCCTGCAAGTGCACCCCTGGTGGTAAAGTATGCTTGTAGTTACAGGTCATATCTAGTTACAGTCATGTATAGCATGGTAAGATACAGTTATGTACAGTAGTGTGAGATACATGACAGCACTTCCAGAAGGCATTTGACAAGGTGCCACATAAAAGGTTACTGCACAAGATAAAAGTTCACGGGGTTCATGGATAGAGGATTGGCTAACTAACAGAAAACAGAGAGTAGGGATAAATGGTTCATTTTCTGGTTGGCAATCAGTAACTAATGAGGTGCCACAGGGATCAGTGCTGGGACCCCAACTATTTACAATCTATATTAACGACTTGGAAGAAGGGACTGAGTGTAACGTAGCCAAGTTTGCTGACGATACAAAGATGGGAGGAAAAGCAATGTGTGAGGAGGACACAAAAAATCAGCAAAAGGACATAGACAGGCTAAGTGAGTGGGCAAAAAATTGTCAGATGGAGTATAATGTTGGAAAGTCTGAGGTCATGCACTTTGGCAGAAAAAAATCAAAGAGCAAGTTATTATTTAAATGGCGAAAGATTGCAAAGTGCTGCAGTTCAATGGGACCTGGGGGTACTTGTGCATGAAACACAAAAGGATACTATGCAGGTTCAGCAAGTGATCAGGAAGGCCAATGATATCTTGGCCTTTATTGCAAAGGGGATGGAGTATAAAAGCAGGGAAGTCTTGCTGCAGCTATACAGGGTATTGGTGAGGCCACGCCTGGAATACTGCATGCAGTTTTGGTTTCCATATTTACGAAAGGATATACTTGCTTTGGAGGCAGTTCAAAGAAGGTTCACTAGGTTGATTCCGGTGATGAGGGGGTTGACTTATGAGGAAAGGTTGAGTAGGTTGGGCCTCTACTCATTGGAATTCAGAAGAATGAGAGGTGATCTTATCGAAACGTGTAAGATTATGAGGGGGCTTGACAAGGTGGATGTAAAGAGGATGTTTGCACTGGTGGGGGAGACTAGAACTAGAGGGCATGATCTTAGAATTAGAGGCTGCCCATTTAAAACTGAGATGAGGAGAAATTTCTTCTCTCAGAGGGTTGTAAATCTGTGGAATTCGCTGCCTCAGCGAGCTATGGAAGCTGGGACATGGAATAAATTTAAGACAGAAATAGACAGTTTCTTAAACAATAAGGGGATAAGGGGTTATGGGGAACGGGCAGGGAAGTGGACCTGAGTCCATGATCAGATCAGTCATGATCCTATTAAAAGGCGGAGCAGGCTCGAGGGGCCGAATGTCCTACTCCTGCTCCTATTTCTTATGTTCTTATGTTCTTATGACCTTCCCCCTTAACGATGCGCCCGTGTAGTACCCTCAATCCCACCCGGAGAGGAAGTCGAGTGCATGACATTGCGCTCCTCTTCCTGTGAGAGGCGGTAACTCCAATTTAGCTTCTGGGGCAGGACAGCTGCGTCAGGCGCAGAATATCCGGCCTTGGAAAGGTTACCACCCTCAACCCGGGTGATAGCCAATTTTCGGTCCCTTATTTTCCAAGGAGTATGTGGCCTACTTATTCTTCCTTTAAAATTGCAGCACGTCATGCCTATCTATATTGAAATTAATTTGCCAATTACATGGTCATTCTGCAAGTTTATTAATGTTTTGTATTTCATTTCAGTCTTCCTCAGTATTAACTATACCCCCCCCCCCCCCCAATAGGTGTCATCGGCAAATTTTAAAATTGTGCTTCCGATTCCTGAGTCTAAATCGTTTATGTAAATGGTGAACAACAGTCGTTCCAACACCGATCCTTGTGGTACACCAATTCCCACCTTTTACCAGTCTGAGTAACGACCCTTAACCCCTACTCTCTGGTTCTGTTTTATAGCCAGCTTGCTATCCATTCTTCTACTTGTCCCCTGACTCCACATGCTCTTCTGACCTTAGTCACAAGTCTATTATGAGGGACCTTATTCAAGGCTTTATGAAAATCCAAATACATTATATTTACTTCATTACCCCTGTCTACTTTTCCTGTTACTTCTACTCTTTCTGTTACTTTTGTACTCTTTGTTACTACTTCTACTCTTTATCTTACTTCTACCCTTTCTGTTACTTCTGTACTCTTTCTCTTACTATTTCTACTCTTCTTGTTACTTCTACTCGACTCTTTCTCTTACTTTTACTCTTACTGTCACTTCTTCTACCCTTCTAGGGAATATGTTTGGCAAGGGAGGCAAAGAACTCATCAGATATAGCTTTGATGGAGTTTCAGACTTTCAGTGCAGAGAGAACATGGGAGATGGCAAGGTCGAGGGGATGGCCAAGAATATGGGTTGGGGGCAATGTTCCACGGAATATTTTTTGGATGCACGCTACTTTAAGGGGCTGTGTGGCCTATTCACAGTTTCACTCATGCACGGACTTTAAGATTGCAAAAGCCGGTCCCGGGCTATGCGGGACCGGCACAGAGCTGCGTGGCAAAGATGGGTGACAAAGGATTTAGACATTGGGGCTGAAATTCAGCCTCCTGATAAGTCCTGTTGCCGCCGGAAAGCAGCAGCCACATGACGGTATCAAATGGCCTCCGATTTGTAGTCGAATAGCCGCCATTCACGAAATTCTCCCCGGTGGTTTTTCCGGCAGTCCTCATTTCCGCCCCGTTGCTGCTGAACTCCCCAAGTGCGTCATCAAAGCGCGCACCGCCTCTGTCCCGCCGGGCAAGCAAAATTCACCTTAGAAAATCTTCCGGCTGCCGCTCAGTGTCCCCGACAGTTTTTTCTGTCGGTGCACTGTGTTTGCAGTGAAGGGGAGACACATGGTGCCACGCCAGTGTGATGACCGACAGCGCCGGACACGCCGCCCGTCCCCACTTCTGCCTCTCTTATGATGGACACTCCGCTCGAAATAAACAAAGAGCTGAATTTCAGGCAAGAGGCCACCGCATCCACCACAGCGGTGAAACCACAGGAAAAACAGTAGGTGCGACCAGTTTCCGGCGGGAGTGAATTTCGGCCCCTGGTCACCATATTATAAAAAAAATTTAGAGACACTGGTGAAGGTGCAAAAAAGATTTATAAGGATGATATCAGAACTGAGATGTTATAACTATCAGGAAAGATTGAACAAGCTGGGCTCTTTTCTCTAGAAAGGAGAAGACTGAGGAGTGACCCGATAGAGGTCTTTAAGATTATGGAAGGGTTTAACAGGATACACATAGAGAAGTTATTTCCACTTGTGGGCACCAAAACAAGGGACCAGAAATACAACATAGTCACTAATATGGCTTCATAAAAAGGTTATGACTTACAAAAGTAATTGTATTTTTTGAAGAAGTTACAAAGTTGGTCGATGAGGCAAGCCCAGTAGACACTGCTACTTAGACTTCCAAAAAGCTTTTGATAAGATACTGCACAAATAGCTTCTCTATAAAATTGAAGCCTCTGGTATTAGTGGTAATATATTGAGTTGAACTGAGAACTGGCTGACAGGATATAGGCAAAAGGTAGTTATAGATGGATTTGGATCTGTTTGGTGACCAGTCACAATTGGTGTCCTGCAGGGATCGTCGTTGGGACCATTGTTTATTTTCACTATTTTTATTAATGATCTGGATGTAGATGTTGGGGGTATGATTAGCAAATTTGCTGTGATACTAAGGGCTCAATTTTCCCCAATGACGTTTTTTCGCATATTGCAAGAGTTACGCCTTTATTTTGGCCCCAACTACTCCAAAAAAAACTTGCAAGTTTCCCCGTTCTAATTTTTGAAATTGGTGCTGCGGAGGGTGGAGCCTAATGTCTGCACCGAAAAAACGATGCCCCCTCCCCACAACCCACCTTCTGTGCAGAAAAAAAAGTGATGTTTTTTACGTGGCTGCTATAGGCGCGCATGCCCAGTACACCTTCCGGTCTGCATTCGTCCATTTTTAAAGAGCCAGTTGCGTGTGAGAAATGTAATTCTCAGTGGAAAAATCGGAGCTGCAATACAATATGCAACACGGCTCAAGGGCCAAGAATTTCTCACAGGCTGAAGTGGAGGCACTAGTTACTGTAATTGAGGCCAGATGGCACGAGCTGCACACCAGCAGAGGTCACATAAAAGTTTCACCAAAAGAAGTGAAGAAACGCTGGAACCAACTTGCAGAAGATTACTGTGCAATGGTGACCACCCCGAGGTCTGGTAGCCAACGCAAAAAGAAGCGGCAGGACCTTGGTCAAGTAGTTAGTATAAGTAATATTTTCATTTATTCACTGGAATTGCAATTGTAAATGTGACCATTTATATGTCCCACCCAGCAGAAAGACACCCTCTCTAAAAAGTTATATTTTCATCTTTGCAGAGGAAGGTGGCACATAACAAAAGGGAAAGAACTTGAACAGGAGGAGGCCCGGCAAATTTGCACCCATTGTCACATTTGGAAGAGAGGGTCGCTGCTTTGATGGGTCCTGCCTGGAGAAAAGCAACCAACACTGCACAAGCTGGGCCCACACTCGAGGGAGAGGGTAAGTCCTGCAAATTCCAGTCTGGCTTTGCTAAATGTTAAGTACTGTGCAGGCTAGCCATGCTTCGGTTCATGGGGATGTCTCCGTCAAGTACGCTTCGGTTGATGCAATGTGCTATCATTCATCGTGGTCCTTCAAATGAGCCTGCTGCCTGTGCTGTGTGTGCCTACTCATGCCACCCACCCTGCCCCCTCCTCTACTGCTAACCATTTGTCTGTTCTGTTATATTTTGCAGAATTTGAAGCCAACCCTGACGAGGCTGAAACCGATGCAGAAGATGATTCAGACGTGGACGAGCCTGAAGAGATTTTCCAATCACATCTTCCAGACCAAAAGCATGGGGGTGAGAAGGAGGGGCAGGGGGAGGAGGAGGATGAAGCCCCCACTGTTGTATTCACTCTGGAGGAGGTGCAGGTGCCGCCCATTGAGGTGTCAGGCCCTTTCCTGAGTGGTACGAGTGTTGGGACATACCATGGTTTCTCACAGTCTGAGGCTGGGGATTCCAGTGGGGTGCAGTGAGGCCCATCCAGGGTCCCACCATCTGAGGCTATGGGTCCCAGAGGGATGCAGCGAGGCACACCCAGGGCCCCACCGTCCGAGGCTGTGGGCCCCAGTGGGATGCAGCAAGCCACACCCAGGGTGAGGAGGGGAAGGTGAGCTCGACAGCGCTCTCCTTAGGTGCAGGATGTAACAGATGTGGTTCAGACGAAGGCAATGAGTGTGGAGAGGTAACAAAACTCTCATGAAAAATGGGAACACTGTCTGGGAACACGAGGGAGGGAATGTTGCAGGTAGCTGATACACTGTCGGTTAACATGAGGGAGGGAATGTCGCAGGTAACTGATATGCTGTCGGAGAACAGGAGGGAGGGAATGTTGCAGGTAGTTGAGACACTGTCAGAGCACATGAGGGAGGGAATGTTGGAGTTAGCTGTTGCAATACGGGAACAGGCCCATTGATAGAGTCAACTGCCACTCCCACTCCAATCCCCAGACCAGCCTCAGAAGAGGCCCAAGCCGGGCCTTCCACATTACCATCTGCCCACGCTCCCCATCAAGAAATGTGCATTACCCGAGATGCTCGAAAGAATAAGCTTGGTACCAACTCGAGAACTGCTGTACCACTGCCTGCGGGCAGGAGTGGTGGAGTCACCAAGACCAAGTGCAGCAGGCGGTCTTAAAATAAGGTGGAGGAGAGATGGGTGCAGCCTTTCTTTGCTGCAGTTGTTGTTGTTATTATTGTTGTTGCTGTTGTAACTGTTCTCAACTTAAAAGTTTTTGTAAGTTATGTAAATTTACAAGTTTAAAAGTTTGTAAGTGATCTTAATGTTTGTAAGTGATCTTAAAGTTTGTAAGTGATCTTAACTGAAAACTTTAAAGTTTGATACAAGAATATTTTTATTAAAGTTAAGTACAAACAAATGTTAAACTTTTGAATAAAATATATTTTACATTAAAACTGAATCATGTTCCATTAACACAACACAACATTATGGAACAGGTCCAATCAGTAAACATGGTCCATGTGGAATAGTTGCCACTGAGCCTTCAGGCAGCAAAACATTCATGGATGAGCTGCTGGCGCAAGGCTCGAGCAATCGTGAAAGGGCCAGGACAGCCCGCCCTCCTCCACTGTTGTGTTCCGGGTTCAGGTAGTTGCATGGCTTCCTCGTCCTTCTCCTCCTCTGCCTCCTCCTCATCATCTGCATCTTCCTCCTCATCATCAGCCACTCTCACCTCAGGTGGGTCTTCTACTACCAGCTGCTGCTGCCTCATCACGGCTAAGTTATGCACATGCAGCACACAACAGTGAACACTGTTTCAAGATGCCAATGACACTCTCTGTTATGCTGCACGTCGCAATGGGCAACATGTTGTATTCCTGGTCAGCTTCCAACCGGGTTACGCATAGGGGTGTCATGAGCCACGTGGCGAGGCCGTACACTTTGTCTCCCAGCAGCCAGCTCTGCTCTTCTGGCTGCTGCTGAAACATGGCAGATATAGCGCTCTCGTGTAGGATGAATGCATCATGGGTGCTCCCAGGGTACCTCACATCAACTGACATGATGCGATGCTTGTCATCACACACGAGCTGCACATTCACAGAGTGGAAGCTTTTTCTGTTCCTGTACATCTCGGAATCCTCCAAAGGTGCTCGCAAGGTGATGTGGGTACAATCAATGCAGCCCCCCCGTACCTTTGGGAAGCCAGCAATCCTAGAGAAGCCCACAGCCCGGTCACGCATTGCCTGGGCAGTCATGGGAAACTTTATGTAATCATTCCTCCGGACATATAGTGCAGCAGTCACCTGCCAAATGCAGATATATGTTACATGTTGAGAAATGGTGCACACATCCCCAGTCGTGACCTGGAATGATCCAGATGCATAAAATGAAAGTGCAGCTCTAACCTTCACTTCAACTGACAAAACAGTCCTCCTGACGCCTTTAGGTCGCAGGTCTGTTTTTACTAACTCACTGATCTCGGTTACAATTTATTTTCGGAAACACAGCCTTCTCACACACTCTGCATCACTCAGGTGCAGGTATGAATACCTGTCTCGATATACCCGATGTGGGTAAGGCCTCCTGCCCATCATCCGACGTGCTGAGGCTCCTCATGCGATTATGTCGAATCAATCATCTCCTCCGCAGCACCATCATGCAGAAGGCTTGCACGAGTTATGGCATTGTCAATATTGCCCCCATAATTAAATTGTGGCTTTGCAAGAAGCTCAAAACAGCAGGACAAAAGATTTAATGCTTCTTTCCTCTCTCTCTCCCCAAGGTCGATGCCCTAGTATGGATCACACCTTGGGCTACGCATGTGCAATGGGCTTGCTTAGAACGGGAAGCTAGGCAATCAATGAAGACATTTGGGGCAACAAAGTCTAATGCAATTCTTTAATTTTGGATTTTTTTTTAAAGTACTGACCGAACGTCTCCTCACCAGGCTCGAGGGTTTGCCTGCAAAATCACTCCCTTGCCCGGACACAGGGGCTCGCTGTCCACCCATGAGGTATTACAAGCTGAATTTAGGGAGCAAGGAGTTAAATTAAAAAGTAGGACCTCAAAGGTAGTATTCTCAGGATTGCTACCAGTGCCACGTGCTAGTCAGAGCAGGAATCGCAGGATAGCTCAACGAAATACGTGGATTGAGGAATGGTGCAAGGGGGAGGGATTCAAATTCCTGGGACATTGGAACCAGTTTTGAGGGGGATGGGACCAGTACAAACTAGACGGTCTGCACCTGGGCAGGACCGGAACCGATGTCCTAGGCGGTATGTTTGCTAGTGCTGTTGGGGAGGGTTTAAACTAAAAAGGCAGGGGGATGGGAACCTATGCAGGGAGGCAGAAGGAAGTAAAAATGGGGCAGAAGCAAAAGGTAGGAAGGAGAAAAGCAAGAGTGGAGGGCAGAGAAATCAAGGGCAAAAATCAAAAGGGGCCACATTACAGCAAAATTCTAAAAGGACAAAAAGTGTTAAAAAAAACATGCCTGAAGGTTCTGAGTCACAATGCGAGAAGCATTCGTAATAAGGTGGATGAATTGGCTGCGCAGATAGCTGTAAATGGGATTACAGAAACATGGCTCCAAGGTAACCAAGGCTGGGAACTCAACATCAAGGGGTATTCAATATTCAGGAAGGACAGACAGGAAGGAAAAGGAGGTGTGGCAGCGTTACTGGTTAAAGAGGAGACTAACGCAATCATAAGGAAGGACATTAATGTGGATGATGTGGAATCTATAAGGGTAGAGCTGCGAAACACCAAAAGGCAGAAAACATTAGTGAGAGTTGTGTACAGACCACCAAACAGTAGTAGGGAGATTGGGGATGGCATCAAACAGGAAATTCGGGATGTGTGCAATAAGGGTACAGCAGTTATCATGGGTGACATTAATTTGCATATTGATTGGGCAAACCAAACTGGAGGAGGATTTCCTGGTGTGTATAAGGGATGGTCTTCTAGACCAATATGTCGACGAACCAACGAGAGAGCAGGCCATCTGGATCTTGTGTAACAAGAGAGGATTAATTAGAAATCTGGTCGTGTGGGGTCCCTTGGGGAAGAGTCACCATAATATGGTAGAATTCTTCATTAAGATGGAGAGTGACACAGTTAATTCAGAGACGAGGGTCCTGAACTTAAAGAAAGGAAACTTTGATGGTATGAGACGTGAATTGGCTAGGATAGATTGGAGAATGATACTTAAAGGGTTGATGGTGGATAGGCAATAGCAGACAATTAAATATCACATGAATGAACTCCAACAATTGTACATCCCTGTGTGGCATAAGAATAAAAAAGGGAAGGTGGCTCAACCATGGCTAACAAGGGAAATTAGAGAAAGTGTTAAATCCAAGGAGGAGGCATATAAATTGGCCAGAAAAAGCAGCAAACCTGAGGACTGGGAGAAAGTGAGAAATCAGCAGAGGAGGACTAAGGGTTTAATTAGGAGGGGGAAAATAGAGTATGAAAGTAAGCTTGCAGGGAAGATAAAAACTGACTGCAAAAGCTTCTATAGATAAGTGAAGGGAAAAAGTTTACTGAAGACTAATGTAGGTCCCTTGCAGTCAGAATCAGGGGAATTCTTAATAGGGAACAAGGAAATGGCAGACCGATTGAACAAATACTTAGTTCTATGTTCGCTAAGGAAGACACGAATAACCTCCCGAAAATACTAGGGGACCGAGGGTCTAGCAAGAAGGGGGAAGTGAGGGAAATCCTTATCAGTCAGAAAATGGTGAAAGGGAAATTGAAGGGACTGAAGGCCAATAAATCCCCAGGGCCTGATGGACTGCATCCCAGAGTACTTAAGGAGGTGGCCTTGGAAATAGTGGATGCATTGGTATCATTTTCCAACATTCCATAAACTCTGGTTCAGTTCCTATGGATTAGAGGGTAGCTAATGTAACCCCACTTTTTAAAAAAGGAGGTAGAGAGAAAACAGGTAATTATAGACCGGTTAGCCTGACATCAGTAGTGGGGAAAATGTTGGAATCAATTATTAAAGATGTAACAGCACATTTGCAAAGCAGTGACAGGATCGGTCCAAGTCAGCATGGATTTATGAAAGGGAAATCATGCTTGACAAATCTTCTAGAATTTTTTGAGGATGTAACTAGCAGAGTGGATAAGGGAGAACCCATGGATGTGGTGTATTTGGACTTTCAAAAGGCTTTTGACGAGGTCCCACATAAGAGATTAGTGTGCAAAATTAAAGCACATGGTATTGGGGGTAATGTATTGACGTGGATAGAGAACTGGTTGGCAGACAGGAAGCTAAGAGTGGGAATAAACGGGTCCTTTTCAGAATGGCAGGTAGTGACTAGTGGGGTGCTGCAGGGTTCAGTGCTGGGAGCCCAGCTATTTACAATATACATTAATGATTTAGACAAAGGAATTGAATGTAATATCTCCAAGTTTGCAGATGACACTAAGCTGGGTGGCAGTGCGAGCTGCAAGGAGGATGCTAGGAGACTGCAGGGGGACTTGGACAAGTTAGGTGAATGGGCAAATGCATGGCAGATGCAGTATAATGTGGATAAGTGTGAGGTTATCAACTTCGGTGCAAAAAGCAGGCAGGCAGATTATCTGAATGGTGACAGATTAGTAAAAGGGGAGCTGCAATGAGATCTGGGTGTCAGGGTACATCAGTCATGCAAAAGACAGAAAGGAGATGAGTAAAAGTGGAGGGCAGCGAAACCCAAGGCAAAAAACAAAAAGGGCCACTGAATATAAAGGGGCTGCAGGAGGGGTCAAAACTAAAAATCATGGTTTGAAAACTAGTATTAAAACACTACCTAAATGCATACAGCATTCGAAATAAGGTAAATGAGTTGACGGCACAAATCATTACAAATGGGTATTTGGTGGCCATTACAGAAACATGGTTGCAGGGTGGCCAAGACTGGGAATTAAACATACAGGGGTATCTGATGATTCGGAAAGATAGACAAGAAGGGAAAGGTGGTGGGGTAGCTCTGTTAATAAAGGATGATATCAGGGCAATTGTGAGAGACGATATTGGCTCTAATGAACAAAATGTTGAATCATTGTGGGTGGAGATTAGAGATAGTAAGGGGAAAAAGTCACTGGTGGGTGTAGTTTATAGGTCCCCAAATAATAACTTCATGGTGGGGAGGGCAATAATCAAGGGAATAATGGAGGCATGTGAAAAAGGAAGGTCAGTAATCATGGGGGATTTTAACCTACATATCGATTGGTCAAATCAAATTGCACAGGGTAGCCTGGAGGAGGAATTCATAGAATGCATATGGCATTGTTTCTTAGAACAGTATGTTACAGAACCTACAAGGGAGCAAGTTATCTTAGATCTGGTCCTGTGTAATGAGGCAGGAATAATAAATGATCTACTAGTAAAAGATCCTCTCGGAATGAGTGATCACAGTATGGTTGAATTTGTAATACAGATTGAGGATGAGGAAGTAGTGTCTCAAACGAGCATACTATGCTTGAACAAAGGGGACTACAGTAGGATGAGGGCAGAGTTGGCTAAGTAGACTGGAAACACAGACTAAACGGTGGCACAATTGAGGAACAGTGGAGGACTTTTAAGGAGCTCTTTCATAGTGCTCAACAAAAATATATTCCAGTGAAAAAGAAGGGCGGTAAGAGAAGGGATAACCAGCCATGGATAACCAAGGAAATAAAGGAGAGTATCAAATTAAAAACCAAAGCGTATAAGGTGGCCAAGGTTAGTGGGAAACTAGAAGATTGGGAAAATTTTAAACGACAGCAAAGAATGACTAAGAAAGCAATAAAGAAAGGAAAGATAGATTACGAAGGTAAACTTACACAAAACATAAAAACGGATAGTAAAAGATTTTACCGATATATAAAATGGAAAAGAGTGACTAAAGTAAATGTTGGTCCCTGAGAAGATGAGAAGGGGGATTTAATAATGGGAAATGTGGAAATGGCTGAGACCTTAAACAATTATTTTGCTTCGGTCTTCACAGTGGAAGACACAAAATCCATGCCTAAAATTGCTGGTCACAGGAATGTGGGAAGGGATGACCTTGAGACAATCACTATCACTAGGGGGGTAGTGCTGGACAGGCTAATGGGACTCAAGGTTGACAAGTCCCCTGGTCCTGATGAAATGCATCCCAGGGTATTAAAAGAGATGGCGGACGTTATAGCAGATGCATTCGTTATAATCTACCAAAAGTCTCTGGACTCTGGGGAGGTACCAGCGGATTGGAAAGCAGCTAATGTAACGCCTCTGTTTAAAAAAGGGGGCAGACAAAAGGCAGGTAACTATAGGCCAGTTAGTTGAACATCTGTAGTGGGGAAAATGCTTGAAACTATCACTAAGGAAGAAATAGCGGGACATCTAGATAGGAATAGTGCAATCAAGCAGACGCAGTATGGATTCATGAAGGGGAAATCATGTTTAACTAATTTACTGGAATTCTTTGAGGATATAACGAGCATGGTGGATAGAGGTGTACCGATGGATGTGGTGTATTTAGATTTTCAAAAGACATTCGATAAGGTGCCACACAAAAGGTTACTGCAGAAGATAAGGGTACGCGGAGTCAGAGGAAATGTATTAACATGGATAGAGAATTGGCTGATGAACAGAAAGCAGAGAGTCGGGATAAATGGGTCCTTTTCGGGTTGGAAATCAGTGGTTAGTGGTGTGCCACAGGGATCGGTGCTGGGACTACAACTGTTTACAATATACATAGATGACCTGGAAGAGGGGACAGAGTGTAGTGTAACAAAATTTGCAGATGACACAAAGATTAGTGGGAAAGCGGGTTGTGTAGAGGACACAGAAAGGCTGCAAAGAGGTTTAGATAGATTAAGCGAATGGGCGAAGGTTTGGCAGATGGAATACAATGTCGGAAAGTGTGAGGTTATCCACCTTGAGAAAAAAAACAGTAAAAGGGAATATTATTTGAATGGGGAGAAATTACAACATGCTGCGGTGCAGAGGGAGCTGGGGGTCCTTGTGCATGAATCCCAAAAAGTTAGTTTGCAGGTGCAGCAGGTAATCAGGAAGGCGAATGCAATGTTGGCCTTCATTGCGAGAGGGATGGAGTACAAAAGCAGGGAGGTCCTTCTGCAACTGTATAGGGTATTGGTGAGGCTGCACCTGGAGTACTGCGTGCAGTTTTGGTCACCTTACTTAAGGAAGGATATACTAGCTTTGGAGGGGGTACAGAGACGATTCACGAGGCTGATTCCGGAGATGAGGGGGTTACCTTATGATGATAGATTGAGTAGACTGGGTCTTTACTCGTTGGAGTTCAGAAGGATGAGGGGTGATCTTATAGAAACATTTAAAATAATGAAAGGGATAGACAAGATAGAGGCAGAGAGGTTGTTTCCACTGGTCGGAGAGACTAGAACTAGGGGCACAACCTCAAAATACGGGGGAGCCAATTTAAAACCGAGTTGAGAAGGAAATTCTTCTCCCAGAGGGTTGTGAATCTGTGGAATTCTCTGCCTAAGGAAGCAGTTGAGGCTAGCTCATTGAATGTATTCAAGTCACAGATAGATAGATTTTTAACCAATAAGGGAATTAAGGGTTACGGGGAGCGGGCAGGGAAGTGGACCTGAGTCCATGATCAGATCAGTCATGATCCTATTAAAAGGCGGAGCAGGCTCGAGGGGCCGAATGTCCTACTCCTGCTCCTATTTCTTATGTTCTTATGTTCTTATGACCTTCCCCCTTAACGATGCGCCCGTGTAGTACCCTCAATCCCACCCGGAGAGGAAGTCGAGTGCATGACATTGCGCTCCTCTTCCTGTGAGAGGCGGTAACTCCAATTTAGCTTCTGGGGCAGGACAGCTGCGTCAGGCGCAGAATATCCGGCCTTGGAAAGGTTACCACCCTCAACCCGGGTGATAGCCAATTTTCGGTCCCTTATTTTCCAAGGAGTATGTGGCCTACTTATTCTTCCTTTAAAATTGCAGCACGTCATGCCTATCTATATTGAAATTAATTTGCCAATTACATGGTCATTCTGCAAGTTTATTAATGTTTTGTATTTCATTTCAGTCTTCCTCAGTATTAACTATACCCCCCCCCCCCCCCCAATAGGTGTCATCGGCAAATTTTAAAATTGTGCTTCCGATTCCTGAGTCTAAATCGTTTATGTAAATGGTGAACAACAGTCGTTCCAACACCGATCCTTGTGGTACACCAATTCCCACCTTTTACCAGTCTGAGTAACGACCCTTAACCCCTACTCTCTGGTTCTGTTTTATAGCCAGCTTGCTATCCATTCTTCTACTTGTCCCCTGACTCCACATGCTCTTCTGACCTTAGTCACAAGTCTATTATGAGGGACCTTATTCAAGGCTTTATGAAAATCCAAATACATTATATTTACTTCATTACCCCTGTCTACTTTTCCTGTTACTTCTACTCTTTCTGTTACTTTTGTACTCTTTGTTACTACTTCTACTCTTTATCTTACTTCTACCCTTTCTGTTACTTCTGTACTCTTTCTCTTACTATTTCTACTCTTCTTGTTACTTCTACTCGACTCTTTCTCTTACTTTTACTCTTACTGTCACTTCTTCTACCCTTCTAGGGAATATGTTTGGCAAGGGAGGCAAAGAACTCATCAGATATAGCTTTGATGGAGTTTCAGACTTTCAGTGCAGAGAGAACATGGGAGATGGCAAGGTCGAGGGGATGGCCAAGAATATGGGTTGGGGGCAATGTTCCACGGAATATTTTTTGGATGCACGCTACTTTAAGGGGCTGTGTGGCCTATTCACAGTTTCACTCATGCACGGACTTTAAGATTGCAAAAGCCGGTCCCGGGCTATGCGGGACCGGCACAGAGCTGCGTGGCAAAGATGGGTGACAAAGGATTTAGACATTGGGGCTGAAATTCAGCCTCCTGATAAGTCCTGTTGCCGCCGGAAAGCAGCAGCCACATGACGGTATCAAATGGCCTCCGATTTGTAGTCGAATAGCCGCCATTCACGAAATTCTCCCCGGTGGTTTTTCCGGCAGTCCTCATTTCCGCCCCGTTGCTGCTGAACTCCCCAAGTGCGTCATCAAAGCGCGCACCGCCTCTGTCCCGCCGGGCAAGCAAAATTCACCTTAGAAAATCTTCCGGCTGCCGCTCAGTGTCCCCGACAGTTTTTTCTGTCGGTGCACTGTGTTTGCAGTGAAGGGGAGACACATGGTGCCACGCCAGTGTGATGACCGACAGCGCCGGACACGCCGCCCGTCCCCACTTCTGCCTCTCTTATGATGGACACTCCGCTCGAAATAAACAAAGAGCTGAATTTCAGGCAAGAGGCCACCGCATCCACCACAGCGGTGAAACCACAGGAAAAACAGTAGGTGCGACCAGTTTCCGGCGGGAGTGAATTTCGGCCCCTGGTCACCATATTATAAAAAAAATTTAGAGACACTGGTGAAGGTGCAAAAAAGATTTATAAGGATGATATCAGAACTGAGATGTTATAACTATCAGGAAAGATTGAACAAGCTGGGCTCTTTTCTCTAGAAAGGAGAAGACTGAGGAGTGACCCGATAGAGGTCTTTAAGATTATGGAAGGGTTTAACAGGATACACATAGAGAAGTTATTTCCACTTGTGGGCACCAAAACAAGGGACCAGAAATACAACATAGTCACTAATATGGCTTCATAAAAAGGTTATGACTTACAAAAGTAATTGTATTTTTTGAAGAAGTTACAAAGTTGGTCGATGAGGCAAGCCCAGTAGACACTGCTACTTAGACTTCCAAAAAGCTTTTGATAAGATACTGCACAAATAGCTTCTCTATAAAATTGAAGCCTCTGGTATTAGTGGTAATATATTGAGTTGAACTGAGAACTGGCTGACAGGATATAGGCAAAAGGTAGTTATAGATGGATTTGGATCTGTTTGGTGACCAGTCACAATTGGTGTCCTGCAGGGATCGTCGTTGGGACCATTGTTTATTTTCACTATTTTTATTAATGATCTGGATGTAGATGTTGGGGGTATGATTAGCAAATTTGCTGTGATACTAAGGGCTCAATTTTCCCCAATGACGTTTTTTCGCATATTGCAAGAGTTACGCCTTTATTTTGGCCCCAACTACTCCAAAAAAAACTTGCAAGTTTCCCCGTTCTAATTTTTGAAATTGGTGCTGCGGAGGG
This sequence comes from Pristiophorus japonicus, assembly GCF_044704955.1. NCBI lineage: Eukaryota > Metazoa > Chordata > Chondrichthyes > Pristiophoridae > Pristiophorus > Pristiophorus japonicus. The sequence continues at coordinate 246,376,249 of NC_091978.1, read as the reverse complement.
TGGAGCCTAATGTCTGCACCGAAAAAACGATGCCCCCTCCCCACAACCCACCTTCTGTGCAGAAAAAAAAGTGATGTTTTTTACGTGGCTGCTATAGGCGCGCATGCCCAGTACACCTTCCGGTCTGCATTCGTCCATTTTTAAAGAGCCAGTTGCGTGTGAGAAATGTAATTCTCAGTGGAAAAATCGGAGCTGCAATACAATATGCAACACGGCTCAAGGGCCAAGAATTTCTCACAGGCTGAAGTGGAGGCACTAGTTACTGTAATTGAGGCCAGATGGCACGAGCTGCACACCAGCAGAGGTCACATAAAAGTTTCACCAAAAGAAGTGAAGAAACGCTGGAACCAACTTGCAGAAGATTACTGTGCAATGGTGACCACCCCGAGGTCTGGTAGCCAACGCAAAAAGAAGCGGCAGGACCTTGGTCAAGTAGTTAGTATAAGTAATATTTTCATTTATTCACTGGAATTGCAATTGTAAATGTGACCATTTATATGTCCCACCCAGCAGAAAGACACCCTCTCTAAAAAGTTATATTTTCATCTTTGCAGAGGAAGGTGGCACATAACAAAAGGGAAAGAACTTGAACAGGAGGAGGCCCGGCAAATTTGCACCCATTGTCACATTTGGAAGAGAGGGTCGCTGCTTTGATGGGTCCTGCCTGGAGAAAAGCAACCAACACTGCACAAGCTGGGCCCACACTCGAGGGAGAGGGTAAGTCCTGCAAATTCCAGTCTGGCTTTGCTAAATGTTAAGTACTGTGCAGGCTAGCCATGCTTCGGTTCATGGGGATGTCTCCGTCAAGTACGCTTCGGTTGATGCAATGTGCTATCATTCATCGTGGTCCTTCAAATGAGCCTGCTGCCTGTGCTGTGTGTGCCTACTCATGCCACCCACCCTGCCCCCTCCTCTACTGCTAACCATTTGTCTGTTCTGTTATATTTTGCAGAATTTGAAGCCAACCCTGACGAGGCTGAAACCGATGCAGAAGATGATTCAGACGTGGACGAGCCTGAAGAGATTTTCCAATCACATCTTCCAGACCAAAAGCATGGGGGTGAGAAGGAGGGGCAGGGGGAGGAGGAGGATGAAGCCCCCACTGTTGTATTCACTCTGGAGGAGGTGCAGGTGCCGCCCATTGAGGTGTCAGGCCCTTTCCTGAGTGGTACGAGTGTTGGGACATACCATGGTTTCTCACAGTCTGAGGCTGGGGATTCCAGTGGGGTGCAGTGAGGCCCATCCAGGGTCCCACCATCTGAGGCTATGGGTCCCAGAGGGATGCAGCGAGGCACACCCAGGGCCCCACCGTCCGAGGCTGTGGGCCCCAGTGGGATGCAGCAAGCCACACCCAGGGTGAGGAGGGGAAGGTGAGCTCGACAGCGCTCTCCTTAGGTGCAGGATGTAACAGATGTGGTTCAGACGAAGGCAATGAGTGTGGAGAGGTAACAAAACTCTCATGAAAAATGGGAACACTGTCTGGGAACACGAGGGAGGGAATGTTGCAGGTAGCTGATACACTGTCGGTTAACATGAGGGAGGGAATGTCGCAGGTAACTGATATGCTGTCGGAGAACAGGAGGGAGGGAATGTTGCAGGTAGTTGAGACACTGTCAGAGCACATGAGGGAGGGAATGTTGGAGTTAGCTGTTGCAATACGGGAACAGGCCCATTGATAGAGTCAACTGCCACTCCCACTCCAATCCCCAGACCAGCCTCAGAAGAGGCCCAAGCCGGGCCTTCCACATTACCATCTGCCCACGCTCCCCATCAAGAAATGTGCATTACCCGAGATGCTCGAAAGAATAAGCTTGGTACCAACTCGAGAACTGCTGTACCACTGCCTGCGGGCAGGAGTGGTGGAGTCACCAAGACCAAGTGCAGCAGGCGGTCTTAAAATAAGGTGGAGGAGAGATGGGTGCAGCCTTTCTTTGCTGCAGTTGTTGTTGTTATTATTGTTGTTGCTGTTGTAACTGTTCTCAACTTAAAAGTTTTTGTAAGTTATGTAAATTTACAAGTTTAAAAGTTTGTAAGTGATCTTAATGTTTGTAAGTGATCTTAAAGTTTGTAAGTGATCTTAACTGAAAACTTTAAAGTTTGATACAAGAATATTTTTATTAAAGTTAAGTACAAACAAATGTTAAACTTTTGAATAAAATATATTTTACATTAAAACTGAATCATGTTCCATTAACACAACACAACATTATGGAACAGGTCCAATCAGTAAACATGGTCCATGTGGAATAGTTGCCACTGAGCCTTCAGGCAGCAAAACATTCATGGATGAGCTGCTGGCGCAAGGCTCGAGCAATCGTGAAAGGGCCAGGACAGCCCGCCCTCCTCCACTGTTGTGTTCCGGGTTCAGGTAGTTGCATGGCTTCCTCGTCCTTCTCCTCCTCTGCCTCCTCCTCATCATCTGCATCTTCCTCCTCATCATCAGCCACTCTCACCTCAGGTGGGTCTTCTACTACCAGCTGCTGCTGCCTCATCACGGCTAAGTTATGCACATGCAGCACACAACAGTGAACACTGTTTCAAGATGCCAATGACACTCTCTGTTATGCTGCACGTCGCAATGGGCAACATGTTGTATTCCTGGTCAGCTTCCAACCGGGTTACGCATAGGGGTGTCATGAGCCACGTGGCGAGGCCGTACACTTTGTCTCCCAGCAGCCAGCTCTGCTCTTCTGGCTGCTGCTGAAACATGGCAGATATAGCGCTCTCGTGTAGGATGAATGCATCATGGGTGCTCCCAGGGTACCTCACATCAACTGACATGATGCGATGCTTGTCATCACACACGAGCTGCACATTCACAGAGTGGAAGCTTTTTCTGTTCCTGTACATCTCGGAATCCTCCAAAGGTGCTCGCAAGGTGATGTGGGTACAATCAATGCAGCCCCCCCGTACCTTTGGGAAGCCAGCAATCCTAGAGAAGCCCACAGCCCGGTCACGCATTGCCTGGGCAGTCATGGGAAACTTTATGTAATCATTCCTCCGGACATATAGTGCAGCAGTCACCTGCCAAATGCAGATATATGTTACATGTTGAGAAATGGTGCACACATCCCCAGTCGTGACCTGGAATGATCCAGATGCATAAAATGAAAGTGCAGCTCTAACCTTCACTTCAACTGACAAAACAGTCCTCCTGACGCCTTTAGGTCGCAGGTCTGTTTTTACTAACTCACTGATCTCGGTTACAATTTATTTTCGGAAACACAGCCTTCTCACACACTCTGCATCACTCAGGTGCAGGTATGAATACCTGTCTCGATATACCCGATGTGGGTAAGGCCTCCTGCCCATCATCCGACGTGCTGAGGCTCCTCATGCGATTATGTCGAATCAATCATCTCCTCCGCAGCACCATCATGCAGAAGGCTTGCACGAGTTATGGCATTGTCAATATTGCCCCCATAATTAAATTGTGGCTTTGCAAGAAGCTCAAAACAGCAGGACAAAAGATTTAATGCTTCTTTCCTCTCTCTCTCCCCAAGGTCGATGCCCTAGTATGGATCACACCTTGGGCTACGCATGTGCAATGGGCTTGCTTAGAACGGGAAGCTAGGCAATCAATGAAGACATTTGGGGCAACAAAGTCTAATGCAATTCTTTAATTTTGGATTTTTTTTTAAAGTACTGACCGAACGTCTCCTCACCAGGCTCGAGGGTTTGCCTGCAAAATCACTCCCTTGCCCGGACACAGGGGCTCGCTGTCCACCCATGAGGTATTACAAGCTGAATTTAGGGAGCAAGGAGTTAAATTAAAAAGTAGGACCTCAAAGGTAGTATTCTCAGGATTGCTACCAGTGCCACGTGCTAGTCAGAGCAGGAATCGCAGGATAGCTCAACGAAATACGTGGATTGAGGAATGGTGCAAGGGGGAGGGATTCAAATTCCTGGGACATTGGAACCAGTTTTGAGGGGGATGGGACCAGTACAAACTAGACGGTCTGCACCTGGGCAGGACCGGAACCGATGTCCTAGGCGGTATGTTTGCTAGTGCTGTTGGGGAGGGTTTAAACTAAAAAGGCAGGGGGATGGGAACCTATGCAGGGAGGCAGAAGGAAGTAAAAATGGGGCAGAAGCAAAAGGTAGGAAGGAGAAAAGCAAGAGTGGAGGGCAGAGAAATCAAGGGCAAAAATCAAAAGGGGCCACATTACAGCAAAATTCTAAAAGGACAAAAAGTGTTAAAAAAAACATGCCTGAAGGTTCTGAGTCACAATGCGAGAAGCATTCGTAATAAGGTGGATGAATTGGCTGCGCAGATAGCTGTAAATGGGATTACAGAAACATGGCTCCAAGGTAACCAAGGCTGGGAACTCAACATCAAGGGGTATTCAATATTCAGGAAGGACAGACAGGAAGGAAAAGGAGGTGTGGCAGCGTTACTGGTTAAAGAGGAGACTAACGCAATCATAAGGAAGGACATTAATGTGGATGATGTGGAATCTATAAGGGTAGAGCTGCGAAACACCAAAAGGCAGAAAACATTAGTGAGAGTTGTGTACAGACCACCAAACAGTAGTAGGGAGATTGGGGATGGCATCAAACAGGAAATTCGGGATGTGTGCAATAAGGGTACAGCAGTTATCATGGGTGACATTAATTTGCATATTGATTGGGCAAACCAAACTGGAGGAGGATTTCCTGGTGTGTATAAGGGATGGTCTTCTAGACCAATATGTCGACGAACCAACGAGAGAGCAGGCCATCTGGATCTTGTGTAACAAGAGAGGATTAATTAGAAATCTGGTCGTGTGGGGTCCCTTGGGGAAGAGTCACCATAATATGGTAGAATTCTTCATTAAGATGGAGAGTGACACAGTTAATTCAGAGACGAGGGTCCTGAACTTAAAGAAAGGAAACTTTGATGGTATGAGACGTGAATTGGCTAGGATAGATTGGAGAATGATACTTAAAGGGTTGATGGTGGATAGGCAATAGCAGACAATTAAATATCACATGAATGAACTCCAACAATTGTACATCCCTGTGTGGCATAAGAATAAAAAAGGGAAGGTGGCTCAACCATGGCTAACAAGGGAAATTAGAGAAAGTGTTAAATCCAAGGAGGAGGCATATAAATTGGCCAGAAAAAGCAGCAAACCTGAGGACTGGGAGAAAGTGAGAAATCAGCAGAGGAGGACTAAGGGTTTAATTAGGAGGGGGAAAATAGAGTATGAAAGTAAGCTTGCAGGGAAGATAAAAACTGACTGCAAAAGCTTCTATAGATAAGTGAAGGGAAAAAGTTTACTGAAGACTAATGTAGGTCCCTTGCAGTCAGAATCAGGGGAATTCTTAATAGGGAACAAGGAAATGGCAGACCGATTGAACAAATACTTAGTTCTATGTTCGCTAAGGAAGACACGAATAACCTCCCGAAAATACTAGGGGACCGAGGGTCTAGCAAGAAGGGGGAAGTGAGGGAAATCCTTATCAGTCAGAAAATGGTGAAAGGGAAATTGAAGGGACTGAAGGCCAATAAATCCCCAGGGCCTGATGGACTGCATCCCAGAGTACTTAAGGAGGTGGCCTTGGAAATAGTGGATGCATTGGTATCATTTTCCAACATTCCATAAACTCTGGTTCAGTTCCTATGGATTAGAGGGTAGCTAATGTAACCCCACTTTTTAAAAAAGGAGGTAGAGAGAAAACAGGTAATTATAGACCGGTTAGCCTGACATCAGTAGTGGGGAAAATGTTGGAATCAATTATTAAAGATGTAACAGCACATTTGCAAAGCAGTGACAGGATCGGTCCAAGTCAGCATGGATTTATGAAAGGGAAATCATGCTTGACAAATCTTCTAGAATTTTTTGAGGATGTAACTAGCAGAGTGGATAAGGGAGAACCCATGGATGTGGTGTATTTGGACTTTCAAAAGGCTTTTGACGAGGTCCCACATAAGAGATTAGTGTGCAAAATTAAAGCACATGGTATTGGGGGTAATGTATTGACGTGGATAGAGAACTGGTTGGCAGACAGGAAGCTAAGAGTGGGAATAAACGGGTCCTTTTCAGAATGGCAGGTAGTGACTAGTGGGGTGCTGCAGGGTTCAGTGCTGGGAGCCCAGCTATTTACAATATACATTAATGATTTAGACAAAGGAATTGAATGTAATATCTCCAAGTTTGCAGATGACACTAAGCTGGGTGGCAGTGCGAGCTGCAAGGAGGATGCTAGGAGACTGCAGGGGGACTTGGACAAGTTAGGTGAATGGGCAAATGCATGGCAGATGCAGTATAATGTGGATAAGTGTGAGGTTATCAACTTCGGTGCAAAAAGCAGGCAGGCAGATTATCTGAATGGTGACAGATTAGTAAAAGGGGAGCTGCAATGAGATCTGGGTGTCAGGGTACATCAGTCATGCAAAAGACAGAAAGGAGATGAGTAAAAGTGGAGGGCAGCGAAACCCAAGGCAAAAAACAAAAAGGGCCACTGAATATAAAGGGGCTGCAGGAGGGGTCAAAACTAAAAATCATGGTTTGAAAACTAGTATTAAAACACTACCTAAATGCATACAGCATTCGAAATAAGGTAAATGAGTTGACGGCACAAATCATTACAAATGGGTATTTGGTGGCCATTACAGAAACATGGTTGCAGGGTGGCCAAGACTGGGAATTAAACATACAGGGGTATCTGATGATTCGGAAAGATAGACAAGAAGGGAAAGGTGGTGGGGTAGCTCTGTTAATAAAGGATGATATCAGGGCAATTGTGAGAGACGATATTGGCTCTAATGAACAAAATGTTGAATCATTGTGGGTGGAGATTAGAGATAGTAAGGGGAAAAAGTCACTGGTGGGTGTAGTTTATAGGTCCCCAAATAATAACTTCATGGTGGGGAGGGCAATAATCAAGGGAATAATGGAGGCATGTGAAAAAGGAAGGTCAGTAATCATGGGGGATTTTAACCTACATATCGATTGGTCAAATCAAATTGCACAGGGTAGCCTGGAGGAGGAATTCATAGAATGCATATGGCATTGTTTCTTAGAACAGTATGTTACAGAACCTACAAGGGAGCAAGTTATCTTAGATCTGGTCCTGTGTAATGAGGCAGGAATAATAAATGATCTACTAGTAAAAGATCCTCTCGGAATGAGTGATCACAGTATGGTTGAATTTGTAATACAGATTGAGGATGAGGAAGTAGTGTCTCAAACGAGCATACTATGCTTGAACAAAGGGGACTACAGTAGGATGAGGGCAGAGTTGGCTAAGTAGACTGGAAACACAGACTAAACGGTGGCACAATTGAGGAACAGTGGAGGACTTTTAAGGAGCTCTTTCATAGTGCTCAACAAAAATATATTCCAGTGAAAAAGAAGGGCGGTAAGAGAAGGGATAACCAGCCATGGATAACCAAGGAAATAAAGGAGAGTATCAAATTAAAAACCAAAGCGTATAAGGTGGCCAAGGTTAGTGGGAAACTAGAAGATTGGGAAAATTTTAAACGACAGCAAAGAATGACTAAGAAAGCAATAAAGAAAGGAAAGATAGATTACGAAGGTAAACTTACACAAAACATAAAAACGGATAGTAAAAGATTTTACCGATATATAAAATGGAAAAGAGTGACTAAAGTAAATGTTGGTCCCTGAGAAGATGAGAAGGGGGATTTAATAATGGGAAATGTGGAAATGGCTGAGACCTTAAACAATTATTTTGCTTCGGTCTTCACAGTGGAAGACACAAAATCCATGCCTAAAATTGCTGGTCACAGGAATGTGGGAAGGGATGACCTTGAGACAATCACTATCACTAGGGGGGTAGTGCTGGACAGGCTAATGGGACTCAAGGTTGACAAGTCCCCTGGTCCTGATGAAATGCATCCCAGGGTATTAAAAGAGATGGCGGACGTTATAGCAGATGCATTCGTTATAATCTACCAAAAGTCTCTGGACTCTGGGGAGGTACCAGCGGATTGGAAAGCAGCTAATGTAACGCCTCTGTTTAAAAAAGGGGGCAGACAAAAGGCAGGTAACTATAGGCCAGTTAGTTGAACATCTGTAGTGGGGAAAATGCTTGAAACTATCACTAAGGAAGAAATAGCGGGACATCTAGATAGGAATAGTGCAATCAAGCAGACGCAGTATGGATTCATGAAGGGGAAATCATGTTTAACTAATTTACTGGAATTCTTTGAGGATATAACGAGCATGGTGGATAGAGGTGTACCGATGGATGTGGTGTATTTAGATTTTCAAAAGACATTCGATAAGGTGCCACACAAAAGGTTACTGCAGAAGATAAGGGTACGCGGAGTCAGAGGAAATGTATTAACATGGATAGAGAATTGGCTGATGAACAGAAAGCAGAGAGTCGGGATAAATGGGTCCTTTTCGGGTTGGAAATCAGTGGTTAGTGGTGTGCCACAGGGATCGGTGCTGGGACTACAACTGTTTACAATATACATAGATGACCTGGAAGAGGGGACAGAGTGTAGTGTAACAAAATTTGCAGATGACACAAAGATTAGTGGGAAAGCGGGTTGTGTAGAGGACACAGAAAGGCTGCAAAGAGGTTTAGATAGATTAAGCGAATGGGCGAAGGTTTGGCAGATGGAATACAATGTCGGAAAGTGTGAGGTTATCCACCTTGAGAAAAAAAACAGTAAAAGGGAATATTATTTGAATGGGGAGAAATTACAACATGCTGCGGTGCAGAGGGAGCTGGGGGTCCTTGTGCATGAATCCCAAAAAGTTAGTTTGCAGGTGCAGCAGGTAATCAGGAAGGCGAATGCAATGTTGGCCTTCATTGCGAGAGGGATGGAGTACAAAAGCAGGGAGGTCCTTCTGCAACTGTATAGGGTATTGGTGAGGCTGCACCTGGAGTACTGCGTGCAGTTTTGGTCACCTTACTTAAGGAAGGATATACTAGCTTTGGAGGGGGTACAGAGACGATTCACGAGGCTGATTCCGGAGATGAGGGGGTTACCTTATGATGATAGATTGAGTAGACTGGGTCTTTACTCGTTGGAGTTCAGAAGGATGAGGGGTGATCTTATAGAAACATTTAAAATAATGAAAGGGATAGACAAGATAGAGGCAGAGAGGTTGTTTCCACTGGTCGGAGAGACTAGAACTAGGGGCACAACCTCAAAATACGGGGGAGCCAATTTAAAACCGAGTTGAGAAGGAAATTCTTCTCCCAGAGGGTTGTGAATCTGTGGAATTCTCTGCCTAAGGAAGCAGTTGAGGCTAGCTCATTGAATGTATTCAAGTCACAGATAGATAGATTTTTAACCAATAAGGGAATTAAGGGTTACGGGGAGCGGGCGGGTAAGTGGAGCTGAGTCCACGGCCAGATCAGCCATGATCTTGTTGAATGGCGGAGCAGGCTCGAGGGGCTAGATGGCCTACTCCTGTTCCTAATTCTTATGTTCTTATGTTCTTATGTCATTGAAGGTAGGCATGCAGGTACAGCAGGCAGTAAAGAAGGCAAATGGCATGCTGGCCTTCATAGCAAGGGGATTTGAGTATAGGAGCAGGGAGGTCTTGCTACAGTTGTACAGGGCCTTGGTGAGACCACAACTTGAGTATTGTGTGCAGTTTTGTTCTCCTAATCTGAGGGAAGACATTCTTGCTATTGAGGGAGTGCAGCAAAGGTTCACCAGACTGATTCCCAGGATGGCAAGACTGACATATGAAGAAAGACTGGACCAACTATGGTTATATTCACTGGAATTTAGAAGAATGACAGTGGATCTCATAGAAACATATACAATTCTGACGGGATTGGACAGGTTAGATGCAGGAAGAATGTTCCCAATGTTGGGGAAGTCCAGAACCAGGTGTCACAGTCTAAGGATAAGGGGCAAGCCATTTAGGGCCGAGATGAGGAGAAACTACTTCACTCAGAGAATTGTGAACCTACCACAGAAAGTTGTTGAGGTCAGTTCGTTAGATATATTCAAAAGGGAGTTAGATGTGGCCCCTACAGCTAAAGGGATCAAGGAGTATGGAGAGAAAGCAGGAATGGGGTATTGAAGTTGCATGATCAGCCATGATCATATTGAATGGTGGTGCAGTCTCGAAGGGCCAAATGGCCTACTCCTGCACCTACTTTCTATGGTTCTATGTTTCAACCCCCGGGCTTCTTTTGAAGCTGCTGTGTAGTATAAGTGTTCTCATCCCTTCAGTTTGACTTCAATACCCACCTCCACCAACTCCCCCCCGGACTTCTTTTGAAGCCAAGCCCATATCCGGGCGAGGGAGCGATTCTGCTGGTCGATGCTCCAACCCTCGAGCCCGGTGAGAAGTGTTTGGTAGTGGCATGGTACTTTGAAAAATATCAAAAATTTAAAAATTGCTTTCGACTTCCATTTTCTCCCTTTTGAGTTTGAAAAAATTAAGCTTCATGATGCATGTTCTTTATCTACTAGACTCCCTCTAAAACTTTGCCGAAAAATAATGGCGTCTTGTCTTTCTGCGCCAATTTTTTAATGTGCGGTGGTTTTTCTTAAGTGCCCAGAAGATTTGTTGAGAGTAGTCACATACTCCATTCTAGGAAAAATGTAAGTTGGCCAAACTTGCTTAAATGTGAAAAACTGGTGCAGACATCAAGTGCAATGACCTATGATGCAAAAAAATCCTAACCTAAAAAAATCGTAACTGAGTTAAGTTGGCGCAGAAACTTTGGGGAAATTTAGATATTTTAATTTATGCCAAAAAAAGCAGCGCATGCCAAAAAAAATTGTGCAGATAACTGAGGAAAATTGAGCCCTACAATCTGTGCGAGTGTTAGGATTGTAGACAATGCTCGACTGCTGGGAGATTGGGCTCATGACAGGCAAATGATGTTTAACTTGGATTAAGTGCAGTGTTATACATGTGGCCAGGGCGAATGCTCAACATTCATACACCCTTCAGGGAAAAGCATTAAGGAAGGTGGAGAAAGAAAGAGATCTGGGTATTTTAATGCATACATCTCTAAAGGTATATGCAACAACAATGCAACAATGCCATGAAGTGGTTGCTAGAGCAAACAGGGTGTTGGGGTGCATTCATAGGACAATTGCGTATCGGTCATGGCTTACTAGTTTGTCCATGTACAAGACCTTGGTCAGGCCTCACTTGGAATACTGTGCCCAGATTTAGTCTCCTCACATGGTGGGTGTAATATATGCACCTGTGAGTATGCTCACAGGTTTGTAGAGCTGTTGAAGCTGGCACGGTGCCTGTCCTGAGCCGACGTCTGGCGCGCAGCCATTGCCATCGAGTCGCTAAAAACAGCACTGGGCCCTGACTCCGTTAGGTGTGTCGAGGAGGCTCAAGCACGTGGGAAGATCCCGTCCGAACTGAACCCCGTCCGGCGGGAATTCCTCATCGGCGCCAAGCCCCGAATCCTCCCTCGGGAGATGGTGCTTCACAACTTGAGCCTCCTCAGGGAAATCCCCTCCATGCCTTTCAGTTCCGCACGGAGGGGATTCCTGTACGGGCTGCTCCTGCACACTCTCCACATTGCCATCCTCGTCTGCAGTCCGGACACACCATGGCGCCCCCATCTTGCCATCTGGAGGAGGCGGGGGTCCCCAATGGAGTGCACTCTACGCGAGAGACCTCCCTCTATTTATTGGGGACTTGGCCTGGAGGGTGTTGCACGGAGCAGTCCTGTGCAATAAGTTTTTAAGTCGGTTCACGGGCTCTCAGGCCACCTGCAATTTCTGCGTTCTGAAAGAGTCCGTGTTCCACGTTTTTATCGAATGTGCAAGGTTGCAGCCTCTCTTCCAATATTTGAAGGAGCTGCTCCTCAAATCCTGCTTGCACTTCAGTCCCACACTCCTAATCTTTGGGCACCCTGTGCAGAGGGGAGCGGGCAGGTCGGAAGGCCTCCTCATAGGACTGCTCCTAGGCATGGCCAAGGGGGCCATATCCTGTTGCAGGCAGCGGTCGGTCGAATGGGTCATTCAGCCTGACTGTCTGCCTCTCTTCCATGGTTACATCCGAGCCAGGGTGTCCCTGGAGATGGAGCACGCAGTGTCCACTGGTACGCTGGCGGCCTTCCGTGAGAGGTGGGTGCCGGAGGGACTAGAGTGCATCATTACCCCCAGCAACCAAATTTTAATTTGAATTGTGTCGATGTTGAAAATTTAATTTGTTTATTGTGTCGGGTTTTGTGCCCCCTCCCTTTTAGCCAGGGGGCACGTGATTTAATTGTTTATTTTGTTTTCAACTAAAAGAGTTAATTTGTGTGTTGAAGCCCTCAAAAGGAAACAAAAAACCCCAAGAATCAAGGGGCCACTTGTTTGAATGTTTCTGTTTTAGTGCCCGCCCCCATCATGGGGCATTTGAATTCACAAATTATGTTTTACAGAGTGAAACAAAATAGTTGTAGAGTTGTTGAAGCTGGCACGCGCTTGTCCTGGGCCGACGTCTGGCGCGCGGCCAATGCCATCGAGTCGCTAAAAACAGCACTCGTCCCTGACTCGTTAGGTGTGTCGAGGAGGCTCAAGCACGTGGGGAGATCCCGTCCGAACTGACCCCCGTCTGGATGGAATTCCTCATCGGCGCCAAGTCCCAAAACATCCCTCGGGAGCCGGCGCCTCGCAACTTTAGCCTCCTCCGGGAAATCCCCTCCGTGCCTTTCAGTTCTGCGTGAAGGGGATTCCTGTATGGGCTGCTCCTGCACACTCTCAACCTTGCCATCCTCGTCTGCCGTCCGGACACGCCATGGCGCACCATCTTGCTGTCCGGAGGAGGCGGGGGTCTCCAATGGAGTGCTCTCTACGCAGGAGTCCTCCCCTTATTTATTGAGCACTTGGCCTGGAGTGTGTTGCACGGAGCAGTCCCATGCAATAAGTTTTTAAGTCGGTTCTCGGGCTCCCAGGCCGCCTTTAATTTCTGTGGTCTAGACGAATCCGTGTTCTACGTGTTTATTGAGTGTGCGAGTTTGCAGCCCCTCTTCCAATATCTGAAGGAGCTGCTCCTCAAATTCTGGTTGCACTTCAGTCACACACTCCTAATCTTTAGGCACCCTGTGCAGAGGGGAGTGGGCAGGTCGGAAGGCCTCCTCGTAGAACTGCTCTTGGCATGGCCAAGGGGGCCATCAGCTGGTCCAGGCAGCGGGCGGTCAAGGGGGTCGTTCAGCCCGACTGCCTGCCTTTCTTCCGTGGTTACATCCAAGCCAGGGTGTATCTGGAGATGGTCCACCGATACGCCCGCGGCCTTCCACAGAAAGTGGCCGCCGGAGGGACTGAAGCGCATCATCACTCCCGGCAACCAAATTTTAATTTGATAAGTTGATGGCCAAAATTTAATTTGTTTATTTGTCGTTTTTAGTGCCCCCTCTAATAATGGGGCATTTGATTTGATTTGATTGATGGTCTCAACTAAAAAAGTTGTAGACCTGTTGATTGTGCCCTTAAAAAAAAAAGGGGGCACTTGTATTAAAGTTTGCAACAAAATAGTTGTAGAGCTGTTGAAGCTGGCACGACACCAGTCCTGGGCTGACGTCGGGCGCGCGGCCAATGCCATCGAGTCGCTAAAAACGGCACTGGGCCCTGACTCCGTTAGGTGTGTCAAGGAGGCTCAAGCACATGGGGCGATCCCATCCAAATTGACCCCGTCCAGACAGAATTCCTCATCGGCGCCAAGCCCCAAAACCTCCCTCGGGAGTCGACACCTCACAATTTGAGCCTCCTCCTGGAAATCCCCTCCGTGCCATTCAGTTCTGCATGGAGGGGATTCCTGTACCGGCTGCTCTTGCACACTCGCCATGTTGCCATCCTCGTCTGCCGTCCGGACACGCCATGGCACACCATCTTGCCATCCGGAGGAGGCGGGGGTCCCCAATGGAGTGCTCTCTACGTGAGAGCTCTCCCTTTATTTATTGGGGACTTGGCCTGGTGGGTGTTGTACGGAGCAATCCTGTGCAATTAAGTTTTTAAGTCGGTTCATGGGCTCCCAGGCAGCCTGTAATTTTTGCGTTCTAGAGGAGTCCGTGTTCCATGTGTATTTTGAGTATACGAGGTTGCAGCCCATCTTCCAGTATTTGAAGGGGCTACTCCCCAAATTCTGCTTGCACTTCAGTCCCACACTCCTGATCTTTGGGCACCCTGTGCGGAGGGGAGCGGGCAGGTCGGAAGGCCTCCTAGTAGGACTGCTCCTGGGCTTGATCAAGGGGGCCATCACCAGGTCCAGGCAGCGGGCGGTCGAGGGAGTCATTCAATTTGACTGCCTGCCTCTCTTCCGCGGTTACATCCGAGCCAGGGTGTCCCTGGAGATGGAACACACGGTGTCCACCGGTACGCTTGCGGCCTTCCGCAAGAGATGGGCGTCGGAGGGACTGGAGTACATCATCACCCCCGGCAACAAAATTTTAATTTGACCGTTTAAAGTTTAAAGTTTAATTTGTTTAAATTATCAGTTTTAGTACCCCTTTAATAAGGGAGCATTTGATTTACATTTGTTTTACAGATACAACAAAAATAGTTGTAGAGCTATTGTTGGCGACCGGGGAGATGCCCCTCTCTTGGTGCAGGGCGGTCATCATCTTGCTGCCGAAGAAGTACGATCTCCGCCTACTTTAGAATAAGCGCCCAGTCTCCCTCCTCAGCACGATTACAAAATTTTGGCCAGGGCCATGTCTGCTCGCCTTAGTACCGTGCTGGACCACGTGATCCACCCCGACCAGTCCTACACGGTCCCGGGCCGGACTATACATGACAACATCCATCTGGTCCAGGACCTGGTCCACCATTCCCAGAGGGCTGCTCTGTCGGTCGCCTTCCTTTCCCTAGGTCAGGAGAAAGCATTCGACAGGGTAGATCACGAATATCTTTTTGGGACTCTGCGTGCTTTCGGATTTAGGATGCATTTCGATGCCCGGATCCTACTTCTGTACGCCGCCGTGGAGTATCTGATTAAGGTTAATGGGTCTTTGATGGCGCCCCTTCACTTTGGGAGAGGGCTGCGTCAGGGATGCCCCATGTCTGGCCAGTTATATGCCCTCCAGTCCCCAATAAATAAATGGAGGACTCCTGCCTATAGAGCCCTCCATTGGGTTCCAGCCTTTGCTGCATCTCTTGCGGAAGAGGTTGATGGGACTGGCTCTGCAAAGGCCAGGCATAGAGGTCTTCCTCTCGACTTATGCCGATGACGTGCTCCTCGTTGTCGAGGATCCTACTGATCTGCGGAGGATGCGCGAGTGCCAGGAGATTTACTCGGTTGCGTCCTCTGCAAGGGTCAACTGGGAGAAATGTTCTGCACTGCTGGTGGGTCACTGCCAGAGGAGTTCATCAGGGTCTGGAACAAGGTCACCTGCAAACGCAGTTCTCCCCCATCTGGAGAGGCGGCTGTCCTTTGGGAGCCGCTGCTCAGGAATCCGTAGCTCCGCGACTGAGGTTTTTGGTGGCAGGCCAATGAGAGGGTTGTGTTTGGCAAGGTGACCAGGGTCAGGGACTTACTGGATGGCAAAGGAGCATGTTGTATGGCACCAGAAGAGCTGGTGCGATGCCTGTCCTGGGGCGATGCGCGGCCAATACCATCGAGTCGCTAAAAATAGCACTGGGCTATGACTCCACTAGGTGTGTCGAGGAGGCCCAAGCACGTGGGGCGATCCCATCCAAACTGACCCCTGTCTAGACAGAATTCCTCATTGCTGCCAAGCCCCGAAACCTCCTTCGGGAGGCGGCGTCGAACAACTTGAGCCATCTCCGGAAATCCCCTCTGTGCCTTTCAGTTCTGCGCAGAGGGGATTCCTGTATGGGCTGCTCTTGCACACCCTCCATTTTGCCATCCTCGTCTGCCATCCGGACAAGCCACGGCGCACCATCTTGCTGTCTGGAGGAGGCAAGGGACCCCAATGGAGGGCTCTATAGGCAGGAGTCCTCCATTTATTTATTGGGGACTGGAGGGTGTTGCATGGGGCAATCCCATGCAATAAGCTTTTAAGTCGGTTCATGGACTTCCAGGCCACCTGCAATTTCTGCAGTTTAGAGGAGTCCGTGTTCCACGTGTATGTAACAGTGTGTGAGGTTGCAGCCCTTCTTTCATTATTTGATGGGGCTGCTCTTCAATTTTTGGTTGCATTTCAATCCCATGCTTCTGATCTTTGGGCATCCAATGTGGAGGGGAGAGGGCAAGTCAGAGAGCCTTCTCGTAGGACTGCTCCTGAGCATGACCAGTTAATGGTCCAGGCAGTGGGTGGTCGAAGGGGTCGTTCAGCCCGACTGCCTGCCTCTCTTCCGCGGTTACAGGTGTCCCTGGAGATGGAGCACACAGTATGCTCGCTGTCTTCCATGAAAGGTGGGCACCAGAGGTATTGGAGTGTATCATCACCCCAGGAAATCAAATGTTAATTTGATCTAAGTTTCCATTGAAGTTTTATTTGGAAATTTGTGGGTTCTAGTGCCCTTGCCAAAAGGGAGCACTTGATTTGAAGTTAGAATTAAAATAGTTGTAGAGCTGTTAAATTGTGAGTGGCTTAGCCAATTACATGATGTTCACAAGACTCAATTAAACCCCAGTGAGTTGGGTTTAGGGGATCCACAATGAGGTTGTGAGCCTAGTGGATCAACTGGAAATATGTAGTGTGATTGTTAATCCTTTGCTAATAAACCAACTAGTTCTTAATAGCAATGTGTTGTTATGAATTCTTAAGCAAAGAAGCCATGAAACAAATACATTACAGTGGGTGATATTGAGGCTTTGGAACCGATGTAGAAGAGAGCCACTAGACTAATTCCCAGTATAAAGCATCTTAGTTATCAAGATAGGCTAACAGAGTTAGAATATGGAACTTGCTACCACACTTTAGAGAAGCATAGACTTAGGAGTGCTCTGATTGAGGTTTGTAAGATGATGAAGGGAATAGATTGTGTTCTAATTGAAAGTTTGTTCCAATTAAATAGGGTAGGGAAGACCAGGGGTCACAATTTTATGTTGTGTAAGGCCAGATTTAGATGAATTGTCAGGAGGTGGTTCTTTTCCCAGAGTGTAATGGACCTCTGGAACAGGCTGCCAGCATGTGCGCTGAACACCAACTCGCTGAATTCCTCAAAGCGACAGTTGGACCTGTTTCTGGCTGGGGCAGACATCAGCTCTTACAAAAGGTAGGGAAACAGGGCCAGAGTGATTTATTTAACTAGTATCAATCACCTAGATGGGACAGAGAGGAATTTCCCAGGTTTTTTTCTCTAAATTGGCCTGGGTTTTTATTTGGTTTTTCGCTTCTCCGAGGAGAGTACATGATTACAGATGGGTGGGTGGTGTATATATTGTGATACACAAGGTATCACTATTGTGTGGGACAGGCTGGATGGACCAGAGTGTCTAAACCTGTCCACCATTGTTTGTATGTTTGTAAGTCCAATACGGAAATCAGGAGAAGCATCTTTACCCAGAGTGTGGTTAGAATATGGAACTTGCTACCACGAGGAGTGGTTGAGGCGAATAGCATAGCTGCATTAAAGAGGAATGTAGATAAACACACGAGGGAGAGAGGAATGGAGGGTTCTGCTGATAGGGTTCAGTGAAGAGGAATGGGTGGAGGCTCGTGTGGAACATAAACACCTGTATTGACCAATTGGCCAAATGGCCTGTTTCTGTGCTGTATATTCTACATAACTCTGTCTAATACCCTCCTCCAATCCCACTATTCTCATCATCTGTACATGAGAAAAAAATATCCCCAACTCCATTCCAACCTCACTCTCACATTTCCTCCATCTTTTTTTTTCCCCTTTCACTTGGCACAACTCCCCTGATGTTATTGATGACACTCTTTCATTTTTGGCTTCAGCACCCTTGTTCCCAACAAAACAATCATAGACTTTTACCCAGAAGAAAATGTACTCTGCACCTGCCCCCACCCCACCTTTCCACATCCTTGAAACCTTGAGGGTGCAATTCAATGGGAAGGAAAATTAGACAGGGCATATAACTGGCAGCCAATTTGCAACCGCTGGTTTACCGCCATGCCAAAAGTAGAAATTAACACCAATGCCTCCACAAAGTAACAGTTATCTCATGGTGGAAAACTAACATGCATATAAGTCCAGAAATATACTGAAACACAACAATATCATTGGCTGGTAACATATTGGAAAGGGAAATCATGTTTGACGTATTTGCTGGAGTTCTTTGAGTATGTAATGAGCAGGGTGGATAAGGGGGAACCGGTGAATCTGGTGTATTTGGATTTCCAGAAGGCATTCGATAAGGTGCCACATAAAAGATTACTGCACAAGATAAAAGTTCACCGGGTTGGGGATAATATATTAGCATAGAAAGAGGATTGGCTAAATAATAGCAAACAGAGAGTCAGGATAAATGGGTCATTTTCCGGTTAGCAAACAGTAACTAGTGGGGTGCTGCAGGGATCGTTGCTGGGTCTTCAACTATTTACAATCTATATTAATGACTTGGATGAAGGGACCGTATGTAATGTAGCTAAGTTTGCTGATGATACAAAGATGGGTGGGAAAACAAATTGTGAGGAGGACACAAACAAATCTGTAAAGGGATATCGACAGGTTAAGGGAGTGGGCAGAAATTTGGCAGATGGAGCATAATGTGGGAAAATGTGAGATTATCCACTTTGGCAGAAAAAATAGAAAAGCAAATTATAATTTAAATGGAGAAAAATTGCAAAGTGCTGCAGGGCAGAGGGACCTGGGGGTCCTTGTGCATGAAACACAAAAGGTTAGTATGCATGTACAGCAAGTAATCAGGAAGTCAAATGGAATGTTGGCCTTTATTGCAAGGGGGATAAAGTATAAAAGCAGAGAAGACCTGCTGCCAACTGTACAGGGTATTGGTGAGGCCACACCTAGAATATTGCGTACAGTTTTTAATATGTCCTTACTATACAGTATAAATGCACATGAGGCCCATACTAGAGAGAAGGTCACTTTGTGACCTGCAACCTTTATTCCAGCACTGAAGTGGAGAAGATGGGTGGAGCTTCCCCTTTTATACCTGAAAGTCTAGGTTAGGAGTGTCTCCCACAAGTTCACCACCTAGGGGTCAGTGTTCTCATGGTGTACAACGTAGGTCAGTTTATACATGGATTACAGGGACAGTTGTATACATGACATCACCTCCGCCCCAAAGTCTTATTGGGATCACAGGTTAAGTCTCTCTGGTGGTTTACGCTCCCTTGTAGAGCGCCTGAGTTGAGGCTCCGGTCGTTGGGCGCTGGCCTGAGTGTCTGCTGTTTGCGGTGCCTCAGGCCTGTCCGGACTGCCCACAGTGACTGGGCCCTCCTCCACTTGGTTCCGGTGTTCGGTCACCTGTGGTGGAATGAACTCTACATCGTGTTCTTCCTCTGCTTCTTCTATGGGGTTGCTGAACCTCCTTTTTGTTTGATCCAAGTGTTTGCGGCAGATTTGTCCATTGGTAAGTTTAACTACCAGAATCCTATTCCCCTCTTTGGTAATCACAGTGCCTGCAAGCCATTTGGGCCCTGCAGTGTAGTTGAGGACAAAGACAGGGTCATTGACATTAATACATCGCGCCCTCGCATTTCCGTCATGGTAGTCACATTGTAACCGGCGCCTGCTCTCAACAATTTATTTCATGATGTGGTGTATAAGGGATAACCTGGTTTTGAGCGTCCTTTTCATTAGCAGCTCTGCGGGTGGAACCTCTGTGAGCGAGTGTGGTCGGGATCTATTGGCCACCAGGAATCTCTTCGGGGGCATGTTAAGCGGCTTTGTAGGGAACCCCCTTGGATTCTGAGCATCCCCTGTTTGATTATCTGCACTGCTCGTTCTGCCTGGCCGTTTGAGGCCGGCTTGAACGGTGCCGTTCTGACATGGTTGATACCATTTCCTGCCATGAAATCCTGGAATTCAATGCTTGTAAAGCACGGGCCATTGTTGTTGACCAAGACGTCCGGTAGACCATGGGCGGCGAACATTGCCTGTAGACTTTCTACAGAGGATGTGCTTGAATTGAGAATGTCACACTCGATCCATTTGGAGTAGGCATCTACTACAACCAAAAACATTTTTCCCATGAAAGGACCTGCATAGTCCACATGGATGCGTGACCATGGCTTGGTGGGCCAGGACCAGGGGCTAAGGGGGGCTTCCCTGGGCGCATTGCCCAGTTGGGCACACATGTGGCACTTGCGAACACAAAGTTACAGGTCTGCATCTATTCCTGGTCACCAAACGTGTGACCTGGCAATTGCCTTCATCATGACAATGCCCAGGTGCTCATTGTGGAGTTCTTGGATGAACGCCTCTCTGCCCATCTGGGGCATGACTACTCGGTTTCCCCACAGTAGGCAATCGGCCTGAATCGAGAGTTCATCCTTGCGCCTGTGAAATGGTTTAAATTCCTCAGGGCATGCCCTGTACGTGGCTGTCCAGTCCCCATTCAGGACACATTTCTTGACTAAAGACAGTAGCGGGTCTCTATTTGTCCAGACTTTGATCTGACGGGCTGTCATGGGTGAGCCTTCGCTTTCGAAAGCTTCAACAGCCCTGACTATCTCTGCAGCATGTTCGGTTGCCCCCTCAGTGGTGGCGAGTGGGAGCCTGCTGAGTGCATTGGCGCAGTTTTCAGTGCCCGGTCTGTGCCGAATTGTATAGGCGGCTAAAGTGAGTGCCCACCTCTGTATGCGGACCGATACAGTTGCATTTATGGCCTTTTTGTCAGCCAAAAGGGACGTTAGGAGTTTGTGATCTGTCTCCAGCTCAAATTTCCTGCCAAACAGGTACTGGTGCATTTTTTTTTACTGCATATACACATGCAAGCGCTTCCTTTTCTATCATCCTGTAGCCCCTTTCTGCCTGGGACAGACTTCTAGAGGCATAAGCTACTGGCTGTAACTGACCCTTGGCATTAACATGCTGCAACACACACCCGACACCATAGGACGACGCATCGCACATTAAAACAAGTTTCTGACATGGGTCATATAGCGGTAACAGATTGTTGGAGCATGACAAATTGCGTGCTCTATCAAAAGCCCTTTCCTGGCTGTCCCCCAAGACCCATTCGCGACCTTTGCGTAGGAGCACGTGTAGCGGCTCTAACAGCGTGCTCAATTTGGGAAGAAAGTTACCAAAATAGTTCAGGAGCCCCAGGAACGAACGCAGCTCCGTCGTGTTACGGGGTCTGGGTGCTCTCTGGATCACTTCCGTTTTGGACGCAGTAGGTCTGATCCAATCTGTTGCTACCCTCATTCCCAGGAATTCTACTTCTGGAGCTAGGAAGACGCACTTTGCCTTTTTCAGTCGCAGACCTACCCGGTTCAGCCTGCGTAGCACCTCCTCCAGGTTGTGGAGGTGTTCTTCAGTATCGCAACCCACGATGAGGATGTCATCTTGAAAAACCATCGTCCTTGGAATCGACTTGAGGAGACTTTCCATGTTTCATTGAAAGATCGTAGCGGCCGAGCGAATCCTGAACGGACATCTGTTGTACTCAAACAACCCCTTGTGTGTCGTGATGGTGGTCAGCTTCTTCGACTAACTCACCAGCTCTTGGGTCATGTAAGCTGAGGTCAGGTCCAATTTTGAAAAAGGTTTGCCACCGAATAGCGACGCAAAGAGGTCCTCCGCTCTCGGTAGCGGATACTGGTCTTGGAGTGACACCCGATTGATGGTGGCCTTGTAATCACCACATATCCTGACCGACCCATCCGCCTTGAGCACCGGCACACTCGGGCTCGCCCAGTCACTGAATTCGACTGGCGAGATGATGCCTTCCCTCAGCAGGCGGTTCAATTTGCCTTCTATCTTTTCCTGCATCACGTATGGCACCGCTCTGGCCTTGTGGTATACTGGCCTGGCGTCCGGGTTTATGTGACTCACTACCTTGGTCCCCATGAAAGTGCCAATGCCGGGTTGGAATAGTGAGTCAAATTTGTTCAGGACCTGTGAGCATGATATTCGCTCCACAGAAGAAATTGCATTGACATCGGCCCATTTCCAGTTCATGACAGCAAGCCAACTCTTCCCCAGCAGTGCGGGACCGTCCCCCGGGACAATCCAGGGTGGCAACCTGTTCTCCGAATCTTTGTGGGTCACGACTACCATGGCGCTGCCTAGCACCGGAATGATCTCCTTTGTATATGTCCGTAGCTGTGTGTTAATCGGCAATAATTTTGGCCTCCTGGTCTTGGACACCCACAACTTGTCGAACTGTTTGCTACTCATCAGGGACTGGCTGGCCCGTGTCTAGCTCCATTGATACTGGGATGCCATTGAGGAGCACTTTCATCATTATCGGTGACGTCCTGGTGTATGAACTATATATGTGCTCCACATGAACTCTCTGAACTTCAGCTTCCAGCAATTTCCCCCAGTGTCCATTTGACCTCGTAGGGCTTACATCGGGCCCGTCCTCCTCGTACATCAACCTGGCTGCAGGCTTCCTGCACATACGCGCCAAGTGACCGCTGACGTTGCAATTTCTGCAGGTATATTGCTGATACCTGCAAGCTCTGGCTGTGTGTTTGCCTCCACACCTCCAACATGAGTCGTTGTTGGAAACAAAAGGTCCATTACCAGTCGATCGTCTCTGACTGTCTCTGTAACTGTCCTTAAACACATCATTGACAGGTGTTGACGGCCCCATTACTGGCCGCATTGTCCCTTGCGATGGCATGAATCGCCGTTCAGCTAGCCATTGTCTCTGTTGAATTCCCCCTTTGGGTTCAACTACATGCTCGGGCATGTCCGATTGCTCCTGTCTGCCTGGAGAACTGTGTGCCGCGTTAACAATGTTGACTCCCTGTCCATTTGCTGCATTTAAACCAAGATTTTTGTCAAACATCATTCTGGTCTCTTCCTCCCCTGAGATAAATGTCTGCGCCATCAAAGCTGCTGTTTCCAGGGTCAAGTCTTTGGTCTCAATCAGTTTCCTGAAAACCCCAGTGTGCCCGATGCCCTCAATAAAAAAGTCTCGCAGCATGCATCTGGGAACTTACATAGGCTCGCCAGTCGCTGGAGGTCTGCCATGAAGTCTGGAACGCTTTGCCCTTCTCGCCACCGGTGCATGTAAAACCGGTGTCTCGCCATGTGCATGCTGCTCGCCGGTTTAAAGTGTTCCCCGATCAACTTACTGAGCTCTTCAAAAGTCTTGTCCGCTGGCTTCTCTGGCGCTAGAAGGTCCTTCATTAGGGAGTAAGTCCTGGATCCACAAACCGTCAGGAATGAGCCCTGCGTTGGTCAGCCGAATCCTGTCCCAGCCATTCCTTAGTGACGAAACTTTGCTGTAGTCTCTCAATAAAATCATCCCAATCATCACCAACATAGTACCTCTCATCTGTGCTGCTAGTGGCCATGCTCGCATGGTTTAAATCCCAGTTTCTCGTCGCCAATAATATGTCCTTACTATACAATACAAATGCACATGATGCCCATACTAGAGAGCAGGTCACTCTGTGACCAGCAACCTTTATTCCAGCACTGAAGTGGAGAAGATAGGTGGAGCTTCCCCTTTTATACCTGAAAGTCCAGGTTAGGAGTGGCTCCCACAAGTTCACCACCTAGTGGTCAGTGTTCTCATGGTGTACAACTTAGGTCAAGTTTATACATGAATTACTATGACAGTTGAATACATGACAGTTTTGGTCTCTGTATTTAAGGAAGGATACACTTGCATTAGAGGCTGTTCAGAGAAGGATCACTAGATTGATTCCGGAGATGAGGGGGTTGACTTATGAAGATAGGTTGAGTAGGTTGGGCCTCTACTCATTGGAGTTGAGAGGAATGAGAGGTGATCTTATCAAAACATAAAAGGCAATGAGGGGGCTCGACAAGGTGGGTACAGAGCAAGTATTTCCACTCATAGAGGAAACTAAAACTAGGGGACATAGTCTCAGAATAAGGGGCCACCCATTTAAAACTGAGATGAGGAGGAATTTCTTCTTTCAGAGCGTTGTAAATCTGTGGAATTCTTTGACCCAGAGAGTTGTGGTGGCTGGGTCATTGAATATATTCAAGGCGGAGATAGACAGATTTTTGAGCGATAAGGGAATAAAGGCTTATGGGGAGTGGGCAGGGAAGTGGAGCTGAGCCCATGGTCAGATCAGCCATGATTTTATTAAATGGCGGAGCAAGCTCGAGGGGTCAGGTGGCCTATTCCTGCTCCTATTTCTTAACTTCTTATCTTCTTATGTTTTTATGTTCCAAATGGAATTTGGTAAAATATAGATGGGACCTAATCCTTTAAGGGGCTGCGCAGCCCATTCAAAATACCGCTAATGCACAGTTTTTCCCATTTAAAAGCCGGTCAGCCAGCCGCGCAGCTTAAAGGGAACATTGGAGCTAATAGCAGATGGTAGGACATAAGAATATTAAGGCAAAGCTAGGTGGGAGAGGAAGAAGGCCCACTAGGAAAACAGAGACACAAAAAAGAAAAGAAATTGCATAGCATACAAGGAACAATGTTGTGGAACAAGGGAGCAGTTCTTGACTTAAATGGAAAGATGTAAAATGGGCTGCTGATTCACTATCACCTATTTTACACTATGACACAAAGATCTACCCCAATGTGAGGAGTACAGATAAAAGATACTCAGGATTAAAACTGTGAATGAATATGAGATTTACACCAGATAGACGTTGTTGTCTAAAATTTCCAATTTGTATTATTTTATCACTTGACATTTTGTATACAGAGCAGTTGAAAATCCACTGCAGCTTATAAGCCAGGAGGTATTGCAAGTTTTAAAGATACAAGAAAATTGACGACGTGGTCCAACACTGCCTTCAGTGTGCCAGCACAGCCTTCGGTCGCCTGAGGAAGAGCGTGTTTGAAGATCAGGACCTCAAATCCGGCACCAAGCTCATGGTCTACAGGGCAGTAGTGATACCCACCCTCCTATATGGTTCAGAGACGTGGACGATATCCAGCAGACACCTCAAAACGCTGGAGAAGTACCACCAGCGCTGCCTCCTCAAGATCCTGCAAATCCATTGGCAAGACAGACACACCAATGTCAGTGTTCTCGCTCAGGCCAACATCCCCAGCATCGAAGCATTGACCATGCTCGATCAGCTCCATTGGGCGAGCTACATGGTCCACATGCCCGACACGAGATTCCCAAAGCAAGCACTCTATGCGGGGCTTCGACACCACAAGCAAGCCCCAGGTGGGCAGAGGAAAAACTTCAAGGACACCCTCAGAGTCTCCTTGACAAAGTGCAACATCCCCACTAACTCCTGGGAATCCCTGGCCCTCGACCACCCAAAGTGGAGGAAGAGCATCCGGGAGGGTGCTGAGCACCTCGAGTCCCATCGCTGAGAACAAATCAGAAACCAAGAGTAGACAGCGGAAGGAGCGTGCATCAACCCAGGCTCCCCGGCCACCCTTTCCTTCACCACTGTCTTTTTCCTGAAAAGATGGGAAATGTAAAGCAAATTTGAGCTCTGCTTATTTATGAGCATCACAAAAGGTTCCTTGGCGTTGTGAACTCAAGAGATGGGTTACATCCTTCCTACTGGAAAAAATTGTTGATAATTTCCTGTGAAATCTCAAGTGTTGGTGGCAACAGATTATTCTGTGTCATCTCTCTCTCTCCTGTGTGTTCTTGTCATGATGAGGGAATTGATGGCTTCCACCTTCTTCCTCTTCACCTGCTGCAGGTGAAGGTTCAGTCTCTTTCTAATTTATGCACATTCCACTATAATTCTTGATATCCTTGCATTCCTCTGTCTATCCAGGTATAAGAACATAAGAACGTAAGAATTAGGAGCAGGAGTAGGCCATTCGGTTCCGTGAGCCTGCTCCGCCATTCAATAAGACCTCAACTCCACTTTCCTGCCCTGTCCCCATATCCCTTGATTACCTTAATATTCAAAAATCTATAGATCTCTGTCTTGAATATACTCAAAGACTGAGCCTCCACAGCCCTCTGGGGTAGAGAATTCCAAAGATTCACCATCCTCTGAGTGAAGAAGTTTCTCCTCATCTCAGTCCTAAATGGCCTACCCTTTATTCTGATACTGTGACCCATGGTTCTAGACTCCCCAGCTAGAGGAAACATCCACCCTGCATCTACCCTGTCAAGCCCTGTAAGAATTTTGTATGTTTCAATGAGATCACTGCTCATTCTTCTAATCGCTAGAGAATATAGGCCTAGTCTACGCAAGCGCTCCTCATAGGACAATTCCCCCATTCCAGGAATCAGACTGGTGAACCTTTGTTGCACTCCCTCTATGGCAAGTGTACCCTTTCTTGGGTAAGGAGACCAAAACTGTACACAATACTCCAGGTGCAGTCTCATACTCAAATCCTCTTGTAATAAAGGTAACAGAAGTGGGACTTAAGAATACCACTGATCAATAATACAGGTAGCACTCAAGGCTTCACTGAACCTGTTGTCGGTCTGAATCCTCTTCCACAGTAAGTACGCTGTTAAATACCCCACTAAAAGTTAGACTCAAAGGGATTAGATGTAACTGGGATTTTGACAGCATTATTACTCCTAAACAAATGTCAAGGGCCTGGGAAACTAATTTAAATTTTGTGTAATGTAAAATTTGTCCATTTTAATAAAAATTAACATTTTTAAGAAACTTTTCCAAAATGTTTAAAACTTTTTTTTTTAAGTTTGTCCATCTTTATTTCAGGTATGTCTTTTCCCCATGTGAGAGCCCCAATCTTTATTTTTCTCTAACATTTTTAAAATGGTAGATTTTTAAGAGCTTACTTACTTCCTTGTAGCTGTCTGAGAATTCTGCATTTTGATTGGCTGCATAGACAGCCTGTTGCCATTACAGTAGTTTGCACATTACTTCCATTGAATTGAATTGAAGGTCAGAAAACCCAAAGTTCTCGATACAAGGATCGCGAGATCTTTGTGCGAAGCATACTTCGGGGCCTGCAGCGAACGCCTTCGCTTTGCTGCTGACCGAAATTCCAGACCATTATCGGTAGTCTGCCTAAAAAGGGCACCTGTTACCTATTCAATGCAAGGCTGCAATGCTAACTAACTTGTGTGACTTAGACCACCTAAAGCAGTCTGAAAACATCCTGTAACATAAAAATTTAGAGTTGTCAAATTTCCAGCCACTGACAAGGCTGAGCCCTGGCAGCAAAAGGTTACTGGTCTGATACTAACAGCTAATATAATTCACTGTCTGCTTCTGCAGGAAATTGCAGCCTCCTCACAAACTGTCTTTGGAAATAACCCATATGTGACCACCTTGGTCTGTAGACTCTCTGGAATGGGTACCTATGTTTCAGATGGTGCCTACAACAGATAATGGCAGATTCTCAGAGTTTTTCTCCTCTCCTCCTTTCTCTTCATCATCCTCTTCCTCAAAGCACAGGAACAATGGAATTCCAAGAGAGAAATCCATTATTCAATAACAGGTTATACAAAGTGACGATTTTCTTGCCCTTCTGCATCTGCATCCTCCGGACTCGGCCCCCTGCCTGGAACCAGATGTGGGGCCCTGAACCAGATGTGGGGCCCTGTAATTGGGCATGTTGATCCCGGCCACATTGCCCGATTGAGCCGCAAGCCGCTGAGCCTCCCGCCGAGCCACCGAGCCCTGAGCCCCCGCTGAGCTGCAAGTTGTTGGGCTCTGAGGGGAGAGGGGCGGCAACGGCAGGGGGAGAGAGGCTGCGGTAGGGGGAGAGGGGTGGTGATGGCGGGGGGAGAGGGGCAGCAACGGCGTTGGGGAGAGGGGCGGCAGCAGAGGTGGGGGAAAGAGAGGAGGCGGCAGGGGACGGGGGAGAGAGAGGCAGCGTCGGCAGGGTGGGGAGAGGGGAGAAGAGAGGTGGCGGCGGGGCACGGGGGTGGGGGGGAACGAGGCAGCAGCGGGGAAAGGGAGAGAGCTGGGGGGGGGGGCAAGAGAGCAACAGAGAACCGGGAGGAGGGCAGAAGAGAGAGTCTGGTTGGGGATGAAGGGGGGAGGGAGAGAGAGAGAGCAATAGAGAGAGAGAGAGACTCGGCAGGGGGTAGGGGAAGAGACACGGGTGGAGGGAATCGGAGGCGAGAGAGGGAACTCAGGGAAGACAGATCACTTTCTTCCAACCCCCTTTACACCCACACCTGATTTCTCGGAAAGCTCGGTGCGTGTGTTACATGGGACATCGTTGGAGTGGATGAAATCCAGAAGTCACGACACTGTCACTATTCATTTCATATCCAATAAACCTATTTACAATCCGCACACAATGCCCCATCTATGGCGGGTGGGGTAAAGTCATGCACTTGCACTGCGATAAGGGACTTTGGCTGGGGGAGGCAGCATTTGCGCTTGGGTAAGGGACTTCGGCTGGAACTGAGGAGGCTTTTGCTGGGTTGTTCGAGATCTGTCCTTTATGGCTTCAGAAGTCAGAATGGATCAAACTACAATTTGCAAAGTCAGTGAGAACTTGGGCTGGGCAGTTCCATTTACACATTCCAGAGAAATTTTCAGGTGTGGCTTATCCTCCAAGCGGACCAATCAGCAATAGGTAATGTGATAATGGAGTGCCAATCAGAGATACTGTGGCCATTTTATTAATACAAATAGTTGTGTCCCAGGTTACACTGAATTTAAATTCTTTTAGCAAATAGCAGCAATTATCTTTAAATCCTGATTGTCCAGTTATTGTGGCTGCTTACAAGTATAGAAGTCACAACCAGCTGTCGGATTCCAGCAGAACTCTAGCACTGAATTTCTGCGGGATTGTACCAATCTCCTTATTAAATAGCTGTTTACCTCATTTCCCCGGGGGCTCCGTCACTCTCCTGCCAAAGTTACAGCAGACAATTGAGACAATCCCTGCAGAAGTTCATGCTTTCTGTTTTCACTGACCTCTGGCATTCACGATCCTTTCCTGCCTGTGGGACACTGCACAGGCCACAACACAACCCCTCTTATACAGGCAGTGCTTTCTGGGAGTGGGAACTTGGTACAGAAACAGGGAAATAGCAGAGACTACTAAGCCGTGCCTCTCCATCTTCAGTTACCTGCGGTGGCGCTGGCTTAGAATGGGCAGATCCGCATTATGGCAGGGGCAGTGGAGGAAAATGGGAGCGGGCAGATTTTGGGATGGGGTAATCAATAGAAGACCTCCCTGCCCCACTCCCCTTTCCAGACCACCTCTATACTGCTCAAAATGTAGCCGATTCCATCAGGAAAATCCAGGACTGTGAGTGAATGCAAGAAGCATTGAAAAGGACACTTGAAAGAGACTATGAATGAATGTGACAAACATGAAAAGAGACTGAGTGAGAGACTGCGAGGAATATGTAAAGAGAAACTAGGGTACAATTTCTGCAGGAGAATCATGATCTCTTCCTGTAACTTGGGTTGATGTCACCGGAAGCTTCAGAGAAAAGGGTAAATGGCCATTTCTCCAGGGCTTACTGCCAATCTTCTGCTGAAGTTACAGTCGATGATCAGGACAAACCTACAAAAATTCCTAGAGAAACTGCAAAGTGCATAAGAAAGGCAGACTGTGAGTAGTTAATGAGTACCACAAGAAAAATCAAATATGAAGGATACTAGGACGGGTGAGACAGAAAATGAGGCACACTGTACAGATAACAGATAGAAACAACATGGAAGGGGAGTCTACCTGGCTGTAGAAAGAAAAATACCACAGACAGAAAGATACTCCTGAGGCATCCTTATGGCTTATTTAGCCTCGGGATCTCTTATAATGTTGTACTGGAGCAGTTTGATTGTTGACTCCCTTTGCTGATCCACAGCTTTGGAAATATTTGTGAAGCATTGTAAGGAATTCTAATGTTCTTCTGATGTTCTTCTGATCTTGGGTTTAATGCAAAGTAGAGGAGTTTTACTCTAACTGTGATATCTTCACAGAGCAAGCACACACAGCTTCCTAATATGGCAGGCTGCTCTGTCGGAACTCTCCGGAACGGCCTGTGGTTTAATAATTAACCAAACAGCTGCAGTACACAATACGTCCACATCCACAGTGTGGAGCTACAAGCATTACAAGCTTACAGACATTACATTTCTCCCTCCTTAATGAAAAAGCTATCATAACAAACATCATAAATAACTTTAATTTTTATACATATTTACAAATTTAACTTTACCACTTGTTTTCTGTTTCGAAGAGGATACCTTCGCTCTTGAACAGAACCTTCCAAACATGCTGTTGCTTTCACACTCATTTGAGGCTCATCCTGAGGAACATTTTCCTCCATGGAATTTCCTTGATTTTCATTTGCACTCATTCTAACTTCAGGCTCTTTGTTTCCCTGACTCGGACTCAGACTTTCATTCTGATTCTCTCCTGGATTTGTTTCCAATACATTGGATTTAGGATTTGCTACTGGTATATCAAAACTATCTGAAAAGTCAGAAATAATTGAATCATTCCCACCTTCAACTCCTTCCATGTCTGTAGGTAAAATATGATCAATATGGACAAACCTAACCTGTCCATTATCAAACATCTTTACCAAATATGTGCGAGGAACACATATCTTCACCACTCTTCCAGGTAACCACTTTAACCATTTATGATGATGGTTCTTCACTCTCACTTTCTGGTTTAATTTCACTCTTCTCTCTTTTACTCTCCCTTTATCGTGATTCTTTTTTTGTCTTAATTGTGTCTCTTCTACAGACTGTGCCAAATTTGGCTTTAACAATGAGAATCTGGTTCATGGCTGTCGTTTGAGAAACAACTCTGCTGGTGTTCTACCAGTTGTTGTATGAGGAGTATTTCGATATGTAATCAAAAAATTAGCCAATTTGTGATCCAATGACAGCTGTCATTTTCTTGGATTTGGATCTAACATTTGTTTTATGAGGGCACGTTTGACAATTTGTACAGTGCGCTCTGCTGCACCATTCGAAGCAGGGTGGTATGGTGGAACCTTGGTATGTTTCACACCATTTTTGCTTGTGAATTGTGCAAATTCTTCTGAACGAAATTGTGGTCCATTATCCAAAACAATTTCTTCAGGGAGGCCAAATGCAGAAAATAATTCTCATAAAATGTCCAATGTTTTACTTCTTGTTATTTTCCACATTGTAAATACCTCAACTCACTTTGAATGGCTATCAATTACAATGAACAATTGTTGTCCATCTAACTCAGCAAAATCAATATGTATCCTTTGCCACACCCTGGGAGGCCATTTCCATGGCTGTAATGGTACTGGTGGTGGTTCCTTGCTTACCGATTGACATGTCGTACACTTTGACTCACGATGTACTCCATATCTTTATCAAGACCTAGCCATCATAAATAACTGCGTGCAAAACTCTTAGTCAAGCACATTCCCAGGTGCTGGTCATGGAGGTCTCCTAATAACTTGGACCTGAATTTATTTGGTATAACCACTCTTGCACCCCAGATGATACAATCTTTATCGACTGATAATTCATTCCTACGAATGAAGAATGGATGTGTATCTTTGTCTGTTACCTAGTTTGGCCATCCATTTGCAATATACTCATACACCTTTGCCATCACTGGGTCACGTTTGGTTGCTCTACCAATCTCTTCAGCTGTGACTGGCAGTTCATCAATGTATGAAAAATAAAACACTTCTTCCCTATCGGGTGTAACTTGTGATGGGGAAGGCAATCTAGACATTGCATCAGCATTATTGTGATCAGCTGATCGTCTGTATTCAATATCATATGTATATGCTGACAAAATCAAAGCCCATCTCTGCATTCGGGCTGCAGCTAATTTTGGAACTGGGGACTTTGGATGGAGGATTGCTGTTAGGGGCTTATGGTCCGTAACGATGGTAAATTTACAACCATTCAAGTATTTGTGAAACTTCTTGACCCCAAAAATTAATGCCAAAGCATCCCTTTCAATTGGAGCATAATTTTTCTCACTGGCACTGAGAGTGCATGAAGCAAAAGCAATTGGTCTCTCCTCCCCACTACTTAATATATGAGAGATTACTGCCCCAACTCCATACGGAGAGGCATCACATGCTAGCTTAATCTCCTTAGATATGTCAGAGTGAACTAACACGGTGCTCTCTACCAATTTGTTTTTACACTCCTTGAATGCTGTTTCGCATTCTTTTGACCACTTCCACTGTACCTGTTTTTTCAAAAGTTCATTCAGTGGATGTAACACTGTAGCCAAATATGGTAGGAACTTCCCATAATAGTTCAAAAGACCCAAGAATGAACGAAGTTCAGTGACATTCCTGGGAGTGGGTGCATTTCTAATTGCATCCAATTTTTCCATGGTTGGATGTAAACCATCTTTGTCTACTCTGTACCCTAAGTACTCCACTGAGTTTTTAAATAACTCACACTTACGAGCAGATACTCGTACTCAGTGCTTCTCTAGCCGTTTGAGGACTTCATTCAAAATGTTATTATGAATTTGCCTATTTGGTGCTGAAATTAGTTTGTCAACCAAATAACATACTAGCCCTTCAATACCTTGCAAAATCTGGTTCATCACCCCTTGGAATATGGCAGGGGTGGAAGACACTCCAAACGGTAGCCTATTAAACTGATATAGGCCTAGATGAGTATTTATAGTCAAACATGACTTGGACTCCTCATCTAGTTCAAGCTGTAAGTAGGCATTCATAAGATCCAGTTTTGAGAAGATCTGACCACTTGTCAGTGTTGTGAACAAATCTTCTATATTTGGCAATGTATTGGGGACATTACCCTCTAGAACCTGGTTTACGGTTACCTTATAATCACCACACAATCTTACTTTACCATCAGACTTATGTACAACAACAATGGGTGTAGCCCAATTACATCGATCTATCTTACAAATAATGTTCTCTGTCTCCAGTCTTTTGAGTTCTTGCTCAACTTTCTCCTTGAGTGCATATGGTACAGAACGTGGCTTGTAGTAAACCGATCTAGCGTCCTTCTGTACCCTGGCACTCGCCTTGAAGTCTTGGATCGGACTAACACCTTCGGATACTGCTTGATAACTTCATCCGTTGATGAAAATCTTGCTTCCACACAGAAAATCTTACTCCAATCCAGCTTCAGTGAGCTCAACCAATTTCTTCCTAGTAAGGCAGACTTGTCTCCTTTCACTACTATTAGAGGCAAGTTCTGAAATTGATCTTTATATTTCACTGGTACGGTGATACGGCCTACTACAGGAATTTTCTCTCCCGAGTAGCCTCGCAGCTCTATCTTGGATTTCTCCCGTTGGAAATCACGCAATTTGTACTACACTCACAGAGGCACCTGTGTCAATTTCCATTGGTATCTTGAATCCCGCAACATCTATGTGGATTTTGATGCTTTCCGAATCACTGTTCGTTAACCTCGTGCTCCTGATGACCTGTAACTCTAACATCTCCTCATCCTGTTGTTGTTCTGCCATGCTATGTAGTCTCTTTGGATTTCTACTCATAGCTTTGAACGCTGGACTCATAGCTTTAAAAGCTGATTTTCCCTTCAGTAGGCATGCCTTCGCAAGATGCCCAGTCTTTCTGCAGAAGAAACACTCTGCCTTCACGTATGGACAACTTTGAGCAATGTGTTGTCCCAGGCACCAATAGCACGACTTCGAAGCTCTGGTAGAATTTCCAGTTTCTGAGACTTTCGGCCATGGCCGTCTTTTACTTTGAAGCTGCAGGTGATTTACCTCGGTTGACTTTTGATTCCGAATCCCGAAATGTTAGCTTTCAGCAATTTCGAACGGTTTGGGGTTATAGTGCTGCTCCAGCTTCATTAAAATCTCTTTAAGAATTGTGTCCTTTGGCTTGTCAGGCACAAGCAGATTTACAAGGGTTTGATTAGGGCAGGGAAAATAGATTACGAGAGGAAGCTTGCAGGGAACATTAAGACGGACTGCAAAAGCTTCTATAGATATGTAAAGAGAAAAAGGTTAGTAAAGACAAACGTAGGTCCCCTGCAGTCAGAATCAGGGGAAGTCATAACGGGGAACAAAGAAATGGCAGGCCAATTGAACAAGTACTTTGGTTCGGTATTCACGAAGGAGGACACAAACAACCTTCCGGATATAAAAGGGGTCAGAGGGTCTAGTAAGAAGGAGGAACTGAGGAAAATCCTTACTAGTCGGGAAATTGTGTTGGGGAAGTTGATGGGATTGAAGGCTGATAAATCCCCAGGACCTGATGGACTGCATTCCAGAGTACTTAAGGAGGTGGCCTTGGAAATAGTGGATGAATTGACAGTCATTTTCCAACATTCCATAGACTCTGGATCA
Source organism: Pristiophorus japonicus (assembly GCF_044704955.1). Taxonomy (NCBI): domain Eukaryota; kingdom Metazoa; phylum Chordata; class Chondrichthyes; family Pristiophoridae; genus Pristiophorus; species Pristiophorus japonicus. Next base: position 246,342,164 of record NC_091978.1, on the reverse strand, counting down.
GTTCCTATCGAGTGGAGGGTAGTCAATGTAACTCCACTTTTTAAAAAAGGAGGGAGAGAGAAAACAGGGAATTATAGACCGGTCAGCCTGACATCGATAGTGGGTAAAATGATGGAATCAATTATTAAGGATGTCATAGCAGCGCATTTGGAAAGAGGTGACATGATAGGTCCAAGTCAGCATGGATTTGTGAAAGGGAAATCATGCTTGACAAATCTTCTGGAATTTTTTGAGGATGTTTCCAGTAGAGTGCACAAGGGAGAACCAGTTGATGTTTGGACTTTCAGAAGGCTTTTGACAAGGTCCCACACAAGAGATTAATGTGCAAAGTTAAAGCACATGGGATTGGGGGTAGTGTGCTGACGTGGATTGAGAACTGGTTGGCAGACAGGAAGCAAAGAGGAGTAAATGGGTACTTTTCAGAATGACAGGCAGTGACTCGTGGGGAACCACAAGGTTCTGTGCTAGGGTCCCAGCTGTTTACATTGTACATTAATGATTTAGGGGATTAAATGTAGTATCTCCAAATTTGCGGATGACACTAAGTTGGGTGGCAGTGTGAGCTACGAGGAGGATGCTATGAGGCTGCAGAGTGCCTTGGATAGGTTAGGTGAGTGGGCAAATGCATGGCAGATGAAGTATAATGCGGATAAATGTGAGGTTATCCACTTTGGTGGTAAAAACAGAGAGACAGACTATTATCTGAATGGTGACAGATTAGGAAAAGGGGAGGTGCAACGAGACCTGGGTGTCATGGTACATCAGTCATTGAAGGTTAGCAACATGTACAGCAGGCGGTTAAGAAAGCAAATGGCATGTTGGCCTTCATAGCAAGGGGATTTGAGTACAGGGGTAGGGAGGTGTTACTACAGTTGTACAGGGCCTTGGTAAGGCCACACCTGGAGTATTGTGTACAGTTTTGGTTTCCTAACTTGAGGAAGGATATTCTTGCTATTGAGGGAGTGCAACGAAGGTTCACCAGACTGATTCCCGGGATGGCAGGACTGACATATCAAGAAAGACTGGATCAACTGGGCTTGTATTCACTGGAGTTCAGAAGAATGAGAGGGGATCTCATAGAAACGTTTAAAATTCTGACGGGTTTAGACAGGTTAGATGCAGGAAGAATGTTCCCAATGTTGGGGAAGTCCAGAACCAGGGGTCACAGTCTAAGGATAAGGGGTAAGCCATTTAGGACCGAGATGAGGAGGAACTTCTTCACCCAGAGAGTGGTGAACCTGTGAAATTCTCTACCACAGAAAGTTGTTGAGGCTAATTCACTAAATATATTCAAAAAGGAGTTAGATGAAGTCCTTACTACTCGGGGGATCAAGGGGTATGGCAAGAAAGCAGGAATGGGGTACTGAAGTTCAATGTTCAGCCATGAACTCATTGAATAGCGGTGCAGGCTCGAAGGGCCGAATGGCCTACTCCTGCACCTATTTTCTATGTTTTCTATGTATAATGCCGGACCTGCCACTGTTAAGAAAATCACTTTCTTACTTTCCAGCACAGCCTGGTTCTGAACTGCATTGTCTGGAACTTTGATTATGTTATTTGCAGTGAAATACATTTCTAGCCGATCCACATATACTTTAAAACGTTCCCGGTCGTGTCTATCTTCACCCAAATATCCGATTACACCTGCCATTTTTAATCTCTAGCTGTTCACACCGTGTGCTGTATTTTACCTCGGATTTTGTAGCTTTTTTTCCAAAGACAGAAACTTTCAAAGTCATCTGTCGGCTGGCTGAATCCTTCAGCAACAAAATTTAAACTTTAAACATCCGAAAATTCCCATCCTCGTCTGCCAAATGTGATATCTTCACAGAGCACAGCTCACACAGCTTCCTAACATGGCAGGCTGCTCTGTCAGAACTCTCCGGAACTGCCTGTGGTTTAATGATTAACTATACAGCTGCAGTACATAATACGTCCACATCAACAGTGTGGAGCTACAAGCATTACAAGCTTACAGACATGACATTAACCTATGCTATTCATGACCTGGCAATATTTGATACTGACCAATCCCTCAGCTTGTTGAGGACCACAAACAAAGTTTTTCAGAAGCACAGACAAGCATGACAAGCTGCAAGAACACCTTTGGAAATATGACAGAAGTTAGATAGTGTTAGATACTGGCTATTCTACTACTAATTCCTTTCGAGACTCCTTTAATCCTCATTCAATAGTGCCATCTCAAACATCTTGCCACAACTTAAAGCTGCTTGGTATTCTGTTACAGTAAGTGAATCAAGAGACAATGGGCAACTGGAGGAAAGTATCTTGAATTATGAATATCAAACTTTCTATTAAAAAAAATAGTGTATATATATATTAAAATAATTTTAAAGGATTAGAAAAGTATAACAGTAAGTATATTTCAGAATAATGCATTTCATCCTCCAGACAATGGAATTTTGTTTTAAAAATACATTATTTTGTTCGGTATGATACTAATATTAGCTTTGTTTTCCCTCCCCTTACACACATTCTATTTTGAGTCCTTTCACCAGAGCATCCTAACCCAATCAATCACTCTGTACCACTGAAAAGCATGGACTTTCAAAAACACAAGAACATAAGAAATAGGAGCAGGAGACGGCCATTTGGCCCAGAGAGGCTGCTCTGCCATTCATGATAACATAGCTGATCTTTTACCTCAACCACTTCCCTGCCCGCTCCCAATAAGCCTTGACTCCCTTTTCATTCAAAAATCTGTATAACTCCACCTTAAATATATTCAATTCCAAAGAGTCACAACACTCAGAGAAGAAATTCCTCATTTCCGTTTTAAAATGGGCGAACCCTTATTCTGAAACCATGCCCCGTAGTTCTAGATTCCCCCACGAGGGGAAACATCCTCTCTGCATCTACCCTGTCGAGCCCCCTCAGAATCTTGTACATTTCAATAAGATCACCTCTCATTTTTCTGAACTCCAATGAATATAGGCCCAACCTGCTCAACCTTTCTTCATAAGTCAACCCCTTAATCTCTGGAATCATCCTTGTGAACCTTCTCTGAACTGCCTCCATGCAAGTATATCCCTTCTTAAATAAGGAGACCAAAACTGTATGCAGTACTCCAGGTGTGGTCTCACGAACGCCCGCAGTTGTAACAGGACTTCCCTACTTTTATACTCCATCAGCCTTGCAATAAAGGCCAACATTCCATTTGCCTTTCCAATTACTTGCTGTACCTGCATGATAGAGTATTCAAACAGGCTCATTTAGACAGACTGTGAAAATTCACAGACCCCCAAGTCAAGGCTGCTACGTGCTGCTCAGGGCATGTTGCATTAACTCATCAATCAACTTGACATTTTCGGACCTTGGGTTACGAGCCAATAAAACGTTAAAAGACTTTCAATTGAGCCAATAAGGTCAAAGAAGGCGAGTTCTTTTCTGTAAATTGATCCAGTTATAAAGTACAGCCATTTTGACCATGTGTCTCAGTAAGAACAAAGACCTGGCTTGAAGCCAAGCAGTTTGTTACTCTCTGGAAAGATTAAAAAGTTAAAACTACCATCGGAGTTCGTATTTCATTGGAAATTAAGAGATCTAACAATTTTGGCGCTGCGAACAGGATCGCTGAGGAAAGAAACTGAATTTTGGACATCGGACCTATAGATTGAGGTAAGGACTCCTCTTTTTTTAAAAAAAGTCCTCGGTCAAAATTCTAAATTCGCCTCTCCTTCTACGCGATTCCGAAAGCCTTTGCGAACCCTCCGGTTGGTCATCGGCTCGAGGTCCCTTTAGATGTCTAAACTTCGGCGGTGTGTTAGTTAATTAATCACCGACCTATTGATCGGCTAGCAGGCATACGACTCGAGACCCCAGTAAAGAACCCTAGTAAAGAAATGGCAGCAGGAGAAAAGGGCAAAGAATTGCCTACAACTGTTAAAGGTGGACAGGCACCACCTCAAGTTTCGCTAGATTTAATTCTCGAACAGTTGAAAGAATACATAGAGCAACAATTCAACTTATCTAAAACCTGTATTAAGATCGAACAAAAGTACGGAACCTCCAAAGGACAATGGTCCTTGGACGAGATTAAAAGGGTCTGGGGAAAAACGACCCGTATGAAAAATAAAGAGCGAACTAGATGGTCCCTAGCGGTTATGGGCCAGATCCGAAACCGGAATGAAATTATAATGCGTTCCCAACATGATTGAGAACTGACCAGTACAAAAGATCAATTGCAAGCAGTTTGTGCACAGCTGCGACAGAAAAAGCTTGAACTTGAAAAGCTGGAAGCGGAAGTTAAAGATCTTAAAGGTGAAATTGAAGAATGGAAAAAATCATTAGGTCAAGAGACAGTAATAGGAAAAGGAAAATGTATTGATCAATTCCCAGGTTACCCATGTTTGGATAAATTAAAAGCGCAAACCCCAAGACACGACCGAGGAATAGATACGGTTTCTGAATCCTCCGACAATACAGTGTCGGAGGAGGATGAAGAATTAGGGGTGCGCTTTGCCCCGTTTAAAAAAAGACGAGTTGTAGTCAAATCAGAAGAGACTGCGGATGAGGGCGGAACCAAAAAAACAAAGAGAAGGGTGCATGCAGAATACTTAGTTCATGCTCCGGCAGACCCAGAGAAAATTGATAAACGGTCCAAGGAATTGCCCAATCCAAAGAAAGGGGGAGTAAAAACATGGGACCAATTGGACCGCTTAAGAAATATATATCAACTTCATCCCTGGGACGGAGTGCAAATTTTGACCATAATGGTGCCAAAAACACAGGGAAGAAAATTGCACGACAAGGTAAATTAAGCTTTGGGGCAGAATGAGCAAGAATTAGACACAGGATGGGAGGCGATTAAACACTGGCTGCAAGCCCTTCAGTCCAGCTAAGACAGACTGGGGAAAAATTGCAGCCTGCCAACAGAAAGGAACAGAGGAGGTCCTGGAGTATGACGAGCGGTTTAGATGCACGTGGCTAGAACATTCGGGTATGAATAATACGGATGAGGAAATGGATGAACAAGCGTTTGGACCCCTGAAAGCAGCTTTCGTGGCAGGTCTAAAGCCAGAACTGTCCAAAATGCTTAAGGTAGTGTTACCGGACTGGGAAGGTAGAGGAACTACTTTTGCAGCATTGGTGGATCGATGTAACCAATTAGATCGGGATATGGGAGCTAAAGTTCGAGCTGTACAGGCTATGGGATGGAAATCCCAGGATTCCGATAAACAGTCATTCGGTAAATTACCCAGAAAATGTCATTATTGTGGGAAAGAAGGTCACTGGGCCAAGACGTGCAGGGCAAAACAGAAAGGTCGTGGCTGGGGAAGAGGACGCAGCCAGGGATACAATTCAGCCAACAAGCCAGACTTGTCACAAGATAACGACCTCATAGGAGCATTTAAGCGACTGACAATACAACAACAGAAGGAGTTACTTGGGATAGCAAAAAACAATTAGAGCCCACCCTGGCCCCCCTCCTCGCACTAATACAACAAAGGGGAGATGGGCTATATATAACTGTGAGGGTGGGTGATAAGGATGTGGACTGTCTTTTAGACACAGGGGCGGAATTAACATGCTTACCCCTACAATATGGAGACTTTTTGCCGTTGGATGGTAGGGCACGTACAGCCTATGGAGTTGGGGGCCATAAAATGGAAATTAAAAGGACAACACCAGTACTTATAGGGCTGGGTCCACATGAACTAATCACGCCGGTCTGGATAGGCCCAGTAGATCAACCCCTTTTGGGAATGGACGTTCTAATCCAAATAGATTCATCGTTGCATTTCGAGGATGGTCGGGTGACATGGTCAATTAGAACTTTGAAGAAAGAAGAATTGAAGGAACACCCGATATGGGCTAAAGATAAGAACGATTGTGGCCTACTCCAGATGGAGCCTGCGTCATTTACAGGGACCAAGCCTCCATGCACTAAACAGTATCCCATCAGTCCAACTGCCATTGCGGGAATCTTACCGGTTATTCAGCAATTGGATAAACACGGGGTGCTTCTTAAAACGCATAGCTCCTCCAATAGCCCCATGTGGCCGGTACAGAAATCTAATGAGACTTGGCGTTTGACTGTCGATTATAGGAAAGCTAACCGGTGTATTGATCAAAAAGCTCCTTTGGTCGCAGATCCCTCCACCATTTTTAATGCCCTCAAACCGGAACACAAATATTTCTCGGTTATAGATATGGCCAACGGATTTTGGTCGGTGCCTCTGGCACTGGAGGTTCGACAGTGGTTTGCTTTCACGGTCCAAGGACAACAGTATACTTGGACCCGGTTACCGCAGGGTTTCCACAACAGCCCTACGGTATTCCACAAGGCTTTACAAAGCCATTTGCGAGAATTACCTCCCCTGTCATCCACAGTCATCCAATATGTAGACGATATCCTGCTAGCTTCAAACACGGAAGAACAGCATGAACAAGATTTACGAGCTTTGCTGGATCACCTTCGGCTGAAAGGACATAAAGCCAGCATCGACAAAGCACAAATGTCCCAAGAAGAGGTTGTATACCTGGGACAAAAGATTTCACAAGGAAAGAGAGAACTTACCCACGATAGAACTGCAGCCATTCGGGCTGCTGAAAAACCCACCACTATTCAGGAACTAAGGTCTTTTTTGGGATTGTGTAACTTTAACAGAAATTGGATTGACTCCTTCACACAGCTTGCTCAGCCACTGAATGATATTTTAAAGGGGAAACGTGCCTCTAAAGAAGCCATCACCCTCACTAAAGAACAGCAAGAGGCCTTCCTGAGTTTGAAAAAGGTTTTGTGTTCAGCACCGGCTCTGGGAATCCCCGACAGTGGTAAGCCATTTACCCTGTTTGTTCATGAGAAAGAAGGATATATGACAGCTATACTGACACAAGAACATGGGGATCGGCAAAGACCTATTGGCTATTATTCGGCAAAACTGGATGCGGTAGCCCTCGGATGGGGAAGCTGCCTAAGGGCCATGGAAGCTACATGTCGAGCGGTAATGATCACCGCGGGTCTAGTCCTCGACCAAAAGCTGATTCTCAAGTGTCCCCACACCGTACACGCTTTGCTGTCTATGAATAGAATGTCTCAGGTGACGGCAGCTAGATGGACCCGCTGGACAGCAGTTTTGGAAGCTCCTAATCTCCATATCGTCCAGGCCAGCCCAGTTAATCCCGCAACTATGCTCCCGATGTCAGAATCGAGGGAGCAAGAGGGGGGGAGAATGTGAAGAGCATGACTGCGTGGAGATTTTAAAAGAAACAGAAGAAGCAGCCTTAGCAGCAGAGGAGCCTCTGCACAACCCAGACCTCATCCTGTTTACAGATGGTTCCTCCTTTGTTGACAATGGTACCAGAAAAGCAGGATGGGCAGTTACAACCTTATATGAGGTAGTGGCAAAAGGATGTTTACCTTCAGGAACGTCAGCACAACAGGCCGAGTTACGGGCCCTGTCAGAAGCATGTCGAATAGCAGAAGGACAGACAGCTAATGTCTACACAGATTCGCGTTATGCTTTTGGAGTCGCTCACGACTTTGGTATGTTATGGCGGAAAAGAGGATTCCTCACTGCTGCTGGTACACCTATCCGAAATGGAAAAGAAGTCCGAGACTTACTGGAGGCCATACAATTACCTCAGGAAGTGTCCATCCTGAAGTGTAAGGCCCATACCAAGGAAAATACCACAGAAGCACAGGGAAATGCCCTAGCCGACCAGGCAGCTAAAGATGCCGCCTCACAGGGCGTTCCTCCAGAAGAACCAACACAGATGTGCAGATTGAAAGCACTCAGGACTCTGACACGATACCTTCAAACAATTCAAGGCGAGTGCTCCCGAGAGGAAAAATGGACATGGATTGAGGCAGGAATTAAACTATGCGAAGATGGTGTCTGGAGACAAAGAGTTACCGACAAGCCAGTCGCGCCACAAGCGCTTATGCCTTTTTTAGCCCAACAGATCCACTCGTGGGGACACTTGGCCTCACAACAGATGACGGCACGGTTCCAGAAAAGCTGGTGGGGTCGGAGATTTAAAAAACATGCCCAGCTGGTAACAGACCGCTGTGTGGTCTGCCATAAAAATAATTCTGGACCCATCACGGTAATGCCCCAACTGAGGCCCCCTGCCCCTGTCGGACCATTCCAGCATCTGCAGGTTGATTATATATCTCTTCCTTCATGCCAAGGATACACTAACATTCTTGTCATGTTCGACAGATTCTCTAGATGGGTCGAAGCTGTCCCAACTAAAAGAGCCACAGCCAATCACACTGCAAAGGTCTTGTGTAAGATTACATTCCCTGATGGGGAGTTCCGAGTAGCATTGACTCAGATCAGGGAACACACTTCACAGGTGCTGTCTGCCAAGAAGGCTGTAGGTTACTGAACATTACGTGGGATTTACACTGTCCTTATCATCCACAATCATCAGGACAAGTAGAGCGAATGAATCGAACTCTGAAACAACGGCTTGCCAAATATCACCAAGAAGGAACACCATGGCCCCAGGCACTACCAATAGTGCTATGTAGCATTAGGGCAACCCCGAACAGAACTGCAGGTCTAAGCACATTTGAAATTATAACAGGAAGACCCATGCCGCTGCCAGGAACTATCGATTTACGGAAAGCTGATGTTCACTTTGTTATCATACTGTCAGAACTTAACCAATGCTATTAGTTCTGTTTCCCGACAGGTATCGGCAGCTTGGGGTAATCCACCCGAAGGAGGACACAACATCATCCCGGGAGTCTGGGTCTGTGTGAAAAAGTTGCATAAAGAACCTTTGGGTGCCAAGTGGGAGGGACCTTATCAAGTGTTATTGACCACCCAGGCAGCTGTTAAAGTCCAAGGAAAGAAAGCCTGGATCCACGCTTCACACGTTAAACGAGCACCCGTAACTGAAGCTGAAATCTAATAAGGACAATTACATTTTGCGAAAATGTATAAATTTACTGTAGTATTGATTGTAGGTATTCTAGGCATAGGCCTACTTCTTACTAGCCGACCCTCTGCACCAAAGGGAAATAGTAGGGTAGCAAGGGAATTACATGTAAATACTTTTTACTTTTATATTGCTTGTTTATGTTATGCTTAAGGAAAGGTGGTTTACTGGTTGAATTAAGATATTGATTTGGATTAAATTGGAATAAGGTTAATTAACCTACTAAAACCAGACTTCCATTGTGGCCACGATGGAACTCGGGTTGGTGTAAATTTGTGTGGAAGCTGCTCGTCCAGACATGTGGCGAAACACATCAACAAATTTTAGAAGGAAACTCTATTAACATGTATGAAATTATTTTGTAGAATGTTTAACCAGTGATACCTGATGTTTTATGATTCAGTTTGTGAAAGAATCAAAGGGGAGAATTGATAGAGTATTCAAACAGGCTCATTTAGACAGACTGTGAAAATTCACAGACCCCCAAGTCAAGGCTGCTACGTGCTGCTCAGCATGTTGCATTAACTCATCAATCAACTTGACATTTTCGGACCTTGGGTAGCGAGCCAATAAAACGTTAAAAGACTTTCAATTGAGCCAATAAGGTCAAAGAAGGCGAGTTCTTTTCTGTAAATTGATCCAGGTATAAAGTACAGCCATTTTGACCATGTGTCTCAGTAAGAACAAAGACCTGGCTTGCAGCCAAGTAGTTTGTTACTCTCTGGAAAGATTAAAAAGTTAAAACTACCATCGGAGTTCATATTTCATTGGAAATTAAGAGATCTAACACTGCATGCTAACTTCTTGTGTTTCATGTTCAAGTACCCCCAGATCCCTCTGTACCTCAGCATTTTTTAATTGCTGCCCATTTAAATAATAGTTTGCTTTTTTATTTTTCCTACCTCACGTTTTCCCACATTGTACTCCATCTGCCAAATTTCTGTCCACTCACTTAGCAGATTCTTTGCGTCCTCCTCACAACTTGTTTTCCCACCTATCTTTCTACTTTCAACAAATTTGGCTACGTTACACTCGGTCCCTTCATCCAAATCATTAATATAGATTGTAAATAGTTGAGGCCCCAACACTGATCCCTCTGGCAGCCCACTAGTTACAGTTTGCAAATCTGAAAATGATTCATTTATCCCAACTCTCTGTTTTCTGTTAGTTAACCAATCCTCAATCCATGCTAATATATTAACACCAACCCCGTTGCCAAGATTAGTGGGAGGCCAGAAGATTGGGAAATGTTTAAAAAAACAGCAAAGGATGACTAAAAAAAAATAAAGAAAAGGAAGATAGATTATGAGAGTAAACTAGCAAGAAATATAAAAACAGACAGTAAGAGCTTGTACAGGTATATAAAAAGGAAGAGAGTAGCTGAAGTAAACATTGGTCCCTTAGAGGATGAGACTGGGGAATTAATAATGGGGAACAGGGAAATGGCAGAGACTTTGAACAAATATTTTGTATCGGTCTTCACAGTAGAAGACACTAAAAATATCCTATTAATAGTTAATCAAAGGGCTAAAGGGAGGGAGGAACTTAAAACAATCATTATCACTAAAGAAAAAGTACTCGGTAAAATAATGGGACTAAAGGTGGATAAGTCCCCTGGACCTGATGGCTTGCATCCTAGGGTCTTAAAAGAAGTGGCTGCAGAGATAGTGGATGCATTGGTTGTAATCTACCAAAATTCTCTGGATTCTGGAGAGGTCCCAGCGGATTGGAAACCCGCAAATATAACGCCCCTATTTAAAAAAGGAGGCAGACAAAAAATGGGAAACCATAGACCAGTTAGCCTAACATCTGTCATTGGGAAAATGCTGGAGTCCATTATTAAGGAAGCAGTAGCAGGACATTTGGAAAAGCATAATACAGTCAAGCAGAGTCAGCATGGTTTTATGAAAGGGAAATCATGTTTGACCAATTTGTTAAGAGTTCTTTGAGGATGTAATAAGCAGGGTGAATAAGGGGGAACCAGTGGATGTGGTGTATTTGGATTTCCAGAAGGCATTCGATAAGGTGCCACATAAAAGGTTGCTGTACAAGATAAAAGCTCATGGGGTTGGGGGTAACATGGATAGCGGATTGGCTAACTAACAGAAAACAGAGAGTCAGGATAAATGCGTCATTTTCCGGTTGGCAAACGGTAACTAGTGGGTTGCCACAGGGATCGGTGCTGGGGCCTCAACTATTTATAATCTATATTAATGACTTGGATGAAGGGACCAAGTGTAATGTAGCCAAGTTTGCTGATGATACAAAGATGGGTGAGAAAACAAGTTGTGAGGAGGACACAAAAAATCTCCAAAGGGATATAGACAGGCTAAGTGAAAGGGCAAACATTTGGCACATGGAGTATGATGTGGGAAAGAGTGAGGTTATCCACTTTGGCAAGAATAATAAAAAAACAAATGATTATTTAAATGGAGAGAAATTACAAAATGCTGCTGTAGAGGGACCTGGGGATTCTTGTGCATGAAACACAAAAAGTTAGAATGCAGGTATAGCAATTAATCAGGAAGGCAAATGGAATGTTGGCCTTTATTGCAAAGGGGATGGAATATAAAAACAGGGAGGTACTGCTACAATTGTACAGGTTATTGGTGAGGCCACACCTAGAGCACTGCGTACAGATTTGGTCTCCTTATTTAAGGAAGTATATCCTTGCATTGGAGGTACTTCAGAAACAGTTCACTCGGTTGTTTCCTGAGATGAAGGGGTTGACTTATGAAGAAAGGTTGAGCAAGTTGGGCCTATACTCACTGGAGTTAAGTAGAATGAGAGATGATCTTTTGAAACATATAAGTTACTGAGGGGGTTCGACAAGGTAGATGCAGAGAAGATGTTTCCACTCGTGGGGGAATCTAGAACTGGGGGCATAGTTTCAGACTAAGGGGTCACCCATTTAGAACTGAGATGAGGAGGAATTTCTTCTCTCAAAAAGAGTCATAAATCCATGGATTTCCCTGCCCCAGAGAGCTGTGGAGGCTAGGTCATTGAATAGATTTAAGGTAGAGATGGACAGATTTTTGAACAATAAGAGAGTGAAGGGTTATGGGGAGCGAGCAGGGAAGTGGAGCTGAACCCAAGATCAGATCAGCCATGATCTTATTAAATGGCGGAGCAGGCTCGAGGGGCCAAATGGCCTACTCCTGCTCCTATTTCTTATGTTCTTAGCCATGGATGGTTCATCCTTCTCTTGGGAGTCTTTTTTTCTCACTGGAATATATCTTTGCTGAGAGTTATGAAATATCTCCTTAAATGTTTGCCACTACTTAACTGCCGTCTAACCCTTTAATCTATTTTCCCAGCCCACTTTCGCCAACTCTGCCTTCATACATTTGTAATTGCCTTTATTTAAGTTCAGGACACTAGTTTGAGACCTAGCTTTCTCACCCTCAAACTGAATTTGAAATTCTACCATGTTATGATCACTCTTCCCAAGGGGATTTTTTACTATGAGAGCATTGATTAATCCAGTCTCATTACACATTACCAGATCTAAAATAGTCTGCTCCCTGGTTGGTTCCACAACGTATTGTTCTAAAAAACCACCCCGCATCCACTATATGAATGAACTCTTCCTGAAGGCTACCTTTGCCAATTTGAATTGTCCAATTAATATGAAGATTAAAATCACCCATGATTATTGCCATACCTTTCTTACAAGCCTCCATTAATTCTTGGTTTATTGTCTGTGCTACAGTGTAGCTACTGTTAGGGGACTTATAGACTACTCCCACCAGTGACTTCTTTCCCTAATTATTTCTTATCTCCACCCAAACTGATTCCACATCTTGAAAATAAACTCTGTTTGCTTCATAGGGCATCAATACAAGTTGACAAGATAAGGTCTGAAACAAAACAGTTAGGGGCTGACATTGCCCCTCTGGAAAAGGCCTGTTTGTGCCACTGGGGTGCAAAAGGGTTTTCGTCTGGGTGCAGCAGCCCGGAATTGCCCTCAGGGATCACCATCTTTTTTCTGTGTCGGGTGTCGGGTCCGGTCCGGGGGCGGGGGGGGGGGGGGGGGTGGGGGGGAGCGGTGTCGGGTCCGGACCGGGGGCGGGGGCGGGGGGGGAAGCGGGTGTCGGGTCCGGTCCGGCGGGGGGCAGGAAGCGTGTGTCGGGTCCGGTCCAGGGGTGGGGGGGGAGCGGGTGTCGGGTCCGGTCCGGAGGCGGGGGGGGGTGGGTGGTGGGGGGGAACGGGTGTCGGGTCCGGTGCGGGGGCAGGGGGCGGAAAGCGGGAGTCGGGTCGGGTCGGGAGGAAGCAGGAGCTGGCTGTGGGAGGAGCCTTATTCACGCAGCCCCAGTGAGGCCATTGGGCCAGGGCTAGGGGCTGTGTGCTTCGGGCCCCTCCCACACAGTTTCGGGCGCCTGGAGCTACTGCACTTGCATGCCCACTATAGCGCGCATGTGCAGAGCTCCCGGCACTGTTTTCGGCGCAGGGTCCTAGCTCCGCCCCCTACAGCTCCTGCTGCGCTGCGTCGAGGGCCAGAGGACCTGCAGGGAGGTGGAGAATACGGAGGTTTTTTTTAGGTGCACTTTGTGGCGCGAAAAACGGGCGTCCAGGTCGGGACTGCGCCGTTCTAGGCGCGGCTCGAAACTTGGGCCCATTACAACTAACTGTGAGCCAGGTATCACACGTGCAAGAAGATTTGGCTGATGGAAATGGATTTGTTTGGTTTGATCATCTAATCTTACTTGCATGGCAGATACCCAGAATAACCTCTACAGAGAGCCACTCAACTGACACCAGTTATGGGAGCATCATCAAGTAGATCCTTGGGAAATGCCTGAACTATTACCATCTCCAGTACTGAATATAGACTGGGAGGTGTTCAAGGCTCAAAAATCCAATTTAGGCACTGTCAATTTGTACCAAGGGCTGCAAAATTATGGGATTTCATATGAAACTGCTTGTTGAAACATTGATAGTTGTCTGCGGTACAACCTCCAAGTCCCAAAATGAGGTGAAAACATAGTTTGAAATGGGATTATTTATTTTTCATATTACCCAGATGAGGTGAATAATCGGAATAGAAATAACAACCCAAATATTTCCTTTCTTCTGTGATAAAACAATGATGCAGTTAGAATGTGCCTTTAAGTCCATGTGGAATAGGTGAGTAGTCAAGTGTGGCACAGGGAATTATAATGAATCTATATACATGCCCAAAATACAATCCCAACTAAAAAAATTGAGAGAAATAATAATTTATGCAGTATGTTGTTTACCGTACACTACTTACTGGGCTAGGGATAGAGTCAGGATCAAGTTTCTTCTGTTGAGGTCCAGCTAGCTGTGCACCAGTTGCTGGGGCCCCTGGATAAGCACCAGGATAATTTGGCTGAAACCCTCTTTGCTGCCCTCCATAAATACCTCCTGGAGAGAAGAAACACAAATACTGGAAACTGCAATTCATTTCCCAAGATCATATAAATTAGATTACATGAATCCTATGAATCATTCTTGTTTGCAATGTTCAAGAAAACAATAGTATTTTAATAGCTAACAGTTTACCATAAACAGATTCAACTTTTATCCAAAAGGAATAATCTTAAAGTATATTCTGCTTTATAATAACTACAGAAATGTACAAAATTATTTCCACTTTCAATCTATAACTTAATTTTTTAGCAAAGCACATCCAATCAAGAGCAGCAATCAGTCTACTGGTGTTTTTTGTCTGATCGATTCCACTGCACATCAGTATAAAAGATTACAACATTTAATAATTTCTGCATGTTTCTGACTGCTTGGACTCATCATTTAAGCTAGAATTAACTCAATGGCAGAAAATAACCCATCAGTGCTTTTGCTCAACACAGTCATGATGGGTCCAATTATATAGTGCAATACAGAATGCCTAAACAGTTTGCAGCTCTAGTGTGTGAAAGAAATTTGCAAGTAGTTATATTTTATGAGAATGGGATCCATCCTTCCCTGGTCCTTTTAGGTGCTTTTATGTTCTTTCAAGCTCATGAATAAAAAGCGATTACAGACCCTTACTGCTATGGCATCCTGAGCACAAGTTTCATTGGTTCCACTTCACATATTACAAAACATTTATCAAAGCTATAATCAAACTTAAAAAAAAAACATTATGTCGCAACAAAAATTGCTCTGCAAATCATTAGCAAATATCATGATCAAAGGTTTAAAGTCACAGACTTATACTTTAATGTCAAATTGTAATTTCCCCTTAGTTTCATTGGTCTGTTCCATTAATGATTCCATGGGGGTGAATTTCTGTGGCAGTTCTCCTGTCATCATGCCAATCTCAGCCTCACACATCATAAATTAAAAAAATGGTGTAACTTAATTTGGTAATCAAATTTAAGTAGCTGAATCAATACAGTGAACTTTAGGAAACTGCACCTGGAATTTCCGCGTGAAAGAAGATCAACGAAAATCCCAGAGAAATGCATTTACACGTTTTTTGGGGGTTTCTGCTGATCTTCCTCTGAAGTTACAGCAGCAGATCGGGAAAAACCCCTTGGGAATTCTAGGGCTGGAATTTTGCCGACTGGATGGGTTCGGTGTGGGCAGTGGCCATGGCGGGTCTTGACGCTGCTTCTGGCTCCATCCGACTGTTGAAAATTAACTTACCTTAATGGGGCCTATTAAGCCCACCCAGCGCATTACCCGGCCCAATGAAATGGAGTGGCTCGAGCTGCACCCAGGTTCTTGGAGGGAGTCAGAGCACACAGGGAGATCCTCTTCCCTTCCCATGGGCGGAAGAGACCTCTACAGGCGACCAGGACAACTTGGTTGCAGAGGAGGTCACAAGCAAGGAAGTGGTCAGGAGGACCTGGGTGTAGTGGCGCAAATGTTTCAATGATCTCATTAGATCAGGAAACGTTAGTACAAAGCCACACTCAACGCTCATCACATCTCCATCACTCTGCCTTCCCTACCCTACTCCTGCACATTTTTACTCACACCAACATGCCTTGCACCTCCACCCATCTCTTTCGCTTTATCTACATTATCACATCCCCATCTCACTAGCCACCCCTCACACTCACCCTCATCTTAGTGCAATCATATCAACTAACAACACACAAGGGTAGCCACTTGGGTGTTTTATCCAATGTTTATGTAAAGTTTCCGTTAATGTGGTGTCAAACATAAAAATCTTTATTTCAACACTTTCTGGTCTTGGACAAATCTGTGTGCACCTTTGGAAGTGGCTTAGTGAGTTGTAGTGAATAGTGAGACATAATGATACCCCCTACCTACCCCCCGCAAGGGTGATTAGTGTGAAAGGAATGGCTTGGTCATTGTAAGGATACTTTATGGTGTTGGTGTGGGGTGGTGCCAACCTGGTGCATCATGTGGCAGCCATATGGGTATACAGTGTAAATTTAACTAAATCTGCCCATGATGAGGTTAGCTCTGGCCTCCTGGGCAGCAATGTGGTTGGGTGCTGATGCCCAGTGTCCTGTGCAGCATCAGGTGATTGCGGAGAAGGTTGGTGAAGTGGGGCTTTCGAGCTCTGCTATAATTAAAGGGTTAAGAATGGGTCTCGGGACTCAAAAGAGCTAATAAGCTTTTGCAGTGCTTAGCTTTTTATGTGGCTTAATGGGCAGTTCAGATAATAACACGTTGACTTTGCAATGACCAATGGATGTAAGCTGTGTGACTTGGAGATTGAACCATGGGGGCCCAGGAGGGCAGGAAAGCAGAACAATGGGACAGAAGTGAAATGTTAACATGATACCATCTGGCCTCAACAAGGGGTCAGAAGTAACACGTTGGAGAAACTCCATCTGGTATGAAACATAGGCAAATAATTGTGTGACACAAAAAGGAATTAATCAATCAGCAATTGTGCACGCTGGCTTTACGCCAATTACACATAGGAGGATCGGCACGAGGTTGACATGCATCCTTAAGTGTATAAAAGATTGTTGGAACTTTGTATCATCGGAGAAGCCTGGCTACAGACAGAGAGCAGGTGGTTTCCCCACCGGTGCAAATAAAAATTATTTGAATCTTTGAACCCAGACTTGGTGTTGAGTGTTTATTTCAAATACTCCACTACAGTTGGTGTTGTTGGTGCTTCTGGTTTTGGGGCTCATCATTCTGAGGACCAGGTGAGACAGTATAAATGGCACCCAAGTGGATGGAATAGATGGCAGATGAAATACAGATGATGATGAGAGAGCTTTTCCAATGGGGTAACAATGGATGGAAACTTTACTGCAGACACTTGCAGCCTGCAGAATCTGTGCTGGAAATGGATTGAGCAACAGCTTCTGCCTGAGGAAAGTGATCAGCTGTCAGGTGAGAGCTTTTACTGTACATTTGATGCTGTCAAGTAATCAGCTGAAGCAATGGCCACGGAACACCCGCCTCAGGTTGACAGACGTGCTTCCCAAGCTGCGAGAATCCAGTGGCCATGCAGGGAAATTTTAAAAGTGAAAAAAGGCTCTTAAGTGCCTGTAAACTACCTGCTAATCATCTCAATTGGGTGCCCCGCCGTTACTGGTCGGGTCGACTCCGTGATGACAGACACGCCTGGGGGAACGGCGCATGGGAGTGAGATGACAGCATGTTCCCACTTTCCCACCCGATCCGCCACCAATTGTGCCAGTTACCACCCTGGAAAATCCGGGCCCAGGTGTTGATTTTAATATGGGATACATTAGCTCCCTGCATTTCAAAAAAAATGCTATTGAATCAGGGCTCAATTTAAAAGAATACTGTTTGAGACTTTATTTTTGAGCATCGTCTCTATATATATTATCACATGGAATTTCCAGAGAAATTCTTCCTATCTCCTGCCAGAGAAATGGCATGAGAGGCAAATTCTACCACAATAGGCTTTCTGTCTGTAATCCTGTAATATTGTGTGAAACACTTCTTTACGCAAAGGGTAGTAGAAGTGTAGAACTCTCCCACAAAAAGCAGCAAATGCTAGCTTAATTTATAATTTTAACTCGGAGATCGATAGATCTTTGCTAGACAAGGGTATAAAATAATATGCAGCCATTGCAGGTGGATGGAGTTAAGATACAGATATTGAATGGTGGAACAGGCTTGAGAGGCTGAATGGACTACTTCTGTTCCTATATTTCTATATCATGTAACTGTAATATCAAACAGTCCCTATAACTAATCAAGTTCAGAATCAGATATCTTTCCCTTGAACCCAGCAAATTCCAGAACCATGTAACTAAGGAGAAATCAAATTCCATAACATCCTCTGTACTGTCATTTCTGATTAGTTAGGTCATAAAAACAACCAATCATGTTCTGCCAGTAATATTTCTGTAACATACAGCTTCCATGACAGTTCCTTAGCCATCCCATTAATACCTCAAAAATAACATTTAGATATAACAAAGACATGAAAACAACTCAGAAAAATTGAATAGTCTTATCCATAATCTTACACATCCCTTCCAATCGCTGCAACAATTTTTACCTACATGGCCTGACCTGGCCCACTGGACCACACAGACAACCCCAACCTCAGGTGCACCCCCTGCCCAGCTGTGATTTAACTGGAGCAAAGTATGCAAGAAAGAATGTGGACAGAGAGCTCATTATCCCCTCTGTGTGCTGGATGCCTTTTGCACATTCACAAGGAAAATAATATACCAACAGTGTGCCCTTAGTCTTCATGCTTGACTCGAATGCGGCAACCTTCACCTCACAGGCACTGGCTTTCGCTTTGGACCTCAGGCCACCGACTTTACTCTCACCAGTTTCTTACCACTTCTTCTCACTTAACATGCCCCAGTCTCTTTACTACAAAAGATGCTGGAATCTGAAATAAAAACAGAAAATGCTGGAAATCTCAGCAGGTCAGGCAGCAGCTGTGGAGAGAAAGAGAGTTAACGTTTCAGGTCGATGACCCTTCGTCGACCTGAAACGTTAACTCTGCTTTTCTCCACAGATGCTGCCTGACCCGTTGAGATTTCCAGCATTTTTTGTTTTTATTCCAGTCTCTTTACTCTCAGATTCTAGCATTTTTTCTTTCTGGGATAAGCATAAGACTTCTTCCTTCTCACTCACCACTTATCCTGCACTTCCCAGACCCTGGCCCACTTCTGCTTTAATCACTGGGCCCAGGCCTGACCTCTGTTCCACTCCCCAGGCTTCAGCTAGGACCCTGTTCCACTCCCTGGGGCTGAAAAAGACTTTCAGGCAGCTCGTTATATCTTGGTAATTTGAGTTTATAATATTAGAATCAGAATTCTTTACTGGGTATTTATTTTAATTTATATTATTCATACTAGTTATTTATATAATTTATATGTATTCAACTATTGGATGTATATATGGTACTTGATAATACTGGAAGAATTCCATCCACCCAATGTTTATTGATACATAAATTAAGAAAAAATGACCATAGTTATCCACTGTGCTCTGCAAATCTGATTGGTCAAAAATCTGATTGTTAATATATTGTTGCTCATATGGTAACCAGGCACTAATCTCCATGTCGCCAATTGAATTATAATACTGCAGCTTGCTCCTGAGCTCTAACCTTGCTACTTCCTAGAATCTTGAGCCCCAAGCCTAGCCCTCTGCTCCCTCCTCCGATCTAAAGCCTAAAGCCTGAGCCTTAGCATTCTGCTCAGATACATTTGTCGCAATGATCATTTCTACAAAACCTATTTCTCAAAGCTCCAATTAATCAGAACAACTCAAGAATTATTAAAAATTACAGTGCATTCAAAAAAAATAGAAATTTGGGGTTGCTATAAACTTTAAGTAAAAAGAAATACTTGAATTTATATAGCACCTTTCACAACCACCGGATGTCCCAGAGCACTTTACAGCCAATTAAGTACTTTTTGAAGTGTAGTCACTGTTGTAATGTAGAGGCCGATTTTCATCGAGGCCTCCACCCGCCCAAGTGCCGCCCAAAGTGCCGCCGATGGCCGCTGAGGTACTGGACTGTACTTTGGGCAGGATATTCATGGCCGAGGTCCCTTGAAGGTCGGCGGACGGCAAATCAACGACGTATGCCGCCAATCTGGGTGGCAGCGGGCGGGAGGTCTCATTCTCGCCGGCAGAGGCGCTTGCCACCCAAGTGCCGTCGAGGATGGAGTCGGGCCCACGGAGGGTCGAGGAGCTGAAAAAAAAAAATCAATACTAAAAAATAAAAAAAACTATCCGAAGATCTTCAGGGGACCCCATACAGGTAAGTCGTTGTTGACATTTTTTTTTAAATGTTCACTTATCTTTTGTTCAGGTTCTTCATACTTACCGTCGGGGACAGATCAGCCTCCAGCCAGCGGTCCACCCCCGTTCTGCTGCCGAGTCCTGCCGGCTCCTGCCCGCAGGAATCTGGGAGCTCAGCGGGCACTCAGTTGCGCCACTCGGCCGTCCGCTGACGTCAGCAGGCGGTTCCCGGCGGCTCTCCCCTCTCGCCCACTCTAGCCCAAATGGAAAGTGGCACTGGGTGGATCAAGAAGAGCAATGGTGGCGGGAGTGGGTGGCAGTCAGCGGCAGCGAGTGGTGAGTGATGAATTTTGGCCCTGTAGTAACTAAAATATTACTGTCACATACTTTTATTTTCTATTTAATGCTTTCTTACATTTTAGCTCCAAGTCTTCTCTGTCCCATAAAACCAACCTGTGATTTATTGAAGCACTATTACTAGTAGTGGTGATTTTACTGACATTCTTTTCTAATGTGAAAGATCCATAAAACATAGCCACATGTGTGTGAGTCAAAACAGTCTTTCATTCCGGTGAATGAATATATGGCTCTCAGCATATCAACAACGGCATATGCTGTTCATTCTGCCACATGGTACTCCTGGAGCAACATTAAATAAGTCTTTAATTCTGGTTCACCATGTTTTGACAGTTAAAAGTCACATTTAATGTATGTGAGCAGAATTTAGGTAGGGGTTCCCCAATTTGCTGCTGTAACTTCAGTAGCAACTCAACAGAAACCTTGGAGAAACATCAATTTTTGCCATTTCTCTGGAGTTTCCATCATTCTTCTGCTAAAGTTACAGCTAGGGAGATCGGAAGAACCCCCTCAAAAGTTCCATGCAGACATGATGGGGCACTATATAAATTCACTTATAATCTGCACACATGTGAAATAACAATTACCAACAATCGTCACAAAATAAATGCTAATTGTTTGCTTCCCCCACCCCAGGCTTTCTGAGATACGAAAAACCTTAAGTCTATTTTAGCCCTATATATCAGGTGAGAATGCACCTTGCTGAAGTAGATAACCTTTTTTCTACACTGCTAGATTGGCAACCAACAAACTAAAACCAGATTATCATCTAATTTACTATTTGCGGGACCTTACTGTACAGGTATTGGCTGCCACGTTTGTCAACAGTGACTAATTTCAAAAGTAATTCATTGGATGCTTTTGAATGTCTTGATACATGATGGGGCACGATATAAATTCAAGCTTTTTCTTTCCGTATAATGTGTTATCGTTGGCAATTTGCTAATAATGCAGTCTGCATTCCACATTTCACAACAGCAAACATACTGTTCCAGATAAAATTTCTGATTACAATGTGAACACATCCCTTCCAGAACCAAGCCAGTCTAATTTTGATTGCTCTTGTGATATTATAGTAACATCTGAAATATCTTTAATGTACACTACTTGCCATCCTTAAAAAGACAGCTGTGCCATTTGGGCTGAATTCAAACATTTCAGACTACTATCATGATAATGCATTGTTCATGAATACTGTAAGATTAAAATCAAAAGGAGAGTATTTACCCTGCTGTGGTAAGTACCCAGTCATAGAAGGCTGGCCTGGAACCTGCTGGTAACCAACATTGCCTTGATTGGGTCCAGCAAGACCAACGTGCATGCCTACAGGGGAAGGAGCAGCCATTCCAGGGGGCACTGTCGTTGCTGGGACACCAGGTGCAACAGGCAAACCTTGGGATGTAGAAGATGAAATAGGAGGTAAAAATTGTTGTGCTTGAGATCCTTGGAATGAAGGCCGGAGTGGTGGTCCAGATAGTGATGGGGCACTTTGTGGGGGTACTTGAGAAGAACCTAATCAAAAGAAAAAAGATATGCTTTAAACAAAACTTAATTGAAAAGCTTGTAGTTTTGAAAAATCCGAATGTTTCCAGAACATTAACAGTAAAATTGGAAAATTGATGCGTACTAAATGCCACATAATGAATATTTTGCATGTGCTCAGTGACATACTTAAGCAGTAATTAACAAACTGTACATCTACAATATTTACACAGACATACAACAATGCCAAATTTAAGCCAAATTTTATTTAATTAGACTATATATATATGTTCACTGTTAATGTTCTGGAAACATCCGGATTTTTCAAAACTATATATATATATGTTTATATATATATATTATATAGAGGACTCTAAATAAACAAGCTTGACATCACTGTTGACATTAGCTTTAACACCGGTCTTATTTTACAGTTAAATATAAGTAATTCCGCAAGTGAGTGAAAGCACTACACATTTAGTAAGTTTTCATGTGCTATAGAGCTGAAGAATTCTGTTAACCTGGTTGAGCTCATTACTGTCAGAATTCCAGCAAAGTAAGGGAAAAATGCACCATATTGCAAGGCTTAGGTGACAAGTGTGCAATGCATTCCGCATGCACACATACAGCAGGTATGAGGCACAGGCAACTCTGCATATCTGCAGTGACAGGTGAACAGTTACACAGTAACTTTAGAATCTGTCAAAAATATTTGTCGAAATTAGGTTTTCATTCAGTCATCCCTCAAATAGTCATGACTGAAGAAGACCTTTATCTATTCACTGTGGGGCTCATGAGACGCGAGAGGCCTGTGGAGTGAATGCCAGAATGGTGTGACATTTAGCCTCGGTGAGAGTTCAACTTGTAGTGTAGAGAGTTCAACTTGTAGTGTAATTGGACAGGAGGTAAGAGTGGATGAATGCAGGGACCTTTTCCTAATGCTCAGTAAATCACTGGAATAATTTGCATTAGGAGTCCCTCTGAGCAGAAGGAGAGGGCAGGTAAGTGACCTGCTGTTTTCTTCACTAAAGTCCCAACAATCCTTTGCTGGATTATTTTCTCTTACTGACCTCCTCCACCTACTAATGAAAAATGGCTACTGGTCTTTATTTTAGGAGAAAGACAAAGGTGTGAGATTTAAGGGAGGAAGTTTTGCCTATTCCAGAAATGATAACTGAAGGGATATTTGACCAGAAGCTATAGGGTGAAGACTCTTAAGTGAGACATTTTTAATAATGAATAATTGTGTGAACTAAGTAAGTGAGTTGGATTTTTGCAAGAGTTAGGTGCTAGTGGAAGTTCAGGCTAGCATTCGTAAGTTAGTTAGACACAAAGGAGTGGCAGTGCAGGCAACCCCCATGATGTGTGTGGCGTGTGTTATGTGAGGCATCATGTTTTCAGGGGAAATACAATATGAGTCTCTGGAGCAGATGATCTCTGTGCTCAAGATCCAATTAGTCACACTCCACAGCTTCCCCCTCCCTCTTTAGGGTCCCCCTTCAGGCTTGACTTTGCAGAGGAGCAACCGGATTTTCAGCCCTCCCCAATCTGCAAACTGCCTGTCACTACTCGATTAGTGCTGGCAGCTTGCCAAAATTATTCTAATGAGGCCAAACCCTAAAAATTGGTCAGGCCTTGTACCAATTCCTTCAAAGCAGATAGAGGGTCTGCTTCCTGCCTGATGGAATCGGACAAATCTACCCCATGGGGTCTAACACTAGTATTTCTAGTTAGACTTAATGGTCCTGAAATTATATTGTGGAATTTAAGCATATTAATGTGTTCATCTGAAACTCTTCTCTCCACTCGAAAGGCCAAATGGCTTACTCTTGCTCCTATACAAAAAGTAACTTTCTCTGAAGTTTCTATTTTCAGCAATTTCCTCCAATCTAATCATTTGTGTGTTATAAGGGAAATTATTCAATGTAAAATATTTTTAACTTTCATGAATTCTGGAGGAGTAAATTATCTGTTTCATGCATAATGCTAAAAAAAAGTTAGCAACTGTAGAGGTTCTGAGCTGCTGACATGGTGTTAGCAATGCACTCAGTATGTTTTATTAAGACCTCAGACATCCTAGGATCACCACAGGAGTCTAAGATGAGTTTCCCTTTGATTTGTTAAAGCAGTAGGAAAGAATTAAATGCATCAAAACATATTATGTCCCTCAGAAAATCTTACACTTCACATGGATGTGAAGTCACATAGAGTTTAAAAATATGCCAATTTCTTCAAACTCCACTCTTATGCCCTTTTTGGCCTCACAGTTCAAAAGGCTGAAGAAATTGTAAGGTGAGGGAGTGAACAAGGGGCAACTACAGAAAAACCATCTAGAACCAGAAACCTATTGAAACATAAAGATATGAGTAAGTCTCTCATTTCCTGTCTTTCTATCTCTGTCACTCCCCCTCCTCACACACCCAAACAAATATTCAACTGGTTTGTTATGTTACTTCATAAAAAAAACTCACCATAGCCACTTATTTGCATGGCACCAAGCTGATTAGTGACTTGCTCTGTGAATACAGGTGGTGCAGTATTTTGGTAGATTGACTGCGGGTGGGAACCATGGGATTGAAAGGAAGGTGTCTGACCACTGCCTGGAGAAGGAGCTGCATAGCTGGAATTAAATAAATATTAAAAAATAAAATATTAAGATCATAACTACTAAGTCATCCCCAATCAGTTTACTTTTAATCCATTCTTCAATATTGGGCAATTTAATGATGCATCTATTTGTACTAACTGAAATGCAGCCGTTTCTCTGATTGGTCCCCTTGGTGGATAAGCCATACCCTGCAGTTCCTCTGGAATGTGTAACTGGAACCGCCCAGCCCAAGTTCTGAGTGAATTTCCAATTTGTAATTCGATCCATTTTTACTTCAGAAGCCACAGAGGATAGATCTCCCCATAAGCCACCAAGTTCCAGCCGAAGTCCATTACCCCAGCATAAGTACATCCCTCCGCCAGCTGAAGACCCTTACCCCAGCACATGTGCTGCCTCCCACAGCCGAAGTCCATTACCCCAACGTAAGTGCATCTCTCCACCAGTTGAAGATACTTACCCAAGTGCAAGACCTAACCCCTTCACCCCCCCCTCCCCCTCTCATAGATAGGGCATTGTGTGCAGATTGTTAATAGGGTTATTGGGTATGAAGTGACTTGTGACAGTGTCGTGACTTCTGGATTTCATCCATCCCAACGATGTCCCTTGTAACACATGCACCGAGCTTGCACGCATCAGGAGGTAGGAAGAATGTGATCCGTCTTCTCTGAGTTCCCTCTCTCCCCTCCGATCCCCCCCCCCCCCACCTGTGTCTCTCTCTTCCCTCCCCCCCCTCTCGCCAGGCTCTCTCTCTCTTCCCCCCCATCCACCCTACCCAAGCTCTCGCCTGCGCAGAAGGGAGATTTAGTACAAATGTTACTCCGCAATTTAATACACATACATTTTATTGAAAATCTAACTTTAAACTTTTTGGCATGTGGTGCACTTTTGAAAAAACTGAAACCTGCTATAGTATCAAGCCCTGCACTCTGCAAGATGTAATGGTTATGCAGCTTATAAAATACTGGGCAGGGTGATTCGAGGCAAATGGTTATGCAATAAAACCTCTGGTGCACCATTATAAAAGTAATGCAGCATGCTTAGGTCACTCTCTTAAGACATATGCAGGGTTTATTCAGTTTTATAAAAACGAGGCACAGAGTGTGCAAGTATAAAATGGTGTTCTGCATATGCTATATTGTGTGTTGTGGCAAATACCTTGGCATCTGGGTTCCAGGATTATATATTCCATTCTGGAGGCTAGTTTGGCCAAACTGGCTAGGAGCAGGTGGCAGATGACCAGCAGAAACTGAAGGTCCATGAGGTGATGATGCTGGTTTTAAAAGCCCTAAAAATTGAAACATCCATTAACACAAGCCTATACTTAGATAACTAAACTTTTTGAAGACAGTAACAAAGCATAGAAAATAAATACACGTAAAAAGTCTGCAATGTAAAACAATACATTTTCCCACAAATATGAAAAACTTAAAAGGTTTTCTGGGTTTTTAGATTTCTTCAATTCTACAGATACAATAC
The DNA here is from genome assembly GCF_044704955.1 of Pristiophorus japonicus. Classification (NCBI taxonomy): domain Eukaryota; kingdom Metazoa; phylum Chordata; class Chondrichthyes; family Pristiophoridae; genus Pristiophorus; species Pristiophorus japonicus. The sequence goes on along the minus strand of NC_091978.1, from coordinate 246,316,174 downwards.
AATCTACTCCTGACAATTCAAAGACACTTTTTGTGCTACAAACATTTGAATGATGTATTAATTTGAATTATATAATTTAAATGACACAGCAAAGTGGGGATTTGGTGTTAGAAATAATCTGAATTAAGCAACTTTGTTGTATGAGAAGTAGACTCTAACGTTTGACACAAAAATAAAGGTTTGGAATTTCTGTTCAAATTACATTGATTTCCCGACAGAATTACAATGCAATGGGAGCCAAACTGCTGGCTCCCTGCTCACCCCTGCTGCTTCTGGGAACTGTGAGATGACAGTTCAGGCAGACTCTCAGAAAGTGTGTCTAAATCTCAAGCAATCAATTGACATCAATTTAAACATCATGATTAATCTATTGCTTAATCTCAACCACCAAACATACCAGATAGACCAAGGTAATTCAACCTTGGCCTAAAACTCCTGAATAAGTAACTTCTAAATTGTTAATTCTTCTGCTCTCAGACCCATTGTTTCTTGTATTCTTTATAAGGGGAATAATAGCTATAGCTCTCCCATTAAATATGATGCTAAATCTTCTTCTTAGGCAGACCCCTGGAGTCAACACACTAAAATGAGTTCTAAGGTGATGAGACCAATGTGGGATCTACTATCGCTGTCATTGGTGGGGCACATGATGCTAAATGGCAACAAAGAGGATGGAGATTTCTTTGCAATTTCTGAATATGGTCAGGGCAGCGACGAGATTTTAAAGTCAGCAGTAAACACCCCTTAATAATAATTAGCTAAAATTATATATTCTGAATTTCCTCTTCAGTTACACTGATAAACTGAAGCAACTAGTAAAGGTGGAATTGGTGGGATATGTGGTGGGACTCACCCTCCTGACAGTCTTTGAATTACATAACAATGGAAGGGAGGAAGTGGAAAAAGTGCCCGATTACCTCCCAGTAGAATTTCTCAAACTATAAACAAAACAGGGGCAGAAGCAGGTCCATCCCAAAATTCTGGCCTCACCCTTTCACCCACTCCCTCCCCACGCGCTCCCTCCCCACACAACCTCCCACCCCACCACCCCACCACCCCCCCTTCCCTCCTCCAGACTTAAGTCTCCCATCTGCCCTCTCAGGCTCAGGAATTTCAGTGCCTGCGTGTCCTATTGTTGCTAGCCTGGTCACTCGGAGGTACGGGGTCAGGACATAATTTTAAACTTTTTTCAAGACTATTTCTCAAAACACATTACCTGTTTGAGCAGCAGAATATGGTTGACCTGTTCCACCATAGTGGCCGTAATGAGGCTGTGGCGCTGCTGAACCAAAACCAGTAGGATATCCTCCCATTCCAGGTTGAGCTTGAGAATAAGGCGGTGTTGTAACATAACCTTGTTGACTCATTTTTGTTCAGAATATGCTCATTCCTTAAATAACCTAGATCCTTGAGAAACCTAGTTGGGGAGGGTGGGAGGGGGACAAATACAAAGTTATATTTTAACAGATTACAGAACAATCCAGATCCTGTCACTCTGAAACCTCCATTATAAGAACATAAGAACATAAGAAATAGGAACAGGAGTGGGCCATATGGTCCCTCGAGCCTGCTCCGCCATTCAATAAGATCATGGCTGATCTGATCATGGATTCAGCTCCACTTCCCCGCCTGCTCCCCATAACCCCTTATCCCTTTATCGTTTAAGAAACTGTCTATTTCTGTCTTAAATTTATTCAATGTCCCAGCTTCCACAGCTCGCTGAGGCAGCAAATTCCACAGATTTACAACCCTCTGAGAGAAGAAATTTCTCCTCATCTCTGTTTTAAATGGGCGGCCCCTTATTCGAAGATCATGCCCTCTAGTTCTAGTCTCCCCCATCAGTGGAAACATCCTCTCTGCATCCACCTTGTCAAGCCCCCTCATAATCTTATACGTTTCGATAACATCACCGCTCAGTCTTCTGAATTCCAATGAGTAGAGGCCCAACCTACTCAACCTTTCCTCATAAATCAACCCCCTCATCCCCAGAATCAACCAAGTGAACCTTCGATGAACCGCCTCCAAAGCAAGTATATCCTTTCGTAAATATGGAAACCAAAACTGCACGCAGTATTCCAGGTGTGGCCTCACCAATACCCTGTATAGCTGTAGCAAGACTTCCCTGCTTTTGTACTCCATCCCCTTTGCAATAAAGGCTAAGATACCATTGACCTTCCTGATCACTTGCTGTACCTGCATACTATACTTTTGTGTTTCATGCACAAGTATCCCCAGGTCCCGCTGTACTCTGGTGTACTATTATCTGGACAATTTCCTGCACCAGTACCCCAGGTCCCACTGTACTCTGGTGTACTATTATCTGGACAATTTCCTGCACCATTACCCCAGGTCCCGCTGTACTCTGGTATACTATTATCTGGACAATTTCCTGCACCAGTACCCCAGGTCCCACTGTACTCTGGTGTACTATTATCTGGTGTACTATTATCTGGTGTACTATTATCTGGACAAATTTCCAGATCGCTCAATCATGTATGACGATAGAAGGAGACTAAAGCAAATAGCAGTGAAGAACCAAACCTCGGCAAGTACTGTAAATGCAATTGATTCGGCGTTCGGCAGAGCGGTACATGACAGGGCCTATCCGGCTGCATTCGCAAAACTTGTGGCTACCCAAAGTCCGCCAGTGGGAATGTATCCGACTTCTCCGTCTGGCAGTCCAAGGGGCCAGCATCGCAAGAGGAGCAGCGCGGGAGGTTAAAGGATGGCGGCAGCAAGTCAGAGTGGTGGCAGAGCATTGGGGGCCAGCTGGTACAGGGGCAGAAGGTAAAACAAAGAAGTACAAAGAAATCGAAGGGGGACGTCACAGCCAAGCGGGTAAGTGATTGGCTGGTGGATTGATGAGTATTTTAATCTTTTTTTTCTTCTTTTTATTTCCTTATCAGTAGGTAACATTTGACATTGTTGCCAAATTAAGTTAATTTAAAGTTAAGTCATGGCAGGAGAGCCCAGACCCATGTCATGCTCCTCCTGTGCTATGTGGATGGTCAGGGACGCTCCCAGTGTCTATGACTGCTATGTGTGCAGGAAGTGTGTCTAGCTGCAGCTCCTGACAGACCGCATTGTGGCACTGGAGCTGCACATGGATTCACTCTGGAGCATCCACGATGCTGAGGATGTCATGAATAGCATGTTTAGTGAGTTGGTCACACGGCAGGTAAAGCTTACTCAGGCAGATAGGGAATGAGTGACCATCAGGCAGAGCAGTGGAAGGAAGGTAATGCAGGGGTCCCCTGCGGTCAGCCCCCTCCAAAATAGATACAACACCTTGGGTGCTGTGGGGGGGATGACTCTTCAGGGGAGGGCAGCAGCAGCCAAGTTCATGGCACCATGGGTGGCTCTGCTGTATAGGAGGGCAGGAAAAAGAGTGGGAGAGCTATAGTGGTAGGGGCTTCTATTGAAAGGGGAATAGATAGGTGTTTCTGCGGCCGCAATTGAGACTTCAGAATCCGTGGTGCAAGGGTCAATGATGCCTCGGAGCGACTGCAGGGCATTTTGGAGGGGGAGGGTGAACAGCCAGTTGTCGTGGTGCATATAGGTACCAATGATAAAGGTAAAAAATGGGATGAGTTCCTACAAGCTGAATTTAGGGAGCTAGGAGTTAAATTACAAAGCAGGATCTCAAAGGTAGTAATCTCAGGATTGCTACCAGTGTCACGTGCTAGTCAGAGTAGAAATAGCAGGATAGCTCAGATGAATATGTGGCTTGAGGAATGGTGCAAGAGGGAGGGATTCAAATTCCTGGGACATTGGAACCGGTTCTGGGGAAGGTGAGACCAGTACAAACCGGATGTCTGCACCTGGGCAGGACCGGAACCAATGTCCTGGGAGGAAGTGTTTGCTAGTGCTGTTGGGGAGGGTTTGAACTAATGCGGAAGGGGGATGGGAATCTATGCAGGGAGACAGATGGAAGTAAAATGGGGGCAGAAGCAAAAGGTACAAAGGAGATAAGGAAAGGTGGAGAGCAGAGAAATCAAAGGCAAAAATCAAAAAGGGCCACATGACATCATAATTCTAAAAGGACAAAGAGTGATAAAAACACAAGCCTGAAGGCTCTGTGTCTCAATGCGAGGAGCATTCATAATAAGGTGGATGAATTAACTGCGCAGATAGCTGTTAACGGATATGATGTAATTGGGATTACGGAGACATGGCTCCAGGGTGACCAAGGCTGGGAACTCAACATCCAGGAGTATTCAATATTCAGGAAGGATAGACAGAAAGGAAAAGAAGATGGGGTAGAGTTACATAGAAACATAGAATCATAGAAAATAGGTGCAGGAGTAGGCCATTCGGTCCTTCTAGCCTGCACCGCCATTCAATGGGTTCATGGCTGAACATGCGACTTCAGTACCCCATTCCTGCTTTCTCGCCATACCCCTTGATCCCCCTCGTAGTAAGGACTACATCTAACTCCTTTTTGAATATATTTAGTGAATTGGCCTCAACAACTTTCTGTGGTAGTTGCTGGTTAAAGAGAAGATTAACGCAATAGTGAGGAAGGACATTAGCTTGGATGATGTGGAATCTGTATGGGTAAAGCTGCGGAACACCAATGGGCAGAAAACGCTCATGGGAGTTGTGTACAGACCACCAAACGGTGGTAGTGAGGCTGGGGATGGCATCAAACAGGAAATTAGGGATGCGTGCAATAAAGGTACAGCAGTTATCAGGGGTGACTTTAATCTACATATAGATTGGGCTAACCAAACTGGTAGCAATACAGTGGAGGAGGATTTCCTGGAGTGTATAAGGGATGGTTTTCTAGACCAATATGTCAAGGAACCAACTAGAGAGCAGGCCATCCTAGACTGGGTCTTGTGTAATGAGAGAGGATTACTTGCCAATCTTGTTGTGCGAGGCCCCTTGGGGAAGAGTGACCATAATATGGTAGAATTCTTCATTAAGATGGAGAGTGAAACAGTTAATTCAGAGACTAGGGTCCTGAACTTAAGGAAAGGTTACTTCGATGGTATGAGACGTGAATTGGCTAGGATAGACTGGCAAATGATTTTAAAAGGGTTGACGGTGGATAGGCAATGGCAGACATTTAAAAATCACATGGATGAACTTCAACAATTGTACATCCCTGTCTGGTGTAAAAATAAAACGGGAAGGTGGCTCAACCGTGGCTAACAATGGAAATTATGGATAGTGTTAAATCCAAGGAAGAGGCATATAAATCAGCAAGAAAAAGCAAAAAACCTTAGGACTGGGAGAAATTTAGAATTCAGCAGAGGACGACAAAGGGTTTAATTAGGAGGGGGAAAATGGAGTACGAGAGTAAGCTTGCAGGGAACATAAAAACTGACTGCACAAGCTTCTATAGGTATGTGAAGAGAAAACGATTAGTGAAGAAAAATGTAGATCCCTTGCTGTCAGAATCAGGTGACTTTATAATGAGGAACAAAGAAATGGCAGACCAATTAAACAGATACTTTGGTTCTGTCTTCACTGAGGAAGACACAAATAACCTTCCGGGAATACTAGGGGACCGAGGATCTAGCGATAAGGAGGAACTGAAGGAAATCCTTATTAGTCAGGAAATTGTGTTCGGGAAATTGATGGGATTGAAGGCCGATAAATCCCTGGGGCTTAATAGTCTGCACCCCAGAGTACTTAAGGAAGTGGCCCTAGAAATAGTGGATGAATTTGATGATCATTTTCCAACAGTCTATGGACTCTGGATCAGTTCCTATGGACTGGAGGGTAGCTAATGTAACACCACTTTTTAAAAAAGGAGGGAGAGAGAAAACGGGTAATTATAGACCGGTTAGCCTGACATCAGTAGTGGGGAAAATGTTGGAATCAATTATTAAAAACGTAATAGCAGCGCATTTGGAAAGCAGTGACAGGATCGGGCCAAGTCAGCATGGAAAGGGAAATCATGCTTGACAAATCTTCTAGAATTTTTTGAGGATGTAACGAGTAGAGTGGACAAGGGAGAACCAGTGGATGTGGTGTATTTGGATTTTCAAAGGGCTTTTGACAAGGTCCCACACAAGAGATTAGTGTGCAAAATTAAAGCACATGGTATTGGGGGTAATGTATTGATGTGAATAGAGAACTGGTTGGCAGAAAGGAAGCAAAGAGTAAGAATAAACAGGTCCTTTTCAGAAGAGCAGGCAGTGATTAGTGGGGTACCACAAGGTTCAGTGCTGGGCCCCCAGCTATTTACAATCTACATTAATGATTTGGCCGAAGGAATTGAATGTAATATCTCCAAGTTTGCAGATGACACTAAGCTGGGTTGCAGTGTGAGCTGTGAGGAGGATGCTAAGAGGCTGCAGAGTGACTTGGACAGGTTAGGTGAGTGGGCAAATGCATGGCAGATGCAGTATAATATAGATAAATGTGAGGTTATCCACTTTGGTGGCAAAAACGGAGGCAGAATATTATCTGAATGGTGATAGATTAGGAAAAGGGGAGGTGCAACGAGACCTGGGTGTCATGGTCCATCAGTCATTGAAAGTTGGCATGCAGGTACAGCAGGCGGTGAAGAAGGCAAATGGCATGTTGGCCTTCATAGTGAGAGGATTTGAGTATAGGAGCAGGGAGGTCTTATTACAGTTGTACAGGGCCTTGGTGAGGCCACACCTTGGAATATTGTGTACAGTTTTGGTCCCCTAATCTGAGGAAGGACATTCTTGCTATTGAGGGAGTGCAGCAAAGATTCACCAGACTGATTCCCGGGATGGCAGGACTGAGATATGAAGAAAGATTGGATCGACTAGGCTTATATTCACTGGACTTTAGAAGAATGAGAGGGGATCTCATAGGAACATATAAAATTCTGACGGGATTGGACAGGTTAGATGCAGGAAGAATGTTCCTGTTGTTGGGGAAGTCCAAAACCAGGGGTATAGTCTAAGGCTAAGGGGTAAGCCATTTAGGACTGAGATGAGGTGAAACTTCTTCACTCAGAGAATTGTGAACCTGCGGAATTCTCTACCACAGAAAGTTGTTGAGGCCAGTTCGTTAGATATATTCAAGAGGGAGTTAGATATGGCCCTTACGGCTAAAGGATCAAAGGGTATGGAGAGAAAGCAGGAATGGGGTATGATCAGCTGGTGGTGCAGGCTCGAAGGGCCTACTCCTGCACCTATTTTCTATGTTTCTTTGTGTTGACATTGTGGGGGATATCTTCGGCACCAGCATTACCAATTTAAGCAATATCATTGCAAAGGCTGTCTGAGAGTGAGGCATCTCCGGCGCAAGTGTCTACAGATGAGCAAGCGAGCTGCGACACACCACGTGGAGGATAAGAGTTAGACTAGCGCGGATCCAGATACGCAATCCGAGATGCCAGAGGAGGAAGTGTATGGACTGTACTCCTTCATAACCAAGAGTAAACCAATTTTGATTAACGTGAAGTTTAACGGGTTACCGGTATCGATGGAATTGGACACGGAGGCGAGTCAATCGATCATGAATGAGAGGGCATTTAATAAGCTGTGGGATACTAAGAGGCCCAGGCTGAGCCCTGTTAATATCAAGCTGTGTACGTACACCAAAGAACTGATAAAGGTGATTGGCAGTGCACAAATGAATGTGTCATATAACGGTGCGGTTCACGCGTTACCACTGTGGATTGTTCCAGGCAATGGCCCAACGCTGCTCGGCAGGAGCTGGTTGGAGAAACTCAGATGCGACTGGAACGACATCAAGGCTTTGTCATCGGAGGAAGATACAGGTGCCCAAGTATTGAGCAAGTTCCCCTCACTGTTCGAACCGGGTATCGCCAACTTCACAGGAGCCAAGGTGCAGATCCACGTGGATTCAGATGCAAGACCCATCCATCATAAAGCTCGGGTGGTGCCGTATATGAGGGAGAAGGTCGAAATTGAACTGGACAGATTCCAGCATGAAGGGATCATATCACCGGTCGAATTTAATGAATGGGCCAGTCCCATTGTTCCTGTGCTGAAAAGTGATGGCACAGTTAGAATCTGTGGAGACGACAAGGCTACGATCAACAGGGTTTCGAAACAAGATGAATACCCATTACCGAAGGCTGATGACTTGTTTGCGAGGCTAGCCGGAGGGAAGTCGTTCAAAAACTGGACTTGACGTCGACCTATATGACGCAGGATTTGGTCGAGACATCGAAGAGACTTACGTGCATTAACACGCACAAAGGACTGTTTATTTACCACAGGTGCCCTTTCGGGAGTTCGCTTGGCTGCAGCAATATTACAGAGGAATATGGAAAGTCCACTGAAGTCCGTTCCCAGAACCGTCATATTCCAAGATGACATCCTGATCACCGGTCGTAACTCCAAGGAACATCTGAACAACCTGGAAGAGGTTCTACTGCGTTTGGATCGAGTGGGACTCAGACTGAAACGTTCGAAGTGTGTCTTCATGGCCCCGGAGGTCGAATTCCTCGGGAGGAAAATCGCCGCTGATGGCCTCAGACCTACTGATGTGAAAACCAAAGCCATCAAGAATGCACCCAAGCCGCAGAATGTCATGGAGCTGCGTTTGTTCCTGGGTCTATTCAACTGCTTTGGTAACTTCCTCCCTAAATTGAGTACCTTACTAGAACCACTGCAAATGCTATTGAGAAAAGGCGACAACTGGGTGTGTGGCGCATGGCAAGATAGAGCTTTCGAGAAAGTCACCAATCTGCTTTGCTCAAACAAGCTGCTGGTACATTATGACCCATGTAAACATTTAGTTTTGGCCTGTGATACATCGTCATATGGAATTGGTTGCGTACTCCAACAAGCCAATGAGCCGGGGAAACTTCGCGTATACATCCAAAAGTCTGTCTAAAGCAGAAAGAGCCTACAGCATGGTAGAAAAAGAAGCTTTAGCGTGTGTGTACGATGTTAAAAAGATGCATCAATACCTATTCGGTCTGAGGTTCGAATGAGAGCCCGATCACAAGCCGCTCATTTCATTGTTTTCCGAGAGCAAAGGTATCAATACCAATGCTTCATCCTGCATCCAAAGGTGGGCGCTGACATTATCTGCCTATGATTATGCCATTCGCCACAGACCTGGCCCAGAAAATTGTGCTGATGCTTTGAGCCGGTTGCCGTTGCCCACACCGGAGGTGGAAACGCCACAACCGGCGGATCTAATGTTAATCATGGATGCTTTTGAGAGTGAAGGAACCCCTGCCATGGCTCAACAATTTAAGACCTGGACCAGCCAGGACTCAATTTTATCTGTGGTAAAGGGTTGCATCCTCAAAGGGGATTGGTCTGCCATACCTAAGCAAATGTGCGAGGAGGCCAAACCGTACATTCGTCGCACGGACGAACTGTCTATTCAAGCAGATTGCATATTGTGGGGCAATCGCGTTGTAATACCCAAGAAAGGGAGAGAGAAGTTTGTGCGTGAGTTACACAGCACACATCCTGGTATAGTGATGATGAAGGCCATCGGCAGGTCCCATGTATGGTGGCCAGGAATTGATCCTGAGCTGGAAGCATTCGTGCATCAGTGCAACACTTGCATGCAACTCAGCAAAGCACCAGTGGAATCGCCGCTGAGTCTGTGGTCGTGGCCATCCAAACCTTGGTCCAGGATCCATGTAGATTTTGCAGGTCCCTTCCTGGGCAAGATGTTTTTAGTGGTGGTGGATGCTTATTCGAAGTGGATAGAATGCATAATCATGTCATCCAGCACGTCCACGGCAACCATAGAGAATCTCAATGTCATGTTTGTGACACATGGTCTGCCTGACATAGTGGTGAGCGACAATGGGTCATGCTTCACCAATCAGCAGTTTCAGGTGCTTGTGAAACTTAATGGCATAAAACATGTAAAGTCAGCACCATTCAAGCCTGCGTCCAATGGGCAAGCTGAACATGCAGTACAAATTATCAAGCAAAGCATGAGGAGGGTAACCCAAGAGTCACTGTAGACCCGCTTGTCCTGCATACTACTGAGCTACAGGACAAGACCCCACATACTCACAGGAGTCTCGCCTGCTGAACTCGTGATGAAAAGAGGTCTTAATCCCAAGCTATCTCTGGTACACCCGGATTTAAATAATTATGTTGACTACAGAAGACAAAGTCAACAAGGGCACCATGATCGCACGAATGTGTTACGCGAAAGTTCTGTTAATGATCCTGTATATGTGTTGAATTATGGTCAGGGTCCCAAATGGATCGCTGGTACGGTCATGGCCAAGGAGCGCAACAGAGTATTCATTATTAAGCTCAAGAATGGGCAAACTTGCAGGAAACACATGGATCAGACAAAGCTGAGGCACACAGACGAGCCAGAACAGTTGGACAAAGAAACCATCGACGATCAACGCACCTACCAGCAGTCTTCAGAGGACTCAAGGGTCATCAGTGAACCTGGAATTTTCATCACGGACTTGTTCAATAAAAATGGACTTGCAATTCCTGACATGGCCACTGCCACCCCCAACAAGTCAGTCATCCAGCCATCAGCCACAACAGACCCCACACACTCACCCAAGGCTGGAATCGAACTGAGACGGTCAACTCGGGAGCGCAAAGTACCGGACCATCTCAACCCGTGAAAGACTGTGATAAGATCTCAGAGTGGGGTAGTGTCATGTATGTACATTTTGTCTGTAGCCACCAGATGGTGTCATTGTTGGAGGTCACTGAGCAGCACGCACATGGTGCTGCTCAGGTATAAAAGGCTAGCCATTTTGAGAGTCAGGCACTTTTGCCTAAATAAAGCAGAGCCAAGGTTATACCTTGCTTAGTTAAACAGTACTCAGTTTGAACCTTTATTGCATACTTAACAAGGTGAGGCTAGGAATGGAAGGTATACCTCGTGTTTGATACAGATTGTTGATAGATTAATGATTGGGAGGCAAGGGAGTCATGCATTGAGAAGTGTGAGGGGCTAGTGGTGCAGTGGGTAGGAGATGGCTTTTGAAGATGCATTCACTGAACTTGAGCAGTGGTCTGAGTTCATGAAGCTTCTTTGGGCATTGGAGCTAGGTCATGGGGGCGAACACGCTGGCAGCGACGGCCTTGGTGATATGAAATAAAGACTTGCATTTATATAGTGCCTTTCACGACCACCAGACATCCCAAAACGCTTTACAGCCAATTCAGTGCTTTTTGTTAAAGTGTAGCCACTGTTGTAATCATCATCATCATAAGCAGTCCCTCGAAACGAGAATGACTTGCTTCCACGCCAAAAAAAGAATTGAGTCCACAAGTGTTTCAATGAAGGACCGAATATTCCAGGTCCTGAACTACATCCTGAAGGGTGGAAGATGCCTGTGCATGAATTTTTTAAAGCGTGTGGTGGCCGTTGCGCACCAGCCACCACACGGGCTTGATAGATCTAGGTCTTGGTCCAGTGGCAAAGGTTATCTAAGACGACTGGAGACCTGCTCTGCTGCACGGACCTAGTGTGCACACATATCGCAGTATTGCGTGCGGCCCCTGGGCCCTCGCCTCTTCTGGCCCCGAACTCATGCCTCTCCTAGATTGATCACGTCCCTCTACAATCTCTCGCTGCTCCTTCGCCCCGACCTCGCCACTCCTGCTGTACCTGCCTACACTCCAATCACTGATCTGCACCTTGATGACGTCCCTCTTCACTGTCTCTTCATTGCAACAGTCTTTGTTAACAGTCTGCCTCACTTTCTCTCTCAGCTCTTCTCCCCTGCACTGGAGTGTCAGCCTAGACTTTTGTGCTCAAGTCTCTGGAGTGAGGCTTGAACCCACAAACATCTGACTCAGAGGATGCTACACATTGAGCAACTGGATGTCACTTTGTGGTCCTGTATCGTTCTTTCTGAAGGGCCTCCTGGCCCCTGTGGGTAGAGGACCTCGTTTGCAGCATTGGCCCCGTGCCTAGATTATCATTTTTACTTTAGTTCGGTCCGTTTCAGTGCTGTTGCAGGGATGAATACCTGATCGAAGAGATTCACACATTGAGTTGCACGAAAGATGGATGACAACAAGTTCAAGAACTTTGGAGAGGAAAAGAAGGTTGGAGATGGGGCGGTAAGGATAGAGGAGTTGGTTGAAGGTGAGTTTTTTGAGGAAGGGAGTGATGCTGACACTTCTGAAAGTGAGATAAACAGTAATTGAGGAGAGGGAATTATTTAAAATGTTAGCTAGCATGGGGGCTTTGAAGGAAAGTTGGGTGCCAGCAGTTTAGAAGGAATCGGGTCAAGGGAGCAGAAAGTAGGTCTAATGGACAAGCTGAGCTCAGAGGAGGCACGAGAGATGATATAAGAGAAATGAGAGAAATATGTGGATTGTGGGCTGGGTCAGATGGCAGCTTGGGGGAGGTTGTTTATCTGCTTGCAGAAGGTCACACATAACAGGCAGTAGCCTATGCAGACCAAACCGGTCACTCCAAGACCATTGACTCCTTACAGGGAGGCATTGGAGATTCTGAGGTTGCAAGCTATAGATGGAGTGGGGAAGGGCGAGGTCTGATGCCTCCACCAAGCTCATGGCCAGTATCATCCTTTGTTTTTCATTCTTTATCTCATTATGCACTCACTCATTCACTCTCTCACATGCAGGCATATACTACAGCATAACAAACTAGAAGGTTTTGGCATTCAAGCTGTTTCAAGGGATGTTTTACTACCAGCAGTTTAAAATATGTTCTTCTGCTCCAACGGTAGGTAGTGGCAAAGTCCGATATTCAGACTCAACCAAGTCCCCTCTTCTACAGAGGCAAACATCAACACAAGATATGTTACTCCATGAGGTCAATTAGTGAATTGCAAAAAAAGAAAAACAAAGCACGAGGAGAAAAAAGTGCAGGTGGAACTAGATGGATGACTGGAGGACTCCTTCAACTGCTGAACCCAGGGATTTGTATCTCATAGAGCTGGTTTGGCAGCTCAGCGTCAGTTTCACTGCAGTGTATGCAGTCATTTGAAAGTTTATCAAGCAGCCTTCACAATTAGGAGTATCTAAGAAGGATTCCAAAACATTTGTGTCAAGGCTGCATGATCACCTGACCGAACTGCAGACAACCAGGGTTGTCTACAGCATAGCTCCTTCGTTGAGTTTCTAATCTCAGGCAAAGTTTCCATAACAAATGCATTAACTAGGGCTCTAGAAGCCTTGGGCTCAACCTACAGCACTCTGTCTTATTTGGATCCAGCATCTTGGGAATAAAATTGAGTCAGATGCAACGTTCGGCTTCAACTGCTGCCCAGCAATCTGCTTGCACTCATCTCTGAGCATGCTGAGGGAATGTGGAGCAACAGGAGAATAGAAGGAACTGGAGCAAATAGTGGAAATGTCGCTCAATGCAAAGCCACATCTGTATTTGCATTATCTCTCTCTTCAAATGATTCTCGATCTCAAAAAAAGTGTGCAGGTCCAGACAACCACCACAAAATTATACATGGTGCTTACAGTTCCAGAGCCATCAGACCCAGTGCAATGAGATACTGTGTCACATTTATCCCTAGAAGCCACTAACATTCAATTCACTTCCTAGTGCTGAGGACATTTAGTAGGAACATGTGGTTAGGAGGAAAAACATACATGCTATACACTGCCATAAAAAGGAAGCCATAGGGGAAAATATACTGAATGCATCTGCACTACACACACTGTAAGGGTGAATAAAATGTGGATTAACTGGTCTTCTAATGTGTCTTGAGAGCTTATTTGGGATGAGGCATAATAAGATGGTTATGGAAGGGTGCAATGGTTTTCATTGACCCCTTCAATCCTTGCCCCGGGGGCGTTAATGGGGAGGTGCTAACAACCCCAATATGTCTCATTTTGGACTGGGAAATGCAAAACAGCTCAAGTCATAAAGGCAATGAATGCCTACAGCGTATTTTCCCACCAGGGCATGCTACGGAATGCTAAGGGTCGGGCAGCAACCAAAAATTGAGCCGCTGTCGCAACCAGGGATGTTGCACACTGGCTTGCCATTTCTGGGCAGTAATGCTCCATACCCCATCGAAACCAGCACCGAATGTCCTGGCGGGGCACTGGATGCTGGCCGCCCAGGCGCAAGTGCTTTCCGCCGCCATTGCCGTCGCTACGGGGTACTAAGAAGGGCGGCAGAAGACCGAAAATCCACCCTAAAGAGTCTGCAAAGGGATATAGATAGGTTAAGTGAATGGGCAAAAATTTGGCAGATGGAATATAATGTGGGAAAATGTGAGAGTATCCACTTTGGTAGGAAGAATAGAAAAGCAGAATATTATTTAAATGGAGAGAGACTACAGAATACTGCAGTACAGAAGGATCTGGGGATCCTCGTACATGAAACGCAAAAGTTAGCATGCAGGTACAGCAAGTAATTAGGAAGGCAAAATGGAATGTTGACCTTTATTGCAAGGGGGGTGGAATACAAAAGCCAGAAAGTCTTGCTACTACTATACTGGGCGTTGGTGAGACCACACCTAGAGTACTGTGTACAGTTTTGGTCTCCTTATTAAAGTAGGGATATACTTGCATTGGAGGCAGTTCTTGGAATGTTCACTAGGTTGATTCCTGAGATGAAGGGGTTGTCTTTTGAGGAAAGGTTGAGCAGGTTCAGCCTATACGCATTGGAGTTTAGAAGAATGAGAGGTAATCTTATTGAAACATATAAGATTCTGAAGGGGCTTGACAGGGTAGATACCAAGAGGATATTTCCCCTCATAGGGGAATCTAGAACTAGGGGGCATAGTGTCAGAATAAGGGGTCACCCATTTAAGATGATAATGAGGAGGAATTTCTTCTCTAAGGGTCATGAATCTTTTGAATTCTCTAACCCAGAGAGCTCTGGAGGCTGAGTCATTGAATATATTCAAGGTGGAGATGGAGAGATTTTTGAACTACAGGGGAGTCAAGGATTATGGGGAACAGGCAGGCAAGTGGCGTTGAGGCCAAGATCAGATCAGCCCATGACAGTATTGAATGGTGAAGTAGGCTCGAAGGGCCAAAAGACCTACTCCTGCTCTTATTTCTTGTGTTCTTATGGTCTTAATCTTTCAAAGCTATCTTGATTCAGGAATTCTGCTGTCAGGTTGGAAATTTGCTAATGCCACTCCATTATTTAAGAAGGGTGGGAGAGAGAACCCAGGTAACCACAGGCCTGTCAGTTTAACATCAGTTGTGGGGAAGCTACTAGAATCTGTCATTAGGGATAGAGTGATTGAGCACTTGAACAAATATGAGCTGATCAGAGAGAGCCATGTTAAGGTTATGTCATGTCTAACTAATCTGATGTGGTCATTAATAAGATAGATAAAGAACTGTCTATGGATAGCGGACTTCCAGAAAGCATTCAATAAGCTTCCACACAAGATATTATTAGCAAAAATGAGCACGCATGGAACTGGAGGTAGCCTTTTGACCTGGGTTGGAAATTGGTTGGGAAGTAGGATATATAGAGTGAAAATAGGGTTGGCACTCTTATTGGCAGGATGTGACAGCGGTATACTCAGGAATCTGTTCATCATATTTATTAATGACTTCAATGAAGGTATATCCCAGTTTACAGATGACTTTGTTAGGAGGGACAGTAAGTATGCAGATGAGAGCAGGACATAGCAAAGAGACATAGACAGATTAAGTGAGTGGGCAAAGCTTTGCCAAATGGAGTTCAATGTGGACAAATGTGAGTTCATCCACGTTGGACCCAAGAAAGATAAATCAGAGTATTTTCTAAATGGTGAGAAACTAGGAACTGTAGAAAAGCAAAGCGATTTGGAAGTCCAAGTACACAAATCTTTAAAAGCGAGTAGACAGGAATAAAAAGCAATCAAAAGGGAAAATGGGTTGTTGGCCTTTATCTCAAGGAGGTTGCAATACAAAGGGGAGGAATTTGGCTTGTATACCTTGAGGAGAAGATTGAGGAATGATCTGATCCAGGTATTTAAAATGTTAAAAGGATTTAATAGGGTAGGTACCAAGAAACTATTACCGCTGCTAGGGGAATCAAGAAAAAGGGGGCATAATATTAACATTAGAGCTAGGCCATTCAGGAGCAAAATCAGGAAGCAGTTTTTCACATAAAAGATAGTAGAAATCTGGAACTCTCTCCTCCAAAAGGTTGTGGATGCTGGATCAATTGGAGCTTTCAAGGCTGAAATTGGCAGATCATTGTTCAGTAATAGTATTAAGAGATATGGAGTTGAGGTGCAGATCCACCATGATCTAATTAAATGGCAGAGCAGATTCAAGGGGCTGAATGGCCTACTCATGTTCCTTATGTTCCTATGTTCTACTGAATGGCAAAAAATTAAATTCCATAATTTAATGTGGAGCCAGGAGGAACACTCCAGCTCCACCTCGTTCCACATTCAGGTAGGTTTATAAAACTTACCTTTATGTGTTTCTTCCAGCACCTCCGTTAGGCTACTGTTGAAACAAGAAATGTGTTGCATCTTAAGCCGCACAAGCTATGATGAGTTTGCCTAATATGGCAGAGTGACCCTGCAGCAGGTGCAGGATCCTTCTTTGCATACTTAAATTAGGCTGCCAGGGACACCTGAAAGCAGTACAGTCCAATATAGCGGTGGCCGTGCCTTTGCCACGTATGATATTTGTTCCTTTAGCGCTTGTTTTTCGTCCAACAAACGGGCACTGAGCAATCCAATTTCTAGGCCATTATTTCTTAATATTGAACAGTATCAACACACATCTTCTGTTCTGCCAATAATTTTCATTCACCTGTATCAACATGAGATACATCATATTTTGAAGTCATAATGATTTTTCCACATTCTTTCATCCAGGTCATGCAGAATTTATTCAGAACTACTCTGGAAAATATTGACTTTATTCACTTGCCACACTGTTTGGATAGTCTTTCACCACCTCAAGCCTCCCACCTTTAGGTAACTCAACAGAATCCTACATACCACTGAAGCTTTTCCTTTCTTCACCTGCTTTAATGACTCTTCCAGCATTACATCTTTTATTGCTAACTTAAGTCAAATATCTAGTTTTACATGTCTGTTACCTTTCTTGCATTGATGTTCAAAAAAGTATTGATGTATAAGTGTCAGCCATGGCTCATTAGATAGCACTCTCACATCTGAGTCAGAAGATTGTGTGTTCAAGTCATTTGAGCACAAAAAATATATAGGCTGACACTCCAGTGCAGTACTGAGGGAGTGCTGCACTGTCAGATGTACCGCCTTTCAGATGAGAAATTAAACTGAGGCCCTGTCTGCTCTCTCAGGTGGATGCAGGTGGATGTAAAAGATCTCATGGGACTATTCTAAGAGCAGGGAAATTCTCCCTGGTATCCTAGTCAATATTTATCCCTCAACCAACATCACTAAACAGATTATCTGGTCAGTATCACATTACTGTTGGTGGGAGCTTGCTGTGCGCAAATTGACTGTTGTGTTTCATACATTACAACAGTGACTACACGCCAAAAAGTACTTCATTGGCTGTAACGTGCTTTTGGATATCCTGAGGCTGTGAAAAGTGCTATATAAATGTAAGTATTTTTTTTCTTTATGTGATTAATAGCTGATATCTTTTCAACAGTTCTCAAACAGTGCAGATATTTGTGCAAGATGCCTTACTATTCACATTTTTCTTTCTTGTCCTTTACTCCTTCCATTTCAATTACCTTTCCACCAAGGCCATTTACAATCGCAAACATTGCTGTCAGCAGATCTGTTTATCTTTTCCATTTCTATTGCTTTACTTTTTATTTAAATTGAGACACTGAAGATATCATAATGACAACTAAGGAGTTTAGTGCTGAAGCAAAAAAAGAGAACTTAACATTAGCTTCCCAAATACCAAGATTATGCCAATAGTTTGAGGAAGAGCACAGAATAATGTAGAAATATTGAAAAAGGTGGGCATTTGCAAAGAGGCGGAATCGGTTGATGTGTGAACATACTTACTCTCCCTCTTTCTTCCATTTTTGTTTGTGCGTGGCTCTCCCACATCTTTTCACCCTCTTATTTGAACATTCTTTTAAGATATTTCCATCATCTGACATTTTTCTATTCAACAGTCTCACCCTCCCTATCTCTGTAACCTGTCCCCAGCCCTACAACCCTCCAAGATCTCTGCACTCCTCCAATTTTGGACTTCTGCATATCCCCGAATTTAATCACTCCACCATTGCTGGCCATGCCTTCAGCTGCCAAGGCCCTAAGCTCTGGAATTCCCTCTCTAAACCTCTCTACTTCTCTCTCCTCCTTTTAGACACTCCTTAAAACTTACCAGTTCCTGTCCTAATATCTCCTTATGTAGTTCGGTGTCAAAAAAAAAAATCCCGTGAAGCGCCTTGGAATGTTTTACGATGTTAAAAAGATTTCCATTTATATAGTGCCTTTAAAACGTACCAAAGCACTTTATAGCCAATGAGGTACTTTTGAAGTGTAGTTGTTGTAATGTAGGAAACACAGCAGCCAATTTGCACACAACAAGCTCCCACAAGCAGCAATTGCGATATTGACCACAAAATCTGTTTTAATGATTGAGGGATAAATATTGGCCAGGACACCAGGGAGAAGTCACTTGCTCTTCTTTGAAATATTGTCATGGGATCCTTTACATCGACTTTAGAGAACAGACGAGGTCATCCGAAAGACGGCACCTCCAACAGTGCAGCACTCCCTCAGTACTGCAATGGAGTGTCAAGCTAGAATGTTGTGCTCAGGTCTCTGGAGGTCAAGTTTCGGCCTGAGTTGCTCCTATTTTTTTGGAGCAACTAGTTTAGAATGGAGCATCTTAGAAATTGAAATTCTCGGCCTTTAGTTTGCTCCAGTTCGAGTCAGTTAGAACAGCTTCATTTTAGAATAGATATATTTTTTTCAAAAGGGGGCGTGTCCGGCCACTTACGCCTGTTTTGCAAGTTTAGGCAGGAAAAATTACTCCAAACTAACTTAGAATGAAGTGTAGATTATTGTACGCTCGGAAAAACCTTGCCTACACTTAGAAATCAGGCTTGGGAACGAAAGATGGGGAGGGGGGAGGGGTTTTACAAACATTAAATACTTCACTTTTACAAATAAAGAGCCATCATCAATAATAAATGATAAATAAATCAATAAACCAATAATTCAATCCAAAAAATAAAAAAATAAAAAAATAAAAAAATCACTCAATAAATAAAAAATTATTTCTACTCATCTACTGCAGCACCGGGGAAAAGAGGGGGGGGGGGAAGAAGAGCGGAAGGGGGGAGAGAAGATGGGGGGGGTAGAAGAAGATGGGGAGAGAGAGAAGATGGGGAGAGAGAGAAGAAGATGGGAGTGAGAGAAGAAGATGGGGGGAGAGAAGAAGTTGGGAGGGAGAGAAAAAGATGGGAGTGAAAGAAGAAGGGGGAGCGAGTGAAGAAGATGGGGAGCGAGAGAAGATGAGGGTGAGAGAAGAAGATGGGGGGAGAGAAGAAGATGGGGAGCGAGAAAAGAAGTTGGGAGCGAGAGAAGAAGATGGGGAGCGAGAGAAGAAGATGGGAGTGAGAGAAGAAGAAGGGGGAGAGAAGAAGATGGGAGTGAGAGAAGAAGAAGGGGGAGCGAGAGAAGAAGATGGGAGTGAGAGAAGAAGAAGATGGGAGCGAGAGAAGAAGATGGGGAGCAAGAGAAGAAGATGGGAGTGAGAGAAGAAGATGGGAGTGAGAGAAGAAGAAGATGGGAGTGAGAGAAGAAGTTGGGGAGCGAGAGAAGAAGTTGGGGAGCGAGAGAAGAAGATGGGAGTGAGAGAAGAAGATGGGAGCGAGAGAAGAAGGTGGGGGCGAGAGAAGAAGATGGGGAGCGAGAGAAGAAGTTGGGGGGCAAGAGAGAGGAAGACGATGATGCCAGGCCGCCACTGCCGCCAACTCTTTGGGCAGGGCCCGCCCCCAGCGAGAGGCCACAGGCCCCGCCGCCGACGAAGCCGGGCCCCGCCGAGGACTTCGGGTGGGGCCAGCATGGAGCAGATGCCGGCCCACCGCCGCCGCCGCCGACTCTTAGGGTGGGGCCCTCCCCAGCGAGATGCGGGGCGGGTGAGGCCCGCCACTGATGACGAAGCCGGGCCCTGCCGAGGACTTTGGGCAGGGCCTACATGCAACCGATGTCGGGCCGCTGCCGCCAGCGACTCTTCGGGTGGGGCCCGTCCCCAGCGAGAGGTCGCAGGCCGACGCCGGCTCCAATGAGGACTTCGGATGGGGCCCGCCCCAGCGAGAGGCCGGGCGGGCGGGCCCCGCCGCCGAGGTAAGATGCACAGGCCACTCGGCCCGGGATAGGGGAGACGTCGCTTCGGCCTGGGATAGAGTCGACGCCCCGGAGATAGGACGTGCTGGGAGGGCCGGGAGCTACTGCGCACATGCGCAGCCTCCACTGCGCACACGCGCAGCTGCCGGCACTGTTTTCGGCGCAGGGCTGTAGCTCCACCCTCAGCAGCTCCTGTTGCGCAGCGCCGAGGTGGAAATGGGCCTACAGCTATCAGAGAATCGTGAGGTAAGTATTCGGCGCAATTTTTCTTCTCTAAATTAGGCGGGCCTCTCCGATGTGCGCCATTCTAGTGGGCGTCCGAAACTTGAGCCCCTGGAGTGGGACTTTAACCCACAACCTTCTGACTCAGAGGCTAGAGTGCTACCAACTGAGCCACAGCTGACATTATACTGATGTTTTGTTCTGAGTGGTAGCAAACGTGAATTTTCTATCAGTGCCCATTCCTCACATCAACCTAAACAATCAGCATTATCAAATTATTTACCATTGGAAGGAGGCATGTTCCTTCCACACACATGATTTTCTAGGAGGGATCACTGGGCAGCAATGAGAAGTGGGAACCCTACCGAACAGCTTCAACAGTTGGCAGAAGAAATTAGATAATGCAAGGTCTCATGGTATTTACTTCCAGCCTGCTCATGGAGGGGGGCGAGGGCGTGATTTTAAACCTACTTGCTCAACAGAAATCTGGCAGGTGGGCAGTTAAAATCACCTTGGCTCTTACCTGTCCGGAAGCTGCCATGATCACAACATCTGCAATTTTAAGCTGCTCTCCTGACATGCACTCGGAGCCAACATGATCTTTCTTTATATATGCATGTTGCAGCCCTATGACATCATTAAGACCCAACTGTAATTTTAACTCAGGCTTGAGCAGGGAATCCACCTGAAGTTAAAATCGGGGCCGATGGCTGGTTGACTGAAGATACCCCTTATGAAGATCATCTATTGGACTCATTTTACGCACCCTTCTAGAAATCTTTGTTTCTTAATATAGATTAATTTCAATCATTGCTTATTGTTGATCAATACATCTATACTGAAGTTAATGCACTGGCACTCACTGACATATTTCTGCAATTATAATCTTGATCTTCTATGTTTCCACTGTATATAATTATATAATGCTCTGGAGACAACTGTATATATAATTCAACCTCATAACAACAGTGGTTAGGTTCTGTGCTGCCTACAGTGGGGTGCAGAATATGTTTTTTTTTTAAATGTATATGCTGTCATTATACCAGTATCAAAGCACTAGATGGTACATGGTTACATAGGTGAATTGTAGTGCAATAACTTTAGGCTTGCTATAGGTGTAACTTGTGACAGCTGATTTCACAACATAGGTATATTAAAATGATACAGCTGCAGCATAGTAGACTAAGTGTGACACACTTTCCTCTCAACAATAAGACTACAGGTTTACATCCAGAATAAAAGACACCCATATTCCCAGCCCACCTGCTTTGGTCAGGTGAGTTTGTTAATTTTCAACCAAAAATGAGTACAGCATAGAAACAAGACATTCCATCTTGGACAAACAATGGGGAGAACAGATGGAAAGAAATGACAATGTAAATCTTACTAACTATTCCAGAAATAAAATAAATAATTATGATAAACGTGAAGTGGATGATTGTGATAAACATAGTCTTTGTGAGTGAATCCAACCATTTTTCCAGATGGAGGTGCCGTCTTTCACTTAAGACATACCAAGTCTGCTCTCTCAGGTGGACGTAAAAGATCCCATGGCACTATTTCGAAGAAGAGCAGGGGAGTATCCCTGGTAACCTGACCAATGTTTATCCCTCAATTGACATCACAAAAACAGTTTATCTGGTCATTATCACATTGCTGTTTGTGAGAGCTTGTTGTGTGCAAATTGGCTGCCACGTTTGCTATATTACAACAATGACTTCACTTCAAAAGTACTTCAGTGGCTGTAGCGCACTTTGGGATGGCCTGTGGTCATGAAAAGCACTATATAAATGCAAGTCTTTCTTTCTAGCTTGGAAAGGTTGTGTCATAGTGACAAACATCTTGAAAGGGAGATACAAACATGAAAAAAACTTAAAACATACATTTTATAAAAGCAAACGTACAAATCTGATTTTTTAATTTATTATGCATTTGACTTTTTCGTATGGGAACTAATGCAAATACTTTCTGTAGGTATGTCACAACTGTACACTGTCACTATCTTTAAGTGATGCAAGGCCTCACTTTTTCTCAAGCACGCAAACTTTTTTTTAAATGACAGATTAGGAGAATGAAAATATTAAGTCAATTCCATAAAACGTGCATTTGTCTAAATGCCGTACCGTGTGATAGAAAATACCAGCGATAGCTGAGTGTTACTTTCCCTTTGAAGAACTGACACTTCAGACCAGTTATCAGTTCTGTCAGTGAATGAATTGCCACGTCAAACTACCCACGCATATAAAATTGATGTATTAGTCCGTCTTTATTCCAAGGGAATGCATAATTCATAAGAAGTGTTTACTGCAGTAACATATGACAGTGTTTGATGGCAGAAGGATTATAAAAATCATAGTAGATAAGCACACTTTAAAATAAATGATTATACGATCAAAAATGGAAAATCATAAAAGAGACGATTGCTATTTACCTTGCAGCCGGTTGCTTGCTGGTGGTGGACGCTATTTAATTGCTGCTGGCCGCTTGAGCCGGTTCTTGTCCTTTTGCTGAGGTTGCTCTCGGTGTTACACTGTGTCCACTGTCCGAGGAAGTGCCACGTCAAGAAGCCGCCGCCGGCACTCGCACGCCCACTGCACGGCACGCGCGGCCTGCGCACGCGCGGCTTCAGGGCACTGGGAGGCACACGTCAGCGCTGAAGGACAATAGGAAACCGAGGAGACAGGGGAGCAGAAGGAGAAACATGAGGAAACCATGGGAACGGGGGCAGGGAGGGAGAGAGGAGAGACTCCCAACACGGGAAACCATGGAACGGGAGGGGGCAAACAGTAAGAAACCACGGCAACCAGAGGCGGGAGACAGACAGAGAATGGGGACACATACAAACTCTCATAAAGTCGATAACATCGTCATCCTCACTCAAATAGCATAAAGAAGGAGAATGGGGAAACCATGGAAACCCAGGAGTTGGGAGAAAGAAACTATGGAGATTGAGGAAGGTAGACAATGGGAAGTCAGAAGAGATAGAGGCAATGGGGAAGCAGGAAAAAGGGGGGGGGCAGAAATTGGTCCCCATAGCATCCGTTGTTTGGGTTCAAAATTCACATTGGGGGGCACCAATTTCCAGGAGCAACACTGTGTGCCCGATCACCCCCGGAAATGCCCGAGATGCCTGCCTAAAACAGTGGTCAGACCACTGATCAGCATATTCAAGGGGCCAACGTCTGTTTTAGGACCCCTCTATCAGATCTGGAATAAAATGGATGGGCGGAACATGCAATTTTTCCAGGCTTGGGTTATCAACTTTGGTTGTATGTATTCTTGGAGACTTCATCATGTGATATCTGATGTGTTACACTTGATTATATGACATTTAAAAACCCACATGCACCTCTGGAATTTGCAATCTTTGTTCATTTGGTCTAACCAAATACTCTCAATGGAGAAGAGTGCAACTGAACTGCAGTTCTAACCATGTGCCAGTCACAGGCTGCTTAGACAGAAGATGCCTAAGGACGTGCACATCACCGCGCCATGATAGGAGTCGACGACCGCTGGACGGACCACCACCTAATCCGTTCCGTCATCAACTTTAATATAGCCCAAAAAACGATGATGGCAACAGAAGCAATGCCGCAGAAAAATCAACGCCAGGGCACTCAAAGACCCAGCTACAAGACCCCTATCCAGCCAACGCCTCACTGCCAACCTGGCAACCCTCGATGACCCCGAGACGCAGAGTGCCCGCAGCGCTTGGTCGGCCCTCCAGGCCACCATAACCAGTCCTGCGAAGTGACTCCATCCCGCAGCATGCTACCCGCCACCAGCAGAAAGAGCGTGCGGCAAACCTGTCCCACCCTCCGTTACCCTCAACCACTATCTGTCCCACCTGTGACAGGAACTGTGGCTCTTGTATTGGGCTGTTCAGCCACCTAAGTGTCATGTATCCTACATGGCTACCGTTGGTACTATCACAAGGTGTGCCACCACAGTGCACAGCAGTGGAGACATGTAGGTTACCTGTACAGGTGTGTCTGGCCTATTATAAAACGCAGGCCACCAGGTGTGATCCTCACTCTGGAGTTAACTAATAAAGGACTACGGTCACTACAGTTCAAGTACAAGACATTGCCTCGTGGAGTCATTACTAGAGCATCTCAGGAAATAACAATTGGCGACGAGATTATAAACTTTCACATGGAAATGGCTACCCTTGGTATGTTGCAGCAGTTCATCGATGGTGATGATTGGGACGTCTTTGTGGAGAGACTGGAACATTTCTTCACAGTAAACGACCTGGCAGGAGACGACCCGGCCACACTGGTTGATAACCTCCGAGCTATCTTGCTAACCAGTTGTGGGCCCACTGTCTATGGACTCGTCAGGGATTTGCTGGCACCAGCGAAGACAATGACCAAGTCATACAAGGAGCTCGTAATCCTGATCCATGAGCCATTCTCACAGTCAGACACAGGTTCTACACACACCGACGGCCCGAAGGCCAGGAAGTCGCGAAGTACACTGCAGACCTCAGGAGGCTGGTGGCACCGTGCGAGTTCGGCACCCACCTCAACGAAGCGCTGCGGGACATTTTTGTCTTTGGAATTGGCCATGAGGGCCTTCTTCACAAGCTACTGTCGGCGGATACCACAGTCGGACTGCAGAAGGCCATCTATGTGAGCCAGTCATTCATGACTGCAACCTGAGGCTCTAGGCAGATGACTCACCCCCAGGACAAACCCGGCAGAGTGCACAGAGTGGCGCCGTTTTGAGGCTGGACTGTAGTGCGCGAACCCTCTCAGGGAAGAGAGAACAGGCCCCCGAGTCTCTTAACTCAGAGTCTGCCGAGGGAAGCTTATCAAGTAGCACCATGCTGGCGTTGTGGAGGGAATCACAGGGCTCACCAGTGCCGCTTTAAAGACTATGTATGCAAAGGCTGCAGCACAAAGAGTCACCTCCAGCGAATGTGTAAGAGAAATATGACTCACTGCGTCGATGAAGAGTCTTCAGATGGTCATGAATCCAGCATGGATTATGAATCGATAGGCAGAGAGGCAGCCCAGTCCCACGGGGAGGTACATAGCATGTTTACCTACACCACCGAGTGTTCCCCGCTGAAGATGGAAATCGAGATAGAGGGCGAGGCAGTGGCCAACGGGGTGAGCCAGTCAGTGATGAATCAAGGAGCCTTTCAGAGGCTATGGGACAATCAAGCTGAATGACCCGAGATGGTCCTGGTTCAGGCAAAGCTACGCACCTACACAGATGAAATCATCCCAGTCGTTGGTAGTGCAAATATAAAGGTACTCCATGATGGCGCGGTGCACAAGTTACCTCTGTGGATTGTTGCAGGTGATAGACCAATGTTGCTCAACAGAAGGTGGATGGAGAAGATCCATTGGAAATGGGAAGACTTCATCCCGCCAGCGATCGAAGCCCTCTGCGCTCAGAGGCAAAGCAAGCCCTCAACTGAAGGTGGACCCAACACCAGAGAGCAGAACAGCATGGCACCCGAGACATAAACCGCTCAGCACGACTGCGTGGAGATGATCCAGCTGAGGCGACCCGAATGCACCTTCCAGGCTCCAGTGGCAGGACTCCGGAGGAAGAAAATCGGATCCAAAGGCGACTTCCCAGCTTCGGAGGCAGAACCGGGGGAGAAGAGGATCACCGCAGTCGACATCGTGTTTGGAGGAAAGATGGCGCCCAAACCACGAGGTGAGGCGCTGAAGACAAAGATGGCAGCGGCCAGACCACGAGGTGCAGCGCTGATGGAGCAACACGTGGCACCAAACGGAGAAGCAGATTGGGGTAAAGAAAGCCGGCCAGAGGCCGGCAACCCACCACAATTAAAGGGACAGTTACACACACTTAAGCAATGTAATAGTAATTGTAAGTCAGAGGAAAAAAGTGTAATTGATCATGTAAAATGTGCAACTGATAATCTGAATTGAATATACAATTTGACATGGTCCCACACAAGAGATTGGTGTGCAAAATCAAAGCACATGGTATCAGGGGTAATATACTGACATGGATAGAGAACTAGTTGGCAGACAGGAAGCAGAGAGTCGGGATAAATGGGTCCTTTTCAGAATGGCAGGCAGTGACTAGTGGGGTGCCGCAGGGCTCAGTGCTGGGACCCCAGCTATTTACAATATACATCAATGATTTGGATGAAGGAATTGAGTGTAATATCTCCAAGTTTGCAGATGATACTAAACTGGGTGGCGGTGTGAGCTGTGAGGGGGACGCTAGGAGGCTGCAGGGTGACTTGAACAAGTTAGGTGAGTGGGCAAATGCATGGCAGATGCAGTATAACATGGATAAATGTGAGGTTATCCACTTAGGGGGCAAAAACGCTTAGATAGACTATTATCTGAATGGCGGCAGATTAGGAAAAGGGGAGGTGCAACAAGACCTGGGTGTCATGGTTCATCAGTCATTGAAAGTTGGCATGCAGGTACAGCAGGCAGTGAAGAAGGCAAATGGTATGTTGGCCTTCATAGCTAGGGGATTTGAGCAAAGGAGCAGGGAGGTCTTACTGCAGTTGTACAGGGCCTTGGTGAGGCCTCACCTGGAATATTGTGTTCAGTTTTGGTCTCCTAATCTGAGGAAGGACGTTCTTGCTATGGAGGGAGTGCAGCGAAGGTTCACCAGACTGATTCCCGGGATGGCAGGACTGACATATGAGGAGCGACTGGATCAACTGGGCCTTTATACATTGGAGTTTAGAAGGATGAGAGGGGATCTCATAGAAACATATCAAATTCTGATGGGACGGGACAGGTTAGATGCGCGTAGAAAGTTCCCGACGTTGGGGAAGTCTAGAACCAGAGGACACTGTCTTAGGATAAGGGGTAGGCCATTTAGGACTGAGATGAGGAGAAACTTCTTCACTCAGAGAGTTGTTAACCTGTGGAATTCCCTGCTGCAGAGAGTTGTTGATGCCAGTTCATTGGATATATTCAAGAGGGAGTTAGATATGGCCCTTACGGCTAAGGGGATCAAGCGGTATGGAGAGAAAACAGGAAAGGGGTACTGAGGGAATGATCAGCCATGGTCTTATTGAATGGTGGTGCAGGCTCGAAGGGCCGAATGGCTACTCCTGGACCTATTTTCTATGTTTCTATACACAACCAGCGAGGAAAAGTCATGCGATTATGTAAAATGATGATCTGAATTGATGATCTGAACAGTGCACATACAACCAGCGAGAAAAAGTCACGTAATCGCAATCAGACCCACAGAGTGTCCATCATAAGTAATGAAAAGTTGTGCAATGCAGAGTTTCAACTGCACGCAGCCAATGCAGCAGGCGGACGCCCATCAGGAGCACACAGGTTCAGCGAGCTACCCAATGCTGTAGCCTGTGTCCCGGGGACCATGCACTATGGAGTGTGGCCACAAGCAGCCGACACACACAAGCTGCAGAGCAAACGACCTCAGCAGGGCAACAGCACCGGTATCGATACCATGCCCCTGATCGGCTCCACCCAATGGCACCAACTGCCACAAGCCTGAAAGAGCAGACTGTACTAAGGCGTAGTCCCAAGACCCCATCGCCATCAAGGCCATACCCATAGATGCAGGGTCAACTGCCACACCCAAAGGAATCAGGCACCAGCCAGGATCCCAAACCAAACGACGCTCAGGCCAGCGAGTCAGCAGTTCCCTGTGCACTACTAGACGACAACTCCTCAGGGAGCAGCAGCGACCCAGGGCACAAAGAAAGGTCACGGAGATCACAGGCATCTGTGAACCGGCCCGACGCTAGGGACCACGGCAACAGTCCTGAGAACAGGCTACACGAGCCAACTGGGTTCCCACTGCCAGCACTGGGCACTGAGCCGCCACCAGACTGCAGGGACACAAGCCAGCAGTTCCGGAACTAGCTTGTCCTCACGCACTGGTCACTGCATCGATAACGCATCTAATATACTTGTCGCACCACAGAACCACAAAAATAATGCAAAACCCACTTTCCTGAACTTGAATATACATGAATGCTAGGATGCTCCGCCTTAATCAATATGGCGGGGGGGGGGTTGGGGCGGGGGGGAGTGGAGAATGGAGTGGTCAGAGACACACACATACCAACAGCAACCAACAGCATGCTACTGCACCAATCACTCACCCAGGATTGAAATGACCTGCCAAGGGTTAACCAGACAGAGTCCACATAGAGCTAAACCCAGAGCACAGTCAATGCAGAGATGATTTGCACTAAAGGCTCAGGGGAGAGTGATGTTATGAATCCTACATGGCTACTGTTGGTATTATCACAAGGTGTGCCACCAGAGGGCACAGCAGTGGGAGACTTGTAGGTTACCTGTATAGGTGTGCCTGGCCTAGTATAAAAGGCAGGCCACCAGGTGTGATCCTCTGGAGTTAACAAATAAAGGACTAAGGTCACTACAATTCAAGTACAACACATTGCCTTGTTGAGTCATTACTAGAGCATCTAAGGACACAACACTAAGGACTCATTTTAAGAGTGGAAGCAAGTCTTCCTTAATTCCGAGGGACTGCCTATGATGATGATACTAAACCTCCGTAAGACAAAGGTCCTCCACCGACCTGACCGCGCCACACAGCACTGCCCTCTGGTCATCAAATTCCACGGCGCGGCCTTGGACAACGTGGACCACTTTCCACACCTCGGGAGCCTACTATCAGCAAGGGCAGACATCGACGACGAGGTCCAACACCGCCTCTAGTGTGCCAGCGCGGCCTTCGGTCGCCTGACGAAGAGAGTGTTCGAAGATCCGGCCCTCAAATATGGCACCAAGCTTATAGTCTACAGAGCTGTAGTGATACCCGCCTTCCTGTATGGCTCAGAGACGTGGACCATATAAGAACATAAGAAAAAAACAGCCCCTCGAGCCTGCTCCGCCATTCAATAAGATCATGGCTGATCTGATCATGGACTCAGCTCCACTTCCCTGCCCGCTCCCCATAACCCCTTAACCCCTTATCACTCAAGAAACTGTCTATTTCTGTCTTAAATTTATTCAATGACCCAGCTTCCACAGCTCTCCGAGGCAGCAAATTCCACAGATTTACAACCTTCTGAGAGAAGAAATTCCTCCTCATCTCTGTTTTAAATGGGCGGCCCCTTATTCTAAGATCATGCCCTCGAGTTCTAGTCTGCCCCATGAGCGGAAACATCCTCTCTGCATCTACCCTATCAAGCCCCCTCATAACCTTATACATTTCGATAGGATTACCTCTCATTCTTCTGAACTCCAGTGAGTAGAGGCCCAACCTACTCAACCTTTCCTCATAAGTCAACCCCCTCATCCCTGGAATCAACCAAGTGAACCTTCTCTGAACTGCCTCCAAAGCAAGTATATCATTTTGTAAATATGGAAACCAAAACAGTATTCCAGGTGTGGCCTCACGAATACTTTGTATAGCTGTGGCAAGACTTCCCTGCTTTTATACCCCATCCTCTTTGCAATAAAGGCCAAGATACAATTGGCCTTCCTGATCACTTGCTGAACCTGCATACTATCCTTTTGTGTTTCATGCACAAGTACCCCCAGGTCCCACTGTACTGCGGCACTTTGCAATCTTTCTCCATTTAAATAATAATAAGCGGAGGGCGCATCTACTGACCAGCTGCGGACCAAAGACGTATGCATTGATGAAAGACCTGCCCGCACCCGAGACAAGTCCTTCGAAGAGCTCAGCCAGCTGATCAGTGAGCATCTCAAACCGGCGAGTAGCGTACACATGGCCCGGCACCGGTTCTACACACCGGCGTCAGGAGGGACAAAACATCTCGGACTTCGTTGCGGACCTGGGGCGCTTGGCCAGTCTCTGTAAGTTCACAGATGCCTGCAGGGGGAAGATGTTAAGGGATTTCTTCATTGAGGGCATTAGTCATGCCGGGATTTTCAGGAAGCTCATCGAGACCAAAGACTTGACTTTAGAAAGGGCGGCATTGATAGCTCAGACCTTCATGGCAGGGAAAGAGAAAACCAAGCTAATTTACACACGCAGCTCTGGTTCCAATGCAGCGATGGACCAGGGAGTTAACATTGTGAACATGGCTCAGGACCCCACAGGCAGGCAAGGGCATTTTGAAACCGGCCAGGCAGCAACAGACGCCAGGGTGGGCCCGCAACAGGGACAATGGAAAAGCGATCGGCAATTCACGCCATCTCGAGGAACAACGCATCCCTTGATGGGACCATTGACATCCACCATCAGAGCGCTTAGAAACAAACAAAGGGACAATCAGAGAGAATGCCTGGTAACAGTCCTTTTGTTAACAACAACCTTAGCTTATGCTGGAGGTGTGGGGGTAGACATACTGCGAAAGGCTGCAGGTTCCTGTCTGTTGGAATTGCAACATCAGTGGACACTTGGCCAGAATGTGCAGGAAGGCTGTAGTGAGGCTAATCTATGAGACAGAGGAACCAGACGAGGGGTCTGCAATGCCGGATGATGCTTGGGGCAAAGCCATGGATGCTGAAGTTCAGTGAGTTCATATGGCTGATGCCCACAGCTCATATACCAAAACGCCACGCATGATGATGCAAGTTTTATTGAATGGCATCCCAGTGCACATGGAGCTGGACACAGGAGCCAGCCAGTCCCTTATGAACGCCCAACAATTTGAGAGACTATGGCCACACAGAGCTAGCAGACCAAAACTGGAACGCATTGATGCGCAGCTACGGACGTACATCAAAGAGATCATCCCAGTGTTAGGCAGTGCAAACTTGGTGGTAATACATAATGGGTCAGAGAACCGGCTGCCACTCTGGATTGTCCCGGGAAATGGCCCCGCACTTTTGGGGAGGAGCTGGCTAGCCGAGATGAATTGGAAATGGGGGGATGTGCACGCCATTTCATCTGTGGAGCAAAGTTCATGCTCACAGGTCCTACAGAAATTCGGGGCACTGTTTCAACCCAGTGTCGGAACTTTCAAGGGCACCAAAGTAGCGATACGCATCACCCCGGACGCCAGACCAGTGCACCACAAAGTCAGAGCGGTGCCATATGTGATGGGTGAGAAAATTGAAAGTGATTTGGACAGGCTGCTCAGAGAGGGCATAATCTCGGCAGTTGAATTCAGTAACTGGGCAAGCCCCATCGGTCCTGTTCTCAAAGCGGATGGCTCGATCAGGATTTGTGGCCACCATCAACCAAGTGACACTGCAGGACCAATACCCGCTTCCGAGAGCGGAGGGCCTTTTTGCCATGATGGCAGGTGGCAAGCTGTTCACCAAGTTGGACCTCACTTCGGCCTACATGACGAGGAACTGGCTGAGGAATCCAAGCTTCTGACCATCATCACGACGCACAAGGGGCTTTTTATCTACAACAGGTGTCCGTTTGGCATTCGTTCGGCGGCCGCTATCTTTCAGAGGAACATGGAAAACTTGCTTAAATCCATTCCTGGAATGATCTTATTCCAAGATGACATCCTAATAACAGGTCGAGACACCAAGGAACACCTTTAAAACCTGGGGGAGGTGCTACACTGACTGGACCGGGTAGGCTTGCAGTTGAAAAAGCCCAAGTGTGTGTTTTTGGCCCCAGAGGTCGAGTTTTTGGGCAGGAGAGTTGCCGCAGACAGGATCCGGCCCACCGAAGCTAAAACGGAGGCGATCCACCGGGCGACCAGGCCCGGCAACACATCGGAGTTGCGATCATTCCTGGGACTTTTGAACTATTTCGGGAACTTTATGCAGAACTTAAGCACATTGTTGAAGCCGTTACACGTGCTCTTGCATAAAGGTTGTGAATGGTTTTTGGGGGACGGTCAAGAACGGGCTTTCAATAGAGCGCGGAACCTCCTTTATTCTAACAAGCTGTTGACCTTTTACGACCCCTGTAAAAACTGGTTTTAACGTGTTATGCATCATCCTATGGGGTTGGGTGCGTGTTGCAGCAGAGTAATAATGATGGCCGACTCCAACCGGTAGCTTGTGCCTCCAGGTTGTTCTCCCAGGCAGAGCGTGAACGCGGCATGGTCGAAAAGGAAGCACTCGTTTGTGTTTACGGGGTGAAAAAGATGCACCAGTACCTTTTTGATAGGCGGTTCGAGCTAGTAACGGACCACAAGCCGTTAACATCCCTGTTGTCGGACAGAAAGGCAGTCAATGCCAATGCGTCAGCTCGCATACAGCGATGGGCTCTCACGATGGCTGCGTATGACTACACCATACGGCACCGGCCAGGCACCGAGAATTGCGCTGATGGTCATGGCTGTTAAGGCTTTTGACACCGCAGGCTCCCCTATCACAGCCCGCCAGATCAAAATCTGGACCAATAGAGACCCCCTCCTGTCCATGATAAAGAAATGTGTTCTGACTGGGAATTGGGCGCCCGCACACGGGGCGTGCCCCGAGGAGGTCAGACCGTTTCACAGACGGATGGATGAGCTCTCCATCCAAGCCAACTGCCTGCTATGGGGCAGCCAGGTAGTCATGCCCCAGAAAGGAATGGAAGCATTCATCAGGGAACTCCACAGCGAGCACCCTGGCATCGTGCTAATGAAGGCCATTGCCCGGTCGGGTATTGACTCAGACCTGGAACACTGGGTTTGCAGGTGCACGATGTGTGCCCAGCTGGGCAGTGCCCCTAGGGAGGCCCTCCTCAGTCCGTGGCCCTGGCCCATCAGGTCATGGTCACGTGTAAAGGTAGACTACGTTCATGGGAAAAATGTTCCTGATCGTTGTCGATGCATACTCGAAATGGATCGAGTGCATCATATTAAACTCGTGCACGACATCCATCACAGTGGAGAGTCTGCACACGGTTTCCGCGACCCACGACTTGCCGGACATTCTGGTCAGCGACAATGGCCCGTGCTTCACCAGCCATGAATTCCAGGAGTTTATGTCGGGTAATGGCATCAAACACGTCCGGACAGCACCGTTCAAGCCAGCTTCCAATGGCCAGGCAGAACATGCGGTCCAAGTCATAAAACAGGGCATGCTCCGTATCCAAGGACCCTCACTTCAGCACCGCCTATCGCGCCTCCTGCTGGCCTACAGGTTCCGCCCGCATTCGCTCACGGGAGTCCCGCCAGCAGAACTACTCGTGAAACGCTCGCTTAAAACGCGGCTGTCCCTCATTCATCCAGCCCTGGCAGACATTGTTGAGGGCAAGCGCCAGTCCCAAACCGAATGCCATGATCGAAACACAAGGGGGAGGTGTATAGAAATTGATGACCCGGTATTTGTTCTTAATCATGCTTTGGGACCCAAGTGGCTTGAGGGCACCGTAATTGGCAAAGAGGGGAATAGGTTCATAGTGGTCAGACTCAACAATGGGCAGATATGCCGCAAACACTTGGACCAAGTCAAAAAAGAATCAGCATAGACACTGAGGAACCTGAGGAAGAGCATGAGATGTTACCCACACCACTGCCAGTGGATGAGCAACAAGGATATTCACCAACATGCACAGTCCCTGCGGCCAGCCCGGACAGGCCGGAATCACCTCAGGTGACAGAGATGCATGCCAAGGCTCAGCCACCAGAGCCCCAACTGCGGCGCTCCACGAGAGAGCATCAACTACCTGAAAAACTTAACCTTTGAAACAAAAAGACGTGAGGGGGGAGGTGATGTCATGTATGTAACCATCATACAATTGTAACCTTCATGTAACTGTAACCTTCATGGAACCACACTGTACACTGTATATATGTCCTGGAAATGCACACCTTGACCATAGTGGGTGAGCTTGTGGGAGACACTCCTCACCTGGGCACTCAGGTATTTAAAGGGAGGTCCCACGCAGGGTCATCACTTCTTGGTCCTGGGAATAAAGAAAGGTCACGCAGTGACCGTGTCTGCAGTACATGCCTCGTGTGATTCAATATCAAGGTGCAGGGACATTACAGTATCGTCAGCAAACTTGGCTACATTACATTCAGTCCCTTCTTCCAAATCGTTAATTTCGATTGTAAATAGTTGTGGTCCCAGCACTGATCCCTGTGACACCCTACTATGTGCCGGTTGCCAACCAGAGAATGAAACATTTATCCAGACTCTCTGTTTTCTGTCAGTTAGCCAATCCACTATCCATGCTAATATATTACCCCCAACCCCGTGAACTTTTATCTTGTGCAGTAATCTTTTATGTGGCACCTTGTCAAATGCCTTCTGGAAGTCCAAATACACCACATCCACTGGTTCCCCTTTATCCACCCTGTTCGTTACATCCTCAAAGAACTCCAGCAAATTTGTCAAACATGACTTGCCCTTCATAAATCCATGCTGACTCAGCCTGACTGAATTATGCTTTTCCAAATGTCCTGCTACTGCTTCTTTAATAATGGACTCTAACATTTTCCCAACCACAGATGTTAGGCTAACTGGTCTATAGTTTCCTGCTTTTTGTCTGCCTCCTTTTTTAAATTTGCAGTTTTCCAATCTGCTGGGTCCTCCCCAGAATCCAGGGAATTTTGGTAATTTACAACCAATGCATCCACAATCCCTGCCGTTACTTCTCTTAACACCCGAGGATGCAAGCCATCAGGTCCAGGGAATTTATCTGCCTGTAGTCCCATTAGCTTACTGAGTACCACCTCCTTAGTGACTATGATTGTGTTAAGTCCCTCCCCCCCCTATAGCCCCTTAACTATCCATTGTTGGAATATTATTAATATCCTCTACCGTAAAGATGATACAAAATATTTGTTCAGAGTTTCTGCCATCTCCATGTTTCCTATTAGTAGTTCCCCGGTCTCATCCTCTAAGGGACCAAATTTACTTTAGCCACTCGTTTCCTTTTTATATACCTATCGAAACTCTTGCTATCTGTTTTTATATTTTGTGCTAGTTTACTTTCATAGTCTATCTTCCCCAGAGGTCACAGCAGAGCAAATAGGGAGCGGCGAGGCCCATAAAAGGGGCCCAGAAGACGGGAGAAGCCGCGGAGGTCGCAGTGGAACAGTTCGGGAGCAGCGAGACCTATAAAAGGGGCCCAGAAGGTGGGAGAAGCCACCTGGTGCAGGGGCAGAAGGTAAACAAAGAAGCAAAAAGAAATTGAAGTGTGATGTCACAGCCAAGCGGGTAAGTGATTGGCTGGTGGATTGGTGAGTATTTCATTTTCTTCTTTTTCTTTTTCTTTTCTTATCAGTAAGAAACCTTTGGCGTTGTTACCAATTAGGTTAATTTAAGGGTTAAATCATGACAGGAGAGCCCAGACCTCCTCCTGTGCTATGTGGGAAGACAGGGACGCTTCCAGTGTTCCTGACAACCATGTGTGCAGGAAGTGTAACCAGCTGCAGCTCCTGACAGACTGCATTGTGGCACTGGAGCTGCAGATGGATTCACTGTGGAGCATCCGCGATGCTGAGGATGTTGTGAATAGCACGTTTAGTGAGTTGATCACACCGCAGGTAAAGGTTACACAGCCAGATAGGGAATGGGTGACCTTCAGGCAGAGCAGTGGAAGGAAGGTAATGCAGGGGACCCCTGCGGTCATCTCCTTCCAAAACAGATACACCACCTTGGGTACGGTTGGGGGAGCTGACTCATCAGGGGAAGGCAGCAGCAGCCAAGTCAATAGCAGCAGGGGTGGCTCTGCTGCACAGGAGGGCAGAAAAAAGAGTGGGAGAACTATAGTGATAGGGGATTCTGTTATAAGGGGAATAGGTCGCAAACGAGATGTCAGGGTGGTATGTTGCCTCCCTGGTGCAAGGGTCAAGGAGGTCTCGGAGCGGCTGCAGCACATTCTGGAGGTGGAGAGTGAACAGACAGCTGTCTTGGTGCATATAGGTACCAACGATATAGGTACAAAATGGGATGAGGTCCAACAAGCTGAATTTAGGGAGCTAGGAGTTAAATTAAAAAGTAGGACCTCAAAGGTAGTAATCTCAGGATTGCTACCAGTGCCACATGCTAGTCAGAGTAGGAATTGCAGGATAGCTCAGATGAATACGTGGCTTGAGGAATGTAGCAAGGGGGAGGGATTCAAATTCCTGGGACATTGGAACCAGTTCTGGGGGCAGATGGGACCAGTACAAACTGGACGGTCTGCACCTGGGCAGGACTGGAACCGATGTCCTAGGCAGAGTGTTTGCTAATGCTGTTGGGGAGGGTTTAAACTAAAATGACAGGGGGATGGGAATCTATGCAGGGAGGCAGAGGGACGTAAAAAGGGGGGAGAAGCCAAAGGTAGGAAGGAGAAAAGCAAGATTGGAGGGCAGAGAAATCAAGGGCAAATATCAAAAAGAGCCACATTACAGCAAAATTCTAAAAGGACAAAGAGTGTTAAAAAAACAAGCCTGAAGGCTCTGAGTCTCA
Source organism: Pristiophorus japonicus (assembly GCF_044704955.1). Lineage (NCBI taxonomy): Eukaryota > Metazoa > Chordata > Chondrichthyes > Pristiophoridae > Pristiophorus > Pristiophorus japonicus. The sequence continues at coordinate 246,279,592 of NC_091978.1, read as the reverse complement.
ATGCGAGGAGCATTTGTAATAAGGTGGATGAATCAACTGCGCAGATAGCTGCTAACGGATATGATGTAATTGGGATTACGGAGACATGCTCCAAGGTAACCAAGGCTGGGAACTCAACATCCAGGGGTATTCAATATTCAAGAAGGATAGACCAGGAAGGAAAAGGAGGTGGGGTAGCGTTACTGGTTAAAGAGGAGACTAACGCAATAGTAAGGAAGGACATTAGCGTGGATGATGTGGAATCTATATGGGTAGAGCTGCGAAACACAAAAGGCCAGAAAACATTAGTGGGAGTTGTGTATAGACCACCAACCAGTAGTAGGGAGGTTGGGGATGGCATCAAACAGAAAATTAGGGACGCGTGCAATAAGGGTACAGCAGTTATCATGGGTGAATTTAATCTACATATTGATTGGGCTAACCAAACTGGTAGCAATACTGCGGAGGAGGATTTCCTGGAGTGTATAAGGGATGGTTTTCTAGACCAATATGTCGAGGAACCAATTAGAGAGCAGGCCATCCTCGACTGGGTCTTGAGTAACGAGAGAGAATTAATGAGCAATCTGGTCGTGTGCGACCCCTTGGGGAAGAGTGACCATAATATGGTAGAATTCTTCATTGAGATGGAGAGTGACACAGTTAATTCAGAGACGAGGTTCCTGAACTTAAAGAAAGGAAACTTTGATGGTATGAGACGTGAATTGGTTAAGATAGACTGGAGAATGATACTTAAAGGGTTGACGGTGGATTGACAATGGCAAACATTTAAATATCACTTGGATGAACTAAAATAATTGTACAGCCCTGTGTGGCGTAAGAATAAAAAAAGGAAGGTGGCTAAACCGTGGCTAACAAGGGAAATTAGGGAAAGTGTTAAATCCAAGGAAGTGGCATATAAATTGGCCAGAAAAAGCAGCAAACCTGAGGACTGGGAGAAATTGAGAATTCAGCAGAGGAGGACTAAGGGTTTAATTAGGAGGGGGAAAATAGGGTATGAGAGGAAGCTTGCAGGAACATAAAAACTGACTGCAAAAGTTTCCATAGATATGTGTAGAGAGAAAGATTAGTGAAGACTAATGTAGGTCATTTGCAGTCAGAATCAGGTAAATTCATAATGGGGAACAAGGAAACGGCAGTCCAATTGAACAAATACTTTGGTTCTGTCTTCACTAAGGAAGACATGAATAACCTCCCGAAAATACTAGGGGACCGGGGGTTTAGCGAGAAGGGGGAACTGAGGGAAATCCTTATTAGTCAGGAAATGGTGTTAGAGAAATTGAAGGGACTGAAGGCCGATAAATCCCCAGGGCCTGATAGTCTGCATCCCAGAGTACTTAAGGAAGTGGCCCTAGAAATAGTAGATGCATTGGTGGTCATTTTCCAACATTCCATGGACTCTGGTTCAGTTCCTATGGATTGGAGGGTAGCTAAAGAAACCCCACTTTTTAAAAAAGGAGGGAGAGAGAAAACAGGGAATTATAGATCGGTTAGCCTGTCATCGGTGGTGGGGAAAATGCTGGAATCAATTATTAAAGATGTAGTAGCAGCGCATTTGGAAAGCAGTGACAGGATCGGTCCAAGTCAGCATGGATTTATGAAAGGGAAATCATGCTTGATAATTTTTCTAGAGTTTTTTGAGGATGTAAGGAGTAGAGTGGATAAGGAAGAACCAGTGGATGTGGTGTATTTGGACTTTCAAAAGGCTTTTGACGCGGTCCCACACAGGATATTAGTGTGCAAAATTAAGCACATGGTATTTGGGGTAATGTATTGACATAAATAGAGAACTGGTTGGTGGACAGGAAGCAAAGAGTGGGAATAAACGGGTCCTTTTCAGAATGGCAGGCAGTGACTAGTGGGGTGCCGCAGTATTCAGTGCTGGGACCCCAGCTATTTACAATATACATTAATGATTTAGACAAAGGAATTGAATGTAATATCTCCAAGTTTGCAGATGACACTAAGCTGGGTGGCAGTGCGAGCTGTGAGGAGAATGCTGGAGGATGCAGGGGAAGTTGGACAGGTTAGGTGAATGAGCAAATGCATGGCAGATGCAGTATAATGTGGCTAAGTGTGAGGTTATCCACTTTGGTTGCAAAAACAGTAAGGCAGATTATTATCTGAATGGTGACAGATTCGTAAAAGGGAAGCTGCAACGAGACCCGGATGTCATGGTACATCAGTCATTGAAAGTAGGCATGCAGGTACAGCAGATAGTAAAGAAAGCAAATGGCATGCTGGCCTTCATAGCGAGGGGATTTGAGTATAGGAGCATGGAGGTCTTACTGCAGCTGTACATGGCCTTGGTGAGACCACACCTTGAATATTGTGTGCAGTTTTGGTCTCTAAATCTGAGGAAGGACATTCTTGCTATGGAGGGAGTGCAGCGAAGGTTCACCAGACTGATTCCTGGGATGGCAGGACTGACATATGAATATAGACTGGATCGACTAGGCTTATATTCATTGGAATTTAGAAGAATGAGAGGGGATCTCATAGAAACATATAAAATTCTGACGGGATTGGACAGGTTAGATGCAGGAAGAATGTTCCCGATGTTGGGGAAGTCCAGAACCAGGGGTCACAGTCTGAGGATAAGGGGTAAGCCATTTAGGACCGAGATGAGGAGAAACTTCTTCACCCAGAGAGTGGTGAACCTGTGGAATTCTCTACCACAGAAAGTTGTTGAGGCCAGTTCGTTTAATATATTCAAAAAGGGAGTTAGATGTGGCCCTTACGGCTGAAGAGATCAAGGGGTATGGAGAGAAAGCAGGAATGGGGTACTGAAGTTGCATGATCAGCCATGATCATATTGAATGGTCGTGCAGGCTGGAAGGGCCAAATTGCCGACTCCTGCACCAATTTTCTATGTTTCAATGGGCTCAAGTTTCGGCCTGAGTTGCTCCTATTTTTTTGGAGCAACTAGTTTAGAATGGAGCATCTTAGAAATTGCAATTCTCGGCATTTAGTTTGCTCCAGTTCTAGTGAGTTAGAATAGTTTCATTTTAGAACAGTTTTTTTTTCAAAAGGGGGCGTGTCCAGCCACTTGCACCTGTTTGGCAAGTTTAGGCAGCGAAAACTTACTCCAAACTAACTTAGAATGGAGTAAGTGTAGATTTTTGTACGCTCAGAAAAACATTGTGTACACTTTATAAATTAGGCGCAGGGAACGAGAGTTGGGGGGGAAGGGAAGTTTGAGTGAAGTTAGGGAATTTTACAAGCATTTAACACTTCACTTCTACAAATAAAGAGACATCATGAATAATAAATGTTAAATAAATCAAATCAAAAATACATTTAATTTTCCTACCTGTCTGAAGCAGCAGCAGCAGGCACCAAGCTGTTTGCGAGTTCGGCCGTTCAGCCAGAGGCTAGGGCCGACGTGAGGCGAGAGCAATGGCAGTACAGCCGGCGGCAGCAGCAGGCTCTGAGCTGCGAAGAAGAGTTCGGCCGTTCGGTCAGGGGATAGGGGTAGCGTGAGGCGAGAGCGAGGTCAGAACAGCCTGGCAGCAGCAGGCTCTGAATTGTTTACGAGTTCGGCCATTCGGCCAGAAGATAGGGGAGGGGTACAAAGCACCAGGAGGGAGAGCCAGCCAGCCAGCCAGCCAGCCAGCCAGCCAGCAAGTTTAAAAGTTTAAAAGTTTAATTTGTACTTTAAGTATGGGTGCTACATTATCAACACCACGGATTATGCAATGGTTCTCCATCAATTCACTGCATAGGAGAGAATTGATTAGAGCTCACCGCACCACAGTCATAACCCATAGACTGATGGGCAGGCGGCCTTACCCACATCGGCAATATCGAGCCAGGCGTTCGTACCTGGACATGAGCGAGGCTGATTGTGTCAAAAGGCTGTGTTTTCACAGAGAAGTTGTCGTTGAGATCTGTGATATGCTGAGAGCAGATTTACAGCCAGAAACAGAACGGCAACTGGCTTGTGAAGGTTACAGCTGCACTTTCCTTCTATGCCTCGGGATTGTTTCAAGTTACAACTGGAGAGGTGTGCGCCATCTCTCAACGTGTATTACATGCCTGCGTTTACCAGGTCACGGCTGCACTGATGCGTGGAAGAATGACTTCATCAAGTTCCCAATGACCGGCCAAGCAAAGCATGACAGGGCTGTGGGCTTCTCCAGGATTGCTGGCTTCCCAAAAGTACAGGGCTGCATTGATTGTACCCACATCGCCTTGCGAGCACCTGTGGAGGATTCCGAGCAGTACAGGAATAGAAAAGGTTTCCACTCCATTAATGTGCAGCTCGCGTGTAACGACAAGCAGCGCATCATGTCAGTCGATGTGAGATACCCTGGCAGCACCCATGATGCGTTCATCCTATGCGACAGCGTTATATCTGACATGATTGAGCAGCAGCCAGAAGGGCAGTGCTGGCTACTGGTAGACAAAGGGTACAGCCTTGCCACCTGGCTCATGACACCCCTACGCGTAACACGGACAGAAGCTGACCATCAATACAACATGGCACACATTGCGATGCGCAGCATCATAGAGAGGACCATTGGCATCTTGAAACAGCGTTTCCGATGCCTGGACCATTCCGGAGGCCACTTGCAATACTCTCCTCAGATTGTCGGTCAGTTCACTGTTGTGTGCTGCATGCTGCATAACTTAGCCATCATGAGGCAGCAGGAGCTGGTAGTGGAACCAGAAGACCCACATGAGGGGAGAGTGCCTGATGATAGTAATTTGGAAGAGCAGGATGAGGATGATGACGACGATCAGGAAAGCATGCAAGTGCCTGATGCCGGAGCACGAGGTCGGAGGAGGGCGGTCCATCGTGCTCCTTTAACGATTGCTCGATCCCTGCGCCAGCAGCTCATCCGTGAACGCTTCAATTACTGATGCCTGAGGGCTCTGCGACAACTGTTGCGCATGGACATGTTTATTTTTTGGAGTTGTTCCTACGTTGTGTTGTGTTAATGGAACATGATTCAGTTTTAATGAAAAAATATTTTATTGAAAAGTTACATAAGCGTAATATTTGTTGTATCAAACTTTTTTAATATGACTCTTTAAGGTCACTTAAAAACTTTAAGATCAGTTAAAAACTTGCAAAGTTACAAAAGTTACAAAACAATTTCAATGTGAAAAATCTTACACTCTTAAGAGCATTGAAACTTCAAGATCACTTTTTAGATGCAAAATTAAGTAAGTTACAAAATGTGAAAACATTTACACTATAAGATCGCTTAAAAACCCTAAGATCACTTATAAGTTGTAAAGTTACAAAAGTTACAAAACAATTTCAATGTGAAAAATCTTACACTCTTAAGATCACTGAAACTTCAAGCTCACTTTTTAGGTGCAAAATTAAATAAGTTCCAAAGGGCTCAAGTTTCCGGCCGTGCCTAGAATGGCGCAGCTCCGAGATCCACGCTTGTTTTCCGCGCTCAAAAGCGCGTCAGAAACTTACAGAGCAATTCTCCAGCTCTGCGCAGCGTGGAGAGATCTGCGGGGGGCGGGGCCAAAGCGTGGTGCCGATTCTAAGACTGCAGGGGTCGGGGCTACATCCGAGCAGACAACGTCGTGCCGGCAGCCCTGCGCATGCGCGCTGGAACATGTGTGTGTGCACGCGTGCGCAGTGAGACACAAACATTGGCACTTGGCCATTTTTAAAAGTAAATGAGGAAAAGTGCTGATTTGTTTTGTGGAGCTGTGGAAAGGCCTGTGAGTGAACTTTTGGTGATTTTTTTTGTGCTTGAAGGAGTGCTTTTAGCAGCACTGTTGAAGAAATCACCTGCTGAAATCAGTGAGTGCTGCTTTTCACTGCTAAACTCCCAGAATAGGTGCTGCATTGGTGCATGCAAATTAAGGACTATGTGTTTTGAAAAATAAGAGTGCCAATTCAATACAGCAATGGAACAACGTCCATGCATGAGGAAGTGGAGACATTAGTTAACGGCATTGAGCAGAGATGGCAGGAGCTGGATACCAGCAACAGAGGTCGCGTAAAAGTGCCACCCACCGAAATGAAGAAATGCTGGAACCAAGTTGCAGAAGATTACTGTGCAGTGGTGCATACCATGAGATCTGGAAGCCAGTGTAAAATGAAATGGCACGACCTTGGTCAAGTAGTTAGTGTAAGTAATATTTTCATTTTTTAATGGAATCGTAATTGTAAAAGTGACTATCTATATATGTCCCACCCTGCAGAAAGATGCACTCTGTAAAAAGTTATATTTTAATCTTTGCAGAAGAAATTGGCCCACAACAAAAGGAAAAGAACTCGAACAGGAGGCAGCCCGCCAAATCTGCATCCACTGATACCCTTGGAACAGAGGGTAGCTGCTATGGTGAGTCGTACATGGAGAAAAGCAATCAGTACAGCACAAGCTGGGCCAGCACACGAGGAAGAGGGTAAGTCTTGAAAATGCATCGTGGCCCTTCAAATCGACCTGCTGCCTGGCCTGCTATGTGTGAGAGTACTCATGCCACCCATCCTGCCCCCTCCTCTGCTGCTAAAGATTTGACTGTTCTGATATATTTTGCAGAACATGATGATGATGATGCCAATCCTGAAGATCCTGAAGATCCAGAACAAGGACCAGAAGAACCAGATGCGGACGATCCAGACTGGCTGCAGGCGGCGATGACTGAAATGTCTGCAGGGGAGACCTTCCAAATTAATATTTATGAGCCCACATTAGCGGGCATCAGAGTTTCAACCCCTTGGATAGGTTCTGGTTCCGCCTTCGGTGGTTTTGAATCCAACGTTGTGGGTCCCAGTGGTGCTGCTGATATAATGGAGCAGTTTACACACATTGACCCACCATCCCAGCCCACGGCTCTCACTCGTGTGGTGCCGGATGCAAGACCCAGGACCGCACCATCCCAGCTCGTGCCTCCTACTCTAGTGCTGCCGTTTGGAACACCGAGCGTCCCATTGTCCCATCCCGCGGCTCCTAGTGTAGTGGTGCCGCGAGGCAGACCCAGGCAGAGGAGAAGGAGATTGGAGACACGCTTTCCTGAGATGCAGCATGCAGCAGATGTGGCTCAGGTTGTGGCATTGGGTGTGGAGACCAATGAGCTTACCCGATCACTCGTGGGCAGCGTCAGTGCAGTGGGTGAAGAGGTGATGGTACTGACGGGAGAAATAGCAGTAATGACACGGGAAATGAGGGAGGGAATGTCCGAGGGACTGCAATCGACGGCACAGGCCCTCAGGGAGGGCATGCAAGTGATGGCACAGGCCATCAGGGAGGGCCTGGGTGAGGTAGCTGCTGCAATAAGGGCACAAACCCGGCCAATCAAATTACACCCCCATGAAGAAGTGAACATTCACTGTGATGTGGATGAGAGATGGTTGCAGCCTTTCTTTGCTGCTTTTGTTCTTGTTCTTGATGTAACTGTATTAACTTTTTCAAATTGAAATTGTTTTGTAAGTTTTGTAACTTTACAACTTATAAGTGATCTCAGGGATTTTAAGTGATCTTATATTGTAAATGCTCTCACGTAACTTATTTAATTTTGCACCTAAAAAGTGATCTTGAAGTTTCAGTGATCTTAAGAGTGTAAGATTTTTCACATTGAAATTGTTTTGTAACTTTTGTAACTTTACAAGTTTATAAGTGATCTTAAAGTTTTTAAGTGATCTTAAATAGTCATATTAAAAAGTAAAGTTTGATACAACAAATATTGTAATACACTACCGTTAACTTTTCAATAAAATATTTTTTCATTAAAACTGAATCATGTCCCATTAACACAACACAACATAGGAACAACTCCAAAAAATAAAACGTCCATGCGCAACAGGCATCAGTAATTGAAGCGTTCACGGATGAGCTGCTGGCACAGGGCTCAAGCAATCATTATAGGAGCACGATGGACCGCCCTCCTCCGACCTCATGCTCCAGCATCAGACACTTGCATGCTTTCCTGATCATCGTCATCATCCTCATCTGCTCTTCCAAATTACTATCATCAGGTACTGGCCCCTCATGTGGGTCTTCTGGTTCCACTACTGGCTCCTGCTGCCTCATGATGGCTAAGTTATGCAGCATGCAGCACACAACAGCGAAGTGACCGACAATCTGAGGAGAGTATTGCAAGTAACCTCCGGAATGGTCCAGACATCGGAAATGCTGTTTCAAGATGCCAATGGTCCTCTCTATGATGCTGCGCGTCGCAATGTGCACCATGTTGCATTGATGGTCAATTTCCGTCAATGTTACGCGTGGGGCGTCATGAGCCAGATGGCCAGGCCGTACCCTTTGTCTCCAAGTAGCCAGCTCTGCTCTTCTGGCTGCTGCTCAAACATGTCAGATATAATGCTGTCGCATAGGATGAATGGATCATGGGTATCTCGCATCGACTGACATGATGCACTGCTTGTCGTCACACACAAGCTGCACATTAATGGAGTGGAAACCTTTTCTATTCCTGTACTGCTCGGAATCCTCCACAGGTACTTGCAAGGCAATGTGGGTACAATCAATGCAGCCCTGTATCTTTGGGAAGCCAGCAATCCTGGAGAAGCCCACAGCCCTGTCATGCATTGCTTGTGCAGTCATTGGGAACTTGATGAAGTCATTCCTCTGCGCATACAGTGCAGCCATGACCTGCTAAACGCAGGCATGTATTGCACGTTGAGAGATAGCGCACACATCTCTAGTTGTAGCTTGAAACGATCCCGAGTCATAGAAGGCAAGCGCAGCTGTTACCTTCACTTCAACGGACAAGGCAGTCGGCATTCTGCTTCTGGGCTATAAATCTGCTCTCAGCATATCACAGATCTCAACAACAACTTCTTTGTAGAAACACAGCCTTTTGACACAATCAGCATTACTCATGTCCAGATAGGAAAGCCAGGCTCGATATTGCCGACGTGGGTAAGGTCTCCTGCCCATCAGCCTACGGGCTATGACATTCCTGGTGTGGTGAGCTCTAATCAATTCTCTCCTATGCAGTGAATTGATAGAGAACAATTGCATAATCCGTGGTATTGATAATGCAGCACCCATAATTGAATTACAAATGTAACTTTTAAACTTGCTGGCCGGCTGGCTGGCTGGTTCTCCCTCCTGGTGCTTTGTATGCCTCCCCTGTCTCCTGGCCGAACGGCCTGCAGCCTATAAAAATAACTTTGCAGCTCTGGAGGCTGCTGTGCTGCCTGTGTGGTCCAACCGAACAGTGCCTCGCCCCTTTCTCCTGGCCGAATGGCCCAAATCACTTCGCAGCTCTGGAGGCTGCTGTACTGCCTGTGTGTGGCCCGACCAAACCGTGTCCCGCCCCGTCTCCTGGCTGAACGGCCCTATAAAAATAACTTTTTAGCTTGGAGGCTGCTGCTGCTGCTGCTGCTTCAGACAGATAAGAAAATTGAATTTTTTTATTTGCTTTAATTTTCATTTATTATTCAGGATTGCTCTTTATTAATAGAAGTGAGACTGTTGAATGCTTGTAAAATTTAATTACTTCCCTTCCCTGCCCCCGCACCACCCCCCCCCCCCCCCCATCTCTCGTTCCCTACGCCTGATTTGTAACCTATGCCTGATTTGTAAGTGCAGGCAAGGTTTTTCTGAGCGTACAAAAATCTACACTTACTCCATTCTAACTTAGTTTGCTATAAGTTTTTGCTGCCTAAACTTGCAAAACAGGCGTAAGTGGCTGGACATGCCCCCTTTTGTGAAAAAAAATCTGTTTTACAATGAAACTATTCTAACTCACTAGAACTGGAGCAAGCTAAATGCCGAGAATTGCAATTTCTAAGATGCTCCATTCTAAACTAGTTGCTCCAAAAAAATAGGAGCAACCCAGGCCGAAACTTGAGCCCAAAATGTGAAAGCACTTACACAATAAGATCACTTAAAAACCCTAAGATCACTTATAAGTTGTAAAGTTACGAAACTTACAAAACAATTTCAATTTGAAAAAAGTTACTATAGTTACATCAAGAACAAGAACAAAAGTAGCAAAGAAAGGCTGTAACCATCTCGCTTCCATATCTCGATGAATGTTCACTTCTTCATGGGGGTGTCATTTGATTGGCCGGGCTGTGTGCCCTTATTGCAGCAGCTACCTCCATGAGGGCCTGTGCCGTCACTTGCATGCCCTCCCTGACGGCCTGTGCCGTCACTTGCATGCCCTCCCTGACGGCCTGTGCCGTCACGTGCACTCCTTCCGACATTCCATCCCTCATTTCCCGTGTCATTACTGCTATTTCTCCCACCTGTGCACACACAGAGGCTGAACTCCAGGACATGGTCGACGTATTTACCGAGGCATATGAAAGCATCGGTCTTACACTAAACATTAGTAAGACAAAGGTCCTCCACCAGCCTGTCGTCGCCGCACAGCACTGCCCCCCCAGACATCAAGATCCACGGCGTGGCCCTGGACAACGTGGACCACTTCCCCTATCTCGGGAGCCTCCTATCAACAAGAGCAGGCATTGACAATGAGATCCAACACCGTTCCAGTGTGCCAGTGCAGCCTTTGGCCGCCTGAGGAAAAGAGTGTTTGAAGACCAGTCCCTCAAAACTGTCACCAAGCTCATGGTCTACAGGGCCGTAGTAATACCCGCCCTCCTGTATGGCTCAGAGATGTGGACCATGTACAGTAGACACCTCAAATCGCTGGAGAAATACCACCAGCGATGTCTCCACAAGATCCTGCAAATCACCTGGGAGGACAGACGCACAAACGTTAGCGTCCTCGTCCAGGCCAACATCCCCAGCATTGAAGCACTGACCACACTTGATCAGCTCCGCTGCGCAGACTACGTAGTTCACATGCAAGACACGAGACTCCCAAAGCAAGCGCTCTACTCGGAACTCGTTCACGGCAAACGAGCCAAAAGCAGGCAGAGGAAACGTTACAAGGACACCCTTAAAGCCTCCCTGATAAAGTGCGACATCCCCACTGACACCTGGGAGTCCCTGGCCATAGACCACCCTAAGTGGAGGAAGTGCATTCGGGAGGGCGCTGAGCTCCTCGAGTCGCCGAGAGCATTCAGAAATCAAGTGCAGGCAGAGGAAGGACTGTGCGGCAAACCAGGCTCCCTGCCCACCCTTTCCCTCAACAGCTGTATGTCCCATATGTAACAGAGACTGTGGCTCTCGTATTGGACTGTACAGCCACCTAAGAACTCATGCTAAGAATGGAAGCAAGTCTTCCTCGATTCCGAGGGACTGCCTATAATGATGACCGTTACCTCTTCACCCACTGCACTGACGCTGCCCATGAGTGATCAGGTAAGGTCATTGCTCTCCACACCCAATACCACAACCTGAGCCACATCTGTTGCACGCTACATCTCAGGAGAGCGTGTTTCCAATCTCCTTCTCCTCTGCCTGGGTCTGCCTTGCGGCACCACGACACTGGGAGCCGCGGGCTGGGACAGTGGGACCCTGGGTGTTCCAAATGGCAGCACTCAAGTGGGAGCCACGGGCTGGGATGGTGGGGCCCTGGGTCTTGCATCCGGCATCACTCCACTGGGAGCCGCGGGCTGGGACGGTGGTGCAGTGGATGTAAACTGCTGCATTACACCAGCAGCACCACTGGGACTCGCAACGTTGGAATCTATGAAACCCGTGGAAGGTGGAACCAGAACCTATGCAAGGGTTTGAAACACTGATGTCCGTTAATGTGGTCTCATAAATATTAAGTTCTAAGGTCTCCCCTGAAGATTTCTGTCCACGCCTGCAGCCACGCTTGGTCTGGATTGTCTGCATCTGGTTCTTCTGGTTCTTCTTCTGGATCTTCAGGATCTTCAGGATTGGCATCATCTTCTGCAAAATATAACAGAAATCAAACGTTTAGCAGCACAGGAGGGGACAGGATGGGTGGCATGAGTAGGCTCACACATAGCAGGCCAGGCAGCAGGTTGATTTGAAGGGCCACGATGTATTTTTAGGACTTACCCTCTCCCTCGCGTATGGGCCCAGCTTGTGCTGTAGTGATTGCTTTTCCCCATGTACGACTCATCAAAGCAGCCACCCTCTGTTCCAAGGGTGTCAGTGGATGCAGATTTGGCATGCCTCCTCCTGTTCGAATTCTTTCTCTTTTGTTGTGGGCCAATTTCTTCTGCAAAGATTAAAATATTACTTTTTACAGAGTGCATCTTTCTGCAGGGTGGGACATGTACAGATGGTCACATTTACAATTAAGATTCCATTGAAAAATGAAAATATTACTTACACTAACTACTTGACCAAGGTCATGCCATTTCTTTTTACACTGGCTTCCAGATCTCCTGGTATGCACCACTGCGCAGTAATCTTCTGCAACTAGGTACCGGTGTTTCTTAATTTCTTTGGGTGGCACTTTTGTGCGACCTCTGTTGCTGATATCCAGCTCCTGCCATCTCTGCTCAATGCCGTTAACTAATGTCTCCACTTCCTCATGCAAGAAATTCTTTGTTCTTGGTCGACGTTGTTTCATTGCTGTATTAAATTGACACTCTGATTTTTCAAAACACACAGTCCTTGTTTTGCATGCACCTAAGCAGCACTTGTTCTGGAAGTTTAGCAGCAACAAACAGCACTCACCGATTTCAGCAGGTGATTTCTTCAACAGTGCAGCTAAAAGCACTCCTTCAGGCACAAAAAAATCACCAAAAATCACTCACAAACCTTTCCACAACTGCACAAAAACAAACAGCACTGTATTTCATCGAACTTTAAAAATGGCCGAGTGCCAATGTTTGTGCCCCACTGCGCATGCGCGCACGCTCCAGCTTGCATGCGCAGGGCTGCCGGCACTAAATATGCTGCTGTGAGCTAGTCCCACCCCCCTTCCGGCAGTTCATCAGCGCCACGCTTTGGCCCCGCCCCCCGCAGCTGCTGCTGCACCGCGCCAACCTGGAACGGGCCTGAAAAACATCGCAGAATACGGATGTAGGCATTAGGCGCACTTTTTGTTCGACGAAATAGGCATGCCTCTTGGAGGTGCACCATTCTAAGGGAAGGCTGAAACTTGAGCCCAATGTTTCTATGTTTCTTAATAATTTTTCTAGTCGTTCTTTGCTGGCTTTTAAAAGCTTCTCAGTCTTCTGTCCTCCCAGTAGTTTTGGCCACTTTGTATGCCCTTGTTTTTAAATGAATACCGTCCCTTATTTCTTTAGTTAGCCACAGATGGCTATCTTTTCTCTTACACCCTTTCCTCCTCACTGGAATATATTTTTCTTGAGAGTTGTGAAATATCTCCTTAAATGTACACCACTGTTCATGAACCGTCCTACACTTTAATCTATTTCCCCAGTAGACACCTCAAATCGCTGCAGAAATACCACCAATGATGTCTCCGCAAGATCCTGATAATCCCCAGGGAGGGTAGACGCACCGACGTCAATGTTCTCGATCAGGCCTACATCCCCAGCATCGAAGCACTGATCACAGTCGACGAGGTCCGTTGGGCAGGCTGCATTGTCCGCATGCCCGACACAAGACTCCCAAATCAAGCGCTCTACTCGGAACTCCTACACGGCGGGTGTTCCCCAAATGGGCAGAGGAAACGTTTCATGACACCCTCAAAGCCTCATAGAAACATAGAAACATAGAAAATAGGTGCAGGAGCAGGCCATTCAGCCCTTCTAGCCTGCACCGCCATTCAATGAGTTCATGGCTGAACATGAAACTTCAGTACCCCCTTCCTGCTTTTTCGCCATAACCCTTGATCCCCCGAGTAGTAAGGACTTCATCTAACTCCCTTTTGAATATATTTAGTGAATTGGCCTCAACTACTTTCTGTGGTAGAGAATTCCACAGGTTCACCACTCTCTGGGTGAAGAAGTTTCTCCTCATCTCGGTCCTAAATGGCTTACCCCTTATCCTCAGACTGTGACCCCTGGTTCTGGACTTCCCCAACATTGGGAACATTCTTTCTGCATCTAACCTGTCTAAACCCGTCAGAATTTTAAACGTTTCTATGAGGTCCCCTCTCATTCTTCTGAACTCCAGTGAATACAATCCCAATTGATCCAATCTTTCTTGATAGGTCAGTCCCGCCATCCCGGGAATCAGTCTGGTGAACCTTCGCTGCACTCCCTCAATAGCAAGAATGTCCTTCCTCAAGTTAGGAGACCAAAACTGTACACAATACTCCAGGTGTGGCCTCACCAAGGCCCTGTACAACTGTAGCAACACCTCCCTGCCCCTGTATTCAAATCCCCTCGCTATGAAGGCCAACATGCCATTTGCTTTCTTAACCGCCTGCTGTACCTGCATGCCAACCTTCAATGACTGATGTACCATGACACCCAGGTCTCGTTGCACCTTCCCTTTTCCTAATCTTCCTTGATAAATTGCAACATCCGCACCGACTCTTGGGAATCCCTGGCCCAAGACCATCCAAAGTGGAGGAAGAACATCCGGGAAGGTGCTGAGCACTTTGTGTCTCGTCGCCGAGAGCATGCAGAAAACAAGCGTAGGCAGCGGAAGGAGCGTGCGGCAAACCAGACTCCCCACTGTAGGTTGTTTTCTCGGGCGTACCAAAAACGCATCTCCTACGATAGAGATTATGTGGACAGATCGGACTCAGACACACGTTTTTCGGGTTCAACCATAGTGTGTTTAATAAGATTAACAACACCACTCATAAACAGTACAACCCTGACTAATTCAATAAGCCCTGCCGTGCTAAGTTACCACAGCTTAATAAAATAACCCTCCCCTGAAATAAACTAACACAGGACCCCTCCCTGGGTTTGGTTGGAACTTACAATCACCCCCTCACACAACTAAGTGGTCTTGCAGATGTGTAGGCGTAGGCAATATGCTCACACTGATTGCCCATTGTCTTGCTTGCAGCTTCTTTCTGGTCTCGCTTCTGGTTCCGTACCGCCAACGCAGTATCCAAGTTCCAGTTTGAGTCGGGATCCGTTGATGAGGATTGAAGACTAGCGCTCAGCTTCTGGCGGTGTTTCGTTGAATGAAGAGAGCTTCGAACTTGAGCTTGAACTTGAGCTTGCCAGAGCTTCTGCTTGAACTTTTTCCTGAGCTTTTTTTTCCTGAACTGGAGCTTGTTGCAAAACGGTGCCTCTTATCCTCAAAACCCATCACCTTTCCTCCCGCCAATACTGACCGATAGATTGACTCAGGTGATCTGTCTGGACGCAATGCCCCCCGTCCCCTGCCCCCACCCCTGTGGCCTGGAGCGGCTTAAGGCCTTTGAAATCTCTGTGAAAAATTATATTTTGTTTTCCCGCTCCCAGGCCTTGCATCTGGAGAGACAGTAGGTGCTGATTACTGGATCTCTGTCATTTTCTGAGTTGATGGCCCCCATTCTCAAACTGATCTCAAACTGATCTTGCTTAACTGGCTCATATCCTGGAAGGCAATGGCCCAGCCATTTCCTGCCTTGCACCAGTTTCGGTTGGGATTGAGTCGTGACTGTGCTTTAATAAGTATCTCTGAGTTACCTCTCGGGGTACTATTCCCAGTAATCACTTTAGATGGTGATGACATCAATCGGCCTGGGTTCCCTTCCACCCAGCCTATCAGTGTGAAATGATCCTTTGCATATGAATGCACTTTCCTATTCCCTAAGCCACTCCCACAAGCTTGCCAAACAGTACAGTTCTTTCTTGGGGTTTTGGATTTAAGGATTTAAAGTATTGTTCATAAAAATGGCCAGAAAGCTGGAGCTACACCATCCACCCTTTCTTTCAACGACTGTCTGTCCCATCTGTGACAGAGACTGTAATTCTCATATTGGACTGCACAGTCACCTGAGAATTCACTTTTAGAGTGGAAGCAGGTCTTCCTCGATTTCGTGGAACAGTCTATGAGACAGGAGATCAGGAGAGTTTCTCCTGCAATGATTGCAGTATGGGGAATTTCCTTGTGACTGGTCCCGCAGGATATTTTCTCGACACATTTACTTACTCCAGAAACATTCTATGTATTGCAGAGGGGGAAATTAGTTGTTTGCTTTCAGCAAGTATGATTTTTCCCCTCCGCTTTCAAGACTTTTTTATTGTTCTGATCAGTGTACAACTGAAGACATTAGTTTGCATTACTACAAAGACAAAGAAAGATATATCCATTTTATATCTGTTACTTCCTTCAACAATATGCACATGGCTTAAAAAAAACTTGATATTTTTCTACAAGTGAAGGCAGAGGACAGATAAGTATTTACACTCTGGCAATATGCAGTGCATAGCAATGCTTTTTTTCCCTACCTTCCAGGCACTCTTGCAGATTATATTCAGGTAAGAATTCCAAGTTTTAACCAACAACTTGTATTTATATAACGCCTTTAACGTAATAAAACATTCCAAGGTGCGTATTACAAGACAAAAAAATTGACACCAAACTACATGAGGAGAAATTAGGACAGGTGATCAAAAGCTTGGTCAAAGAGGTAGGTTTTAAAGAGGCTCTTAAAGGAGGAAAGAGAGATGGAGAGGTTTAGGCATGGAATTCCAGAGCTTAGGGCCTAGGCAACAGAAGACACGCCCAGCAATGGTTGAGCGATTATAATCAGGGTGCTCAAGAGGGCAGAATTAGTGGAGTGCAGAAATCTTAGGGTGTTGTGGAGCTGGAGGAGATTACAGAGATAGGGAGGGGCAAGGCCATAGAGGGATTTGGAAACAAGGATGAGAATTTTGAGATCTAGCAGTTGCTTAACCGGGAGCCAATGTAGGTCAGTGAGCACAGGGGTGATGGGTGAACGGGGCGTGGTGCGAGTTAGGACGCGGGCAGCCGAGGTTTGGATGACTTCAAGTTACATAGCGTAGAATGTGGGAGGCCAGCCAAGAGTGCACTGGAATAGTCAAGCCAAGAAGTAACAAAGGCATAGTTGAGGATCTCAGCAGCAGATGACCTGAGGCATGGGCGGAGACAGGCGATGTTACAGAGGTGGAAATAGGAGGTCTTAGTTATGCTGCGGATATGTGATTGGAAGCTAATTTCAGGGTCAAATATGACACCAAGGTTGCGAACAGTCTGGTTCAGCCTCAGACAGAAGTTAGGGAGAGGCAAAGAGTCAGTGGATAGGGAACTGAGTTTGTGGCGGGGACCGAAAACAATAGCTTCGAACTTCCCAATATTTAATTGGAGAACATTTCTGCTCGTCCAGAACATGATGTCTGACAATTTAGAGGCAGTGGAAGGATCGAGAGAAGTAGTGGTGAGGTAGTGCTGGATGTCATCAGCATTCATGTGGAAACTGATGCTGTGTTTTCAGATGATGTCACCAAGGCAGCACATAGATGAGAAAGAGGAGGGGGCCAATAATAGATCCTTAGGGACACCAAAGGTAGCAATGCGGGAGAGGGAAGAGAAGCCGTTGCAGGTGATTCGCTGGCTAGGATTAGATCGATAAGAATGGAACCAGGCTAGTGCAGTACCACCCAGCTGGACGACAGTGGAGAGGCATTGGAGAAGGATGGAATGGTCAACCGTGTCAAAGGCTGCAGACAAGTCAAAAAGGACGAGAAAGGATTGTTTGCCTTTGTCACAGTCACAAGGATGTCATTTGTGACTTTGATGAGACCCGTTTTAGTACTGTGGCAGGGGAGAAACTGGATTGGAGGGATTCAAACATGGAGTTGTGGGAAAGATGGGCATGGATTTGGGAGGCGACAATACGTTCAAGGACTTTGAAGAGGAAAAGGAAGTTGGAGATGGGGCGGTTGTTTGCAAAGATGGAGGGGTCAAGGGTTGTTTTTTTGATGAGAGTGGTGATGATTGCAGATTTGAGGGAGAGGGGGACAGTATATAAGGAGAGAGAACCGTTAACAATGTCAGCTAACATGGGAGCCAGAAAAGGAAAATGGGTGATCAGCAGTTTGGTGGGAATAGGGTCAAGGGAGCAGGAAGTGGGTCTCATGGATAAGATGAGCACGGAGAGGTCATGAGGGGAGATCGGAGAGAAACTGGAGAAAGATGTGAGTTCAAGGCTAGGGCAGGGGGAACCTTAGAGGAAGTTTGGCCCAGTGGGATAGGGAAAGGAAGGGAAGAGGTAGAGGCGGCTGAACAGATAGTCTCAATCTTAGAGACAAAGAAGACAATGAGCTCCTCACACTTATTGTTGGAGGTGAGGGTGGAGGAGACAAGAAAAGAGCTTTAAGAAGACGGTTAGCAGTGGAGAATAGAAGCCGGTGTTTATCTTTTCATTCCAGAATGATTCTGGAATAGTGAACAATTTTGTCAGATGAGAGCAGGACCCAATAATACTTTATGTGGTCCCTCCAGATCTGACAATGATTGGCTAAACCAGTTGTTCGCCAAATCCGATCAAGTCTGCGTTCCTTGGACTTAAGGGAGCGATGATGAGGACCATACCAGGGGGAATGGCCAGACTGAGAGAGAGTAATTGTTTTAATAGGGACTAGGGCATCAAAAGTGGTGATGAGGATATGGTTGAGCAGATCGGTAGCTGCAGAAATGTGGTGAATGGAGGGCCAAAGGCTGGACAGTTAGGATTTCGTAAGTGCAATTGTAAGAGAGTTGGGATATAGTTTTTTTTTCCCAGGGACTGATGCAGAAGAAAGTAGGGTTTGTGTGGGGAGGAGGTGGGGGAGAGGCTGGTGGAAGGGGGATGTGGGTGGAGAGCGATACGAGGAATTGGCATGATGGGAGTAGCGAGGCCATGAGAGATGGCAAGGTAAAGTGGGAAAGGTACCTCTGCTCCCCCACTCGGTCTTCAGGTTAAAATGGCAAGTCAGGCCCCAATATTTAAAGAGGAACTTGGGGTGGGTGTCCCTGCCACCGGCAATTTCAAATTGCAATTGGCAGATTGGGGCAGGAATGGAGTGGGTAAGCCCCTCCTTCAATTTTAACTTCTCCCCCTGCCCCCCACATACCTGGCAGAAACCAACTCCAAAATCTTTACAGCATTTTCTTTTATTGTTTCTGTTATATATGTAAGCTTGTATATACCTTGTACAGTCACCAGAGGGCTCATCCCCTGGAGTCCCAAGGGATCCCACAATCTCTTGGGAGCACAGGTACTTAAGGAGGCCTCACAGGCTGGAGAGGCACTCTGGAGACCTACAATAAAAGACTACGGTCACACTTTACTTTGAACTCACAGTATCCAGTCAGACTCTTTATTCATACATAACAACTGGTGACGAGATACAGATGAGGAACCCAACGATGCAGAGAACAGTGGGCATCCTGGAGAAATTCTCTGAGGGAGATGATTGGGAAACCTTCGTGGAGCGACTCGGCCAATACTTCGTGGCCAACAAGCTGGAAGGATAAGCGAATGCTGCCAAACGAAAGGCGATTCTCCTCACCTTCTATGGGGCACCAACGTATGGCCACATGAAAAATCTGCTTGCTCCAGCGAAACCCACAGAGAAATCGTACGATGATTTGTGCACACTGGTCCGGAAGCATCTGAACCCGAAGGAAAGCATTCTGATGGCGAGGTACCGATTCTACACCTACAAAAGATCTGAAGGCCAGAAAGAGGTGAGTTATGTCGCCTTGCAGGACATTGCGAATTTGAAGGACATTTGGAGCACATGCTCAGAGACTTTTTCGTATTTGGCATTGGCCATGAAGTGATACTTTGCAAACTTTTGACTGTAGAGACCCCAACCTTGAGTAAGGCAATAGCGATAGCCCAGGCATTCATTGCCACCAGTGACAATACTAAGCAAATCTCTCAGCATACGAGTGCTTCTACAAGTACTGTGAATAAAGTAATGTTGTTTTCAAACCGCAATGTACAGGGCAGGCCCCACAAGCCTGCAGCTGCATGTCCGCAGATGTCTCAGAGTCCACCATCAAGGGAAAGGCCATGAACATCTTGTTGGTGCTGCAGGGGTGATCATCATTTCCATTCATGCCTCTTCAAAGAGTACGTTTGTAAGGGCTGTGAAACAATGGGACATCTCCAACGTATGTGCAGGTGAGCTGTTAATCCTGTTAATCCTGCAAACCACCATGTTGCAGGGGAGGATAGATCCACGGCGGATCACGACAAATCAGAGCCTCAGACCAGGAGGCAGAGGTATATGGGGTGCACTAATTTACCAAAAAGTGTCCCCGATAATGCTGAAGGTTGAACTAAATGGACACCCGGTGTCAATGGAGCTGGACATGGGCACGAACCAGTCCATTATGAGCAAAAAAGACTTTTGAAAAATTATGGTGCAGCAAGGCCTCAAGGCCAGTCTTGACTCCCATTCACACGAAACTGAGAACTTAGACAAAGGAACTGATTCCCATGATCGGCAGTGCTACTGTAAAGGTCTCCTACGATGGAGCGGTGCACAAGCTACCACTCTGGGTAGTACCGGGTGATGGTCCCACGCTGCTCGGCAGGAGCTGGTTGGGAAAGATACGCTGGAGCAGGGATGACGTCCAAGCGCTCTCGTCCGCTGACGACACTTCATGTGCCCAGGTCTTAAACAAGTTCCCTTCGCTGTTCAAACCAGGCATCGGGAAGTTCCAAGGAGCAAAAGTGCAGATTCACCTAATTCCTGAGGCGTGACCCATCCATCACAAGGCGAGAGCAGTACCGTACAAGATGAGAGAAAGGGTAGAGATCGAGCTAGACTGGCTGCAAAGAGAAGGCATCATTTCACCGATTGAATTCAACGAGTGGGCCAGTCTGATTGTTTCCATCCTCAAGGGAAATGGCACCATCAGAATCAGTGGTGATTACAAAGTAACAATCAATCATTTCTCCCTGCAGGATCAATACCCACTACCCAAGGCTGATGACATTTTTGCTACGCTGGCGGGAGGAAAGACATTCACGAAGCTGGACTTGACCGGCCTACATGACGCAGGAGCTGGAGGAATTATCGAAGGGCCTCACCCGTATCAACACGCACATAGGGCTCTTCATTTATAACAGATGCCCATTTGGAATTCGATCAGCTGCGGCGATATTCCAGAGAAACATGGAAAGCCTACTGAAGTCAGTCTCGCGCATGGTGGTCTTCCAGGACAACATCTTGGGACAGAGTCAAGCATCTGCGGAACCTGGAGGAGGTTCTTAGTCGACTCAACCACGTGGAGCTCAGGTTAAAATGCTCGAAATGCGTTTTCCTGGTGCCTGAAGTGGAGTTCCTGGGGAGAAGAATCACGGCGGACGGCATCAGGCCCACCGATTTCAAAACAGAGGCAATCGAGAATGCACCGAGGCCACAGAACGTGACGGAGCTGCGGTCGTTTCTAGGACTCCTGAACTACTTTGGTAACTTCTTACCGGGTCTCAGCACACTGTTAGAACCATTGCACACCTTACTGTGTAAAGGAGACGATGGGTATGGGGCAACAGCCAAGAAAATGCCTTTGTAAAAGCTAGAAAATTGTTATGCTCAAACAAATTGCTTGTGTTGTATGATCCATGTAAGCGTTTGGTATTAGCATGTGATGCGTCGTCGTATGGCATCGGGTGTGTATTGCAACAAGCTAATGATTCTGGGAAATTGCAACTGGTTGCGTATGCATCCAGAAGTCTGTTTAAGGCTGAGGGAGCCTACAGCATGATTGAAAAAGAAGCGTTAGCGTGTGTCTACGGGTTAAAGAAAATGCATCAATATCTGGGCTAAAATTTGAATTGGAAACTGACCATAAGCCACTAATATCCCTGTTTTCCAAGAGTAAGGGGATAGACAAGAATGCATCGGCCCACATCCAGAGATGGGTGCTCACGTTGTCCGCATACAACTACGTCATCCGCCACAGGCCAGGCACAGAAAACTGGGTGGAAATGGCGCAGCCCGCAGATTTAGTCATGGTTATGGAAGCATTCGAGAGTGAGCAATCACCCGTCCCAGCCCGACAGATTAGAACCTGGATGAGCCAGGACCCCTTACTGTCCCTGGTAAAAAAATTGTGTGCTTCACGGGAGCTGGTCCAGTGTCCCAGTGGAAATGCAGGAAGAGATGAAGCCGTACCAGCGGCGCAAAGATAAAATGTCTATACAGGCAGACTGCCTTCTGTGGGACAATCAAGTACTGGTCCCCAAGAAGGGCAGAGACACTTTCATCAGTGACCTCCACAGTACCCATCCAGGCATCGTAATGATGGAAGCGATAGCAAGATACCATGTGTGGTGGCCCGGTATCGATGCGGATTTAGAGTCCTGCATGCACAGATGTTACACATGCTCACAGTTAAGCAATGTACCCAGGAAGGCGGCACTAAGTTAACGGTCTTGGCCCTCCAAACCGTGGTCCAGAGTCCATGTCGACTATGCAGGCCCGTTTTTGGGTAAAATGTTCCTTGTGGTTGTAGATGCATACTCCAAATGGATTGAATGTGAGATAATGTTGGCAAGCACGTCCACTGCCACCACTGAAAGCCTACGGACCATGTTTGCCACGCACGGACTACCTGATGTCCTTGTGAGCAACAACAGGCCATGTTTTCTCAGTGCCGAGTTCAAAGAGTTCATGACCTGTAACGGGAATAAACATGTTACATCTGCCCCGTTCAAACCAGCATCCAATGGTCAGGCAGAGAGAGCAGTGCAAACTATCAAGCAGGGTTTGAAGAGGGTAACTGAAGGCTCACTGCAGACTTGCCTATCCCAAGTCCTGCTTAGCTACCGCACGAGACCCCACTCGCTCACTGGGATTCCACCCGCTGAACTGCTCATGAAAAGGGCACTTAAGGCAAGGCTATCATTAGTTCAACCTGATCTACATGAACAGGTAAAGAGCAGGCGATTTCAACAAATTGCATATCATGATAGCGCAAATGTGTCACGCGAAATTGAAATCTATGATCCTGTACTTGTGTTGAATTATGGACAAGGTCCCAAGTGGCTTCCCGGCACTATTGTGGCCAAAGAGGGGAGCAGGGTGTTTCGGGTCAAACTTTCAAATGGACTCATTCGCCGGAAACACTTGGACCACATCAAACTCAGATTTATGGACTATCCTGAGCAACCCACTTTGGACCCTACCTTCTTTGACCCACCAACATACGCACCAGTGGCAACCGACACTGCGGTTGGCCACGAAGCAGAACCCATCATCCACAGCAGCCCAGCAGGACTCACCACACCCGGCAGCCCAGCAAGGTCAGCTGCACAGCAGCCCAGCGAGGGCCCAACAAACGATTCATCAATACCAGCATTTACACCGAGACGATCAACCAGGGAAAGAAAATCAGGGGAAATGGCGAGAGTAGAAAATCAAGGAAAACAGCGACAAGAAATCTGTACCAAAACACAAGATCAGCCTGAAATTCACAATTGAAATTTTTGTCAAGTTGACATCTTAAAGTTGATTCACACAGCATATTCTTCTAGCACAATCTAGCTACATGATGCATGTCCATTTACTCACACACAGAATGCGCCTCAGGATATGCACTTCGGTATCTCGGTAGGTGCTCTTGAAGCCACCAATATCTTGAGATTACTTTTTTGCTTGCAAACAAGATATTCAAAACAGGAGGGAACAAGTCCAAGGTGGAGCAGAGGGGGCTGCTCAGCCCTTTTGGGGCCGAAAGTGCCCCTTTCGTTAACGCCTCTGGTCGCCGGAAAGCGGCGGCCATGGGGCGGCGGGGATTGGCCGCCGAGTTTCTGCGGAAAGGCTGTTGTTCACGCAATTGCTCTCATGCATTTTTCCAGTGGTGAGCATATGCATCCCGTTCCCCCCCACTTCTGCCCCGCTGCTGCCGAAGCCTCCTTAAGTGCGTAATCAGAGTGCGCACCCGCCCAGAAGCGAAATTTAGCTGAAAAAGTCTTGTGACCGCTTGGCGGTGCCTACGCTAGGTTTTTGTGTCGGTACACAGTGCTTGGTGAAGACGGCCAGCAGTGTTTAAAGGGGTGTTAGGTTTAAGACATTTTTCATAGAATCATAGAAGTTTACAGCATGGAAGGAGGTGATTTCAGCCCATCATGTCCGTGCCGGCCAACAAGAGGCTATCCAGCCTAATCTCACTTTCCAGCTCTAGGTGCATAACCTTATAGGTTACGACACTTTAACTGCACATCCAAGTACTTTTTAAATACGGGAAGGTTTTCTGCCTCTACCGCCCTTTCAGGCAGTGAGTTCCAGATCCCTACAGCCCTTTGCATAAAGAAATTCCCCCTCAAATCCCATCTAAACCTTCTACCAATTACTTAAAATTTATGTCCCTCCCCCTAGTTGTTGACCCCCTCTGCTAAGGGAAAAAGGCCCTTTCTATCCACTATATCTAGGCCCCTCATAATTTTATACAACTCAATGAGGTCTCCCCTCAGCCTCCTCTGTTCCAAGGAAAACAAATCCAGCATCTCCAATCTGTCCTCATAACTAAGATTCTCCACTCCCGGCAACTTCCTCGGAAATCTCCTCTGTACTCTCTCCAGTACAATCACGTCCTTCCTGTAATGCAGTGACCAAAATGCATGCAGTACTCTGGCTGTGGCTTAACTAGTGTTTTATACAGTTCAAGCATAACTCCCCTGCTCTTGTATTCTATGCCTCGGCTAATAAAGGTAAGCATTCCGTATGCCTTCTTTACCACCTTATCTACCTGGCCTGCTACCTTCAGGGATCTGTGGACATGCACTCCAAGGTCCCTTTGTTCCTCTACACTTCTCAGTATCCTACCATTTAATGTATATTCCCTTTCCTTGTTCACCCTCTCCAAATGCATTACCTCATACTTCTCTGGATTAAATTCCATTTGCCACTGTTCTGCCCACCTGACCAGAATCCACAGCTTTCTTCTTCATTATCAACCACACAGTCAATTTTAGTATCATCTGCAAACTGCTTAATCATACCCCCTATATTCAAGTTTAGGTCATTGATGTATACCACAAAAAGCAAGGGACCCAGCACTAAGCCCTGCAGAACTCCCCTGGAAACATCCTTCCAGTCACACAACGACCCATCAACCATTATCCTTTACATAGAACATAAGAATATAAGAAATAGGAACAGGAGTAGGCCATACGATCCCTCGAGCCTGTTCCGCCATTCAATAAGATCATGGCTGATCTGATCATGGACTCAGCTCCACTTCCCTCCCCACTCCCCATAATCCCTTATCCCCTTATCAATTAAAAAACCGTCTATTTGTGTCTTAAATTTATTCAATGTCCCAGCTTCCACAGCTCTCGGAGGCAGCGAATTCTACAGATTTACAACCCTCAGAGAAGAAACTTCTCATTTCAGTTTTAAATTCTAAGATCGTGCCCTCTAGTTCGCGTCTCCCCTATCAGTGGAAATATCCTCTCTGCATCCATCCTGTCAAGCCCCTTCATAATCTTATACGTCTCGATAAGATCGCCTCTCATTCTTCTGAATTTCAATGAGTAGAGGCCCAACCTTTCCTCCTAAGTCAACCCCCTCATTCCCGGAATCAACCTTATGAACCTTCTCTGAACTGCCTTCAAAGCAAGTATATCCTTTTGTAAATATGGAAACCAAAACTGCACACAGTACCTTATATAGCTGTAGTAAGACTTCCCTGCTTTTATACTCCATCCCCTTTGCAATAAAGGCCAAGATACCATTGGCCTTCCTGATCACTTGCTGTACCTGAATACTATCCTTTTGTGTTTCATGCACAAGTACCCCCAGATCCCGCTGTACTGCAGCACTTTGCAATCTTTCTTCATTTAAATAATAACTTGCTCTTTGATTTTTTTCTGCCAAAGTGCATGACCTCACATTATACTCCATCTGCCAAATTTTTGCTCACTCACTTAGTCCGTCTATGTCCTTTGCAGATTTTTTATGTCCTCCTCACTCATTGATTTTCCTCCCATCTTTGTATCATCAGCAAACTTGGCTACGTTACACTCAGTCCCTTCTTCCAAGTTGTTAATATAGATTGTAAATAGTTGGGGTCCCAGCACTGATCCTTGTGGCACCCCACTAGTTACTAGTTGCCAACCAGAGAATGAACCATTTATCCTGACTCTCTGTTCTCTGTTAGTTAGCCAATCCTCTATCCATGCTAATATATTACCCCCAACCCAGTGAACTTTTATCTTGTGCAGTAATCTTTTATGTGGCACCTTGTCAAATGCCTTCTGGAAGTCCAAATACACCACATCCACTGGTTCCTCTTTATCCACCCTGTTTGTTACATCCTCAAGGAACTCCAGCAAATTTGTCAAACATGACTTCCCCTTCATAAGTCTATGCTGACTCTGCCTGACCGAATTTTGCTTATCCAAATGTCCTGCTACTGCCTTTTTAATAATGGACTCCAACATTTTCCCAACCACAGATGTTAGGCTAACTGGTCTATAGTTTTTGTCTGCCTCCTTTTTTAAACAGCGGCGTTACATTTGCAGTTTTCCAATCTGCTGGGACCCCCCCAGAATCCAGGAAATTTTGGTTCCTGCCTCTGAGCCAATTTTGGATCCAACTTGCCACTTTGCCCTGGATCGCATGGGCTTTTACTTTCATGATCAGTTTTTCATGTGGGACCTTATCAAAATCTTTGCTAAAATCCATATACACTACATAATATGCTTTGCCCTCATCGACCCTCCTGGTTACTTCCTCGAAAAATTCAATCAAGTTAGTCAGACACGTCCTCCCCTTAACAAATGCATGCTGACTGTCCTTGATTAATACATATCTTTCTAAATGAAGATTTATCCTGTCCTTCAGAATTTTTTCCAATAAGTTTCCCACCACTGATGTTAGGCTGATTAGCCTGTAATTACTCAGTCTATCCATTTCCCCCTTCTTAAACAAAGGTACCACATTAGCAGTCCTCCAGTCTTCTGGCACCGCATCTGAAGCCAGAGAGGATTGGAAAATGATGGTCAAAGTCTCTACTATTTCCTCTTTTGCTTCGCTTAACAGCCTGGGATACATTTCATCTGGGCCTGGGCACTTATCCACTTTCAAAGCTGTTAAACCCCTTAATACCTCCTCTCTCCCTATGTTTATTTCATCTAATATTTCACACTCCTCCTCCACGATAGCAGTGTCTCCATCGCCCCTCTCTTTTGTGAAAACAGACGCAAAATATTCATTAAGAACCATACCCACATCTTCCGCCTCCACACACAGATTACCCTCATGGTCTCTAATAGGCCCTACCCTTTCTTCAGTAATCCTCTTGCTCTTAATATATTTATAAAACATCTTTGGGCTTTCCTTGATTTTACTTGCCAAGAATTTTTCATACTCTCTCTTTGGCTTTCCTAATATCCTTTTTAATTTCACCCCTGGACTTTCTATACTCCGAGAGATTCTGCAGTATTCATCCCTCATTATCTGTCATAAGCCTTCCTTTTTTTCTTTATCCTAACCTGTACGTCTCTAGACATCCAGGGGGCTCTAGATTTGTTAGTCCCACCCTTTTTCTTTGTTGGCAACTTTTTCTCTGACTTCTTAAAGCATTGCGAGTATCCTTGCTGACAGCCTGCTTGATTGACAGTGTTCCAGGCTCTTCCAACTCCACAACAAGGAGCCATCATTGAGGACGCTAGGCTTGGGCAGGGGATCGAAATGGGGGCAGTGCTGGCAGGCCAACGGCTCTTGCACATTGTGCCAGGGAAGCATGCAGGAGAAGGTGGTGCAAGGTCCAACGGCTGGAGAGGCAGCGGGCAAGGGCCACAGCAATCATGGCTGACCAGCATGCAGAAGGCCAGAGAGATGCAGGGAGAGGTCAGCCCAGAGAGTTGCAACAGGAAGGGCCTCAGCAAGAGTGTGCTGTCTGGAAGAGGGTGAGGTATGCTGACCCCCCGCATCAGATACTGGGCCAGCAGGCCAGAAGGCAGCCTGCAGAGGAGGCAGATGACGTCCAGCAGCCTGCAGAGGCTGAGGATCAACCAGACCAGGATGGCGAAGGCAATGACACAGCTGAGAGAGGAAAATGCCTGCACAGATGAGGTGCCAAAAGGTAGTATCGGCCAAGGGTCTACCGGCAGGAGTTCTCATACCGGGACCTAACTGATGTTCAATGTCTCCATAGACTGCGATTCCGTAAGGAGATCGTCACGGAGCTCTGCAATCTCCTGCAGCCAGATTTGCAGCCTGACCAAAGTTGAGGACAGCCCTGAGCATCGCATCAAAGGTGACCATCACCCTCAACTTTTATACCACTTGATCCTTCCAAGCTACAACAGCAGACATCTCCAACATCTCGCAGTTTACTGTGTATACATCCATACGTGAGGTCCCAGACACTCTCTATAAGAAGAGGAGTGACTACATCTCCATCCCAATGAGCAAGGAGAAGCAGTTAGAGTGGCAGACTGGATTCCTGCACATTGCGAGTTTCCCCAGGGTTCAGGGGGCCATTGACTGCACCCATATTTCACTGAGGGCACCCCAAAACACTTATGAGATTTTCTGAAACCACAAGGGATACCACTCCCTCCAGCTGCAGCTGGTGTGCGACCTCCGCTGCAAAATTATGGCAGTTGATGCCTGGTGTAATATAGATCCATCTAGTGGACCATTGCTCCACCTAGTGGACTTCTGTGGTAATGCAACTAATGCTGTATATAATAAAGAAGTCAGGTCACCTGACAAGTTCCTGGAGTTAACAGCCATCTTTGGAATCTGTGTGTGTTGCGAGGTCATAAAAAATATATAACATTGGCGATGAGGATGGGATTCCTGGATGCACTAACTGAAATTTTAATTGGTGGATGATTCCAGCCAAACAACAGAGCAATTAGAGAGGTCCTTTGTTTGCAGAACATCTAAAAATCCAAGGTAAATTACAAGCACATTTGGCTGAACTGAAGAGTCCAGATGGCTACGCCTATGGGAATAATAGGGCACTTGGATGAATTCCATCATGACCGTGAAACTTTCCCAGTATATGTGGAGCGGCTAGAAATATTTTTCACCACGAATAGTATCATCGAAGTGCCCAACGATGAAAATCATAACCGGGTGGTGTTGGAAAGAAAATGGGCTATTTTCTTAACTGAAGCTGGCCCGGAGGTGTATGAAACCATGAAAAATGTGCTTGTTCCTGTCAAGCCAAAGGACACATCACTTATGGAGATCCTAAGGAAGTTAGAACAGCCCTACAGTCCTGAGCCCCTGGAAATTGCTGAAAGTTCTTGTTTTGGAACACGAGATCAACTTATTGACGAAAGCATCAGTGAGTACATTGTAGCATTAAAAAACGTATCTATTCACTGTCATTTTGGAAACTTTCAGGACCGAGCATTGCGTGACTGCTTTGTTTGTGGGATGAAAAATCAAGCAATCCAAAGGAAGTTGTTGACAACTCCTAACTTAACATTTGATTTGGCTTGTCAGACATCTATGTCGCTGGACATAGCCGTCCAATATTCCCGAGAATTCCGTATCATTTCGAGTCATCAGACAACTGAGATGAATCGCCTGCAGGTTAAAAGAAAAAGGCAGTTGGGCCCCGAGGCCTCAGCAATTGGCCAAGGTAACAATACATTGAAGTCAAACTATCAGGGCCTGGGACAACACATTGCTCAAAGTTGTCCATATGTGAAGGCAGAGTGTTTCTTCTGCAGGAAAACTGGGCATCCTGTAAAGGCATGCCAACTGAAGAGTAAACCAACTTTCAAGGCTATAAGTAGAAATCCCCAGAGATTACATAGCATGAAAGAAAAGCAACAGGATGAAGAGATACACGTCATCAAGAGCACGAAGGTATCCAACAGCGATTCGAAAAGTATCATCATCCAAGTAGATGTTGCAGGAACCAAAATACCCATGGAAATCGACATTGGTGCAACCATGAGGGTAGTACCGGAATCGCAATATCTCGACAACTTGCGTGATTTCCCATTGGAGAAATTCAAGGTAGAACTGTGGAGAGAATATTCCTGTGGTAGGTCATATCACCATACCAGTGAATCACAAGGGTCAATTTCAAAACTTAGGGTGGCAGGAAACAAGCCTGCCTTATTAGGAAGAAATTGGTTGGGATCATGAAGCTCGATTGTAGTGAGATTTTTCGTGTTGAAACGAGATTTGCATCGAAGGATGATGTCATCAAAAAGTATCCAAAGGTGGTCTGTGAAACAGGCAGTCCGATCCAAGGCTTCAAGGCAAGTGTCAGGGTACGGTAGGACACTAGACCAGTTTACTGCAAGCCACGTCCCGTACCATATGCACTCAAGGAGAAAGTTGAGCAATAACTCAAAAGACTAGAGACTGAGAACATTATCTCTAAAACAGATCTATGTAATTGGGCTACACCCATTGTTGTTGTACCTAAGTCCGATGGTAAGGTAAGGTTGTGTGGTGATTATAAAGTAACAGCAATCTCCCCAATACATTGCCAAATGTAGATTTGTTCACAACACTGACACGTGGTCAGATCTTACAACTGGAGCTAGATGAGGACTCCAAGTCATGCTTGACTATAAATACTCATCTATGCCTATATCAATTTAATAGCATACCTTTTGGAGTGTCTTCCGCCCCCACCATATTTCACCAGATGAACCAGATTTTGCAAGGCACTGAAGGGGTAGTATGTTATTTAAATGACATATTAATTTCAGCATCAAACAGGCAAATCCATAATAACATATTGAATGAAGTGCTCAAATGGCTAGAAAAGCACAGAGTACGAGTGACTGCTCACAAGTGTGAGTTATTTCAAAACTCAGTGAAGTACTTGGGGCACAGAGTAGACAAAGATGGTTTACATCCAACCAAGGGAAAGATCGATGCCATTAGAAATGCACCCACTCCCAAGAATGTCACTGAACTTCAATCATATTTGTGTCTTTTGAATTATTATGGGAAGTTCCTACCTGTGGCTGCAGTGTGACATCCACTGAGTGAACTGTTGAAAAAACAAGTCCATTGGAAGTTGTCAGAAGAATGTTATGCAGGATTCAAGGAGTGTAAAAGCCAGTTGGTAAAGAGCACCATGTTAGTTCACTATGACGTATCTAAAGAGAATCATGATAGAGGTCGTGTAAGAGAGAGAAGTGTACAATTACATCAGAGGGTGAGAGTGAAGAACCATCACCATAAATGGTTAAAGTGGTTACCAGTAAGAGTAGTGAAAATATGTTTCTCGTACATATTTGGTCAAGATGTTTGATCAAGGACAGGTTAGGTTTGTTCATATTGATCATATTTTAACTACAGATGTAGGAGGAGTTGAAAGTTGGAATGATTTGATTATTTCTGACTCATCAGATAGTCTTATTACAAGTACAGTACCCATAGCATATCCTATATCAAATGTACTAGAATCAAGTCCAAAAGAACGTCAGAATTTAAGTCTGAGTCCGAGTCAGGCAGACAAACAGTCTGAAGTTATAGAGAGTTCAAATGTAGATCAAGGGCATCCCTTGGAGGAAAACTTTCCTCAGGATCAACCTAGAATGAGTCTAAGTTCGACACCATGTTTGGAAGGTTCCGTTCAAGAGCGAAGGTATCCTCTTCGAATCAGAAAACAATGGTTAAGTTTGATTTGTAAATATGGAAAAATAAGTCCATGGCCTCGAGTTTGGCGAAACATAAGTTCCACCCAAGTACCGTCCAAAGGACTGCTAAGATCCTGACGGGACTTCATGAAAAAATGTGGGAAAAACTGCCTGGCGGCAAAAATAGGCCTTGCACGCTGATTCTGGGCAGCAGCGGGAGGTAGGTCCCATTCTGGGCAGCAAATGCAATCCTCGGCAAAGTACCGCCAAGGATAGTGTTGGACTCAGGGAACGGGGAATAGCAAAATTAAAACATTTTGAAAACAATAGAAAAAAACTAACAGAAATCCTTCAGAAGACCCCATCAACCTAAATTCCTGCAAAAGAAATAAAGAAAAGTGCACTAACCTTTTTTTGCAGGTCTTTCTACGTACCGTTCAGGTAAGACCTGCTTCCACGTGGCGGTCTCTTCTGCTGCTGGAGTGGAGGAACGCCCGGACCAAACTTGGAACTCAGTGTGCGGGAGGACTTTTGTGGGCATAGCACACCGGCGCACACCAGCGGACGCCAACGGATGGTCCCCAGCGATCTCTCCCTGCTAGCGTGAGAACCTGACCAAACTCGCTTGGAGGGAAGAGTGCTCAAAAAACATCAAGGCGGCAGCCGACGGTAAGTTGACCAAACTTGGGCCCCATATCTTTTGTTATGTATAATCATGCAAGTAATGTATAATGATTGTTTGTTATAATTACTTCTTCATTAAGGAGGGAGAAGTGTAATATAGTTCCACCTAGTGGACTACTGCCCCACCTAGTGGATTACTGTGGTAATGCAACTAATGCTGTAGATAATAAAGAAGTCACATCACCTGACAAGTTCCTGACGTTAGCAGTCATCTTTGGAATCTGTGTGTGTTGTGAGGTCATAAGGAATATATAACACCCGGCGTCCTGGCAACGGCCACGATTCTTTTATACTGCGCCGGGCGTCTTTACTGGGCCTAATCAAGATTGTGACTGGCTCCTTGGAGACACTGTGCACTTGGCTGATGACTCCCCTTCGCAACCTCAGGACTGATGCACGCGTGCAATGACAGTCAGTCGGCCACCAGGTCCATTATCGAACACACCATCGGAATCCTGAAACAGAGGTTCAATTACCTAGACAGCTCAGGAGGTGTGCTGCAGTACTCGCCTAAATGGGTCTCCATATTCGTGGTCATGTGCTGCATGCTTCACAACCTGGCAATCATGAGAACACAACCATTGGAGGACGAGGCAGCAGTACCACCTGAGGAGGAGGAGGAGGAGGAGGAGGAGCAGAAGCAGGAGGTGCAGGAGCCCGAAGCGCATGAGGAGCAGCAGGAGGAGGACAGGATGTGGGTGGCCAGCCACGTAGGAAGCGGCATCGCCATGTTGATCCTGCAAGGGAAGCACAAAGCCGTCTCATTGCTTATTGTTTCCGATAAGCTAATGAGCACTTGCGCCTTTATCTGTGCATCTCCATGGGCAAATCTATGAGCGCTCTCACACAGCTTTCCCCACAGTTAAATGAGAGACCTATAAGAGATTGCAAAGCAAAATAAAGATTTATTAGACCCCAAACAATGGATCCACAAAACATGTACATTGTCAATTATCACCCTTGTGCATCTCCTTATAACCCCTCCTATGCACACCTATTCTTATACTATGCCACAGTGTCTCTGTCACCCTCGACCAGCTCTGGCCCTGGAAGGGCCAGCTGCAGATTGAGCAGCACCCTCCTCGGTGCGTTCAGTCGGCCTTGGATTGGGCGAGTCCATGCTTGTCTGTAATGGCAGAGTGACAGGTCTGGGGTCAGGACTGCTGTAATCCTGAGAGACCACATCAGGATCCTGGTCCAAGGAGCCTGTGCCACTCCCCGGGGCAGCACCACACCATTCCCACCAATCTGTTGGAGCGCAGGCCGCTGGTGTGGCATGACACCGAATGGTCCCCCGTGGACCATGGTGGACCCAGCCACAATGGCACCCGTCAGAGCTCGCGTGGCATCCAGCTGAGACCGCACCAGAGGCAACAACACTAAGACGCTCCGTGGCCTTTTGCCCAGAGTGCATGAGCGCATTCTGAGCTTGCAGGGCCGTGGCCATCCTATCCAATATAGCACTGAGACGTTTGTTCCCTTGTGCTTGTGCTGTAATGGCAGCTGCCACATCGCCCATGACATGTGTCATCACAGCTGGATCCGCACGGTGGTGCGCGGATGAATGGAGGCCCCTGGAACTGTTATGTTCAGAATAACTCCACAAGACTGTATACTGTAAGCTCAAACTGTTGTGACCTTGGTCTCTTTAATGTAACTTCAGAGTGAGGAAGCAGCATGGTAGACTGCCTTTTATATCTGCTTGCCCGGGGTGTGCAGGTGACCTTTGGGTCTCTAACAGATGCGCCCCCTAGTGGCAAGTCTTACACACGAGTAAAGTTTACATACATAACAGAAACATCCTCTGCAATTTCTCTTCAGGCATTGTCAAATACGCTCCGAGTGGGTCGGCCTGTATCAGGGTAGAGAATGGGCCTCCTTCCCTCCATAGCTTCCACCAGGGTTTCGAGCTCCACATCTCTAAAGCAGCTGGACCTCCTCAAAGGTCTCGCATTAGCCATCTCTTCTCAAGCAACAGAGACCAAATTCAGTGCTCAGAACCCAGCTGCAAAAACCTGCCCTTTAAAAAGGCCAGGGAGCAGCTGCTTCATTGTGAGCAATTGGTAGTCTCTTCAAAGAAACTACACTGGGCATCATAGAGTATGAAAGTATAGAGGAAATGGAGGAGTGTGAAGATAGTGGCATCCCCAAGTTCAGGACAAGCAGCATCCTAATTTCCGTGGGGGTTCTCCCAATTGTCCATCATTTTATAGTCAGCATTGTAACATATGTTCGTCTTCTGTTTTTGCAGGCGGTGTTGCAGACCAGCAATCCCCGTCGGCCAGAGGAATCAAGACCTTGCAGCAGCTTGCATAATTCTAAACATTTGACTCAGGAATAACACAACTGCATCTACTCCAAAGGGTACAGCTAGTGAGCTGAGCACTGTGAAAAGGGCATGTGTGGGAAAGAGAAAATGGTGTTGGCAATGGATAGCGGGGCTTAAGGTCAGAGGGCTCACTTGCTTCTTCCTTAGCTGAGGAACCTAAGGATTTGGACCTCACAGGGCCTTCTTGTAAAAGAGAATTGCTATTTGAGGAGGATGCGCACACTGCAGTCACACAGAGCTTGAGCTCCAATCTACAAGAAGGTCGCTTGTCCGCTACAACATTATCGGGACTCAAACTGTGAGAACCTTGAGGCAGGGATTCACAGACCTCATTGCTGCCTACAGGTAATGGACTTGTTGAGGGATTGCCCAGCAGTAGGGGCATAGATACGGCTGCTTTCTGTCTAGGTGATGCAACATCCAGCCCCTCTGTCCATGTGACTGTGGATGTGGCAGGAACTGTGCAGGACCAGCCTGCCACAACAGCAGTAGACATGACTGCATCAGTTGCAGGGTCATTATAAGAGTAAGTTTTATATCACCTATGACAGAGACTGTAATTCCCAGATTGGACTGTACCGTCACCTGAGAACTCACTTTTGGAGTGGAAGCAAGTCTTCCTCGATTTCGAGGGACTGCCTATGATGATGGAAATACAATAAGAACATAAGAACATAAATAGGAGCAGGAGTAGGCCATACGGCCCCTCGAGCCTGCTCCGCCTTTTAATACGATCATGGCTGATCCAATCATGGACTCGGGTCCACTTCCCTGCTTGCTCCCCATAATCCCTTATTCCCTAATCAGTTAAAAAAAACTGTCTATCTCTGTCTTAAATTTATTCAATGACCCAGCTTCCACAGCTCTCTGAGGCAGCGAATTCCACAGATTTACAACCCACTGAGAGAGGAAATTCCCCCTCAACTCAATTTTAAATGGGCGGCCCCTTACACTAAGATTATGCCCCTGAGTTCTAGTCTCCCCTTTCAGTGGAAACATCCTCTCTGTATCCACCTTGTCAAGCCCCATCATAATGTTATAGGTTTTGATAAGATCGCCTCTCTTTCTTCAGAATTCCAATGAGTAGA
This sequence comes from Pristiophorus japonicus, assembly GCF_044704955.1. Taxonomy (NCBI): domain Eukaryota; kingdom Metazoa; phylum Chordata; class Chondrichthyes; family Pristiophoridae; genus Pristiophorus; species Pristiophorus japonicus. The sequence goes on along the minus strand of NC_091978.1, from coordinate 246,244,255 downwards.
GGCCCAACCTACTCAAAATTTCCTCATAAGTCAACCCCCTCATAAGAACATAAGAAATAGGAGCAGGAGTAGGCAATACGGTCCCTCGAGCCTGCTCCGCTATTCAATAAGATCATGGCTGATCTAATCATGGACTCAGCTCCACTACCCTCCCCGCTCCCCATAACCCCTTATCCCCTTATCGTTTAAGAAACTGTCTATTTCTGTCTTAGATTTATTCAATGTCCCAGCTTCCACAGCTCTCTGAGGCAGAAAATTCCACAGACTTACAACCCTCTGAGAGAAGAAACTTCTCCTCATCTCAATTTTAAATGGGTGGCCCCTTACTTTAAGATCATGCCCTCTAGTTCTAGTCTCCCCCATTAGCGGAAACATCCTCTCTGCACTCACCTTGTCAAGCCACCTCATAATCTTATACGTTTCGATAAGATCACCTCACATTCTTCTGAATTCCAAAGAGCAGAGGCCCAACCTACTCAACCTTTCCTCATAAGCCAACCCCCTCATCTCAAGAATCAACCTAGTAAACCTTCTCTGAACTGCCTCCAGAGCAAGTATATCCTTTCGTAAATATGGAAAACAAGGCTGCACGCAGTATTCCAGGTGTGGCCTCACCAATACCCTGTATAACTGTAGCAAGACTTCCCTACTTTTATACTCCACCCCCTTTGCAGTAAAGGCCATGATTCCTTTGGCCTTCCTGAGCATTTGCTGAACCTGCATACTATCCTTTTGTGTTTCATGCACAAGTACCCCAAAGTCCTGCTGAAGTGCAGCACTTTGCATTCTTTCTCCATTTTTTTCTGCCAAAGTACATGACCTCACTCTTTCATAGAAACATAGAAAATAGGTGCAGGAGTTAGGCCATTCGGCCCTCCGAGCCTGCACCACCATTCAATATGATCAAGGATGATCATGCACTTCAGTACCCCATTCCTGCTTTCTCTCCATATCCCTTGATCCCTTTAGCCGTAAGGTTCACATCTAACTTCCTTTTGAATATTTCTAATGAACTGGCCTCAACAACTTTCTGTGGTAGAGAATTCTACAGGTTCACAATTCTCTGAGTGAAGAAGTTTCCCCTCATCTCGGTCCTAAATGTCTTACCCCTTATCCTTAGACTGTGACCCCTGGTTCTGGACTTCCCCAACATCGGGAACATTCTTCCTGCATGTAACCTGTTCAATCTCATCAGAGTTTTATATGTTTCAATGAAGTCCCCTCTCATTCTTCTAAATTTCAGTGAATATAAGCCTAGTCGAGCCAATCTTTCTTCATATGTCAGTCCTGCCATCCCGGGAATCAGTCTGGTGAACCTTCGCTGCACTCCCTCAATAGAAAGAATGTCCTTCCTCAGATTAGGAGACCAAGACTGAACACAATATTCAAGATGTGGCCTCACCAAGGCCCTGTACAACTGCAGTAAGACCTCCCTGCTCCTATACTCAAATCCTCTCGCTATGAAGGCCAACATGCCATTTGCCTTCTTCACCGCCTGCTGTACCTGCATGCCAACTTTCAATGACAGATGTACCATGACACCCAGGTCTCGTTGCACTTCCCCTTTTCCTAATCTGTCACAATTCAGATAATATTCTGCCTTCCTGTTTTTGCCACCAAAGTGGATAACCTCACATTTATCCACATTATATTGCATCTGCCATGCATTTGCCACTCACTTAGCCTGTCTATGTCCTTTTACAGATTTTTTGTGTCTTCCTCACACATTGCATTTACTCCCACCTTTGTATCATGAGCTATGTTATACTCAGTCCCTTCTTCCAAATTGTTAATATAGATTATAAATAGTTGGGGTCCCAGCACTAATCCCTGTGGCACCCCACTAGTTACTGGTTGCCAACCAGAGAATGAAATATTTATTCCGACTCTCTGTTTTCTGTCAGTTAGCCAATCCTTTATCCAAGCTAATATATTACCCCCAACCCTGTGAAAATTTATCTTGTGCAGTAACCTTTTATGTGGCACCTTGTCAAATGCCTTCTGGAAGTCCAAATACACCACATACACTGGTTCGCCTTTATCCACCCTGTTCGTTACATCCTCAAAGATTTCCAGAAAATTTGTCAAACATGATCTCCCCTTCATAAATCCATGCTGACTCTGCCTGCCCGAATTTTGCTTTTCCAAATGTCCTGCTACTGCTTCTTTAATAATGGATTCCAACATTTTCCCAACCACAGCTGTTAGGCTAACTGGTCTATAGTTTCCTGCATTTGATCTGCCTCCTTTTTTAAATAGGGGCATTACATTTGCAGTTTTCCAATCGGCTGGGACCTCCCCAGAATCCAGGGAATTTTGGTAAATTACAACCAATGCATCCACAATCCCTGCCGCTACTTCTCTTAAGACACTAGGATGCAAGCCATCAAGTCCAGGGGATTTATCTCTCTCCTAGCTCCCTAAACTCTGCAGGACCTCATCCCTCTTCCTACCTATGTTATTGGTACCGATGTGGACCACAACTTCTGGCTGTTCACCCTCTCCCTCCAGAGTGCCCTGCAGCCGCTCAGTGACACCCTTGACCCTGGCACCAGGGAGGCATCCTGGAGTCATGCCTGCGGCCGCAGAAATGCTTGTCTGCTCCCCTGACTAACGAATCCGCCAGCACTCTAGCTCTTCCATTCTTTTTCCTCCACCCTGTGCAGCTAAGCCACCTTTGGTGCCATGGATTTGGCTCTGGCTACACTCCCCAGAGCCACCATCACCCTCACTGCTATTCAGAACAGAGTACCGGTTGGAGAACGAGATGGACTCAGGGGACTCCTGCACTACCTGCCTAGTCCTCCTCTTCTGCCCAGGGGTCACCCAAACCCTATCTGCCTGCACACTCTTAAGCTGCGGGGTGACCGCCTCTAGAAACGTGCTATTCATGTAGTTCTCAGGCTCGCAGTGCACCACAGTGACCCCAGCTGCTGCTCAAGCTCCAAAAAACGGAGCTCGAGTTGGTGCCTGCATACATGGTCGTACTGGCTGCGCGAAGCATCCGGGACTTCCCACATGTCACAGGATGTGCAATCCATGGGATTGAATTTCCCTGCCATCCCTCTAGTTGCACTCAAGTAGAACTAAATTCTAAACCTTAGCAAGACACACCCAGCCGCTACTCAGCAAACAGCCAATTTAATTAACCGGCTCTCCTTAGATAATAATGATCAGATATATTTAATTGCAGTTCCTACTTACAACAATGCCAAAGGTTTCCTACAGAAAAGAAAAGAAAAATACTCACCAATCCACCAGCCAATCACTTACCTGCTTGTCTGTGAAGTCACACTTCGATTTTGATTCGTTTTACTTTTTGTCCCTCCCGACTATCCGCGCACTTTTATCTGGGTCTCGATCCTCCCGCTCTGGAATCAACCGAGTGAACCTTCTCTGAACTGCCTCCAAAGCAAGTATATGCTTTCATAAATATGGAAACCAAAACTGTATGCAGTATTCCAGATGTGGTCTCACCAACACCCTATATAACTGTAGCAAGACTTCCTTGCTTTTACCTGGAGTGTATTAGGGATGGTTTTCTAGACCAATATGTCGAGGAACCAACCAGGGAGCTGGCCATCCTAGACTGGGTGATGTGTAATGAGAAAGGACTAATTAGCAATCTTGTTGTGCGAGACCCCTTGGGGAAGAGTGACCGTAGAATTCTTTATTAGGATGGAGAGTGACACAGTTAATTCAGAAACTAGGGTCCTGAACTTAAGGAAAGGTAACTTCGATGTTTTGAGGCGTGAATTGGCTAGAATAGACTGGCAAATGATACTCAAAGGGTTGACGGTGGATAAACAATGGCAAACATTTAAAGATCACATGGATGAACTTCAGCAATTGTACATCCCTGTCTGGAATAAAAATAAAATGGGGAAGGTGGCTCAACCGTGGCTAACAAGGGAAATTAAGGATAATGTTAAATCCAAGGAAGAGGCATATAAATTGGCCAGAAAAAGCAGCAAACCTGAGGACTGGGAGAAATTTAGAATTCAGCAGAGGAGGACAAAGGGTTTAATTAAGAGGGGGAAAATAGAGTACGAGAAGAGGCTTGCCGGGAACATAAAAACTGACTGTAAAAGCTTCTTTAGATATGGGAAGAGAAAAAGATTAGTGAAGACAAACGTAGGTCCCTTGCAGTCAGATTCAGGTGAATTTAAAATGGGGAACAAAGAAATGGCAGACCAATTGAACAAATACTTTGGTTCTGTCTTCATGAAGGAAGACATAAATAACCTTCCGGAAGTACTAGGGGACCGAGGGAATTGTGAGAAGGAGGAACTGAAAGATATCCTTATTAGGTGGGAAATTGTGTTAGGGAAATTGATGGGATTGAAGGCTGATAAATCCCAGGGCCTGATAGTCTGCATCCCAGAATACTTAAGGAAGTGGCCCTAGAAATAGTGGATGCATTGGTGGTCATTTTTCAACAGTCTATGTTGGAAAATGACCACCAATGAGATCAGTTCCTATGGATTGGAGGGTAGCTAATGTAACACCACTTTTTAAAAAGTGAGGGAGAGAGAAAGCAGGTAATTATAGATCGGTTAGCCTGACATCAGTGGTGGGGAAAATGTTGGAATCAATTATTAAGGATGAAATAGCAGCGCATTTGGAAAGCAGTGACAGGATCGGTCCAAGTCAGCATGGATTTATGAAGGGGAAATCATGGTTGACAAATTTTCTAGAATTTTCTAGAATTTTTTGAGGATGTAACTAGTAGAGTGGACAAGGGAGAACCAGTGAATGTGGTTTATTTGGACTTTCAAAAGGCTTTTGACAAGGTCCCACACATGAGATTAGTGTGCAAAATGAAAGCACATGGTATTAGGGGTAATGTATTGACATGAATAGAGAACTGGTTGGCAGACAGCAAGCAAAGAATAGGAATAAACGGGTCCTTTTCAGAATGGCAGGCACTGACTAGTGGGGTAGCGCAAGGTTCAGTGCTGCGACCCTAGCTATTTACAATATTCATTAATGATTTAGATGAAGGAATTGAATGTAATATCTCCAAGTTTGCAGATGACACTAAGCTGGGTGGCAGTGTGAGCTGTGAGGAGGTGCTAAGAGGCTGCAGGATGATTTGGGCAAATGCATGGCAGATGCAGTATAATGTAGATAAATGTGAGGTTATCCACTTTGGTGGCAAAAACAGGTAGGTAGAATATTGTCTGAATGGTGACAGATTAGGAAAAGGGGAGGTGCAATGAGACCTGGGTGTCATGGTACATCAGTCATTGAAAGTTGGCATGCAGGTACAGCAGGCGATGAAGAAGGCAAATGGCATGTTGGCCTTCATAGCGAGAGAATTTGAGTACAGGAGCAGGGAGGTCTTATTGCAGTTGTACAGTGCCTTGGTGAGGCCACACCTTGAATACTGTGTACAGTTTTGGTTTCCTAATCTGCGGAAGGACATTCTTGCTATTGAGGGAGTGTAGCGAAGGTTCACTAGACTGATTCCCAGGATGGCAGTGTAAGGGGTTGTCGGGGAGTGTTGTTGTGCCTTGGGTGTCTCTCTCTGGGCTTCTGCCCTCACAGCTTATGCCTGGCCTGTGAGGTATCCTGAGTGCTGCAAGAGCACCCCTGGAGAAACTGTGTCCACAGCTTATGAAGGGGGTTTTGAGACTTGTGCGTCCCCACAGCTTATGCCTAGCCTGTGAGGCACCTGTGAGTGTCAAACACTCCTAACCCCTTCTTCCCTAGCCTGTGACACACAGTTGAGCATTTTCGAGGTGCTCCTAGCTTCCCTTACGTTGTTCTGACATAAGACTCACGATCAGGAGATGTAATACAATAGAACTGAGACAAGGTGATTCCAAGAGGAACTTAGGCTTCCGATTTATTTGACAAGGTGTATCTCAACAAACAGCAATACACCAACAAAACAATCCCCCTAAATGGACACAACAAAAATCTTTACACAAGTTTAGCAGTACAATTCCCAACCTCCCACCTTTCCTGGCCGAACTGAGTTGGGAGTTCCGGGGACCAGAGGTTATACTCACTACTGTGCCTTCTGCAGTCTGGTGGTTTGTTTCTTCTATCTTCGGTGTCTTCGGACACTGGTTTTCCTTCAGTGTCAAGAGGCTTGCTGGTTGTTGGATCACGAGGGCAAGGAAGCACACTGAATGCATCAGAAACCCCTTTTTATAGCCAGATTATCCAGTCCGCCTCTCCTGCTGAAATCGATCCTTCCCATTGGTGGGCTTTGTGATTTTGAAAAATGCAGCAGTTTTAGATTATTGCGGGTTTTTTCCACTGATGTTAACCTACTCAAGGTTTGAGTGGGTGTTGATTGCGTTGGTCTCCTGTAGCCATTGTGTAGGCCCTTGGGTTGTTTTGGGTTCCCTAGTTTTCTGAAGGTCTGCATAATTTCCCTCCAATTCAGTTTTCACTAACCTACTCAAGGTTTGAGTAGGGGTTGATTGGGTTGGCCTCCTGTAGCCATTGTGTAGGCCCTTGCTTTGTTTTGGGTTCCCTAGTTTTCTGAAGGTCTGCATAATTTCCTTCCATAGTGTAAACATGGGGAAGACAATAGCTCGATAATGGCGATGGGTCAGTCCCACAGTTTTCAAGCAAGTGCTCTCCCATTGGCTTGAAAGCCCCATGCTTCGGGCTGACTCTGTCCCACCATTGGCCCTCCGCTGTCCTCCCCCGTCTAATCACTGCTCTGCCAAGGTCAAACCATCTCGGTTTCAATTCACATCGCAGTACAGACAGATCCCACAGCCCTTTTCCTTCTGGGTAAAATGAGGGGGTTTCCGTCCTCCCCTACAGCAGGACTGACATGAAGAAAGACTGGATCAATTAGGCTTATATTCACTGGAATTTAGAAGAATGAGAGGGGATCTCATAGAAACATATAAAATTCTGATGGGATTAGACAGGTTAGATGCAGGAAGAATGTTCCTGATGTTGGGGAAGTCCAGAACCAGGGATCACAGTCAAAGAATAAGGGGTAAGCCATTTAGGACCAAGATGAGGAGAAACTTCTTCACTCAGAGAATTGTGAACCTGTGGAATTCTCTACCACAGAAAGTTGTTGAGGCCAGTTTGTTAGATATATTCAAGCGGGAGTTAGATATGGCCCTTATGGCTAAAGGGATCAAGCGGTATGGAGAGAAAGCAGGAATGGGGTACTGAAGTGCATGATCAGCCATGATCATATCGAATGATGGTGCAGGCTCGAAGGGTCGAATGGCCTACTCCTGCACCTATTTTCTATGTTTCTATGTTTCTAGAAATTTGATTAAGCCCAAAATTGTGCGATGCCACTGTGGGCAAAAGTTAGCGGCCGCCCGCATAAAGAGCACAGGTAGCAGCGGTATTGTGCTGCTGCCTGCTGATTTAAATTAACGCAGTGGAGAAACTCCCATGCAACTTGCTTTCATGTGGTAAAATCAGCAGGAGGTCGAAGGTCGGATTTAACCAATCTGTGCGATGTTCTCAGGAGATCAAGATTTCTTAAAGTGAACTGTTATGGTTCCGGTTAATAGAGAGGGTACACAAGATAAATGAAAATGTAAAAATAGACTCATTTGTCATATTTTAAAGAATACAAGGAACATTTCAAATTCTGCTCCCTGGTTAATTTTCAGTACCACAGAGGTTGAGTGGCAGTAATTAACAATTATCACATCATTAAAAGAGGACTTTGACTGAGATGGACAAGCCCTAACTTTCTGTTACATGTTTAGTTCATAGCTATTGTGCAAATACAGGAACATCACGCCGCTTGATGCATTTGAATGGGTAGCCAGACAGTGAGATGCTGTTTTCGCAAAGCTAATGGCATCTCGGACAGAAACTTTCAAATTTCTGCATTTAATCGCTCATCTGCCCTCGCCTGAAGTTGCTGTGGTATTTATGCATAAATAATGGTGAATGCTATTAGCCTCACAATTATTTTGACAGCACTTGAAGTTGAGTGTTATAGGCATGGGGAGTGAAGTGAGGGGGGAATGGGGCCAGGCAAGGATCTGTGTAACATAAGTACAACACTTTGAGAAAGTAAGTACATAAGCAGTGGCATTCTGGATAAGTTGCAGCATGTGGAGGGTGGAAGTGAGGAGGCCATCGAGGACAGAATTTGAAAAACCAAGCCTTGAGGCTATGAAGGCAGAAATTAGTTATGGTGGCAGAGGAAAGGGAGTAGAAGCAGCAACACGCATTATTGTAAAATGGAAGAAGGCAGATTTGGTAATGGAATGGATGTGGAAAAGAATATTCAGCTCAGGATTGAGTGGTACACTGACATTCCTCATCATCAGATTTAACCGAAAGTAGAAATTGGGATGTAATGGAGTTAGGAGCAAAGGAGTTTATGGCAGCCAATAAAAGAGTGGCGGTTGTTTTTCTAACATTAAGCTGGAGGAATTTTGACTCAACCAAATCTTTGGCCAAAATTTTCATGCTGCCGGATATGCTGGTTTGGAGCTGGGCCAGCAATAAAAGTTACAGAAATTGCGCGCGCGTCGGGATCCCGCCGTCATCCCATCTCCTCGTGCCTTTAACTCGGGTGTGTTAGGAAGCGCGCCACGGACCCGAATGGCAGAGGTGGGTGACCTAATTAAGCTCATTAAATCTTCGTTGTGAGACCCTTAACAGGGATTTTCACCAGACCTTTTGATTTTTACTAGATGACACCAGGAATCACGTAGCTTGGGATCCAGGTCTGTCAATCCTAGGCGGAAGCTTAGTGGCCATTGAGCGAGATCATTAATGGAGAGCATGGAAATCCAAATAAATACTCCCACATTAAACCTGCTTACTTGTCTATGCTTACTCCATTTTGAGCACAGATTTAGGTGTTTGCATGTCTTTTCTACAACCTCAGAAACCACTCTCACCACATTGCTAGTAACTATCACAACATTGACAAATTGGTCCTCTGATCTCGACTTGACCTGCCATCTATTATATCAGCATGGGTGCTATTGTGTTCCTAACACAGATGAGACTGCACACAGGGAGGTTAAAGTAACAGTGACCTCAGTCTTTATTAAGACACTCCAGAGTGAGGAACAGGCCTTAGGGGCCGGCCGATATACAGTCCTCCCAAGGGATGCCTGGATTCCTTGGGACTTCAGGGGACGCGCTCGCTGGTGGCAGAATATGGGAGTGCATGCTTTACAGTTACACAACATCACTCCGCCGCAAAGTCAAAGTGAAAACTATTTACAAGGTGAGGCGGTCGGGAGTCTTTCTTTCCCTGGTGGACCGCCTCGGTACAAATGTCTGTTCTGGTGTGTTGGCTGTGCTCTCGCTGAGCTGGCATGTTGTTGACCCTGCAGGGCTGCTGGGTGCATCTGGCCTTGCTGGGCTGTTGGGCGCGATGGGTTCAATTTCCTGGTCCGGGGTGGTGTCGTTGATCCTTTGGGTGTGTGTTGTGGGCTCGAAAAAGGTGGTGTCTGCTGTGGGTTCTTCAGGGCAGTCTGTGAACCGCAGCCTCGTTTGGTCCAGGTGCTTTCTGCAAATTTATCCATTGTCTAGTTTGACTACAAACACCCTATTCCCTTCTTTAGCTATCACGTGCCCGCGATTCACTTGGGACCATGTCCATAGTTTAGCACGTACACAGGGTCATTCAGATCAATTTCCCGTGACACAGTGGTGCGACCATCATTTACATTTTATTGTTGCTGCCTGCTCTCGACCTGATCATGCAGGTTGGGGTGGACCAGCGAGAGTCTGGTTTTAAGTGTCCTTTTCATGAGTAGCTCAGCCAGGGGCACCCCTGTGAGCGAGTGGGTTCTCGTGCGGTAGCTGAGCAGTACTCAGGACAGGCGGGTTTGGAGTGAGCCTTCTGTGACTCGTTTAAGGCTCTGTTTGATTGTTTGTACTGCCCGCTCTGCCTGCCCATTGGAGGCTGGTTTAAATGGGGCCGAGGTGACATGCTTGATCCCATTGCGGGGAATGAATTCTTTAAATTCGGTACTGGTGAAACGTGGCCCGTTGTCACTGACCAGTATGTCAGGCAGGCCGTGGGTGGCAAACATGGCCCTCAGGCTTTCAATGGTGGCGGTGGCGGTGCTTCCCGACATTATTTCATATTCATAAGAACATAAGAATTAGGAACAGGAGTAGGCCATCTAGCCCCTCGAGCCTGCTCCACCATTCAATAAGATCATGGCTGATCTGGCCGTGGACTCAGCTCCACTTACCCGCCCTCTCCCCGTAACCCTTAATTTTTTAATTGGTTAAAAAATCTATCTATCTGTGATTTGAATACATTCAATGAGCTAGCCTCAACTGCTTCCTTGGGCAGAGAATTCCACAGATTCACAACCCTCTGGGAGAAGAAATTCCTTCTCAACTCGGTTTTAAATTGGCTCCCCGGTATTTTGAGGCTGTGCCCCCTAGTTCTCGTCTCCCCGACCAATGGAAACAACCTTTCTGCCTTTATCTTGTCTATCCCTTTCATTATTTTAAATGTTTCTACAAGATCACCCCTCATCCTTCTGAACTCCAACGAGTAAAGACCCAGTCTACTCAATCTATCATCAGAAGGTAACGCCCTCATATCCGGAATCAGCCTAGTGAATCGTCTCTGTACCCCCTCCAAAGCCAGTATATCCTTCCTTAAGTAAGGTGACCAAAACTGCACGCAGTACTCCAGGTGTGGCCTTACCAATACCCTATACAGTTGCAGCAGGACCTCCCTGCTTTTGTACTCCATCCCTCTCGCAATGAAGGCCAACATTCCATTCGCCTTCCTGATTACCTGCTGCACCTGCAAACTAACTTTTTGGGATTCATGCACAAGGACCCCCAGGTCCCTCTGCACCTCAGCATGTTGTAATTTCTCCCCATTCAAATAATATTCCCTTTTACTGTTTTTTTTCCCAAGGTGGATGACCTCACACTTTCCAACATTGTATTCCATCTGCCAAACCTTAGCCCATTCGCTTAACCTATCTAAATCTCTTTGCAGCCTCTCTGTGTCCTCTACACAACCCGCTTTCACACTAATCTTAGTGTCATCTGCAAATTTTGTTACACTACACTCTGTCCCCTCTTCCAGGTCATCTATGTATATTGTAAACAGTTGTAGTCCCAGCACCGATCCCTGTGGCACACCACTAACCACTGATTTCCAACCCGAAAAGGACCCATTTATCCTGACTCTCTGCTTTCTGTTCGCCAGCCAATTCTCGATCCATGCTAATACATTCCCTCTGACTCCATGTACCTCTATCTTCTGCAGTAACCTTTTGTGTGACACCTTATCGAATGCCTTTTGGAAATCTAAATACACCACATCCATTGGTACACCTCTATCCACCCTGCTCGTTATATCCTCAAAGAATTCCAGTAAATTAGTTAAACATGATTTCCCCTTCATGAATCCATGCTGCGTCTGCTTGATTGCACTATTCCTATCTAGATGTCCCGCTATTTCTTCCTTAATGATAGTTTCAAGCATTTTCCCCACTACAGATGTTAAACTAACCAGCCTATAGTTTCCTGCCTTTTGTCTGCCCCCTTTCTTAAACAGAGGCGTTACATTAGCTGCTTTCCAATCCACTGGTACCTCCCCAGAGTCCAGAGAATTTTGGTAGATTATAATGAATGCATCTGCTATAACTTCCGCCATCTCTTTTAATACCCTGGGATGCATTTCATCAGGACCAGGGGACTTGTCTATCTTGAGTCCCATTAGCCTGTCCAGCACTACCCCCCGAGTGATAGTGATTGTCTCAAGGTCCTCCCGTCCCACATTCCTATGACGAGCAATTTTTGGCATGGTTTTTGTGTCTTCCACTGTGAAGACCAAAGCAAAATAATTGTTTAAAGTCTCAGCCATTTCCACATTTCCCATTATTAAATCCCCCTTCTCATCTTCTAAGGGACCAAAATTTACTTTAGTCACTCTTTTCCGTTTTATATATTGGTAAAAGCTTTTACTATCTGTTTTTATGTTTTGCGCAAGTTTACCTTCGTAATCTATCTTTCCTTTCTTTATTGCTTTTTTAGTCATTCTTTGCTGTTGTTTAAAATTTTCCCAATCTTCTAGTTTCCCACTAACCTTGGCCACCTTATACGCATTGGTCTTTGATTTGATACTCTCCTTTATTTCCTTGGTTATCCACGGCTGGTTATCCCTTCTCTTACCGCCCTTCTTTTTCACTGGAATATATTTTTGTTGAGCACTATGAAAGAGCTCCTTAAAAGTCCTCCACTGTTCCTCAATTGTGCCACCGTTTAGTCTGTGTTTCCAGTCTACTTTATCCAACCCTGCCCTCATCCCACTGTTGTCCCCTTTGTTTAAGCATAGTATGCTCGTTTCTGACACAACTTCCTCACCCTCAATCTGTATTACAAATTCAACCATACTGTGATCACTCATTCCGAGAGGATCTTTTACTAGGAGATTGTTTATTTTTCCTGTCTCATTACACAGGACCAGATCTAAGATAGCTTGCTCTCTTGTAGGTTCTGTAACATACTGTTCTGAGAAACAATCCCGTATGCATTCTATGAATTCCTCCTCCAGGCTACCCCATGCGATTTGAGTTGACCAATCGATATGTAGGTTAAAATCCCCCATGACTAATGCCGTTCCTTTTTCCACATGCCTCCATTATTCCCTTGATTATTGCCCGCCCCACCGTGAAGTTATTATTTCGGGGCCTATAAACTACGCCCACCAGTGACTTATTCCCCTTACTATCTCTAATCTCCACCCACAATAATTCAACATTTTGTTCATTAGAGCCAATATCGTCTCTCACAACTGCCCTGATATCATCCTTTATTAACAGAGCTACCCCATCTCCTTTCCCTTCTTGTCTATCTTTCTGAATCGTCAGATACCCCTGTATGTTTAATTCCCAGTCTTGGCCCCCCTGCCACAATGTTTTTGTAATGGCCACCAAATCATACTCATTTGTAATGATTTGTTCCGACAACTCATTTACTTTATTTCGAATGCTGCGTGCGTTTAGGAAGAGTGTTTTAATCCTAGTTTTTAAACCATGATTTTTAGTTTTGACCCCTCCTGCAGCCCCTTTATATTCAGTGGTCCTTTTTGTTTTTTGCCTTGGGTTTCTCTGCCCACCACTTTTACTCTTCTCCTTTCTGTCTTTTGCTTTTGTCTCCGTTTTGTTTCCCTCTGTCTCCCTGCATTGGTTCCCATCCCCCTGCCATATTAGTTTAACTCCCCCCCCAACAGCAATAACAAACACTCCCCCTAGGACATTGGCTCCGGTCCTGCCCAGGTGCAGACCGTCTGGTTTGTACTGGTCCCACCTCCCCCAGAACCAGTTCCAATGCCCCAGGAATTTGAATCCCTCCCTGCTGCACCACTGCTCAAGCCACGTATTCATCTGCGCTACTCTGACTAGCACGTGGCACTGGTAGCAATCCCGAGATTCAATCCATTTTGAAAAAGCATCCACCACCACCAGGAACATTTTACCGAGAAACGGGCCCGCATATTCGACATGGATCCTGGACTATGGACTTGAGGGCCAGGACCGCAAACTTAGTGGTGCCTCTCTGGGCGCGTTGCTCAATTGAGCACATACGCTGCATTGCCGTACACAGGACTCTAAGTCAGAGTCGATACCGGGCCACCACACGTCAGATCTGGCTATAACTTTCATCATTACTACACCCGGATGTGTGCTGTGGAGATCCGAGATGAACATCTCCCTGCCCTTTTTGGGTAGCACTACGCGGTTACCCCACAACAGTCAGTCTGCCTGAAAGGACAGCTTGTCCTTTCGCCGCTGGAACGGCTTGATTAGCTCTTGCATTTCAACGGGGATGCTGGCCCAGCTCCCATGCAGTACACAGTTTTTTACTAGGGACAGCAGAGGATCTTTGCTGGTCCAAGTCCTAATCTGGCGGGCCGTGATAGGTGATTTATCATTTTAAAATGCTTCCATGACCATCAATAAGTCTGCGGGCTGCGCCACCATCAACAACTTTGCAGGCTACGCCATTTCCACCCCCGTGGTGGGCAATGTTAGCCGACTGAGAGCATCCGCACAGTTCTCGGTGCCTGGCCTGTGGCGGATGATATAGTTATACGCTGATAGCGCGAGTACCCACCTTTGTATGCGGGCTGAAGCATGAGTATTTATCCCCTTGTTTTCAGCGAACAGGGATATGAGGGGCTTGTGATTGGTTTCCAGCTCAAATTTGAGGCCAAACAGGTACTGATGCATTTTCTTTACCCCAAACACACGCGCTAATGCCTCTTTCTTAATCATGCTGTAGGCTCTCTGCCTTAGACAAGCTCCTGGAGGAATAGGCGACAGGTTGCAACTTCCCTGCAACGTTAGCTTGTTGTAATACACACCCGACTCCATACGATGACGCATCACATGCTAGCACAAGTCTTTTACACGGGTTATACAATACAAGCAGCTTGGAGCATAAAATGTTTCTGGCTTTCTCAAAAGCAATTACTTGTTTTTTTTCCCCAAACCCAGTTCTCACCTTTTTGCAATAATACATGTAAGAGCTCTAAGAGGGTGCTTAACCCCGGTAGGAAGTTACCAAAATTGTTGAGGAGTCCCAGGAATGACCGCAGCTCTGTGACGTTCTGTTGCCTGGGCACGTTCCTGATAGCCTCTGTCTTGGCTTCTGTGGGCCGAATGCCGTCCGCCGCGATCTTTCTCCCCAAAAACTCCACTCTGTTGCCCTGAAGATGCATTTCGACCTCTTCAGCCGCAGCCCTACGCGATCCAGTTGCTGGAGGACATCCTCCAGGTTTTGTAGGTGCTCGACGGTGTCCCAACCTGTGACCGATGTGTCGTCCTGAAAAACCACCGTGCGTGGTACCGACTTGAGTAGGCGCTCCATGTTGCTCTGGAAGATCGCTGCAGCCAACCGAATTCCAAACGGGCATCTGTTGTAGATGAACAGTCCCTTGTGCATGTTGATGCAGGTGAGGCCCTTCGAAGACTCCTCCAGCTCCTGCGACATGTAGGCCGAAGTCAGGTCGAGCTTGGTGAACGTCTTGCCTCCTGCCAGCGTCGCAAATAGGTCGTCTGCCTTAGGCAGCGGGTATTGGTCCTGTAGCGAGAAACGATTAATAGTTACTTTATAATCGCCGCAAATCTTGACCTTGCCATCACTTTTGAGTACTGGAACAATTGGGCTGGCCCACTCACTGAATTCCACTGGGGAGATGATGCCCTCGCGTTGCAGCCTGTCCAGCTCGATTTCCACTCTCTCCCTCATCATGTGAGGTACTGCTTGCGCCTTGTGGTGAATGGGTCGTGCCTCTGGGACCTTCGCCTTGGAAAAGTTTCCAATGCCTGGCTCAAAAAGGGAAGGAAATTTGTTAAAAACCTGGGTACGAGGCCTCATTGACATGTGATAGTGCTCGGATGTCATCCCAGTTCCAGCGGATTTTGCCCAGCCAGCTCCTTCCAAGCAGTGTGGAGCCATCGCCTGGGACAATCCAGAGTGGCAGTTCGTGCACCGTGCCCTTGTAGGTGACCTTGACCATGGCGCTGCCCAGGACAGTGATGAGCTCTTTGGTGTACGTTCTCAGTTTCGTGCGGATGGGGCTCAGGGCTGGTCTGAGTGCCTTGGTACACCACAGTCTCTCAAACATCTTTTTACTCATGATAGCACCAGTTCCATGGCTACGGGTAAGCCATTCAATTTTACATTTAGCATTATAGGTGGACATTTTGTCAAAAATGTGTGCATCCCGTGTACTTCAGCATCTGCGTCCTCTCTCTGAGGCTCAAAATTGCTTTGGTCCATCATGGACCGATCTTCCTCTGCCACGTGGTGGTTGACAGGTTTTGCAGAGCTTGCAGCTCATCTGCAAGCTCGTTGGAGGTGCCCCATTGTTCCACAGCTCTTGCAAACGTACCCTTTGAAGCGGCATGGATAGGCTGAATGGAAGCCTCCACAACGCCAACAAGGTGTGAATTGCCTTGCATTCATCCTTGGTTGCAGACTCTGAGTCATCTGGGTCATCTGAGGCCTGCTGGCAGTTGCAGACTCGTGGTTTCTGCACTGTACATTTCTGCTCGCAAACACAGTTCCAGTTATTTTATGAACATTGCTAGCACTGGTGTTCTGAGAGATTTGTTTGGTGTTATCACTGGTGGACATAAACGCCTGTGCTATCGTAATGGCCTTAATGAGGGTCGATGTCTCTACAGTCAAAAGTTTCCATAGGATGGTCTTGTGGCCAATGCCCAGTAAAAAAAGTCTCTGAGCATTTGCTCCAGGTAGCCATCAAACTCACATTGTCCTGCAAGTCGCCTTAGCTCAGCGACATAGCTCGCTACTTCCTGACCTTCAGATCGCTGGCACGTGTAGAACCGATATTTCGCCATCAGCACGCTCTCCCTCGGGTTAAGATGCTCCCAAACCAGTGTACACAGCTCCTCATGACTTATCTGTGGATTTCACCGGAGCCAGTAGATTCTTCATGAGGCTGTAGGTCAGTGCCCCGCAGATCGTGAGGAGGACCACTCTCCATTTTGCAGCGCTTCCTTCTCCGTCCAGCTCATTGGCTACAAAGTACTGGTCTAGCCGTTCGACATTGGCTTCCCAGTCCTCACCTACCAAGAACTTCTCCAGGATGCCCCCAGTTTGCTGCATCTTTGCGTTGGATTTGTAGACTCGTCGCCAGTTATTGTGTTCCTAACACAGATGATACTGCACACATGGAGGTTAAAGTAACAGTGACCTCAGTCTTTATTAAGACACTCCAGAGTGAGAAACAGGCCTTATGGGCCGGCCTGTATACAGTGCTCGCAAGGGATGCTGGGATCCCTTGGGATTTCAGGGAATGTGCTCCCTGGTGGCCGAATATGGGAGTGTATGCTTTACAGATACACAACATGTGCCACTTATTCTGTCTCACCGTAGTCCTAAGAATTGGACCAAGTTGAGCCCAAGCACCAGCAGCAGCAGATACATCAGAAGCCACAACAACACTACCAATCTTCTCCTCAATGACTTGATGCTCCAGAGGGCATCAGCGTAGGGCTGCAGTCCGCCAGAGGCGATACCCCCAACACAGGGTATACAGGCAGAGGATGTGCTTCCTCAACATGACTGAGCAGCAGTGCTCAGGCTATTGCACCAGGTTATCACAGACATTTGCAGCTTGCTGGAGCAAGACCTGCAGTCCAGAGAACCTGGTGGACACTTCTTACCAGTGGCTGTCAAAGTCACCAGCACCCTCAACTTCTTCGCCTCAGGTTCCTTCCAAGGATCTGCAGCAAACATTTGCGGCATCTCGCAGTCAGCCGCCCACAGATGCGTCACACAGGTCACCGATGCCATGCTTAACTAGTCAGCCACTTATGTAAACTTTGCCACTGATGAAGCCAGGGTTAGTAAGCGTGCGCTCAGCTTTGCTGCTCTGTCTGGCTTCCCAGGCAGGGCATCATCAACTGCACAAATGTGGCCATCAGGGTACTCCCACATCACCCAGGACTGTTTGTAAACCACAAGGGCTTCCACTTCCTTAATGTGCAGCTGGTCTGCAACCATAGGAAGATCATCATGCATGTGTGTGTCAAATTCCTTGCCAGCTGTCACAAATCTTTCGTCCTGCGTCAGTCCACCCTCCCTCAGCTCTTTGCACTGCCAAACACACTTACTGGCTGACTGTTTGGAGACAAGGGCTATCCACTAAAGATGATGCTTGTGACACTCTTGAAGAGGTCAAGCAATGAGGCTGGGGAGCGCTATAATGAAAGCCACATGTCCACCAGGTATGTCATAGAGCAAACAATAGGGATGTTGAAGATGCACTTCAGATGCCTTGGCAGGTCTGGAGGAGCCCTTCATTACACACAAGCCAGGGTCTCCAGAATTGTCGTCGTCTGCTGCACACTGCACAACATAGTGCAGCAGCGAGGATTAGTGCTGCATGAGAAGCAAGGCGTAGAGCGCACAACTTTTTCAGAGGAGGAGGAGCAACAGCTGGAAGATGAGGAGGAGGAGCAGGAAGGACCTGTGAAAACAGATGGCACCAACAGTGGAGCACATTGCTTCCCGGGAGACCAGGAATGACCTCATAAAGGCGAGATTTACTTAACTTCCTGCATTGCATCCCTATGGCTGCCACATGCTGTGCCAAATTCCATCGCACCTCCACCACCTTCATCCACCCACCACCCTGCCACCACCCACAACACCAGAAAGCATCCATACAATGACCAAGCCATCACATTGACCCCCATTGCTGAAGGTTACATTATGTCTCACCATTCACTCCAACTCAGAAAGCCACTTTCAAAGTAGTAGACAAAAATGGGCATGACCGGAAAGTGTGAAAATAAATACTTTTAAATGTCTGATAACAATAACAGAACATTAACAATTACACTTCTTTATACACCCATGTGCATGCACTTGTGCATTTAGGATTGTGGCTTTTTACTTTTATGCGTGCTTCTACGAGGTGCAACCCCTGTGGCTTCAGCAGAGGTAGAGGCAGGCTGCTCACTTCCTTGTTGCGAGGACAAATTTTGGTGGATGTCCTCTGGGTTTTTGAGCCTGTGAGGGCCCCGGCGAAGACTGCTCCTTTTGCGACTGTGCAGAGGCAGACTCGGCCTTCAGGATCCGAGGAAGCATCTGTGGTTTTGACTGAAGAGAGGGAACAGGGGAAAAGTGTGAACACTTTGAGAGAACCCACACTTCCATGTCCTCTCGCATCATCATCCCTCTGATGGGCCACCCATACTTCCCTGCTAGCAAAGAGCTGGAAAGAACCTTGCTGCACAGCAGTGGGGCCATGAGGACCCACATTTACACTGACATCCCTCCGAGAGAGATTTCTGAACCTCTGCCATCCGTTCTTCATAGCCATAGCATGTGCACATGTGAGTGGCACATTAGCTGCTCCATGCATGTGGCCATCCTTTCCATTGAAGAGCACATTGCTGCCATTGCCTCGACATGGTGGCCATCATATTGGAGATGGACTCCTCCATTCTCTGAACATTTGCAGATATCGTGGCTGCAAAACTTGCCAGAACTTCCTGCACTTCTTGCTGCCCCTCCAGGATCACCCTCTTTCTCGAAGGTCCCCGAGGCTCAGCATCTGCATGCAACTCAGCAGAGCTTGGAGTGTCCTGCACCTTTCGGTGAGGAGCCTCCACTTCTGTTCGTGTCAGCACCATCTGTTCGCGCTCACTTGTGAAGTGTGAAACATCAGGTGACAACACTACTCTAACTCGCACAGGACCCATCGAGGTGTGTGTTTCTGCGCTGGGTATGCTTGGGTCTGCTGACGGTGCACTCTCAGAGTCTGGAGGCTCCTCTGAGGAGTCGTCTTCCTCCTCTGGCTGGACAGTGGGCTGGACTCTTGGTGGACCTGTGGGAGAGTAGAGAGATGATTTAGAAGTGTTAGATTAAGAACAGGTAACAATGCCATTATGCACATGGTGAACATTCACTGACTGCAGACATCAGTCACCATATGAGTGACTGCTGTATGCCATGTGACTGTATGAGATGTAATTCTGAAACCAGGTTTTTGAGAGGTCCCCTCTCTCCGTCTCCCATCGCCAGCAACTCTGCAACTCTTGAGACCTCAAGAGCCACCTCCTCTGCTGCAAAGTACTGAAGAATGGAGGGCCACCTCCAGTTTTCTCCCTCTCCCTGTTGTTGTGGGCTCTCTTCTTCCGCAAGAAGGGAAGGAATAGAAGTTTGAGTGAGAGTGATAGAATGAGTGCAAGAGATGCGTGGGTTGTATCTGTAGAAGGTGACTATGAAGGAGTGTGGTGCCAATGCCAAATGGCCTGTTTTATGTGGTGTCACTTGGTATGATTACATTAGGATGAGGGTGTGTGTGAGGAATGGTTAGTTAGATGGGAGGTATGTACATGGAGAGAAAGGGATGGGTGGATGTCAAAGGGATGTTGGTGTGAGTAATGATGTGCAGTAGTAGGCTTGGGACGGTGAAGTGATGGGGATGTGGTGACAGGCACATCAGGATGAAGTTCAGTGTAGCTTTGCACTCACCTTTCCTGATATCATCAGATCATTAAATCTCTTCCTGCACTATACCTATATCCTCCTGACGACATTCCTGCTGTTGACCTCCTCAGCAATTTTGAGCCATGCCCTTTTGGTCTCTTGGGGAGGTCTTTCTACCCATCAACAGGGAAGAGGACCTCCCTGCGTGCTCTGACTCCCTCCACAAGAAGATGTAGGGATTCATTCGAAAAGCAGCTTCTGTCTTTGTGAACTCATTTTTATAATTCTCATCAACAACACACTCCTCTCCAATACTCTCTCCATACTCCTACATGAACTTTCAAATGTGATGTGGCCTAGGCTGCTTTAAATATCCCAGCTGGAAATGAGTTATCGATGATGTCATTAGACATGCATCATTTAATAGAGCTGGGAAACATGCATGTCTGCTTTAATAGGGACCATTATGCTAAAGTTGCTCTGAAGAGCAGGCTGATGATGACATCATGGGACCGACCCGCTATGCGGCCCACACACACCCGACCCGACCCTGTAGGGAAATATCTGGCCTAAATATTTGACAGGCTGTTAGAGTGGTGCGCAGCTTGCATTGAAATCAGAAAAAGAGGCAGAAAGATAAAACTGAGTTTTAGCAGCATTTATATGGATTCTGATCACATGCTTCCAGTTGATATCACCAAATATCCATACAAATATGGAAGAGGGAGGACCAAGGTTGGTGCTTTCGGGAACACTAGTGTGACCATGCTGAGATGGGAGGAGAAATAATTTGATGATATGTAATGTAATTGAAACAGATATGAATGAAACCAGAGGAAGCAGTGCCACAAAGATGGACTGAAGGGGGGTGCGGAGGAGGATAGAATGATCAGCAGTGTCAAAGGCAGCAGAAAATTCAAGGAAGATGAGGAGGGTCAGCGAACTATGATCACAATCACAGGGGATGCCATTCATGACTTTGACAAGAGCAGATTCAGTAGTGTGGGAAGGGTGGATAGCAGATTGCAGGGTCTCAGACAAGGAATGGTCAGAAAACTGGGTACATGATTGTGAAGCAACTATGAATTCGAGGATTTTGGTAAAATTTGAGATCAGATAGTAATTAGAGAAGGTGGAGGTTTGTACGGTAAGTTTTTGAAGAAGTGGAGCTGATGATAACTGTTCTGAAGGAGGAAGGGATGGTGGCAGATGATGGATTCATGATGTCAGCAAATAAAGGCCCGAGCAGGGAAAAGTGAGTAGCCTATAGATGGGAGGAAAGAGGATCAAAGGAGCCTAAATTGGGCATCATTGATAAGATGCTTTGAAAATGGGGGAGAGATAAAGCAAGATTATGGTACAAATGTCGAGTGGGGGACAGTTTGGAGACACAAGTGAGAAAGGGCTCAAAGCTGAGATGGAAGAAGGAGGAGGCAGTGGCTAAGGTGTTCCTGTGCATAACCTTGACTTTGGACACAAAGAAGTTCATAAATCAGAAACCAAAACGTAATTATTGGAGTAACTGTTTTAAATACTTCTCAGATGCTACTAGTTTCTTACTGTAAGGAGCTATGGCAGTTCCATCTGGCAAATGACCACAAGGTTTGTAAACACCATCAGGGACAGAGGTCCAGATAGCAATGTGAAATTAATGCTATATTGCACTTCTGATCCCTCACCAAGATCCAGGAATCTGTGAGATTGAATCTGAGGTACTTTGATCATAGTCCAAGATTGCAAGCCCAAAGCCCTAGCAGTGGTACAATATTTAAAAGAGTTGTTTCTGAGAGTAAAAAAAAACTTTTTTCTGTAATAACAGTCAAGTATGATAGTTAAAAAAGAGCATCTAATCTTGCTGAAAAAATGTACACCACTGGTCTTAACAGGCTACATTTATTTACTAGCTATCAAAATTGCAACGCAATTCCAATGTTCCCGTATTTTTGAGTGTATTTAAATTTAGAAAAGTTCAAAGGAAATCCAAGGAAAAGCTGTCAAAGCTGTACAACAAGGTGCACATTTTTTGACTAATGCATCAAGATTTGGGAGCTCTCAAATCTCAGGACACATTTGCTTTTCATCAATCTTACCTGTAATGTATTTGCTTCATGGGTTTTTTGCTTAAGAATTCATAGCAACACATTGCTATTAAGAACTAGTTTGTTTATTAGCGAAAGGTGTAACAACCACACTACACATTACCAGTTCATCCACCAGGCTCACAACCACCTGCCTCATCGTGGATCCCCCCAAATCCAAATGGCTGAGATTTTATTGAGTCTTGTGGACATCATGTAACTAGCTAAGCCACTCCCAACTCAACAGCTCTACAAAACTGAGAGCATACTCACAGGTGTACACATTATATTACCTAGTCATCTCTACATTTATAATTTCATAATTCTGTGCAATTGCAGAACGATTAAAAAAAAAGATCTTGTATTTATATAGCCCCTTTTATGACCTCAGGAGATCCCAAAATGCTTTACAGTTAATGAAATACTTTGTGAAGTGCAGTCACTGTTGTAATGTAGGGAAATGTGACAGCCAATTGTACACAGCAAGATCCCACAAGCAACAATGAGATAATGACCTGATAAAAGAGATGAAATTCCATCTATGCATATTAGTGATAGGGTTGGCAAGCTTATTAAACTTAAGTTATTTAGTGTGTAAATGCACTACGTGAGGTCACTGAGCCATACAAATCAGACAAATCCCATTATCCTATCTATGCTAGGACAGCAATTATCAACCATAGTAACAGTAGGATAAAAGTACATGTGTGGATACTAGATGAGGGCAGAGTTTAGCTTGAGGCCACCAATACTCACTCCCATGCCTCACTCATAATGAAGATTTAGGTGATATACCAAAAGCTGTGGGCTAGAAATTCAGTTCTTGGCGTCATACTTTAACGCCTGGGCGGGGTGCCAACGGGGTGCTAGTGGGTTTTCGATTGGGCACGGGGATATTTGCACTGCTCGCAAACTTCAGTTGGATTTTAGCGGCGGAGCTGACAGCACCGCGCCCTTTAGCGGCAGGCAGATCATGATGTCAGTACATGTGCAATGCCCCGCTAGCACCCCGTTTGCGACCTTCGTTTTTTCGCCTCACTTACCATCTGGCACTAAAGTCACCAGAGAAAGCAGGTGCTCCAAACCTCCAGTTGGTGTTGGTGAGGTGCTATTTAAAGGGATGAACTACCAGGTCACTGAGAGGTCAGGGTGAGTGCTATGTGTTATGCTAGCACAATTTATAACTCTTGCCTATCTGTTGCTCATTATTTGTTTAGCTTACCAATTACCTGCCCATTTGCACCTCGTCCCATGGCACCTAGATGGAGGCAATGCTGGCAGTCCACCTTGGCCTGCAGCAATGATTTTGTAGGCGCCGTTGTCGGCTACAGATACAGAATATGGCCAATGTGGGCCGAGACATGAGGAGAAGCCGTAGAGGTCGGAACAGGAGGCCTTACCCCCACACCCCCCATCCCCCTGGCTTTATCGGGAAGTATTCTCCTAAATTAATATGTTGGAGGTATAGTGCCTAAGAAGGCTGATGTCCAGCAAGGAGGTGGTCACAGACCTGTGCCACCTCCTGCAGGCAAAGCTCCAGCCTCACATCAGGACCAGGACTTTGCTCTCAGTGGCAGTAAAGGTGACAGTGTCGTGAAACTTCTATGCTACCGGCTCCTTCTAGGCTACAGTAGGGGATATCTGCAACATCTCCCAACTTGGTGTGCATTGCTGCATCCGGGAGGCCACAGACACTCTATACCACAGGAGAATGGAGTACATCAACTTCAGCATGTCGAGGGAGAAACAGGAGGAATGCTCCTGTGGTTTTGTCAGGATAGCGGGCTTTCCAATGGTTCAAGGCGCCATTGACTGCACTCACGTGGCATTGTAGGCACCATATCAGAATGCGGATGGCTTTCGGAACCGCAAGGGCTACCACTCTCTCAATGTTCAGCTGGTGTGCGACCACAGGTAGCTCATCCTCGCCGTTGAATGCCTGCTATCCTGGCAGCAGCCATGATACATTCATCCTGCGAGAGAGCACTGTGCCATGACTGCTCCAGTCACCACACGAGGATCATGGCATGCTGCTCAGGGACTGCTCTTGCCACCTGGCTTATGACCCCCCCCCCCACTCCGCAACACCAACACTCCTGCTGAGCAGCGTTACAATGTTAGCCATGCCGCCACCAGGAACGTCATCAAGCACACTATCGGGGTGCTGAAGCAGCGGTTCCGCTGTCTTAATCGCTTTGGAAGGAACCTTGAGTACTCCCCTGAACGAGTCTCACTCTTCATCTGCATGCTACACAACCTGTCCATCATGAGGGCCCAGCCATTGCCAAAAGGGATTGGAGCTCCACCTCAGGAGGAGGAAGAGGAAGAGGATGATCAGGAGGCGCAGCATGCCGATGCATAAGAACATAAGCAATAGGAGCAGGAGTAGGCCATTTGGCCCCTCGAGCCTTCTTCGCCATTCAATAAGATCATGGCTGATCTGATCCTGGCCTCAACTCCATTTCCCCGTCTGCTCCCCATAACACTTGACTCCCTGATTTTTCAAAAATCTGTCTATCTCCACCTTAAATACATTCAATGATCTAGCCTCAACAGCTCTTTGAGGTAGAGAATTCCAAAGATTCACAACACTCTGAGAGAAGAAATTCTTCGTCATTTCCATTTTAAATGGGCAACCCCTTATTCTGAAACTATGGCCCATAATTCTAGATTCCCCCATCAGAGGAAACATCTTCTCTGCATCTACCCTGTCAAGCCCCCTCAGAATCTTATACATTTCAATAAGATCAGCTCTAAGTCTTCTAAACTCCAAGGAGTATAGGCCCAACCTGCTCAACCTTTCTTCATATGACAACCCCTTCGTCTCAGGAATCAAACTCGTGAACCTTCTCTGAACTGCTTCCAGTGCAAATAAAACCTTTCTTAAATAAGGAGACCAAAACTGGACGCAGTACTCTAGGTGTGGTCTTACCAATGCCCTGTACAGTTGGAGCAGGAATTCCCTGCTCTTACACTCTACCCCCTTGCAATAAAGGCCAATGTTCCATTTATCTTCCTAATTACTTGCTGTACCTGTATGCTAACTTTTTGTGTTTCTTGTATAAGGATCCACAGATAGCTATGTACCACCGCATTTTGTAATCTCTCCCTATTTAAATAATAATTTGCTTTTTTATTTTTCCTACCAAAGTGGATAACCTCACATTTTCCCACATTATACTCCATCTGCCAAATTTTTACCCACTCACTGAGCCTATCTGTATCCATTTGTAGATTCTTTGCGTCCTCCTCACAACTTGCTTTCCCACCTATCTTTGTATCATCAGCAAATTTGGCTACATTCATCCAAGTCATTAATATAAATTGTAAATAGTTGAGGCCCTAGCACTGATCCCTGTGGCACCCGACTAGTTATCTAGTTATAGTTTGCCAACCTGAAAATGACCCATTTATCCCGATTCTCTGCTTTCTGTTAGGTAGCCAGTACTCTATCCATGCTACTATATTACCCCCAACTCCGTGAGCTCTTATTTTGTGCAGTAACCTTTTATGTGGCACCTTATCGAATGATTTCTGGAAATCCAAATACACCACATCTACTGGTTCCCCTTTATCCACCCTGCTCTTTGTATCCTCAAAGAACTCAAGCAAATTTGTCAGACATGATTTCCCTTTCATAAAACTATGCTGACTCTGCTTGACTGCATTAGGATTTTCTAAATGTCCTGCTACTACTTCTTTAATGATGGACTCCAGCATTTTCCCAATGACAGATGTTAGGCTAACTGGTCTATAGTTTCCTGCTTTCTGTCTCCCTCCTTTCTTAAATAGGGGCTTTACATTTGCAGTTTTCCAGTCCGCTGGGACCTCTCCAGAATCTGTGGAATTTTGGTAAATTACAACCAATGCAACCACTATCTCTGCAGCCACCTCTTTTAAGACCATGGGATGCAAGCCATCAGGTCCAGGGAACGTGACCACCTTTAGTCCCATTATTTTACCAAGTACTTTTTCTTTAGTGATAGTGATTGTTTTAAGGTCCCCCCCCCCCCACCCCCACAATAGCCCCTTGATTATCAATTATTGGGATGCTTTTAGTGTCTTTTACCGTGAAGGCCAATACAAAATATTTGTTCAATGTCTCCGCCATTTCTGTTTCCCATTATTAATTCCCTGGTCTCATCCTCTAAGGGACCAATGTTTACTTTAGCTACTCGCTTCCTTTTTATATAGCTGTAGAAGCTCTTAGTGTCTATTTTTATATTCATTGCTAGTTTATTCTCATAAGCTATCTTCTCTCTCTTTATCATTTTTAGTTGTCCTTTGCTGGTTTCTAAAAATTTCCCAATCCTCTGGCCTTCCACTGTTCTTTGCAACATTGTATGCCTTTGTTTTCAATTTGATACCATCCTTTACTTCCTTAGTTAGCAACGGATGGTTCATTCTTCTCTGAAAGTCTTTCTTTCTCACTGGAATATATCTTTGCTGAGAGTTATGAATTATCCCCTTAAATGTTTGCCACTGCTTTTCTATAGTCTTACTCTTTAATATATTTTCCCAGTCCACTTTAACCAACTCAGCCTTCATACCCTTTACTTACCTTTATTTAATTTTAGGACTCTAGTTTGATAACAAGCTTTCTCACCCTCGAACAGAATTTGAAATTCTACCATGCTATGATCACTCTTTCCTAGAGGATCCTTTACTACAAGATCATTAATTAATCCAGACTCATTACACATCACCAGATCTAAAATAGCCTGCTCCCTGGTTGGTTCCACAACGTATTGTTCCAACAAATCATCCCGCATACACTCTAGAACTCTTCCTCCAGGCTACCTTTGCTAATTTGATTTGTCCAATCAATATGAAGAGTAAAATTGCCCATGATTATTGCTGTACCTTTCTTACAAGCCTCCATTAGTTCTTGATTTATACTCTGTCCTACAGTGTGGCTGCTGTTTGGGGGGGGGGGGGGGCCTGTAGACCACTCCCACCAGTGACTTCCTACCCTTATTATTTCTCATCTCCACCCAAACTGATTCTACATCTTGATATTCTGAGCCAATATCATTTTTCACTACTGCATTGATCTCATCTCTTTTTAACAGAGCTATCCTTCCTCCTTTTCTGTCTGCCTATCCTTTACGAAATGTCAAATACCCTTGAGTATTCAGTTCCCATCCTTGGTCACTTTGCAACCACGTCTCTGTAATGGCAATCAGATCATACCCATTTATTTCTACTTGTGCCGTCAACTCATCTATCTTGTTACGAATGCTACGTGCATTCAAATAGAGCTTTTAATTTTGTCTTATGTGTTTATGCTCTGTCCCTTCCTGTCACACTCTGGTAATCATTACCACTATTGCTATGCTGAACTTTTGCTTTCTCCTTTCTCTTTTTATTTTGCCGCTCATTGGATCCCTCCCTTCTACTATTTAGTTTAAAGCCCTCTCTACAGCCCTAGTTATTTGATTAGTCAGGAGTCTGGCCCTAACCTGGTTCAAGTGAAGCCCGCCCCAATGGAACAGCTCCCTCTTACCTCAGTACTGGTGCCAGTGCCCCATGAATTGAAACTCATTTCTCCCACACCAATCTTTGAGCCATGCGATCATCTCTCTGATCTTATTTACCCTATGCAAATTTGCTCATGGCTCAGGTAATAATCCACAAATTATTATCTTTGTGGTTCTGTTTTTTAATTTGGCCCCTAGCTGTTCATACTCCCTCAGCAGAACTTCTTTCTTTGTCCTATCTATGTCATTGGTATCTACGTGGACCATGACAACTGGATCGTTCCCCTCCCACTCCAAGTTCCTCTCCAGCCCAGAGGAGATGTCCTTTACCCTGGCACCGGGCAGGCAACACAGCCTTTGGGACTCATGCTCTCGGCTGCAGAGAACAGTATCTATCCCCCTAACTATACTGTCCCTTACCATTACAACATTTATTTTTATTCCCCCCACTTGAATGGTCCCCTGTACCATGGTGCTGTGGTCAGTTTACTATCCTCCCTGCAGTCCCTGCCCTCGTCCACATAGGGAGCAAGAATCTCGTACCTGTCGGACAATTGCAAGGCCTGAGGCTCCTCCATCTCTACCTCCTGGTCCCCATACCTGCCTCACTCGTAGTCACACCTTCTTGCCCCTGACCACGGATCAAATTTGAATAAATTAATCTAAAGGGTGTGACTGCCTTCTGGAACACAGCATCCAGGTAATTCTCCCCCTCCCTGATGTGTTGCAGTGTCTGCAGCTCAGACTCCAGCTCATCAACACGGAGCCGAAGTTCCTCGAGCTGCAGACACTTGCTGCAGATGTGGTCGCTGTAGACCTCAATGGGGTCTACCAGCTCCCACATGCAACAGCAGAAACACATCACCTGTCCTGCCATCTCGAATGTATTTAATGAATTAAGTTTTGAAGTTTTGAACGTTTAGTTTTTAATCCCAGGTTTTAATTTAAACCAATGCTCAAGAAAAGAGAGAAAAAAACTGACCAACAAATCTCTTCCCTGCTTTGCTGTGATGTCACACTTTGAATCTTTTTACTTCTTATCCTCCCAGGTCTGTTGGAGCTTTTAGGTAGCCCTTTTAGAAGTCCTGCTAGATCGGCTGTCTCGCACCTATTATCTCCGGCCGCTGGTCCCGATCTCGCGCCGTTTTAGATGTAGAGAAGGAGGAGGGTCAGCAGCACGGAGTAGGCATCGTGGTAATGTTGCTGTTGCAAGGGCCGTGCGTCAGCGCCTCATCAGGCAGTGATACAAGTGAGTTAGCCATAGTCCTCCTCGATTCCGAGGGACTGCCTATGATGATGATAAATGACCAGCAATCTCACATCCGAATGTGTAAAACTCATCGTGCAGCACACTGCAATTGTGAATGGTCAAGTCAAAAATGTATTATTAACAGGTCTGTACCCTCAACCAGCGAAACACAGCACCATGAAAAACAAATCTTTAAGAATGAACCCACACCCCTTCAAACAAATAAAACTATTTACAAACACCCCTCCCGTCTCAAGTTACAACACAACGCTCATGAACAAGATTGATGAAAAGAGGTTCCCCTTTGACAAATGACTAGCATTAAATAACAGCAGCAATATATGTACAATAATATATACAAAGCATGGGGACAAATGGCCATGTTGAGGCAAACTGTTAATGTGATTTTCTCACATGTTTCCAACCCCTTCCCTTTTCTCCCCTCCCACGCCTACTACTCCTCCTTAATGGGTCCCCAGTGGCTGCAGAAAGGCCGGTTGAAGGCTGCTCCGTCTGTGATGCAGAGACTTCAGATGGCCTCGAAGGAGGCCCTGACCAGCTCTGGACCTGGAAGGCCCGGCTGCAGACTGCACCACCTCAGCATGGGCGGCATCAGTCTCGCATGGTGAGCAGACAGCGGCAGATGGATTGGCAAAGCAGCAGTTGCGGGAGACAGAATGCTGTCATCCCGAGAGAGGACAGCACCTTCCATTTCCACCGTCACACTGCCACTCTCCCGGGGCAGCGCCTCAGCATCCGGAGCAATCTGTTCGAGCACAGATTGCTGGCCTGCTTCGGCACCGTGAGATCCCCATTGGACTGCAGTCAGTGTTTGCGTGGCATCAATCTGAGTATGCAAGAGAACAGACTGAATATTGATGCCATCAAGCACTGACTCCATGACAGCACAAAGGCCTTGCATAGCTTCGGCTTGTGCCACAATAACTGCTGCCACATAAGCCATGGCACACGCCATGGTTCCCCACGATCGCTTGTCGATTCCAACATCAATTGGTAAGTGCCAAGGATGGGCTTGATAGGCTGCTGAATGCCATGGGCAGTGCTTGAGGCGGACTCCCCCAACCTCAGAGGAAGTGCATCCAAGCTCTCAGGCACCCTTGCCAATGCACCCAGAAGCTCGCTGTGCATCCGCAATGATTGTCTGGACACAACCTCCACGTCAGGGTCCTCATCTGAGTCCTGCTGAGCAGCACTCAGGCACTGACTCACCCTCCGGGGAGCTGGCCACTGAGCTTCCCTTCGCCCCTGGAGTTGCTACATCCCGATGGGTCCCAGAGCATCACCCTCATCTGACCCCACAAAAATGGCCTCCTCCACCGACGTGCTGTCCCCACTGCCGGAGGCAACTGACTCATCTGTGAGAGGCGCTGAAGTGACGTCCCCTTCATCTCCTTCTCCCCCTTGGGTGAACTGGTGGGCTCTTGGACAGGGTTTCTGGTTCATGATCTGAAAGCCCAAAGCCAGAAAAGTGTGGTTAAGTGTCGGGGAGGAAGGCAGCCAGGAGTTGAGACACGAAAGTTAAATGTAAAGTGGGAAAGAATTGTGCTGTCATGGGTAAGTGCTGTGATGGGCGAGGGAAAGGTAATGAACATATCGTCACTGTCCCCAGGGGGCTTGGCCTCACCCATTGCAACCACTCCCACCTGAGTATCATGGTGGCGGACACTTGCTCTTCCAAGTCCGTTGGCAGCTGTAGCTCTCGTTCCCCTCCACCGGTGCGCATCTGTTGCCGGCAATTCTGTACCAGCTTCGCTTGCAAGAAGAACTAGAACGTGTGAGTGAGTGTTGAGCTATCCGTTTGTGAGATGTGCCTCGCATAGTTGAATAGCTGTTACTCTATGGAAAGCTTTAGATGTGCATGAAACTATCAATAGCTGTGTCCAAATATCAGCGCTGGGATTTGGGGGTAAGAGCTAACATTACAGGTACTGCAAACGTCGTGCGTATGCATATAGACAATAAAAGGCTACTGAAAGGAGGGGTGGGGCTGATTAGAGACCAAAAAAGAAATTTATGCATGCAGACAGAGGGTAATTTGCATCTGCCTTCATCAAGGAAGAGGGATGCTCTCGTAGACATATTGAAAGAGGTAGTGCAGACACTAAAGTGTGTAAGACAGTGAAGTTCAAATGGTGCCATGCTAAGGTTGATGAAGAAGGTACTCACCCTCATGACCCGAGTGAGATTGTTGAATTTCTTTTGACATTGCGTCGCAGTTCGGGGCACCATGCTCCTTGACGACACGTGGGCGGCCACTTCCCTCCACATTCGCCTGAAAAGATTGGGTGCTGGCCTCCTCCCAGTGTTGGGGAGGAGGATGTCCCATCGCTTCTCCACCACCTCCACCAGTATCTCCAGGGCGGCCTCGGAAACTGATAGGCACGCTGCCTTCCTTGTGTGCCTGCCAAGTTGGTCTGTGTCTCACTGCACAGGCTACAATCCTGGGAATGAGGCTGTACAGCATCAATTAACATCCCCTTCATGAAGCGGTTGGTGCCAGTATGACTGATGAGGATTGCCTGACCCTCATTAACACTGTGGCCTTAGCATCAAGAGAAGTGTGCATCACTTGATTTAACGCTCTACTTGCCTCTTGGGGAGCTGAAAGTGAATATCCTGGTCGCCGGTGCTAATTAGCGGCAGGCGCTAAACTTACTGACCAGGCAGTGTTACCGCCTCAAAATGGATGATACCGAATTTCCCATGCCTTCCTACTTGCCTTCAGGAAAAAGTAGAGTGAGGGCAAAAATGAAAAGAAAATAGGAGAAGAAATTTAAAAATAATAATATAACTCTGAACAACTCTGCCACTTGATATGCTAAGAAATCTATCTTTGCTGTTAATTTTTGTCAACTATCATTACTTTCTGCTCTGCTGCCCAGGTTGCTTGTGAAGTGTAGGGTATCAGGAAATTGTGATCTGTTGGGTTTCAGTGTCCTTTCTTGATCTCCATTCCATTGCATTCCATTCCATTCCACTCCGCTCCATTCTCCCAGTTTCTCCGTCTCCGTCGCATCTGTTCTGATAACACCACTTTCTACACTAGTGCCTCTGATGTGTCTTCCTTTTTCCTCAAGCAAGGATTCCCTTCCACCTGAGTTAACATGGCCTTCGAACATGTCTGTTCGATTTCCCACACTTCTGCTCTCACCCCTTCCCCTTCCTCTCAGAACCACAGTGTTCCCTTTGACCTCACCTTTCACCCTACCAGCCTCCACGTTCAACGGATCATCCTCCACCAATCTGCCACCTCCAACATGATCCCACCACCAATCACATCTTCCTTCCCCTCCCCTCTCAGCATTCCGAAGGGACCGCTCCCACCGCGACAGCCTGGTCCATTCCGCAGTCACCCCCAGCACCCCCTCCCCTTCTCATGGCACCTTTCCATGCAAGCGCAGGAGATGCAACACCTGCCCTTTTACCTCTTTCCTTCCCACTGTCCAGGGCCCAAAATACTCCTTCCATGTGAAACAGTGATTTACTTGTACTTCTTTCAATTTAGTATATTGTATTCACTGCTCACGATGTGGTCTACTCTACATTGGGGAGACCAAACGTAGATTGGGTGATCACTTCGCAGAACACTTTTGTTCAGTCCGTAAGCATGGCCCAGAGCTTCTGGTCGCCTGTCACTTTAATTCCCCGCTCCATGCCCACTCTGACATCTCTGTCCTCGGCCTCCTACACTGTTCCACTGAAGCTTATTGCAAGCTCGAGGACCATCATCTCATCTTTCGTTTAGGCATTTTACAGCATTATGGACTCAATTTCAAGTTCAACAATTTCAGATCATAACCTCTGCCCATAATTTTATTTCCCTTTCCTCCTTTTTTTTAAAAAACCTTTTTTTCTCTATTTCCCATGGCAGCTGGTGACGATTCTTCCATTCACACCCCATCTAGAATCATCTTTTGTTTCTTAACTTGTGCCATTACCATCTCATTTTTGCTCATCATCCCTTGTCTCTTAAATCTCTCCTGCCTTCCACCCTATCACAGACCTTCCCCTTTTGTTCTTTCCTCTCCTCCCCCTTTCAGTGCCCCTGCACTTCCTTAAGAATCTTTTACATCTCAAACTTTTCCAGTTCTGACAGAGGGTCACAGACCTGAAACGTTAACTCTGTTTCTCTCCACAGATGCTGCTTGACCTGCTGAGATTTCCAGCATTTTCTGTTTTTATTTCAGATTCCAGCATGCGCCGTATTTTGCTTTTGCCTTTTCTTGATCTGTTGCTTTGTAAGATAAAGGAAAGCATATGCCTATTTAATTCACTGAGGTTTTTATTTCTCTCCCACAAAGTCCCCTCTGGCATCACAGATCCATAGAGTTGTCTTTAAAGGCCCTTATTTTGTGTCCCCCATAGCTTAGGGACTCAGTGCCTTCTTTCAGCTATTACAGTATTTTCCCTTTGTCTCAATAAGGGGAATGAACAGGCTGGTGGTCTAACTAGTCTCTTCTACTTTTTTTTTGCCTTATTGTATCAATCTTTGTAACTGGCTGGGGAAGCATGTTTAGTCCAGTCCATGGGAGCCAGAGGACATTGGTCTTTTCCAATCCCAGGGTTCAACAAAGCTTTTTCCATTCCAACATTCCTGGGAAGTTAGTCCTATAAAAAAACAACAATTGTGATTTCACCTTTCACCCTCTCACCATATGCAATATATTTTTACATTGCCCACGGTTATCTTTGGTATCAGGTTTGAGGAACAGTGAGTTCCCTGGTGATGTTTTTCCTCTGTTCTGGATTCCCAACATTTACAAATAACTTTCCAGTCCTCCAGCAAAGACACACTCTGAACTATTTTCCATACCTGGAATTCAATCACTGCATGTTTGCTGTCCATGTTTAGTATTAATTTGATTGTTTCGTCCATTTTTGTAGTTAGGGAATGAGTCAGCTTGGCAAATGATTGTACCTGGAAAGAGTAAAACAATGTGTGACAGATAATGTCACTTATCCATTTTGCACTGGCTTGCAGAATGCAGGCTTGGAAATAGTTGCTTGTGGTTGTTTTCATCTTTTCTAAGTCAAAATATTGCTCCAGGTTGTTCATGCAATAGATGCTTTGTACTGATTTTGAGTATTTATTGTAAGAATGAGGGTTAATATGTCAGTATTTTGCTGACAAGCCACAGAACTCTAGGATTCTTCTGCAAATGTCTTTCTAGCATCACAGAGCTCTTCAATTGATTTGTCCTTCTCCCTTTTCTCCCCTCCTCCTCACTTGAAGGTGCTGCCTGTACAAGCATACATTTTCATAGGTGCCAGCTGCCGTCAGGTACCTCACCCAAGTGGCCATTCTTCATATGTGAGCCTAGACAGAGAAAGTTAGCAGGCTATTTTACTGTGAGGGCATCGCATCTGGGCTGATGTCCTCACCCGATGTCCAACATACCTGTTTTTAAGCAGGAATCAATGGATAGTGATCATCATCAGACACCATGGGCTAAACTTTCGGGTGGTGTGCGACCGGGTTTTCGCTGCGTTTTGACCCTCCGTGGCGAAAACCCGGTCGCGATTCTTGGCTCCTTGTTTGCGACGGCGCTTGGAAGCACTGCCGGGGAGAGCTGCGCCGGATGTGTAACGACTCGGATTGCGTTACTGTCCAAGTTTCGGCACTCTCTCAACCCATGTGCCGTGCCCGAACACCGACAGGTAAAACCTAGCGATGCTGCCCTGCTGGCAGCAGTAAGTTGGAAAACCTGCAAAAAAAGGTAAGTTAAAGTTTTATTTTTTTATTTTTTTGCAGCGATTTGTTAGCTAAGGATCTTGCTAATGTTGTTTAAATGTCTTTTCCCCTCCCAAGATCTCTCTCGCAGTGCTCCTCGCCCCGCACTAAAGTTGGCGAGGATCGTGTTTTTGCGCCACAAAAATAGTGCACCACCTCCCTTTGTGATGCCTCAAAGGCCAAAAGCTGGGCCTTAAATCGGGAACGCAGCGAAAACGGTCATTTTCACGTATCACTTGCATTTTTGCCCAAAAACCCTAAAACTGAAAATCCAGCCCCATGGTTAATTTTTTCCCTGTCTAGCCTAAAGAGTCTAAGATCAGTTGTAACGCCCCTGTTGCTGCTAAAATCAGCTAGCACAGCAAAAATCAGGGATTAAGCTTGGGATCTTACTGATTTGTACCAGAACTCAATAGCACACTGCACAATGACATTTACCCATCAGGGGAGCTTGATTTGACTTTCATAAGAGGTCAAAACTCACCTAGAATTAACTTCCCAGTCTTTCCATGTAAGTTGTTGTTGGGAGGGATTCTTCTACCAAACAACAGTCTTAACCAATACCTCTCAATGTATTTCTTGTAGTTGGCCATGTTTTCAAATTGCTACAGATTACAAGACAGTGCGAAGAAGCACTCAGCTCTTTTTCTCCACTATGCATTTTTCAGATATTCTGCTATGCTGATTGTTAAGATCTCTGAATTACCCAACTTTCTGTTTGTTAACTTACTTTCTGGATATTTTCCCAGTGGGTTTCAACTGAACTGCTTTGTGTGTTTTTTATGATGTGGGAGGAGTTTATTTCTGGATGGGCAGGGCTGCCCTCTGTTTGGGAATAGTAACTGCTCTCAGTTTGGAAATAGTAACTGCTGTCTGTTTTTTTCCCCTTACATTTCCTCCTCTTGTTTATCTTGAGATGGTCACTGGTTTGCTGCAGTGTGTCTAGTGTGTGCACAGCTTTCTGGATAACTTTGGATGGGGCTGAGCTGCTGCTTCTGACGTATGTTGTTCTGTGGTGCTGTAAGTGGTTGGTAACTGTGTTGAGTGACTGCCTCTCCTCAGACACACTGAGCTGTATCTCCAACCTAGAAAGCAGTTTCAGTCTGACCCACACTCCATTTTAGCAGTTCATCAGCTCTACAGAGAGGAAGCTCTATAAAGATTCACCTCCATGGGCATTGGGGATTATGTCTGTGTTGCAATCGATGGTGGAGCGCCCTGGGGTTTCAGACTGCAAGGTGGCAAAGAGCACAAGCAACCTTTACAGGTCTCAAAGGTAAGCAGAATGATTTAATTGAGATGCATACAATGTTCAGCAAAGTCAAATGTAACATCCTGGAACATTTTCAATATAGTTGCTGGAATTGGTTAATAATTTTGAGACTGTGTACATTTAGTATATACTTTTCTTAAAATCTGTGAGATTCACAGAATGAAAAACAATTACATATTATTCCTTTGGAATTTTTTGCAAAGGTTTTTAAAGTGTAACTGTGAGCCATTCTTCGGAATTCAGTGACAATCTGATCCTGAATCCTGTAGTGAACACCAAATCCTAAATTTCAGAATTCACCCGTTAAGGCAACTAATCATAAAAGTCTT
The DNA here is from genome assembly GCF_044704955.1 of Pristiophorus japonicus. Taxonomy (NCBI): domain Eukaryota; kingdom Metazoa; phylum Chordata; class Chondrichthyes; family Pristiophoridae; genus Pristiophorus; species Pristiophorus japonicus. The sequence goes on along the minus strand of NC_091978.1, from coordinate 246,208,165 downwards.
AATAGTCGGACCCTGATAAAATTGTCTCATTTCACACCAGAAAGAATTCTCTTACAATGAAACAATGAAAGTAGATTACTACTAAAAGTTGACTGTAAGATAAAAATAGTATTATCTGCTATAATCTTAAAAGAGGCTTCCTGTTACGTCTTATTAAAGAAGAGATTCTAGCCTGTGGGCGGTTCTTTTATTTTTTGCTGTAGGTGAATGAATATTGAATCTTACACTGGGCAACTGTGGGGATCTGCTTTTGATTAAATCACACCAGTTAAATAGCATGCAATACATTATCGAACATTAATTGACAGCACATTGTTCAACTGTAGGGGAAAATGCCAGCATTCAAGAGGGCGGGAGTAGTATTTATGTTCATTCGTCTATATTTAAACTTTTGCTGAATAGCAAAGTTTGTGTTCGAAAGTGACAGGAGAATAAGATGCAAAACTCATTCTACCCTATAACATAATGCATCACAGATGGTCAAAAAGGTGAAATAATACATTAAACTGCTGGGTCTACCGGATTGGATTTAAGATTTACTGCATTATTTATTGGTAAATAATATTTTACAGTATCATATTTTTAATATTTTTTGCAAACTGGCTTGGTTTTGCTGTGCATGAACAGTTCCAGTGATGTAAAATGTATGAGTTGCTGCACTGTGCGAAAGTTCATTATTTGAAAGATACAAATATAAGGATAGAAATGTACTTGATTTTAATCCAGCACAATGATTTGTGCTGCTGTATGTGTTTAACTCTGTTGTTTTTGTATTTGATAAAATATAATGAAATTCTTTGTGCTTTATAATTTGTTAATAAGGAACCTGAAATTCTAGTATTTCTATCTTTATTAACAATGTTTGAACTGCTGTTAAAATTCAGGAAGAAACATTGACACGTTTTTTATTTTAATTTTGAAGCCTACAAATATTATCTTATATTTAATCATGAACTGTTTTAGTATTTCATAGCAGTGTGATGCATAGGACATCATTACCTTCTTTTTTTTAAAGAAATCTGGTTAAATGGGCTAACTAGTAATCAAAAAAGTTGGGAGATAATTACCAAACTACACAATTGAGAAAGTGGAAAAAACAAAAGTTCTAGAAGTGTGACACCTAGCGAATCTTTTGTGCAGTTGCAACATGAAAACCTGTAGGGTGAGAGACCAATTAATCCAGAAGCTTGGACTATATTATTATATAACAAGAGCTCCATAAGTGTACTAGAGGGTTTAGTACCCTTCAAAACAACGTTCACTGTATCAGTTTACAAAACTGGGAGAAAGTAAAAGAAAGTAGACATCACAATCACCAAACTCATTAGAACGTATTTAGTGCGGCAATTTCATTTGTTTGTAAACACAGTCATATTAAGATACATCATTGTTTCTTTTACACACATCACTGTGATGAAAGTGACGCATACTACCTTTCAATCTCCAAACCAGAAAATAGTTTTGCTAAATACTTTCTCATCAAAACCTTGGCCGTATAAGCAATCATGATGAGATTATTCAACAATTGATTCGGCTGTGAGAATTTATTCTGGATGTTTTAGAAATATTTGCATTAAAAAGTTGTTCCAGTTATTAACAGCCCAGTTATTCTATACTGTTTGCAAAAAATGTATACTTTATGGTCGAATTTGAACAAGTTACCCAAATTGAAGTTAGGTAGAGAGTGAAAGAAGCTCAAAGAAGTATTCTCACACCATTTTAGTATTGTACCAGTTGAGGTACAAAGTTAATTTAGGCTGGTATCTGATAAATCTGTCTCTTAGCCTTGTGCCAGGATTTTTGTGGCCTTGTAAGGGGCGGAGCCTTTTTCCGCTCCTTAAAAGGCTGGCAGCTTAACCATTATTTCTCAGAATTTGTTGACATTTTTGACAAATCTGCCATCATCATAATCCAGTCATTAAATCTCAAGAATTCATTCGCAGTGAATTTACCACTACACAACTATTTAATAAGTTTAAGTAGAACCTTTGATCCCTGCTGGAAAAATAATTTGTACCTCTTCATTCTAGTCACAATGTTTGGTGGGGGAGATATTTGTTTAGGCCTGTTTTAGGGCGTAAAATGGTCAGTGTGCTGGGAGAGTCGCCAAGAGCCGGAGGTCTGAGGCTTGTCCAAAATTGGGCCTCACCTAAATAATTCTGGTGAGCTGTCAGTGCTAATCGGGCATCCACATGCAGTTCACTAATTTGCTGCAGGCTAATTTGGGCCAACTGCGACACTCGCAGCAGCTCTTAGTTAGGTCCTGGGGGGTGGGGAGGGGGTGAGGAGTTGAGTGCGACAGGCAGCAGCCTGCAGCATTGCTGTGGAACCAGAGGAGCAGGAATGCTCCTCCTGGCTCCTCATTAAGGTAAGTTAAAAATGAAAAACTTACCGTTTGTTTGACAGCTGCTGATTAGGCCATAGAAGACTGCCCTAAGTGGAGGAAGTGCATCTGGGAGAGCGCTGAGCACCTCAAGTCTCATCGCCGAGAGCATGCAGAAATCAAGCGCAGGCAGCGGAAAGAGCGTGCTGCAAACCAGTCCCTCCCACCCCTTTCCTTCAATGACTAATTGTCCCACCTGTGACAGAGATTGTGGTTCCCGTATTGGACTGTACAACCACCTAAGAACTCATTTTTAGAGTGGAAGCAAGTCTTCCTCGATTCCGAGGGACTGCCTATGATGATGATGCCATAGAAGAACACGGAAAATTGAGCAGAACATGTCTGGCACATACTCTGCTCATTCTCTGATGAATTTCGAAGCGGGATCCTTAAACATACATTAGGCCCCTCATTAGCATATGTAAAGGGACTAACACTTTTATAAGGTGACTGTCAGGGATGCCGGAATATCTCCCAAGCCAATATGGCATCAAATATATTTCAGATGCCCTGCGGACAAGGTATAGCACCCTACATCATTGGAACTTTTTGCCCTTGTTTCGCGCTCGAGAAACAGGCAAACCTAAAACCAATTTTTGCTTCTGCTGAATGCCCTGCTGTAATTCAAAATTTAAAATGGAATCTCCTCTTTAAGAAGAATTGTTGATTGAATAAAAAATGAAAATACTTCTCCATCCCCATCAAAGTTCTTTTTTGAAAATGTGACTCCCGACCTCCCACCATAACTTTGATGAGTGATCGATGGAAACTCCCCCCCCACAACACCTCCCCAGCGTGAACACCTAAAAATGCTCTTTCTGCTGATAATCTTCCATAGTTACGGGGGAGACTTCAGATGGCCTTGCAGGATGATGTCAAGCAACTCTGGGTCTGGAAGGCCCGGCTGCAGACTGCACCACCTGCAATAAGAACATAAGAAATAGGAACAGGAGTAGGCCATACGGCCCCTTGAGCCTGCTCCGCCATTCAATAAGATCATGGCTGATCTGATCATGGACTCAGCTCCATTTCCCTGCCCGCTCCCCATAACGCCTTATCCCTTTATCATTTAAGAAACTGTCTATTTCTGTCTTAAATTTATTCAATGTCCCAGCTTCCACAGCTCTCTAATGGAGTGACCCATGATTTCCATCCTGGAAAACATCAGCTCCAAGCTTCATGCAAAGTCCCATGTCATGTTGGAGCCGAACTCCTCCATGCTCTACATATTGATTGGGCTAACCAAACCGGTAGCAATGCAGTGGAGGAGGATTTCCTGGAGTGTATTAGGGATGGTTTTCTTGACCAATATGTCGAGGAACCAACTAGAGAACTGGCCATCCTAGACTGGGTAATGTGTAATGAGAAGGAACTAATTAGCAATCTTGTTGTGCGTGGAAGAGTGACCATAATATGGTAGAATTCTTTATTAAGATGGAGAGTGACATAGTTAATTCAGAAACGAGGGTCCTGAACATAAGGAAAGGTAACTTCGACGGTATGAGGTGTGAATTGGCTAGAATAGACTGGCAAATGATACTTAAAGGGTTGACAATGGATAGTCAATGGCAAACGTTTAAAGATCACATGGATGAACTTCAACAATTGTACATCCCTGTCTGGAGTAAAAATAAAACGGGGAAGATGGCTCAACCGTGGCTAACAAGGGAAATTAAGGGTAGTGTTAAATCCAAGGAAGAGGCATGTAAATTGGCCAGAAAAAGCAGAAAACCTGAGGACTGGGAGAAATTTAGAATTCAGCAGAGGAGGGCAAAGGGTGTAATTAAGAGGGGGAAAATAGAGTACGAGAGGAAGCTTGCCGGGAACATAAAAACTGACTGCAAAAGCTTCTATAGATACGTGAAGAGAAAAAGATTAGTGAAGACAAATATAGATCCCTTGCAGTCTGATTCAGGTGAATTTATAATGGGGAGCAAAGAAATGGCAGACCAATTGAACAAATACTTTGGTTCTATCTTCACGAAGGATGACACAAATAACCTTTCGGAAGTACTAGAGGACCGACGGTCTAGTGAGAAGGAGGAACTGAAGGATATCCTTATTAGGCGGGAAATTGTGTTGGGGAAATTGATGGGATTGAAGGCCGATAAATCCCCGGGGCCTGATAGTCTGCATCCCAAAGTACTTAAGGAAGTGGCCCTAGAAATAGTGGATGCATTGGTGATCATTTTCCAACAGTCTATCGACTCTGGATCAGTTCCTATGGACTGGAGGGTAGCTAATGTAACACCATTTTTTAAAAAGGAAGGGAGAGAGAAAGCGGGTAATTATAGACTGGTTAGCCTGACATCAGTAGTGGGGAAAATGTTGTAATCAATCATTAAGGATGAAATAGCAGCGCATTTGGAAAGCAGTGACAGGATCGGTCCAAGTCAGCACGGATATGTGAAAGGGAAATCATGCTTGACGAATCTTCTGGAATTTTTTGAGGATGTAACTCGCAGAGTGGACAAGGGAGAACCAGTGGATGTGGTGTATTTGGACTTTCAAAAGGCTTTTGACAAAGTCCCACACAAGAGATTGATGTGCCAAATCAAAGCACATGGCATTGGGGGTAATGTATTGACGTGGATAGAGAACTGGTTGGCAGATAGGAAGCAGAGAGTCAGGATAAACGGGTCCTTTTCAGAATGGCAGACAGTGACTAGTGGAGTGCCACAGGGCTCAGTGCTGGGACCCCAGCTCTTTAAAATATACATTAATGATTTAGATGAAGGAATTGGGTATAATATCTCCAAGTTTGCAGATGACACTAAACTGGGTGACGGTGTGAGCTGTGAGGAGGATGTTAAGAGGCTGCAGGGTAACTTGGACAGGTTAGGTGAGTGGGCAAATGCATGGCAGATGCAGTATAATGTGGATAAATATGAGGTTATCCACTTTGGTGGCAAAAACACAAAGGCAGAATATTATCTGAATGGTGGCAGATTAGGAAAAGGGGAGGTGCAACGAGACACGGGTGTCATGGTTCATCAGTCATTGAAAGTTGGCATGCAGGTACAGCATATGGTGAAGAAGGTAAATGGTATGTTGGCCTTCATAGCTCGGGGATTTGAGTATAGGAGCAGGGAGGTCTTACAGCAGTTGTACAGGGCCTTGGTGAGGCCTCACCTGGAATATTGTGTTCAGTTTTGGTCTCCTAATCTGAGGAAGGACATTCTTGCTATTGAGGGAGTGCAGCGAAGGTTCACCAGACTGATTCCAGAGATGGCTGGACTGACATATGAGGAGAGACTGGATCAACTGGGCCTTTATACACTGGAGTTTAGAAGGATGAGAGGGGATCTCGTAGAAACATATAAGATTCTGACTGGACTGGACAGGTTAGATGCGGAAGGAATGTTCCCGATGTTGGGGAAGTCCAGAACCAGAGGACATAGTCTAAGGATAAGGGGTAGGCCATTTAGGACTGAGATGAGGAGAAACTTCTTCACTCAGAGAGTTGTTAACCTGTGGAATTCCCTGTCACAGAGAGTTGTTGATGCCAGTTCATTGGATATATTCAAGAAGGATTTAGATATGGCTTACGGCTAAAGGAATCAAGGGGTATGGAGAGAAAGCGGGAAAGTGGTACTGAGGGAATGTTCAGCCATGATCTTATTGAATGGTGGTGCAGGCTCGAAGGACCAAATGGCCTACTCCTGCACCTATTTTCTATGTTTCTATATTTCGATATTTTTATGTTCCTTGACACTGACAAGAGGTTCTCTGGCAGGCTTGCAATTGCATCAAGCTTTTCTGTGTGCATACCCATCACCATTCAACAACAACAACTAGTATTTATATAGCGTAGGGAAAATTCCAAGGTGCTCCAGAGGAGTATTATGCGATAAAAATTTGACACCGAGCCGCATAAGTAGAAATTATCATAGGTGATGAAAAGCTTGTTCGAAGAGGTACTTCTGAAGGCTGCCGCATCAAATTCATCATCTAAGTCCTGTATATTAGAACTCGTGTGCAAACTCTATCCTCCGGGGAGCTGGCTCCCGAGCTCTCCTTCCCCCCTTACCCAGCTTCAGCCTCTATACTACCATCTTAATTATGCGCAGTGCCATTTTCTGAGCTGGTGCCTGGGAGTGTCAGATCACGTGATAGTGCCTCTTCTCCTTCATTGTCCTCCTCCACAATGTTGGGGACAAGCTGGGCCGGTTGCAATTCTTGGGTATCTGAAAGGAGAAAGGCGCATAGGTCGGGTTTTGGTGAAGGGGGGGAAGCAAGATGTGCATGCGCACACCATCAGCTGCTTGTAAGTGAGAAGCGATTGTGGGATGGGGGATGTGGGGTGTGAGAAGAAGAATTAGGTCTGAATATACCATCATCAGCAATGTTTTCAACCTCACCGCTCACCATGGCCTCAGTGACTGTACCTCTAATGATCGCCAGCACTGTCTCCTCCAGCTCAGTGAGGTTCTGAAGTTGGGCTTCTTCTCCACCAGTCTGCTGCTGCTCACATCTGTTGCATACCACTTGGCCTGCAAAAGAAAGGGAAGTGTGCCAATGAACGTGGTACAATGTTTTTGTGATGTGCCTATCATTGTTGAATAGCTGGCAGTGTGTGCAAGGTGAGAGATGTGAGTGTGAGTCTCAAAGCAGTGATAAGTGTGTTGAGGGTGAGGTAAGGCTATGATTGTGAGTTATGAGTTGTGATTTCTAGAAATTGTTAGTAGATGGGGATGTAGTACATTGAGCAGTGTGTGAGAATTAATATCATTGGAGAAAAAATAATTGAGAAACTAATAGGCCTAAAAGCCAACAAATCCCCTGGACCTGATGGTCTACATCCTAGGGTTCTAAAAAGAGGTGGCTGCAGAGATAGTGGATGCAGTGGTTGTGATCTATATAATCCCTAGATTCTAGAACGGTCCCAGCAGATTCGAAAGTAGAAAATGTAACCCCGCTATTCAAGGGAGAGAGAAAACAGGGAACTACAGTGAGTTAGTCTGACATCAGTTGTTGGGAAAATGCTGAAATCCATTATCAAGGAAGTGGTAACAGGGCATTTAGAAAATCATTATTTGGTTAGGCAGAGTCAACCAGAGTGGTTTTATGAAAAGAAAATCATGTTCAACAAATTTATTAGAGTTTTTTGAGGATGTAACTAGTAGGGCAAATAAAGAGGAACCAGTGGATGTGGTATATTTGGATTTCCAAAAGGCATTCAATAAGGGGCCACATAAAAGGTTACTACGCAAGATAAGGGCTCATGGGGTCATGGGGTTGGAGGTAATATATTGGCATGGATAGAGGATTGGTTAACGGACAGAAAACAGAGAGTAAAGGTAAATGCTTCATTTTACGATTGACAGGCTGTAAGTAGTGGGGTGCCGCAAGGATCAGTGCTTGGGCCTCAGCTATTTACAATCTATAATAATGACTTACAGGAAGGGACCGAGTGCAATGTATCCAAATATGCTGAATATACAAAGTTAGGTGGAAAAGTAAGCTATGAGGACACAAAGGAATATAGACAGATTAAGTGAGTGGGCAACACTGTGGCAAATGGAGCATAATGTGGGTAAATGTGAGGTTATTTACTTTGGGAGGAAGAATAGAAAAACAAAATATTTTTTAAATGATGCAAAACTGTTAAATGTTGGTGTTTGGAGAGATTTAAGTGTCCTTGTACAGTAAGTACAGTTAGCATGCAGGTACAGCAAGTTGGCATGTTGGCTTTTGTTGCAAGGGGGTTGGAGTCCAGGAGTAAGGAGGCTTTGGTGAGACCACACTTGGAGTATTGTGCACAGCTTTGGTCTCCTTATCTGAGGAAGGACATGCTTGTCTTAGAGGTGGTGCAACAAAGGTTCATTGGATTGATCCCTGGGATGAGAGAGTTGTCCTATGAGGAGAGATTAAGTGGATTGGGCCAATATTCTCTGGAATTGAGAAGAATGAGAGTTGATCTCATTGAAACAATTCTGAGGGGGATTGACAGGGTAGATGCTGAGAGGTGTTTCCACTGGCTGGAGAGTCTAGAACTAGGGGGCAGGTCTCAGGATAAGGGGTCATCCATGTCAGAGAGATAAGGAGGAATTTCTTCACTCAGAGGGTTGTGAATCTTTGGAATTTGTTACTCCAAAGGACTATGGATGCTGAGTCGTTGATTATAGTCAAGGCTGAGATAGATAGATTTTTGGACTCTCGGGGAATCAAGGGATATGAGGGTCGGGCGGGCAAGTGGAGTTGTGGTCGAAGATCAGCCATGGTCATATTAATGGCAGAGCAGTCTTGAAGGGCTGCATGGCCTATTTCTGCTAATTCCTATGTTCTTATGTGAGGCTAGTGGTACAGTTGGTGAAGATGCATTCACTCACCTTGACTACTCATGTGAGGTCATTAAACTTCTTGCGGTACTGGATCTAGGTCCTGGGGGCAAAACACATGGCACTGCCAGCTTGTACTATCTCCTTCCATTGCTTTCTGGAGTGCTGTCTTCAAGGCCTCCTGTCCCCTTGCGGGTAGAGGACCTGTGTCTGTGCTCCCCCAGGACCAAGTCCTCCAGTGCTGCATCTGACAACCTCTGTACACTCTCTCTTCCCTGTTGAGCCATGGCTTCAGAGGTGCTTTTGCAATAAAGCACCTTCCCTTTAAGTAGTGCAGAGAGCCTAGACAAAACATTTTTGGCCAGTAGACTGCACCCAATAGTGGCCCCCCCCTTGAGCGCTAAGCCAACCAGCAGCACGGTTAGCGCTGAAATCAGCTCTCCAATCATTATAAGAACATACAAACATAAGAAATAGGAGCAGGAGTAGGCCATACAGCCCCTCGAGCCTGCTCCGCCATTTAATACGATCATGGCTGATCTGATCATGGACTCAGGTCCACTTTCCTGCCCACTCCCCATTACCCCTTCATCCCTTATCGGTTAAGAAACTGTCTATCTCTGTCTTAAATTTATAATGACCTGGCTTTCACAGCTCTCTGAGGCAGCGAATTCCATAGATTTACAACCCTCTGAGAAAAGAAATTCCTCCTCATCTCAGTGTTAAATGGGCGGCCCCTTATTCTAAGATTATGCCCCTAGTTCTAGTCTTCACTATCAGCTACCTGCACCACTTTGAACAGGTGCAAACAGATCGTGCTTGACACTCCCTGGGCCCATTTTTCAGCTTATTAGAATTTCACCACCCTAGTGTTTTATTTCTCTTTTTTAGTTTTTTATTTCTGTTTTCTTAATCGAGCCTGATTATCAAGGCCTGTATTGTTGGTACAGCAATTCAGCAAACATGGGAAAAGATCCAGGCCTAGAAATTGGACATCGACAGAAACCTGCCGATGTCTCTGCAGCCTCGGTTTTATGGCCATTGAAAATGGCCGCACTGGGGGCTGGAGATTTTTAGCACAGTGCTAACTTACCATGTAACACCCTCCTGGTGGCGTTATTGGAAGCATCCTACCTGAAGTTCCTGAACTGAAGTGCCGTTGGAGCTGCTTACAGCCTTGGGAGCGAGACTGTGGAGTTTGCAATGAATTGTGGGCAATTAAAAGGTATCACGCATGTATGCTTGGGGTTACTAGCCACCAGGTGGTGTCACTATCGGAGGTCATTGGGCTGTACGCACGTGTGTATGCCCCAGGTATAAAAGGCAAGCCATCATGTAATGGAATCACTTTGGGCCCTAATAAAGCAGAGTCAGGTTTGTACCTGTGTTAGTTTACAATATTCAATCTATCGAGTTATTACATACACAACATTTGGCGACGAGGTAACTTAAGAACCTTCAAGTGCAAAAATGAGCACAATTGGAATTCTGGAGAGATTCGTGGAGGGAGAGGACTGGGCAGAATTTGTAGCTCGCCTGGACCAGTACTTTGTGGCCAACAAAAAGGAGTAACCCACTGACGCAGTTAGGCGCAGGACGGTCTTCCTCACGTTTTACGGACCGAAAATCTATGGACTCATAAAGAATCTTCTCTTGCCTGCAAGTCCAATGGACAAGGACTATGAGGAATTGTGTGCTCTGGTACATGACTATCTCAAACCAGAAGAAGGCATCATCATCTCACGATATCGATTCTACACGCACGTTTGTTCTGAGGGCCAGGATGTGTCGGAATTCGTTGCCGACCTAAGACGTCTAGATGGACCGTGTAAGTTCGAAAAAGCATTGGGAGAAATGCTGCGGGACTTCTTTGTATTCGGCATCAACCATGAGGTGATCCTGCGTAAGCTACTGGCGTCGGAGACGCTGGATTTGAGCAAGATCATCACGATTGCCCAGGCATGCATGACGTCAGACAAAAACTTAAAGCAGATATCATAGAAAAATCAGAACTCGGCAAGTACTGTAAACAAGATTGTATCGTCGTTTGGCAGAGCTGCATATGGCAGGGCCTACTCGACTGCGTATGCGAAACCTGTGGCTGCTCAAAGTCCGACAACGGGAATTAATCCGATTTCACCGTGTTGGCGATGTGGGGGCAACCATCGGACTCATCAGTGTCGGTTTAAACAGTACATTTGTAAAGGCTGTTCGAGACTGGAGCATCTCCAGCGCAGGTGTCCACAACTGAACAAGTGTTCTGCGACACACCACGTGGAGGATGATGACCAGTATAGCACGGATCCGGATATGCAATCCAAGATACCAGAGGAAGAAATGTATGGACATGGTTATTCATTCCTAACAAAGAGCCAACCTATAATGATTAATGCGAAACTGAACGGTGTGCCGGTACCAATGGAATTGGACACGGGTGTGAGTCAATCAATAATGAGCCAGAGGACATGAGACAAGCTATGGGATACTAAGGCTGTGAGGTCTAAGCTGAGACAAGTCAATGCTAAGTTGCGTACTTACACCAAAGAACTCATAACCGTGATTGGCAGTGCAGTAGTCAAAGTGTCGTATGATGGTGCGGTTCATGATTTACCATTTTGGATTGTTCAAGGCAATGGTCCAATGCTATTCAACAAGAATTGGCTAGAAAAAATCAAATGGAATTGGAACGATATCAAAGTGTTGTCGTCAGAGGATGGTACTCCATGTGCTCAAGTGCTGAGCAAGTTCCCCTCGCTGCTTGAACCAGGCATCGACAATTTCACGGGAGCCAAGGTGCAGATTCACATGGACTCGGATGCAAGACCCGTCCATCATAAAGCTTGGGCGGTTCCATACATGATGAGGGAGAAGGTCGAAATCGAACTGGACAGACTCCAGCGTGAAGGGATCATATCACCGGTCAAATTTAACGAATGGGCCAGCCCCATTGTTCTGTGTTGAAGAGTGATGACACTGTCAGGATTTGTGGAGACTACAAGGTTTTGATCAACCGAGTTTCGAAACAGGATCAATACCTATTACCGAAGGCTGATGACCTGTTTGCAATGCTAACTGGGGGGAACTTGTTCATTAAACTGGATCTGACATTGGCCTACATGACACTGGAGCTGGTCAAAACGTCGAAGAAATTTACGTGCATCAACACTCATAAAGGACTGTTTATCTACAACAGGTGTTCTTTCGGAATTCGCTCGGCTGCAGCCATATTTCAGAGGAACATGGAGAGTCGACTGAAGTCCATCCCTAGAACCGTTGTGTTCCAAGATGACATCCCTCAGACTGAAACATTTGAATTGCGTCATCATGGCACCGGAAGTTGAATTGCTGGGGAGGAAAACTGCTGCTGACGGCATCAGTCCTAAGGACCCGAAAACCAAGACCATCAAAAATGCACCCAAGCCTTAGAATGTGATGGAGCTGCATTCGTTCCTTGGTCTACTCAACTACTTGGTAATTTCCTACCTAGATTGAGCACTTCATTAGAGCCACTGCACATGCTGCTAAGAAAAAGCGACAACTGGGTTTGGGGTTCGTCTCAAGATAGAGCTTTTGAGAAAGCTACTAATCTGCTTTGCTCTAACAAGCTGCTGGTACATTATGATCCATATAAGCATCTAGTATTGGCCTGTGATGCTTTGTCATATGGAGTTGGTTGCGTGCTCCAACAAGCTAATGAGTCGGGTAAACTACAACCTGTTGCGTATGCTTCTAAAAGTTTGTCAAAGGCGGAAAGAGTCTACAGCATGGTAGAAAAAGAAGCATTAGCTTATGTGTATGGGGTTAAAAAGATGCATCAGTACCCTGTTTGGTCTTCGGTTTGAACTAGAAACAGATCACAAGCCACTCATTTCATTGTTTTCGGAAAACAAAGATGTCAATACCAATGCATCGTCCTGCACCCAGAGGTGGGCGCTGATATTATCTGCCTATAATTATGTCATTTGCCATAGACCTGGCACCAAGAATTGTACCGATGCACTGAGATATTTGCCGTTGTCCACAATCTGCAGACCTACTGTTAGTTATGGATGCTTTTGAAAGTGAAGGAACCCCTGTCACGGTTCAACAAGTTAAGACCTAGATCAGCCAGGACCTGATATTATCGATTGTGAAACGTTGTGTTCTTAGTGGTGATTGGTCTGCCATACCCAAGCAAATGGGTGATAAGACCAAACCTTACAACCGTCACAAAGACAAACTATCCATTCAGCCAGATTGTTTACTGTGGGGTAATTGTGTTGTTATGCCTAAGAAAGGCAGAGAGAAATTTGAACATGATCTACATAGCACTCATGCCGCTATTGTCATGATGAAAGTCATTGCCAGGTCTCATGTATGATGGCCTGGAATTGACTCTGATCTGGAATCATGTGTGCATCAGTGCAATACTTACATGCAGCTTAGTAAAGCACCAGTGGAATCACCGCTGAGTCTGTGGTTGTGGCCATCTAAACCATGGTCCAGGATCCACATCGACTTTGCAGATCCCTTCGTGGGAAAGATGTTTTTAGTTGTGGTAGATGCTTATTCCAAGTGGATAGAGTATATAATCATGTCATCCAGTACATCCACAGCTACCATTGAGAGCCTTCGTATCATGTTTGCCACTCATCGTCTGCCCGACATCATTGTAAGCGACACCGGATCTTGCTTCACCAGTATGGAGTTTCAAGAGTTCATGAAACTCAATGGTATCAAACATGTGAGGTCAGCACCATTCAAACCCACATCTAATAGTCAAGCAGAGTGTGCTGTCCAAACCATCAAGCAGAGTATGAAATGTGTAACTCAAGGTTCACTGCAGACTCGCTTGTCATGCATATTGCTTAGTTACAGGTCAAGACCCCACACGCTTACCGGGGTCTCCCCTGCTGAACTATTGATGAAGCGAGGTCTTAAAACTAAGATCTCTCTTGTCCACCCTGACTTGAACGATCAAGTTGAATACAGACGTCAAAGTCAGCAGTGGTATCATGATCGCGCTGCTGTGTTACGCGACATTCCTGTTAATGATCCAATGTATGTACTAAATTATGGTCAAGGTCCCAAGTGGATTGCCAGTACTGTTACGACCAAGGAGGATAACAGAGTGTTTATCGTCAAGCTCAAAAATGGGCAAACATGCAGGAAACATGTTGATCAGTTAAAGCTGCAGCACACGGATAAACCAGAACAGTCTGAGGAAGACACAATCAGTGACCAACCAACCTATCTGCTGTCATCAATGAATCTGGACTTTCAATCCCTGACATGGTCATTGCCACTCACATCAGATCGGCTACACAGCCCCCAGTAATACCAGACTCAGAATGCTCACCCAAGGCTGGAGTTGAACTGGGATGATCAACTTGGGAGCGTAAAGCCCCGGACCATCTCAATTTGTAAAAGGACTGTTACTAATATCTTAAAGGGGGATATTGTCATGTATGTATGCTTGGGGTTACTAGCCATCAGGCGGCGCCACTGTCGGAGATCATTGGGCTGTTCACACGTCTGTGCGGCTGAGGTATAAAAGGCAAGCCAGCATGTAATGTAATCACTGGGCCATAATAAAGCAGAGCCAGGTTTGTACCTGTGTTAGTTTACAATATTCAGTCTAATGAGTTATTACATACACAACAAAAGGGTTATGAATTAAATGGGCAATGCATTCAGAACTAATAAAAATTAAAATGCATTGAAAGAAAGCAGTTTTCAGCTCTTATTGCCTTTCAAAAAAAAAATACCATTGAAGGGAAGTTCCAAATAGGAGATTTCATCATGTAAAGCTGAAATCCCTTTCCGAACCTCAAAAAATGGGAAAAGTGTTTCAACACTAACACAAGTGGATCAGCAATTATTCCTCCAGAATATCACAGCCAGAAAGGGGCTGTCTGTGTTGTATCTTCCTTTTATTCCCTCCTCTTGTACTTCCTCCTCTTCGGGTTTCTTCCTCTTCTGTGACTTCCTCTTCCCTTTGCAAGTGGATGCTGTAAATCTGGAAATACTCCGCAGGTCAGGCAGCATCTCAATCTGAGACATGAACTCTGTTTCTCTCTCCACAAATGTCGTCTGACCTGCTGAGTATTTGCAGCATTTTCTGTCTTCACAAAGGCCTTCCTTTACTATTCGAGGCCTTGCAGGCATCCAGCAGAACTCCTACACACTTAAAAAACTTATAAAATGTATTGCACCAAGTCACACTACTTCAATAAAATCAACAAACCCAGTCCAAAAGCTTAAATTTAAACCTACCTGAAAGATGTGTGTGTCCCTTTAAGAGGTGCTGACAGTGCCTCTGGTAGTCTGCTTGCACGCTGGGTTTACCTGGCATGCTTAGGATCCAGCCCTGCTAGGGTTGAAGTTTGCAGTGGTGAAGTGATGTCGGCATTGCATGGCGACTGATGTCACCACAGCGCCATTATTATTTTCAGAGCGATGCTACTTACCAGCTGTGCTACATGGACTTCGAAAATGGAGGACGCCGCGGGACCCATCATCAGCTGGCAGAAGAGCAGCAGCTGACACCTTCTTCACTTTATAGAAACATAGAAACATAGAAAATAGGTGCAGGAGTAGGCCATTCGGCCCTTCGAGCCTACACCACCATTTAATAAGATCATGGCTGATCATCACCTCAGTACCCCTTTCCTGCTTTCTCTCCATATCCCTTGATCCCTTTAGCCGTAAGGGCCATATCTAACTCCCTCTTGAATATACCCAATGAACTGTCATCAATAACTCTCTGTGGTAGGGAATTCCACAGGTTAACAACTCACTGAGTGAAGGAGTTTCTCCTCATCTCGGTCCTAAATGGCTTACCCCTTATCGTTAGACTGTGTCCCCTGGTTCTGGACTTCCCCAACATCGGGAACATTCTTCCTGCATCTAACCTGTCCCGTCAGTATTTTATATGTTTCCATGAGATCCTCTCTCATCCTTCTAAACTCCAGTGAATACAGGCCCAGTCGATCCAGTCTCTCCTCATATGTCAGTCCAGCCATCCCGGGAATCAGTCTGGTGAACCTTCACTGCACTCCCTCAATAGCAAGAATGTCCTTCCTCAGATTAGGAGACCAAAACTGAACACAATATTCCAAGTGAGGCCTCACCAAGGCCCTGTACAACTGCATTAAGACCTCCCTGCTCCTATACTTAAATCCCCTATGCGGCGATAACAGGTGACGATAAGGCAGGGGATTTCTTCCTCCTAATGCAAAGGAAAGAATGAGACAGATATTAATGCATGAGGAACTGGCGCTAGAAAGAAAGAGAACACAGCTCTACAAATTCAGATGCCAGAGTGAGACTATAGGACTATAATAGCAGTATGCTAAGTATCAGTGAGCGAGAGAGAGAGAGAAAATGCTGTAACCCAAGATAGAATGACCACAACTTTCCAATGACACAGTGACAAAGAAATTCCTCCAACTTAAAACTTGCAGGACTAAAGCTTTAGTCTGGCTCCTGCAAAAAGAAATTCTGCACCATAGCCCCTACTTCCATCCTCCTCCTTGGCTGTCCACTTAGGCTGAACCCAAATATACATAATCTTGGGCCTAGAAATTCAGAGATTTAGAGCCACCAGTTACCACTGGAATTTTTGGATGCCCGACAGTTAACACCGGAATTTTTGGATGACCGACAGCGCTGCCGATGTTATGTGTCGGCAAAATTATGGAGATTATGCAGATCATGATGTCAGTGAGTGTGCAACGCTCACTTGACGTCTGATCTGCGAGTTTTAATTTTGCCGCTCCACTTAATGGCATGCCTTAAGTGTGATGAGCTGAGCAAGCATTGACAAGCAGGAAGGAGGCTCCCTCAGTGGTAATTAAAGGGATCATCAGCAGCAACTTGCAGCTCACATGTTTCTGCAGTTTGACGGGTTCTGGGCAAATTTCTGCAACTCCAGCAGCTTTATAGGAACATATTTTGCAGGAGTAGGCCATTCAGCAACTCGAGTCTGTTCCGTCATTCAATTAGATCATTGCTAATCTGCAACCTCACTCCATATCCCTTAATATCTTTGTTTAACAAAAAGCTATCAATCTCAGATTTAAAATTAACAATTGATCGAGCATCAATTGCCATTTGCAGAAAAGAGTTTGTTATTCCTCCCACCATTTGTGTGTAGAAGTGTTTCCTAATTTCACTCCTGAAAGGTCTGGCTCTAATTTTTAGATTATGCCCCCGAGTCCTAGACTCCCCAATGATCGGAAATAGTTTCCCTCTATCTACCCTATCTGTTCCCCTTAATAGCTTGAAAACTTTGATCAGATCTTAAGTTTTAAATTCTAGCGAATACAACCCTAATTTGTGTAATCTTTCCTCGTAATTTAACCCTTGAACAACAACAATTGTACTTATATAGCACCTTTAATGTAATGAAACGTCCCAAGTCGCTTCATAGGAGCGTTATGAGACAAAACATTTGACACCGAGCCACATAAGCAGAAATTACAGCAGGTGACCAAAAGCTTGGTCAAAGAGATAGATTTTAAGGAGCGTCTTAAAGGAGGAAAGAGTTAGAGAGCCGGAGAGGATTCGGCAGGGAATTCCAGAGCTTCGGGCCGAGGAAATAGAAGGCACGACCAACAATGGTTGAGCGATTATAATCAGGGATGTTCAAGAGGGCAGAA
This sequence comes from Pristiophorus japonicus, assembly GCF_044704955.1. Lineage (NCBI taxonomy): Eukaryota > Metazoa > Chordata > Chondrichthyes > Pristiophoridae > Pristiophorus > Pristiophorus japonicus. The sequence goes on along the minus strand of NC_091978.1, from coordinate 246,190,859 downwards.
TTAGAGGAGCACAGATATCTCGGGCGTTGTGGGGCTGAAGGAGATTACAGAGATAGTGAGCGGTGAAGCCATGGAGGGATTTGAAACTGAAGATGAGAATTTTGAAATCGAGGCATTGCTTAACCGGAAGCCAATGTAGGTCGACGAGCACAGGGGTGATGGGTGAGTGAGACTTGAGGTGAATTAGGACACGGCAGCCGAGTTTTGGATCACCTCAAGTTTACGTAGGGTAGAATGTGGGAGGCCAGCCAGGAGTGTATTGGAATAGTCAAATCTAGAAATAACAAAGGCATGGATGAGGGCTTCAGCAGCGGATGAGCTGAGGCAAGGGTGGAGACGGGCGATGTTTCGTAGGTGGAAATAGATCGTCTTATTTATGCTGCAGATATGTGGCAAAAGCACATTTCAGGGTCAAATATGACACCAAGGTTGTGAACAGTGTTGTTCAGCCTCAGACAGAAGTTGTGGAGAGGGATGGAGTCAGTGGCTAAGAACGCAGTTTATAGTGGGGACCAAAAATAATGGCTTCGATCTTCCCAATATTTAATTAGAGAAAATTTCTGCTCATCCAGAACTGGATGAGGGACAAGCAGTCTGACAATTTAGAGACCATGGAGGGGTCGAGAGAAGAGGCTGTGAGGTAGAGTTGGGTGTCATCAGCATACATATGGAAACTGATGATGTGTTTTCAGATGATGTCGCCAAGGGGCAACATGTAAATGTGAAATAGGAGGGGGGCCAAGGAAAGATCCTTGGTGGACACCAGAGCTAACAATGCGGGAGTGGGAGGAGAGCCATTGCCATCTCTGGCTATGATTTGATAGATAAGAATGGAACCAGGCGAGTGCAGTCCCACCCAGCAGGACAATGGTGGAAAGGCATTGGAGAAGGATAGAATGGTCAACCATATCAAATGCTGCAGACAAGTCAAGAAGGATGAGGAAGACCGATTCTGGAATAGTGAGCAATTATGGCAGACGAAAGTAAGGCCCAATAATGCTTTATGTGGTCCAGCCAGATGTGGCGTTGAATGGCTAAATCAGTTGTCCGCCATATTCGTTCATGGCTGCATCCCTTGGACTTAAGGGAGGGACGATGAGGGCTGTACCAGGGAGAACGGCCAGGGTGAGAGAGCATAATTTTTTAATAGGGATACTGCATCAAAGGTGGTGGTGAGGGTGTGGTTGAGCAGATCGGTGGCTGCAGAAATGTCATGGTGAATGGAGGGCCAAAGGCTGCACAGTTGGGAATTCATAATTGCAGTTGTAAGAGAGTCGGTAGAGAGTTTATTTCAGGGGTGGACACAGGAAGAGGTAAGGTTGGTAGTGTTATATATGTATACTTGTATTTACTCTGTACAGCCACCAGAGGGCTCATCCCCTGGAGCCCCAAGGGATCCCATAATCCCTTGGGAGCACAGGTATTTAAGGAGGCATCACAGGTTGGAGAGGAACTCTGGAGACCTGCAATAAAAGACTAAGGTCACACTTTACTTTGAGCTCACAGTGTTCAGTCTGACTCTTTCTCCATACACGACAACTGGCGACGAGATACAGATAGCGAACCCAAAGATTCAGAGAACAGTGGGCATCCTGGAGAAATTCTCGGAGGGAGATGATTGGGAAGATTTTGTGGAGCAACTCGACCAATGAGCTAGATGGGGAAGTGCTGCCAAATGAAGGGCGATCCTCCTCACCGTCTGTGGGGCACCAACGTATGGCCTCATGAAGAATCTGCTCACTCCATCGAAACCCACGGAGAAATCGTACGATGATTTGTGCACACAGGTCCGAGAGCATTTGAACCTGAAGGAAAGTGTTCTGATGGCGAGGTACCGGTTCTACACCTATAAAAGATCTGAAGGCTAGGAAGTGGCGAGTTATGTCGCCGAGCTAAGACGCCTTGCAGGACATTGTGAATTTGAAGGACATTTGGAGCACATGCTTAGAGACTTTTTCGTATTTGGCATTGGACACAAAACCATACTTCACAAACTTTTGACTGTAGAGACCCCAACCTTGAGTAATGCCATAGCGATAGCTCAGGCATTCATTGCCACCAGTGACAATACGAAGCAAATCTCTCAGTACACAATTGCTGCTATAAGTACTGTGAACAAAGTGATGTTGTTTTTGAATGTAATATACAGGGCAGGTCACACATACCTGCAGCTATATGTCCGCAGATGTGTCAGAGTCCACCATTAAGGGTGATGAATGCAAGGCAATTAACACCTTGTTGACGCTGCGGGGGTGATCATCATTTCCATTCATGCCGATTCAAAGTGTATGTTTGCAAGGGCTGTGGAAAAATGGGACACTTCCAACAAGTGTGCAGGCGAGCTGCAAAGCCTGTTAAACCTGCAAACCACCATGTTGCAGAGGAGGACAGATCCACGGAGGATCACGATGAATCAGAGCCTCAGATAGAGGAGGCGGAGGTACATGGGTTGCACACATTCATCACGAATTGTCCCCCGATAATGCTGAATGTTGAACTAAATGGACTCCAGGTGTCAATGGAGTTGGACACGGGCGCGAGCCGGTCCATCATGGGCAAAAAGACTTTCGAAAGGTTGTGGTGCAACAAAGCCTCAAGGCCAGTCTTAATTCCAGTTCGCACGAAACCAAGAACTTACACTAAAGAACTGATTCTTGTAATCGGCAGTGCTACCGCAAAGGTCTCCTATGATGGAGCGGTGCACAAGCTACCACTCTGGATGGTACCGGGCGATGGTCTCACGCTGCTCGACAGCAGCTGGCTGGGAAAGATATGCTGGAACTGCGACGACGTCCGAGTGCTATCGTCCGCTGACGACACTTCGTGTGCCAAGGTCTTAAACAAATTTCCTTCACTGTTCGAACCAGGCATCGGGAAATTCCAAGGAGAAAAAGTGCAGATCCACCTAATTCCGGGGGCGTGACCCATCCATCACAAGGCGAGAGCAGTACCGTACATGATGAGAGAAAGGGTAGAGATCGAGCTAGACCGGCTGCAAAGAGAGGGCATCATTTCCCCGATCGAGTTCAACGAGTGGACCAGTCCTATCGTCCCATTCTTCAAGGGAGACGGCAACGTCAAAATCTGTGGCCATTACAAAGTAACTATCAATCGTTTCTCCCTGCAGGACCAATACGCACTACCAAAGATTGGTGACCTCTTTGCAACGCTGACGGGAGGAAAGATGTTCACGAAGCTGGTTCTGACTTCAGCCTACATGACGCAGGAACTGGAGGATTCATCGAAGGCCTTCAGCTGCATCAACAGGCACAAAGATCTTTTTGTTTATAACAGATGCCTGTTTGGAATCCGATCGGCGGCGGCGATATTCCAGAGAAACATGGAAAGCTTTCTGAAATCGGTCCTGCACACCGTGGTCTTTCAGGACGACATCTTGGTCACAAGTCGGAACACAGTCGAGCACCTGCAGAACCTGGAGGAGGTTCTTAGTCGACTTAACCGTGTGGGGCTCAGGTTAAAACGCTCAAAGTGCGTTTTCCTGGTGCCTGAAGTGGAGTTCCTGGGAAGGAGGATTGCGGCGGATGGCATCAGGCCCACCAACAAGAAGACGGAGGTAATCGAGAATGCATCGAGGCCACAGAACGTGACGGAGCTGCGGTCATTTCTGGGACTCCTGAACGACTTTGGTAACTTCTTACCAGGTCTCAGCGCATTGTTAGAACCATTGCATGTCTTACTACGAAAAGGAGACAAATGGGTTTGGGGCGAAAGCCAAGAAAATGCCTTTGTAAAAGCGAGAAAATTATTCTACTCAAACAAATTGCTTGTGTTGTATGATCCATGTAAGCGTTTGATACTAGCATGTGATGCGCGTCATATGCCGTCCGGTGTGTATTGCAACAAGCTAATGATTCCGGGAAACTGCAACTGGTTGCTTATGTATCCAGGAGTCTGTCTAAGACTGAGAGAGCTTACAGCATGATTGAGAAAGAAGCGTTAACGTGCATCAAAACCTGTTTGGGCTAAAATTCGAATTGGAAACTGACCATAAGCCACTTATATCCCTGTTCTCCAAGAGTAAAGGGCTAAATACCAATGCATCGGCCCGGATCCAGAGATTGGCGCTCATGTTGTCCGCATACAACGACGCCATCTGCCACAGGCCAGGCACAGAAAACTGCGCCGATGCTCTCAGTAGGCTGCCATTGCCCACCACGGGGGTGGAAATGGCGCAGCCCGCAGATCTAGCTGTGGTTATGGAAGCATTTGAGAGTGAGCAATCACTCGTCACTGCCCGGCAGATCAAAACCTGGACAAGCCAGGACCTCTTATGGGGCACAAGTTTCCACATGATTCGCGCCTGATTTTTAGGAACAACTGGTGGAGAACGGACTATTTTAGAAATCGCAATTCTCCACATTTTTTTTTCTGCAGTTCTAGTCAGGTAGAACAGTTCTAGTTTAGAACAGAATTTTTTCTTCAAAAGGGGGCGTGTCCGGCCACTACGCCTGATTTGAAAGTTTCCACAGTGAAAATGTACTCCAAACTAAAGTAGAATGGAGCCAGTGAAGATTTTTGTAGAACTGAAAAAACCTGTTCTACACATTAAAAAATCAGGCGCAGGTTACAAATTAGGCGTCCAGAACGAGGTGGGGGGGAGGGGAGGGGAAGGGAACTCATTAAATTCGACAATAAATCCTTATTTATACTTCTACAAATATTATACAAATAAATCCAACCTGAATAAACATTTATAAGCCACGAAAAGATTAAATAAACCATCTTCCTACCTGTGTGAAAGTGCTTCAGCCAGGGAGAATTCTGCAGCCGTTCGTGCCGCTGAGCGGGAGGGGGAGAGAGAGAGAGAGAGGGAGGGGGGGAGGGGGGAGAGAGAGAGGGGAGGGAGGGAGGGAGAGTGGGGGGAGGGAGATGGAGAGAGAGAGTATAGGGAGGGAGAGAGAGAGAGAGGGGAGGGAGAGAGAGAGAGGGGAGGGAGAGAGAGAGGGGAGGGAGAGAGGGGAGGGAGAGAGAGAGAGGGGAGGGGGGGAGAGAGAGAGGGGAGGGAGAGAGAGAGAGAGAGGAGGGAGGGAGAGAGGAGGGAGGGAGAGAGAGAGGGGAGGGAGCGAGGGGGAGAGAGAGAGGAGAGGGAGAGAGAGAGGGGAGGGAGGGAGAGAGAGAGGAGAGGGAGGGAGATAGAGAGAGGGGAGGAAGGGAGAGAGAGAGAGAGAGGAGGGAGGGAGAGAGAGAGGGGAGAGAGAGAGGGGAGGGAGCGAGGGGGAGAGAGAGAGGGAGAGAGAGAGGGGAGGGAGGGAGAGAGAGAGGAGAGGGAGGGAGAGAGAGAGAGGGGAGGAAGGGAGAGAGAGAGAGGGGAGGGGGGAGAGAGAGGGGAGGGAGAGAGAGAGAGAGAGGGAGAGAGGAGGGAGGGAGGGAGAGAGAGAGAGGGAGGGAGAGAGAGAGGGGGGGCGTCGGGTCGGGGAACAGGAGCGTGGGTCGGGTCAGTGGGGGGGGGGAGCGGGTGTCGGGTCTCGGGTCGGTGCGGGGGGGGGGGAGCGGGTGTCGGGTGTCAGGGCGGGGGGGGAGCGGGTGTCGGGTGTCGGGGCGGGGGGGAGCGGGTCTCGGGTCTCGGGTCGTCGGGGGGGGGGGGAGCGGGTGTCGGGTCTGGTCGGCGGGGGGGGTGGGGGAGCAAGTGTCGGGTCTGGTCAGGTGGGGAGCAGGAGCTGGCCGTGGGAGGAGCCCCAGTGAGGCCATTGGGCCGGGGCTAGGGTCTGCGTGCTTCGGGCCCCTCCCACACAGTTCGGCGCCTGGAGCTACTGCACTTGCGTGCCGACTGTAGCGCGCATGTGCAGTGCCGGGACCTGGCTCCGCCCCCCCACAGCTCGTGCTGACTGCGCCAAGGGCCAGAGGACCTGTAAGTAGGTACAGACTACCGAGTATTTTTTTAGGCGCCGTTTTAGGCGCGAAAAACGGGCGCCCAGCTCGGAGGGGCGCCCGTTTTTTTTCTTGTGGAAACTTGGGCCCCATTATCTCTAGTCAAAAGCTGTGTGCTTCACGGAAGTTGGTCCAGTGTCCCAGTGGAAATGCAGGAAGAGATAAAGCCGTTCCAGCGGCGCAAAGATGAAATGTCTATAGAGACAGACTGCCTTTTGTGGGGCAATCGAGTAGTGGTCCCCAAGAAGTGCAGAGACACCGTCATCAATGACCTCCATAGTAGCCACCCAGGCATCATAATGATGAAAGTGATAGCCAGATCCCATGTGTGGTGGCCCGGTATCGATGCGGACTTAGAGTCCTGCGTTCACAGATGTAATACTTGCTCGCAGTTAAGCAATGTACCCAGGAAGGCGTCGCTAAGTTTATGGTCTTGGCCCTCCAAATCAATGATCCTGTATTTGTATTGAATTATGGACAAGGTCCCAAGTGGCTTCCCAGCACTGTCGTGGCCAAAGAGGGGAGCAGGGTGTTTTGGGTCAAACTTTCAAATGGACTCATTCACCGGAATCATGTGTCCCAAATCAAACTCAGATTCAGGGACTATCCTGAGCAACCCACCTTGGACCCTACCTTTTTTGATCCCCCAACATACACACCAGGGCAACCGGCACCATGGTTGACCACGAAGCAGAACCCATCATCCACAGCAGCGCAGCAGGGCCCAACAAATGATTCAACAACACCAGCTTTCACACTGAGACAATCAACCAGGGCAAGAAAGGCCCCAGATTGACTCACATTGTAAATAGTTACACTATTGACTTTGCGGGGCGGGGGGGAGGGGGTTGTTGTTATATATGTATATTTGTTTTTACTCTGTACAGTCACCAGAGGGCTCATCCCCTGGAGTCCCAAGGGATCCCATAATCCCTTGGGAGCACAGGTATTTAAGGAGGCTTCACAGGTTGGAGAGGCAATCTGGAGACCAGCAATAAAAGACTTATGTCACACTTTACTTTGAGCTCACAGTGTTCAGTCTGACTCTTTCTCCATACACAACAGGTATGAATGGGGCAGCGGGGGTGGGGGGGGGGGTGGGGCGGGGAGGGAGTTGGTGGAAGGAGGATGTTGGTGGAGGGTGATACGGGGAAATGGTCAGAGATGGCCTTATCTGCGATTGCCTCAATGGGAGTAGCGAGGCCGCAAGAGATGGCAATGTCGAGGGGGTGGCCGTGAATATGGGTTGGGGAGTTTACATGGAGGGAGAGATTAAAGGAGGATAGGAGGCTAGTGAACTCAGAGGAAAGAGAATGATGAATTGAGATGGAAGTTGAAATCACCGAGAATGAGGCTGAGAGGAAAGCAGTGAAGAAATATCGGTAATACATTTTTATGGGTTTTGGGTGGGAGGTCGAGAATGAGAATTTTAAATGAGGTGGGAGAGGTGGAATAGGTGAGATGCTCAAAGGAGGAAAAAGTGGCAGAGGGGGACAGACCAAGGTGTGATTTGCTGATGAGAGCTGCACCACCACCATTGCGGTCTGAGCAGGACGTGTGGTGGAAGGTATAGCCAGGTGGGGAGGCTACATTTAAGGGTGAGGTGATATTGCCCCTCAACCAAGTTTCTGTTAGGGCCATGATGTCGTCGCAATTATCCATGATAAGCTCATGGATGGCAAGGGCCTTGTTTGCAAGCGAATGGACATTCTGGAGGGAAATGCAGAGAGGATCGGTGATGGCTGCCTCACTGCCAGTGTCCACTGGGTCAGTGCTGGGCGGAGGGGAGGCGGGTGGGGGAATGAGTTGGGACGGGAAGAAGATTGGCAAGATTAGCTCCCAATAGGCACACTGGATGGGAAGGTCGGCGTGAGAGTCAGATGGGACAGTTGGGTTGCTGCTCATAAGAGGCAGCGATGACTGCCTCAGTGGACCCTTTGAAGGATGCCAAGACAGGCACAGAGGGAAGCTGTAGGCTTACTTAAGAGTTCAGGTATCATTCTGGTAAATCTATGCTGCTCTCCCTCCAAGGCCAACATATCCTTTCGAAGGTGTAGTGCCCAGAACTGCTCACGGTACACCAAGTGTTGTTCAACCAGGACTTTGTATAGATGCTGCATAACTTCTACCCTCTTGGTATTCCAGTCCTCTAAATATAAAGGTCAGCATTCCATTAGCCTTTTTGATTATTTTCTGTACCTATTTATGACATTTTAATGATCTGTGTACCTGGATTCCCAAGTCTCTTTGGACCTCCACTGTTTTTAGCTTTTCACCATTTATAAAGTACCGTGTTCTATCCTTTTTAGGTCCAAAGTCAATGGCCATTCATTTGTTTACATTGAAATCCATTTTCCACAGTTTTGCCCATTCACTTGATCTATCAACATCCCTTTATGCTTTTGTCTACACTGCCTACAATGCTGCCTATCTTTGTGTCATTGGCAAATTTGGATATGTGACTTTCTATGCCATCATCTAAGTCAGTTACTAAATACGATGAATAGTTGTGGCCCCAACACAGATCCCTGCAGGACATCACTTGCCACATCCTATCCATTATTCCTACTCTCTGTCTCCTGCCGCTCAACTAATTTATTAACCAGGTCAATAATTTGCCCTCAATTCTGTGGTTACCTTAGTTAACAGTCACTTATGTAAGACTTTATCAAATGCCTCTAGAAATCCATATAAATAACATCCATAGACATTCCCCTATCCACTACTTTAATCACCACTTCAAAAAATTCAATCAGTTGTGTCAGACATGAGCTACCTTTCACAAATTCATACTGGCTGTCTGTGATCAACTGAAAATTTTGAGGTGTTGCAAAAGATTCCGGAACCCTTCACCAACAGTTCTTGACTTCAGGATTTATAAGAACAAAATACACATGGTACAGGGTTTTAGCTCAACTTTAAACTTGTACGTTTATTGAACTTGCGCTATTCCCCAGTACCCAACCTCCCTGAGTTTCGATCAGAATAATACAGAACCGACAATAAACAACCCATACATGAAGTTACCTGAAACCTAACACGAAATATCACAGTTTAAACCCTTCCGCGATTCGACTGCGATTACAAAACTACTCAGACTAATTCCCCTATGATTTGACTGAAATGTACAATCACCCACACAGCTGGCCTGGTCCAGCTAAGATTCTGGTCACCATTGACTAGAAACATAACTGGACCAGCCATATCAACACTACAAGATCAGGTCAAAAACTGGGTACTATGCACTGAATGGTTTACTTCCTGATCCCTCAATGTCTCTTCACCATCTATAACACTCAAGTCAACAGAGTGATGGAATGTGCACCACTTGGCTGGATAGGTGCAGGTGCAATAACACTCAAGAAGTTCAACACCAGCCCAGACAAAACAGCTTACTTGATTGGTGCCCCTTTCTCTAGGTTCAATATCCATCACTGGTGCATCATCATCATCATAGGCAGTCCCTCGGAATTGAGGAAGACTTGCTTCCACTCCAAAAGTGAGTTCTCCGGTTACTGAACATCCAATATGGGAACTACAGTCTCTGTCACAGGTGGGACAGAGAGTCGGTGAAGGAAAGGGTGGGTGGGACTGGTTTGCCACAAGCTCCTTCCGCTGCCTGCGCCTATCCTCTGCATGCTCTCAGCGATGAGACTCGAGGTGCTCAGCACCCTCCTGGATGCACCTCCTCCACCCAGGGCGGTCTTTGGTCAGGGACTCCCAGGTGTCGGTGGGGATGCCGTATTTCATCAAGGAGGCTTTGAGGGTGTCCCTGAAAAGCTTTCTCTGCCCACCTTTGGCTCACTTGCTGTGTAGGAGTTCCGAGTAGAGCGCTTGTTTTGTGAGTCTTGTGTCAGACATGCGAACAATGTGGCCCGTCCAACTGAGCTGGTCGAGTGAGGTCAGTGCTTCGATGCTGGGTTGTTGGCTTGATCAAGGATGCTAACGTTGGTGCGTCTGTCCTCCCAGGGGATTTGTAGGATCTTGCGGAGGCATCGTTGGTGGTATTTCTCCAACGAGTTGAGGTGTCTACTGTATATGGTCCACATCTTTGAGCCATACAGGAGGGTGGATATCACTACAGCAACCAGTGAAGGTGTGAATGTCCCTCTTCTGGTGCTATTGTCTGTGTTGATTAGACCGATGGCAGGTATCCTGTATCATTGTACTTCCAATCTCTCGATGAGTCATAGTTTCGCTGCAATGGCGGGGACCGTTGAATGTGTGAGTGGCCATCGTCTGGTGCGATTGTCTAGCTTGGGAGGCAGTGTTGAGTGACGGGGTCAGGTTGGTGGACCACTGTCAGTGTTCTCAACCAGGCCAACATCCACAGCATCGAAGCACTGACCACACTCGACCAGCTTCGTTGGGCAGGCCACATTGTCCGCATGCCGGACACAAGACTCACAAAGCAAGTGCTCTATTTGGAACTCCTACACAGCAAGCGAGCCCAGGGTGGGCAGAGGAAACATTTCAAGGACACCCTCAAAGCCTCCTTGATAAAGTACAACATCCTCACCAATGCCTGGGAGTCCCTGGCAAAAGACCGCCCTAAGTGAAGGAAGAGCATGCAGGAGGGCACTGAACACCTCGAGTCTCGTCGACGAGAGCATGCAGAAAACAAGCGCAGGCAGCGGAAGGAGCGTGCGGCAAACCAGACTCCCCACCCACCCTTTCCTCCAACGACTGTCTGTCCCACCTGTGACAGAGACTGTAATTCCAGAATTGGACTGTTCAGTCACCTGAGAACTCACTTTTGGAGTGGAAGCAAGTCTTCCTCGATTTCAAGGGACTGCCTATGATGATGATTATCTGTGTTGATTAGATCGATGGCAGGTATCCTGTATCATTGTCTCTCGATGAGTCATAGTTTCACTGCAATGGCAGGGACCGTTGAATGTGTGAGTGGTCATCGTCTGGTGTTATTATTTGTGTTGATTAGATTGATGGCAGGAGTCTCTCAATGAGTCAGTTTTTCTGCAATGTTTGAATTAACCCATTACTGTATAGCCCACCCTCTGGGTGTTTGTACTGAGGTTTGGGTTTTATTAAACAGTCCCACCATGTCCGTGGGTTTTCATAATCCATTTAAAAGTTCATTTTACAGTTGGAGGAGAAAAAACAGATCCTACATCTCCCGACCCCATTTAATATCTCTGAAACGAGAGATAATTGGGCTAAACTTTCCTTTCATTTTCGGCGAGTTTTCAGTGATTTTCTCGACGGTACAGTTGTTTTTCTGCCTGGCGAAAGTTTCCACCTTTGTTTTTTAATGGTATCACCCAAATCTCAAAACACCCACCAGGACCAAACCGCCGATGTGCACCATCGAGAAAATCACCAGGGCGTAAGTTTGGCCTCAACGGAAGCCCGTCCAGATTGCCGAGGGAACCGCCCTGTGAAAGCTGCTTAAACAGGGTGGTAGGTGAGTACTCTGCAAAGAAAGGTAAGTTAAAGGTTCTTTATTTTTTTTAAATTGTAAAACGGCAATTAGGTTTAAAAGTGTCTTGGGAATGTTTTTTAACTTTTTTTTAGTGAACATTTTTTTAAATTTTCCCTCTCCCTAGGCCCAACCGCAGGCTCAGGCTACATTTTTTAAAAACCGCCCGTTTTACTTAGCTGCCGAGAATAATGGTGCAAGATCCATTTTCTTGCTGGGTGATTTTTTTAACTTAAAAGTGGAAATTTTTGCCAGCGTTACTTACTAAACTTTAGCGTTTTTTCTGGATGGGCAATCAGGCGTTGAGGGGCTCTCGGGAAAGTCTAGCCCATTACTTCTGTCAATTCTTCTGCTGTGGTGAATGTTTTGCCGGTCTCAGCCAAATCTTACACTTCTTTTATACAGTCTATACATTTGATTCCTTCATCCCATGTCCCCTTTTAGATAATCTTTCTTGTTTTTCCCTGTTTACATTTTGTTTCAGTTTACATGATAACCTAAACAGATACAATACCACAGTCAATTGTACAATTACTAATACATGCGAGGCAAGTTGAAACCAGGGAGGAATTTTAATATTAAATCCAATATCACACCAAGGTGGGCTAGTTATTTCCCTGATCTCTCTTCTTGTTTCCATGTTTTCCTGTTGGAACCCATTCCTAGTTCCAGGCGCTATGGGGCACTTAACCTCTTTATCCCGGGTCTTTGGGGCTGTTGGTAGGGGCTCCCTTTTATGTGCTACTAGCTCAGTAGCATTGACTGCTTTTGGAGGATCTGGGATCACACAAGAGTCCAAACTCAGAGTCTAGCCCATTCCAGAACCGAAGTCTTGCCATTGTCGTTTAAAAGCGATAGACACCCCCTTCTGGCATGTACGTTCTGACCCTCCCACACACTCATAAACCCCTTGCTACTCCTTCTACCACTTGTCCCAACACAATTTCACTCCCCCCTTAGTCCCCATAATTCATCTGTGTGAGTTGTTCCCCAATCTTTCCCAATCCGTGGATACATCACCCTTAGCCTTGTCTGTCTTCCGTAGCCACCACCACCATCCCACGGAGATACTTCCCTAGCATTCTAGATACACTCACCTTCCCTCATTCACCTGTACCTTGCTGGCTGTGATATTTAATTTGGGGTAAGGCACTGATGCTTCATCGAATCCGTAACCAGCATGATTGGAAGACTTAGTGGAATTCGACCCCAACCAACCCGGCCATTTTCCCTGGTGGAAGTATGTCGCTATCCTGTCATTGCCCCGGGTTCTACCCCCTGTGTTACGGTGGGCCCGGCCCCTCCAGTACACCCGTAAGTAAAAGATATCTCAATGTCCCTTCGATCCACCTGTCCTGCTCCAATCAGGATTATCAACAGGCTCAGCCACAGAGTGCATTTCATCCTACATCCTCGGTTCGACTTGCTTCTGCAAAAAAAAAGGAAAAATAGCACCGCTCTGTGAGAGGTTTCCCTCCACAGGTCAGACTTAAGTTATGTACGAATTTACACTGAATGAGAGGTCTTTCCTCCACAGGTCAGACTTAGGTTATATAAATTTACAGTGTATGAGAGGTCTTTCCTCCACAGGTCAGGCTTAGGTTAGAAAAATTTACACTGTATGAGAGGTCTTTCCTCCACAGGTCAGACTTAGGTTATATAAATTTACACTGTATGAAAGGTCTTTCCCCCACAGGTCAGGCTTAGGTTAGAAAAATTTACACTGTATGAGAGGTCTTTCCCCCACAGGTCAGACTTAGGTTATATAAATTTACAGTGTATGAGAGGTCTTTCCTCCACAGGTCAGACTTAGGTTATATAAATTTACACTGTATGAGAGGTCTTTCCTCCACAGGTCAGACTTAGGTTATATAAATTTACACTGTATGAGAGCTCTTACCCCCACAGGTCAGACTTAGGTTATATAAATTTACGCTGTGTGCTGCAATTACCGCGTCCCCTTTCTGTAACTGAGGGAAACAGCCACCCAAATTCAAAGACTTAAAATTTTTAAAATGCCCCAAAATATTTACACATATTGCAAAAGGTGTTGCTCAACGGATTAAAAAGTTCTCAGCTGCTTGTGCAGAGAGTTAACTTCCTTTTTCTTTTTCTTTTTAAAAGTTGACAAACACAGACCATTACTCATTACAATTATTCCGTAAAGCATTCCACGCATACCAATAGCAATCGCCTTTTTTTTCCCCTGGTCACACATTCTTGAAATTGGTCAGAAATTTTTATTTGTAAAATACCAATTGTTATGTGATTTTGCCTCATGTCCAGAACTAAAGGCTACTCACACAATTTACAGAAACCAGAATTTCATCATGGCTATAATTCCATGGTTCTGTATCACATTAAATTATTTTTTGAACATCTCCCACTGATCTTCTGTCATTTTACCCATTAACGGATTTGCCCAGTTTACTATGGACAGTCTTTACTTCATCCCATTGAAGTCTACTTTACCTAAACTAGAACCTTAGTAGCTGTTTGGCGTTTCTCCCTTTCAAGCAATAAGTTGAACTTGATTATGTTATGATCGCTATTGGATAAATATTCATGCACAGTTAGGCTATTAACTAAATCTGACTCATTACTCATTGCTAAATCAGAAATGGCTTGCCCCCTTGTTGCCTCTCTAGGATATATTGTTGTAGAAAACTATCCCCAACACACTCAAGAAATTCTTTAAAGATTCTAAGGTAATAGGGAGTGTTGTTGCAAGTGGAGAACGCCTTCATTCTTATTTAAAGGCTTCTGCTCACAACATTTGCTCATCAACAAAGGCAGTCCCTCGGAATCGAGGCAGACTTGCTTCCACTCCTAAAGTGAGTCCTTTGGTGGCTGAACAGTTCAATACGAGAGCCACAGACCCTGTCACAGGTGGGACAGACATTCGTTGGGGGAAGGGGGGGGTGGGACTGATTTGCCGCACCTCCTTCCGCTGCCTGCGCCTGACCTGTTCACGCTCGCTGCGTTGAGATTTGAAGAGCTCAACGCCCTCCCGGATGCACTTTCTCCACCTAGGGTGGTCTTCGGCCAGGGACTCCCAGGTGTCATGTGGTGATGTCGCACTTTACCAGAAAGCCTTTGAGGGTGTCCTTGTAACGTTTCCGCTGCCCACCTTTGGCTCGTTTGCTGTGAACGATCTCCGCATAGAGCAATTGCTTAGGGAGTCTCGTGTCTGGCATGCAAACTATGTGATCTGCCCAGCGAAGCTGATCGAGTGTGGCCAGTGCTTCAATGCTGGGGATGTTAGCCTGGGCGAGGACACTGATGTTGGTGTGCCTGTCCTCCCAAGGGACTTGCATGATCTTGCGGAGACATCATTGGTGATATATCTGCAGCGACTTGAGGTGTCTTCTGTACATTGTCCATGCCTTTGATCCATACAGGAGGGTGGATATTACTACAACCCTGTAGACCATAAGTTGGTGGTAGATTTGAGGGCCTGGTCTTCGAGCACTCTTTTCCTCAGGTGGGCAAAGGCTGCACTGGTGCACTGGAGGCGATGTTGAATCTCCACATCTGCCTTTGTTGATAAGAGGCTCCCGAGGTATGGGAAGTGGTCCATGTTGTCGAGGGCCGTGCCATGAATCTTGATGACTGGGGGGCAGTGCTGTGCGGTGAGGACAGGCTGGTGGAGGACCTTTGTCTTATGTTAAGCGTAAGGCCCATGCTTTCATATGCCTCGGTGAATACATCGACTATATCTTGGAGTTCAGCCTCAGAATGTGCGCAGACACACGCGTCGTCCGCGTACTGCAGCTCAACGACAGAGGTTGGGGTAATCTTGTACCTGGCCTGGAGGCAGCGTAGGTTAAACAGCTTCTCACTGGTTCTGTAGTTTAGTTCCACTCCAGAAGGGAGCTTGTTGACTATGAGGTGGAGCATGGCAGTGAGGAAGATTGAGAAGAGAGTTGGAGCGATGACGCAGCCCTGTTTGACCCCGGTCTGGACGTGGATTGGGTCTGTAATTGAACCATTGGTAAGAATCACGGCCTGCATGTCGTTGTGGAGCAGGCGAAGGATGTTGACAAACTTTTGCAGGCATCCAAAATGGAGGAGGCTGCTCCATAAGCCCTCACAGTTGACAGTGTCAAAGGCCTTTGTAAGATCGAAAAAGGCCATGTATAAAGGCGCTGCTTTCTGTATTTTTCCTGCAGCTGTCGCGCTGCAAAGATCATGTCCGTTGTGTCCCATAGGGGACGAAATCCGCACTGTGATTCCGGAAGGAGCTCCTCGGCCACAGGGAGAAGACGGTTGAGGAGAACTCTAGCGATAACCTTCCCAGTGGCTGATAGCAGGGAGATTCCCCCATAGGTGCCGCAGTTGGACTTATCCCCCTTTTTAAAGATGGTCACGATTGTTATGTATGCATGCTTATAATGTTATGATGTACTGTAACACTGAATGTACCTTCACCCTGTACACACCTTATCCGTACACCAGAGGGTGCTGCTGCTGGAGACTGCAGGTAACCCAGGATAAAAGGGAGCTCACCTCTTGGTGTCCTCACTCTAGGAGCTGCAATAAAGGACGACAGTCTTCACAGTTTAAGTACCATACCCCTGCCTCGTGGAGTCATTAGCAGAGTGACTAAATACACAATAACTATCACTGCATCTCTGAGATCTCCCGGCATGCTCTCCTCCCTCCAAATGAGAGAGATGAGGTCATGTATCTGCGTCAACAGCGCTTCTCTGCCATACTTTAGCGCCTCAGCAGGAATTCCATCCGTACCCATAGCCTTGTTATTCTTGAGCTGTTTTATGGCTTTGCCGACCTCATGCAGCGTTGGGGTTTCACTGAGGTAGTGACGGTCGTATGCTGCGGGATGCAGTTGATAACACTCAAATCAAAGGCGGAGTCTCGATTGAGGAGATCTTCAAAGTGCTCCTTCCAGTGGTCCCTGACAGCCTCGGTGTCCTTGGTGAGTGTTTCCCCGTTCTTGGCCAGCAGTGGGGTGGGGCCTTGGGAGTTTGGACCGCAGGTGGCCTTGACTGCAATGAAAAATCCTCGCATATCGTGGCTGTTGGCCAGTTGTTGTATCTCCTGTGCTTTCTCCATCCACCACCTGTTCTTTAGGTCCTGGGTTTTTTGTTGGACCTCAGCCTTGAGACGTCTGTAATGTCGCTTTGCAGCTCCCGAGTTGGGTTGTTGCTTGAGGCTCAGAAATGCTCTGCGCTTACGATCTATTAGTTCTTGAATCTCCTGATCATTTTCATCAAACCAGTCCTGGTGTCTTCTGGTTGAATAACCAAGTGTCTCTTCACAGGCACTGATTATGGAGACTTGGTGGGCAGACCAAGCGCTGTGGGCATTCAGCATCTCAGGGCCATCAAGACTCGCCAGATTAGCTGTGAGGCACTGGCTGTATAGGGCTCTCTTAGCTGGGTCTTTAAGTGCCCCGGCATTAATTTTTTTGCGGCACTGCTCTGCTGTCCCCTCTGCTTTGGGGCTATGTTTATATCGATGATGAATCGGATTAGGCGATGGTCCGTCCTGCAGTCGTCAGCTCCTGTCATGGCGCGGGTGATGTGCACATCCTTGCGATCCCTGGCTCGGACGATGACATAGTCGAGCAGGTGCCAGTGTTTGGAGCGAGGGTGTTGCCATGATGCCTTGTATTTGTCCCTCTGGTGAAACAGGGTGTTGGTGATGAAGAGTTCGTGTTCTAGACATTTTGTCAGTAGTAAGGTACCACTGGAGTTGGCTTTCCCTACCCCCTCTCTGCCAATCACGCCTCCCCAGAGGGCTGTGTCTTTGCCAACCCTAGCATTAAAGTCACCTAGGAGGATCAATTTGTTACCCATGGGGACGCAGGACAGGGATGTCTCAAGATAGGAATAAAAACCCTCTTTAGCCTCATCCGTTGCATCGATTGTTGGGGCGTACGCACTGATGTCTGTGGCGCATTGGTTCCGGGATAGGGTAAGGTGAGGAGTCATAAGCTGTTCGTTAACCCTGCAGGGGGAGTCTTTGAGGTGGTTGACCAATTCATTTTTGACAGTGAAGCTAACTCCATGAAGGTGGTGTTCTTCCTCTGGTTTTTCTTTCCAGAAAAAGGTGTAACCTCCACCATGTTCCTTGAGCTGCCCTTCCCCTGCCCGTCGGGTCTCGCTTAGGGCAGCGATGTCAATGTCAAAGCATCTAAGTTACCGGGCAACTATGACGGTGCGGCGTTCCAGCCTGTTGCTATTGGAATTATCCATGAGGGTCCTGACGTTCCAGGTCCCGAACATCATATTAGGGAAGTGGAAGATGCCTGTGCGTGAGTTCTTTTAACATGGGGTGGCCGCTGCACACTGGCAACCACACGGGCTTAGCCGAGTAAGGTCTTGGCCCAGTGGCAAGGAGGTCCAAGACGACTGGAGACCAGGCACTGCTGTATGAGCCTAATTGCCTATGGCGAGGTGTTGGCCGCAAGCTCGGCTCCGAGTAACACCTTTGAAGGTAGAAGGCCCGAGGCTTGGTTGGGGGGCAGGCATTAAGAAGGTCAGCTGTCCGCTGGGGTTCTGAGGGATATTTTGGAAAGTTTCCTCCAAGTTTAAAAAGTTCCCCAAAGGTTTCCAAGTTGTTTTAAAAGTTTAAAAGTATTTCCGAATTATTTTTTAAAAAGTTACACGGGTTGATTGAAGGTTTAGTAAATAGATAAAGTTGGTAAAGTTGATTAAAAAAAAGTCTAAAATGTAAATCAAGTTGTTTAAAAGTTAGAAAAAAAGAAAAAAGTTCTCCAAGTTGATTAAAAATGTAAAAGTTTTTCCGAATTGTTTAAGAAGTTTAAAAGTTGATTAAAAGTTTAAAAAATTAAGTCCCTTCAGCCGATTCAGCGCCGGCCCCGGAGTCAGAACACTTGCTCACAGTAATTGCAGTTCTACTGGCTATTACCCTTGTGCTTGAGTATCTTCGGGAGAGGTAGTGGAGGCAGCGAAGTGGATGAGAAGATGAGCGCAGAGGGAGAAGGAGGGCCAGGAGTGCTTGCAATAGGAGGCCTTACCCACCTCGGGTCTTCCAAGAGCACATCTCATATCCATTTAAGCGAGGAACAGTGTATTAGGAGGCTCCGCTTCACCAAGGAGGTGGTGACAGAACTCTGCCACCTCCTGCACCCAGACCTCAGCATTAGAGGAGGGCGAACACATAGAAACATAGAAAATAGGTGCAGGAGTAGGCCATTCGGCCCTTTGAGCCGGCACCACCATTCAATAAGATCATGGCTGATCATGCAACTTCAGTACTCCATTCCTGCTTTCTCTCCATACCCCTAGATCCCTTTAGCCGTAAGGGCCACATCTAACTCCCTTTTGAATATATCTAACGAACTGGCCTCAACAACTTTCTGTGGTAGAGAATTCCACATGCTCACAATTCTCTGAGTGAAGAAGTTTCTCCTCATCTCGGTCCTAAGTGGCTTACCCTTTATCCTTAGACTGTGACCCCTGGTTCTGGACTTCCCCAACATCGGGAACATTCTTCCTGCATCTAACCTGTCCAATCCCGACAGAATTTTATATATTTCATCCTTCTAAACTCCAGTGAATAAAGGCCCAGTTGACCAGTCTCTCCTCATATGACAGCCCAGCCATCCCTGGAATCAGTCTGGTGAACCTTCGCTGCACTCCCTCAATAGCAAGAACATCTTTCCTCAGATTAGGAGACCAAAACTGAACATAATATTCCAGTTGGGGCCTCACCAAGGCCCTGTACAACTGCAGTAAGACATGGAACATGGGAGTGCATGCTTTACAAATACACAACATCACTCCCCCCCGCAAAATCAAAGTGAAAACTATTTACAAGGTGAGGCGGTCGGGAGTCTTTCTTTCCCTGGTGGACCGCCTCAGTACAAATGTCTGTTCTGGTGTGTTGGCTGTGCCCTCGTTGGGCTGATGTGTTGTTGGTCCTGCAGGGCTGCTGGGTGAGCCTGGCCTTGCTGTGCTGTTGGGCGTGATGGGTTCAATTTCCTGGTCCGGCGTGGTGTCGTTGATCCTTTGGGTGTGTGTTGCGGGCTCGAAAAAGGTGGTGTCTGCTGTGGGTTGTTCAGGGCAGTCTGTGAACCGCAGCCTTGTTTGGTCCAGGTGCTTTCTGCAAATTTGTCCATTGTCTAGTTTGACTACAAACACCCTATTCCCTTCTTTAGCTATCACCGTGCCCATGATCCACTTGGGACCATGTCCATAGTTTAGCACATACACAGGGTCATTCAGATCAATTTCCCGTGACACAGTGGCGCGACCATCATTTACATTTTGTTGCTGCCGCAAGCTCTCTACCTGATCATGTAGGTTGGGGTGAACCAGTGAGAGTCTGGTTTTAAGTGTCCTTTTCATGAGTAGCTCAGCCGGAGTCACCCCTATGAGCGAGTGGGGTCTCGTGCAGTAGCTGAGCAGTACTCGGGACAGGCGGGTTTGGAGTGAGCCTTCTGTGACTCGTTTGAGGCTTTGTTTGAATGTTTGTACTGCCTGCTCTGCCTGCCCATTGGAGGCTGGTTTAAACGGGGCCGAGGTGACATGTTTGATCCCATTGCGGGTCATGAGTTCTTTAAATTCGGCACTGGTGAAACATGGCCCATTGTCACTGACCAGTATGTCAGGCAGGCCGTGGGTGGCAAACATGGCCCTCAGGCTTTCAATGGTGGTGGTGGCGGTGCTTCCCGACATTATTTCACATTCAACTGAGCACAGAGACTGCATTTTGAAAAGGCATCCACCACCACCAGGAACATTTTACCGAGGAATGGGCCCGTATAGTCAACATAGATCCTCGACCATGGTCTGGAGGGCCAGGACCACAAACTTAGTAGTGCCTCTCTGGGCGCATTGCTCAACTGAGCACATACGATACATTGCCGTACACGGGACTCTAAGTCAGAGTCGATACCGAGCCAGCACACATCGGATCTGGCTATCGCTTTCATCATTACTATACCCGGGTGTGTGCTGTGAAGATCCGAGATGAACGTCTCCTTGACCTTTTTGGGTGGCACTACGCGGTTACCCAACAACAGGCAGTCTGCCTGAATGGACAGCTCGTCCTTTCGCCGCTGGAACAGCTTGATTAGTTCTTGCATTTCAACGGGGATGCTGGCCCAGCTCCCATGCAGTACACAGTTTTTCACTAGGGACAGCAGAGAATCTTGGCTGGTCCGTTACAGGTGATTTATCATTTTCAAACACTTCCATGACCATCAACAAGTCTGCGGGCTGCGCCACCATCAACAAGTTTGCAGGCTGCGCCATTTCTACCCCCGTGGTGGGCAATGGTAGCCGACTGAGAGCATCCGCACTGTTCTCGGTGCCTGGCCTGTGGCGGATGGTCTAGTTATACGCTGATAGCGCGAGTGTCCACCTTTGTATGCGGGCTGAGGCATTAGTATTTATCCCCTTATCTTCAGCGAACAGGGATATGAGGGGCTTGTGATCGGTTTCCAGCTCAAATTTGAGGCCAAACAGGTACTGATGCATTTCCTTTACCCCGAACACACACGCTAATGCCTCTTTCTCAATCATGCTGTAGGCCCTCTCGACCTTAGACAAGCTCCTGGAAGCATAGGCGACAGGTTGCAACTTTTCCGCAACATTAGCTTGTTGTAATACACACCCGACTCTATACGACGACGCATCACATGCTAGCACGAGTCTTTTACACGGGTTATACAATACAAGCAGCTTGGAGCATAAAATGTTTCTGGCTTTCTCAAAAGCAATTACGTTTTTTTCCCCCATACCGAGTTCTCACCTTTACGCAATAACACATGTAGGAGCTCTAAGAGGGTGCTAAACCCCGGTAGGAAGTTACCAAAATAGTTGAGGAGTCCCAGGAACGACCGCAGCTCCGTGACATTCTGTGACCTGGGCGCATTTCTGATAGCCTTTGTCTTGGCGTCTGTGGGCCGAATGCTGTCCGCCGCGATCTTTCTCCCCAAAGACTCCACTTCTGTTGCCATGAAGACGTATTTCCACCTCTTCAGCCGCAGCCCTATGTGATCCAGTCATTGGAGGACATCCTCCAGGTTTTGGAGATGCTCGATAGTGTCCCGACCCGTGACCAATATGTCGTCCTGAAAAACCACCGTGCGTGGTACCGACTTGAGTAGGCTCTCCATGTTTCTCTGGAAGATCGCTGCAGCCGACCGAATTCCAAACAGGCATCTGTTGTAGATGAACAGTCCCTTGTGCGTGTTGATGCAGGTGAGGCCCTTCGAAGCCTCCTCCAGCTCCTGCGTCATGAAGGCCGAAGTCAGGTCGAACTTGGTGAACGTCTTGCCTCCTGCCAGCGTCACAAATAGGTCGTCTGCCTTAGGCAGTGGGTATTGGTCCAGTAGCGAGAAACGATTGATAGTTACTTTATAATCGCTGCAAATCCTGACCGTGCCATCACTTTTGTGTACTCGAACAATCGGGCTGGCCCACTCGTTGAATTCCACTGGAGAGATGATGTCCTCGCTTTGCAGCCTGTCCAGCTCGATTTCCACTCTCTCCCTCATCATGTGAGGTACCACTCGCGACTTGTGGTGAATGGGCCGTGCCTCTGGGACCAAGTGGATCCGCACCTTCGCCCCGGAAAAGTTTCCAGTGCCTGGTTCAAAAAGGGAAGGAAATTTGTTAAGAACCTGGGTACATGAGGCCTCATCGACATGTGATAGCGCTCGGATGTCATCCCAGTTCCAGCGGATTTTGCCCAGCCAGCTCCTTCCAAGCAGTGTGGGGCATCGCCGGGGACAATCCAGAGTGGCAGTTCGTGCACTGTGCCCTCGTAGGTGACCTTGATCATGGCGTTGCCCAGGACAGTGATAAGCTCTTTGGTGTACGTTCTCAGTTTTGTGTGGATGGGGCTCAGGGTTGGTCTGAGTGCCTTGTTACACCACAGTTTCTCAAACATCTTTTTACTCATGATGGATTGGCAAGCGCCAGAGTCTAGTTCCATGGCTACGGGTAAGCCATTCAATTTTACGTTTAGCATTATAGGTGGACATTTCGTCGAAAATGTGTATACCCCATGTACTTCAGCATCTGCCTCCTCTCTCTGAGGCTTGAAATTGCTTTGGTTCACCATGGACCGATCTTCCTCTGCCACGTGTTGGTTAGCAGGTTTTGCAGAGCTTGCAGCTCGTTTGCAAGCTCGTTGGAGGTGCCTCATTGTTCCACAGCTCTTGCAAACAGACCCTTTGAAGCGGCATGAATAGGCTGAATGGAAGCCTCCACAACGCCAACAAGGTGTGAATTGCCTTGCATTCATCCTTTGTTGGGGACTCTGAGTCATCTGGATCACCTGAGGCCTGCTGGCAGTTGCAGACTCATGGTTTCTGCGCTGTACAGTTCTGCTCGCGAACACAGTTCCAGTTAACTTATGAACATTGCTAGCACTTGTGTGCTGAGAGATTTGTTTGGTGTTATCACTGGTGGACATAAACGCCTGTACTATCGCAATGGCCTTACCGAGGGTCGGTGTCTCTCCATTCAAAAGTTTTCGTAGGATGGCCTCGTGGCCAATGCCCAGTACAAAAAAGTCTCTGAGCATTTGCTCCAGGTAGCCATCAAACTTACATTGTCCTGCAAGTCGCCTTAGCTCGGCGATGTAGCTCGCCACGTCCTGACCTTCAGATCGCTGGTATGTATAGAACCGATACCTCGCCATCAGCATGCTCTCATTCGGGTTAAGGTGCTCCCGAACCAGTGTACACAGCTCCTCATATGTCTTATCTGTGGGTTTCACCGGACCCAGAAGATTCTTCATGAGGCTGTAGGTCGGTGCCCTGCAGACCGAGCGGCGGACCGTTCTCCTTTTTGCAACGCTTCCTTCTCCGTCCAGCTCGTTGGCTACAAAGTACTGGTATAACCGTTAGACATAGACTTCCCAGTCCACACCCTCCGAGAACTTCTCCAGGATGCCCACAGTTTGCTACATCGTTGTGTTGGATTCGTGTACTCGTCGCCAGTTGTTATGTTCCTAACATAGATGAGACTGCACACAGGGAGGTTAAAGGAACAGTGACCTCAGTCTTTATGAAGACACTCCTTTGGGGCCAGCTTATATACAGTGCTCCCAAGGGATGCTGGGATCCCTTGGGACTTCAGGGGATGTGCTCCCTGGTGGAGGAACATGGGAGTGCATGCTTTACAGATACAATACAATTCCTTTAAGTACCGCTGCTGGAGCCTCTTTCCTGCTTCTCAACTCTTGCTCTTAAGGCATGCCGGTAATTTGAGCGACGAAGTTGAAACTTGCAAATCGGGCATCAATTGTGCATTGCACACTTATTGCCGTTACAATCTACATCATCTGCATAATTCTCGTGAGCTCTGACATCAGCAGCACTGTTGGCCTCTCCAAAAATGCCGGCTAACACAGGACCCACCAGCAGTGGTGCTAAACCTTCCGATTTTATGTGGGTTTGGGGCACTTCTGGGTGTGTCTCCAGTCTAGGAGTCATGAGCTGGGGTGGTGGTAATTCTCCACCGAGAAAGAAACTGCATGTTCTGGATTTGTTTCATTTGCTGTAAGGACACCGCAGGGACAGTTCTGTCAGTGACGGGCAAGATTTCTGGCACACTCTGCTTTTTTGCCCCTGCCTCCTTTCAGTCTATCATCGGGAACTTCTGCACTATCAGTCAAAGTACTGCCCACAGATGTATGGAACAAATGTCAGTCAGCATAACCAGCTGGTCATTTCCTTTGCTACTGACCAAGAGCATTACACGGCTGCCCAATTGCTGCATTCCTCAAAGGATGATGGGAGCTGGAGGAAGAGGAACAGCAGCATTAACAATATAACAGGCTATCCAATGATACTTGCACGATATACTTGGGAAACAGTACTATTGGTTGGTAGCTACATTAATTTTAGCCAATACGTGGCAAGCCCAACAGGGGTACGGTAGCATAGTGGTTATGTTACTGAACAAGTAATCCTGAACTAATGATCCAAAGACATGAGTTTAACTCCCACCATGGCAGCTGCGGAATTTAAATTCAGTCAATTAAATAAATTTGGAATAAAAACTAGTATCATTAATGATGACCATGAAATTACCAGATTGTCATTTCAAAAAAACATCTGGTTCATTAAAGTCCTTTAGGGAAGGAAATCTGTCATCCTTACCTGGTCTGGCCTATATGTGACTCCAGACCCACAGCAATCTGGTTGACTCTTAACTATCTGCAGTTCAAGAAGGTGGTTCACCACTGTATTCTTAAGGGCAATTAGGGATGGGCAATAAATGCTGGCCTTGCCAGCGATGCCTACATTCCATGAACGAATAAAAAATTAGAGGGAGCGGTTCTGAATTTAGTTTTAGGGACTGAAGCTAGGCAGGTGGAAGGAGTAAAAGTGGGAGAGCATTTTGGTGATAGTGATCATAACTCAGTTAGATTTGCGTATCTTTGAAAAAGGTCAAAGATAGACTAAGAGTAAAAATTCTCAATTGGGGAAAGGCCAATTTTACTAAGCTGAAATGTGATTTTGCAAAAGTGGACTGGAAACAGCTACTTGAAAGTAAATCAGTATCAGGGAAGTGGGAGGCATTCAAGGAGCAGAGATAGTGAGGGTTCAGTGCAAATGTGTACCCACAAAGAAAAAGGGTGAGACCCCTACAAATTTAGAACAATCCCCCATTCCAGGAATCAGTCTGGTGAACCGTTGTTGTACTCCATCTATGGCAAGTATATCCTTCCTTAAGTAAGGAGACCAAAACTGTTACCATTACTCCAGGCGTGGTCTTACCAAGGCCCTATATAATTGCAGTAAGACGTCTTTACTCTTATACTCAAATCCTCTTGTAATAAAGGCCAACATACCATTTGCTTTCTCAATTGCTTGCTGTACCTGCCTGGTAACTTTTAGTGATTCATGTACAAGGACACTCAGGTCCCTCTGAACACCAACATATCCCAAGCTCTCACCATTTAAAAAAATACTCTGCTTTCTATATTTCCTACCAAAGTGGATAACTTCACATTTCTCCACATTATATTCCATTTGCCATGTTCTTGCCCACTCACTTAGCCTGTCTATATCCCCTTGAAGCTTCTTTGCATCCTCCTCACAACTTACATTCCCATCTAGCTTTCTACCATCAGCAAACTTGGATATATGACATTCGGTCCCCTCATCGAGAATGAGGAGGGAGGGAGTGGGCAGGCAGCCAATACCCCTTCCAGATGGATTATCAATCAATGGCTCATCAGACTCCAATTCCAATGAATGAAACCCCGGATCCCCATTACTCACCACATCCCCAACATACTATCCCTCTATCAGGGAATATCACAGTGTCCTCCTGGGCACAAAGATGGAATGCGATTCCAAACAAAATTCATCATCATCGTAGGCAGTCCTTCGAAATCGAGGAAGACTTGCTTCCATTCTAAAAGTGAGTTCTCAGGTGGCTGTTACAGTCCAATGCAGGAATTACAGTCTCTGTAACAGGTGGGCCAGACAGTGGTTGAAGGGAAGGGTGCGTGGGGAGCCTGGTTTGCCGCACGCTCCTTCCGCTGTCTGCGCTTGATTTGCTGCATGCTCTCTCTCTCTCTCTCGAGGTGCTCAGTGCCCTCCCGAATGCTCTTCCTTCACTTAGGGCAGTCTTGGGCCAGGGATTCCCAGTTGTCGGTGGGGATGTTGCACTTTATCAAGGAAGCTTTGAGGGTGTCCTTGAAATGTTTCCTCTGCCCACCTGGGGCTCGCTTGCTGTGTCGGAGTTCTGAGGAGAGCACTTGCTTAGGGAGTCTTGTGTCTGGCATGCGGACGATGTGGCCCATCCAACGGAGCTGGTCGAGTGTGGTCAGTACTTTGATGCTGGGGATGTTGGTCTGAGCGAGAACACTGACATTGGAGCATTTATCCTCCCAGTGGATTTGCGGGATCTTGCGGAGGCAGCGCTGGTTGTACTGCTCCAGCGCTTTGAGGTGTCTGCTGTATATAGTCCACGTCTCTGAGCGAGTATCATTACTGCCTGATAAATTAATACATTTATCAAACATCAATTCACACATATTTACATTAACAATATGAACTAATCACCCTTGTGCCATCCCTTAGTGCCTGTTGTTTGGGTGCCCTTTCTTGCTCTAGTGCTCCTACGAAGTGTTCCGCCAATGGCTGCAGCATGGCTGGTGAAAGACTGCTGACATTCCATGGCGGTGACTTCAGAAGGCCTTGCATGATGATCTCAAGCAGCTCTGGACCTAGAAGGCCTGGCTGTAGACTGCACCATCTCAGTATGGGTGGCAGCAGTCTGGGCTGGTTGGCTGACATGCAGTGGCAGTAGTGGGGACAGGAATGCTCTCATCCTGAGAGAGGACATCAGGGTCCTGCTCCACTGATCCACTGCCATTCCGCATGGGTGTTACAGTATTCCTAACAATCTGTTGGAGTACAGATTGCCTGGCAGCTGCAACACCATGCAACCCTCTATCCACCGTGGTAAACCCAGCTACAATGGCAGCAGTCTGAGCTTGGGTGGCATCAAGCTGAAACTTTGTAAGAGTGGTCTGCACTTCTGCTCCAGTACTAAGACGTTGGGTCGCCCATCACACGCAGCATCATGTCTGGGTCGACATCATCTCTTCGGGAGTCTTCCATCATTTGCAGCCTGGAATTTCTGTGCAAAGCCCCGTGTAATGTTGGAGGCGGTCTCCTCTATGCTCCTTGACATTGCCAAGTGACTCTCTGGCAGGCTTGCCATTGCACCTAGCAATTTGGTGTGCATGCCCATCACCCATCTTCTGAAGGCCGCCCCATCGAGGTCGTCATCTGATTCCTGTGTAGCAGAACTTACACATGAACTTGCCCTCTGGGGAACTGGCCCCTGAGCTATCCTTTCCCCCCTGACCCTGCTCGTACCCTGTGCAGATCCCACTTCTACACTAGCCTCTGAAGTATGCGTAGTGCCAGTTTCTGAGCTGGTGTATGCAAATGACAGATGCAGTGATGCTATGTCTTCTTCCTCTTCTTCTCCCCCCTCATTCTCCTGCTGCGCCTCGGGGACAGGCTGCTCGGGTGTTTTTTGTTGATTATCTGAAAGCAGAAAGTCACAAGAGTCGGACTATGGTGAGGGGACGGGGGGGAAGGTGGAAGCAAGCTGTGAGTATGTTCAGGTGTAAGATGTGGTTGTGAGTTTTGCAGCAGTGGTATGGTTGGGAGGGTGAAGTGAAGCTCTGATTGTGAGGTGTGAGTGGTGATAGGTAGAGATGGATGGATGGATGGTTGCGGTGTGGTGCATTAACTAGTGTGCGAGGCTTGTAGTGCAGATGGTGGGATGTGGCATTTGATGACCTGGACCTGTCGTGTGAGGTCATTAAACTTCTTTTGACACTGGATGGCTGACCCTGGCACCACAATGACAGCCTTCATGAGGTGTGTGGTGAGAGCTTCCTGCCAATGTGTGGGAAGAGGACAACCCGCCTCCTCTCCACGGCCACAACCAGTGCCTCAAGAGCCGCCTCAGAAAATCTGTGGGCTCTCTCCCTTTGAGGACACTCAAAGGAAGAGAGCCACCCATAGCTGGAAACTATACTGACCCCGATATTGGCCCACCTGTTGAGCATTAAGCCAATGAGCAGTAGTTCTAGCGCTGAAATCAAGACTATAATCATGTTAATGCGGATGAGCAGAAATTTTGCGTGCTACCTTGACCATTTTGAGGTGGTACAGCTTTACATCGTTGGCCCGTGTTTGGCCATGTCCAATGTCCAATTTCTAGGCCTTTATACTTAAAGGACTGATTTTCTGAATGTACACTGAGAGAACACTTAGGAAAAGTTGCACTGTCAGAGGTGACGTTTTTCAGATGAGACATTAAACAGAGGCCCCGTCTGCCCTCTCGTGGACATAAAAGATCCCATGGCACTATTTCGAAGAAGAGCAGGGGAGTTCTCCCAAGGCCCTGTCCAATATTTATCCCTCAACCAACATCACTAAAACAGATTATCTGGTTATTATCATATTGCTGTTCAGGGGACCTTGCTTTGCGCAAATTGGCTTCCACATTTCCTACATTACAACAGTGACTACGCTTCAAAAGTATTTAATTGGGACTTCTTCAGGTTATGAAAAGCACTATATAAATGTAAGTTCTTTCTTTTATGATATTTAATACTGTATTAGTCTTATTGTATACATGCTTTTGTAAAATAAATGGCTGAATAATTTAAATTATAACATCCTCTTCTGGAAAGGGGGCTGTTTCTATAGATACACCAAGCCAAAATCCGTGCCTTAGACTTTGCTCTATCATATACAACTCAAAGCACTGGAGAAGTACCACCAGTGCTGCTTCCACAAGATCCTGCAAATCCATTGGCAGGACAGCACCAATGTCAGTGTTCTTGCTCAGGCCAACATCTCCAGCAGCGAAGCATTGACCACTCTCGATCAGCTACATTGGGCAGGCCACATCGTCCGCAAGCCTGACACGAGACTCCCAAAGCAAGTGCTCTACGCGAAGCTTCAACGCGGCAAGCGAGCCCCAGGTGGGCAGAGGTAATGCTTCAAGGATGCCCTCAAAACCTCCTTGACAAAGTGCAATATCCCCACCGATTCCTGGGAATCCCTGGCCCTCGACCGCCCAAAGTGGAGGAAGAGCATCCGGGAGGGTGCTGAGCACCTTGAGTCCCATTGCCGAGAACAAGCAGAAACCAAGCGTAGACAGCGGAAGGAGCGTGTGCCAACCCAGGCTCCCCAACCACCCTTTCCTTCAACCACTGTTTGCCCCACCTGTGACAGAGACTGTAGGTCCCGCATTGGACTCCTCAGTCACCTGAGAACTCATTTTTTGATTGGAAACAAGTCATCCTCGACTCCGAGGGACTGCCTATGATGATCATCATCATCGTATATAAATCTCAAACCTTTTCTGCAAAGGTGGTGGGTTTGATTTCAACTTTATCTGCTTGGGCATAAGAATTATTAGAAGATATGATATCCAATTTTGATAAAAAAAGGAAGGAGTTGGTGGTGATGTATTGAATTTACAACTGACTGGAAAACAACATTCATCATCATCATCATCATCATAGGCAGTCCCTCGAAACGAGGATGACTTGCTTCCACGCCAAAAAAAAGGATGAGTTCACAGGTGTTTCGAAAGAAGAACCCGAACTACATCCTCAAGGGTGGAAGATGCCTGTGCGTGGATTTTTTTAACGTGTGGTGGCCGTTGCACACCAGCCACACACAGGCTTGACAGAGCTAGGTCTTGGTCCAGTGGCAAGGATTAACCAAGACAACTGGAGACCTGCTCTGCTGCACGGACCTAGTGCCCACACATATCGCAGTATTGGCTGGTCCATGCTGCCCCTGGGCCCCTGGCTCAGAACACATCCCTCCACAGTCTCTCACAGCGCCTTCACCCCAATCTTGCCGCTCCTGCTGTATCTGCCCACGCTCAAATCACTGACCTGGACCTTGCTGACGTCACTTTTCGCTGCCGTTACCCTCCTGCACCAGCTCACGCTGTACCTTGTAGTGGCATGCCTCTACGCTGCTCGCCGCTGCTTTTATGGCCCCGACCTGCCACTGATGGTTTCTCACTGGTCATTATCACATTTTTTGTGGGGGCTTTCTTTCTTACTCTATCAAAACCCATATAATTTTAACACCTCTATTAAATCTCCTCCTAACCTTCTCCAGATTCTAATGAGAACAATCCTAGCTTTATCCGCATAACTGAATTCCCTCAGCCATTGGATCATTCCAGTAAATCTCTTCTGCACCTCTCCAAGGGCTTAACATCCAGGTAGATGAAAGAAAAGGGATATGGAAAAAGCCTCCTACTGATTCAGTAAATAACCTGATTATCATTTATAATTTGTACTATTAGCCCAGATTCTGTGAAGGCCTGAAATGAGACTTGAACACACAACCTTCTGAATCAGGCATGAATGCTACCACTGAGCCAAGCCGGCACCTTATGGGGCGATAATTAGAGGGATTAGATGGTTCGAGAGTGGTGGAGAGTGGAGAAAAGAAAGTGGTGGAGAGGGATGGTGTTTGAGGGAAGGAAATGAAAGCCACACCATCCTCCATTTAGCTAGCCATCCATACAGCTCCACTCTCTGGCAGGGCCCATTTGATCGCCATTACTGAGAATGGACATCCTGGCAGCACCTCCAACTATCGCCACAGTTGCGGACAGCTAAGATGCCACTTGGTTCATATGACCCAGTTACGCTGCCTTTAACAGTGAAGCAAGTGGGGAGCAGTCGGACTTTGAGGAAGTTTCCTCCTACGGTAAGTTAGATTGACGATAATAGCATTTACCACAAGTGCCAATGCTTCTGGCTAAGGCATGGGTAAATCCGAAAACATCATGTTGTTCATCTCTTGCACATTCTCCGATTTTAGTCGCTTCACCACTGGGGGCCGTGACTTCAGCTGCCAAGGCCCTAAGCTCTGGAATTCCGTCCCTAAAACTACATTAAACCCGTAACATCAAGCAATGGGGCCTCATCAGTGCCTTTGTACCACTCTGTGCTATCGGCATTTTGGTTTAATAATATCTTGTTTCCTCTCACCTCTCTCTTTCATACTGGATAAAATAAGATAAAGTAACAATTACACTAAGTACAAATAAACTAAAACAATTCCATAACTGAGCAGCCCAAACGTTCGACTCAAAAAAAGTGCTGAATCTGAGATGCATGTACATAGTGCTAGCATAGAAGACACTGAAACAATTTGACCTAGTGTGCACTGCTTACACTATTACTGTGACATTCTGCCTTCTGTTTAGTTTGCAGGCATGGCAACCTACTGCAGGTGTATTTATTTGGTATTAAGTAACAGAATTCTCTGTGTCGCTTGGATTCTTTCCGTGGTGAGCATCTACAGACATGAATACGAGAACAATTTATTTCAACATCAGGGACTGATTCCCTTATATGGAAGTTGCTCCTAACTATGTCTCCAAAATACTGGCTGCAGCTAGGAATTATTATCTTATGACTCACATTAAGAAGGGTAAAATAATGGCACAGATCCTTAGTGCCAGTGTAAAACAACACTCTTACAGTGTGTTTCAGCCTTATAATCCCAAAGATCAACAATTAAAAAGCTTTTACCTAACACGAGCAATCAAACGGCCTCCTTAATGCTTTGCATGAACTGAGTTTAACATAAAACATCACAGACATGTTGATCACTTCACTGCAATTGCTCTGCCTACTAACTTGGCCGTCTCCATAAACTAGTATAAAATAATAAGCATCTGACAGTGAATTAAAAGGCAGTATTTCAATCAAACACTACTGATGTCCTAAACTTTGAATAAAACTTTTATACACATTTTGTATGACTCCAGATTCCTGAGATTAAATTATACTATTATTAAATCCAAAGTTGGACCATGTGTAAAATACAGTTTTTTTTCCTTCAATTTTGTCTTCCGTTTAAATTTTATTTACGATCATGTCCCTCACATGCTCAGTGTGGTAGAGGTGACACGATGTCAGTGAATGGATAATTAAGATAATAGTGAAGAGTTGAAAGTTTAGAACATAAGAACATAAGAATTAGGAACAGGAGTAGGCCATCTAGCCTCTCGAGCCTGCTCCGCCATTTAAAAAGATCATGGCTGATCTGGCCGTGGACTCAGCTCCACTTACCCGCCCGCTCCCCATAACCGTTAATTCCCTTATTGGTTAAAAATCTATCTATCTGTGATTTGAATACATTCAATGAGCTAGCCTCAACTGCTTCCCTGGGCAGAGAATTCCACAGATTCACAACCCTCTGGGAGAAGAAATTCCTTCTCAACTCGGTTTTAAATTGGCTCCCCCGTATTTTGAGGCTGTGCCCCCTAGTTCTAGTCTCCCCGACCAGTGGAAACAACCTCTCTGCCTCTATCTTGTCTATCCCTTTCATTATTTTAAATGTTTCTAAAAGATCACCCCTCATCCTTCTGAACTCCAACGAGTAAAGACCCAGTCTACTCAATTAGGGCTGATTCCTGCTTGCAATGAGTGCATCGTGGGAGCTCACAGGATTCAGCCTCTGATATTTCACCAACTAAATTAAAACAAAGGAAATCCTGAGCAGCACAAGCAATTTCCAACTATTTAATTTATATTCGCGCAGCTGCACACTGGAAGTGCAGGATAATGGGCCCAAATTTGACCAGTACTGATTTCTGGCGCACTCACCAGAGGTGCGCCGCTTTTGTAGAACTCCAAGAGCGCCAAAAAATGTTCGGGCTGAGTTTGGCT
This sequence comes from Pristiophorus japonicus, assembly GCF_044704955.1. Lineage (NCBI taxonomy): Eukaryota > Metazoa > Chordata > Chondrichthyes > Pristiophoridae > Pristiophorus > Pristiophorus japonicus. Next base: position 246,158,320 of record NC_091978.1, on the reverse strand, counting down.
GCTCCCCAGCCCCTCCCCCAGGTGGCGTAGCTTGGCAAATGGATTCGGGGGCAGAGTGCCAGGACCTCTGCACATGCGCGCTAGATTGTGCGCGAATGCGCAGTAGCTCCTAGCCCCCAAAATCTAAGAGCGTGTGCTGCAGGCTGTGTGGGAGGGGCCGACGCTCGCTGTCCCTATCCCGGGCCGAGTGGCCTGCCACACAGGCTGGCCGCTGCCTTCCAGCGCTGAGGGCTGCAAGAGACAGGTTGGTGGGGGGAAGAGTTTTGGTCGGGGATGGGGGAGGGGAAGAGTTTTGGGAGGGGGAAGGGTTTTGCGGGAGGCGGAGGGGAGAGTTTTGATCTGGCGGGAGGAGGGGGGAGAGTTTTGATCCGGTGGGGGAGGAGGCTCCTGCACCGGCTGAGGTGGGCCCGCTGTGGATCTCTTCCCTCTACCCCCTGCCCCCGTTAAGATGCCGCGTTCACCACCCACCACCCCCAGCCCCCCCCACCCCAGCCTGCCGCGTTGAGCCTTCTCCCTCCCTCCTCACCCCGTTCAGATGCCGCGTTCTCCCGCACCTATCTCCGGCCGAAGGGACTCCCGCACGGCCAGCCACTGCCGAGTTTAGTTGAAGGTAGGATTTACTTCAGTTCTTTATTTGTTAATTTAATTATTTACTTCAGTTCTTTATTTTTTATTGAATGCTTATTATTTTTGTGCTTCGTTTGATGCTTGGTGGTGCTTTAAATGTAGTTACTTGCGCCAATTCCTTAACTCTAGGTAAGGTTTTTCTGTGCGGACAGAAGTGGCAACATACGCTGGCCTAAGTTAGTTTGGAGCATCTATTTGCTGGCCAAACTCACTTAAATGGCCAAAACAGGCTGGGAATGCCCCCTTTTGAAAAAAAAATTAAACTAAAAAAAAACCTAACTAACTCACTTACACTGGCACAAATTAAATGGTCAGAATTGCAACTAAAAAGATACGCCAGAAAAATCAAGTTGCTCAAAAAAAACGGAGCAACTGCTGGGGAAATTTGGGCTCTAAAATAACTGGCTCTATGGCATTAGTAAACTGCTACTATAGTTCGTCCATCCATTGTGTTCTTCCTTCGGGCAGGTCCTAACTCAAGTTTCACACATGAAATTCTTGTACCACTTACTAGGGAAGAGTAACTGAGGCGATTTCCTATTGCCTTCCTCATAGTTATCTTCAGAGTTCGAGTTGACCTGCAACTCTTTTGGGGGTGGGGGGTACAAAATAAACATTAGATTGAGTGCCCCCCGATCTGGGGGACACTCCAGACACTTATAACTGCCCTCTTTTAAAAAATTTTAAAAAATATTTTTGTGATTTTTTTGGGGGGGCATTAAAATCATATAATTTACAAGTGTCCCCTATAAAAGGGGAGGGGGACACTAAAACCCGGCAATTAAAACAAATTAAACTTTAAACCATAAAATCAAATTAAAATTTGGTTGCCAGGGGTGATGATGCACTCCAGTCCCTCCGGCGCCCACCTCTCGCGGAAGGCCGCGAGCGTACCAGTGGACACCGCGTGCTCCATCTCCAAAGACACCCTGGCCCGGATGTAGGCGTGGAAGAGAGGCAGGCAGTCAGGCTGAACGACCCCCTCGACCACCCGCTGCCTGGACCGGCTGATGGCACCTTTGGCCGTGCCCAGGAGCAGTCCGACAAGGAGGCCCTCGGACCTACCCGCTCCCCTCCGCACAGGGTGCCCAAAGATCAGGAGTGTGGGACTAATGTGCAGCCAGAAATTGAGGAGCAGCCTCTAGTTGACCTACAACCAAGGCTGAAGAAATCCAGCTGCCCTCTAATTTACCAAAGGGAAGGGAGGGTGTGGGGGGGTGGGGGGGCTGCATCCACCAGGTGCAAGTACCCCCACTGGATATCAGCCAGTATTCAGGGCCAGCAATCCGCTCTCCGCTCGCTGAGTTTTTCTGGAATGGGGCCTGAACCCAACCCTTCTGATTCAGAGACAGAACTACTACCATTGAGCTAGTGGTACCTCCATCCAGACACGAGTACCCCGCGGGATATTAACACAATAGTGACCATATTCTAGTCTCCACTCACTGGGGCTGACTGGAATGGAGTTCCAGCCAATTCCTTATAACTCGGAGAAAGGAATGCTACCACAAAACCAAAAGCTCACTCCGTTACTATAGTAACACTAGCTTATTGTCTATTAGGACTGTTAATATAATGTTTCATATTGTCCATGTTGCAAATGTTATTATTTCAGCAAATTAACTAGTCATTGCAACACAAATATGATCAAGATAAAAATCAATTGTATCATTTTGAACTGTGAATGCCCAGGAATACCTTTTAGTTCAGTAATAACAGCTGAAGATATGGATGTTATATATGTGCATATGAACATACAAAAAGACAGGAAAAGACCCAATTGGTGCATCAAGCCCACACTAAAGAGACATGATGAGGCCACGGACATAATCCACCCCCTACTCACCCCACCCCCCCACCCCTCATCATACAATCTCCAAAGAGAGGCAACTAAGCCTGTGGCCAATTTAGGAAAGGCTCAGAGAAATTTCTCTCCAGATCCCTGAGGCAAGCAAGCTCCAGGAGATCATAGTGACTCACAATGGAATCAATAGGATTTGTGCTTTTGTAGTTCTGATAGAAATAGATAATAACTAGTTGATCTCCTGCGACATGACATTCCAGCTTTTATATTCCAAACAGAAGGATGAAATACTTCGGAGTTATCCTAGTCTTTTCAAAACTGAAATAAAAGTTAGGATTTCTACTCCTAAGCCTGGATAGAAATTCCCATCATTCATAATGAATGAGAGGAAAGTTCTGACTGTTCATTCGTTCCTTTTATTACGTGTGTGTGTTGTGGGCTGTGGACTGTGGGGTGTGGGGTGTGACGTGCGAGTGCGAGAGTGTGTGAGAGTGTGTGAGAGTGTATGCATGTGTGTGTGTGTGAGTAGTGTGTTGGTGTGTGTGATTTGTGTGTGTGTGTGTGTGTGGTGTGTGTTTTGGTGTGTGCCTGTTGTTATGTCTTGAATAAATAATCTGACCAGATACTGTAAGCTCAAAGTAATGTTTGACCGTAGTCCTTTATTACAGGTTTCCAGAATGCCTCTCCAGCCTGTAAGGCCTCCTAATGTACAGGTGCTCCCAAGGGATTGTGGGATCCCTTGGGACACCAGGGGATGAGCCCTCTGGTGGTTAAACAAGGTATTTACAGGTTTACATATATAACAACATTACCCCTCCCCCCCCCCCCTCCCAAAGTCAATAGTGTAGCTATTTACAATGTGAGTCGATCTGGGACCTTTCTTTCCCTGGTTGATCGTCTCGGTGCAAATGCTGGTTTTGGTGAGCCGTTTGTTGGGCCCTCGCTGGGCTGCTGCGCAGCTGGTCTTGCAGGGCTGCTGGGTGTGGTGAGTCCTGCTGGGATGCTGCAGGTGATGGGTTCTGCTTCGTGGTCAAACGCTGAGTGTGTGTTGGGGAGGGTCGACAAAGGTAGACTCTATTGTGGGTTGTTCTGGATAGTCCGTGAATCTGAGTTTGGTTTGGTCCAAGTGTTTTCTGCAGGTGAATTCATTTGAAAGTTTGACCAGAAACACCCTACTCCCCTCTTTGGCCACGACAGTGCCGGGAAGCCACTTGGGGCCTTGTCCATAGTTCAGCACAAATACAGGATCATTAATCTCGATTTCGCGTGATATAATTGCATTATATGTAAACTGCTGAAGCCGCCTGCTCTCTATCTGTTCATGTAGATCAGGGTGGACGAACGAGAGTCTTGTCTTAAGTGCCCTTTTCATGAGCAGTTCAGCGGGGGGGAACCCCAGTGAGCGAGTGAGGTCTTGTGTGGTAACTAAGCAGGACTCGGGATAGGCGAGTCTGCAGTGAGCCTTCAGTTACCCTCTTCAAGCTCTGCTTGATTGTTTGCACTGCTTGCACTGCCTGACCATTGGTTTAAACGGGGCAGATGTGACCTGTTTGATCCCATTGCGGGCCATAAACTCTTTGAACTCGGCACTGGTGAAGCACGGCCCATTGTCACTCACAAGGACATCAGGGAAGACGTGTGTGGCAAACATGGCCCGCAGGCTTTCAATGGTGGCAGCGGAAGTGCTTGCCGACATTATCACATTCAATCCATTTGGAGCATGCATCTACAATCACAAGGAACATTTTTCCCAAGAATGGACCTACATAGTCACCATGAACCCTGGACCACGGTTTGGAGGGCCAAGACCATAAACTTAGTGGCGCCTCCCCGGGTGCATTGCTTAACTGTGAACATGTGTTACATTTGTGCATGCAGGACTCTAAGTCTGCATTGATACCGGGCCACCACATGTGGGATCTGGCTATTGCCTTCATCATTACAATGCCTGGGTGGGTACTATAGAGGTCACTAATGAATGTCCCTGCCCTTTTTTGACACCACTACCTGATTGCCCCATAGGAGGCAGTCTGCCTGTATGGACATTTCATCTTTGCACCGCTGGTATGGCTTTATTTCTTCCTGCATCTCTAATGGCACACTAGATCAACTCCCGTGGAGCACACAGTTTTTTTACTAAGGACAGTAAGTGGTCCTAGCTCGTCCAGGTTCTAATCTATCGGGCGGTAACAGGTGATTGCTCACTCTCGAATGCTTCCACTACCATAACTAAATCTGTGGACTGTGCCATCTCCACCCCTGTGGTGGGCAATGGCAGCCTACTGAGAGCATCGGCACAGTTTTCTGTGCCTGGCCTGTGGCGGATGGAGTAGTTGTATGCAGACAACATGAGCGCCCATCTCTGGATGCGGGCCGATGCATTTGTAGATTCGTAGTTATCCCCTTACTTTCAGAAAAGAGGGATATAAGTGGATTATGGTCGGTTTCCAATTCAAATTTGAGCCCAAACAGATATTGATGCATTTTCTTTACCCCATAAACACACGCTAACGCTTCTTTTTCGATCATGTTGTAGGCCCTCTCAGCCTTAGACAGATTTCTGGATACATAAGCAATGAGTTACAATTTCCCAGATTCATTGGCTTGTTGCAATACACACTCGAGCCTGTACGATGACACATCACATGCTAGTAACAAACGTTTCCATGGATCATACAACACAAGCAATTTGTTTGAGCATAACAGTTTTCTAGCTTTTACAAAGGCATTTTCTTGGCTTTTACCCCATACCCATTCATCGCCTTTACGCAGTAAAGAGTGCAGTGGTTCTAACAGTGTGCTAAGACCCGGTAAGAAGTTACCGAAGTAGTTCAGGGGTCCTAGAAACAACCGCAGCTCCGTCATATTCTGTGGTCTCGGTGCATTCTTGATTGCCTCCGTCTTCGAATTGGTGGGCCTGATGCCATCCACCGTGATTCTTCTCCCCAGGAACTCCACTTCAGGCGCCAGGGAAACGCACTCCGAGCATTTTAACCTGAGCCCCCATGTTGTGTGTGTTGGTGTGTTGTGTGTGTGTGAGTGTGTGGTGTGTGTATGTGTGAGTGTGTGGTATGTATGAGTGTGTGTGCCTGTATGTGAATATTCAAAAGTAAAAGAAACTATTGGAGCTTTGTTTTCATTCATTTTTTTCTAACCCCTGTATTGGTCTGGCAGATGAACGTATAAATGTTGCAATAGACTGGAATGAAAATACAGCCAGAAAATACCAAAATGGTCTGCTTGTGATGTCTGAGGTAGACGCTGAGCCCCCATGTTAAAGGTATCTGGTTGAAAATCTACCAGCTCTGTTAGGGCCAATCAACTGTAAAAACCACACTTGTCTGCATTTTCTGAACTTACTTTGTTACAAATTCAGAAATATTGCAAGGTTACATGTTTCTAATGAGAATGCTGATAATTAGCAAAATCTGATGTTTAAATAGCTCTTTGAATTTCCAGCAGTGCAGTTATATTGTTTAGATATTGCCTACTGTGAGTGAGATCTGGGCCAGGGTTGTAAACCAAATCAACAAGGACTATCCTTGTGAGACTCGAAGAGATTGGGTAGAACTTTACAAGCCCCCCACTCCACTGGCGGATCTTTGCACAGAGTGGATGGCTTATCGTCAAATTACACATGCACCGCCTGTAATTATTTGTCCATGAATGTCACTGGAATGAAAATCACAGGCAGTATATCTGCAATATTCGGATAATATTCACCCATTGCCGATGAGACTCAGTCAGTAAGCAGGACCTCAGACAGTTCCTTCCAATGTTTCCAAAGACGAATGTTCCAGATACTGGAGTTAAAATTGTGCTGTGTGATATCAGCAGCAACCTGGTTTTGCTATTTTAACAAAGGCATGAACCTGTTTACCACTATCAATAAAGAAGTGAGCAGGGCAATTTCATAAGAACATCTTAACACATTTGTTTCCAATACTGTGTAAATCATTCCTACCTCATTGTTTCTGTGTGAAAACTGGGTATGAATTCAGGCTGTTGAGGGATATTATGCCCCAGTTATATTGCAGGCATGTTTCTACGTGAAGCAGTTCTGCAATATATGCTGAACACCTGATACAAACACAAAATATGCACAAATTTGCTAGCAGGAAACATGTCAATGTGGATTGGTGGTTTCAGAGTGGATCTTTGCTTATGATACTGGGAACAGAGGCTAGCTGATCACACCCTCTAAATAATTTTCCCCATTTGAGTTTTTGTTTACCGTTTCCCATTCTGGATTAAGGTGTTTATTATTAATAAAATATTCATCAAATACATATTTGGAAAGTAAGCTTGCACAACCTTTCAGACAATGCAACATCTTTGTAACTCAAAGACCTCATTAGGGTCATACAGGTATTTACCTATGTGAAGTCTATTGGTTGGTTTCTATGGGCCCGAGTTTGGTCAATCTACCACCCACTACTGCCCACAGCCACCGAGGTACCGTCCAAAAAAGACATTTTTGAGGAAAATTCTCAGGGACTACTGACCTACCACCCAACTACTGTTCAGTGGGAATTTCATCGGGGAAGTACCACCGGTGGTAGTTCATACTGCCCGCCCATTCCGAAATCTCCAAAAATGCAAGTTTGGTGGTTAGGATCCTGTAAGATCCTGCTACCGCCTGCCAGAAAGACCATTGAGAAAAAGGTGGTCTTACCTGGTTGTAAATTGGACGGTAGGGACAATGGCGCAGAGCGGTCCAGTGCTGCACACCCTGGGTCAGCTATATATGCTGCAGTATTATTAGACCCTCAAAGAGTTTACAGATGAAATTAAAACTGCTCAGAAGGACTTTTCAGATTTAAGTGAAAAGTGCTCCATTGAAGGGCAGGTGTGAGATAGAAAGCAGAAATAAAGTGCGAAATACAGTAAAGGCTCCATGAACTTGTGCTATAAGGGTCTTGACACCATTGCAGACACAACAGATATAGTGACACAATGTGAGCCTACAGATGTTATGAGCTCATGTCAAAGTATATAGGCAATAAAAAAATCCTGTAAGTTTCTCTTAGGTGGCAGGATGTGATCCTGAGAACAACATGAGCTCAACTACAGAAGATGGAAATATATATATAAAATGTGACTGAATAACATGTAATGTTAGGGGTGGGGTTCAGCGATGTGGCACCTAAAACGATGTAGACTCAAATGCCAACCATAATGTCTGGCCTCCAAGTTCTGCAACTATCTGTCATTCAATGGCACTCGTCCTGCATTGATGACCCTTACTTGTCGTAGCTAAATGACGTGATGTCAGGACACATTAAAGAGTCACAACATATGTATACGACAAGATATTGCTCAGACACCAGTACATTGGAAGGACATTTGTATGTTTCTCAGCACGTAACCCTCATTATCTAGAAGTGAAACACTGACCAAGAGTTGTTCAAAAATGTTTCCGTATTGAATTGTACAGCATTCAAAAATGACAGAACATTCAAACACGTGAAGCAAAATATTTTACATTATTTCAAAAATCAGTAGATTAACCATCAAAAGGAACCATCTGAAACACCAACAACATGAACAAGATATACCAACATCACCAAGACCAACACCCACCCTCTACCCACTCCTACCACCTCTCTTCTCCCCCCCCCCCCCCGAACTGAGGCCCATTGTCCTCTTCAGAGTTGGCCATCCCCAGGCCGACCCACACCCCTGCCTTCACCGCGTCGGCTCCATCACATGGTACAGGAAGGCACCCGGAGCGTTGCTGTCGTGGAGAGAATGGAGGCGCTGAGATGGAAGTGGCTGGCATCCCCAGATCCTCGGCTTCTGTCGGCATCGCTGCTATGGCATCGGGGGGTGCCATGACATGACCCGAGAGCATCAATTGCCACATCTACAGAGTCACCGGTTCACTCCACCGCACTGATCAACCGCAACATATTGGCAGTATGCTGTTCTGCAAAGGTGGCAATGCTGGCAGCTACCCCAGCCATGGCCTGGAGCAGATCTCGGCCTAGGTCGAATCTCGTCCTCGATAGCTGCACCATTTCCTGCATTGCTGCCTCCCGTCTTGCATTATCATCTGCTTGATGCATCATCCTGGGTGGAGGTGGCTCGGTGGCTTTACCGGCATGGCTTCTGCACCTCCCAACACTTGATCCCGTCTCCCCTAACTCGAAGCCCAAAAACTCAGACACCAAGACTGAATTTGGGCGCACAGATGGCACACAAGTCAGGAGGTGGAGTCCTCCTCTTCCATCTCCTCGACCTCAATTGGGGCAAACACTGGGCCTTCTCCCTCCTCTTCCTCCTGGTTTTCATCTCTGTGGGTCGCCGAGGTGGATGCGGGGGCTATGGGAGATCTTGGCAGTGGGTGGGGCAGAAAGAGCTGCTGTGGCGGGCTCCTGATGACATCGAGGTGGACGGTGTTGGTGTTCGACACTGTCTTTGTGTGCCAGAGGTGCATAGGGTGCATAGGTTGGTGCTGTCAGATTCATCATCTGTAAGTACAGGACAACATTTAAGCGTTTAGCAGGGGGGAGGGGTTGGTCATGCTGACATGAGTACTGGGACGTTTCACATTCTTATTTCAAGGACTACCATTGCTACATCACCATAGGCTAAATGGCCGACACACAATACATTAAAATGCATTCGACATCACATTATATGACCTTGCATGACATGAGCGTAATACAGACCGGTGAGTCGTATAAACTTACTATACGAGATCGGCACCACCATGTGTGGTTGCATGGGGGTGGTCACCCACCAACGCCAAGGCACGTTCCTCTATGTCAGTCACCTTCCGTGCCACACTGCTTTGATGCATTGGCTGTTCTTTTTTTCTGCAGAAATAAAAGTTGCAAGCGTTAACCAGTTTGCATATGCAACACACACACTCACATACACACAACAGCCACATGTACTTTTTGAGTAGTACGGGAGTGCAACAATAAGATGTTTACTTACTCTTGCTGACACTACCACATCGTTCTATCTCTTCCTGCACTGGCCTCCATCCCGAACCATGGTGCCCACTGCGGACACGACCTCCCCAAACTCCCGCCAAATGTGTTTATATCGGGGAGGGGCTGGCTTGCCACGACCATCCCGAGTGAGCTCTCTGTAACGGCACTCCACCTCTGAGACAAGTGCCTCCAGCTCATCATCTGTAAACCAAGTGCCTCCCTCCATTGGACCTTGGCAGCTTTTCTTCCATTCATGAGAGCTGTGTAAGGTGGATGCCTGATGAATCTGTTGACTCGCTCTCTCTCTGAATCACTCCCCTCTGCAACTGTCAAGTGCAAGTGAGTAACGAGGTTTTACGCGCATGTGCAGTTGAGCCCTCAGCCCCAATCGTGGTAAAAATGATGTCATCAGGCAAAAGAAGCAACAACAAAAAAACTCCAAATCTCACGCATGCGCGGTGTACGGCCTCCGATGTTTCTCAAGTCGAGAGGCCTGCATCTACCACACACTGCTGCTGCCGCCTGCTACAGTCTGCCAACTCCCGCTGCCTGCCACTCCCACTCCCACTGACAAAAGCGAGATGAAATTCGCACCTGACTGGCCCCAGCTGTAGCGGGCGGCAAAACATAACACACCGCCTGGCGAGCGCCGAAAAACAGGTGGGCCTAAGGTTTCACCAAACTTGGGCACTTTGACCTCTGTACAAGTAAGGCATAACATCTGGGTACACGAATCATGTCTGGAAATTGAGGATCTGGCTAATTAAAGGTCAAGTTCACAACAGTGAAGCTTAACATCAGCTTGACTAATTTCAATTTCAGCTTTGGCTCCTGTACGCAGTGTAATTGTTATTATGTCAAACATTCAAAATACTGAAGAAAATTTGTCATTTTTTGTTTTGGGAGTTAGTCTTAATCCACTGACTCCAGGCTCTCACTCGAGTCATTACGACAAGGTAGAATTTCGAATTCACTGCACCAGTTGTTGCAGAATCAGGATGTATGTCAGTCATTTTCCAACATTCCATAGACTCTGGATCAGTTCCTATGGAATGGAGGGTAGCCAATGTAACCCCACTTTTAAAAAAAGGAGGGAGAGAGAAAACCGGGAATTATAGACCGGTCAGCCTGACATCGATAGTGGGTAAAATGATGGAATCAATTATTAAGGATGTCATAGCAGCGCATTTGGAAAAAGGTGACATGATAGGTCCAAGTCAGCATGGGTTTGTGAAAGGGAAATCATGCTTGACAAATCTTCTGGAATTTTTTGAGGATGTTTCCAGTAGAGTGGACAAGGGAGAACCAGTTGATGTGGTGTATTTGGACTTTCAGAAGGCTTTCGACAAGGTCCCACACAAAAGATTAATGTGCAAAGTTAAAGCACATGGTATTGGGGGTAGTGTGCTGATGTGGATTGAGAACTGGTTGGCAGACAGGAAGCAAAGAATAGGAGTAAATGGGTACTTTTCAGAATGGCAGGCAGTGACTAGTGGGGTACCGCAAGGTTCTGTGCTGGGGCCCCAGCTGTTTACATTGTACATTAATGATTTAGACGAAGGGATTAAATGTAGTATCTCCAAATTTGCGGATGACTCTAAGTTGGGTGGCAGTGTGAACTGCGAGGAGGATGTTATGAGGCTGCAGAGCGACTTGGCTAGGTTAGGTGAGTGGGCAAATGCATGACAGATGAAGTATAATGTGGATAAATGTGAGGTTATCCACTTTGGTGATAAAAACAGAGAGACAGACTATTATCTGAATGGGGCGGTGCAACGAGACCTGGGTGTCATGGTACATCAGTCATTGAAGGTTGGCATGCAGGTATAGCAGGCGGTTAAGAAAGCAAATGGCATGTTGGCCTTCATAGCGAGAGGATTTGAGTACAGGGGCAGAGAGGTGTTACTACAGTTGTACAGGACCTTGGTGAGGCCACACCTGGAGTATTGCGTACAGTTTTGGTCTCCTAACTTGAGGAAGGACATTCTTGCTATTGAGTGAGTGCAGCGAAGGTTCACCAGACTGATTCCCGGGATGGCAGGACTGACATATCAAGAAAGACTGGATCAACTGGGCTTGTATTCACTGAAGTTTAGAAGAATGAGAGGGGATCTCATAGAAACGTTTAAAATTCTGATGGGTTTAGACAGGTTAGATGCAGGAAGAATGTTCCCAAGTTGGGGAAGTCCAGAACCAGGGGTCACAGTGTAAGGATAAGGGGTAAGCCATTTAGGACCGAGATGAGGAGAAACTTCTTCACCCAGAGAGTGGTGAACCTGTGGAATTCTCTACTACAGAAAGTTGTTGAGGCCAATTCACTAAATATATTCCAAAAGGAGTTAGATGTAGTCCTTACTACTAGGGGGATCAAGGGGTATGGCGAGAAAGCAGAAATGGGGTACTGAAGTTGCATGTTCAACCATGAACTCATTGAATGGCGGTGCAGGCTAGAAGGGCCGAATGGCCTACTCCTGCACCTATTTTCTATGTTTCAATGTTTCTATGTATGCAGAGGAATCAGAAAATTGAGTGTCAAATTAGGAATATTTTGCACTCAATTCCTCTGCCATGGCATTGGAGGTGTGCCACCCCTGAGATGACATGGTCATCAGTTACATTGCAGTACATTGTGTGACACAATTAATGAATCAGCTTGGATGTACAGAATGTGACATGCTGAACACTTTTCAGTTACTCATAATAATTTTCCCTTCGCCATTAGGCTTCTCAATGAAGGACTTTCAGCAAGATCCAACAAAAAAGCCTCCAACAGCTTAGATACATTTCAGTCGCTTTTATATCATCCAATTTAAACATCACCATCAGCCATAAAGTAATGCAACATGTACCTAACTTTTTTCCAGCATCCACCCGGCTGCCGTGATGTGATGGGCTCCAGCACTCCTTCCCATCCATTCTCCATACTGCCCGACTGTCATCCACCTCTCCCTCCCTCCCACCCGTTCTCACTGCTGGCCGACTGCCATCCACCTCTCCCTCCCTCCCACCCGATCTCACTGCTGGCCGAATGTCGTCCACCTCTCCCTCCCTCCCACCCGATCTCACTGCTGGCCGACTGCCATCCACCTCTCCCTCCCGCCCACCCGATCTCACTGCTGGCCGAATGTCGTCCACATCTCCCTCCCTCCCACCCGATCTCACTGCTGGCCGACTGCCATCCACCTCTCCCTCCCTCCCACCCGATCTCACTGCTGGCCGACTGCCATCCACCTCTCCCTCCTTCCCACCCGATCTCACTGCTGGCCGACTGACATCCACCTCTCCCTCCTTCCCACCCGATCTCACTGCTGGCCCACTGCCATCCACCTCTCCCTCCCTCCCACCCGATCTCACTGCTGGCCGACTGCCATCCACCTCTCCCTCCCTCCCACCCGATCTCACTGCTGGCCGACTGCCATCCACCTCTCCCTCCCTCCCACCCGATCTCACTGCTGGCCGACTGCCATCCACCTCTCCCTCCTTCCCACCCGATCTCACTGCTGGCCGACTGCCATCCACCTCTCCCTCCCTCCCTCCCACCCGATCTCACTGCTGGCCGACTGCCATCCACCTCTCCCTCCCTCCCACTCGATCTCACTGCTGGCCGACTGCCATCCACCTCTCCCTCCTTCCCACCCGATCTCACTGCTGGCCGACTGCCATCCACCTCTCCCTCCCACCCACCCGATCTCACTGCTGGCCGACTGCCATCCACCTCTCCCTCCTTCCCACCTGATCTCACTGCTGGCCGACTGCCATCCACCTCTCCCTCCCTCCCACCCGATCTCACTGCTGGCCAACTGCCGTCCAGGTCAGACCTGCTTTTCCCGAGTGGTCCTTCTGGCAGGCGGCAGGTCGACCAGAGGCCAGCATAACTGAAGAAAATGGCACTTTTCCAACATCCGGCATGGGCGGGCGGCACGATCTGACGTCGGCGGAACCCTTCCCCACCAATCTTCTGCCGGGCGGAACCTTGACGGCAGATGGACGGTTCCGGGGGAATCGTCCTGAAAACCGACATTTGTGGCGGGAGCTCGGCAGATGCGAGCGGAACAGCGACCAATTTCGGCCCCATAGTGTTTGTGTGTGGAAAAAAGCTCATTGTAGCATAGGCGAGTCCGTAATTTCTGGGCCTATATTGTTCATAAAAATTATGGCAGGGATCTAAGCAGCAGTGCAAGTTTAATCTTGGATTTTTTTAAATGTTAAGAGCACTCTATAAATGCAAGTGGTTGCTCTCATTTCAGTCAAGTAAAATGTTAGTACACTACCATCCTCAATTTTTACAGGAGTTTCCCAATCTCCTGCTGGAACTTTGGTGATAGATTGGCAGAACCCCATGAGAAACATGTAAACATTTGTTTTAACGTACTGGGGCAGGGAGGTTATACAGGGCCTTGGTGAGGCCACACCTGGAGTATTGTGTACAGTTTTGGTCTCCTAACTTGAGGAAGGACATTCTTGCTATTGAGGGAGTGCAGCGAAAGCTCACCAGACTGATTCCCAGGATGGTGGGACTGACCTATCAAGAAAGACTGGATCAACTGGGCTTGTATTCACTGCAGTTCAGAAAAATGAGAGGGGACCTCATAGAAACATTTAAAATTCTGACGGGTTTAGACAGGTTAGATGCAGGAAGAATGTTCCCAATGTTGGGGAAGTCCAGAACCAGGGGTCACAGTCTAAGGATAAGGTGTAAGCCATTTAGGACCGAGATGAGGAGAAACTTCTTCACCCAGAGAGTGGTGAACCTGTGGAATTCTCTACCACAGAAAGTTGTTGAGGCCAATTCACTAAATATATTCAAAAGGGAGTTAGATGAAGTCCTTACTACTAGGGGGATCAAGGGGTATGGCGAGAAAGCAGGAAGGGGGTACTGAAGTTGCATGTTCAGCCATGAACTCATTGAATGGCGGTGCAGGCTAGAAGCGCAGAATGGCCTACTCCTGCACCTATTTTCTATGTTTCTATGTTCCTAACTGTTTACACCATTTCTCTCGGGGGTTCTTTCAACCTCCCATCGAAGTTAAAGTGGGAGATTTGGACAACCTGGTGGAAATTCAGGGCCTATAATGTGCCATGGTCCACAAATCCTGTGCATTGAATGGAGTATTGGAAAAATTGAGCTTGGAGGTGACAAAGATGTGGAAGAAGGTTTGTGGTAAGATGGCAGTGGAAATGTTGCAGTGGGGATGTGGTAAGATGGCAGTGGAAATGTTGCAGAGTTGGAAATGTGTGATGCAAAGCCATTGCAGGAAATGTGCTGGCTATGTTGGGGCAGGTGAAAGTGGAACCAAGCGAGGGCAATGCCATAAAGGTGGACCATTGAACAGAGGTGATGGAGGAGAAAGGAGTGGTTGACCGCAAAGAAGTTGAGGCTGGATAACATGCTATAGTAGCTGTCACAAAGATGGCATTGGTAGCTTTAACTAGGGCGTGGAAACTATACTGAAGAAATTTGAACAGGGAATGACGGAACAGATGAGCATGGAGCTTGATGATGATAACAAGTTCAAAGGCCTTCGTGAGGAAAGCGAGTTTAGTTGAAGAAGATGGAAAAGTCAAGGGTGACAAAAGTTTCAGCTGCAGAAGGGATGAGATAGGGCCAGAGGCAGGGATTGTTATGGAGGTGAAAGTAGATGGTCTTTGTGATTGAGAGGATATGGGGTCAGAAACTCAGCTTAGTAGAGTAGGACGTGAAGTAAAGAACAGTCTGATTCAGCCTGTGACAGTGGCTGGGGATGGAAATGCAATCGGTGCCAAGGGTATGGAGTTGTGGCAGGGGCTGAAGACGATGGCCCGGTTTTCGCAGTGAGTGGTAAAGGAATGGCACTTGCCGTTCACCTTGCTGGCGGCTGCCAACAAAGATGTTACGGGCTTTAGAGTGGAGACATGCTGTCATTGGGGATCTGTTCAAGCTTGGCACCTTCTACAGGGGATGTGTGGCATCTTTGAGCAGGCCAAGAAACAGCAAGGCTCTTTAACCAATTCAATTGAAGGATCCTCACTGAGCTACACAGAGTCCAAACCAGGAAGTATAAAGCAGGAAATATAAATAAGATGTAAGTGATGTACAGAAATCAAAATAAAGATTGGGAAATACAGATGGAATTTTTTGTTCAAAAAAGGGTAAAGCTAAACCAGTTTAACCTCAGTCGTGGGAAAGCTTTTAGAAACAGTAATCAGGGACAAAATTAACAGTCACTTGGATAGATGTGGATTAATTAAGGAAAGCCAGCACGGATTTGTTAAAGGTAAATCATGTTTAACCAAATTGATCGAGTTTTTTGATGAGATAACAGAGAGGATTGATGAGGGTAATGCGGTTGACGTAGTGTACATGGATTTCCAAAGGCGTTCAACAAAGTGCCACATAATAGGCTTGCCAGCAAAGTTGAAGCCCAGCGAATAAAATGAACAGTGGCAGCATGGATACAAATTTGGCTAAGTGACAGGAAACAGAGAATAGTGGTGAATGGTTGTTTTTTTGGAGTAGAGGAAGGTATACAGTGGTATTCCCCAGGGGGCAGTACTTGGACCACTGCTTTCCTTGATATCTATTAATGACTTGGATTTGGGTGTACAGGGCACAATTTCAAAATTTGCAGATGACACAAAAGTTGAAAGTATAGTGAGCAGTGAGGAGAGTGATGGACTTCAGGAAGACATATACAGGCTGGTGAAATGGGCGGACACGTGGCAGATGAAATTTATCGCAGAAAAGTGTGAAGAGATACATTTTGATAGAAAGAATGAGGAGAGGAAATATAAACAAAATGGTACAATCCTGAAAGGGGTGCACAAAAAGAGAGACCTGGGGGCATGTGTGCACAAATTGTTCAAAGTGGCAGTGCAAGTTGAGAAAGCAGTTTAAAAGACTTAAGGGATCCTGGGCTTCATAAAGAGAGGTATAGAGTACAAAAGCGTGGAAATTATAATGAACCTGTATAAAATACTGGTTCAGCCCCAACTGGAGTATGGTGTCCAATTCTGGGCACCACATTTTAGGAAGGATGTGAAAGTGCAGAAAAGATTTACGAGAATGATTCCAGGAATGAGAGACTTCAGTTACGTTGATAGTCTGGAGAAGCTGGGGTTATTCTCCTTCGAGCAGAAAAGATTGAGAGGAGATTGGATAGAGCTGCTCAAAATTATGAGGGGTATGGACAGAGTAGATAGAGAGAAACTGTTCCCATTGGTAGAAGGGCCAAAAACCAGAGGACATAGATTTAAGGTGATTGGCAAAAGAACCAAAGGTGATGTAAGAAAAAACTTCTTCACACAGCGAGTGGTTGGGTTTGGAATGTGCTGTCTGAAAGGGTAGTGGAGGCAGACTCAATCTTATCTTTCAAAAGGGAGTTGGATAAGTATCTGAAGGGAAAAAAATTGCAGGGCTACATGGAAAGGGCGGGGGAGTGGAAGTGGCTGAGAGTCAGCACGGGCTCGACAGGCCGAATGGCCTTCTTCCTTGCTGTAACCATTCTATGAATCTATGATTAAGAGAGAGTTCAACCACTAAGTCACGACTGACTCTGAAAATCAGCTGTCAGTATTGTTCACCAACCTAGTAGGTGAGAACAGCGCTGGAAAGTGCTGGATGCAATTTATCTGCTAGCCCACTTGGCTGAGGAATGGACATAGCTGGATGCTGTAATGAGAGAGTTAGCGAATTAGAGTGATGTGTTCTTATGTAGTGTGTAGTCTAGGGAGAGCTAGGGGAAGGAAAATACTGTTGTCAATTTTTGTTTTTATAAAATGACGAGCATATATAGCATAAAATAAAATATAAAATATTGGAAATACACAGTGGGTCCTTCAGTAAGTGAAAACAGAAAGATCAATTAACATTTTGGATAGAAACCCTTTGTCAGAACTGAATGCAAGTATTTATCTTATCCATTCCTTCTTACAACCTGATTTTTTTAAATAAGACAAGGAAACTTACTGACCTAATCAATCATTTCATTTCTCTTACTGTGAGCCATAAATGGTTTGAGATGTAGAAACCCAAAGGAACCATTAATTATAAATTTTCCGAAAAAGTTCAACATGTCCCTCGTGGCTAGAATATGCTTTCAGACCATATAAGTAATTTTACTTCTGGCAGTGATAGATGAGGGGCACAGAGATCTGAGATATCTTATAATTAAGTCAGATTGGAGTTGTTGGAGAATTATGAAGCTCTGATGCAGAACAGGCTTGTAAGTGCGTAATTGCTCCGTGACATGGGTTTGATGTGATTTTCTGGAACAAAGCACTGAGGAGATTTATAGAATTCGTGTGGACTTAATGGAACAAAAAGGATAAATTATTGACCACAGTGAAACCTGGTTATTGAAAATGTTGTTATAAACTTCTTGCATTAACTTTACTTCTTGAACCGAACAGAATATGCACTGTGATCTGTGACGATAACTGAAGCATCAATAAGCCAAAACGCTGATTAGGACTTACCCCTCGTTCCTTCTCTCCTCAAAATGCTGACTCATGTTGGGTATAGTTCCAGACGCACCAACATACCTCTGGTATCTCAATCATTCCTCAAATGTGAGTCTAGACAGTGAGTGTTGGCAGGTTATTCGAATGTAGAGGACATCACAGTTGAGCTTGATCCTGATTTCACCCAGTGTTCACCCATATAATCTTTCCAGCAAATAGTGATCAGATCATGGCTGATTTTTTGTCTATCTCCAGTTTAGGAAATCTGAGGCCAACTCTAGCATTGCTGTGCTGCCCTAGTTAAGATTAGTGAATTCAGCACAGACCAAGTATTAAATGTGGAACCTCTGGCCTTTATGGATTAGTGCTCGCACTGCGTAGTGGCTTTACCCCTTTATCCATGTGGATAAAGGCACTTACTATTTCCTCTATAACTTTTGAACAGCTGCTTCCTATTTCTAGATCCAAATTTGTACCGTGGCTCAAATTTGTTGGTCAAGTAAAAAAAGGGGTTATGCTGGCTCATGATGCAGGCTCACCTGGGCTTATAGCTCAGTGAGTGTCTCGCATCAAATTTGGGAATGGGAATTCATCCTTTTAATTTGAATAGACTACTGGCACTGGAAGAGCTTACCCAGACAGCTTGGCCTGCAGCACACTTAACTGGGGAGTGCAAATCAGCGAGGCAGCTGTTCTTAAAGGGCTACAGTTTGCCATACAAAGGGAATTTGTGGTAGTGGCAGAAATGTGGACCAATTGTTTATAATGTCATGGTGGAAACTCAGCAGTAGCACTGCTCCCTTTAATGCTGAAGATTTGGAGGTGCTGTTACAGTAGGTGCAGCAAAGAAGGATGTCTGCATGTGGGCTGAAGGACTTCCTCCATTAAAAGTACTGTTAGCTGCTTGGAGGGAGGTTGCTCAATGAATAAGTGCAGTCAACCAGCTCCTTGAGAGTTGTTAACCTGTGGAATTCCCGACCGCAGCGAGTTGTTGATGCCAGCTCATTGGATATATTCAAGAGGGCGTTAGATATGGCCCTTATGGCTAAAGGGATCAAGGAGTATGGAGAGAAAGCAGGAAAGGGGTACTGAGGTGAATGATCAGCCATGATCTTATTAAATGGTGGTGCAGGCTCGAAGGGCTGAATGGCCTACTCCTGCACCTATTTTCTATGTTTCTATGTTTCTATGTTGTACCCAGCTCCAAATAACAAGGAAGTTTGCTCGTACCAGGAGCAAGGCGAAGGTAAATGTAATGAAAATGTGGTGCGAGTTGCTGATTGCGACATACGTATTAGATTATACCACTTTGCCATTTAGCAAATATTACAGCAATCTTATTATTTCCATGTTTTTCTAAGCATATGTTCGCCAATAGACATTTCAGGAGAAACACAGTGAATAGCATTATATAATGCAGTTAGGCTGCAGATCTTGAATTGTTGTGGGACAATTATAGAGTAGATCTCAGCTTTGTGCGACAGTGTAAATCGAGTGATAGCGAGTCGGCAGCCCGTTTTACATCTCTCCTGAAGTCAATGTAAACAACAACAACAACTTGTATTTATATAGCATCTTTAATGTAGTGAAATATCCCAAGGCGCTTCACAGGAGTATTATGAGATTTTAAAAATTGACACCAAGCCACATAAGGAGAAATTAGGGCGGGTGACTAAAAGCTTGGTCAAAGAGATAGGTTTTAAGGAGCATCTTGAAGGAGGAAAGAGAGGCAGAGAGGTTTAGGCAGGAAATTCAGGAGAGATGTGAAACAGGTTTTTGACTCATTATCACCCATTCTACACTGTCAATTTCTACTCCATTGTGTCATGCAAGTAAGAAGCAACACAAAATCAGCAATATAATTCCAGCTAAGCTGGAATTTTTCACGAGGAGTGGGATCACCTCAAGAAAGCTTTGGCTTTGCACTGGTTGCTGTGAAGCCAACTTTAATTTTAAAGCTCAAAAAAAGACCAGTTGGTTTTGATTTCACCAGTAGTTAGAGGTTATTGAGAAGACTTAGGAACATAGGGGCTGAAATTGCCCCTTTGTGCAAGGCCCGTTAGCACCTATGGCCGGCGCTAATGGGGCGATAAGTGGTTTGCGCCCAGGGTCAGGCCACGGAATCGACCCGGCCGGACTTGCCCCCGGGCAAAAACGGCTCTGCGGTGTGCCCTGTTATTGGCATCCCTGGCAATTGCGCACACGGCAATGATGTCATCGCCGTGCGCGCCAACCCCTTATTGCCCCATGCCGACCCCTTTGCACCGCGGGGGAAATTGCCCCTTGGGAGCGTGGTCGGCGGCGGGCAATGCCACCGACAGCTTCACAGGGCGCAAAACTGTTGGTGGCTGAGGCACTGTGGCCTCCCTTAAAGGGGAGGGTAAAGCGCCGCAGCTGCCATCTTAATTTAATTGTCGGTCGGCTCTGGAGTAGGCCTGACAATGGCGGCCAAGTAGGCGCCATAGAGCCGGCCCTAGGCTTTGCAGCATCCCCCCCCACTTTGAGAGGGCGAAGGATGTTGTGACGCATCAGCGTGACGCGGCACGTCCACATCGTGCTGACGTCATCAGTGCCGCACTCCCGCCTCCCTCCCGCCCCGAGAGCGCCAGCATCATTTTCGAAACTTCAGGTGCCCAATTCCGGGGCTCCTGCATGCTGCTGCCGCTGGTCAACAAAAAATGTGATAATTCAAATTATGCGCCCCGAACACAGTGCGGGGCAATTTCATCCCATAGCATTTAATAGATGTAAAAAAAGCAAGGCCCATCTCGTTCACCTTCTACCATCCTAGTAGTGACAAAATACGATGATAATGAAGATGCTGATTGAACATAGAAATCAATCTCTATCAATTAGCCTACAACAGACTCAGACATGGCGCGAGGAAAACTCCAGCAATGGAGAGCTTTGAGGACAGTAGGTCCAAAGTCAACTGATACATAAGAACATCAGAAATAGGAGCAAGAGTAGGCCCTATGGCCCATCGAGCCTGCTCCAATAAGATCACAGCTGATCATCAATTCCACTTTCCCGCCCGATCTCCATATCCCTTGATTCCCCTAAACTCCAAAAATCTATCTATCTTAGCCTTGAATATATTCAGAGATTCAGCATCCACAGCTCTCTGGGGCAGGGAATTCTAAAGATTCACAACCCTCTGAGTGAAGAAATTCCTCCTTATCTCGGTCTTAAATGGCTTACCCCTTATCCTGAGACTGTGAACCTTAGTTTTAGACGCTCCAGCCAGGGGAAATAACCTCTCAAGCATTTCATCGCAAGCTACTTACCATATCATGTCTCACATTTCTCGTATACTGTATCCTAAAATGTTATTTTCTTTAGCACATGTATTTAAGCATGTACGCATAGGGCTCATTTGCTTGACAAGGTAGGCTTTGTAATTGGAATTATTCCACAGGATTCAAATGACTGATGTGCCAATGCGTTCCGACCAGAGGCCTTGCCTTTGCAGCAAATGAGAAGCTGCATGGTGTTAACGCAACGTCGTGGCCGAGTAGTTAAGACGATGGACTAGAAATCCATCGGGATTTTCCTGCGCCGGTTAGAATCCTGCCGACTATGGGTGTGATGGTGTCGTCCAACGTGATGTGTTTTTACTTCATTTTAACTGCTGCCTTTCCCCTCAGCACAGAATCCAGCCCACTGACCATAAGGGACAGCAACCACACCCAACGTGAACAGTATTCAGGGTCCCTCCCTAATGTACCCATTTTATCATCTCCTCCAAAAATGCTATCCACTTCAAATTTTGGTGTAGTATGACTGTACAAAGGGAGCACTGGCAAACTAACTGTGAAGGCCCTTGTAGATATATAAGGGTTAATTTTTCAAGTATGTAGCAGCAGTTGCAGTGGTGATTATTGTTCGCCCATAACGGAAAATCGCAGGCATGTGAGCTTGCTGTGGCTTGCAACAGGAGCCTATTTCCAAGCATTGGTTGAAAACCCTAAATAAATAAAAATGGTGGTTTCTTCTAGGGATGCACTCAAACTCAAAACCAAAGTGATTCTTCATTTTCAAAATACAATTATTCAGCCAGTCAGTCTTTGGACAAGGGAGAGAAAAAAGTTGGCCAGGGTTCATGCTCCTGATTGCTATCCAGTGGCCTCTGCTGGGAAGAATGTATGCATATAGATGTTTGGGATTATAGGATCCTGAGATATATTGCACCCACTTCCCCATTGTTGAACAGCCTGCCAACATCAACCCTCTGAGCATCTCTGCCATTTGCTGTTATTTAAGCAGCTCACCTCAGTAGTGTTTGTTACAACAACAAAACAAAAACTTGCATTTATATAATGCCTTTAATGTAGTAAAACATCCCAAGGCGCTTCACAGGGGTGTTATCAAACAAATTTTGATACCGAGCCACATGAGATATCAGGGCAGATTTGGTCATAGAGATAGGTTTTAAGGAGCGTCTTAAAGTAGAAAAGAGAGGTAGAGAGGCGGAGAGGTTTAGGGAGGGAATTCCAGAGCTTAGGGCCTTGGCAGCTAAAGGTACGGCCACCAATGGTGGAGCAATTAAAATCGGGGATGTGCAAGAGGCCAAAATTGGAGGAAAACTTGGAGGGTTGGAGGGCTGGAGGAGGTTACAGAGATAGGGAGAGGTGAGGCCATGGAGGGATTTGAAAACAAGGAAGAGAATTTGAAACTCAAGGCATTGCTCAACTGGGAGCCAATGTAGATCGATGTGCACAGGGGTGATGGGTGAGCGGGACTTGGTGCGAGTTAGGATACGAACAATAGAATTTTGAATGAGCTCAAGTTTGGGGAGGGTGGAAGATGGGAGGCCAGCCAGGGGTGCGTTAGAATAGTCAAATCTAGAGGTAACAAAGGCATGGATGATAGTTTCAGCAGCGGATGAGCTGAGGCTACTTCTGAAGACGCTGTCCGTCAGAGCAATGAAATGTATTTTATATTCCCTGTGGACCATATCCCAGCATTAGACAACATGTTTCTGCCCCTGGTCTGGTCACAAATACATCCTCTGCGATTATGAGTAAAGTCCACCCCGCAGCATGCTACCTGCCACCACCTCAGTAAGACCCCAACACTGCACAAGGTAGAAAAAGCCATATGACAGCTTAAAAACAACAAGGCAACGGGAGCGGATGGAATCCCTGCTGAGGCACTGAAGTGTGGCAGAGAGGCACTCACTTTTGGTGCGAATACATGACCTCATCTCTCTCATTTGAAGGGAGGAGAGCATACCGGGAGATCTCAGAGATGTGGTGATCGTGACCATCTTTAAAAAAGGGGGACGTCCGACTGCGGCAACTATTGAGGAATCTCCCTGCTATCAGCCACTGGGAAAGTCGTCGCTAGAGTCCTCCTCAACTGTCTTCTCCCTGTGGTCGAGGAGCTCCTCCCAGAGTCGCAGTGCGGATTTCGTTCCCTACGGGGCACAGTGGACATGATTTTTGCAGCACGACAGCTGCAGGAAAAAATGCAGGGAACAGCGCCAGCCCTTATACATGGCTGCCTTCAACCTTACAAAGGCCTTTGACACTGTCAACCGCGAGGGTCTATGGAGCGTCCTCCTCCGTTTCGGATGCCCCCAAAAATACGTCACCATCCTCCACCTGCTTCACGATGACATGCAGGCCATGATCCTTACCAACGGATCCATCACAGACCCAATCCACGTCTGGACCGGAGTCAAGCAGGGCTGCGTCATCACCCCAACCCTCTTCTCAATCTTCCTCGCTACCATGCTCCACCTCACAGTCGACAAGCTCCCCGCTGGAGTGGAACTAAACTACATAACCAGTGGGAACCTGTTCAACTTTCGCCTTCTCCAGGCCAGGTCCAAGACCAACCCAACCTCGATTGTCGAGCTATAGTACGCGGACGACGTCTGCGTCTGCGCACAAACAAAGGCTGAACTCCAGGACATAATCGACGTATTTACTGAGACGTACGAAAAGATGGACCTTACGCTAAACATCAGTAAGACAAAGGTCCTCCATCAGCCTCTCCTCACTGCACAGCACTTCCCCACAGTCATCAAGCTCCACGGCGCGGCCCTAGACAACGTGGACAACTTATCTCAGGAGCCTCCTATCAGCAAGAGCAGGCATTGATGACAAGATCCAACACCGCCTCCAGTGCGCCAGTGCAGCCTTCGGCCGCCTGAGGAAAAGAGTGTTTGAAGACCAGGCCCTCAAAACTGCCACCAAGCTCATGGTCTACAGGGCTGTAGTAATACCCGCCCTCCTGTATGGCTCAGAAACATGGACCATGCACAGTAGACACCTCAAGTCACTGGAAAAATACCACCAACGATGTCTCCACAAGATCCTACAAATCCCCTGGGAGGACAGATACACCAACGTTAGCATCCTTGATCAGGCCAACATCCCCAGCATTGAAGCACTGACCACACCCTCAAAGTCTGATCAGCTCCACTGGGCAGGCCACATAGTTCGCATACCAGACATGAGACTTGCAAAGCAAACGCTCTACTCGGAACTCCTTCATGGCAAACGAGCCAAAGATGGGCAGCAGAAACGTTACAAGGACACCCTCAAAGCCTCCCTGATAAAGTGCAACATCCCCACTGACACCTGGGAGTCCCTGGCCAAAGACCGTCCTAAGTGGAGGAAGTGCATCCGGAAGGGCGCTGAACACTTCGAGTCTTGTCGTCAAGAGCATGCAGAAATCAAGTGCAGGCAGCGGAAAGAGTGTGCGGCAAACCAGTCCCACCCACCCCTTCCCTCAATGACTATCTGTCCCACCTGTGACAGAGATTGTGGTTCTCGTATTAAACTGTGCAGCCACCTAAGAACTCATGTTAAGAATGGAAGCAAGTCTTCCTCGATTCCGAGGGACTGCCTATGAGTGCATTATTCCTCCTTGTCCTTCTGAACCACTATCCAGCCTTTGACGCAGTAGACCACAGAATCCTCCTCCAATGCCCCTTTGACAAAAGTGTTGGTCACCCCATCTAATATCTCTTTCTTTGGCTCCCCGTTCCTTTTTGTCTGATTACACTTCTATTAAATGTCTTGAGATGTTTTTCTACATTAAAGGTGCTACATAACTGCAAGTTGTTGTTGTTCCCCGGTTAAAATAATTAGAATATCATTGTACTAGGTTGTAAACAGGAGATGACGCCGTTGGAGATGTAATGCAAGCATTGTGTCCTCAGGCCTCTTCATTAAATAATAAAATTATTAATAAAAAGCTTATTAAAAAAATTAAGTCTGCTAATTTTGACGGTGACTAAATAAGTCAAATTCAATCTGAAATTCCAACATTTTTACTGATATATTGGAGATGTCATTCTACAATTCTGTCTGTTTATAGTGGTTGATCAAGTCAAATTATTTTTAATACATGGGATTTTTCAGGGTTTTTACCATTGTATTGAGATTGTATTTTGCAAATCCATCCATTTTTCTGTAAAAACACAAATAATTTGCCTTGAATATCCCTCATGTAAGCCTGTCGTAGCTCATACTATGGCAGAATGCAGGCTTTCTTATACTTATACAGGCTTGGTTAATATACAACACGATATACGAACACTATAGAATAGAACTTTCAGACCAAGCTATTCCTGACTGTTCCAAGAATGGACACTGTCTGAAAACTCCCCAGAAAAGGTAACCTATTAGGTCTGGATATTTTATTATGCCAGATTTATGGATTTTTCGATCAGCCAAGGTTCAGCTGGTACTTTACATCATAGAAAGAAAGAAAGTATAAAGACTTGCTATTTATTTAGCATCTTTCATGACCACTGGATGACCCAAAGCACTTTACAGCCAATCAAGTACTTTTTGAAGTGTAGTTAATGTTGTAATGTAGAAAATGCAGCAGCCAATTTTCACACTGCAAACAGCAATATAAGAATGACCAGATAATCTGTTTTAGTGATTTTGATGAGGGATAAATATTGGGCAGGACACCGGGGATAACTCCCCTGCTCTTCTTCGAAATAATGGCACGAGATCTTTTATGTCCAGATGTGGCTTTGGTTTAACATCTCATTTAACATACAGCACTCCCTCAGTATTGCACTGGAGTGTCAGCCTAGATTTTTGTGCCCAACTCTCTGGAATGGGACATGAACCCACAAACATCTGACTCAGAGGTGAGAGTGCTACCTCCTGAGCCATGGCTGACACTTAATATAGTTCAAAAGACAGGGAGGAGATACTTAGGTTTTATTGAGAATCTTGGTACACAGCCTTGAAAGGGCGATGTCAATAAAAACAGCAATTCTTTACGATACAACACAATGAAGCATCATTCTAACATCAGTTAGGGAAGTATGCTGCAGTAACTGCACTTGTTAACTGATGCAGTTGCAGGTTAAAAAAAATAATTTAAGTGAAACGCTGCCAGTGTTTTCATTTTGACAGGTCTCCAAAATGGAGAGGAAAATAAATTTTAGGTTTTCTGGTTGTTAAAAAAATGTAGTGGGTAAAATGCATTGTTGTTGATTTTGGACATATACAGCCTGAAAATATCAATTAACTTGAAGTCTTCACCGACTTCATCATCTGAATATGACATGCAGAAACCCAGTCTGTTGTTTAAACTGCCCATGCCATATTTGGGCTCTGGGAGCTATCCTTGGCAAAATAAAATTTAGGATCACATAACAAGAAGCTATATTCGGTGCATAATGGATGTGTCATTATCGGATCAAAAGGGCAGAAATATCAGGCCAGAATTTGCTGGAGTGGAGCATCTCGTGGCATGCCTGGTTAGAATTCTTCCTGCACCCTTCAGCTCAAAATGTTTTGCCCCGTAAGTTGCTGGAAGTGTGAGCTGATAACAGTGCGGTGAGGGCAACAGGGCATCTCGGACCTTGGTGAACGATGGGAACAGCAGTGTATCTCCTTAACCAATTAAATTTAAGGATTGAAAATAACCAGGGGAAGGACTGAGAAGGAAGATGAATTAAAGGGGGTGTATTAAATGTCAAATCAGGTAGAGAAAGAATAATAAAAAATGGAAAAAAGATTGGATTAAGAGAGAGAGAAAAAGACAGGCAAGAAAAATAAGCAAAAACATTTTAAAATTAAACACTGTGGGCTAGATTTTCCACTTTTGTGCTTATCGCTCAAAAATGGGCGTTATTTCCAGCGTGGGCAGTAAAAAAGGGTTTTCAGATCGCTGGCTTCTTGCCCATTCTCAAAGCACCTAATCTCCATTTTTGAAAATGGGCATTACGGCGAGCGATATGAAATGAGCGGTAGGTAGCGTTACATCTCGCTGACCTTCTGCCGTAAAGTGTCACCGTCCTTAGCAACGGCATGGAAACATTCGATTCCCGCGATTCAGGAGGTCAAGGGTCATCATGACATGCGCAGAAGAGGAGACTGAGAGAGAGGGAGCTCAGAGGGACTGAAGACGTGTGTAGGTGCGATGTGGCTGCTTTGGGAAACAGAAACATAGAAAATAGGTGCAGGAATAGGCCATTCGGTCATTCAAGCCTGCACCGCCATTCAATGAGTTCATGGCTGAATTCCTGAATTCCTGCTTTTTCGCCATACCCCTTGATCCCCCTAGCAGTAAGGACTACATCTAACTCCTTTTTGAATATATTTAGTGAATTGGCCTCAACAACTTTCTGTGGTAAAAAATTCCACAGGTTCACCACTCTCTGGGGAGGAGGGAGACTTTAGAGCTTCACAGCAAGTAGGGAAAGAAAAATTAGCTGTTACCAGCCACATATTTGCCCGAATTTGGCCTATAATGGAGGGAGAGGAGGAGGCAGCACAGCACGCTGTGGAGACTGACGCTGGAGAGAGCAGTGAGGTGGGAGAGGAGCACATTGGAGGGCGCAAAAGAGCCTGGAGGTTCTCGGGCGAGGCAAATGCCTCCCTTCTGCGAGAGATCAAGTTACGCTGGGATGATTTGACACAGGGAGTGTGTGGGAAGCCCACCCCAAAGGCCTACCAGAAGATATGGACTGAGATAGCAGAGGTGGTCTCATCGGCGACCAACGAGGTTCATGAGGGCAACCAATGCCGCAAACGATAGAAGGATCTTGTGGGATCCGCAAGAGTAAGTATTACATTGATTTACATGTACTTATGTATTTATATAATTTGATTTGTAACAGTCATGAGTGACTATCAGCAGATGTGAGGTCTTTCATTTTTACCGGGAATGTTTTACTCAAAGCCTGCGGTCACGGTGCATGCCTTTAGGTAAAGAATGATAATTTTCATAAAAATCATTATTACATCTGTCGGTCATGTGTTGTATCAGTCTCTGTGACAGTATCTAGCAATGATATCATGTAATGATCTCATGCCATGTTGTCCTGTCACCTTTTACAGAAGAAGCTAGCGACGATGAGGTCCGTGCAGAGGCGAATGGGTGGGGGACCACCAGTCCCCAGCGATATCACTGACATGGAGGAGCGGGTGCTCGCACTCGTGGGGTAGCACACCCATACAGCCACGGAAGCATTTGCAGACCCTGAAGTGATGCCACGTGAGTAAAGCTTATATCATTGCATAATGTAAAGTCAATAGATGCCACACCCACTCAGATCCGAACAATCGTATATGATAGATGATTTCTAAAATTGTCATAGAAATAATGCTAACCTAATGAAAATCATTGCAATGCAAATGTGTTGATGGTCATGAAATGTGATGTCTGTGATGATTTTGAGAGCAGTGGTGCTTTTGTCGTGCATATGCTGTGTGTAGTGCTGGACTCACCTTGTGACCCTAGCACCCCCATCCCCTCTAATAACCTCATTTGTGTTTTGCAGTTCAGCCAGCAGCGCGGCCACAGGCAAGACCACAGAGGCCAGAAGGTGGGGACGCGAGGCCTGACTCTCTGGACAATTCTACATCTGGTGCTGAGGAGCTCCGATTCTCGCCCGTCAATCCGCCCGCTGGGTCTGTTCTCCACGGATGAGAGTGCAGACTTCGAGGAACCTGCATCGCCATGCTCCAGAAGCAATTCCACCCCAAGGCCATCTAATGCTCCTCTGGTCATTCCCGCCTCCACTCTGGAGGTACCGACCCCAAGCACCTCACCACAGGGCACCCCATTTGTCCTCAGGACGGCGCTGACCACAGCAGGTCTGTTCCACGAACGTCACATGAGAGTGGAGAGATGGTACAATTGTCCAAGAGGACTGTAGACATTGGTGACCAGCTCATCGAAGCATTGGGGGGGCATATCCCGACAGCTGGTCACCATGACTGAGAACATTCCGTGCATGGCAGAGGCCCTGGATGCGATAGCCAGGAACACTGCTGGCACAGGCCTCCCAGTGGTCCCAGAGCGCAGCACTCCACCCCTAGGTTCTGCACCACCATTGGAAATGACAGATGAGAGCAAGGACCAAGATCCTGCTCCAGCATTAGAGAATGTTTCCCCCTCGGCACCCCCCGCTGCCGCACCCGGGCAACCACCGCATCTGCCTTCACCTCCCCCAATGAGGCACCGCCTGAGGAGCTCCTCGGCCAGGTGCCATGGAGCGAGGAGGGGAAGGGGTAGAGGTGGGGAGAAGAAGGGGAGGGAGAAAGGAAAGTGAGGTACATGTCCGCAGGTGATGGCTAGGTTATATCTCCATATGGGTGTATACAATTTGTTGAAATGTATGGGGGCTGGAGACTACCCTCTTGCTTTTCTTTGTATTCTGTGTTGCTGGACATGTTGAACATTTGATTGATGTCAATGGTGGAAAAAATGGGGTGTTATTGCCTGTGATACTTATGATTTCAGACCAATGTTGGTATAAAATTTTTTTTGAACATAACCTGTTACGCATTGTCTCAGATAGCTGGACCGTTAAACACTGGTAATTCCTTAACATGAAAGGGTTAAATACAACTTAACTTCAATCAATGTAAACTTTAACTGGCATCAAGGTGATGGGCACCATTGATGTCTGAGCTGCACACACACAGCAGTGTGTCAGCGTTGTCACTCACATCAACGTTCTTTCAGGCAAATCGTTCAGATATCTGTTCATGACGTAAGAGTCTTGCAGCTATGTAGCCACCACGGGCCCTTTCCTGTGGTCTGGAGAGGGTCGTGGGCATGGTTGCATAGCCAGCTTGATTTTCTGGCCCGAGGTCAGCGTCCAGCCCCTCGTCATCCTCTTCCTCTCTCTCCTGAGGTGGAGCATCAGTCCCTTCTGGCAATTCTTGGCCCCTCCTGATAGCCAGGTTGTGCAGCATGGAGCACACGACCATAGATTTACCTACTTGCTCAGGCTTGTATTGTAGCTCCCCTCCTGAGTGGTCCAGACATCTGAAGTGCTGCTTAAGCACAGTTATTGTTTTCTGGACCACATTGAGTGTGTCTATGTGGCTCCGGTTGTATCGCTTCTCGGCCTCGGTGTGGGTGTCACGCAGGGGGGTCATCAGTCAGATGGCTAGGCCATATAGGTTATCACTAAGCATCCAGCATTGTCCTTGTGGCTGACTCTTAAAGATGTCAGAGACATCACTCTCATGCAGGTTGTGAGCCTCCTCAAAGCTGCCCGGACATTTGGCATTCACTGCCATTATGATCTGGTTGTGGTCAACAACTAGTTGGATCTTCAGGGAGTGAAATCCTTTTCTGTTATGAAAAAGCTCCGGGTCCTGAGAAGGTGGCCGAATGGCGATGGGAGTGCACTGTATTGCTCCCTGCACTCTGGGGAACGTAGCAATGCGGTAGAATGCTCCAGCCCTGTCAGTCTGAGCCTCTGTGGTCATGGGGAAGCTGATAAAGTCCATCCTTCTCGCGTACAGGGCCTCTGCAACCTGTCTAATGCAGCGATGGGTTGCATGGTGAGACAGAGGGCAAATCTTGACCGCGGAGGCCCGAAAGGAACCGGACGCATAGAAAAACAGTGCCGTGGTAACCTTTACCTCGACCAACACTGATGTCCTGATGGCAGGCTGCATATGTGGCCTGATGAGCTCACATATTTCATTGATTACCACCTTGTGGAAGCGCAGTCTCCGAAGGCAGGTGTGCTCAGACATGTCGAGGTAAGACCTCTTTTCCTTGTACGTGCAGAGTGTGTATGGTCTGGTCCACCTCCTCATTCTTGCATGTCTGAAATTGGGAACATAATGATGTGCATCATACATTGAGCCATCTGCACTCTGCAGCATCTGCGTGTTAATCGATGCAAGCTGAGAAATGGCTAGCCCCATTGCAATGAAAGTATAATAGCGATTGATCAGAAGCAATGATTTCCTCACTAAAATACACCTAGAGTAAACCCCCAATAGTCCAGAGTCTGAAAATATGTCTGTTGAGATGTTCACTTCAGCTGAGAAGAACTCCAGAGTCAATGCAAACTCCCCCGAAGTTCAAGCAGCCTTTTGAATGCAGCGACCTGCGATTTTAAAAATGGCAGCCACACCGCTGGAGTTAGTTCAAAACAGTTCCACTTTTTATGGTTTTTTTGGGCGAGGGATATTGTATGCGATATATGTGCGAGGCGGTGAAAATGATGGTGGGCGATCTCCTGGGCGTTAGTTTTGCCAAATGTGGTCTTTACGACAAAAAAAAGTGGGCGAATGGTATTATTGAATCTCGGTGTTAATTCCGTGCGGAATGTAATGGTGGGTGATATTATGGGTGTTCATTGCGCCCATTCTGATGATTCCGCCCAAAAAAGGTGGGCGGACGGTATTATTTTTTCCCAGCGTTAAGCACATGGGGAAAGTAACGTTCGGAGATAAGTTTCCGGAAAATGCCCGTCAGTTTCCATTTTGTGGCTAAATGGGCATTAAACGTCATTTCAGCAGTAAAATGGGCGTTAAGTGGGTGTTAAGCATGCAAAAAACGTGGAAAATGTAGCCCTATATTTTTTTAAATCTCCAACAATTCACAACCTGAAGGAATGAGAATCCACAGTTGTAATTGTTCACTTTATGTGTCAGAGATGCTGCTTGGCAGTCAGTAACAATTATCACGTTGTTAAAATATACTTGCACTATTAATTACTGGACTTAATTTTCTGTGACAAATTTAATAGGCAATTAATGTGCAAATGCGACAAGTTGATGAAAATCACGGGGGATTAAGATGTTGTTTTCCGAAGCAGCACAAATTGTCTAGCAACTTGTGGCAATTCATGCTAGATCTCTTAATTTTCAATGAAATGCGAACTCCGGTTGTAATTTTAATGTAATTTTATTCTGGCAGCAGCATCAAGCTTCTGGCTTTAAGCCAGGCTTTTGTCCTTCTGAGACCACATGGCCAAAATGGCTGTTCTTATACCTGGCTCAGTTTACAGAAAAGAACGCGCCTTCTTTGACCTTATTGGCTCAATTGATATACTGTTGACCTTTAATTGGCTCGCTACCAAAGGTCCTAAAATGTCAAGTTGATTGATGACTTAATGCAACATGCTCCCACTCACGTAGTAACTCTGACTTGGAAGTCTGAATTCTCACAGCCTATCTGAATGCAGCCTGTTTGAATTCTCTATCAATCCCCCCTTTGATTCTTTCACAAACTGAATCATAAAACATCAGATATCACTGGTTAAACATTCTACAAAATAATTTCATACATGTTAATAGAGTTTCTTTCTAAAATTTGTTGATGTTTTTTGCCACATGTCCGGACTAGTAGCTTCCACACAAATTTACACCAACCCGAATTCCATCGTGGCCACAATGGAAGTCTGGTTTTAGTAGGTTAATTAACCTTATTCCAATTTAATCCAAATCAATATCTTAATTCAACCAGTAAGCAACCTTTCCTTAAGCATAACATACCCCTGTGCCACGTACAGATGGTCTGCTGGGACCTGCAAGGTATCTCACCTGCGGGACAGCAGCTGCAGCCGCCTGGTCGCAACAACATTTAATCAACATAAACAAACAATATAAAAGTAAAATAATTACAACGAATAGAATTAAACTTTCCACCAATGAAGTTCCTATTGAACCTCGCCATTCAGTGGCTCCTCTCCACAAAGTGAATGGTGGGGGTTGCTTAAGTTTTTCTACCTCCTTTTGGATATGCTCCGAGTGGGTAATTTCTTCGGAGCTATCTGGGATATATGTGCAACACTCAGTTCCGAGTAGGGCACAAGTACCTCCTTTTTCAGCCAGGATGGAGTCAAGGGCCAGTCTATTCTGTAGGGCTACTGTGCGGATTGCTACCATTTCTGCATTGATTTTAACTAGGGCCTCTGAGGTATCATTGGCTACCCATTCCACAACGGATGCCATGTTAATGGATTCCCTTGCCAGTCTGGCGGTCCCATACCTGGGGATCAGAATGGCAAAGAACCTCTCTGTTTCTGTGATAGCTCTCTTAGGACAGTGTAAATGTTCCGACAGTGACTTTATATGATACATATATGGCACAATGTAGGCTAAATAGCAGGATCCCGTCCAATTCTGGGGCAGCCAAGGGTAGGCCTTGTGGCCACACACCCAGTAGGTGCCATTATAGGCAATGAAGATTAGCTGTTTCTTTGTCAGCAACACTCTGGGGCCTGTCCAGGCTTTTCCATCTGTTTTATTCAGAATCCCTGTTACGTTAAGAATTCCCACATCGGCCCAGTTTGGACGGTTCCGTGGCTTGATTACATTATAATTCCTGGAGCAGTTACTATACCCCATATTTTGGCCTCCTTTGATGTTTCTAATCAGACAGACTGATTCCCCCGGTCTTCCTATTCCCATTGTATTAGTGATAACAAAAATGGGGGCCGTTTGGAATTATTGTAGCATGGTTGGTAACCCCCTTCAAAGATAGTCAGATTGTAACTTGCTGACTTCCATTTACGTGCCCAGTTTTCCGTATCCTGAAACGCATTGCCTGTTTTGTTTTGATTAATTATCCACTCAGCCATTTCCGAGATATTCAAGGGAACTGGCCTCAAGGGAATCCCTCCCTTTGAGTGAATAGGAATATGCGCACACAGCCAAGAAGTAGAAATGTTACCTTGTTTGGCATAAATGTATGACATATATAAAAAGATATTTACATGTAATTCCCTTGCTACTCTACTATTTCCCTTTGGTGCAGAGGGTCGGCTAGTAAGAAGTAGGCCTATGCCTAGAATACCTACAATCAGTAATACAGTAAATTTATACATTTTGGCAAAAAGTAATTGTCCTTATTAGATTTCAGCTTCAGTTACTCATTTAACGTGTGAGGCGTGGATCCAGGGTTTCTTTCCTTGGACGTTAACAGCTGCCTGGGTGGTCAATAACAATTGATAAGGTCCCTCCCACTTGGCACCCAAAGGTTCTTTATGCAACTTTTTGACATACAACCAGATTCCCGGGATGATGTCATGTCCTCCTTCGGGTGGATTACCCCAAGCTGCCGATACCTGTCGGGAAACAGAACTAATAGCATTGGTTAGGTTCTGACAGTATGATAACAAAGTGTCACTCATTAAGTGAACATCAGCTTTCCATAAATCGACAGTTCCTGGCAACGACATGGGTCTTCTTGTTATAATTTCAAATG
Source organism: Pristiophorus japonicus (assembly GCF_044704955.1). Lineage (NCBI taxonomy): Eukaryota > Metazoa > Chordata > Chondrichthyes > Pristiophoridae > Pristiophorus > Pristiophorus japonicus. The sequence continues at coordinate 246,124,054 of NC_091978.1, read as the reverse complement.
GGCTTAGACCTGTAGTTCTGTTCGGGTTTGCACTAATGCTACATAGCACTACTGGTAGTGCCTGGGGCCCTGGTGTTCCTTCTTGGTAATATTTGGCAAGCCGTTGTTTAAGAGTTCGATTCATTCGCTCTACTTGTCCTGATGATTGTGGATGATAAGGACAGTGTAAATCCCACGTAATGTTCAGTAACCTACAGACTTCTTGGCAGACAGCACCTGTAAAGTGTGTTCCCTGATCTGAGTCAATGCTACTCGGGACTCCCCATCGGGGAATGTAATCCTTACACAAGAACTTTGCAGTGTGATTGGCTGTGGCTCTTTTAGTTGGGACAGCTTCTACCCATCTAGAGAACCTGTCGACCAGGACAAAAATGTTAGTGTATCCTTCGCATGAAGGAAGAGATATATAATCAACCTGCAGATGCTGGAATGGTCCGACAGGGGCAGGGGGCCTCAGTTGGGGCATTACCGTGATGGGTCCAGAATTATTTTTCTGGCAGACCACACAGCGGTCTGCTACCAGCTGGGCATGTTTTTTAAATCCCCGACCCCACCAGCTTTTCTGGAACCGTGCCGTCATTTGTTGTGAGGCCAAGTGTCCCCACGAGTGGATCTGTTGGGCTAAAAAAAGGCATAAGTGCTTGTGGCGCGACTGGCTTGTCGGTAACTCTTTGTCTCCAGACACCATCTTTGCATAGCTTAATTCCTGCCTCAATCCATGTCCATTTTTCCTCTCGGGATTACTCGCCTTGCATTGATTGAAGGTCTCGTGTCAGAGTCCTGAGTGCTTTCAATCTGCACATCTGTGTTGGTTCTTCTGGGGGAACGCCCTGTGAGGCGGCATCTTTAGCTGCCTGGTCGGCTAGGGCATTTCCCTGTGCTTCTGTGGTATTTTCCTTGGTATGGGCCTTACACCTCAGGATGGACACTTCCTGAGGTAATTGTATGGCCTCTAGGAAGTCTCGTACTTCTTTTCCATTTTGGATAGGTGTACCAGCAGCAGTGAGGAATCCTCTTTACCGCCATAACAGACCAAAGTCGTGAGCGACTCTAAATGCATAACGCGAATCTGTGTAGACATTAGCTGTCTGTCCTTCTGCTATTCGACATGCTTCTGACAGGGCCCGTAACTCGGCCTGTTGTGCTGACGTTCCTGAGGGTAAACATCCTTTTGCCACTACCTCATATAAGGTTGTAACTGCCCATCCTGCTTTTCTGGTACCATTGTCAACAAAGGAGGAATCATCTGTAAACAAGATGAGGTCTGGGTTGTGCAGAGGCTCCTCTGCTGCTAAGGCTGTTTCTTCTGTTTCTTTTAAAATCTCCACGCAGTCATGCTCTTCACATTCTCCCCCCTCTTGCTCCCTTGATTCTGACATCAGGCACATAGTTGCGAGATTAACCGGGCTGGCCCGGATGATATGGAGATTACGAGCTTCCAAAACTGCTGTCCAGCGGGTCCATCTAGCTGCCGTCACCTGAGACATTCTATTCATAGACAGCAAAGCATGTACGGTGTGGGGACACTTGACAATCAGCTTTTGATCGAGGACTAGACCCGCAGTGATTATTACCGCTCGACATGTAGCTTCCATGGCCCTTACGCAACTTCCCCATCCGAGGGCTACCGCATCCAGTTGTGCCGAATAATAGCCAATAGGTCTTTGCCGATCCCCATGTTCTTGTGTCAGTATAGCTGTCATATATCCTTCTTTCTCATGAACAAACAGGGTAAATGGCTTACCACTGTCAGGGATTCCCAGAGCCGGTGCCGAACACAAAGCCTTTTTCAAACTCAGGAAGGCCTCTTGCTGTTCCTTAGTGAGGGTGATGGCTTCTTTAGATTCAATGGCTGAGCAAGCTGTGTGAAGGAGTCAATCCAATTTCTGTTAAAGTTACACAATCCCAAAAAAGACCTTAGTTCTTGAATAGTGGTGGGTTTTTTAGCAGCCCGAATGGCTACAGTTTTATCCTGAGTAAGTTCTCTCTTTCCTTGTGAAATCTTTTGTCCCAGGCATACAACCTCTTCTTGGGATATTTGTACTTTGTCGATGCTGGCTTTATGTCCTTTCAGCCGAAGGTGGTCCAGCAAAGCTCGTAAATCTTGTTCATGCTGTTCTTCCGTGTTTGAAGCTAGCAGGATAGCGTCTCCATATTGGATGACTGTGGATGACAGGGGAGGTAATTCTCGCAAATGGCTTTGTAAAGCCATGTGGAATACCATAGGGCTGTTGTGGAAACCCTACAGTAATCAGGTCCAAGTATACTGTTGTCTTTGGACCGTGAAAGCAAACCACTATCGAACCTCCGGTGCCAGAGGCACCGACCAAAATCCGTTGGCCATATCTATAACCGAGAAATATTTGTGTTCCGGTTTGAGGGCATTAAAAATGGTGGAGGGATCTGCAACCAAAGGAGCTTTTTGATCAATACACTGGTTAGCTTTCCTATAATCGGCAGTCAAACGCCAAGTCTCATTAGATTTCTGTACCGGCCACACGGGGCTATTGGAGGAGCTATGCATTTTAATAAGCACCCCTTGTTTCTCCAATTGCTGAATAACCGGTAAGATTTCCGCGATGGCAGTTGGACTGATGTGATACTGTTTAGTGCATGGAGGCTTGGTCCCGGTAAATGCTGCAGGCTCCAACTGGAGTCGGCCACAATCGTTCTTATCTTTAGTCCATGTTGGGTGTTCCTTCAATTCAAATGCAACGATGAATCTACTTGGATTAGAACGTCCATTCCCAAAAGGAGTTGATCTACTGGGCCTATCCAGACCGGCGTGGTTAGTTCATGTGGACCCAGCCCTATAAGTACCGGTGTTGCCCTTTTAATTTCCATTTTATGGCCCCCAACTCCATAGGCTGTACTTGCCCTACCATCCAACGGCAAAAAGTCTCCATATTGTAAGGGTAAGCATGTTAATTCCGCCCCTGTGTCTAAAAGACAGTCCACATCCTTATCGCCCACCTCACAGTTATATATAGCCCATCTCCCCTTTGTTGTATTAGTGCGAGGAGTGGGGCCAGGGTGGGCTCTAATCGTTTTTTGTTATCCCAAGTAACTCCTTCTGTTGTTGTATTGTCAGTCGCTTAAAGGCTTCTATGAGGTCATTATCTTGTGACAAGCCTGGTTTGTTGGCTGAATTGTATCCCTGGCTGCATCCTCTTCCCCGGCCACAACCTTGCTGTTTTGCCCTGCACGTCTTGGCCCAGTGAACTTCTTTTCCACAATAATGACATTTTCCGGGTAATTTTCCTCATGACTGTTTATCGGAATCCTGGGATTTCCGTCCCATAGCCTGTACAGCTCGGACTTTAGCTCCCATATCCCGATCTAATTGGTTACATCGACCCACCAATGCTGCAAAGATAGTTCCTCTACCATCCCAGTCCGGTAACACTACCTTAAGCATTTTGGACAGTTCTGGCTTTAGACCTGCCACGAAAGCTGCTTTCAGGGGTCCAAACACTTGTTCATCCATTTCCTCATCCGTATTATTCATACCCGAATGTTCTAGCCACATGCATCTAAACCGCTCGTCATACCCCAGGACCTCCTCTGTTCCTTTGTGCTGGCAGGCTGCAATTTTTCCCCAGTCTGTCTTAGCTGGACTGAAGGCTTGTAGCCAGTGTTTAATCACCTCCCGCCCTGCGTCTAATTCTTGCTCATCCTGCCCCAAAGCTGCTTCTACCTTGCCGTGCAATTTTCTTCCTTGTGTTTTTGGCACCATTATGGTCAAAATTTGCACTCCCTCCCAGGGATGAAGTTGATATATATTTCTTAAGCGGTCCAATTGGTCCCACGTTTTCACTCCCCCTTTCTTTGGATTGTGCAATTCCTTGGACCATTTATCAATTTTCTCTGGGTCTGCCAGATCATGAAATAAGCATTTTGCATACACCCTTTTCCTCGTTTTTTTGGTTCCGCCCTCATCCGCAGTCTCTTCTGATTTGACTACAACTCGTCTTTTTTTAAAGCAAAGCACACCCCTAATTCTTCATCCTCCGACCCTGTTTCGCCAGAGGATTCAGAATCCGTATCTATTCCTCGGTCGTGTCCTCGGGTTGCACTTTTAATTTATCCAAACATGGGTACCCTGGGAATTGACCGATACATTTTCCTTTTCCTATTACTGTCTCTTGACCTAATGATTTTTTCCATTCTTTAATTTCACCTTTAAGATCTTTAACTTCCGCTTCCGATTTTTCAAGTTCAAGTCTTTTCTGTTGCAGCTGTTCACAAACAGCTTGCAATTGGTCCTTTGTACTGGTCAGGTCCCTATCATGTTGGGAACGCGTTATAATTTCATTCCGCTGTCGGATCTGTCCCATAACGGTTAGGGACCATCGGATTCGCTCTTTATTTTTCATACGTGTCGTTTTTCCCCAGACCCTTTTGATCTCGTCGAAGGATCATTGTCCTTTGGAGGTTCCGTACTTTTGTTTGATCTTAATACAGGTTTTAGATAAGTCGAATTGTTGCTCTATGTATTCTTTCAACTGTTGGAGGATTTCATCTATCGAAACCTCAGGTGGTGCCAGCCCACCTTTTACAGTTGTAGCCAATTTTTTGCTCTTATCTCCTGCTGCCATAATATTGATATCTTTACTGGGGTCTCAAGTCATAGGCTTTCCAGCTGATCAGTAGGTCGGTGATTAATTAACTAACACACCGAAGAAGTTAGACGTCTATGGGACCTCAAGCCGACTACCACCCGGAGGGTTCGCAAACCAGAGGCTTTCGGAATCGCGTAGAAGGAGAGGCGAATTTAGACTTTTGACTGAGGACTTTTAGAAAGAGGAGTCCTGACCTCAGTATGTAGGTCCGATGTCCAAAATTCAGTTTCTTCCCTCAGCGATCATGACGCCAAAATTGTTAGATCTCTTAATTTTCAATGAAATGCGAACTCCGGTTTTAGTTTTAATGTAATTTTATTCTGGAATCAGCAACAAGCTTCTGGCATTAAGCCAGGCCTTTGTCCTTCTGAGACCATATGGCCAAAATGGCTGTTCTTATACCTGGCTCAGTTTACAGAAAAGAACGCGCTTTCTTTTAACTTATTGGCTCAATTGATATACTGTTAACCTTTAATTGGCTCACTACCAAAGGTTCTAAAATGTCAAGTTGATTGATGACTTAATGCTACATGCTCCCACTCACGTAGCAACTCTGACTTGGAAGTCTGTGAATTCTCACAGCCTGTCTGAATGCAGCCTGTTTGAATTCTCTATCAATTCGCAACTCACTGGTTATCTCTTCCTTGCCACAAGTTGCTGGATGATTTGCACATTAATAACGGTGTGATCATTCACATGCCGTTATTTTTTCAGCAAATTCCAATCCATCATTTAAATTTGTGTTTGTTTGATATCAAATAAAGATTCTAACCACTGTGGGACAGGGTGCTCAGATTGATGCTGTAAATGATAACATTGCATCATAAATTACATTACCTTATAGGATCAAGTTTCTGAATTCATGCTATTGATGGGGAGTCTTAACCGACGGCTGTGAATATTGGAAAACTGAAGGCATGGTACTCTTGCTTTACTAACTTTGTTAAATGGGGAGAAACTTGTGCTGAGTGTGCTGTGATTTCCTGATACTTGTATGTGCAGCTGATGGCCTCCTGCCAGCAGCAAGAACTCGGAAAATTGCCCTACATGTGTTGGTAAGCTGCGTAGAAGAGCAGATGCCTTTTTAGTGGTGATGATGAACCTTAATAAAAAATTGACTTTGGATAATGGAATTGCACTCATTTTAGATTAAGTGTTCGGCTCCAGCACAGAGTTTTATGCATCAGGAGTGTATTCTGGGAATTGAGGCACCACTGCTCCGCCTTCCCCCAGATTTTCTGTCCATTTCCAAATTCCCAGTATGTAGACTGGGTGTACAATGTTTCGTGTCAAGAGCACTGAGGATGAAAATAATCCCTTTTTATCTCCATACATCTGGTTCAAATTCAGTCCAAACTGATGTAATGCCTCCCTGCTCACTGTAAGAGATGTAATTGAAATATGTTTGGCAGTTTGAGTTGGCACACACTATGTGTTAGATTAAAGTGCAGAGAATGCGTCTTGCATGACTGCACAGATGTAGCACATAGATCCGTTCACACTCCTATTTTGGAAAAGCTCAAGTTACTACTGTAGACAATAACTGGTATTAATCTAGTGCTTTGAATGTAAAGAAAAGCTCCCAAGGCACTTCACAGAGGACAAAAATTAATACAGAGTCAAAGAAGGAGATATTAGGAAGGGCAAGAAGAGGGTTTTAAAGAAGATAATACGAGGAAAGAGAGGTGGAGAGTGGAAGTGTTTAAGAAGGGAATTCCAGAGTGTGGGACCGAGGCAACTGGTGGCAAAGCTGCCAATGGCTGTGCTAAGGGAAGGGAGGGATGCACAAAAGGTCACAGTCAGAGAAACATAAAATTCTTGGGGGGCTGGAGAAGATTACAGAGATATGGGGGGACAAGACCATGAAGGGATTTAAATATGAGGATAGGAATTTTAAACTGGAGTCATTGGAAGGCTAAAAGCCACTGTAGGTCAGCAAGGACATGAGTGGGACTTGGTGCAGGATAGGATACGGACAGCAAAGTTTTAGGTGAGCTGGTGTAGCCTTGAGATATTGCAAATTTAAAGAGCTGACAGAGTGACATACAAGAGTTCATTCCTTGGCATTGCTGCTGAGAAAGGAACTTGCTGCTTGTCACTGGTGCACTCTGGCTCACCTGAACCTGCTTCCTCAAGCTCACTAGCTACATCCTCCAGGATGGGTGCAGCTCTGCTGATCCAGCATAGCCCCTTCAAAGGCATAGAAACATAGAAAATAGGTGCAGGAGTAGGCCATTCGGCCCTTCTAGCCTGCACCACCATTCAATGAGTTCATGGCTGAACATGCAACTTCAGTACCCCATTCCTGCTTTCTCACCATACCCCTTGATCCCCCTAGTAGCAAGGACTTCATCCAACTCCTTTTTGAATATATATAGTGAATTGGCCTCCACAACTTTCTGTGGTAGAGAATTCCACAGGTTCACCATTCTCTGGGTGAAGAAGTTTCTCCTCATCTCGGTCCTAAATGACTTACCCCTTATCCTTAGACTGTGACCCCTGGTTCTGGACTTCCCCAACATTGGGAACATTCTTCCTGTATCTAACCTGTCTGAACCCATCAGAATTTTAAACGTTTCTATGAGGTCCCCTCTCATTCTTCTGAACTCCAGTGAATACAAGCCCAGTTGGTCCAGTCTTTCTTGATAGGTCATTCCCGCCATCCCGGGAATCAGTCTGGTGAACCTTCGCTGCACTCCCTCAATAGCAAGAATGTCCTTCCTCAAGTTAGGAGACCAAAACTGTACACAATACTCCAGGTGTGGCCTCACCAAGGCAGCCAAGGGTTTGAAATTTCTGGATCCACCCTAGTTCAGATCTGTTATCTTCTATTATGAACCATCTTGCCCGACAAGCAGAGAAATAGTCTTGAGATATTGCAAACTTAAAGAGCAGATAGAGTCACACACCAGTGTCCATCATGCTACCTATTATGCTTATGAATAAACAAATACGTGTAATGCAGCTCTGTTGTATTTAAAAAATATATTGTGTGAAGCCCCTTTAAAGAAAGACTTGCATTTATATAGCACCTTTCACGACCACCGGACGTCTCAAAGCAACTTACAGCCAATGAAGTACTTTTTGAAGTGCTGTTGTAATGTAAGCTTTACGATTTCAGTGGGGGGAAAATTGCGGTCAGAGGCTTCCTTCGGGTGAACACCTCCAATCCGAAATTTTTAAATGAAAATAGCTGGTGGTCCTGGAGGAACGTAGGATTCCAGTCGGAGGCCTAGTTTTTCAGTCCAGCATACTGGGACATGTCTTCCAGGTATGTATTCGTATCCTGGAATCACGTGGGCCTGGATTACCAATGGGCATCTAGTATTCTCATTGATAATAACGTGAACTCAGTTTGTACAAGCCCCTATTACTATTAATGAGAACACCCCCTAAAAACAAGAAACACAACACAATAAATTTAAAAAACACCTCACATATTTAAAATTAATTTAAATTGAATGTAATTAAGGGCCCGAAATTGATGGCCTTACCGCCCACTGGCACCAAAACGGGGAAGGACTGCTGGCTGGATGCTGTTCTATCCCCAACGGTTAGTATGAAGAGCTGAAAAAAAAGATTAGTAAACATATTTTAAATTTTTTCTTTATAGCGACTTACCTGGATGGGGTCCCCTGAAGGTGTTCCGATGGTTTTTTTTTTATGATTTTCCTTTTCAGGTCTTCGACCCTCTGTGGGCCCTACTCCATCCTCAATGGCACTTGGGCGGCAAGCGCCTCTGCCGCCGAGATTGGGAGCTCCCGTCGGCTGCCACTCAGATTCGCGGCGTAAGTTCCTCTTTTGCCACCCGCCGCCCTTTCAAGGACCTTTTTGATGAAAACCCTGCCCAAAGTACCATTAGGTACTTCAGCGGCCATCGGCGGTCATTTGGGAGGCATTTGGGCAGGCGGGAGTCTTCACTAATTTCGGCTCCTAAATGTTTTAGAAAAAATATTATTTTTGAATTTTTTTTTAACGTTTTTTAATGGATAAAAATAAACTTGCCTTAAGGGAGAGGGTTTTTTAAATTAAAATAGAGTGATTAAAATTAATTTTTCTATGCTTTAAAACTCTTACGTTGGTAAAGGTAGGTTATATGCCTGTGTTTACCAGGCGTAAGAGTTTGAAGGACATTCGCTGGGTAAGAGTTGGACAAATAGCCCAATTTCTGCCCCGCGGATGTCCTTCCTGCGGGGGTGCGTTGGATCGTTAAAAGAAATTTTGACAGATCGCAAAAGCCGGTTTTTTGGCGCATACACGTTGCGCACCGGGAACCGGCATTTAAGAGGCCTCTTTGGGTGTGTGTGTGCATTGTACACACCCAGCAAGGCCACCATTTTTGGCCCAAAATGTGATTACAATTTCAGCTGTAGACTGCAACTTTAGTTTCTACCCTGCGGCAGGGTAAGCATTCAGAGCTGCAATGTTGTCTAAGTATTTAGGATGGAGCAGCAGTGAAAGAGTAACAAGTTATGAGGAAACACTTTGCAGAGTAGCGTTATTTTGGCAGATTTTCTCAGGTCAACCATTTTCTTGGTCATTTGCAGCCAAACAATTGCCTTATACACGATCTCCTGCCAGACATGTTAAACCACCAATTTCTGGGGAAGGTGGAGAAATATTTATTAGTTCAGACCTGAAACAAAAAGGTATAATTTCATCTTGGATGGTAGCACAAATCGGGTGATAGAAATCGGCTGCCCGTTTTGCACCTTGCCTGATTTTACTTTCCATTGAAGTCATTATGAAACATTTTTGCTTCACCACCTCCCCCTACCCATCAACTCACAGTCCTAATATACTTCAAATCACCATCCAGAATTGTGGATCTAGTCGCAGGTTTTGAGCAAAATAAACAAATATTGGCCCAAAAATTGCAGTCGGCAGCATAACTCCGGAGTACGCCACCGATCTACAAACAGTATACAGTAATCGAGCTCCCCCTAATGGACTACTTCTCCACCTAATAGACTACTGTTGGAATGCAAACACTGATGTAAATAATAAAAGGGTCATGTGGCAAAGTCACATGATAACAATTTCTCTAAGAGCCACCTTGTATAGTGTGCGTCTTAGTGATGTCATAAGAATATATCACATTGACGCTGAGGATAGGATTTCTGGATTCCCTAGCTGAAATTTTTGTTGGTAGATGATGCTGCCTACCAACATAGAGACTTTGAGAGGTTCTTTGTTTTGCAGAACAGCTAATAATCCATGCTAAATTACATGGCTGAACTGTTGACATTGCCAGAGTCCAGATGGCTGTGCCTATGGGATTAATAGGGTGCTTGGCTGAGTTCCATCATGATCGAGAAACTTTCAGAGCATAGTTGGAGCAGCTAGTCATGTTTTTCACTGTGAATAGTAGTGTCAAAGTCCCCAATGATGAAAATCAAAACCGGGCGGTGTTAGAAAGGAAACGGGCTATTTTCCTGACTGAAGCAGGCTCCGAGGTGTATGAAAACCTGCAAAATATGCTTGTTCCCATCAAGCTGAAGGTCATGCCATGGTGATTCAGCACTACAGTCCTGAGCCCCTGGAAATTGCTGAAAGTTATCATTTTGGAAAACGAAATCAATTGAATGACAAGGGTATCAGTGAGTATATTGTAGCATTAAAGAAGCTATCCATTCACTGTCATTTCGAAAACTTTCAGGACCGAGCATTGCGTGACCACTTTGTTTGTGGGATGAAAAATAAAGCAATCAGCAGAAAGTTGTTGACAATCCCTAACATGACTTTTGATTTAGCTTGTCAGACAGCTATGACGATGGATATGGCCGATCAATACTCCTGAGAATTTTGTGTCATTTACTGTTGTCAGACAACCGAGGTGAATCAGCTTCAGGCTAAAAGTAAAAGTCAGTTGGGGCCCAAGGCCCAGCATTTGGCCAAGATAACACCGCATTGAAGTCCTGCTATCAGTGTCTGAGACAAGACATCTCTCAAAGCTGTCCATATGTGAAGGCAGAGTGTTTCTACTGCAAGAAAATGGGGCATCTTGCGAAGGCATGCCAACTGAAGAGTAAACCAATGTTCAATACTAGAAGTAGAAATTGCCAGGCACTACATAGTATTGAAGAGAAGCAACAGAACGAGGAGGTTTTGGAGATACACATCTTCAGGAGCACAAGGATATCTAACAATGATTCACAAAGTATCATCATCCAAATAGACATTGCAGGAACCAGAGTACCCATGGAAATTGACACTGGTGCATCCATGAGCATAGTACCGAAATTGCAGTGAATTGACAAGTTTTGTGATTTTCCATTGGAGAAATCAAAGATAGAGCTACGAGGCTACTCAGGAAAGCAAAACCCTGTGTTAGGATGTATCACTATACTGGTGAGATAATAAGGATCAGTTTCAGTGCTTGTCTTTCATAGTAATGGCACGAGACTAGCCTGCCTTGATAGGTAGAATCACTGAAGCAGGATTGGAATGAGATTTTTCATGTGGAAACAAAATTTGCATCAAAAGATGACGTCATCAAGCAGTATCCAAAGGTGTTCCGTGAAACAGGCAGTCCAATCCAAGACTTCAAGGTGAGTGTTAGAGGGCAGAAGGACGCAAGACCAGTTTACTGCAAGCCACATCCTGTACCATACGCACTCAAGGAGAAAGTTGAGCAAGAACTCAAAAGACTAGAAACTGAAAACATTATCTCTAAGATAGAAACATCGAAACATAGAAATTAGGTGCAAGAGCAGGCCATTCGGCCCTTCAAGCCTACACCGCCATCATGGTTGATCATTCAACCTCAGTACCCCTTTTCTGCTTTTTCTCCATACCCCTTGATCCCTTTGGCCATAAGGGCCATATCTAATTCCATTTTGAATATATCTAACGAACTGACCTCAACAACTTTCTGCTGTAGACAATTCCACGGGTTAACCACTCTTTGAGTGAAGAAGTTTCTCCTCATCTCGGTCCTAAATGGATTACTCGTTATTCTTAGACTCTGACCCCTGCTCCTGGAACTCACCAGCAACGGGAACATTCTTCCTGTCTCTAACCTGTCCAATCCCGTCAGAATTTTATATGTTTCTATGAGATCCCCTCTCATTCTTCTAAACTCCAGTGGATGCAACAGCCAGTTGATCCAGTCTCTCCTCATATATCAGTCCTGCCATCCCAGGAATCAATCTGGTGAACCTTCACTGTACTCCTTCAATAAAAAGAATGCCCTTCCTCAGATTAGCAGACCAAAACTGAACACAATATTCCAGGTGTGGCCTCACCAAGGCCCTGTACAATTGCAGTAAGACTTCCCTGCTCCTATACTCATAGATCGAAATAATTGGGCTACACCTATTGTTGTTGTACCTAAGTCAGATGGTAATCCTCATGCTATGTCCAGTTGCCATCCCCATCACAACTTACACCCAAAAGAGAAGACGTGTTCTATTTTTCATACATTGATGAACTGCCAGTCACAGCTGAAGAGATTGGTAGTGCAACCAAACATGACCCAGTTATGTCAAAGGTGTATGATTACATAGCAAATGGCTCAATAAACCAGGTACCAGAGGAAGATATTGATCCATACTTCATTCGTAGGAATGAATTATCAGTGGATAAAGATTGTATCATGTGGGGTGCAAGAATGGTAATCCCAAATAAGTTCAGGTCCATATTGTTAGGCGATCTTCATGACCAGCACCTGGGAATGTGCTTGACCAAGAGTTTTGCACACAGTTACGTATGGAGGCTAGGTTTAGATAAAGATATAAGGGTACAAATTGCCTTCACCCAAAATGGGGAGCACGCACCCCATTTCAGTGATTTTTACCACAGCTGCAGCTCAGGACGACTCTTTTGTGAAATTACGCTCTTTGTTTTTTTTTAGATCCGGAAGTCGGTCATAATGGGGGTGGTGACTACACCTGAGGGGCAAAAATGCGGCGGTGACAGCAACTGAGAGCTGAGAGGCGGAAATTGTGGTGGGGTGCGGATTCACCACTGCGATGACGTCATCACGGCTCTCCCCTTTAAGTGAAGGGGAGAGCCTTTGCGTTTTTAAAACTTTGGGCCACTGGGCTACCAGGGAAGGTTTCAACCAGGCTAGTGGCCTGGCACCCAAGAGGGGGTGCCAGGTTGCCTGTTGGTGGCCCGGCCGAACCCGCGGGCATATTTGTCAGGCCGACCTGGCAGTTGGCCGACAAAAAAAAAATGGCGGCAGCGGCAGTGAGCCCTCCCTTTTAGGGAAAGCCGCACCGCCACTGCAGAAGGCCACAGCCTTACTGAACCACTGGTTGAAAGCTTGTTTTGGCACCGCCGGGCATGCCGAAGATTTTCAGAGGGGAATTTTGCCGTCGGAGGGTTAGATCGGCGTTGCGCACGGTAGTGATGTGCTTAACACAGATTGGTAGCAGCGGAACGGTAAGGTGTGTGGGGGGGTGGGGGAGATCGGGACACTGGCGGAAAACTTGGGATGGCAATTAGGCTAGCAGCGGTCATTCCACCAAACGTCGGCAGCCACTCCACTGTGCAACATGGCCGCCGATTTGCAGTGGTAATAGGCCTTAAGGAAAGGGGCAATTTCGACACCATAGAGTACATCATTAGTCAGTGTACAACATGTCAATCGGTAAGCAAGAAACCACCATCAGTACCACTATAGTCATGGAAATAGCCTGCCAGGGTGTGGTAAAGGTTACATGTAGATTTTGCTGAACTAGAAGGAAATCAATTGTTCATTGTGATTGATAGTCATTTAAAGTGGTTAGAGGTGTTTCCGATGTGGAAAATAACAACAAGTAAAACACTAGACAATTTGCGAAGATTGTTTTCTTCATATGGCCTCCCAGAAGAAATTGTGTCTGATAATCTGCTGCAATTTAGGTCAGAACAATTTGAACAGTTCATGAGCAGAAACGGTGTGAAACATACCAAGATTTCACCATACCACCCTGCTTCAGCAGAGCGCACAGTACAAATGATAAAACATACCCTCATCAAGCAAATGTTGGATCCAAATCCAAAGAAACAACAGTTGTTGTTGGATCACAAACTACTAAATTTTCTGATTGCTTATCACAATACTCCTCATACAACTACTGGTAGAATATCAGCACAGTTATTTATCAACAACAAACATGGACCAGGTTCTCGTTGTTAAAGCCAAACCTGGCACAGTCAGTAGAAGAGAAACAATTAAGACCAGAAAGAGAATCATGATAGAGGTAGAGTAAGAGATAGAATTGTGAAATTGAATCAGAAGGTTAGAGTGAAGAACCATCACCATAAATGGCTAAAGTGGTTACCAGGAAGAGTAGTGAAGATATGTGACCCTCACACATAATAGGTCAAGATGTTTGATCATGGAAAGGTTAGGTTTGTTCACATTGTTCATATTTTACCTATGATGTGGAAGGAGTTGAAAGTTGAATGATTCGATTATTTCTGATGAGTCAGATTATCTTGTTATAAGTAGAGTACCAGTAGCAAATCCTACATCAGATGTACTAGAAACAAGCCCAAGAGAAAGTCAGAATTTGAGTCTGAGTCCAAGTCAGGCAAACAAACATTCTGAAGTTATAGAGAGTTCAAATGTAGATCAAGGGTCACCTTTGAAGAAAAGCTCTTCTTAGGCTCAGCCGAGAATGGTCTAAGTTCGACACCAAGTTTGGAAAGTTCTGTTTGAGAACGAAGATATCATCTTTGAAACAGAAAACCAGTGGTTAAGTTTGATTTGTTGTGTATAACCATGCAAGTTATCTATGATGATTATTTTGTTATGATTACTTCTTCAATAAGGAGAGAGAAGTGTAATAGAGCTCCCCCTAGTAGACTACTGCTCCACCTAATGGACTACTGTGGTAATGTAAATACTGATGTAAATAATAAAAGGGTGATATGGCAAAGTCACATGTTGACAGTTTCTCTGTAAGAGCCATTGTGTGTACGGTGCTTCTTAGTGATGTCGTAGGAAAATATCACAAATATGAACTTACCTCATGCGAAGCCCATACGGAGACTTGCTCTTCTGCACTGCAGATTGTTGCGCAGCGTATGACATCAGGGAGACCAGGAGTGCAGCATGCATCCTATGCGTAAGGGAAGACATGCCCACAAAAGCTGTCAAAACTAAGCCACGCCCACAGAAACTTATTTCAGTCTCTTTCATTGAAATTACATTCTAAAAACTTCTAATTAAACTGTACTTGGACTTATTTTATGTATCAGCATTTTGCTTTTTTTTCATCCAAACTCATAATATATTAGTCCCTATGTATACACCTTCCTGTTTTGATACTCAGTAATGGTCAAACACTCCTGCAAGTAATGTTGTCGAACTTCAGAAAGAGATACCCAGACATATATTCAATGTTCCAGCCACACTCTAGAGACCTGAGCACATAATCTCAGCTGACCTCTAGTGCAGTACTGAGAGAGTGCTGCACTGTCAGATGTGATGCTGAACCGAGGTTCTGTCTGCCCTCTTGGAAGGACATAAAAGATTTAATGACACTATTGGAAGAAGTGCAGGGAAGTTCTCCTGGTGTCCGGGTGAACATTTATTCCTCAACTAACACCCACAACAAATAATCATGGCCATTTATATCATTGTTGTGCACAAATTGTCTGCCCCATTTCTAACACTGCAGCATTGACTTCACTCCAAAATTCCTCATTGGCTGTAAAGTGCTTTGGTACCTCTCGAGGTCAGGAAAGACGGTATATAAATGCAAGCTCTTTCTTTTCTTTTTCTTTTTAAGTGCTTTGGTGGTGGTGCTGTATGTAATCAAATCAGTTACTGAGACCTAATGTGCATTGATCTTTCATGGTTTTTGTTAAACAAACTGTCACAGTCAATGGCAGTGACACATTGAAAGGCATGTAAAAAGGTGGTTATACTGCTACGCAATGTACTATATCTGACACATAGTGCTCTGCATGCCCAGATGTCATTAATCAACTTGATCGTTATTCAAACATTCTTTCTAACCAGCCCATACCTGATAATGGCATGCTTCACTCCCACTAGAGAACGAGGTGCTTCTGAATGTTATTTGCTTTGTACTTTGCTGTATAATTCTATTATTTAGTAAAAATCCTGATTGGATTTGTGGAGCTGGTCCACAATCTGCTTATCTAAAGCATTGCTGAATCAGTTTTGCTAGCCATCTGGCAAAAAGCACAACAATGAAAGCCACAAGTTGTTTTGAGGGGGAGGGAGAATATTATAATATTTTACAGCCAAAGGCAATTGTACTAAGCAAAATTGTCTCGCAAATTTGATCCCATGTTTCCTTGGAGCAAAGAATGACCTGTAGAAATAGTACAAACAGGCCATTCAGAGAATCCTGCTTTTGGCAAGCACTAACACTGACAGCACTGACACTGACTGCATTGACACTGCACTGGCACTTACTGCATTGACTGCACTGACACTGACTGCACTGACACTGACTGCGCTGACACTGCACTGGCACTTACTGCACTGGCACTGACTGCACTAACACTGACAGCGCTGACAGTGCACTGACACTGACTGCACTGACTGCCCTGACACTAACTGCACTAACTGCACTGAAACTGACTGCCCTGACACTAACTGCACTGACTGCACTGACACTGACTGCACTGACAGTGCACTGACACTAACTGCACTGACTGCACTGACACTGACACTAACTGCACTGACACTAACTGCACTGACTGCACTGACACTGACAGCACTGACACTAACTGCACTGACTGCACTGACACTAACTGCACTGACACTAACTGCACTGATACTAACTGCACTAACTGCACTGACACTGACTGCACTGACACTGACTGCACTGACACTAACTGCACTGACACTAACTGCACTAACTGCACTGACACTGACTGCACTGACACTAACTGCACTGATACTAACTGCACTAATTGCACTGACACTGACTGCACTGACACTAACTGCACTGACTGCACTGACACTAACTGCACTGACTGCACTGACACTAACTGCACTGATACTAACTGCACTAACTGCACTGACACTGCACTGACACTAACTGCACTGACTGCACTGACACTAACTGCACTGACACTAACTGCACTGACTGCACTGACACTAACTGCACTGACACTAACTGCACTGACACTGACTGCACTGACACTAACTGCACTGATACTAACTGCACTGACACTGACTGCACTGATACTAACTGCACTGACACTAACTGCACTGACTGCACTGACACTAACTGCACTGATACTAACTGCACTGACACTGACTGCACTGACACTAACTGCACTGACTGCACTGACACTAACTGCACTGATACTAACTGCACTAACTGCACTGACACTGACTGCACTGACACTAACTGCACTGACACTAACTGCACTGACTGCACTGACACTAACTGCACTAACTGCACTGACACTGACTGCACTGACACTAACTGCACTGACACTAACTGCACTGACTGCACTGACACTAACTGCACTAATTGACTGACGCTGACTGCACTGACACTAACTGCACTGATACTAATTGCACTAACTGCACTGACACTGACTGCACTGACACTAACTGCACTGATACTAACTGCACTGACACTGACTGCACTGACACTAATTGCACTAATTGACTGACGCTGACTGCACTGACACTAACTGCACTAACTGACTGACATTGACTGCACTAACACTACTGTACTTAAGATTCAGACGCTTAGGCAGCAACCAATTATTGAAGAGAACTCCATAAACACCATGTGTTGTGGGTGAAGCTTCATTGCTGGGATTCTGTGCAGCCTTTTGCATTGAATGATAATATTGAGGTGTAAGCATAGCAGCTCCTGTGTCCCTGGCATTGATATGCCAGTCCGAATTAAGGATTAATAACTCTGCTTCAGCCATAATCTTTAGAAGCCTGTCAGTTCTCACACACCTGTTGAGGCAGGCAGTATCTCAGACTGGGTTTGAAGCTCAGCTCAAGGTTAAACAGTGCCCCAGGAAAAGGAATGAGATCAAACACTAAGGGCTGGATTTTCCAGGAGTGGGAGGAGGGTGCGTGGGTGGTGGTGGGTCGGGTGGAAAAGTATTTTTTTCCTCTAACGGGTCGGTACCCGCCAGCATGCGCCTATACCATATGTCGGATCTGTCAGCGCTGAGCAGGCCCAGCACACAGCGGCGGGGGAGGCAATCAAAATCATTAGTGGTTGTTTACAGCCATTTAACAATGCTTTTTTCCAAGCTTTTTGATTTTGACAGGACGCACACTGGTTTCCCACTGTGCCTAGACCTCATCTGTGAAGCTGAGGCGGGCGATCTGTAGCCATTTAATCAGCTGATGAGTTGACAGCTTCAAATGTCAAGTCAAAGCTCCCAGCTGATAGATAAATGTTCCCTTAACCAGTAGCTTCTCTAAACTGCATTTCCACCACAAATTCAAAATTCTGCAAGTCTTTACACAAGTCTCCATCCGGTCTGACCTCATTACCTCTCCCACCATTGACAGATCACTTATGTCATCTCTACTTCACCTCCCATCTATTCCATCACCTTGGATGCCCTTGAAACTCTCTCATCTTGGTCCTCAGAATCCCACCACAATCAGCCCCAACACCAACATCACCAGGCACAGCAGCAGCACCAGGCACATCAGCAGCACCAACAACACCAACCTCCTCCGCAATCAACTGATGCTGCACAGGACACAGGGTCTCAGCACCCGACCAGATTGCCGCCTGGGACGCCAGGGATGGCCTCACCATGGCTATATTTACTTCACTTGATGCTGTACACCCCGGCTGCCACATGATGCACCAAGTTGGCACCACCCCACATCAACATCACAAAGCATCCCTACAATGCACAGGCCTTTCTTTTCATGCTCATCACCATTGCGGGGGGTAGCCTTATGTCTCACCATTCACTGTCACTCACTAAGCCACTTCCAAAGGTGCACATAAATCTGTCCAAGAAGGCAAAGTGTTGAAAATAAAGGTTTCAATGTTTGACACCACATTAACAGAAACTTTACAATGAACATTACATACAACACCCAAGTGATTACTCTTGTGTGTTGTTAGTTGGTATGATTGCACTAGGATGAGAGTGAGTGTGAAGGATGACTAGTGAGATGGGGTTGTGATGATGTAAATAGAGCAGGATGGGTGGAGGTGCAAGTTAACTTGATGTGAGTAAAGATGTGCAGGAGTAGGGTAGAGAAGGCAATGCGATGGGAATGTGATGAGAGGCACAGCAGGATGAGGTTCAGTGTGGCTTTGTACTAACGTTTCATGATCTACTGAGATGATTGAAATGTTTACGACACTGCATCCAGGTCCCTGCTTGTGTCCTCCTCTGCAATGCGTAACCAGGAAGTGTTGATCTCTTGTAGAGGTCTCTTCTGCCCATCGGAAGGGAAGAGGACCTCCCCATGTGCTGTGACTCCCTCCATAAGCATATGGAGGGAGTCATGGGAGAGCCTGGGTGCAGCCATGCACCTCTGTGAAGTGCTTGTCAGTGTTTGCAGCACCTCAATGCTGTAGAACACTGACAGCACAAATATCTAAATAAAATTGACAATGGTCCCATAAAGGAAATCAGCTGATGTTGCGTCATCCATTGATGTCACCAGACCCACTTCCTCTAATTGGCCAGGAAACTCGCTGGGTGGGCTTAACAAGCCCAATCAGGGAAATCCATTTCGGAGGCTGGGATGGAGATAGCAGCGGGTTCAAGACCTGCCGAGTTTCGTAAAGTCCAGCCCTAAGATTGAGAGATTCTTGTGGATTCCAAACAGGATGGCTGGGATTTTAGTTTTGAAATGGGGGAACACTGCCTGAGGGAAGAGAACAGTTGATGATACCATTGGGCCAGTAAGGGATGGTTGAGTGGTCAGGAGCTGAGTCGGATAGAGTCAAGAGAGCTGATCATGAATTTAATAGAGAAAATGACTCTGATGTAGTGTTTTTGAGGTTGGAGCTGGGTTAGAGGGCAGGTTACATGCATATTTTGTGATTTTTACAGTAAACAACAATGATTTGCATTTGTACAGTGCCCTCGTTGTAGAAAAATATTGCAAGGTGCAGATCATAACCTCTGCCCCCATTTTATCGGATGGCAGCTGTTATTGATGATTCTGCTATTCCCATTTACACCTCCTCTACGCCCATCTTTTGTTTCTTTACTTTGCGCATTACCATCTCCTTTTGTCTTGCAACAACATTCCTTTTTTCATTTAATCTCTCCTGCCTTCCACCCTATCATAGACCTTTCCGTTTGTTCTTTCCTCCCCTCCCCACTTTCCCTATCTCTGTACTTGCTTATAATCTGTTACATCTCTCGCTTTATCTAGTTCTGACAAAAAGTCATCGTCCTGAAAAGTTAACTCTTTTTCACTCTCCACGGTTGCTGCCTGACCTGCTGAGTAGTTCCAGCATTTTCTGTTTTTATCCTAAGGTGCTTCATTAAGACATAATCAAAAATGGATTTTGAAGCAAAGAAGGAGATATTAGGAAGGGTCAACAAAAGCTTGATCAAAAGAGTGGGTTTTAAAGCAAGAGAGGTTGGTGGAGAGGCAGAGAGGTTTAGGGAGAGAATTCCAAAGCTTGGGGCTGAGGTGGCTGAAGGCAAGACTGCCAATGGTGGAGTGAAGAGGAGAGGAGATGCATAAGAATCAGAGGATTGTTTGTAGGACTGGAAGAGGTTACAGAGATAGGGAGAAGCAAAATCCTTTCAATTTCTTCCTCTATTACTTATGGATACAAATATTTGTCATTATCACTCCCGATGCAGAGCCTCATGCATTAGGAAAGACTATTGGGAATTTGAATTGTGCATCTGATATGCAGCTGCAGCTTCTGTGATTTTTCATCTGTTATTTTTAATGAACAGAAAACTGTGCAGGGCCAGAAATTGGACACATTTCTGAAATCCCAATATGTGATCCTGGCACCCGAAGCTCTGCCCCGGAGCAGTTTGGATAACATGCACCCTGCAGATTATAATTGTTGATTAATGCATTAAACGTGTTATTTTACATATTTTCACTTGTGGTGCAGAGCTACACACCCTCGGTGCATATGGGGAATTTAGGCATTGGGGGCCATTCACCCAACAGGATATACTGTCCAGTGCCTTGCTGCCTAAATTCGCAATAATCCTTCGTGGCACACAGAGCTCTGCTTCAGGAGTGCAAATTCGTAAAATCTACCCTCAAGACTCGAAAGATCATTGAATTTCTTTGAAGCAAAAGTATTTCCTATGTATGTAAAGTAAAATGGCCATGGGTGTTCCTTTTAAGACCCTAGATTTCAAAAGAAGATTATAGTTTTAAACGTTCATTTGATATCCTTATACAGAATCAATGACAAATGTAACAGAATAATGAAAGAAAACAAAAAGTGACTGAACCAAAAGGAGAAAGGCCAAAGACACAGAAAGAAAGGAATAACAAGGATTACATACCACATGAAATACCCCAAAGCTCTGTAATCCTCACCATCCCGTGCTCAGTGAAGAGGAAGTATCACCCCTGCCCCACAGTCTTGAGAGACAACTTTATTTTAATCTTAAACAGGTGTATGTAGTTATGGAGCAATGCACTCATTTATATATCAAACAACTTCAATTCATCAAAAACCATATTCAACCTTATAATACATATTCAAGAATCATTGTAAACTATTCTAGGAAATCTGTATGAGCTTCTGTTTATTGCAAAGGAGTCACAAAGGTGAGGAAATGAAGCCCCTAGATAACAGGTTGAAATGAAACTTCTCCAATAAGTTGGTTTGATGGTGTGGTACTGAGCCTATAGAGGTCCTAGATGTGATCCCTGGTGTGACATGCATTCAGTGGCAGTGGGGCTGCTATAATTGTCTTCAGTGCCATTAGACTAAGGAGGGGTTCCCCTTCCTGACTGCAATCCAGTGATCAGTGCTGGAAAGGATACATATTGATTGCGTACAAGATCAGATTCAACTTAACGCCCTCTGCAGCTGAATAGCCTGCGCTCAAATATGATGAATAAGTGCCAATAGGCTGCCAGCATTGGTGGATCCATATCCCCTAGAAGGAGAAATTGCCTCTCGGAGGGAAAGGAAGGTGAGGGGACAAAAAAATTAAAATAAAACTCAACAAATATTTGCATATATTCCCTAATGTCATTTTCAGTCAAATATCTATTTAAAAAAGGAGGCAGACAAAAAGCAGGAAACAATAGATCAGTTAGCCTAACATCTGTCTTTGGGAAAATGCTGGAGTCCACTATTAAGGAAGCAGTAGCGGGATATTTTGGAAAAGCATGATTCAATCAAGCAGAGTCAGCATGGTTTTATGAAAGAAAAATCATGTTTGACAAATTTGCTGGAGTTCTTTGATGATGTAAAGAGCAGGGTAGATAAGGGGGTACCATTTGGATTTCCAGAAGGCATTCGATAAGAGGTTACTGCACAAAATAAAAAGTTCACGGGGTTGGGGGTAATATATCAGCATGGATAGAGGATTGGCTAACTAACACAAAACAGTGAGTTGGGATAAATGGGTCATTTTCCATTTGGCAAACAGTGACTAGTGGGGTGCCGCAGGGATCAGTGCTGGGTCCTCAACTGTTTATAATCTATATTAATGACTTGGATGAAGGGACCAAGTGTAATGTAGCCAAGTTTGCTGATGATACAAAGATCGGTGGGAAAGCAAATTGTGAGGAGGATACAAAAAATCTACATGCTTAACGCCCACTTAATGCCCATTTTACTGCTGAAATGACGTATAATGCCCATATATCGCCCATTTTGGCACAAAATGGAACCTGGCAGGCATTTTTCGGAAATTTATCGCCGAGCGTTACTTTCCTCCTGTGCTTA
This sequence comes from Pristiophorus japonicus, assembly GCF_044704955.1. Classification (NCBI taxonomy): domain Eukaryota; kingdom Metazoa; phylum Chordata; class Chondrichthyes; family Pristiophoridae; genus Pristiophorus; species Pristiophorus japonicus. The sequence continues at coordinate 246,101,607 of NC_091978.1, read as the reverse complement.
ATGCCGAGAAAAAATATTACCGCCCGTCCACTTTTTTTGGGCGGAATCATCAGAATGGGCGAATTCAACCGGAATTAATCATAACGTTATGGACGTCATGTTCTAGATCACATGTCGCGTCCTTTAAAAGACTGCTGTGCTTCAACCTCGGCGGAGTTCGGATGTACTCCGCAGGTCGTTGGAGTTGATGCGAATATCTGTAAAAACATCTTGACCATACTGTGACCGATTGGATTTGAAGAGGTGTCTTCGTCGGGATATTCCTTGTTTGTGACCAATCGGTGTAAAACAGAGAGCTGCTGCAATGGGGCCCGTCCTTTCTCACCCTCTCTTGGTGATTAAATACATGCAGCAGACTCGATATCGCCGAAGGAATGCTCCACTGCATTATGTCCATCGAGGTCAGTCACCATGGCACTGTCGTTCTATGCCTCAGGTTCTTTTCAGGCCACAGCTGGCGACATTTGCGGACTTCCTCAGCATGCCACACATCGCTGCATGAGACAGGTCAAAGAAGCCCTGTATGCATGCAGGAGGAAATGATCAGCTTCCCTATGACCAGGGAGGCACAAAGTGAGAGGGCTCTAGGATTCTCCAGAATTGCAAGCTTCCCCAAGGTGCAGGGAGCAATAGACTGTACACACATCGCGATGCGGGCACCTTTTCAGGATGCTGAGGTTCTCAGGAGCTACAAGGGATTCCACTCCCTGAATGTCCAACTGGTTGTCAACCACCAGCAAATTATACTGGCAGTGAATGTGCAATTTCCGGGCAGCATCCATGATGCTCACATCCTGCGTGAGAGCACTGTATCTGACTTGTTTAACAATGAGCCACAAGGTCAATGCTGGATGCTTGGTGACAAATGATATGGCCTTGCCACCTGGCTGATGACCCCCCCGCATGACACTCACACCGAGGCCGAGAGGCGATACAACCAGAGCCACAGAGCAACTCGCAATATCGTGGATAAAACCATTGGAGTGCTGAAGCAGTGCTTTCGATGCCTGGACTATTCAGGAGGCGAGCTCCAATACCACCCTGAGCAGGTAGCTCAATTCGCGGTGGTGTGCTCCATGCTACACAACTTGGCTATCAGGATTGGACAAGAATTGCCTGATGAATCTGACAGTCCATCTCACCAGAGAGAGGATGAGGAGGACGAGGAGGTGGACGCTGACATCGGACCAGACAATCATAAGAACATAAGAATTAGGAACAAGAGTAGGCCATCTAGCCCCTCGAGCCTGCTCCGCCATTTAAAAAGATCATGGCTGATCTGGTCGTGGACTCAGCTCCACTTACCCGCCCACTCCCCATAACCCTTAATTCCCTTATTGGTTAAAAATCTATCTATCTGTGATTTGAATACACTCAATGAGCTAGCCTCAACTGCTTCCCTGGGCAGATTCCACAAATTCACAACCCTCTGGGAGAAGAAATTCCTTCTCAACTTGGTTTTAAATTGGCTCCCCCATATTTTGAGGCTGTGCCCCCTAGTTCTAGTCTCCCCGACCAGTGGAAACAACCTCTCTGCCTCTATCTTGTCTATCCCTTTCATTATTTTAAATGTTTCTATAAGATCACCCCTCATCCTTCTGAACTCCAACTAGTAAAGACCTAGTCTACTCAATCTATCATCATAAGGTAACCCCCTCATCTCCGGAATCAGCCTAGTGAATCGTCTCTGTACCCCCTCCAAGGCTAGTATATCCTTCCTTAAGTAAGGTGACCAAAACTGCATGCAGTACTCCAGGTGCGGCCTCACCAATACCCTGTACAGTTGCAGCAGGATCTCCCTGCTTTTGTACTCCATCCCTCTTGCAATGAGGGCCAACATTCCATTCGCCTTCCTGATTATCTGCTGCACCTGCAAACTATCTTTTTGGGATTCATGCACAAGGAGCCGGCGCCTCACAACTTGAGCCGCCTCAGGGAAATCCCCTCCGTGCCTTTCAGTTCCGCGCGGAGGGGTTTCCTGTACGGGCTGCTCCTGCACACCCTCAACTTTGCCATCCTCGCCAGCCGTCCGGACACGCCATGGCGTACCATCTTGCCGTCCGGAGGAGGCGGGGGTCCCCGATGGAGGGCACTCTACGCAGGGGTCCTCCCACTATTCATCGGGGACTTGGCCTGGAGGGTGGTGCACGGAGCAGTGCCATGCAACAAATTTTTAAGCCGGTTCACGGACTCCCAGGCCGCCTGCAATTTCTGCGATCTGGAAGAGTCCATGTTCCATGTTTTTATGGAATGCACAAGGTTGCAGCCCCTGTTTTATTATTTGAAGGGGCTGCTCCTGAAATTCTGGCTGCACTTCAGTCCCACTCTCCTGATCTTTGGGCACCCTGTGCGGAGGGGAGCGGGTAGGTCCGAAGGCCTCCTCGTAGGACTGCTCCTGGGCACGGCCAAGGGTGCCATCAGCCGGTCCAGGCAGCGGGCGGTCGAGGGGGTCGTTCAACCTGACTGCCTGCCTCTCTTCCGCTCTTACATCCGGTCCAGGGTGTCCTTGGAGATGGAGCACGCGGTGTCCACTGGTACGCTCGCGGCCTTCCGCGAGAGGTGGGCACCGGAGGGACTGGAGTGCATCATCACGCCCGGCAACCAAATTTTAATTTGATTTTACGTTTTTAAGTTTAATTTGTTTTACTTGCCGGTGCTTTTAGTGTCCCCCTTCCCTTTTATAGGGGGCACTGGGGAAAATTGTGATTTTAGTGCCCAAAAAAAAACCAAAAAAAGGGGGGGAAAAAAAAAAGGGCCTTGTAAATGTCTGGAGTGTCACCCAGGTCGGGTGGCACCGTTTAATGTTTTATGTTTTCGCAGGTAAACTCAAAAGAGTTTCATGCACAAGGACCCCCAGGTCGCTCTGCACCGCAGCATGTTGTAATTTCTCCCCATTCAAATAATATTCCCTTTTACTATTTTTTTTTCCAAGGTGGATGACCTCACATTTTCCGACATTGTATTCCATCTGCCAAACCTTAGCCCATTCGCTTAACCTATCTAAATCTCTTTGCAGCCTCTCTGTGTCCTCTACACAACCCGCTTTCCCACTAATCTTTGTGTCATCTGCAAATTTTGTTACACTACACTCAGTCCCCTCCTCCTGGTCATCTATGTATATTGTAAACAGTTGTGGTCCCAGCACCGATCCCTGTGGCACACCACTAACCACCGATTTCCAACCTGAAAAAGACCCATTTATCCTGACTCTCTGCTTTCTGTTAGCCAGCCAATTCTCTATCCATGCTAATACATTTCCATTGACTCCACGTACCTTTATCTTCTGCAGTAACCTTTTGTGTGGCACCTTATCGAATGCCTTTTGGAAATCTAAATACACCACATCCATCGGTACATCTCTATCCACCATGCTCGTTATATCCTCAAAGATATATCCTCAGGCTGACGCTGAAACCATGCCCTCACCCCCTGTAGGCTGCATGAAAGGGCCCATGGTCGCATGATAGCTGCAAGAGCCTTACGTCAGGAGCTCATCAATGATCGCTTTGCCTGAAAGAACGTTGTTATTTACAAGGCTGACATATTGCTGGGTGTGCAGGTCATACATCAATGGTGGTCATCACCTTGGTGACAGTTAAAGTTTAAGTTGATTGAAGTTAAATGTGATTATGCCCTTTGATGTGAAGGAATCAGCAGCTTGTAATGGTGCAGCTATCTGAGCCAATGTGCTGAAAGGTTTTGTTAAATAAAAAACATTTAAACCAAACATTAGTCTGAAATCATCAGTATTTCTGTACAAACCAACCCTTCCCCGCCCCCCTCCCCCTCCCCGGCCCACTGCTTCTCCTCCCCATCTCTACCCCTTCCCCTTTCCCTCTTGACTCCAAGCCACCTGGCCGAGGAGGTCCTCAGGCGATGCTTCATTGGCAGCGGGAGTTGCGGCAGGGGAGGGCGGGGGTGACGGCCGAAGCACTGATTGGACAGATACGGGAGAGGACCGTCCCGAGGAGGGAGCATGCTCCGAGCCAGAAGTAAGATGTTGCTGCTGGCTCTCATGTGTGGTTGGCAATGGGGGTGCATCACCTTGGGGTGCAGTGCCGCGCTCCGGGACCACTGGGAGTCCTCTGCCACCAGTGTTCCTGGCTACCAGCTCCAGGGCCTCCTCCATCCCTTCCATGTTATGTATCATTTGTTGGACAAAAACTGGTGCCAACTTAGTGTTTAGTAGGCTACTGGTGAATCTCCATCGTGCCTCCCACAACAGCCAGACAAGCACACACCACAACCATACACGCTTTCACTGACGCTGAGCTCCCTCTCTCTCTGTTTCCCCTTCTGCACATGTCATGATGACCCTTGATCTCCTGAATTGCGGGAAGCGAGCGTTGCCATGCCATTGCTAAGGACAGCCACACTTTACGGCAGAAGGCCAAAAAAAGTAACGCTGCTGCCCATTTGATATCGCTCACAGTAACGCCTATTTTCAAAAATGGAAACTAGATGTTTTGAGAATGGGCGAGAAGCCGGCGATCTGAAAACCCTTTTTTAATGCCCACGCCGGAAATAATGCCCATTTTTTGGCGATAAGCACAAAAGTGTAGATTCTAGCCCATAGCCAGGCTAAGTGAGTGGGCAAAAATTTGGCAGATGGAGTATAATGTGGGAAAATGTGAAGTGATCCACTTTGGCAGAAATAATAGAAAAGCAAATTATAATTTAAATGGAGAAAAATTGCAAAGTGCTGCAGTACAGAGAGACCTGGGGGTCCTTGTGTGTGAAACACATAAAGTTAGTATGCAAGTAATCAGGAAGGCAAATGGAATGTTGGCTTTTATTGCAAGGGGGATAGAGTATAAAAGCAGAAAAATCTTGCTACAACTGTACAGGGTATTGATGAGACCATGCCTGGAGTACTGCATACAGTTTTGGTCTCCATATTTAAGGAAAGATATACTTGAATTGATGGCTGTTCAGAGAAGGTTCCGGAGATGAGGGGCTTGGCTTATGAGGATAAATTGAGTAGGTTGGCCCTATACGCATTACAGTTCAGAAGAATAAGAGGTGATCTTATTGAAACTTAAAAGATAATGAGGGAACTTGACAAGGTGGGTGCAGAGAGGATATTTCCACACATAGGGGAAACTAAAATTAGGGGACATAGTCTTAGAAGAAGGGGCCACCCATTTAAAACTGAGATGAGAAGAAATTTCTTCTCTCAGAGGGTTGTAAATCTATGGAATTCTCTGTTCCAGAGAGCTGTGGAGGCTGGGTCATTGAATATATTTAAGGCGGAGATAGACAGTTTTTTGAGCGATACAGGAGTAAAGGGTTATGGGGAGTGGGCAGTAAAGTGGAGCTGAGTCCATGATCAGATCAGCCATGATCTTATTGAATGGCAGAGCAGACTCGAGGGGCCAAATGGCCCATTCCTGCTCCTATTTCTTGTGTTCTTATGTTCATATGTAGAAGGTGCAGAAAAGATTTGCGAAAATGATTCCAGAAATGAGGGACTTCAGTTATGTTGATAGACTGGAGAAGCTGGGGTTGATCTCCTTGGAGCAGAGAAGTTTGAGAGGAGATTTAATAGAGGTGTTCAAAATCATGAGAGTTCTGGACAGAGTAGATAGAGAGAAACTGTTCCCATTGGCACAAGGGTCGAGAAACAGAGGACACAGATTTAAGGTGATTGGCAAAAGATCGAAAGGCGATGTAAGAAAAACTTTTTTACGCAGCAAGTGGTTGTGATCTTGAATGCACTGCATGAGGCAGACTCAATCTTATCTTTAAAAAGGGAGTTAGATAAGTATCTGAAGGAAAACAATTTGCAGGGCTATGGGGAAAGGGCAGGAGAGTGGGACTAGCTGAGAGTCAGCATGGGCTGGACCGGCCGAATAGACTTCTTCCTTGCTGTAATTCTATGATTCTATGATTCTGCCCAGGCAGTGGAGGAAGACCAAGAAAAGAGTGATAATGAAGACACACCATCATTCAATTTCACACTCGCAACCATTAGCCCAGATAATGACACTGTGTGTATCTTAGAGGATAGATTAGAGGCGGATCTGCACCGGGCACATGTGCACTGCAGCCAGGACAGGGTGCAAGGATAGCGCAGGTGCCAGCTCACCAGAGGACGAGTTTTCACACGGGTTCTTCTGCAGGAGACTCTGATGAGGACTTTGATGGGCAAGGCTACAGAAGAAGGCTGATGGGTGTACATAACAAGAAGGTTGGTGCATTGGGAAGCCTGCTAGAAAGCCTTCCCTCAATGTTAAGGAACATGGAGGAGTCTGGTACCAACTTGGCACAGGAATTTGCACAGAGCTTGGAGCTTGTCCTTTCCTGCATGGCCAACTCCATTAGCACACTTGTGGACCCAATCATAATGCAACACCTGATGGCCAATGTCTCACCTTCCATCGCAGTACAAGCAGCTTCCACCAAAAATCTGAGTACTGCAGTGGAAGCTCAGACTGAAGTCATGCAAGGTCAGCTTGCTGTCATGCAAGCTCAGACTGCTTCCATCATGATGTGGATACCAGTGGTGAAAAGGGGCTTGTAGGCTGTCTCAGCAGTTCAGCAATCTGTCCTCCAACGGATTACTAGGATTGCTGAGGCCGTGCCCCAGGGGAGTGGCAGTGGATCCATGGAGCTAGAAACTGTTGTCCTCTCTCAGGTTGATAGCATTCGTGGTCCCACACCTGCCACTGCTCCAGTGTCCTTCAGCCAGCCAGCCCGGACTGCTGTTGCCCATGCTGAGGTGGTGCAGTTTGCAGTTGGGTTTTCTTGGCCCAGAGCTGATCGAGGTTCTGCTGCAAGGCCATCTGCAGTCTCATCCAATGAAAGTCAGCAGCCTTCCTCCAGCCATGCTGCAGCCACTGGGGTGGCACTGTGTAGGAGCACTCGGACAGGCAAAGGCACATGGAAGACAGGCACTAAGGGAATACACAAGGGTGATTAGTATAAGTTTGTATGTAATGTTGTATGACTTGGTTTATACATTTGGTTTGGAATGTTTATTTTGTAATGGCTTTTATTTTTGAATTGTGGCCAAGGTGATGACATGATAGTCAGTAACAGAGGAAGGTAAGGAGTATGGGACTGTTGGTGAATGGAGAATTGGGGTTGAGGTTACGAGTATTGCACTTAAATTAGTTCTTCACATATAGCCTGGTCAGAAAGGGGCTGTTTAGGTTGCAGCCTCATTTCTTCTTTATCCTCTTCATCCTCCTCCTCCTTGTGGACCTGCTCGTCTGATAGATGGTGGCAAGGGCTATTCCCTCATCTGCATTTGCATCTGGCTTCAGGTTTACGGACAATTAACATGAGCGGGGCGTGATGATGGAACACATGGGTCTACTTCAGCTGAGGTATTCAAAGAAACACTGCAAAGATGATAGTTGAATTACTGTGGAGGGGGCAGACAATTGAGTCTCAATATTCCAAAGCTTGTCCCTAGCTTTAGTGATGTCTCCCTGGACCTTATGCTGTGAGCTGTAAGGGCATGCAGGGAGATTTTATTCTCTGCTGATGGGAGGAAGAAGCCAACCTCACTGCTGAAGAAGGCATGGTTGGAGATAGCCGAGGATGTGAGAAGCAGGAGTGTGGTACCATGCTCCTAGATACAGTGCAGGAAGCGCTTTAATGGTCTCACGAGGGCAGGAAAGGTGAGTGCAATGTCACATTCAACTACATCCTGTTGTGCATGGACCCCAACCCACAAACTCTGCCTTCCATGGCCTACTCTGCTAAGTCGCTAACTCTGAGGGTGCACCATCAAAAGACACATGCACACCAAGCACCAGCGCAGATTCACACATGTCAGTGGGACCATTAAGTCAGATAGTACTGTTGTCACCTGGTGTCTCACACATCACATGTGAGCAAGAGCAGATGGAGAGAGGGACAGCAGTGGAGAATCCTCATGGAGGGTGCAAGTGCTCCAATTTCTGCTCATCTGAAAGCAGATGCTGAACCTCAGAGGCCACAAAGAGAATGATTCTGAAGGAGCAGTAACAAATGCTTGAGGCTCTGTGTTGGGGTAAAAAGAAGACTTCTCTTCCTCAAGGTGGACTCCCTGATATAAGGAATCGACACCCGCCCGTCCGTATAGCAACCACGGAATCACTCAAACGAAACCTCGGTTCAACCGATCTTTATTTAAGCATGCAGGGAAGAGTTCAGGAAAGAACCTTCAAAATACAAAGGTTTCTACATGCACAGTTATACAGTTTTTTGAGGTGTGCGACCCTCTTACAAAACTTCTATTGGCCTACAGCTTATCAGCGGAGCTTCATTGATTCGTAGACCCTTATCAGACTGGCTGCTGAGTGGTTTCCCAACCTGTCCATCTCCCATCACATGTCACCCTTCTGGAATGTGTTGTCCTACAGTGTCAACTTTGCCTCAGTTTCTCATGATGTATTGGGTAACCTTGCTTCCCAGGGTTTGCTATGCACCTGGATTCTTATCAGCCAATATTATCCCTTTCCCAAGAGCTTCAGCCAAAACTATCTCGTTCCCATGAGTGCAGCTGCTGCTACAATCTATGTTTCCAGACAGCTTACTCCTGACTGTCCTTGGTAGGTGTTGTTCTGTACTGAATATGTAAGTTTCCATTTTCTATCAGTCTGCACTAAAGTTCAACATATTTGATGGTTCATTTACCATCAAACTTTGCTTCTTAGCCTTTCTCCAAAAACCCATAATTTGTAAGCGAGTTTTATAAGCGAGCTTTACATACATAAGCGAGTTTTACATACACTCTGTCAATAGGCGATATATTACAATCCCTACCATGAGGTGGAGGAACTCCTGACTCCTCACAACCTCCTAATACTGATAAGCCCTTTAAACTGGACCAGTGTCCGATCAATTCACTACCTTCAGTATCCACTTTAGTGACCACCTGTCTGTCTACTTCCACTTTGGTGACAATACTTTATCCCCTTACAATACTTTACCCCCTTACTCAGCAACTGTGAATAGCTCCCGCAGGGTCCTAATGCCTGTCTAGTGAGGGATCGTGTAACAAACAAATAGAGTATGAACACAATATATTTCCCCTCTTCTGAAAAAACAGTCTATGAACAAACAAAGTCCTTGAGATAGCCAGAATCGATGTGCGAAATGTCTCTAACGGTGTAAACCATACTGGATTCATCATCATCGGTGTTGTCCACATAAGAACATAAGAAATAGGAGCAGGAATAGGCCATATGGTCCCTTGAGCCTGCTCCGCCATTCAATAAGATCATGGCTGATCTGATCGTGGACTCAGCTCCACTTCCCCGCCCGCTCCCCATAACCCTTTATCATTTAAGAAACTGTCTATTTCTGTCTTAAATTTATTCAATGTCCCAGCTGCCACAGCTCTCTGAGGCAGCGAATTCCACAGATCCACAACCCTCTGAGAGAAGAAATTTCTCCTCATCTGTGTTTTAAATGGGCGGCCCCTTATTCTAAGATCATGCCCTCTAGTTCTAGTCTCCCCCATCAGTGGAAGCATCCTCTCTGAATCCACCTTGTCAAGCCCCCTCATAATCTTATACGTTTCGATAAGATCACCTCATTCTTCTGAATTCCAATGAGTAGAGGCCCAACCTACTCAACCTTTCCTCATAAGTCAACCCCCTCATCCCCGGAATCAACCTGGTGAACCTTCTCTGAACTGCCTCCAAAGCAAGTATATCCTTTTTTAAATATGGAAAGCAAAACTGCACGCAGAATTCTGGAGTCAATGTTCCCTCATGAAATGTTGAAGACTCCTGGAACCACAACCTTCTGCCTGTATACCACTGTGCTGCCACATCTGGTGGGTCTGCCCAGGGATGATGATGGAGGAATCTGGGACATTGGCTGATAGATAGGATTCAGTGTGTTTGTTCTGTGTGTCAAATCTGCTGCAATGAGCGACAGACACTTGCAAAATGGTTCATTTTACCACATGCAGAGCATTTCTTCCCACGTGCAGGGTAGTTAGGACTTTTGCTGAGTGTGATTTGTCCTCACAGTTAAAGCAGTGGAAGTTAGGCCCGCAATCCGTAGTGGGTGGCTTATTACTAGCCCTGGGTCTCTGCTGTGATTTCTGCTTTGGAGGACTGCCTTGCACATGGGCTGTAGCTGCAGTCTGCTGCACAGGGACAGCAGAGAATCTAATCGCTTTTGAATCGGAAAGCGCTGATTTGATTTGGATGGCCAAATGAGTTGCTTTGTCCAGTGACAATTTGTCATCCTCCATTAGCAAGCATACACAAATGCGGGGGATCGTTGCTTTCTCAATAATTTGATCCCTGATCATTTCCTCTGTGAATGCTCCAAAGTTACTTGTAGCGGCCAGTTCATTTAATGAAATGATATACTGTTTGATTGGTTCACTGTTCCCAAGCCTCCTTTGACAAAATTTGTATCTCTCCATTATAATATTTTTCTTTGGCCCAAAATATTTCTCTCGGGCACTTACCGCTTTGTCGTAGGATTCCTTGTCTTTGATTTGGATAAAGATGGGTTGGCATTCAGTGCCGAGGCAGTGGATATGTATTTCATGGTGGTGAGCTGGTGTTGCGTTGTCGCCATCGAACCCACTTGCCGTGATATACGTAGATAAGCTTTTTATCCATCTCGGCCATGGGATTGGAGGGTCCCCGGGTGTGGAGAGGAAAGGTGGGGGGGGTAGAGAGGTTAATTAGATTAATCGCCATCGCCAAATTATGGTTTTCTACTTAAGCGCGGTGAATGCCTGAGCCTGGGAATCGGTCCATTCCCAAGGGATGTCCTTGCGCAGCAACTTGTGAAGTGGTTCGACAATGTGCGCGTAGTGCGGGACGAACTTCAGATAGAAGTTGCAAGTACCGAGGAACGATGAAAGTTCTTTGACGTTGATAGCCTCCTGCATTCGCTGGATCGTATCAATGGTGTCAAGCGTCTTGTGCTATGACTCTGTAGCCCAGAAAGTTTATTTCTCCGCAGCGAATGTACACTTATCGGCATTAAGTGAAATGTTACGTGCAGCAAGTTTAGTCATAACTGCATGAAGTCGCTGATCATGTTCTTCCATTGTCCATCCATAGACGACGATATCGTCAAGCAGATTGAGGACTCCCTCTATGCCTGCTAGCATAGTAGTGACAATCTTCTGAAATGCACTTGGTGCAGAAGATAGTCCGTAGGGCATGCGTCGATACTGATACTGACCATCATGTGTCGTGAATGCCGTGAGCGGTTTGATATCCTCCGCTTGGAGTATTTGCAGGTAACTGCGGCGCATGTCGAGTTTCGTAAAGACTATTGAGCCATGGAATTCTGAAGACAGTTCGTCGATGGTAGGAAGAGGCTACAAGTCGGGGATGATGGCCTTGTTGACCTCTTTCAGGTCGATGCATAGGCGATCTCCCTATTTTTATGCCAAGCAATGACTAAGTTCGAGATCCAGGGTGAGGAGTCGATGCTCTCAATGATTCCCTGAGATTCGAGTTGCGTTAATTTTGAGGATACATGGTCACGAACCGCGAATGGGAGACGGTGAAGTCGCTGCGTAACTGGTTTGATGGAAGGGTCAATGCGGGGACGATGGCAGAATTTTGTTGTCACTCAAAACCCTGTGATGGTTGAGGGATACTACTTGTCAAAGTCCACCGTGTACACAGGTGTGCCGATTGGGTCGTAAACTTTGAACCCAAGCTTGTCAAACAGGTCAACATCCATGAGGCTTCGTCCCTTCGCGACATGAAAGGAAAAGTTCTCCAATGTTATGTCCTTGTAGTATATCAGGACAGCTATGACCCCAAGTACCTCAATTTTTGAGTCGGAAATGCACGTAGAGTGGAAGTTGGGGCTGCAGTTGACAGTGCGTGAAGTGGGTTTTGTACACATCCTCGCTCAATATGAAGACTTTGGCTCCAAGATCAATGAGGAGGCAGGTGGGTGCGCCGTCAATGTTTACATCACAATCCTTGAACATCTTATCAGAAAACTAATGGTGTGCAGAAATATTGGGGTAAAATTCCTGTTTCCACCACATGGGTAGTAATTTGGCAGAGTGGGTCACCCGCCTGTTATAGAACCCATTCGATTTTCATTGTCCTATTTTTACATTTAAACATGCCAGAATGATGGACAGGAAAAGATCGTTTGGTCCATCAAGCCTATTCCATATTGTCACATCGTGCAACTTATGCACACCATGCCCCCCATTCACCCCATCACCCCTAACCTCCCCCCACCCCCAGCCACACTAGAGAGCCATACAATCTCTTGGGACAGACAACAAATGAGGAGAAATCCGAGACCAATTTATGGGGTGGGGTGGGGTGGGGGGGGCGTGGTGGGAACATAACAAGAACAAGCAATATTTGTAACTGTTCCTGGCTGTTTAAAGCAGATGCCAAGTCCATTGAATTTGAATTCTTAGACATATTTATAATTTACATTGTTTCCAATAGGCAATCACAGTATCTTTTACCAGTAACTATACAATACCTATCATGTGATGCTGTAATCCCTCAGGTCAAATTTACCTGGCATTTATTTCTACCAATCTCACATTGCTTCAGTTTTGACTTTAACTCCTTCTTGTAAATTCATTAGAATGAACTTGGACACTCTGATACAGAAAAACAGGAACAGTAAAAATTGTTTTAAAAATTATATTTTCATGGGTACAACACCAGATTGATAAAGTGACATAGAGACATTTCAAGTGATTACCTTGAGATAGATAAGTTATAAAATATTCTTTTAAGCTCAGAGGGGGGTAATTTTGACTTTCCATTGAGGAAATTAAAATGGAGAGAGATCATCATCATAGGCCGTCCCTCAGAATCGAGGAAGACTTGCTTCCACTCTAAAAATGAGTTCTTAGGTGACTGAACAGTCTAATATGAAAATTACAGTCTCTGTCACAGGTAGGACATACAGTCGTAGAGGGTAAGGGTGGATGGGACAGGTTTGCCGCATGCTGCTTCCGCTGCCTGTGCTTGGTTTCCGCATGCTCTCAGCGATGAGATTTGAGGTGCTCAGCGCCCTCCCGGATGCACTTCCTCCACATAGGGCGGTCTTTGGCCAGGGACTCCCAGGTGTCGGTGGGGAAGTTGCATTTTATCAAGGAGGCTTTGAAGGTGTTCTTGAAATGTTTTCTCTGCCCACCTTGGGCTGGTTTGCTGTGAAGGAGTTCCTAATAGAGCAGTTGCTTTGGGAGTCTTGCGTGAGGCATGCGAACAATGTGGCCCGCCCAGCAGAACTGGTCGATTGTGGTCAGTGCCTCAACGCTGTGGATGTTGGCCTGGTCGAGGACGCTAACATTGGTGCATCTGTCCTCCCAGTGGATTTGCAGGATCTTGCGGGGACATCGTTGGTGGTATTTCTCCAGTGATTTGAGGTGTCTATTGTATATGGTCCATGTCTCTGAGCCATACAGGAGGGCGGGAATCACTACAGCCCTGTAGACCATGAGCTTGGTGGCAGATTTGAGAGCCTGATCTTCGAACACTCTTTTCCTCAAGCGGCCGAAAGCTGCACTGGCGCATTGGAGGTGGTGTTGGATCTCGTCATAAAGTCTGCCCTTGTTGATAAGAGGCTCCCAAGGTATGGGAAGTGGTCCACATTGTCTAGGGCCACGCCGTGGGTCTTGATGACTGGGGGGCAGTGCTGTGCAGCGGGGACAGGCTGGTGGAAGACCTTTGTCTTACGGATGTTTAGTGTAAGGCCCATGCTTTCATACGTCTCAGTGAAGATGTTGACTATGACTTGGAGTTCAGCCTCTGAATGTGCGCAGATGCAGGCATCGTCTGCGTACTGTAGCTCGATGACAGAGGTTGGGATGGTCCTAGATCTGGCCTGGAGATGACGAAGGTTGAACAGGTTCCCACTGGTTTTGTAGTTTAGTTCCACTCCAGCGGGGAGCTTGTTGAGTGTGAGGTGGAGCATGGCAGCGAGGAAGATTGAGAAAGATATATAACGAGCGGCTGATCTGTTATCACCCGTTTTACACAATCGGCCAAAGTCAAAATTACCCCATTATTCTTTGCGCTGCAGATAAGCCGCAAGTGTTATAAGTAGAATCTGATAGCCGTGTGGTATGGTAAATATCTCCATTCATGAGGCAACCATAACTCGTTTGTGCCTTAACAACTATAAGTTATTGGGTCAGCCTTGCTGGTGAGGATATTTACTATTTTACAAGGCTGCCTTTGTTTTGCTAAGTAGACTGCCAGTCATAGCTCTGACAATTACATAAGCAACAGTGACCTCTGCTGACCAGAAATGGTATAATGCAATGGCAGTTTTAGGTTGTGCATATTATGCACATGTTAATTGTGGCACTACAAGGGGCCTTCATTTTGAAATACTTCATTTTTAAAGAAAAACTAAAATATTATTTTTCTAGAAAGTTCCACTGATACCTATACCAAGACAATAATCAAAATGTTTTAATGTACATATCCTTTTATCCAGGATTCATATTTAGCAAACATTGCACTATTCCTTACTGACAAGTTCACAAGGATTAATTTGAACCCATCTCTAACTGCAGGGCTGGCACAATGAGCTCTCACTACAGGATTTATAACAATTGCAAGAGATTAAGCAAAATTCTCTAACACATAGGCATGACAGTTACATTCCACTTGGTCTAAAGTACTTCCATCTAGCAATGTAAGTGATGGATCAGTTGCAGTGCTGCCTAACTACTAACCCAATACAGCAGCAATTCCATTCAGTGTTCCATAACCCATCAGCTTTTTCCATCATGATGTTTGAGGAATAAATCTGCTCCATTTAAACATTCATAAACACTCTTGATTAATAGGGTGGTATACTGCATTTTAAGAAGGTATAAGGATTAAGCAATTACAGAAATAATTTGCATTTAGATAGCACCTTATCATTCTTAGGGTGTTCCAAAACACTTTACAAGCAATGGATTATCTTTGAAGTGTAGGCACTGTTATTATGTAGGCAAACACAACATGGCAAAGTTCCACAACAAAGTCGCACAAAGCGCAAATGATCACATGTTATGTTACATGAGTAGTAGACATGATTAAGGTCCCTGAAGTCCAGGGATGAGGGACTTCAGTTACGTTGATAGACTGGAGAAGCTGGGGTTGATCTCCTTGGAGCAGAGAAGATTGAGAGAAGATTTGATAGAGGTGTTCAAAATCATGAGGGATCGGGACAGAGTAGATAGAGAGAAACTGTTCTCATTGGCAGAAGGATCGAGAACAAGAGGACACAGATTTAAGGTGATTGGCAAAAGAAGCAAAGGCAACATGAGAAAAAACTTTTTTACACAGCGAGTGATTGGAATCTGGAATGCACTGCCTGAAAAGGTGGTGGGGGCAGACTCAATCACTGCTTTCAAAAGGGAGTTGGATAAGTACCTGAAAGAAAAAATTTGCAGGGCTACGGGGAAAAGGCGAGAGAGTGGGAGTAGCTGAAGTGCTCTTGCAGAGAGCGGATTGGGCTCGATGGGCCGAATGGCCTTCCTCTGTGCGGTAACCATTCTATGGTTCTATGAGTCAGAGCATGTGGAGTTAGGGTACAGGTAGCTGAACGGATACAAAACAACACAGAGAGTCGGGGTTACAGGTAGTTACTCAGACTGGGAAAAGGTGGTAAGTGGTGCTCCATAAGTGTGTGGCCACTGTTGTTTACCATTTAGATAAACCATTTGGATGTAGGAATCAGAAGTACAATTTCAAAATTTGCAGATGACACCAAATTGGGGGGGGGGGGGGGGGCGGGGTATAGTTAATACTGAGGAAGACAGCAATAAAATACAAGGAGACATTCATAATTTTGCTGAATGGGCATGTAATTGGCAAATTAATTTCAATGGCCCGGAATTTGCGGTCAACGACGGAGCTAAGTGGTTTGCCACTGGCCCCGAAGTAAGCTTCTCACAAAACTTTCACGATCTCTGTGTCAAGAAATTCGGGTTTTCCAATCTGTAATCCAATAATGTGAGCAGCTGTGATGTTAACAAGCTGTATAAGCAGCCAATCAAAACACAGAATTCTCAGACAATGAACCAGGAATTAGCTCTAAAATTCTAACTTTAAAAAAAATTTAGAGAGAGCAAAGCAAATATTGGGGCTCTCACATGGGGAAAAGGCAAACCTGAAACAAAGATGTACAAACGTAACATTTTTTTTACGTTTCTTAAAATTTTTTATTTCTTTTAAAATGAATACATTTCAAACTGCGCAAAATTAAAATGAGTTTTTCAGGGTCATAACCTTTGTTTAGCAGTCAATACACTGTTAAAACCTGTTACATCTAATCCCTTTGGGTCTAACTTCTAATGGGGTATTTAACAGCGTAATTACCAAGAAAAAGCCGAGGTTTTCATCAGTTTCCATGATTTGAGAGATTTCACTGATTGCCGGCTCTGCAGGGGGATGCCAGGGGGTGAGGGGACGGTCACAGTGCAGTCTGTGCCGGAGTAGTGAATTACTGACTGCAACTTCAGGATTTCCGCGTTAGGCTGAGCATGTGCTAAATCCTGAAGTTGCGGTTAGTTTCAAAGGCGAAACGACGGTGAACACTACCAGTTCGCCGTCATCAAGGCCATTATAGTGTGAGGTGGTACACTTTGATAATAAGAATAAGGAGGCACATACTTCTTGGAAAATAAGAATCTAAATGGTAGAGAAAGTCCCGCCCCCACTTCCGCCTCGCTAGTGAGTGTCACTGTGCTCCGCTCCCACTTCTGCCCCCATGGTGATCCACTTCCGCCCCGCTGGAAAAAAAACCCCGAGGAGCTGAATTTCACCGGATAGGCCGCCACAGCGACCAGAACACTTCAAAAATAGTAGATGCGCCCCATTTCCAGCGGAGGGCAATTTCTACCCGCGGGGCTCTTAGGCTGAGGTAGTGAAAGAGTTTGATGAGGTATATGTAGAGAAAATGTTTCCACTTGTGAGGGAGACCAAAGCTAGGGGCCACAAATATAAGATAATTACTAATAAATCCAGTAGGGAATTCAGGAGAAACTTCATTACTCAGAGAGTGGTGAGAATGTGGAACTTGCTACCATAAGGGGTAATTGAGGCAAATATTATCAATGATTTAAGGGGAAGCTCAATAAAGACATGAAGTAGAAAGGAATAGAAGGATATGCAGTTAGGGTGATGAAGTAGGGTGGGAGGAGGCTTGTGTGGAGTATAAACACCTGCAAGGACCAGTTGGCTGAATGACCTGTTTCTGTGTTGAACATTCTCCGGGGGCGGGACTTCTCTACTCTATTTAGATTCTTATTTTCCAAGAAGTATGTGGCCTCTTTATTCTTCTTACAAAATGCACCACCTCACACTATAATGGCCCAGAATTTGCAGCCCTGATGATGGCGAACTGGTAGCGGTCACCGTCATTTCGCCTTTGAAACTAACCACAACTTCAGGATTTAGCACATGCTCAGCCTAACACGGAAATCCTGAAGGTGCTCGTCACTGAGGGAGGCATGTCAGCCAAATCACTGAGAGAAGCCACTGCTCGTCTTCAAATAATGCCATGGGATCTGTTATATTCGTCTGAATAGGCAGACAGCACCTCAGTTCTATTGCTCATCTGAAAGTTGGCACCTAAGAAATTGACCATTCCGTCAGTAGTGTACTGAAATAGCAGCCTAGATTTTGTGTTCAAGTCAGCAGTGGGACTGAAATCCACAACTTTCTGACTCAGCATCAAGTGTGCTACTACTTTAGCCAAGTGAACAATTATGAATTATGGTTACGTATGAGATCATTGCATACAGTACATGGGAAAAGGAAGTGAGCTTGGGTCTGTCTCTGTTTGGTGGCATCCTTATGGAAAATAAATCAGGCAATTAACTCTCTTCACTTAGCTGGTTGAGAAAATTCTATTATATTCAATGGGAATTGAGAACTGCTTTGGGTGGGAAAGTTTATAGGGTCATATGGACTTACCTTATTTAGATCTAATTATGTAACACTATTTCAATTATATAGAAGCTATTTTTATAGAGCTGGGAACTTTTGCATTTGGCTCAACCAGAGCTTGCACATAAATGTGAAACAGGACTGCAGGACCTTGCTCTGCATGGTCACTGGTTTACAGTGACTGAATCATTTCTGGTTTTATATTGCATGGGATCCCCAGATTTTGACTAGTGTTTTAGGGATGAAATTCCACAATTCTGTCTATTTTTCTATGGAATCAGTGGCTTTTGGTTATAAAATGGTTGATTCACTGACCAGATAACCACAGCAAAGTGCAGCACTCGCAGCGAGAGCTGGATGGAAAATCACAGGTCAATAGGTGGAAAAACGGGCACAATGGGCCCACAATTTCTAAACTAGTGTTCACTGTAATATGTCCTTACTATACAGTATAAATGCATACGAGGCCCATACTTGAGAGAAGGTCACTCTGTGATCAGTAACCTTTATTAGCCAGCACTGAAGTGATGAAGGTGGGTGGAGCTTCCCCTTTTATACCTGGAAGTCCAGGTTAGAAGTGTCTCCCACAAGTTCACCACCTAGT
Source organism: Pristiophorus japonicus (assembly GCF_044704955.1). Taxonomy (NCBI): domain Eukaryota; kingdom Metazoa; phylum Chordata; class Chondrichthyes; family Pristiophoridae; genus Pristiophorus; species Pristiophorus japonicus. Next base: position 246,083,142 of record NC_091978.1, on the reverse strand, counting down.
GGTCAGTGTTCTCACGGTGTACAACTTAGGTCAGTTTATACATGGATTACAATGACAGTTGAATACATGACATCACCTCCCCCCCAAAGTCTCCCACGTCAGGAGTTCCAGGTGCATGGAGAGGCTCGGGAGGTGCGTAGCTGAGGCCTATAAAGGCACAACGCATCGGAGGAGGCTCAGGAGTTCCAGGTGCATGGAGAGGCTCGGGAGGTGCGTAGCTGAGGCCTATAAAGGCACAACGCATCGGAGGAGGCGTGCTTGTGCAGCTGCAGCAGGGTGAGAAGGCAAAAAAGAAGTGGAAAGAAATCGAAAGGTGACGTCACAACCAAGGGGGTAAGTGATTGGCTGATGATTGGTAAGTAGTTTTTCTTTTTCTTTCTTTATCAGTAAGTAACCTTTTAACATTGTTGTTGCCGAATTAAGCTAATCTAAGGGTTAAGTCATGGCAGGAGAGCTCGGACACGTGTTATGCTCCTCCTGTACTATGTGGGAATTCAGGAACACTTCTGGTGTCCCTGACGACTACGTGTGCGGGAAGTGCATCCGCCTTCAGATCCTGACGGACCACATTGCGGCACTGGAGCTGCGGGTGGATGAACTCTGGAGCATCCATGATGCTGAGAATGACGTGAATAGCACGTTTAGTGAGTTGGTCACACCGGAGGTAAAGGGTACACAGCCAGATCGGGAACGGGTGGCCAACAGGAAGAGCAGTGCAAGGAAGATAGTGCAGGGGTCCCCTGCGGTCATCCCCCTGCAAAACTGATACACCGTTTTGGGTACTGTTGAGGGGGATGACACATCAGGGGAAGGCAGCAGCAGCCAGGTTCATGGCACCGTGGGTGGCTCTGCTGCACAGGAGGGCAGGAAAAAGAGTGGGAGAGCGATATGATAGGGGATTCAATTGTAAGGGGAATAGATAGGCGCTTCTGCGGCCGCAACCGAGACTCCAGGATGGTATGTTGCCTCCCTGATGCAAGGGTCAAGGATGTCTCGGAATGGGTGCAGGACATTCTGAAAAGGGAGGGTGAACAGCTAGTTGTTGTGGAGCATATAGGTACCAACGATATAGGTAAAAAAAGGGGATGAGGTCCTATGAGACAAATTTAGGGAGCTAGGAGCTAAATTAAAAAGTAGGACCTCAAAAGTAGTAATCTCAGGATTGCTACCAGTGCCACATGCTTGTTGGAGTAGGAATCGCAGGATAGCTCAGATGAATATGTGGCTTGAGGAATGGTGCAGAAGGGAGGGATTCAAATTCCTGGGACATTGGAAACGGTTCTGGGGGAGGTGGAACCAGTACAAACCGGACGGTCTGCATCTGGGCAGGACCGGAACCAATGTCCTAGGGGGAGTGTTTGCTAGTGCTGTTGGGGAGGAGTTAAACTAATATGGCAGGGGGATGGGAACCTATGCAGCGAGGCAGTGGGAAATAAAAGGGAGGTAGAGGCAAAAGGAGAATAGTAAAAGTGGAGGGTAGAGAAACCCAAGGCAAAAAACAAAAAGGCCATATTACAGCAAAATTCTAAAGGGGCAAAGTGTGTTAAAAAGACAAGCCTTGAAGGCTCTGTGCCTCAATGCGAGGAGTAGTCGAAATAAGGTGGACAAATTAACTGCGCAGATAGCAGTTAATGGATATGATGTAGTTGGCATCACGGAGACATGGCTCCAGGGTGACCAAGGCTGGGAACTCAACATCCAGGGGTATTCAACATTTAGGAAGGATAGACAGAAAGGAAAAGCAGGCGGGGTGGCGTTACTGGTTAAAGAGGAAATTAATGCAATAATAAGGAAGGACATTGGTTTGGATGATGTGGAATCGTTATGGGTGGAGCTACGGAATACCAAAGGGCAGGAAAAGCTGGTGGGAGTTGTGTACAGGCCACCAAAAAGTATTAGTGAGGTTGGGGACAGCATCAAACAAGAAATAAGGATAATGTGTGCAATAAAGGTACAGCAGTTATCATGGGCGACTTTAATTTACATATAGATTGGGCTAACCAAACTGGTAGCAATGCGGTGGAGGAGGATTTCCTGGAGTGTATTAGGGATGGTTTTCTTGACCAATATGTCGAGGAACCAACTAGAGAGCTGGCCATCCTAGACTGGGCGATGTGTAATGAGAAGGGACTAATTAGCAATCTTGTTGTGCGAGGTCTCTTGGGGAAGAGTGACCATAATATGGTAGAATTCTTTATTAAGATGGAGAGTGACACAGTTAAAACAGAAATTAGGGTCCTAAACTTAAGGAAAGCTAACTTCGACGGCATGAGGCGTGAATTGGCTAGAATAGACTGGCGAGTGATACTTAAAGGGTTGACGGTGGATAGGCAATGGCAAACATTTATAGATCACATGGATGAACTTCAACAATTGTACATCCCTGTCTGGAGTAAAAATAAAACAGGGAAAGTGGCTCAACCGTGGCTAACAAGGGAAATTAAATATAGTGTTAGATCCAAGGAAGAGGCATATAAATTGTCCAGAAAAAGCAATAAACCTGAGGACTGGGAGAAATTTAGAATTCAACAGAGGATGTCTAAGAGTTTAATTAAGAGGGGGAAAATAGATTACGAGAGGAAGCTTGCCGGGAACATAAAAACTGACTGCAAAAGCTTCTATAGAAATGTGAAGAGAAAAAGATTAGTGAAGACAAACGTAGGTCCCTTGCAGTCAGACTCGGGTGAATTTATAATGGGGAGCAAAGAAATGGCAGACGAATTGAACAAATACTTTGGTTCTGTCTTCACGAAGGAAGACACAAATAACTTTGCAGAAGTACTAGGGGACCGAGGGTCTGGTGAGAAGGAGCAACTGAAGGATATCCTAATTAGGCGGGAAATTGTGTTGGGGAAATTGATGGGATTGAAGGCCGATAAATTCCTGGGGCCTGATTGTCTGCATCCCAGAGTACTTAAGTAAGTGGCCCTAGAAATAGTGGATGCATTGGTGATCATTTTCCAACAGTCTATCGACTCTGGATCAGTTCCTATCGACTGGAGGGTAACTAATGTAACACCACTTTTTAAAAAAGGAGAGAGAGAGAAAATGGGGAATTATAGACCGGTTAGCCTGACATCAGTAGTGGGGAAAATGTTGGAATCAATTATTAAAGATGAAATAGCAGCGCATTTGGAAAGCAGTGACAGGATCGGTCCAAGTCAGCATAGATTTATGAAAGGGAAATCATGCTTGACAAATCTTCTGGAATTTTTTGAAGATGTAACTAGTAGAGTGGACAAGGGAGAACCAGTGGATGTGGTGTATTTGGACTTTCAAAAGGCCTTTGACAAGGTCCCACATAAGAGATTGGTGTGCAAAATCAAAGCACATGGTATTGGGGGTAATGTACTGGTGTGGATAGAGAATTGGTTGGCAGACAGGAAGCAGAGAGTCGGGATAAACGGGATCTTTTCGGAATGGGAGGCAGTGACTAGTGGAGTGCCACAGGGCTCAGTGCTGGGACTCCAGCTCTTTGCAATATACAGTAATGATTTGGATGAAGGAATTGAGTGTAATATCTCCAAGTTTGCAGATGACACTAAGCTGGGTGGCAGTGTGAGCTGTGAGGAGGATGCTAAGAGGCTACAGGTTGACTTGGACAGGTTAGGTAAGTGGGCAAATGCATGGCAGATGCAGTATAATGTGGATAAATATGAGGTTATCCACTTTGGTGGCAAAAACATGAAGGCAGAATATTATCTGAATGGCGGCAGATTAGGAAAAGGGGAGGTGCAACGAGACCTGGGTGTCATGGTTCATCAGTCATTGAAAGTTGGCATGCAGGTACAGCAGGCGGTGAAGAAGACAAATGGCATGTTGGCCTTCATAGCTAGGGGATTTGAGTATAGGAGCCGGGAGGTCTTACTGCAATTGTACAGGGCCTTGGTGAGGCCTCACCTGGAATATTGTGTTCAGTTTTGGTCTCCTAATCTGAGGAAGGACGTTCTTGCTATTGAGGGAGTGCAGCGAAGGTTCACCAGACTGATTCCAGGGATGGCTGGACTGACATATGAGGACAGACTGGATCAACAGGGCCTTTATACACTGGAGTTTAGAGGAATGAGAGGGGATCTCATGGAACGTATAAGATTCTGATGGTACGGGACAGGTTAGATGCGGGAAGAATGTTCCCGATGTTGGGGGAAGTCCAGAACCAGGGGACACAGTCTTAGAATAAGGGGTAAGCCATTTAGGACTGAGATGAGGAGAAAATTCTTCACTCAGAGAGTTATTAATCTGTGGAATTCCCTGCAGCAGAGAATTATTGATGCCAGTTCATTGGATGTAATGAAGAAGGAGTTAGATATGGCCCTTACGGCTAAAGGGATCAAGGGGTATGGAGAGAAAGCGGGAAAGGGGTACTGAGGTGAAGGATCAGCCATGATCTTATTGAATGGTGGTGCAGGCTCGAAGGGCCGATTAGCCTACTCCTGCACCTATTTTCTATGTTGCTATGTTTCTATGTCTTATTGGGATCACGGGTTAAGTCTCTCTGGTGGTTTACGCTACCTTGTAGCACGTCTGAGTTGGGGTTCCTGTTGTTGGGCGCTGGCATGAGTGTCTGCTGTTTGCGGTGCGTCAGGCCTGTCCGGACTGCCCACAGTGACTGGGCTCTCCTCCACTTGGTTCCGGTGTTTGGTCACCTGTGGTGGAGTGAACTCTACATCGTGTTCTTCCTCTGCTTCTTCTATGGGGTTACTGAACATCCTTTTTGTTTGATCCACGTGTTTGCGGGAGATTTGTTCATTGGTAAGTTTAACTACCAGAATCCTATTCCCCTCTTTGGCAATCACAGTGTCTGTGAGCCATTTGGGCCCTGCAGCATAGTTGAGGATAAAGACAGGCTCATTGACATCAATACATTGTGCCCTCGCATTCCTGTCATGGTAGTCACATTGTGACCGGCACCTGCTCTCAACAATTTCTTTCATGGTGGGGTGTATGAGGGATAACCTGATTTTGAGTGTCCTTTTCATTAGCAGCTCTGCGGGTGGAACCCCTGTGAGCGAGTGTGGTCGGGATCTATTGGCCAACAGGAGGCGTGATAAGTGGCTTTGTAGGGAACCCCCTTGGATTCTGAGCATCCCCTGTTTGATTATCTGCACTGCTCGTTCCGCCTGGCCGTTTGAGGCCGGCTTGAACGGTGCCGTTCTGACCATGAAGTCCTGGAACTCAATGCTTGTAAAGCACGGGCCACTGTCGCTGACCAAGACGTCCGGTAGACCATGGGCAGCAAACATTGCCTGTAGACTTTCTATCGTGGCAGAGGATGTGCTTGAATTGAGAATGTCACACTCGATCCACTTGGATTAGGCGTCTATTACAACCAAAAACATTTTCCCATGAAAGGACCTGTGTAGTCCACATGGATGCGTGACCATGGCTTGGCAGGCCAGGACCAGGGGCTAAGGGGGGCTTCCCTGGGTGCATTGCATGGCTGGGCACACTTGTTGCACCTGCGAACACAAAGTTCCAGGTCTGCATCTATCCCTGGCCACCAAACGTGTGACCTGGCAATTGCCTTCATCATGACAATGCCTGGGTGCTCATTGTGGAGTTCTCTGATGAACACCTCTCTGCCCATCTTGGGCATGACTACTCGGTTACCCCATAGTAGGCATTCGGCCTGAATCGAGAGTTCATCCTTGTACCTGTGAAATGGTTTGAATTCCTCAGGGCATGCCCCGTACATGGCTGCCGAGTCCCCAATCAGGACACATTTCTTGACTAAAGACAGTAGAGGGTCTCTATTTGTCCAGACTTTGATCTGACGGGCTGTCACAGGTGAGCCTTCACTTTCGAAAGCTTCAACAGCCATGACCATCTCAGCAGCATGCTCGGTTGCCCCCTCGGTGGTGGCTAGTGGGAGCCTGCTGAGTGCATTGGCGCAGTTTTCATTGCCCGGTCTGTGCCAAATTGTATAGTCATAGGCGGCTAACGTGAGTGCCCACCTCTGTATGCGGGCCGACGCATTTGCATTTATGGCCTTGTTGTCGGCCAAAAGGGACGTTAAGGGTTTGTGATCTGTCTCCAGCTCAAATTTCCTGCCAAACAGGTACTGGTGCATTTTTTTACTGCATATACACATGCAAGCGCTTCCTTTTCTACCATCTCGTAGCCCCTTTCTTCCTGGGACAGACTTCTGGAGGTATAAGCTACCGGCTGTAACTGACCCTTGGCATTAACTTGCTGCAACACACACCCAACCCCATAGGACGACGCATCGCACGTTAAAACAAGTTTCTTACATAGGTTATATAGTGTTAACAGATTGTTGGAGCATAACAAATTGCGTGTTCTATCAAAAGCCCTTTCCTGGCTGTCCCCCCAGACCCATTCGTGACCTTTGTGTAGGAGCACGTGTAGCGGCTCTAACAGCGTGCTCAAATTGGGAAGAAAGTTACCAAAATAGTTGAGGAGCCCCAGGAACGAACGCAGTTCCGTCGTGTTATGGGGTCTGGGTGCTCTCTGGATCGCTTCCGTTTTGGACGCAGTAGGTCTGATCCCGTCTGCTGCTACCCTCATCCCCAGGAATTCTACCTCTGGAGCTAGGAAGACGCACTTCGCCTTTTTCAGTCGCAGACCTACCCGGTCCAGTCTGCGTAGCACCTCCTCCAGGTTGTGGAGGTGTTCTTCAGTGTCGCAACCCGTGATGAGGATGTCGTCTTGAAAAACCACCGTCCTTGGAATCAACTTGAGTAGACTTTCCATGTTTCGTTGAAAGATCGTGGTGGCCGAGCGAATCCCGAACGGACCTCTGTTGTACTCAAACAACCCCTTGTGTGTCGTGATGGTGGTCAGCTTCTTCGACTCACTTGCCAGCTCCTGGGTCATGTAAGCTGAGGTCAGGTCCAATTTAGAAAAAAGTTTGCCACCGGACAGCGTCGCAAAGAGGTCCTCCGCTCTCGGTAACGGCTACTGGTCTTGGAGTGACACCCGATTGATGGTGGCCTTGTATCACCACATATCCTGACCGACCCATCTGCCTTGAGCACCAGCACAATCAAGCTCGCCCAGTCACTGAATTCGACTGGCGAGATGATGCCTTCCCTCAGCAATTCGCCTTCTATCTTTTCCCGCATCACGTACGGCACCGCTCTGGCCTTGTGGTGTACTGGCCTGGCGTCCGGGTTTATGTGAATCACTACCTTGGTCCCCATGAAAGTTCCAATGCCGGGTTGAAATAGTGAGACAAATTTGTCCAGGACCTGTGAGCATGATATTCGCTCCACAGAAGAAATTGCATTGACATCACCCCATTTCCAGTTCATGACAGCAAGCCAACTCCTCCCCAGCAGTGTGGGACCGTTGCCCAGGACAATCCAGAGTGGCAACCTGTTCTCCGAAACTTTGTGGGTCACGATTACCGTGGCGCTGCCTAGCATCGGAATGATCTCCTTTGTATATGTGCAGAACTGTGCGTCAATCGTCAATAATTTTGGCCTCCTGGCCTTGGACGCCCACAACTTGTCGAACTGTTTGATACTCATCAGGAACTGGCTGGCCCCCGTGTCTAGCTCCATTGATACTGGGATGCCATTGAGGAGCATTTTCATCATTATTGGTGGCGTCCTGGTGTATGAATTGTATATGTGCTCCACATGAACTCGCTGAATTTCAGTTTCCAGCGATTTCCCCCAGTGTCCATTTGGCCTCGTAGGACTTACATCGGGCCCGTCCTCCTCGTACATCAACCTGGCTGCAGGCTTCCTGCACATACGCGCCAAGTGACCGCTGACGTTGCAGTTTCTGCAGGTATATTGCTGATACCTGCAAGCTCTGGCTGTGTGTTTGCCTCCAACATGAGCCATTGTTGGAAACAAAAGGTTCATTACCAGTCGATCATCTCTGACTGTCTCTGTAACTGTCCTTAAACGCACCATTAACAGGTGTTGATGGCCCCATTACTGGCCGCATTGTCCCTTGCGATGGCATGAATCGCCATTCAGCTAACCATTGTCTCTGTTGAATTCCCCCTTTGGGTTCGAATACATGCTCGGGCATGTCCGATTGCCCTTGTCTGCCTGGAGAACTGTGTGCCGCGTTAACAATGTTGACTCTCTGTCCACTTGCTGCATTTAAACTAAGATTTTTGTCAAACATCATTCTGATCTCTTCCTTCCCTGAGATAAATGTCTGGGCCATCAAAGCTGCCATTTCCAGGTTCAGGTCTTTGGTCTCAATCAGTTTCCTGAAAACCCCAGCGTGCCCGAAGCCCTCAATAAAAATGTCTTGCAGCATCTCCGCTCTGCATGCAACTGAGAACTTACATAGGCTCGCCAGTCACCGGAGGTCTGCCATGAAGTCTGGAACACTTTGCTCTTCTCACCGCCGGTGCATGTAAAACCGGTGTCTCGCCATGTGCATGCTGCTCGCCGGTTTAAAGTGTTCCCCGATCAACTTATTGAGCTCTTCAAATGTCTTGTCCGCCAGCTTCTCTGGCGCTAGAACGTCCTTCATCAGGGAGTACGTCCTGGATCCACAAACCGTCAGGAGATGAGCCCTGCGTTTGTCGGCCGAATCCTGTCCCAGCCATTCCTTAGTGACGAAGCTTTGCTGTAGTCTCTTAATAAAATCATTCCAATCATCACCAACACAGTACCTCTCGTCTGTGCTGCTAGTGGCCATGCTCGCGTGGTTTAAATCCCAGTTTCTCGTCGCCAATAAAATGTCACTATACAGTATAAATGCACACGAGGCCCATACTTGAGAGAAGGTCACTCTGTGACCAGTAACCTTTATCAGCCAACACTGAAGTGATGAAGGTGGGTGGAGCTTCCCCTTTTATACATGAAAGTCCAGGTTAGGAGTGTCTCCCACAAGTTCACCACCTAGTGGTCAGTGTTCTCACGGTGTACAACTTAGGTCAATTTATACATGGATTACAATGACAGTCGAATACATGACACACTGTGAGCATGATTAAGGAGTATCCTAGAATGAAATCCATGCTGAATGAAGATTGTCTGTGCACATACCATTAAACAGCAGGGCTCTGAATTGTTACCATTGGGTGCATCTTACTGCAGGTGGGTGCTGAGCTGCACCTTCCCCCTGGGAACCTTCGCCAATGACCCTGGCAAACTTTCTGGGGTCATGGGATTTGCATGCCAATAGATGATGTACACGCGACAACGGACCCATCTCAGCTGCCTATTGTACTGGGAAGACTTTATAGGCTAGCGAAAGGTACTTGGTTGGGGAAGGTGTTGGGATCCCCCTGCCACTGAAATCAACTTTACAATGCTCCCAATGGCCCCCTTGGCAAGGACGCATATTCAAGATAATTTGAAAAAAAAATTGAAATGCCGTTCAGGGATCCAGGCCTCTATCTTGGCCTGGATCCTCTGATGGGCCCATTTTCACCCCTGTCAATAAGGTATGCCTGGTCTGCCAGGCCACTGCTTCACCGATCCCCCCTCCTTCCCTCCCCTCTCTCCAATCCCAGCAATTTCAGGGCCAGTGTGTACACCACTGCTAGGAGCATAACAAATACTACACATGATTCCAACTAGTGGAGTGTGATGTAATCTAAATTACAGAGACCTCTCTGTAGCTTTGGCAAGGTTGGGAGCTAAATCTACCAGAATATAGGGGCCTTGAATTTACCACAGCTTCAGCGGGAGCTCAGCTGTACCTCAGAAAAATGGCTACTCAGGCATTGACGATGTTTCTCTGGGGGTCCCAGCGATCTCCTCAGGAGGTTACAACGGGAGATCAGGAGAACCCTGTGGAAATTCAGGGCAAAGTTATTTTAGAAAGTGTGATATCTTCAGAGAGCACACAACACATTACCTGTAAGATGGCTGCAGGTTCCGGAAAATTCTGGTTTATTAAACAGCACTAGCTGCAGTAACGCAGGCATCCACAGTGTGGAGCTACAGCCATTACACTTCTCCCTCCTTAATGAAGAAGTTCTTATAACAAACAATCATCATACATAACTTGCATGGTTATACATAACAAAGGATATGGACTTATTTTGCCATATTTACAAATCAAGCTTAACCACTTGTTTTCTGTTTCGAAGAGGATATGTTCGCTCTCGAACAGAACCTTCCAAACATGGTGTTGAATTTAAACTAATTCAAGGCTGATCCTGAGGGAAGTTTTCCTCCAAGAGATGCCCTTGATTTCCATTTGAACTCTCTCTAACTTCAGACTGTTTGTTTTCCTGACTCGGACTCAGACTTAAATTCTGATTCTCTCTTGGATTTGTTTCCAGTACATTGGATGTAGGATATGCTACTGGTGTATCAAAACTATCTGATGAGTCAGAAATAATGGAATTACTCCCACCTTCAACTACTTCCATGTCTGTGGATAAAATATGATCAATGTGAACAAACCTAACCTGTCCATTATCAAACAGCTTGACCAAATATGTGCGAGAACCACATATCTTCACCACTCTTCCTGGTAACCACGTTACCTATTTATGGTGATGGTTCTTCACTCTCACCTTCTGATTTAATTTCACACTTCTCTCTTTTACTCTACCTCTATCATGATTCTCTTTCTGTCTTAATTGCGTCTCTTCTACGGACTGTGCCAAGTTTGGTTTTAACAACAAGAATCTGGTTCGTGGCTGTCGTTTGAGAAACAACTCTGCTGTTGTCTACCAGTAGTTGTATGAGGATTATTTCAACATGTAATCAAAAAATTAGCCAATTTGTGATCCAATGACAACTGTCATTTCCTTGGTTTTGGATCTAACATTTGTTTTCCAATTTGTACAGTACGCTCTGCTTCACCATTCGAAGTAGGATGGTATGGTGGAACCTTGGTATGTTTCATACCATTTTTGCTCGTGAATTGTGCAAATTCTTCTGAATGAAATTGTGATCCATTATCCGACACAATTTCTTCAGAGAGGCCAAATGAAGAAAATAATTTTTATAAAATGTCCAATGTTTTACTTGTTATTTTCCACATTGGGAACACCTCAACCCACTTCGAATGACTATCAATCACAATGAACAATTGATTTCCTTCTAGCTCAGCAAAATCAATATGTAGCCTTTGCCACACCCTGGGAGGCCATTTCCATGGATGTAATGGTACTGAAGGTGGTTGCTTGCTTACTGATTGACATGTCGTACACTGACTTACGATGTACTCTATATCTTTTTCAAGACCTGGCCACCATAAGTAACTGCGTGCAAAACTCTTAGTCAAGCACATTCCCAGCTGCTGGTCATGGAGGTCTCCTAATAATTTGGACCTGAATTTATTTGGTATAACCACTTTTGCACCCCATATGATACAATCTTTATCGACTGATAATTCATTCCTACGAATGAAGAATGGATGAATATCTTTGTCTGTTACCTGGTTTGGCCATCCGGTTGCAATATAATTGTACACCTTTGACATAACTGGGTCACGTTTGGCTGCTCTAACAATCTCTTCAGCTGTGACTGGCAGTTCATCAATGTATGAAAAATAGAACACCTCTTCCCTATAGGTGTAATTTGTGATGGGGAAGGCAATCTAGACATTGCATCAGCATTACTGTGATCAGTTGATCGTCTGTATTCAATACCATATATATATGCTGACAATATCAAAGCCCTTCTCTGCATTCGGGCTGCAGCTAATGTTGGAACTGGGGACTTTGGATGGAGGATTGCTGTCAGGGGCTTATGGTCCATAACGAGAGCAAATTTATGACCATACAAGTATTTGTGGAACTTCTTGACACCAAAAATTAATGCCAAAGCTTCCCTTTCGATTTGCGCATAATTACTCTCACTGGCACTGAGAGTGCGTGAAGCAAAAGCAATTGGTCTCTCCTCCCCACTATCTAATACATGAGAGATTACTGCCGCAACTCCATATGGAGAGGCATCACATGCTAGCTTGATCTCCTGAGATACGCCATAGTGAACTAACATGGTGCTCTCTACCAAGTTGCTTTTACACTCCTTGAATGCTGTGTCGCATTCTTTTGACCACTTCCAATGGACCTGTTTTTTCAATAGGTCATTCAGAGAATGTAATACTGCAGCCAAATTTGATAGGAACTTCCCATAATAGTTCAAAAGACCCAAAAATGATCGAAGTTCAATGACATTCTTGGGAGTAGGTGCATTTCTGATTGTATCCAGTTTTTCCTTGGTTGGATGTAAACCATCTTTGTCTACTCTGTACCCTAAGTACTCCACTGAGTTTTGAAATAACTCACACTTGCGAGCAAACAGTCGTACTCTGTGCTTCTCTAGCCATTTGAGGACTTCATTCAATATGTTATTATGAATTTGCCTATTTGGTGCTGAAATTACAATGTCATCTAAATAACATACTACCCCTTCAATACTTTGCAAAGTCTGGTTCATTATCCCTTGGAATATGGCTGGGGCGGAAGACACTCCAAATGGTAGCCTATTAAATTGATATAAGCCTAGATGGGTATTTATAGTCAAGCATGACTTGGAGTCCTCATCTAGTTCAAGCTGTAAGTAGACATTCGTAAGATCCAACTTTGAGAAAATCTGACCACCTGTCAGTGTTGTGAACAAATCTTCTACATTTGGCAATCTATTGGGGACATTACCCTCTAGAACCTGGTTTACGGTTACTTTATAATCTCCACACAATCTTACCTTACCATCGAACTTGGGTACAACAACAATGGGTGTAGCCCAATTACATCGATCTATCTTAAAAATAATGTTCTCAGTCTCTAGTCTTTTGAGTTTTTGCTCAACTTTCTCCTTGAATGCATATGGTACGGAACGTGGCTCGCAGTAACCCGATCTAGCATCCATCTGTACCCTGACACTCACCTTGAAGCCTTGGATCAGACTGCCCGTTTCGCAGAACACCTTCGGATAATTCTTGATGACATCTTCCTTTGACGCAAAACTCGTTTCAACACGAAAAATCTCACTCCAATCCAGCTTCAGTGATCCCAACCAAGTTTTTCCTAGTAAGGCAGGCTTGGCTCCTGCCACGACTATTCGAAGCAAGCTCTGAACTTGATCCTTGTATTTCACCGGTACGGTGATACGACCTACCACCGGAATGTTCACTCCCGAGCAGCCTCGCAGCTCTATCTTGGCTTTCTCCAATGGGAAATCCCGCAATTTGTTGAGGTATAGTGACTCCGGTACTGCACTCACGGATGCACCAGTGTGGATTTTCATGGGTATCTTGAATCTTGCAACATCTATGTGGATTATGATACTTTTTGAATCGCTGTCTGTTAACCTCGTGCTCCTGATGACGTTTAACTCTAACATCTCCTCGTCCTGTTGTTGTTCTTCCATGCTATGTAGTCTCTGGGGATTTCTATTCATAGCTTTGAAAGCTGGTTTATCGTTCAGTTGGCATGCTTTCGCAAGATGCCCAGTTTTCCTGCAGAAGAAACACTCTGCCTTCACAAATGGACAACTTTGAGCAATGTGTTGTCCCAGGCACCAATAGCAGGACATCAATGCTTTGTTCCCATTTGCAATTTCTGAGAATTTGGGGCCCCACCGCCTTTTACTTTGAATCTGCAGGCGATTCACCTCAGTTGTCTGATGACTGAAATTAGTCTGAAATTCTTAGGAATATTGGTCGGCCATGCTCATCGACCTAGCTGTCTGACAAGCTAAATCAAAAGTCAAGTTAGGCGTTGTCAATAACTTTCTTCTGATCTCATCATTTTTCATCCCACAAACAAAGCGGTCTCACAATGCTTGGTTCTGAACGTCTCCGAAATTACAGTGAATAGATAGCTTTTTTAATGCTACAATGTGCTCACTGATATTTTCTTCGGCTTTCTGATTTTGTATTCCGAAACAATAACTTTGAGCAATTTCTAACATAACGGGGCTGTAATGTTGTTCTAACTTAGTTAGAATCTGTTTCAGCATTGTATCCTTTGGCTTGTCAGGCACAAGCAAATTTATCAGTGTTTCATACAACTCGGGCCCGGCCTCAGTTAAGAATATAGCTCTTTTTCGTTTCAACATCGCCCGGTTATTGTCTTCATTACCAGGGATTTCAGTGACATTATTTGCAGTGAAAAACATCTCTAGCCAATCCACATACACTCTGAAACTTTCACGGTCATGTTGAAATGCCCTATAACTCCTATGGGGCAGCCATTTTTACTCTGGCAGTTTAACCAAGTGTGCTTGTAATTTACCTCGGATTTGTAGCTGTTTCCAAAAACAGAGAAGCTGTCAAAGTCTCTCTGTTGGCTGGCTGAATCCTTCACCAAAAAAAATTCAGCTTTGTATTATCCGATTGCATCCCATTCTCGTCGCCAAATGTGATATCTTCAGAGAGCACACAACACACAGCCTGTAAGATGGCTGTAGGTTCTGGAAACTTCTGACCTGGTCAGGTGCTTTTTAATAAACAGCACTAGCTGCAGTAACACAGGCATCCACAGTGTGGAGCTACAGACATTACAGAAAGCATAGGAAACACACCATCAGTGGATTCTATTCTAGGTAATTAGTGGATTACAAAACAAGTATAGGCACCAAAAGACAGAAGAGGTGTGCCTGGGTGGATGCAATTATGGTCTACAAGAATCGTCAGGACCAGTAGGAAGTGAAGGTAATATTAGAGGACTGTGAGGCTACAGAAAGCAACAAAAGGTGACCAAGGAAATAATAAGGAGCGTAAAGAGACAGTATGTAAAAGAAAACGTGGGACAAAATTTTCCGCTGCATTACCAGCGGGGCAGAACCTAGATTACGTGACTTATCGTAAAATTGTGGGAACATTGCGATGGGACATTGCGGCATAATAGACACAATAGGCAGTTTTTAGCCTTTACAGCTCAACTGCCTTCTGAAGAAAAAATATTAAAAAGAATTCCCAAATGACAGCCTTCATCTCTTAAAGCTGAATTGCCTTCCGCACCCAAAATAATGGGAAAACTGCTTCAGCACTAACACAACTGGCTCAGCAAGCCAGGGAAGGGGCATCCAGGGTCTCGCACACAGCACTCTAACTTTGTGCAGGTGGTCAATGCTGCAAGAGAGGACCTCTACCCACAGGGGTCATGAGGCCCTTCAGAAAAAATGATGTGGGACCACATTATCGAGGCTGTCACTGCCAGCAGTGTCACCCCCACCACCTATGCCCAAAGAAGCTTCATGACCTCAGACCAGTGATGAAGGTCAGTGAATGCATCTTCAAAAGCCATCTCTTACCAACTGCACCACTAACCTCGCACACTGTTAAATGCATCCCCACCCCATTCAATCATCTACCAAAAATCTTTACCAATAACGAGGCACACCTAGCTTGACCTCATCCCCTTGGAGGAGACGGTGCAGGCCATTCTTGGCAGGATACAAGATGCTGGTATCCTCATATGTTATCCTCCTTATGACATGAACCTCTTGCTTTCCCGCGCTCCCCTCATCACAACTCTACCCTTGTGCCTTCCTCATTTCACACACCCAAGAAATGGAGCAGCACTCCCTGCACTCCCTAGATACTATCAAAACTTGTTTTGCACCAAGCCACTACTTCAATAAAATATTAAAAATCCAGTCAAAACAAATTTACCTGAAAGATGTGTGTGTCCGTTTAGGAAATTCTGACAGTGTCTCATTCAGTCTGCTGCATGCTAGCTTTTCAGAGTGAGCTTAGAATCTAGCGTTAAACTCAGCACGAAGGTCCAAGTTTGCAGACTAACATCAGCTCTCCATATTTGCATGTCCTCACCAAAATGGCGGCCGCTGAGTCCTGCACCAGAGAAAAGCATTAGAGCAGCGGCCGCCATTTTCTTTTCAGGAAACCGGCGGTAACTCGTGGTGGTAAGTCGCCAAATTTTTCCCATGGCTTTGTGAAGGAGTTAAAAGAGATGGCGAAAAGTAAGAGATGCTGGGTAGGGGGTGTTCCAGAGAAAAAGGCTGAGACTGCACCACCAATTGTGAAGCAGAGGATGGCAGGATACAATAAAAACCAGCATCAGAGCACTCATGGGGCTGGATTTTGGGCTTTTTGGATTTCGGGCGTTAATTGCGACGGGGCGTTAAAGTTAGCGAGTGAAAATAGTTTGCGTCTCCGACTGCAAATTTCGGCGAAAATGTAAGTTGGAGGAGCGTTGGCGTTAAGTAAGGCATTACACAACGGACTTTGTGCACCCGAGCCGAAACTTGCGCCGGTAAAGAAGTTTCATTGTTGTTTAGTGCCCTGCAAAATAACTTTGTACATTGTATGGTTTTATTTTGGTGGAAGTGTTTTTGTGACTTTGTTGCAGTAAAATTTATGACTCATCATTTGCCACTGGTGTCTTGTGCATTATTTCAACGTTCACCAGAGATGTGCCTTTATGGGGGCACATAGCGTGTCCAGTATTAGCTACATCCGTCAGTTTCCTCCATTTAGGAGAGCCAGTCCATTATGAGCTGGCGACGTGCAGCTCTTGGTCCAGCAGCATCTCCACACTGCCTCTCCCGTGGATGGTGTGGCTATTCAATGGGGGCCTCGCCAGGCTCCTCGTCATCATCCTCCTCCTGAGGTGGGCCTGCAATCCCCACTGGCAATGCCTGGCTCCTCATAATGGCCAAGTTGTGCAACATGCAGCCCACCACAATGAATTCGGATACCTATTGAGGGGAGTATTGAAGGCTGCCTCAATAGCGATCCAGGCATCGGTCTGCCTGTAGGAGATGGCATATCTCTGTCAGCACTTCTTTTCGGATGCACAGCCTTCTCACACACTGCTCCTTAGAGAGCTGGAGATCTGAGCATTGGTGCCTGTAAACCCATGGAGGGGTAAGCCTCCTCCCCGGACGTCTTCAGGCTCTCATCATCTGTGGGCTGACATAGTCAAGAGTCCTTCCTCTAGCTTGACACCGACTGGCAATAGCATGGAGCATGATACACTGGCAAACTAGTAATGCCACCATTAAATTCTTGAATTGAAGTTGTAAGGACACTGTAATAGCAGATAAAAGTGAAGTTTGCAAGTTGGAGCTTCACAAAGCATTATGTGCCCAACCGTTGTAGTCAATATGACCTGCGATGTAGAATCCTCATCCCTCCATTTAAAAATGCTGGCAATACCACATGCCATACCCTGGGATCACCTAGTATTTTCAGGCGTTTCCTGGGGGTGGGCGTAAAATAAGGCGTTAAGGCCGAATGTTCCATCTGGGGTGCTAACGCAGCATTGCACGATGATTGACGTCAGAATCACGCTAAAAAACGGAGGGCGGGGCGGTAAGTTTTTGCGGCGGCACAAACCAATAGTGGAATCTTCCGCCCAGGCGGCAAATTCAGAATGCCTGGCATAACGCCCAATAACAACATTTAACAGCCGGTCGGAGCGCTAACCAAGGCACAAATGAGTTGAAAATCCAGCCCATGGAGTGTATGGGAAAGGATGGGAGAAGTGTAAGACAGGAGGAGCTTGCAGACGTAGGGTGGGGTGGCGCCATTGAGGAATTTAAAATTGAGGAATAAGGGCCGGAATTTTGAGGAGGAAGATGAGTTGGGGGCAGGTTGGGGACGGGGCGGCTGTGAGGCTGACTTTAACGGCAGGGTCTGATTTGTGTGCGAAGCATCGGTTTCCCGCCCGCAGCCAGCTGGATTGAGAAGCTGGCTGGCTGCGTGCAGGTAGGCCTGCAGCCGCACATAGGAGGGGGGAATGGTTCGTGTGGGGGCCGGGCCATTAAATAGATTCAGTGGGGAGTGGGGGCGGCGGGGGCTCTAGTTGGTACAAGATTGGGGGTCGGGCCATGCCATTAACTGCATCGGTGGGGGGGTGGTGGAGTGGTTGGGTAGAGGATCAGGTGTCGGAATGCGCCGTTAAATGGATCGGCAGGGAGGGTTAGAGGATCGGGGGGTGGGGGGAAAGTGAGGAGCGGGGCTGGATGATGGCGTGGGGTGAAGGGAAGATAGAGGCCGGCCACCGGAAGATTGGTGGCAGGGAGAGAAGAGCGTGGCCAGCCAATGGAGGATCGTGGCATCATCACTGGGGGGGGGGGAGGGGGCGGGGCGGGAAATTCCAGGAAGGGGGGTGATCGGAGGCCTAATGTGGGGTTCTCCAATCGCGTGGGGTAGGCTAAGTAGGGACCCTGTATGAAGGAGGTAGGTATAAAAGCAGTTATCTCCTGGATGCAGCAGTCCCCGCCTTCCTGTAAGAGTCGGGTTTCATGAATTGTACGAAACCCGTCCACAGGCAGTTAAAACCAGAATGAAGGTTACAAAAAGCCTCATTAGAATATTTAAATTGATGTTCCGTCCCCTGGGAGCAGGTTAGCTGCCCGCCCGCATCCTGTCCCCATTAAAATCGGAAGTTGGATCAGGTCGGGAATCCCATTTTTAACAATTGAACTATCCCCATGCGCCAAATCCACCTGTTTTTTAAGGATAAAATTTCCCCTGAAGGATTTTAAATTCAATGCGATGAGAGTAAGGGAGTGAGTATTGGTCACGAGGATAGCGGAGATTGGTGGCAGTGGTCCCAACAGTGCTGTACCATGACTGCCCCAGAGCGTGAAAGGTTTTTGTGAGAATGAGTGAGAAACAGTATAAATCACAAGAGTAAAATGGTACTAAGTCTGAACTCAGGGCAGGCCTGCTACTTTGCCTTTCCCCACACTCTTATTGCTCTTATATAACAGTATACTGAGGGTGGCCTGGTCTAAATAAGTGAGGGGCCTATGAGCTGTGAACTTCTTTCATTTCAGATTTGTGCCCTTGCATTATGTGCCATTTTGTTGTGCAAGGAGAAAACTAAGCTTGAGATGCTGTACATTGAAGGAACCCATGCAAAGAGGTAGGCCAACTTGGGAGTCATGCAACTAAGTCATGTTACAATCATTTGAGGTGTGATGTCCGTGGAAGATGTGATTGTAGCAAGCTTTTAATTGTACATTGCACCTTGAATGTGTGCCCTGCTTGGTTATAGATATGTATGAGATGCAATGAAAAAGCTGTAAGTTTGTGTGAAGGGCAAGGCACGTGCCAACAGTAAACTTGGACAGATTGACAGACAATATTTTATGGCATGCACTCTTGGAACATTAACCTGGTCCTTGGTACTTCTGGGTAGCCATATTACGCCCCTTTCCTTAAAGTGTGCCATCTTATCCCACTTCTGTTCTCTGATCCATGGGCACTCCTTTAAATGACCACATCCCTTTAAATTTCAGCTGCATTGTAATTTTCCAGTGAGGTCAGCCCTGCAGCTGGAGTTTGTGGGGTTGAAGGGAATCTAATTTGCATGGAACAGGTGCGTGTCTGCACACTGCAGCCGTATCTCCAGCATCCACCTTCTCCATGCAGTTGAACAATGTGTGCCTTCCTGCCTGTTATTATGGGTGCTTGATCAGCTGCAGTCCCAGCTCTATCCCCTTTAAAAATTGTAAAAAAGTTGTTTCCATTCTTTGGGGGAGCAGGCTGCTTCCCTAGCCTGGTGGGACCCACTTATGCCCATCTGTAGGCTGGTACACCTCAACTGGATGCATTGGCATACAGTAATATGTTAGGTCCTGACCAAGCCAGAAAAGTGGGATCTCCCAGCAGAAGGAGTTGATATGCCTGGCTCCATCCCCCAAAGACACTTTCTTGTAAGGGGTGGTGGAGGTTCTGTCCCTTATAGGTCTGAAAATCCTGGAACTCACAAGGAAATTTGGGTCATTGACTTTTCTCATTCCTAACTTTCCTAAGTGTTTAGGCACCCAAGGTTAACCTGTAGGGGTCACTGTTGTTCATTGCATGGATGTTGGAGAGGCCACATTCCTACAAACCCCTGAAGATTACAACCATTAATATTCATATTTTAAAGAAAAAAAGCGCAAAATGAATATTTCAGAGACTTGGAACTAGGAATTCAGCACTGGAATGACAAAATAGACAACTGGTCTCCTGTTTATTCCAATTTCAAATTGCTGGTCATTGACTCTGTTGCTTGTATGCCAGACAGACACAAGATTTACTGGAATGTTACCTGGGATGTGGGATTTCTGTTATGGGGATTGGCTAAAGAAGCTACGATTATTTTCCTTATAGAAGAGAAGGTTAAGGGGAGATTTGATAGAGGTGTTTAAAGCCATGCAGGGTTTTGATAGGGTAAATAAGGAGAAAGTGTTTCCAGTGACAGAAGACTCAGTAATCAGAGGGTACAGATTGAATGTAATTGGCAAAAGTACCAGAGGAAACATGTGGAAAAACGTTTTTAGACAGTGAGTTGTTATGATCTGGAATGCCCTGCCTGAAAGGGTGGTGGCAGCAGATTCAATAGTAACTTCCAAAGGGAAATTGGATAAATACTTGAAGGGGAAACATTTGCAGGGCTATGGGGAAAGAGCAGCAGAGTGGGACTAATTGGATAGTTCTTTCAAAGAACCGGCACAGGCACAAGGGGCCAAATGGCTTCCTTCTGTGCTGTATCGTTCAATGATTCTAGGTGCCATATGGCAGAAAATGGACCTACTTTGAAGGGATTTGTGTTAATCAAAGAGTTAGATTCATTAAAATTAAAATTCCGCAGGCAAAAATTCAGAGTTTTTTAATCCCACTCTGTGGGGGTGCTTGACCTTCTTGGAACTGCAACATACTAGGTTCATTGATATTGCTGGAATACAAGCCGGTCCATATACAATAATAGAAGTGTAGGAGAACCAACATAAGTTGCATTGCTAGGACATTGAAAACAATCAATGAGTGCTATATTAAAGCTATATAAGGTTCTGGTACATCTGCAGTTGGAGAGTATTGTGTCTAATTTTGCTTTCCACTTATAGTGAAGCATATTAAAGCTCTGGAGAGAGTAGAGAGGAGGCTGACCAAGACAATACCAATTCACAGAGCTTTAGTTGCAGGTTTCAAGAATTATGGTTATTTACTTTGGAGAAATAGAAGTTTAGAAAGGCTAGGATTGAAGACTTCAAAATGATTCAGTGGGTTCTCTGCGTAAGCATGGATTAGTGGGTGTGGGGCTGGGTCAGTGGGTGTAGGGGGTCAGTGGGTGTGGGTGGGTCAGTGGGTGTGGGGAGTCAGTGGGTGTGGAGCTGGGTCAGTGGGTGTGGGGGGTCAGTGGGTGTGGGGGGTCAGTGCGTGTGGGGAGTCAGTGGGTGTGGAGCTGGGTCAGTGGGTGTGGGGGGTCAGTGGGGTGTGGGACTGGGTCAGTGGGTGTGGAGGGGGTCAGTGGGAATGGGGGGGACAGTGGGCTGTGGGGGTCAGTGGGTGTGGGGCTGGGTCAGTGGGTGTGGAGCTGGGTCAGTGGGTGTGGGGGGTCAGTGGGGTGTGGGACTGGGTCAGTGGGTGTGGAGGGGGTCAGTGGGAATGGGGGGGACAGTGGGTGTGGTGGGTCAGTGGGTGTGGAGGGGGTCAGTGGGAATGGGGGGGACAGTGGCTGTGGGGGTCAGTGGGTGTGGGGCTGGGTCAGTGGGGTGTGGGGCTGGGTCAGTGGGTGTGGGGGTGGTCAGTGGGAATGGGGGGGACAGTGGGTGTGGGGGGTCAGTGGGTGTGGAGGGGGTCAGTGGGAATGGGGGGGACAGTGGCTGTGGGGATCAGTGGGTGTGGGGCTGGGTCAGTGGAGTGTGGGACTGGGTCAGTGGGTGTGGGGGTGGTCAGTGGGAATGGGGGGGACAGTGGGTGTGGGGGGTCAGTGGGTGTGGAGGGGGGTCAGTGGGAATGGGGGGGACAGTGGCTGTGGGGGTCAGTGGGTGTGGGGCTGGGTCAGTGGGTGTGGGGGGTCAGTGGGTGTGGGGCTGTGTCAGTGGGTGTGGGGGGGTCAGTGGGTATGGAGCTGGGTCAGTGGGTGTGGGGGGTCAGTGGGGTGTGGGCCTGGGTTAGTGGGTGTGGGGGGTCAGTAGGTGTGGGGGGTCAGTGGGTGTGGGGGGGTCAGTGGGGTGTCGGTAAAAGCTTTAGTCAGTGGGCTTCGGTGTTGGGCTGGTTCAGTAGGGTGTCAGTGTAAGCTTGTCTCAGTGGGACGGAGGCTCAACAACATGTGAACTGAACAGGGTCGGTGAGAAGGCAAGCTCCAAGTTGCACAGCCTCATTGCAAAGAAAATATACATTTAAGGAGTTGCCAGAGAAATACATGAGGGAGAACGGTTATGCTGATGTGTTTTGATGAAGAGGAGAGGAGGCTCGTGTGGAGCATAAACACCGGCATGGATCAGTTGGGCCGAATGGCCTGTTTCTCTTTCTTTGCTGTCGCTTCGATGGCAGGTCTAGATGTCATCTCTATAAAATCTGTTGGCTATATGCCAGTAAATATTTTTTTTCGCAGTGTTTGATTACCTCTGGAACAAGCAGGAGACATGTAGTGAGTGTAGATCAGTATACCCTTTGAAAAGGAGCTTGAGAACTGACAGATGAGGACTGTTATAGTGGATAAGGTGCTAGGTAGTTGAGAGTGTGATCATTCATGCGGAATCTTGCTTGATTCCCTCAGGGAGTTAGAGAGGAATTTACCAGAGCTTTTCCTGAATGTACCACGGCTTTTTTTTTTTCCTTTCTCCGCCACTTTCTGTTCAGGGTGGCTGGAAACTAGGTAAGTTTGTATTATCATTGGATGGGGAAGAAGTAAGGGGTCTTTTTGCACTCTGTATGTATGTTGATAAATACAGAGCTGGATAGTAGTGATATATTTGAATACTTTAGAGACAAAGGGGAGATTGGAGGTAGGGAAATAGTTGGAGAGAATAAGAGAATTAAGTATGGGTTTTTGAAGGGGTTATGGCAGCTGTTTATAAAGATAGGGGACAGAACTTGTGGAAAGGGAGCATCCACGATATCTCTGAGCAGTATGCTGAGAATTGTGTAAGTGTTGGGTTGCAAGGGGATTGGGTGTGGAAGGTAGCTCTCATAGAAGAGATGAGCTAGTGAGTGCAGGAGAGAAGATGGCGGAGAAGTGTAGAGTAATGTAGGGATAGATTTTCATGTGTGCTGCATAATGGGATACCCGCTCAATGTCACCAGAGGCCTGAACCATTTTGACAGTTGGGCTTCAATTAAATCTGCCAAGCGACCTACATACACAATTCCAGGCCGGACTGGTAGCTTGGAGGACAGAAAATCAAATGGCTCCTCGGTGGAGCTAAGCCTGCTGTTTCAAATTAAAGGGAAGGAACAGGTGACTGCAGGGGGTGGGGAAGGCAGTAGAGATCTGACAATGGGCAGGAAGAGTTTTGTGGGGCTAGGAGGAGTATTTGTACTCCTCCCGCCCCACAAAAATCCTTAAAATCACTCACCAGTGACAGTTTAAGAGTGGTCTCTAACAGCTGGTTAGACCACTCTACATAGAGCTACATTGTATGGGGCTTGTGCAGTGTGTGCGACACCCAGTGAAATACTACTATGGCATTGCCGTCCTATGTATGCTGAAAGACCCCAATTTGCATAAGTTAATGCTGTTTCGGTGAGACCTTGTTCACCTATTTCTCGGCCTGGACCAAAGAGGGAGTAGGTCAGACCAACAGCTTCACCAGCAATTTTGATCTTGCTACTGCCCCATGCCTGATGACAAATAGGACATTAAAGGGATCAAAATTGGAGTGGAAGGTAGCTCTCATAGAAGAGATCAGCGAGTGCGTGCAGAAGAGGAGATGGCGGAGAAGTGTATAAGAAGATGCGGAGAATCTGGGGCACATGGAAAACAGAGGTATTAGGCAGCTGAGGCGCTGAAAAGATGATCTCACTCTTCCAGATAAAGATATCCATGTGCTGCTCACATTTGTTTTTTGCCAGATAAGGATGGGTGAGCAGGGAAAGGGTGCCAGAGAAGACAGTTTGTCATTAAGAGGAGGCTGGAGTTGTCCTTAGTGGAAGGATTTAAAGGAGGAGAGGGAGGTGCACTGTTTAGATGATCAAACCAGATCTAGCAGAGCAAATCGAGGAGAAACTGCTGTTTTTAGTCATTCACACCATTTCTTTGGGGGTTCTGTCAAAGTTATGACAGGATATCAGGAGAAAGCCCCCAGAAATTCCGGCTGCATTTTTGTTTATCACTGCAAATTACTGATAGTAAGGCAATTTATTAATAGAATAACACATTTAAGTAAAGTAACAGCTTGGTGATGTATAAAGCAATGATACCCTTAGGAGCTTCTAACTGAGATAATTAACCACAAACATTGTATCAGAAACTCATGATTCTCATAACACACTCCAAACACATCTATTATTATTTTGAGATAATTGCCTGGCATTCTGTGGGTTTTCTCATGATCTCCTAGGTAACTTTGGCAAAAAGTTGGCAGAGCCCCTGGAGAAACAACGTAAATGATTAAAAAGCAACTACTTACTCCATTTCTTCAGGGTTTCTGCTCATCTTCTGTTGAAGTTACAGTGGGAGATTGGGAGATCGGAAGAATCCCTGTGGAAGTTCTCCCCCAATTGTTTTTTAATTCAGTGCTTAACAGATTCTTATTGGTGATTTTTACCTGAATATGTGGCTTTCTCTTTTGATGTCAGTATATAAGACACAGGTCTAACCAAATGTTTTTCATGTGACTGGTGGAACACTAAGGTACAGCTGTAATGATACAGTAAGATTATTTTGTGTGTTATGTTACACAAATGCTAGGACAAAGCATATAATAAGATTATAGGTTGAAGTCCAACTCCAGGATTTGAGCACATAGGGGGTGAATTTCTGCCCGCATTTTCCTGCTCATTCACCGTAACCTTGGTGGAAGAGCAGCAAAAATCCTGGAAAAACATCATAAACTATAGAAACATAGAAACATAGAAATTTACAGCGCAGAAGGAGGCCATTTTGCCCTTCGTGTCCCCACTGGCCGACAAAGAGTCACACAGCCCTCGGTCAGTAGCCCTGAAGGTTACATATAAACCTATGAGCAATGAACAATGGCGGAAAGGTAAAGAGCACCCAACCCAACCAGTCCGCCCCACACATCTGCAACACCCCTTACACTGAAACATTCTACACTCCACCCCAACCGGAGCCATGTGATCTCCTGGGAGAAGCAAAAAACAGATAAAAACCCAGGCCAATTTAGGGGGAAAAAATCTGGGAAAATTCCTCTCCAACCCATCCAGGCGATCGAAACTAATCTAGGAGATCACCCTGGCTACATTCGATTCCCTGCAGTACTTACCATCATATCATCATATCTGCGCCGGCCAACAAGAGGTTATCCAATATAATCTCAATTACCAGGTCTAGGTTCGTAACCCTGCAGGTTACAGCACTTTAAGTGCCCATCCAACCATCTCTTAAAAGTGGCGCGGGTTTTTGCATCCACCACTCTTCCAGGCAGTGAGTTCCAGATCCCCACAACCCTCTGTTTAAAGAAACCCCCCTTCAAATCCTCTCGAAACCTTCCACCAACCACCTTAAAACTATGCCATCTCGTAATAGACCCTTCCACCAATGGAAATAGACCTTTACTATCCATTATGTCCAGGCCCCTCAATATTTTGTACACCTCAATGAGGTCTCCTTTCAACCTCCTCTGTTCCAATGAGAACAAATCCAGCCTATCCAATCTGTCCTCATAACTAAGATTCTCCATTCCAGGCAGCATCCTAATAAATCTCCTCTGCATGCTCTCTTGTGCAATAATGTCCTTCCTATGATACGACAACCAGAACTGCATGCAGTACTCCAGCTGTGGTCTAACCAAAGTATTATACACATTTAAGCATAACCTCCCTGCTCTTATATTCTATGCCTTAGCCAATAAAGGCAAGCATTCTGTATGCCTTCTTAACCACCTTACCCACCTGGCCTGCTACTTTCAGTGGTCTGTGGACAAGCACTCCAAGGTCCCTTTGTTCATTTACATTATTAAGTGGCCTACCGCTTAATGTGTATACCCTTTCCATATTAGCCCTCCCCAAGTGCACTACCTCACACTTCTCTGAATTAAATTCCATTTGCCACTGCTCTGCCCACCTGACCAGTAGATTGATATTCTCCTGCAGCATCTTCATTATCAACCACACAGCCAATTTTAGTGTCGTCTGCAAATTTCTTAATCATACTCCCTATATTTAAATCTAAATCGTTGATATATACCACAAAAGCAAGGGACCCAGTACTGAGCCCTGTGGAACCCCACTGGAAACATCCTTCCAGTCACAAAAACATCAATCAACCATTACCCTTTGATTCCTTCCTCTAAGCCAATTTTGGATCCAACTTGCCACTTTGCCCTGGATCCTATGAGCTTTAACCTTCGTGACCAGTCTACCTTGTCAAAAGCTTTGCTAAAGTCCATATACACAACATCGTATGCACTACCCTCATCGACCCTCTTGGCTACCTCCTCAAAAACTTCAATCAGGTTAGTCAAACACGATCTTCCCTTGCTGACTGTCCCTGATTAATCCTTGCCTTTCCAAATGTAGATTTATCCTGTCTTTCAGGAATTTTTCCAATAATTTTCCCACCACTGAGATTAGGCTTACAGGCCTGTAATTATTCAGCCTATCCCTTTCTCCCTTCCAATCCTCTGGCACCATGCCCAAATCCAAAGAGGACTGCAAAATGATGGTCAAGGCATCTGCTATTTCCTCTTTTACTGCGCTCAACAGCCTGGGATGCATTTCATCTGGGTTTGGGTGCTTATCTACTTTCAAAGCTGCTAATCCCCTTAATACTTCCTCTCTCACTATATTTATTTCATCCAGAATATCACACTCCTCCTCGATAGCAGTATCTGCATTGCCACTTTCCTTCATGAAAACAGATGCAAAGTTTTCATTAAGAACCTTACCAACATCTTCCGCCTCCACACAAAGGTTACCCTTATGGTCTATAATATTTGTAGAACATCTTTGCGTTCTCCTGAATTTTACGAGTCAAGAATTTTTCATGCTCTCTCTTAGCATTCCTAATATACTTTTTAATTTTGCCTTAACTTTCTATATTCCTCTAAAGATTCTATGTATTTAGCCATTGGTATATGACATAAGTTTCCCTTTTTTTCTTTATCTTCCCTTGTAAGTCCCTCGACATCCAGGGGGCTCTAGAATTGTTATTCCCATTCTTTTTCTTTAAGGGCACATGTTTGGCCTGAGACTTCCGGATCTCCTCCTTGAATGCCTCTCATTTTCCGACACTGATTTACCCACAAGTAGCAGTTTCCAGTCCACTGTGGCCAAATCACTCCTTAACTTAGCAAAATTAGCTTTTCCCCAATTCGGCACTTTTATTCCAGGCCTATTCTTGTCCTTATCCATAACCAACTTGAATCTGACTGAATGATAGTCACTGGCACCTAAGTGCTCTCCTCGCAAGATCTTACAAATCCCCTGGGAGGACAGACGCACCAACGTTAGTGTTATGTGTGAATGAAGAGTCTGACTAGATACTGTGAGCTCAAAGTAAAGTGTGACCTTAGTCTTTTATTGCAGGTCTCCAGAGTGCCTCTCCAGCCTCTGAGGCCTCCTTAAGTACAGATGCTCCCAAGGGATTTTGGGATCCCTTGGGACTCCAGGGGATGAGCCCCCTGGTGGCTACACAAGGTATTTACAGGTTTACATATATAACAACACTCCCCCGGCAAATCCAATAGTGCAACTATTTACAAGGTGAGTCAACCTGGGGCCTTTCTTTCCCTGGTTGATTGTCTCGGTGCAAATGCTGGTTTTGGTGAATTGTTTGTTGGGCCCTCGCTGAGCTGCTGTACAGCTGGCCTTGCTGGACTGCCTGGTGTGGTGAGTCCTGCTGGGCTGCTGCGGATGATGGATTCTGCTTTGTGATCAACCGTGTGCCGGTTGTATGTTGGAGGGGTCAAAGAAGGTAGGGTCCAATGTGGGTTGCTCTGGATAATCCGTAATCTGAGTTTGATTTGGTCCAAGTGTTTCCAAGCGAATGAGTCCATTTGAAAGTTTGACCCGAAACACTCTCTTTGGCCACAACAGTGCCGGGAAGCCACTTGGGACCTTGTCCATTGTTCAACCCAAATACAGGATCATTAATTTCAATTTCGCGTGACACATTTGCGTTATAATGATATGTACTTTGTTGCAGCCGCCTGCTCGCTACATGTTCATGTAGATCAGGGTGGACTAACGAGAGCCTTGTCTTAAGTGCCCTTTTCATGAGCAGTTCAGCGGGTGGAATCCCAGTGAGAGAGTGGGGTCTCGTGCGGTAGCTAAGCAGGACTCAGGATAGGCTAGTCTGCAGTGAGTCTTCAGTTACCCTCTTCAAGCTCTGCTTGATGTTTGGCACTGCTCTCTCTGCCTGACCATTGGATGCTGGTTTGGATGGGGCAGATGTGACATGTTTGATCCCGTTATGGGTCATGAATTCTTTGAACTCAGCACTGATGAAACATGGCCCATTGTCGCACACAAGGACATCAGGCAGGCCGTGCGTGGCAAACATAGCCCGCAGGCTTTCAGTGGTGGCAGCGGACGTGCTTGCCGACATTATCTCACATTCAATCCATTTGGAGTACGCATCTACAACCACTAGGAACATTTTACCCAAAAACGGGCCTGCATAGTCGACATGGACCCTGGACCACGGTTTGGAGGGCCAAGACCTTAAACTTAGTGGCGCCTCCCTGGATGCATTGCTTAACAGCGAGCATGTGTTACATTTGTGCAGACAGGACTCTAAGCCCACATCGATACCGGGCCACCACACGTGGGATCTGGCTATCACTTTCATCATTGCAATGTCTGAATGAGTACTATGGAGATCACTGATGACAGTGCCCTTCTTGGGGACCACTACCCGATTACCCCACAGAAGGCAGTCTTGCCTGTATAGACATTTCATCTTTGCGCCGCTGGTACGGTTTTATCTCTTCCTGCATTTCCAATGGGACACTGGACCAGCTCCAGTGAAGCACACAATTTTTTACCAGGGACAGTAAGGGGTCCTGGCTCGTCCAGGTTCTAATCTGTTGGGCTGTGACGGGTGATTGCTCACTCTCGAATGCTTCCATTACCATGACTAAATCTGCAGACTGTGCCATTTCCACCCTCGTGGTGGGCAATGGCAGCCTACTGAGAGCATCAGCACAGTTTTCTGTGCCTGGCCTGTGGCAGATGGCGTAGTTGTATGCGGACAACGTGAGCACCCATCTTTGGATGCGGGCCGATGCATTCGAATTTATCCCCTTACTTTCGGAAAAAAGAGATATCAGTGGCTTATGGTCAGTTTCCAATTCAAATTTGAGACAAAACAGTTATTAATGCATTTTCTTTACTCCATAAACACACACTAACGCTTCTTTTTCAATCATGCTGTAGGCTCTCTCAGCCTTAGACAGACTTCTGGATACATAAGCAACCGGTTGCAATTTCCCAGATTCATTAGCTTGTTGCAATACACACCCGACCCCGTACAATGACGCATCACATGCTAGTACCAAACGTTTACATGGATCATACAACATAAGCAATTTGTTTGAGCATAACAATTTTCTAGCTTTTACAAAGGCATTTTCTTGGCTTTTACCCCATACCCATTCGTCCTCCTTACGCAGTAAGGCGTGCAGTGGTTCTAACAGTGTGCTGAGACCCAGTAAGAAATGACCAAAGTAGTTCAGGAGTCCTAGAAACGACCGCAGCTCCGTCACATTCTGTGGCCTCGGTACGTTCTCGATTGTCTCCGTCTTCAAATCGGTGGGCCTGATGCCGTCCGCCGCAATTCTTCTCCCCAGGAACTTCACTTCAGGCTCCAGGAAAACACACTTCGGGCATTTTAACCTGAGCCCCACGCGGTTGAGTCGACCAAGAACCTCCTCCAGGTTCTGCAGATGCTCGACTGTGTCCCGACCTGTAACCAAGATATCATCCTGGAAGACCACGGTGCGCGGGACCGACTTCAGTAAACTTTCCATGTTTCTCTGGAATATCGCCGTGGCTGATCGAATCCCAAATGGGCATCTGTTGTAAATGAAGAGACCTTTGTGCGTGTTGATGCAGGTGAGGCCCTTCGATGATTCCTCCAGCTCCTGCATCATGTAGGCCGAGGTCAATTCCAGCTTCGTGAACATCTTTCCTCCTGCCAGCGTCGCAAAAAGGTCGTCTGCCTTTGGTAGTGGGTATTGATCCTGCAGGGAGAAACGATTGATAGTTACTTTGTAATCACCACAGATTCTGATGGTGCCATCTCCCTTGAGGACTGGGACAATTGGACTGGCCCACTCGTTGAATTCGATCGGCGAAATGATGCCCTCTCGTTGCAGCCGGTCCAGCTCGATCTCCACCCTCTCGCTCATCATGTACGGCACTGCCCTCGCCTTGTGATGGATGGGCGGCGCCCCCGGAATCAAACGGATCTGCACTTTTGCTCCTTGGAATTTCCCGCTGCCCGGTTCGAACAGCGAAGGGAACTTGTTTAAGGCCTGAGCACACGAAGTGTCGTCAACGGACGAGAGCGTGCCGACGTCATCCCAGTTCCAGCGTTTCTTTCCCAGCCAGCTCCTGCCGAGCAGCGTGGGACCATCGCCTGGTACCACCCAGAGTGGTAGCTTGTGCACCGCGCCATCGTAGGAGAACTTTACAGTAGCACTGCTGATTACGGGAATCAGTTCCTTTGTGTAAGTTCTCAGTTTAGTGCGAATGGGAGTCAGGACTGGCCTTTGAGCCCTTGCTGCACCACAATTTATCGCAAGTCTTTTTGCTCATAATGGACTGGCTTGCGCCCGTGTCCAGCT
Source organism: Pristiophorus japonicus (assembly GCF_044704955.1). NCBI lineage: Eukaryota > Metazoa > Chordata > Chondrichthyes > Pristiophoridae > Pristiophorus > Pristiophorus japonicus. The sequence goes on along the minus strand of NC_091978.1, from coordinate 246,052,576 downwards.
CCATTGACACCGGGAGTCCATTTCATTCAACATTCAGCATTATCGGGGGACACTTTGTGGTAAATTTGTGCACCCTATATACCTCTGCCTCCTCGGTCTGAGACTCTGGTTCGCCATGGATCTGTCCTCCTCTGCAACATGGTGGTTTGCAGGATTAGCAGGGTTTGCAGCTCCTCTGCACGTACGTTGGAGGTGTCCCATTGTTCCACAGTCCTTGCAAATGTACCCTTTGAAGTGGCATGAATGGAAACGATGATCACCCCTGCAGCACCAACAAGGTGTTAATGGCCTTGCATTCATCACCTTGATGGTGGACTCTGAGACATCTGTGGAGGTGTAGCTGCAGGCGTGTGGAGCCTGCCCTGTACATTGCGATTTGAAAACAACATCACTTTTTTCACAGTACTTGTAGCAGCACTAGTGTGCTGAGAGATTTGCTTCGTATTGTCACTGGTGGCAATGAATGCCTGGGCAATCGCTATGGCTTTACTCAAGGTTGGTGTCTCTACAGTCAAACGTTTGCGAAGTATCACTTCATAGCAAATGCCAAGTACAAGGAAGTTCCTGAGCATGTGCTCCAAATGTCCTTCAAATTCACAATGTCCTGCAAGGCTTCTCAGCTCGGTGACATAGCTCACCACTTCTTGGCCTTCAGACCTTTTGTAGGTGTAGAACCGGTACCTCGCCATCAGACCGCTTTCCCTTAGGTTCAGATGCTCCCGGACCAGTGTGCACAAATCATCGTATGATTTCTCTATAGTTTTCGCTGGAGCAAGCAGATTTTTCATGAGGTCATACGTTGGTGCCCCGCAGACGGTGAGGAGAATCACCCTTCGTTTGGCAGCATTCACTTCTCCTTCCAGCTTGTTGGCCACGAAGTATTGGTCGAGTCGCTCCATGAAGGTTTCCCAATCATCTCCCGCCGAAAATTTCTCCAGGATGCCCACTGTTCTCTGCATCGTTGGGTTCGTCATCTGTATCTCATAAGAACATAAGAATTAGGAACAGGAGTAGGCCATCTAGCCCCTCGAGCCTGCTCCGCCATTCAACAAGATCATGGCTGATCTGGCCGTGGACTCAGCTCCACTTACCCGCCCGCTCCCCATAACCCTTAATTCCCTTATTGGTTAAAAATCTATCTATCTGTGACTTGAATACATTCAGTGAGCTAGCCTCAACTGCTTCCTTGGGCAGAAAATTCCACAGATTCACAACCCTCTGGGAGAAGAAATTCCTTCTCAACTCGGTTTTAAATTGGCTCCCCGGTATTTTGAGGCTGTGCCCCCTAGTTCTAGTCTCCCCGACCAGTGGAAACAACCACTCTGCCTCTATCTTGTCTATCCCTTTCACTATTTTAAATTATTTTAAATGTTTCTATAAGATCTCGTCGCCAGTTGTTATGTGTGAATGAAGAGTCTGACTAGATACTGTGAGCTCAAAGTAAAGTGTGACCGTAGTCTTTTATTGCCGATCTCCAGAGTGCCTCTCCAGTCTGTGAGGCCTCCTTATGTACAGGTGCTCCCAAGGGATTGTGGGATCCCTTGGGACTCCAGGGAATGAGTCCTCTGGTGGCTACACAAGGTTTTACAGGTTTACATATTTAACAGTTAGCGTCCTTGTCCAGGCCAACATCCACAGCATTGAAGCACTGACCACACTTGATCAGCTCCGCTGGGCAGGCCACATTGTTCGCATGCCTGACACAAGACTCCCAAAACAACCGCTGTACTCGGAATTCTTTTGTGGCAATCGAGCTAAAGGTGAGCAGAGGAAACGTTACAAGGACACCCTTAAAGCCTCCCTGATAATGTGCAACATCTTCACTGACACCTGGGAGTCCCTAGCCAAAGTCTGCCCTCAGTGGAGAAGTGCATCCAGGAGGGCGCTGAGCGCCTTGAGTCTCATCGCCAAGAGCATGCAGAAACCAAGTGCAGGCAGCAGAAAGAGTGTGTGGCAAACCAGTCCTACCCACCTCTTCCCTCAACGACTATCTGTCCCACCAGTGACAGGAACTGTGTTTCTCAAATTGGACTGTTCAGCCACCTAAGAACTCATTTAAGAGTGAAAGCAAGTCTTCCTCGATTCTGAGGGACTGCCTATAATGATGATGCTCTCCCACAATTACCCCTTCAACCTGCCCAGCTTCATTCCCCAAAACTAAATCCAAAACCGTCCCCTCTCATCTTGGGCTTGCTGCATACTGACTAAAAAAGTTCTCTTGAATGCATTTTAAGAATTCCGCACCCTCTATACCCTTCACATTATATTTGTTCCAATCAATATTTGGATAGTTAAAATCCCCTACTATTACTACCCTATGGTTTTTGGACTTCACAGCAATTTGCCTACATATTTTCTCTATCTCCCTCCCACTGTTTGGGGGTCTATAATACATGCCCAGCAGTGTGATTGCACCTTTTTTATTTTTTGAATTCGACCCATATGGCCTCATTTGATGATCCCTCTAACATATCATCTCTCCTCACCGCTGTATTAGTTTATTTAATCAGTACCGCATCACCCCACTCCCCTTTTTACCCCCCTCTCTGTCTTGTCTAAAAATCCTGTAACCAGGAATATTGATCTGCCAAACTTGCCTCTCTTTCAGCCATGTTTCTGTAATGGCTATAATAACCAAGTATCTACCTGTGCTCTTAGCTCTGGAGCTGCGAATCTGGCAGAAATTCACCCCAATAATCTAGGCTAATAGTTCAGTGCAGTACTGAGTAAGTACAGCATATATATACTGTACAACACATTACACAATACATTCAACAATCCTTAAAATCTATGATTTACTACTACTCATTAAAAAGATTCATACTTTACAGAACATTTCCAAAATTATTTTAAAATGACTATGCTTAAAGAGCCATCTTTGTCCTTTTCAATGGATCTTTGGTGCTTTGACTTCTATACAACATTTAAATTGTACCATATGTTTTTCTAGCTAGATTTAGTTTTGTTTGTGTCTGTCATATTTCTAGGTTCGGAAGAAGAGTAAAGCTTGCAGAGCTGGATTATGTGAGGGAGATGAACTCATCTCGATCAACAGTAAACCTTGTTCAGAATTAACCCATTCTGAAGCCATGCAGCTGATAGATGGGATCAGTGACACTCTGCAAATCCTCATTAAAAGGTAGAGCCAATTGTGCTGAAAACCAACAAGTCTCTTTATTTATTAGCAGTTTTCTTATTTATATTTTACAATGATAGAACTAGACATTAAAAATACAGGAAACAAAAAAACGGTGATTTGATTTAGTCACTCAGTTGACTCACTAACAAGGCAGCATTTAGTTGATGTGGAATTCTCAATTACATTATTATTGAGATTTTCTTAAGACTATTAGACTCTTCCTAATAAAAGAAGCTGTTCTTTACTGTACAATGTATCACTGCAGACATTATTAAACAAACACTTTTGCACAGGGCAGCTCAAGTAGATGAGGAATATATTCCAAAATAGAAGATTATGAATGGAACTTTTATATCCATCTGCAAATCATTCCCTTACAGGGTTGGGTGAGCTTTTTTTAGTTCACATCCAGGCCACTAGATGGAGAACCATATGGAAACAAGACATTCCAGGGACAAGAAAGAAATGGCATCATTGAACTCATCTGATTCGATTTACACTTCCTGGCAGCCTTTTACAAAGTTGCATTCATAGCAGTGGAATAATTTGTGAGCCAGATCATCCCACCCTCCGGGCTCGGGAAGGGCCTGTGACAGTGAGCAGGTCATGACATATAGCAGAAAAGGCTGAGCAAGAAAAACACACACTTAGAAAAACACATACATTTTAGAAAGGTTGAGCTTTTGTCTTTGTCAAGATAAAAGGTGTCAATATTGGGAAAGTAGAACATTTGCCACTTGTCACAGCCAGTGTTAACATCAAGCACTTGTAGGTCAGGTCTAACATAAATTGAAGGAAGGATGAAGCTCCATCTATTTTGCTCCAGAAGAACACCCCCAAGTGACTTTTCTATTTCTCACATCAGCCATCCTTGCAAGCTATTAAGAGTAATGGACTCTTGCACGATGGGAGCCCAGATCAGAGTACTGGGTAAGGAAGTCAGTGCGCTTGATATATAGTGTCCCTGACTTTCTGGCGAATGTGGGGTACTATGAATCAGGCATGTGACTTCCCCACCCTATTCTGTGATCCACACACCCGCCAAGTAATGCTCCATGCCGGATCTGAGCTGTACAGATTTACCCTAATCAGATCAAGAGATTAGAGGCTTGTTACTTGATAATTTTCACAAACAGCTGCTGATTGATGCCCTTACATTCAGTCCCGAGAGTTGCACAATATTAAATAATTAGTGATTTGAATCACAATTGAACAGCTTGGTAAGATGCATGAAGAATCCAAATGATAATTTATTCTTCTATTTCCTGTCTAGCAGTAGCACAATTCAGTGAATTCTCGATTATAGTTGTGCACAATGTTCTACATTCCAGAATGTTTTTAAATAACTGAACGTCATAAAAGGAACTTCTGCATAATAATATTTGGGAAAGTTTTCACTACTGCAGAAATATTACTTACTTAAAGAACTAGTTGCAGTACTACAGAAGCAAAATTCTGCAGATACTGGAATCAGAAATAAAAACAGAAAATGCTAGAAATCTCAACGGGTCAGGCAGCATCTGTGGAGAGAAAAGCAGAGTTAACGTTTCAGGTCGACGACTCTTCGACAGAACTGATGAGTGTTCGAAACTGCCGACGAGATCTGAGTGAGCGGAGTGCTGCAAGTTCAGAGGGAGGTAGATTGGAATGAGTGAAGGGAGCAGAGAAATTGAGATGGCTGATGTCCCATCAGCAGTTTGCAATGAAGAGGTCTAGAGAGGTAAGAGGCCAGAAGGAGGGGTCCAAGTACAGTGAGAATTCTGAAAACGGGAGAAAGGGTCAGCTGAGTGGGGGGGAAGACTCCTGGCTGAAGAAATGGGCACAGAGGGGGCACCTCTGCTCTCACCCCTTCCCCACCCTCACAGAATCACAACAGGGTTTCCCTTGTCCTCACCTTTCACCCCACCAGCCTCCACGTTCAACGGATCATCCTCCGCCATTTTTGCCACCTCCAGCGTGATCCCACCACCAATCACACCTCCCCCTCCCCTCCCCGCTCAGCATTCCAAAGGGACCGCTCCTTCCGTGACACCCTGGTGCATTCTACAGTCACCCCAGCACCCCTCCTCTTCCCGTGGTACCTTTCCGTGCAAGCGCAGGAGATGCATCACCTGCCCTTTTACCTCCTCCCTTCCCACTGTCCAGAGCCCCAAATACTCCTTCCAGGTGAAATACCGATTTATTGCACTTCTTTCAATTTAGTATACTGTATTCACTGCTCACGATGTGGTCTCCTCTACATTGGGGAAACCAAGTGTAGATTGGGTGACCGCTTTGCGGAACACCTCCATTCAATCCATAAGTATGACCCTGAGCTCCCGGTCACCTGTCACTTTAATTCTCCGCTCCACTCCCACTCTGATCTCTCCATCCTCGGCCTCCTATACTGTTCCAACGAAGCTCAACGCAAGCTCGAGAAACAGCACCTCATCTTTCGTTTAGGCACTTTACAGCCTTCTGGACTCAACATCAAGTTCAACAACTTCAGAGCATAACCGCAGCCCATCTTTGGCTCCCTTTCCCCCGGCCCCCCCCCCCCCCACCCCTCCTCCTCCCCCCACGCCCCACCCCCTCCGAGCCTATGGTTTTTTTTCTCCTTGTCTCCAATGGCTGCTGGTCATTATTCCACCATTCACACCCTAGCTCGACTAATCTTTTTCTAACTCCTGGCATTACCATTTCAATTCAGCCCATCATCCCTTTTGTCTCTCTAACTTCTCCTGTCTTCCACCCTATCACAGTCCTTCCCTTTTTTCTTTCTTCCCCTCCCCCTTTCAGTGCTTCTTAAGAATGTGTTCTTTTCGAACACTAGCCAGTTCTGATGACGGGTCATCGACACAAAACATTAACTCTGTTTCTCTCCACAGATGTTGCCTGACCTGCTGAGATTTCCAGCATTTTCTGATTTTATTATACTGTCGTTGCAGTACTAGTTGTGCTAACTCCATAGAATCCCTGTTCATTAGCATATTGAGTGTTAATGTAGAATGTAGTACATATTTATGTGGCATATGCCATACTTAGAAGGCAATAGTGATTGCTTATTCGGTCACACTATCAAAATGCCTTCAAAGATTCATTTAATGGATGTGGGAGTTATAGATTTGACCTTTTAATATTGTTATTTGCAACTTAATTGATTTGTTGATTGCTTCTATTTTCTTTAAAGTTTAATTAACTTGTGTTGGGCTGACTATAAAGTGGCTGTAAATCTGAATGATGTCTTCTAGAGCCTTTCATCATTCTGAATGTCTGACTCACTAGTGCTTCACTGCTGCAATTTTAGCCCTCTGGTCTCTATATCTTCAATGTATATTTAGGTAATTAGATTTGAGACTTGTTACTTGATAGTTTGTACAGACAAGTGCTGATTGGTGCTCTTCCTTTCTGTGTCACCGGTCTAAATACAATCTCTTACCGTTGCGTGATAAATTCTAGCTTAAAAAATGTTGAGCAGAAACTTCTGCAAAGAGAAAGGTTTAAGCACTGTTATATTTACTTATTTTTACATTCCCCAAGTACAGCAAGATTCTAAAACATTAAATGTTCTGATTAGATACATATTTAGATCATGATGCAACAACAAGAGATCAAATTAATGATTTGAACAAAGTCTCTGCCGCTATTGAATTGTTAAATTTAAACAACATCCATAGTACCAAAATTTAACAAAAATTCTGTAATTGACATTCAGAAACATTTTCAATTGGTGCTCAAGTGTAAAACTGCCATTTCAGCTCAGCTGTCCATTATAGAAACCCCCTGATTTTCATCTCCATTGATTTCAAGCTGAAAATCCATGCCATGGTTTTTCTCTGCTGTAATACATGTTGTATCTATTGCCTATCAGTATAAGCTCAACCTATGGCAAAATTAAAATAAATGTCATTGTCATCATAGGCAGTCCCTTGGAATCGAGGAAGACTTGCTTCCACTCCTGAAGTGAGTTCTTTGATGGCTGAACAGTCCAATACGAGAGCCACAGACTCTGTCACAGGTGGAGCAGATAGTCACTGAGGGAAGGGGTGGGTGGGACTGGTTTGCTGCACGCTCTTTCCGCTGCCTGCGCTTGATTTCTGCATGCTTTTGGCGTTGAGACTCGAGATGCTCTGCGCCCTCTCGAATGCACTTCCTCCACTTAGGGCGGTCTTGGGCCAGGGACAGTGGGGATGTTGCACTTTATCAGGGAGGCCTTGAGGGTGTCCTTGTAGCATTTCCACAGCCCACCTTTGGCTCGTTTGCCGTAAAGGAAAAATAAATGTAGGGTCATAATAAATAATAAAGTCTAGAGTCCTGCGAAAGAGTACAGTGGCATCAAAATGCTTATTTGTTTCTAATCATTGTGGGGATTTTTTTGCATTCCTTTTAGGCCCATCAGTGAGAAAACTGATCAACAAGATTACACAGATTACGAAGGAACAAAGAGCAGGGAAACAGTAGAAACCACATTACAGATTACTGGCAGCAAAGCATCTTGCAAGCAAGGCCATCCCTTTGAACTTTACATCTCTGAGTCTCAGGACGAGGCTTATTATGGCGAGACAGAAAGTGACACAGACATTTCAGGGAAGAAAGAAGAAAATCAGAAACATAACAGGTCCAGATTGTTTTTGAAAGAATGCGCTAGCTTTGGAGAATCACTGCAGGATACAAGCAGTACAGAACAGAGAGAACCCCAACATTCGGCCATGGTGGAATTCCAGTTGTCCCTTACTCAAAGGAAGCTTGGTGACCCAGAGACAGCTGCTGTTACCATCACTGGGGAAGAAAAAATGAATTCTGCGGCCTTAGTTCCAACTGTGCTGCGTAAGAGTATCCAGAAAACTGAATCAGCAGCATCAGAGACTGATGGAAATGCTGCAGTCCAGAGAGCCTCTGCTGCCACATCACTCCAGAGCAGGAGGGACAAAAAAGTCAAGCTGGTCGAAAGTGAGCTGCAAGGAGCAGAAGGGGATTCATATCAGTCTTTGGATTCCTCTGACAGAGAGCACAGTGGAAGGGAGGCCTCCACGTCTGAAGTTGGCAGTGGGTGTGCTGACTCTCTGGCTGAAGAGGGACAGTCAAAAACACATAGCACGCCTCCTTTCTCCATCGGAATTTCATCAGAGGGAACAGAGCACGGATCAGAAGAGACCCGCTCTGGGAAGGATTTGGCAAGAACCCACAAACATCGGGCTAGGCAAGCCAGTGAGTACAAATGTTCTGGTAAATTTACACAAAAGGGAATGTTGCACTGTTAATTTTTTTCCTCTCGTAAGATATCTAACAGAGCCAAGAAAACAGTATACTAATATGCTACTTGTAGCGTTAAATAGCAACAGATTCAAGCTAACGGCTGCAGACTGATGATGCTTGCAGAACTGAGTTTGACAGACACGAGCAGTTGTAAATCCTGGGAGTTATCTGATCCCCTGAAATAGCAAATCTTTGCTCCAGTGAAAAGTGAACTCAGAATTTTGCTTGTCTTGTATTCGGGAGGTCAACCTTCGATACTGTAAGCATATTAAGATTTTTTACCTAGGTACATTTGGGTTGAATGCTGGTAACTAATTATTAAGTGATGTTTTCAGTGCTTCCTATGAAAAGAAAAATAGATGATACTCGACCTAATTTACATTTGAAGGATTCATGCAGTTTACAACTGTTTTATATTGACAGCAGTTTCATCCAGTAAAAATTAAGCAAATGGGATAGGTAAACAAGATATCTGATACTGTTAACATTGCTATTAATGTTAATTAAATTATTGCATGCCTCTCATAAGTGTTCAAGTTTAGCAATTTTGAAAAACTTCAAGTCATTCTGATTAAGACTTTGTAAATTATTCAGGTTTATGCTCAGCAGTTAATTGCTCAGCAGCTTAAGACCACTAATTATTTGCTACTTGATCAGCGTGTTTTCTATCTCTAGAGATTCAAAGAACCTAAATATTCTGTGAGTTGCAGAAACAATAGAATCCCTTTAGAGATTATAAGCATTTTAATTGAATCCATACATGATTTACTGTTAGCAGCAAGTGAAACATTGTAGTCTGATTGAAATGCTCTCCAAATGTAATAATCTTACAATTTTCTCCTTGTATACAAAAGCAATTTCCAACATATTTTAAAACTGAGTCGTATCAAGTAACTACAAGAGTTATAAAACTAACTAAATATAAATATCTCGTTGATAAAAATTTTAAAGGTAATTACTTCTCTTAAAAGTGTTTCCTTAAAATACTAAAGAGAATACTTAACTATATATATATATATCCCAGCATATTGTGCTAGTTTCTATAATAATTACTGTAAAATCTCTCCTACATAGATATTTATTGCCTGTGCTTTAAAAGGAAATGGCCTCATGCAGGCCATTTTTAATACCTAACCTCCATTTAAATAATAGAATTTAAAACACTATATAAAATGATACAATTTAAATCTATTTAAGTTTAACAATAATTAAATGTTTATTCCTATTCATTAATATTCCAATATTATGGCAACCTCAAGAAACAATTACAGTTCAAATGTATATGTATAATTAGCATACATTCTCTAAGGTACTGAACAGGTTTGCTAACTCATTTTTAAGCCTCCAATTTAATGTAGCATAAAATAATACCAATTCAAAAATTGCAAGTTATGGCATGATATCTCCTGTACCGTATATACTGCAAAGTTGGGTGTATTGAATTATTTCATAGTTAAGGAATTAAATCATAGTAGAATACTTACTTTCCCTTTTGTAGCTTACATTTTTTATTACATTTCTGTAAAATCTTTACAGACAAATCATTTATTTTAAATGGTTGGGTATTATTAAAACACTACTTTTATTTCAGGTGAAGTGGAGTTATTCATGTTGACTCATTGACTCAAACGTATTGGTATTCATTTATCCTAAGAAGCCAGATTATCATAGAAATTGATGGTTTCACTTTCAGATTTATTTTCCAATACTGATATTTTATTAACAGAGCTGCCCAGGTACTGCGTGCAATTTTTAAAACCTGTGTTTGATGTGTTTCCTATAGAAATCCGGCGGAGTGAAAGCCTGTCAGAAAAGCAGGTTAAAGAAGCCAAGTCGAAGTGTAAAAGCATTGCCTTGCTCTTGACAGCAACTCCTACTCCCAGCTCCAAGGGGGCGTTAATGTTTAAGAAGCGTCGCCAGAGGGCAAAAAAGTATACTTTGGTCAGCTACGGCACTGGGGAGTTTGATCCCGACGACGATCAAGAGGACTCCATAGAATTCACTTTGGTACCAACCAGTGACTCTGACCTTGACGAAGATTTTTGTGCCGATGTCAACTCAGCCCAGATTGTGACGTTTGATTGGGACACAGGTTTAGTGGAAGTCGAGAAGAAAGAAAAGACTGAGGACGAAATGCAGAGATTACCAGATACCAAGGGCAAAGGTGCCTTGTTGTTTGCCAAGAGAAGGCAAAGGATTGATCAATACACAGCTGAGCAAGAGGAAATGAGGAGAGCAGGTGTATCTGAAGCTGCCTCTAATCACTCTGCAAAAATGGAAAGTTATTACCAAACAACCAAAAGCAGTGTTAATGATTCATCAATCACAGTGCAAAATCATGCCACAGAAAATTATAGCGATGTAAGTAAATTACATGGAATTGAAAATGTAAGTGGAGTAAGAGGGAGATCTGAAATGATTATCCAGAACTTGAAGTCTGCTGAAGACAATAGAGCAGGTGCGATGAACAGAACAGCTACACCATTTCCCGGTGTGCAAAACCGAGCTGCAGCTCCTTTTTCTCCTGCAAGAAATGTGGCAAGCTCCTTGTCAGATTTACCTCCCCCACCCACCTACTCTACCATCAGCCCACAACCTGACAATGTCTACCGTGTTGCATCTCCTCCTTTGGCTACCATGGCTCAACCAGCCATATGGTCACCAACAGGAATTGCAGGAGAGCAGATAGCATCCAGAGATGAGAGGATCTGTGTACCTGCAATAAAAACTGGTATTCTACAAGATGCAAGAAAACGGAACACTTCAAAGCCCATGTTCACTTTCGTTGACCGCCCTAAGGTAGCTCCAAATCCAGAACTCCTGTCCATGGTGAAAGGTAAGACAGACAGACGTAGAGGAATAGATCAGCCTGGTGGAGGTTTTGAGTCAGGACCTGAAGAAGATTACCTTAGTTTAGGTGCAGAAGCATCAAATTTTTTACAGACCCCAGCAGTAAAGCAGAAGACACCTCCTCCAGTTGCACCAAAGCCATCTGTTAAGAGCCCTCCTACTGGGGCAACCCCAATGTTACCTCCGTTGTCACCAGCAGAAGTAATCCATGCTGAAGCTCCAGTCCATCCTTCTGGAAGCAATAACCAGATGCCAGTAAAATCACATTCAGTTCAACCTGTTAATACATGGTACCAGTCCCAAGGTGCTGCTAACCAGTTTATATCTTCAGCAGGACCCCGATCAGTAACATCAGCACATTCATATGCTTCAAAAACACCACCCACAACTCCCATAGCAAATTCTGGACCAGCTGGAGGTATTGGTCCAGCCTATGAGATGCCAGCTTTGAAAGGGAAAGGAGCACAGTTATTTGCAAGGAGGCAGTCTCGAATGGAGAAATTCATAGTAGACTCATCAACAGTCAAAGCCAGACAACCACGGTCATCATCCCCTACCCCTTCCATGCCAGCGTCTTGGAAGTATTCATCTAACATAAGAGCACCTCCCCCTTTGGCTTACAACCCTATCCATTCTCCATCTTATCCTCCTGGCATTTTGAAAGCACAGGCACAATCTGCATCTTCATCTAAGTCAAATAAAGGTGCCAAAGGTAAAAGCACCAAAAAACCTCTCAATGTTTTGGATGTCATGAAGCACCAACCATATCAGCTTAATCCATCTTTGTTCACTTTTTCATCAGCTGTTGATGCTAAGGCACCTCTATCTACAAGCTCATCACTTTCTAAGCAGTCTATAAAGTCTGATCCTGTTCCACTTCAACCAGTTAATGCTGCATATCCTGTTTCTAAGAGTGTCTCATCTGTGCCAACAGGACCATCTTTCAATCAAGCTAATACAGTTTCTGCTGATGAAGAGTATGTCTATCCTTCTGGAAAGAATGCCTTTGTGCCTCCAAGTTTTGCATCATACCCAAAGCAAGAACCATCAGCTCTGTCAGCTGCCATGGCACCAAGACCGAAGTTTTCAGCAAAGAAAGTTGGAGTTACAGCACAGGTGTGGAAACCCTCCACAATTGTGGAGTAATGTCATTGTTGAAAGACAACAATAATTTTTCTTTTTGGTATTTATATTTAATTTTGCTATGGCGTAAAACTGGAGTTATTGGCAGTTTAAAGAGGCACATTATTTTCTACCCCCTAATAGATCTTTTATTAATCTTTGTTTAAATTCCTACTGTTTTGGGGGGTCTAAACAGTAGGATACTTAAAATGTACCTTCTCTCTTCTAAATAGAACATGTCATCTCAACTCACGTTTTTAAAAAAATCAACTTACTTTCAAGTGAAGAGGTGGACGGAAAAATACTAATAATTCCAGTTCAGAAGTATAATCCTTAAAAAGCATTGTTAGCATGAGGTAAAATGAGAGATGTATGATTATGTAAAGTTCCCTCACACAAGATCTTGGGCAATCTGTGCTGCCCTGATGAAAATCTTCAGGTCTTTAGAGACTCAAGAAGTAGAATAAGTAAGGAAGGATACATAACAACAAAAGTACTTTTACTAGAATCAAATGAAATATGTGGATCAATTTTGATGCAGAAACTTTAATTACCTCTATGATTTCACAGAAAATGTGCATAATGATTTGACAGATTATATGGTATTCAGTAGGTAAAGAAGGAATCTGGGAAAGGTGGCTCTCTTTGGTGATGTGATACTTGGACAGAGATTCTGTCTCCTTTTCCAACGATGGGGCTCCCCCTGCAACAGTAAGAACCTTCTAGACAAATACCAAAAGAGCTGTAAACTAGAGAACCAGTAAGCCAGTTTCAGGTATCATTTTTGGCAAGTTTTTCTTTCTTTGTATGCACAATGTGTAAGGATTGTATGAATTCTGCTTAGTACTAATCTGAGGATTGCAGCAACATTAAAAGGTATGTCGTCTCAATATCAAGAATGCTTTGGAACATCTGTTCAATTAACTCACTTCACTTTTCTGCTCTAAGACATCTTTGTGGTTTTAATGTGCTTTTACTATATTCTTTTCTTTTGTTGTATTTTAGCTGTTTTCACCTGCTGTTTATTATAGGTTTCAAAAACGGTTACAGTATCATCCAAATAAACAGCAATGCAAATTGTGAAACACAATTCAAAGTTCTATCCTTCATCCTGCCAAAGTCATCACCATTGGCTTTAATTCCAGAAAAAAAATACGTGCTTAATTACTTACATATGGACTTTTCTTGCCAATGGATGATACCGATAGCCTCACAACTTGTGACTTTCTTTAATTTTTCAGTATAATTTCTTCCTGTCATGTACTTGCTGTATTCTTCTCCACTGTACTATTAAAATCCCTATTTTGTGTTTATATATTTATTTATTTTCAATTCTATTTCTTTCCCCTTGTGGACAAGGCTTTGGTTTTAGGAAGAAAGCGCAAACAATAAGTTATAGGAAGCAATAAAAACAGAAAATGCTGGACATCTCAGCAGGTCAGGCAGCATCTGTGGTGGGAAAAACAGAGTTAACGTTTCGGGTCAACGACCCTTCGTCAGAACTGCTATAGGAAGCAAATATGTAATGGCAGAAAGATCCCCGGACAGGATTTTATAACTAACCTTGAACCCTGGCATGGAGGCTGAATTAGGAATTGTAAATTGGCTAAGGCGTCGCTTGCTGCAGCACATCCTATCGGTCTGACAGTGTGCTCCCCAGTGGTGAATCGGCAGCATGGCCAGATAATGATATTAGGACAGCTGGGTCCTATCAAAGTCACTCAAAGATGTGTTAAGCGACTAGTAACAACAAATTTATGTGTATACTAAAACAGAAAATAAGAAATTATTTAAGGAGCACCCAAAAAAAACCCTCATTACTAAAAAGTTGAAACGAATAATTAATCACATTTCTACTTACCAAAATGTATTCAAACCCTGAAGTACAGATCTTTATATATCTGCATTATTTTGAAAATTGTGGAGAAATTATATAATTTTAGATCAGTCATTTAACCGCTACTTATTACTTATTCAAGAGAGTCTTTCTTACTTTTACAGCACTTCTAATTGCTGTGATTTGCTGGCATTAAACAGATTAGTCAGAATGAGCACAATTACCCCCAAGTTGTTTTCAAATATAATATATACTTTTCAAGAAGACTGCAAAATATTGGAAATTATTTTCCTTTTATTTGTTTCTGAAAATAATGTATTGAATACTTGATTTTAAATTGTTTTTGTTTATAGCAAACTAAGCAGCACTATAGATACAACATTAGCAAACAGCACAGCGACAGCTGGGGCCAGCTGAAAGAGTCAGTTGTGTTTGTGTCCAAACACAAGGTATGCTGTCGCTGTCTTCTAATCTGCTCTTACTTGCTAAGAACACTACAGGATAAATTCTATTGAGGTTAAAAGGCTGAATCACTAAGTAAACAGAGCAAAAGATAATCAAAAGCACATATGAGATAACGCATTTGACTTTTTTGAAGCACATTTTCTACTATTCTCATTCTTGCCATACCAGAAATCAGTGACTAATTAGATGAGAGCTACATCAAACAGCTTATAAACCTATAACTTTTAAGTATATTCCTTGCTATTTAAAAATGTACAGCATTTTATACGAGGAAGGATATAATTATCCTCCTGTCTATTCACAATATATTTTCTCCTATCCCTGCTGTTATGATAGGTTTCCTCCTTGGTCTCTACTGAGTTAGGAGACACTGTCAGCTGAGGTGGAAGCAGGACACACCAAAATCACCAATTGCAGACAGTTTCTGAGGGCTTTTGCTGTCTGTGGAATCATAAATCCCCTTCCCCTGCCCAAATATTAGTCACTACCTTCATGAACGAATGTAATGGAGAAGAAATTGAGGGAGGGAAAACACTGCAGTAATGATAGACATCTGACAACAAATTTCATTCTAAGTAGTTACCAGCCTACAACATCTACAATAACACACCTGTCTGTTCATATTGATTAACAGTCATAAAAGTAACATGAAATTTACACATTTCTTATATCAGAAATGTACATCCAAAAGAATTTCCTAGCATGATTAGAAAACACGCAGAATGTGGTGATTTATTGAGTGATTTATCAGGATAATAACATGCCCTAATATGGATTGGCCAATTCGCTCACTACAGCCTTGTAGACTGATTTCAATATCCTCTGATTCTACTTCATTCTCTTGTTTCTTTCTCATTTTCTTCTTTACATTACCGACCTTGGAGCATAATTCATCTTTCCTGATGCAGCACTCCTACGCGCCTATTCATGCTGATTAAGACAGAAAATTGTGATGTTGAACAGATGTGGTTTCTGACATGCATATACATTCATGAGGTGTCGGTTGCTGTTGTGATATGAATCCACTGATGTGACGTGAAGTCTTTAATGCCAGGACTATTCTGAGACCTGGAGACAAACTCAGGTCGCAATTTTTGAATCTCCCAGGGCACATAAAGTGGCATTACCTGGCTTGTGTTATACGTTTTCAATGGGGGCAACTCTTATGGAAATGCTTTTTTAATGTTTTCATTTAAGCCAAACAAAGGGAAGTACGTGAAACAGGGCAGCTGTGCCTTGTGATGTGACTTTAGAATGTGAGTCTATGCATCTGAATCCAACTCCTGAGATGGTCTTGTTTCCACTACTGTTTCCAGTAGAGTGGACAAGGGAGAACCAGTTGATGTGTATTTGGACTTTCAGAAGGCTTTCGACAAGGTCCCACACAAGAGATTAATGTGCAAAGTTAAAGCACATGGGATTGGGGGTAGTGTGCTGATGTGAATTGAGAACTGGTTGGCAGACAGGAAGCAAAGAGTAGGAGTAAATGGGTACTTTTCAGAATGGCAGGCAGTGACTAGTGGGGTACCGCAATGTTCTGTGCTGGGGCCCCAGCTGTTTACATTGTACATTAATGATTTAGACGAGGGGATTAAATGTAGTATCTCCAGATTTGCGGATGACACTAAGTTGGGTGGCAGTGTGAGCTGCGAGGAGGATGCTATAAGGTTGCAGAGTGACTTGGCTAGGTTAGGTGAGTGGGCAAATGCATGGCAGTTGAAGTATAATGTGGATAAATGTGAGATTATCCACTTTGGTGGTAAAAACAGAGAGACAGACTATTATCTGAATGGTGACAGATTAGGAAAAGGGGAGTTGCAACGAGTCCTGGGTGTCCTGGTACATCAGTCATCGAAGGTTGGCATGCAGGTACAGCAGGCGGTTAAGAAACCAAATGGCATTTTGGCCTTCATAGCGAGGGGATTTGAGTACAGGGGCAGGGAGGTGTTACTACAGTTGTACAGGGCCTTGGTGAGGCCTCACCTGGAGTATTGTGTACAGTTTTGGTCTCCTAACTTGATAAAGGACATTCTTGCTATTGAGGGAGTGCAGCGAAGGTTCACCAAACTGATTCCCGGGAAGGCGGGACTGACATATCAAGAAAGACTGGATCAACTGGGATTGTATTCACTGGAGTTCAGAAGAATGAGAGGGGATCTCATAGAAACGTTTAAAATTCTGATGGGTTTAGACAGGTTAGATGCAGGAAGAATGTTCCCAATGTTGGGGAAGTCCAGAACCAGGGGTCACAGTCTAAGAATAAGGGGTAAGCCATTTAGGACCGAGATGAGGAGAAACTTCTTCACCCAGAGAGTGGTGAACCTGTGGAATTCTCTACCACAGAAAGTTGTTGAGGCCAACTCACTAAATATATTCAAAAAGGAGTTAGATGTAGTCCTTACTACTAGGGGGATCAAGGGGTATGGCGAGAAAGCAGGAATGGGGTACTGAAGTCGCATGTTCAGCCATGAACTCATTGAATGGCGATGCAAGCTCGAAGGGCCGAATGGCCTACTCCTGCACCTATTTTCTATGTTTCTATGTTCATTCAAACAAATAAGCCACTGGGGGTAATTTTGACTTTGTGTGATAGTCTAAAATTAGTGATAGTGAATTGGTAGCCCGTTTTACATCTTCCCTGATTTTCAAAATCAGGAGAGATGTAAAACGGGCTGCAGATTCACTATCACCCATTTTACACTGTCACACAAAATCAAAATTACCCACACTGTGTTTGAGGTCAAATTTTGACCAATTTCATGCATGATCCATAGTTAGCATAATGCTACTGGAACAGTAATCTTGCAAGAAAATGCAATGGCAGATAGGGTACAGTGAAATTTTCTTGTTTTAACTTGAGTCATTTTCATTTTTACCCATCAAATGTTGCATTGAGTAAAATTCCCAGGAATGCTCCTGGGCATGTCCCCAAAGCTGGCAGTGGACACAGGGAGGGTAGGCAGAAGATTTGTTCAACTTCGCCCATGCACACCTAATTGCCACATAAATGGGGTAGAAACCCAGCAGATCTGCTCCAATTGCACCCTCTTCTACCCCATCAATTTCAACCCCTCAGTTTTTTTTAATAGAATTCAACTTATGCAGTCAGTAGTTATTACTGGAACTAAATATAATTAAAAATCTGAATCCGCTTCAGTTTAACTCAATTACCATTTCTAATGCTTTTTTCCTTTAAATAACACTAACAAACTGTCCTTAGCATTTCCCACAGTCAATTGATTAAAATAAATATATTTCGATACAAAATGGTGACTGAGTTGCGAAAGAAAGTTCAGAAACTGGGGGTAGTTTTGACTTAGTGGAATGATTTCAATGAAAATAAAAATCAGGAGAGATGTAAAAGGCTGATTCGCTCTCGTCAAAATTGCTTCCGCTCAGTCCAACGACCCACCTATTAGCCAGATCCCATAAATACATCATGGAAGAATCTGAAGCAATATATTTGGGAGGAAGAATAAAGAGAAGACATACATACTAAATATAAGGGTAAAATTTGGGTCATTTGCGCCTCCCGTTAGCGCCCCTGGGTGGGAGCGCTAAAAAAGCGTAAATTACTTTTCGCCCGGGCGTGGTGCCACCACTGACTTGCACGAAATTCCACAAGAGTTTAGCGGCAGCACTAACTGATAGTGCCCCAGGCCACTGCGCTGGCAATGGCAACGTCATCACTGTGTGCAGCGACCCGTTTTCGCCCTGGAGCGAAAATTCAATAGCGTCCGTGAGGCTGCTGTGGGCGATATCCATGACAGCTTCGTGGGGTGGGTACCAGGCTTTAGGCTGCTCACAGGGCAAAAATTAAAGGGGAAGTCCGATGCTGAAATGTTCTTAAATGGCCAACTTACTGGTCGCGCAGCTTTTGCATCTTCATATCGCGGGGTCCATGCCACAATGTTGCAACCTGGCACTCCGCTTCTGTGCCAGGTTGCTGCCACGACACCCCACTCCCTAGTAGTCTAGCAGTGGCCCTTTCTTCCTAATGCACAGCTTGCCCTCCCCTTTAATGGAAGAAGAGGGCCCTGTGTTCCTGTGCTATACACCTCTTTGCATCGCGCTGGAAAGTTCGCAATGGTTAGCGCCCCGGACCCGCCCCCGAGAGGAAGTGGAATGCACGAATTTGCGCTCCACTTCCTCTCGGGGGTGGTAGGCCCAATTTAGCTGACGGGGCGGGACTTCTGCACCTGGTGCAGGAAGTCCCGCCTCGCAGCTGTAACTGTGGGGGGGAGGGGGCGGCAGGGGAGCTGGGTACGCAATTTTACCCCTAAGGCTTTAAAAGGAATAAAGGAGCAGCGAGTTGTTCAGATTCACACATCTTTAAAGGTGGAAGGCAAGTTTATAAAACTGTAATTAAGGATATGTGACCTTAAGTTTTTTAAATAGGGGTAGAGAGTACAAAAAATAAAGAGGTAATGCTAAACTTATCAGTGGTTAGGCTGCAGTTAGAATATTGGGGTAGAAATTGGTGTGCATTGCAGCTTTTATTTGGGCATAAAATGCGAGCCACACATACCAATTTAACAGTGGAATAGCCTGTACCCAATCTACACAGGCATTGGGCCCACACATTCGATAGGCCTGTTTTTTCGGCACCACAGTCAGCCACTTAAAACAGGCTCCTTGAATGTATTAATAAGAGTCCTAATGCCTGATGAAGGAACCCTCTACAAAATGTGTTACCTATCACCGGGGCAGCTGTTAGGCCTGGCGCCCACCAACTAAAAGTAAATTTGTTTATTTTTATTTAAAAGCAAGTAGAAGCAGTAATGCTCCTCCGACTCTACAGTCCTTGCAGTTCCCCCACATTGCCCCTTTCAACACCCCTCATTAAAAACTCAGAATTTACCTGAGGGCTGCTATTGGTGAGACAGGCCAGGAAAATTGAATGAAAAACAAAATGGTTGGTGGCCCTGAACAACTTGAATCACAACACCATCTAATGGGCAGAGGATTGCAGTTCAAATGTGACAGGCAAATGTTGATATATGCTTTTCTCATGAGAAAATATTGACTTGTCTAGATAGGCTTTTCCCATTATTTGGGCCAAAGCCTCTCTTAAATACTTGCGCTTTGATTAGCAGGAAGGCCCCTATACCAAACCTGAATGTGGTGCTGCCCGCTGATTGCTTCCCCTGGCTATCGCTTGACCACCCCCCGCCTTCCCCCCCCCCCCCGCACCAGCTAGATAGCACTATCTCCCCCAGCCACCAATTGTGCCCCCCTGGTCACCTGTCGACCCCCGTCCAACATCCAACCTGAGAAACATAGAAAATAGGTGCAGGAATAGGCCATTTGGCCCTTCGAGCCTGCACCACCATTCAATAAGATCATGGCTGATCATTCACCTCAGTACCCCTTTCCTGCTTTCTCTCCATACCCCTTGATCCCTTTAGCTGGAAGAGCCATATCTAGCTCCCTCTTGAATATATCCAATGAGCTGGCATCAACAACTCTCTGCGGTAGAGAATTCCACAGGTTAACAACACTGAGTGAAGAAGTTTCTCGTCATCTCAGTCCTAAATGGCTTACCCCTTATCCTTAGACTGTGTCCCCTGGTTTTGGACGTCCCCAACATCGGGAACATTCTTTCTGCATCTAACCTGTCCAGTCCCGCCAGAATTTTATATGTTTCTATGAGATCCCCTCTCATTCTTCGAAACTCCAGTGAATACAGGCCCAGTCGATCCAGTCTCTCATCATATGTCCGTCTTGCCCTCCCGGGAATCAGTCTAGTGAACCTTTGTTGCACTCCCTCAATAGCAAGAACGTCCTTCCTCAGATTAGGAGACTAAAACTCAACACAATATTCCAGGTGAGGCCTCACCAAGGCTCTGTAGTAAGACCTCCCTGCTCCTATACTCAAATCCCCTAGCTATGAAGGCCAACATACCATTTTCCTTCTTCACCGCCTGCTGTACCTGCATGCCAGCTTTCAATGACTGAAGTACCATGACACCCAGGTCTCGTTGCACCTACCCTTTTCCTAGTCTGCCACCATTCAGATAATATTCTGCCTTCGTGTTTTTGCCACCAAAGTGGATAACCTCACATTTATCCACATTATACTGCATCTGTCATGCATTTACCCACTCACCTAACCTGTCCAAGTCACTCTGCAGCCTCTTAGCGTCCTCCTCATAGTTCGCACCGCCACCCAGATTAGTGTCATCTGCAAACATGGAGATATTACAATCAATTTCTTCATCTAAATCATTGATGTATATTGTAAATAGCTGGGATCCCAGCACTGGGCCCTGCGGCACCCCATTAGTCACTGCCTGCCATTCTAAAAAGGACCCGTTTATTCCCACTCTCTGCTTCCTATCTGCCAACCAGTTCTTTATCCACATCAGTACATTACCCCCAATGCCATGTGCTTTAATTTTGCACACCAATCTCTTGTGTGGAATCTTGTCAAAAGCCTTTTGAAAGTCCAAATACACCACATCCACTGGTTCTCCCTTGTCCACTCTATGAGTTACATCCTCAAAAAATTCCAGAAGATTTGTCAAGCATGATTTCACTTTCATAAATCCATGCTGACTTGAACCGATCCTGTCACTGTTTTCCAAATGCGCTGCTATTTCATCTTTAATAATTGATTCCAACATTTTCCCCACTACTGATGTCAGGCCAACCTGTCTACAACTGCGCAGAAAGCAATTAACGGAGATGATGTAATTGGCATCACAGAGACATGGCTCCAGGGTGACCAAGGCTGTGAACTCAACATCCAGGGGTATTCAACATTCAGGAAGGACAGACAGAAAGGAAAAGAAGGTGGGGTGGCGTTGCTGGTTAAAGAGGAAATTAATGCAATAGTAAGGAAGGACAGTAGCTTGGATGATGTGGAATCGGAATGGGTGGAGCTACGGAATACCAAAGGGCAGAAAATGTGTACAGACCACCAAACGGTAGTTGTGAGTTTGGGGACAGCATCAAACAAGAAATTAGGGATGCATGCAATAAAGGTGCAGCAGTTATCATGGGCGACTTTAATCTACATATTGATTGGGCTAACCAAACTGGTAGCAATGCGGTGGAGGAGGATTTCCTGGAGTGTACTGGGGATGGTTTTCGAGACCAATATGTCGAGGAACCAACTAGAGGGCTGGACATCCTAGCCTGGGTGATGTGTAATGAGAAAGGATTAATTAACAATCTTGTTGTGCGGGGCCCCTTGGGGAAGAGTGACGATAATGTGGTAGAATTCTTTATTAAGATGGAGAGTGACACAGTTAATTCAAAGACTAGGGTCCTGAACTTAAGGAAAGGTAACTTCGATGGTATGAGACGTGAATTGGCTAGAATAGACTGGCGAGTGATACTTAAAGGGTTGACGGTGGATAGGCAATGGAAAACATTTAAAGATGACATGGATGAACTTCAACAATTGTACATCTCTGTCTGGAGTAAAAATAAAACGGGGAAGGTGGCTCAACCGTGGCTAACAAGGGAAATTAAGGATAGTGTTAAATCCAAGGAAGAGGCATATAAATTGGCCAGAAAAAGCAGCAAACCTGAGGACTGGGAGAATTTTATAATACAGCAGAGGAGGACAAAGAGTTTAATTAGGAGGGGTAAAATAGAGTATGAGAGAAAGCATGCTGGCAACATAAAAACTGACTGCAAAAGCTTCTATAGATATGTGAAGAGAAAAAGATTAGTGAAAACAAACGTAGGTCCCTTGCAGTCAGATTCAGGTGAATTTATAATGGGGAACAAAGAAATGGTGGACCAGTTAAACAAATACTTTGGTTCTGTCTTCACAAAGGAAGACACGAATAACCTTCCGGAAATACTAAGGGACCAAGGGTCTAGTGAGAAGGAGGAATTGAAGGAAATCCTTATTAGGCGAGAAATTATATTAGGGAAATTGATGGGATTGAAGGCCGATAAATCCCTGGGGCCTGATAGTCTGCACCCCAGAGTACTTAAGGAAGTAGCCCTAGAAATAGTGGATGCATTGGTGGTCATTTTTCAACAATCTCTCGACTCTGGATTGGTTCCGATGCACTGGAGGGTGGCTAATCACTTTTTAAGAAAGGAGGGAGAGAGAAAACGGGTAATTATGCATCGGTTAGCCTGACATCAGTAGTGGGGAAAATGTTGGAATCAATTATTAAAGATGAAATAGCAGTACATTTGGAAAGCAGTGACGGGATTGGTCCAAATCAGCATGGATTTATAAAAGGGAAATCATGCTTGACAAATCTTCTAGAATATTTTGAGGATGTAACTGGTAGAGTGGACAAGGGAGAACCAGTGGATGTGGTGTATTTGGACTTTCAAAAGGCTTTTTACAAGTTCCCACACAAGAGATTGATGTGCAAAATTAAAGCACATGGTATTGGAGGTAATGTACTGATGTGGATAGAGAACTGGTTGGCAGACAGGAAGCAGAGAGTCGGGATAAACGGATCCTTTTCAGAATGGCAGGCAGTGACTAGTGGGGTGCCGCAGGGCTCAGTGCTGGGACCCCAGCTATTTACAATATACATTAATGATGTGGATGAGGGAATTGTGCAATTTCTCCAAGTTTGCAGATGACACTAAGCTGGGAGGCAGTGCGAGCTGTGAGGAGGATGCTAAAAGGCTGCAGGGTGATGTGACAGGTTAGGTGAGTGGACAAGTGCTTGGCAGATGCTTTATAATGTGGATAAATGTGAGGTTATCCACTTTGATAGCAAAAACACGAAGGCAGAATATTATCTGAATGGCGGCAGATTAGGAAAAGGGGAGGTGCAACGAGACCTGGGGTGTCATGGTACATCAGTCATTGAAAGTTGGCATGCAGGTACAGCAGGCGGTGAAGAGGGCAAATGGTATGTTGGCCTTCATAGCTAGGGGATTTGAGTATAGGAGCAGGGAGGTCTTACTGCAGTTGTACAGGGCCTTGGTGAGGCCTCACCTGGAATAGTGTGTTGAGTTTTGGTCTCCTTATCTGAGGAAGGATGTTCTTGCTATTGAGGGAGTGCAGTGAAGGTTCACCAGATTGATTCCCGGGATGGCAGGACTGACATATGAGGAGAGACTGGATCAACTGGACCTGTATTCACTGGAGTTTAGAAGGATGAGAGGGGATCCCGTCAGATAAAATTCTGACGGGACTGGACAGGTTAGATGCAGGAAAAATGTTCCTAATGTTGGGGAAGTCTAGAACCAGGGGACATAGTCTAAGGATAAGGGGTAGGCCATTTAGGACTGAGATGAGGAGAAACTTCTTCACTCAGAGAGTTGTTAACCTGTGGAACTCCCTACCGCAGAGAGTTGTTGATGCCAGTTAATTAGATATATTCAAGAGGGTGTTAGATTTGGCCCTTACTGCTAAAGGGATCAAGGGGTATGGAGAGAAAGCAGGAGAGGGATACTGAGGTGAATGATCAGCCATGATCTTATTGCATGGTGGTGCAGACTCGAAGGGCCGAATGGTCTACTCCTGCACCTATTTTCTATGTTTCTATAATTACCCGTTTTCGCTCTCCCTTTTTTAAAAAGTGGTGTTACATTAGCTACCCTCCAGTCCATAGGAACTGATCCAGATTCGATAGACTGTTGAAAAATGATCACCAATGCATCCACTATTTCTAGGGCCACTTCCTTAAGTACTCTGGGATGCAGACTGTTGCCCGATTGTCCACCCTTCCCACTTTCCCGAGGGCTGCTAGGATGCCAGCACAGCCTGAACCTCTGTTACAGCTCGCTGGCAGCTTTGTGCAGCTCATTGGCTCAATGCAAATAAGGTCTGAGGCCTAATATCAGAGACACCTTGGACTTGATCATTCAGGCGTAAGGATCATATCCTTCTATCGTAAACTCTAATGCTGCTAGACTCTAGTCTCCTACTGCTCCAATCTCCCTCCCTCTGACCAGTCTTGCTGGACTCTAGGGTTCCACTCCCTCCACTTGCAGATTTTGGGAATCACCTCTTCAGTACTCACAATCTCTTAGACCACATTCTTAGTGTTTTCTGATCCTAGAACCACCCTGAGTACTCCCAGACCCCAGTACTATTATCATCAATGATTTAATTATAGAGATAGAGGGATGGCATCCAAATTTGCAGACAATACTGAAATAGAAGGTAAAATAAATCATTCTAAGGACTAAAAGCAACTGAAGGCAACATTAATAAGGTGGTGGATTGGGCAAAAAGGTGGCAGATGAATTATATTTATCTAATAATTATATTAGAATGGAGAAGGTATGGTGATGTTGAAGAGCAGAGGGATTGGTTTTTAGGTTCACATGACATTAAAAGCAGTACCTTACATGGATAAGGCCAGAAAAAATCCAATGAAATACTCAGTTTTCTGGCAAAAGTATGAAGTATAAAACTCAGATCTATACGAAACCTTAGTAAGACCATGCTTGGAGTTCAGTGTGCAGTTTTGGGCTGCACACTATAGATAGGATGTTGAGGGAATGCAGAAAGTAGAGTGCGGATTCACTACAATGCTACCTGGTATGAGGAAACACAAGCACACAGAAAGACTTGCAAAATTGGGACTCTTTTTCTTAGAACAGAGGAGGTCATGGGCTGATTTGATAAAGGTGTTTAAAATTATGAAGGGATGGATAGAGTAGATAGAAACTGACTGTTTGCAGTGATTGAAGGGAATGGAACAAGCAGACAGATAGAAGATTAAATGTAAGGGATTTAGGACAGAGAACAAGAGAAACTTTGAGGCTATGGAATACACTACTAGAGTTAATGATTGAAGCATAGACCATGTCAACTTTTAAGAATAAGTTAAATAGATGGATGAAGGAAAGGGAGATACAGAAATATGGGAACAGGGCGGGCACTTGGGATTAGAACTGCTGCTCGAATGAAAGATAAACACCAACACAGAATACACAAAAGCAAAATACTGTGGATGCTGGAATCTGAAATAAAAACAGAGAATACTGGAAATCTCTACAGGTCTGGACACAACATCGAGTTCAACAATTTCAGAGCATAACCTCTGGCCATCTTTGACTCCCTTTTCCCGCTCCCCCCCCCCCTCCCCGCCTCCCCACCCCTCACCCCCCCCCAAATCTCATGTTTTTCTTTTTTTCTCTTTGTCTCTAATGGCAGTTGGTCATTCATCATAGGCAGTCCCTCGAAATCGAGGAAGACTTGCTTCCACTCTAAAAATGAGTTCCCCGGTGGCTATGCAGTTCAATGCGGGAATTACAGTCTCTGTCACAGGTGGGGCAGAAAGTGGTTGAAGGAAAGGGTGAGTGGGGAGCCTGGGTTGACGCACGCTCCTTCCACTGTCTGCGCTTAATTTCTGCATGTTCTTAGCGACGAGACTCGAGGCGCTCAGCACCCTCCTGGATGCTCTTCCTCCACTTTGGGTGGTCTTGGGTCAGGGATTCCCACGTGCCGGTGGGGATGTTGCACTTTATCAAGGAGGCTTTGAGGGTGTCCTCGAAACTTTTCCTCTGCCCACTTGGGGCTCGCTTGCAGTGTAGAAGTTCTGAGTAGAGCACTTGCTTTAGGAGTCTTATGTCGGGCATGCGAACGATGTGGCACACCCAACAGAGCTGGTCGAGTGTGGTCAGTGCTTTGATGCTGGGGATGTTGGCCTGAGCGAGAGCACTGACATTGTTGCGTCTATTCTCCCAGTGGATTTGCAGGATCTTGCGGAGGCTGCGTTGGTGTTACTTCTCCAGCACTTTGAGATGTCTACTGTATATAGTCCACATCTCTGAGCCATATAGGAGGGCAGGCATCACTACTGCCCTGTAGACCATAAGCTTGGTGCCAGGTTTGAGGTCCTAGTCTTCAAACACTCTCTTCCTCAGGTAACCGAAGGCTGCGCTGGAGGCGGTGTTAGATCTCGCCATCGATGTCTACCCTTGCTGATAGTAGGATCCAGAGATATGGAAAATGGTCCATGTTGTCCAAGACTGCGCCGTGGATTTTGATGACCAGGAGGCAGTGCTGTGTGGCGGGGTCAGGTTGGTGGAGGACCTTTGTCTTACGGATGTTTAGTGTAAGGCCCATGCTTTCAGACGCCTTGGTGAAGGTGTTGACAATGGCTTGGAGTTCGGCCTCTGAGTGCGTGCAGACGCAAGCGTCATCTGCGTACTGTAGTTTAATGACAGAGAATGGGACGACCTTGGATCTAGCCTGGAGGCAGCGAAGGTTGAACAGGTTCCCATTGGTTCTATAGTTTAGTTCCACTCCAGCGGGGAGCTTGTTGAGAGTGAGATGTAGCATTGCAGCAAGGACGATCGAGAAGAGCGTTGGTGTATGATGCAGCCCTGCTTGACCCCGGTCCGGATGTGGATTGGGTCTGTGGTGGATCCGTTGGTCAGGATCATGGCTTGCATGTCATCGTGGAGCAGGCGGAAGCTGGTGACAAACTTTTGGGGGCATCCAAAACAGAGGATGCTCCCTAGTCCCTATGGTTGACAGTGTCAAAGGCCTTTGTGAGGTCAAAGAAGGCCATGTACAAGGGTTGATGACTGGGGGACAGTGCTGTGTGGTGGGGTCAGTTTGGTGGAGGACCTTTGTCTTACGGATGTTTAGTGTAAGACCCATATACAAGCTGGTCATTAGTCCACCATTCACACCCTATCCAGATTAACCTTTCTCTAACCTGCCATTACCATTTAAATTCGGCCCATCATCCCTTTTGTCTCTCTAATCTCTCCTGCCTCCCACCCTATCACAGACCTTCCCTTTTGTTCTTTCTTCCCCTCCCCTTTCAGTACTTAAGAATGTAGTCTTTTCGAACATTCGGCAGTTCTGACAAAGGGTCGTCAACTCGAAACATTAACTTTGTTTTTCTCTCCACAGATGCTGCCTGACCCGCTGAGATTTCCAGCATTCTCTGTTTTTATATCAACACAGACTAGTTTGACCTAAGTGGCCTGTTTATTTCTTTTAATTTATATATAGTTCTATGTAACATCTTTGGTAATCAAATTTAGACTTTTATAGGTGCAACTGAAATGTCCACAAGTAGTGCAGTGGCATGAAGTTCCATTGTTCTCTGTTTGTTCTTTTCATATGAGACTAGGCAAGTTGGTTTTCAATTTGAAATTACTTTGATTTGTTCATTTTGAGTTTACTGTCAATTTATCCTACTTTGGATATTTAGGATTCAGCTCTCTATGTATTTTAAGGAAAACAATGATGCTGCTCATACACAATGCAGTCGAATGGGCCTCTCTGTATGCACTGCGCCTCAGTAGGTATCACACTGTAAATTTACTCAGTGGGCTTTATCTCCCTCTATGCGCTATTTTTAGCGCAGTGGTTTACATATTGTGATTAGCTTCCTGTTTCTGGTATTTTAATCATTTACCCATTTAAAGTAGTTTAATTAACTTGTTAAATAGTGCAGACAGACAGTTAATGTGAACATGTTAACCAATGCACTAAAATTAGCACATAGGGAGATTTAAATAACAAGAATGTTAACTGTCCACTGAGCATCTATTATCTGAAGACCATCTACCCTCTGTACCTGGAATGGAAGCAGTGGAGGTAGGTGCCTTTTATTTTAATTTTAATTTGGGGAAGGTTATAGATTGGCCTGTTGGTGCTGTTGTATCGATGTGATCCCTGTTGGTCTAATAGAGAGCAGGGTAAACAGTCTTGTGGTAACAGTACAGTTGCCACATCACTGCTCAAGCATTGTTGCATAAGGAAAATTGAGTCCATTACATTAGCTGCACCTCATAGGGTCTTGTTGTAAAAGTGTCAGATGTTTAGCATACTTCTTAGCATAGATGGAATTGTTTTAAGTCCCACTCCAGGGACTTGAGCACAAAAAATCTAGGCTGGCACGCCAGTGCAGTGCTGAGGGAGTGCTGCACTGTCAGAGGTGCTGTCTTTCGGATGAGACGTTAAACCGTGGTCCCGTCTGCTCTCTCAACTGGATGTAAAAGATCCCATGGCACTATTTCGAAGAAGAGCAGGGGAGTTATTCCTGGTGTCCTGGCCAATATTTATCCCTCAAATCAACACATCAGAAAATAGATTATCTGGTCATTATCACATTGCTGTTTGTGGGAACTTGCTTGTGCACAAATTGGCTGCCGCGTTTCCCACATTTCAACAGTGACTATACTCCAAAAGTACTTCATTAGCTGTAAAGCGCTTTGAGACGTCCGGTGGTTGTGAAAGGCACTATATAAATACAAGTCTTTCTTTTTTTTATAACACAATTGCACTGTTGGGTTAAAAATTCCTTCCTTTTTAACTTGTTTACTGCAGTCTTAAAATTCAGGCTTTAGTACACCCAGATGCGAGACTGCAACAAATTAGGATGAATGATTAATCATTAAAGTGGACTGCAATCTGAAATAAAGAAAAGGTCAGTTTGCAAAAGGTTAACAGAAATATTCATATTTTGGGACAGAATAGTACTAGAGAGGAAAGGATGCCTGTTTCACAGTCCAGAGGAAACAATCACAGGAATAACTAATACAAGTACTTCAATCCATCATTTTCATTGCTGAATGTTATAAATTCAGTAGGGATGTCAAGGAGAGGGTATTCCAATTGAACAACATTTCATTTCAGGGTGAGGCAAAAATTGGCTTTACCAGTTTTACCCAGTTGTAAATGCAACCTCTTATCGAGTTCTTGTCAGCTGAAAACATAAGAACATAAGAAATAGGAGCAGGAGTAGGCCATTTGTCCCCTCGAGCCTGCTCGGCCATTCAATAAGATCATGGCTGATCGGATCATGGACTCAGCTCCACTTCCCTGCCCTCTCCCCATAACCCTTTACTTCCTTATCGCTAAAAATCTGTCTATCTCCACCTTAAATATATTCAATGACCCAGCCTCCACAGTTCTCTGGGGCAGAGAATTCCATAGATTTACAACCTTCTGAAAGAAGAAATTCCTCCTCATCTCAGTTTCAAATGGGCGACCCCTTATTCTGAGACTATGTTCCCTAGTTTTAGTTTCCTCCATGAGTGGAAATATCCTCTCTGCATCCACCTTGTCGAGTCCCCTCATTACCTTATATGTCTTGATAAGATTGTCTCTCATTCTTCTGAACTCCAATGTGTATAGAAATATAGAAAATAGGTGCAGGAGTAGGCCATTCGGCCCTTCTAGCCTGCACCGCCATTCAATGAGTTCATGGCTGAATATGCAACTTCAGTACCCCATTCCTGCTTTCTCGCCATACCCCTTGATCCCCCGAGTAGTAAGGACTTCATCTAACTCCTTTTTGAATATATTTAGTGAATTGGCCTCAACAAATTTCTGTGGTAGAGAATTTCACAGGTTCACCACTCTCTGGGTGAAGAAGTTCCTCCTCATCTCGGTGCTAAATGGCTTACCCCTTATCCTTACACTGTGTCCCCTGGTTCTGGACTTCCCCAACATTGGGAACACTCTTCCTGCATCTAACCTGTCTAACCCCATCAGAATTCTAAACGTTTCTATGAGGTCCCCTCTCATTCTTCTGAACTCCAGTGAATACAATCCCAGTTGATCCAGTCTTTCTTGATTGGTCAGTCCCGCCATCCCGGGAATCAGTCTGGTAAACCCTCGCTGCAATCCCTCAATAGCAAGAGTGTCCTTCCTCAGGTTAGGAGACCAAAACTGTACACAATACTCCAGGTGTGGCCTCACCAAGGCCCTGTACAACTGTAGCAACACCTCCCTGCCCCTGTACTCAAATCCCCTCGCTATGAAGGCCAACATGCCATTTACTTTCTTAACCGCCTGCTGTACCTGCATGCCAACCTTCAATGACTGATGTACCATGACACCCAGGTCTCTTTGCACCTCCCCTTTTCCTAATCTGTCACCATTCAGATAATAGTCTGTCTCTCTGTTTTTACCACCAAAGTGGATAACCTCACATTTATCCACATTATACTTCATCTGCCATGCATTTGCCCACTCACCTAACCTATCCAAGTCGCTCTGCAGCCTCATAGCATCCTCCTCACAGCTCACACTGCCACCCAACTTAGTGTCATCCGCAAATTTGGAGATACTACATTTAATCCCCTCATCTAAATCATTAATGTACAGTGTAAACAGCTGAGGCCCCAGCACAGAACATTGCGGTACCCCACTAGTCACTGCCTGCCATTCTGAAAAGTCCCCATTTACTCCTACTCTTTGCTTCCTGTCTGACAACCAGTTCTCAATCCATGTCAGCACACTACCCCCAATCCCATGTGCTTTAACTTTGCACATTAATCTCTTGTGTGGGACCTTGTCGAAAGCCTTCTGAAAGTCCAAATATACCACATCAACTGGTTCTCCCTTGTCCACTCTACTGGAAACATCCTCAAAAAATTCCAGAAGATTTGTCAAGCATGATTTCCCTTTCACAAATCCATGCTGACTTGGACCTATCATGTCACCTCTTTCCAAATGCGCTGCTATGACATCCTTAATAATTGATTCCATCATTTTACCCACTACCGATGTCAGGCTGACCGGTCTATAATTCCCTGTTATCTCTCTCCCTCCTTTTTTAAAAAGTGGGGTTACATTGGCTACCCTCCACTCCATAGGAACTGATCCAGAGTCAATGGAATGTTGGAAAATGATTGTCAATGCATCCACTATTTTCAAGGCCACCCCCTTAAGTACTCTGGGATGCAGTCCATCAGGCCCTGGGGATTTATCGGCCTTCAATCCCATCAATTTCCCCAACACAATTTCCCGACTAATAAGGATTTCCCTCAGTTCCTCCTCCTTACTAGACCCTCCGACCCCTTTTATATCCGGAAGATTGTTTGTGTCCTCCTTAGTGCATACCGAACCAAAGTACTTGTTCAATTGGTCCGCCATTTCTTTGTTCCCCGTTATGACTTGCCCTGATTCTGACTGCAGGGGACCTACATTTGTCTTTACTAACCTTTTTCTCTTTACATATCTATAGAAACCTTTGCAATCCGTCTTAATGTTCCCTGCAAGCTTCTTCTCGTACTCCATTTTCCCTGCCCTAATCAAACCCTTTGTCCTCCTCTGCTGAGTTCTAAATTTCTCCCAGTCCCCGGGTTCGCTGCTATTTCTGGCCAATTTGTATGCCACTTCCTTGGCTTTAATACTATCCCTGATTTCCCTTGATAGCCACGGTTGAGCCACCTTCCCTTTTTTATTTTTACGCCAGACAGGACCCAACCTACTCAACCTATCCTCATAAGTCAAGCCCCTCATCTCTGGAATCAACCTAGTGAACCTTCTCAGAACAGCCTCCAATGCAAGTATACCCTTCCTTAAATACGGAGACCAACACTGTACGCAGTACTCCAGGTGTGGCCTCACCAATACCCTGTACAGTTGTAGCAGGACTTCTCTACTGTTATCCCCCTTGCAAAACTGACCCATAATCCAACAGAAATGGTGAAATTCTACTGACTAACCTGGCCCAAAGAAGTGACATGGGGAGAGCCAAGAATAGATAGAAAATATCCACATACTTTTATATGAAAGGAAACATTTGAATTATGTCAGAGATTTTTCTTGTCAAAACTAGATAACTAAACAAACTTAGTAATCTATAGCATCAATCTGCACCCCCAGGGTTAGTACAGGTTCACCACCAATTGGTGGCAGCAAATGGTCTATTCAGCCATCGAGTATCAGCTTGTCTCTAGAACAGAATGAAAAAAAACGGATGATCTACTTTCTGAAGCTGGCTATAATCAATACAGAAATCTATGAAGTTTTGTGAGTGAGTACAAATAAATGATTTAATATCAGAATAAGTAACCTATTACACTTTAAAATTATTCTGTTTCAAAATGTTTTTAAAAAAAGATATAAATGTGACAGAAAATAATTTTTGACTTGTAAAAATCCAATGTTATTTTTTCTATTCCATTATTGATTTAACGTTTGTTGAGTAAGGAGCATTTAAAATATTCCATTTAATTGGGACATTAAATTACAGCTCTAGTTCGCAATTGCAATCACAACTTTTTCTTGCTTATCTTTGGCACTTAAACTGTGTCTAAAAAGCTGAGAAAAACACTACTCTTCCTCAGGGTATTTTGGGTGAAGTGGTCTGGCTGGTTAAGAATTTCACATACACATACTGAGTGAGGTACAGCAGTCTATTTGAGCCCTCACTCTTTTACTGCAATTTTAGTTAGGATGTGGCGAGTCCCTGCCATGCCTTCTTGACACTAGCACTTTATCTTGAGGTGCCAATTCCTATTGAATGTTTATCAGTCTGCTACCATACCTTGCAAATCTATGTCGCCTACTTATCACTTGCAGGCCTGCTACAGTGCTCAGGTGCCCCCATTTGATATTAATCATCCTGCTGTGTTATCTCAAAGCATTCCATCCTACCTGGCATAATTCTTTTTACCATGGGATCTTGGTGGACCCTTTTTGGAATTGGCATTGTCTACCTTACTTAAGCTCGGCCAACCCCCAATAGCTACTGCCCTGAAATCATACCTTATATTTGCCTAGCACCTTACCATACCTTTGCTGGGCACTTCCTTAACTCCACCAGCCTGATGACCTACTTAGTACTCACTGGACTGGTGCTTTCTTGGTTCTATACCTTACCTGATGCTTATCTAGCACTTTCCCCACTGAAACCTGGAAGTCCCTGGCCAAAGACCACAGAAATCAAGTGCAGGCAGCGGAAAGAGCATGTGGCAAACCCGTCCCACCCACCCCTTCCCTCAACGACTATCTGTCCCACCTGTGACAGAGTCTGTGGCTCTCGTATTGGACTGTTCAGCCACCAAATAACTAATTTCAGGAGTAGAAGCAAGTCTTCCTTGATTCCGAGGGACTGCCTATGATGATGATTCCCTTGATAAGATATTCAGCTCAACCATACCTGACATGATGCTGTGTAGTATATTTCGAAGAAGAGCAGGGGAGTTATCATCGGTATACTGGCCAATGTTTATCCCTCAATCAACATAACAAAAACAGATTATCTGGTCATTATCACATTACTGTTTGTGGGAGCTTGCTTGTGTGCAAATTGGCTGCTGCGTTTCCTACATTACAACAGTGAGTACACTCCAAAAGTACTTCATTGGCTGTAAAGCGCTTTGAGATGAAGATGGTCATGAAAGGCGCTATATAAATCTAATTATTTATTTTCTTTTTGTATGTCTTGTGTTTGACCACCATTTACTAATACAGCTATAAATAAATTCACTAATTAAATCATACATCCAACAGTCTTGTTGTGACAAATTAACTGATATCACGCACACTAGTGCTTTCCCTAAAATAATGAACATAATAAATCAATTAATCTATAGGCTAATTATATACTCCAACATTCTATAACCAATTAGCAAATAAACTGTGCCACATGTGCCACCATCTACTTTCAATAAACAAATAAATTATTGATGTATAAAACATGTCCATATTGAATGTTAATAATTTAATCAATTCATAAGTTGCAAATACCATCAACTTCTCTCTGTAAATGATTTATAAAGTAATACAAGCCGAGAAATTGCTGCTCTTGTGCTATTCAGAGTTTCACCACAAGTTACTAAAAGTTTTGGGGAGTAATCTAGCTTGCTGGTTTGCTCATGATTTTGCTGTATTCATTCGGGGTTAAAATGTGGGTGAAACCTCCCACAATGAGGCCAGCAAAGAAAGGGGACAAGCATTATGAAACGTTCATAATAAAGGTTGAAACTGAGTACTGTGAACAATGAGCAAGTGTGACCTTAGCTCCTTTAATAAGACTCCAGAGTGCAGGTACCTCATGGGTGGCCTGCTTATATACAGTGCTCCCAAGGGATGCTGGGATCCCTTGGGACTCCAACAGGTAGGCCCTCTGGTGGTAGAGTGATACAGGTTGCAAGGGGTTAAATACATAACATTACTCCATTGTAAAGTTAATAGTACATTTATTTACAAGATGATATGATCTGGGGCTTTTCGCTCCCTTGTCAATCGTCTCGGTACAAATGCGGGTGTGGGTGAATTGGTTAGTTCTTCACTGGGCTGCTGGGCAGCCAGCCTTGCCGGGCTGCTGGGGATGTTGAGTTTGGCTTTGTGGTCAACCATGATGTCAGTTGCCACTTGTGTGTGTGTTGGAGGGTCAAAGTTGGTGGTGTCTTCTTCAGGTTGTTGGTAGCTGTTGATTTGGTCCAAATATTTTCTGCACGTTAGTCCATTGGCCAATTTGATCTGAAACACCCTACTCCCCTCTTTGGCTATGACCGTGCCAGCGAACCATTTGGGACCATGTCCATAATTGAGTACAAACAAAGGGTCATTAACCTCAATATCGCGTGACAAATTTGCGCGGTCATGGTACACACTTTGTTGATGCCGCCTGCCCTCCACATAATCATGGAGATCAGGGTGGACAAGAGAGACCCTTGTTTTGAGCACCCTTTTCATAAGCAGCTCAGCTGGGGGAACCCCGGTGAGCGAGTGGGGTCTGGTGCGGTAGCTGAGCAGCACTTGGGACAGTTGGGTCTGTAGGGAGCCTTCCGACACGCGTTTCAAGCTTTGCTTGATGGTCTGAACTGCCCGTTCTGCCTGGCTATTGGATGCGGGCTTGAACTGAGCAGATGTGATGTGCTTAATCCCATTGCATGTCATAAATTCCTTGAATTCAGCACTGGTGAAACACGACCCATTGTCGTTGACTAGGACATCAGGCAAAGCGTGCGTGGCAAACATGGCTCGTAGGCTTTCAATGGCTGTGGACATGCTTACAGACATTATTGCACATTCAATCCATTTTGAATAAGCATCCACGACAACCAAAAACATTTTGCCTAGAAATGGGCCCGCATAGTCCACGTGGATCCTTGACCATGGTTTGGAGGGCCACGACCACAAACTTAGCGGTGCCTCTCTGGGTGCATTGCTCAGCTGAGAGCAAGTGTTGCACTGGCACACGCATGACTCTAAATCTGAGTCGATGCCGGGCCACCACACATGGGATCTGGCTATGGCTTTCATCATTACAATGTCTGAGTGGGTGCTGTGCAGTTCACAAATGAACGTATCTCTGCCTTTCTTGGGTAAGACCATGCGATTAACCCACAACAGACAATCCATCTGCAGGGACATTTCATCTTTGCGCCTGTGGAACGGCTTAATCACCTTCTGCATCTCCACTGGGACGCTGGACCAGCTCCCATGGAGGACATAGTTTTTTTTAACCAAGGACAGTAAATGGTCGAGGTCCTGATCTGGCGGCCATAACGGGTGACTTTTCATTTTCAAATGCATCCATTACCATGAGCAAGTCTGCAGGCTGTGCCATTTCCACTCCGGTGGCGGGCAATGATAGCCGACTGAGAGCATCAGCGCAGTTCTCTGTGCCCGGTCTGTGGCAGATTGCATAGTTGTATGCCGACAGCGTGAGTGCCCATCTTTGGATGCGCGCAGAGGCATTGCTGTTAATCCTTTTGCTCTCAGAGAACAGCAATATGAATGGCTCGTGGTCAGTTTCAAGCTCAAACTTGAGGCCAAACAAGTATTGGTGCATTTTCTTTACCCCGTAAACGCACGCCAGAGCCTCTTTTTCAATCATGCTAGCTGTAGGCTCTTTCAGCCTTGGACAAACTTCAGCAACTATAGATATGTGAAGAGAAAAAGATTAGTGAAGACAAACATAGGTCCCTTGCAGTCAGAATCAGGTGAATTTATCATGGGGAACAAAGAAATGGCAGACCAATTGAACAAATACTTTGGTTCTGTCTTCACTAAGGAAGACACGAATAACCTTCCGGAAATACTAGGGGTCCTAAGGTCTAGCGCGAAGGAGGAACTGAAGGGAATCCTTATTCGTCAGGAAATTATGTTAGGGAAATTGATGGGATTAAAGGCCAATAAATCCCCAGGGCCTGATAGGCTGCATCCCAGAGTACTTAAGGAAGTGGCCCTAGAAATAGTGAATGCTTTGGTGATAATTTTTCAATATTCTATTGACTCTGGATCAGTTCCTATGGACTGGAGGGTAGCTAATGTAACCCCACTTTTCAAAAAAGGAGGGAGAGAGAAAACAGGGAATTATAGGTTAGCCTGACATTGGTGGTGGGGAAAATGTTGGAATCAATTATTAAACCATTTGGACCATTTGGAAAGCAGTGACAGGATCGGTCCAAGTCAGCATGGATTTATGAAAGGGAAATAATGCTTGACAAATCTTCTAGAATTTTTTGAGGATGTAACGAGTAGAGTGGACAAGGGAAAACCAGTGGATGTGGTGTATTTGGACTTTCAAAAGGCTTTTGACAAGGTCCCACACAAGAGATTAGTGTGCAAAATTAAAGCACATGGTATTGGGGGTAATGTATTGTCGTGAATAGAAAACTGGTTGGCTGACAGGAAGTAGATAATTGGAATAAATGGGTCCTTTGCAAAATGGCTGGCAGTGACTAGTGGGATCTAGGGTTCAGTGCTGGGACCCCAGCTATTTGCATTATACATTAATGATTTAGATGAAGGAATTGAATGTAATATCTCCAAGTTTGCAGATGACACTAAGCTGGATCGCGGTGTGAGCTGTGAGGAGGATGCTAAGTGGCTGCAGGGTGACTTGGACAGGTTAGGTGAGTGGACAAATGCATGGCAGATGCATATAATGTGGATAAATGTGAGGTTATCCACTTTGGTGGCAAAAACAGGAAGGCAGAATATTATCTGAATGGTGACAGATTAGGAAAAGGGGAGGTGCAACAAGACCTGGGGTGTCATGGTACATCAGTCATTGAAAGTTGGCAAGCAGGTACAGCAGGCAATGAAGAAGGCAAATGGCATGTTGGCCTTCATAGCTAAACGATTTGAGTACAGGAGCAGGGAGGTCTTATTGCAGTCGTACAGGGCCTTGGTGAGGCCACACTTTGAATATTGGGTTCAGTTTTCGTCTCCTAATCTGAGGAAGGACGTTCTTGCTATTGAGGGAGTGCAGCGATGGTTCACCAGACTGATTCCCAGGATGGCAGGACTGACATATGAGGAGAGACAGGATCGACTGGGCTTGTACTCACTGGAGTTTAGAAGAATAAGAGGGGATCTAATACAAACATATAAAATTTTGATGGGATTGGACAGGTTAGAGGCAGAAAGAATGGGCCCAAGTTTCGAGCCACGCCTAGAACGGCGCAGTCCCGACCTGGACGCCCGTTTTTCGCGCCACAAAGTGCGCCAAAAAAAACCCTCCAGATTCTCCATCTCCCTGCAGGTCCTCTGGCCCTCGGCACAGCGCAGCAGGAGCTGTAGGGGGCGGAGCCAGGTCCCTGCGCCGAAAACAGTGCCGGGACCTCTGCACATGCGCGCTACAGTGGGCGCACATGTTCAGTAGCTCCAGGCGCCCAAAACTGTGTGGGAGGGGCCGAAGCACACAGCCCCTCGCCCTGGCCGAATGGCCTCACTGGGGCAGGGTGAATAAGGCTCCTCCCACAGCCAGCTCCTGCTTCCTCCCGACCCGACTCGACTCCCGCCTCCGGACCGGACCCGACACCCGCTCCTCCCCCCCCCCCCCCCCCCACCCCATCCGGCCCCTGGACCGGACCCGACACCCGCTCCTCCCCCCTCGCCCCCGGAGTGGACCCGACACCCGCTTCCCCCTCTCGCCCCCGGACCGGACCCGACACCCGCTCTCCCCCACCCCCCCCCGCCTCCGGACTGGACCCGACACCCACTCCCCCGCCCCCGGACCGGACCCGACGCCCGCTCCCCCCACCCCGCCCCGGACCGGACCTGACACCCGACCTGACCTTCCTTTCCCTCCCTCCCTCCCCCCGAACCGAACTGACCTCCCTCCCACCACCCCCCCGACCCGACCCAATGCCACCTACCTGTAAATCTGGTGCTGGGGGCGGGCCCGGCCCGAAGTCTCGGGCCCGGCCCGTTCAGCCTCCCTCCCCCTTTTCCTTTCCCCCCACCCCCCCAATCTCCTTCCCCCCCCCAATCTCCTTCCCCCCAATCTCCTTCCCCCCAATCTCCTCCCCCCCCCCAATCTCCTCTCCCCCCCAATCTCCTTCCCCCCATCTCCTTTCCCCGCCCCATCTCCTTTTCCCCCCCAATCTCCTTTCCCCCATCTCCTTTCTCCCCCTTCTCCCCCCTCCCCCATCCCTCCCCCCTCCCCCTTCTCCCCCATTTCTCCCCCTTCCCTCCCTCTGCTC
Organism: Pristiophorus japonicus; assembly: GCF_044704955.1. Classification (NCBI taxonomy): domain Eukaryota; kingdom Metazoa; phylum Chordata; class Chondrichthyes; family Pristiophoridae; genus Pristiophorus; species Pristiophorus japonicus. Next base: position 246,013,838 of record NC_091978.1, on the reverse strand, counting down.
CCCCCCTCTCTCCCTCTACCCACCTCCTCCCCCTCCCCTCGCTGTCAGAAACACAGACACTGACAGACAGAGAATGAGAGACACACAGACAGACAGAGAGATAGAGACACTGACAGAGACACACTGAGGGGGGCATCCCAGCACGCTGTTGGAGGGCTCCCGGTGCTGCAATCGGTAAGTAGAAAATGTTTTATTTATTGATTTTTTAAAAAAAATTATTTCTTATTAATTCTTTTTGATTGATTTACTGGTTGATTTATTGATGTATTTATCATTTATTATTGATGATGGCACTTTATTTGTAAAACTGAAGTGTTTAATGTTTGTAAACTTCCCTTTAAACAGCCCCCCCCCCACCATTCCCTACGCCTGATTTGTAACCTACGCCTGATTTTCTAAAGTGTAGACAAGGTTTTTTCGAGCATACAAAAATCTTCACTTACTCCATTCTAAGTTAGTTTGGAATAAGTTTTCACTCACGAAACTTTGAAATCAAGCGTAAGTGGCCGGACACGCCCCCTTTTGAAAAAAAAATTCTGTTCCAAAGTGAAACTGTTCTAACTGACTAGAACTGGAGCAAACTAAATGACGAGAATTCCGATTTCTAAGATACCCCGTTCTACACCAGTTGCTCCTAAAAATCAGGAGCAAATCATGTGGAAACTTGGGGCCAACGTTCCCAATGCTGGGGAAGTCCAGAACCAGCAATCACAGTCTAAGGATATGGGGTAAGCCATTTAGGACCGAGATGAGGAGAAACTTCTTCACTCAGAGAATTGTTAACTTGTGGAATTCTCTACCGCAGAAAGTTGTGAGGCCAGTTCGTTAGATATATTCAAAAGGGAGTTAGATATGGCCCTTACATCTAAAGGGATCAAGGGGTATGGAGAGAAAGCAGGAAAGGGGTAGTAGGTTGAATAATCAGCTATGATCTTATTGAATGGTTGTGCAGGCTCGAAGGGCCGAATGGCCTACTCCTGCACCTAATTTCTATGTTTCTATGTTTCTAACCCCTGATGCATAAGCGACTGGTTGCAAAATCCTCGATTCGTTAGCCTGTTGTAACACACACCCAACCCCGTATGATGACACATCGCAAGCTAGCACTAGTCGTTTACAAGGGTTATACAGGACAAGCAGTTTGTTTGAACTCAACAGATTTCTGGCTTTTTCAAACGAGGCCTCTTGTGAATTCCCCCATACCCAGTCGTCTCCCTTGTGCAATAGCACATGAAGGGGTTCTAGCAGGGTGCTTAACCCAGGTAGGAAATTACCAAAATAGTTAAGGAGTCCCAGGAACAACTGCAGCTCCGTCACATTGTGTGGTCTTGGCGTGTTCTTGATGGCCTCCGTCTTGGCGTTGGTGGGTCTGATGCCATCTGCTGCGATTCTCCTTCTCAAGAACTCGACCTCTGGTGCCAGGAAAACACACTTCGAGCGGTTCAACCTGAGTCCCACGCGATCCAACCAACTAAGAACTCTTCAAGTGCTCAATGGTGTCCTGACCTGTAACCATTATATCGTCCTGGAAAAGCAGGCTCTCTATGTTCCGTTAGAAGATTGCCGCAGCTGACCGAATCCCGAACGGGTATCTGTTATAGATGAACAGACCTTTGTGCGTGTTGATGCACGTGAGGCCTTTCGAAGACTCCTCCAGCTCCTGCGTCATGTAGGTCCAACTTGGTGAATATTTTCCCTTTCGCCAGGGTAGCAAATAGGTCGTCTGCCTTGGGTAGCGGGTACTGGTCATGCAGCAAGAAATGGTTAATCGTTACTTTATCGTCCCCACAATTCTGACCATTGCGTCCTCTTTAAGTACCGGGACAATCGGACTGGCCCACTTGTTGAATTCCACCGGCGCGATGATGCCTTCACGTTGCAGCCTGTCCAACTCAATTTCCACTTTCCCATGCATCATATATGGTAAAGCCCGTGCCTTGTGGTGGATGGGGCGAATACCAGGAACCAAATGGATCTGCACTTTCACCCCCGAGAAGCTTCCAATGCCTGGCACGAGCAACGATGGAAATCTGCTCAGAATCTGGGCATATGAGGCGTCGTCGACGGACGAAAGCGCTCGAATGTCGTCCCAGTTCCAGCAGATTTTTCCCAGCCAGTTTCTGCCAAACAGTGTGGGGCCATCCCCTGCACGATCCACAGCAGGAGTTCGTATACTGCTCCATCATAGGAGACTTTGACTTCTGCACTGCCAATTACAGGGATTCATTCCTTGGCGTAAGGCTTTGATTGGTGTGAATGGGGCTGAGCTTGGGCCTGTGTGCCTTGTTACAGCACAGCCTGTCGAAGGCCTTTTTACTCATTATGGACTGACTTGCACCTGTGTCCAGTTTCATAGATACAGGAATTCCGTTTAGTTCAACTTTCAACATTATTGGTGGACATTTCATGGTGAATGTCTGTACCCTATACACTTCTGCCTCCTCGGTACAACTCTCCAATTCAGCCCCATCCACAGTGGATCGATCTTCCTCTGCAACGTGGTGGTTTGCAGGGTTTGCAGCTCGCCTGCACATTCACTGGAGGTGTCCCATTGTTCTGCAGCCGTTGCACGCATAGTGCTTGAAGCGGCATTGATGGGCCCGATCATCACCTCCACAATGCCAACAAAGTTGTTAACTGCCTTGCATTAACGATTGATGGCGGACTCTGGGTCATCTGAGGTCGTGTAGCAGCAGCAGCTGGGCGTGTACGTTCTGCCATGTATATTCCTGCTCGAAAACGACGTTACTTTGTGCACAGTACTGGCCGAAACCTCTCTACTCTGCAAAATCTGTTTGGTGTTGTCACTGGTGGACATAAATGCCTGGACTATCTCTATGGCTTTGCTTAGATTCGATGTTTCAACATTCAACAGGTTGCAAAGGATTACCTCATGGCCAATGCCCAAAACAAAAAGTCTCTAAGCATTTGTTCTAGGAATCCTTCAATTTCGCAATGTCCTGTGAGGCGCCTTAGTTCAGCGACATAGCTCGCTACTTCCTGGCCCTCCGACCATTGACACGTGTAGAACCGATATCTCGCCATCAAAGCCCTCTCCTGGACCAGTGTGCACAATTCTTCATGGGATTTAGTTGTTGGTTTTGCTGGAGCTAGAAGATTCTTCATGAGGCCATAGGTTGTTGCCCCACAGACAGTAAGGAGGATCGCCCTTCGTTTGGCAGCGTTCTCGTCCCCTTCCAGCTCATTGGCCACAAAGTATTGGTCGAGTCTCTCCACGAAGGCCTCCCAATTTTCCCCTTCTGAGAACTTCTCCAGGATACCAACTGTTCTTTGCATTTTCGCGTGATTTTTCATTACCTCGTCGCCAATTGATACGCTTATAATAAAGGATGAAACTGAGTACTGTGAACAATGAGCAAGTGTGACCATAGTTCCTTTAATAAGACTCCAGAGTGCAGGTACCTTGTGGGTGGCCTGCTTATATACAGTGCTCCCAAGGGATGCTGGGATCCCTTGGACTCCAACAGATCGGCCCTCTGGTGCTCGTGTAATATAGGTTGCAAGGGGTTAAATACATAACACATTAATCCTCACAATCAGCTCTGAACTGCAATTAAGAAATAGTTAAACACCTGATAGAACACTAGTAAGATTAGACCAGATGTTACTCAACAAAATTGCTGTAGAATTTTGAGAGTGAGGTAAGCAAGCCTGTTTGACAAGCCAGAAACTCTAACGTTACTGCAAGGAGTCAGGGAGAGCAGGCACACAATTTATGGGAATAATGCCCCTTCCCAAGAAGTGCATGGTGCACTAGGTGTGGAAGGAGGTGGCTGAGTTTTTTGATGAGGTAACAGAGGGTGGATGAGGGCAGTGCAGTTGATATTGTGCGTATGGACTTTCAAAAGTCGTTTGATAAAGTATCACATACTAGGCTTGTTAGCAGAATTGAAGCCCATGGGATAATAGGGGCAGTAGCAGCATGGATACAACATTGGGTAAGGGATAGAAAACTGAGAGTTGTGGTAAATGGCTGTTTTTTGGAGGGAGGTATACAGTGGAGTTTTTTTAATTGGAGGGAGGTATACAGTGGAGTTCCCCAAGGTTCAGCACAAGGACCACTGCTGTTTTTAATATACATTAATAAGTTGGACTTGGTGGTACAGGGCACAATTATGATATTTGCAGATTACACAAAACTTGGAAATATAGTAAACAGTGAGAAAGATTCTCGAAGACAGAGACAGGCTGATGGAATGGATGGACACATGGCAGATGAAATTTAATGCAGAGGAGTGTGAGGTGATACATTTTAGTAGGAAAAATGAGACACACTAAAAGGAACAATTTTAAAGGGGGTGCAAGAAAAGAGAGACCTGGGGGTGCTTGTGCACAAATCTTTGAAGGTGGTAGGACAGATTAACAAAGCAACTAATAAAGTATATGGGATCCTGGGCTTTATAAATAGAGGCATAGAGTATAAAAGCAGGAAGTTATGCTGAACCAATATCAAATACTAGTTCGGCCCCAGCTGGAGTATTGTCTCTAATTCTGGGCACCACACTTTAGGAAGAAATTGAAGGATTTGGGGAGAGTACAGAAGAGATTTACTAGAATGGTTCCAGGGATGAGGGAATACAGTTACATGGATAGACTACAGAAGTATGAGACGTGAATTGGCTAGAATAGACTGGCAAATGATACTTAAAGTGTTGACGGTGGATAGGCAATGACAAACATTTAAAGATCACATGGATGAACTTCAACAATTATACATCCCTGTCTGGAGTAAAAATAAAACGGGGAAGGTAGCTCAACCATGGCTAGCAAGGGAAATTAGTGATAGTGTTAAATCCAAAGAAGAGGCATATAAATTGGCCAGAAAAAGCAGCAAACCATGGACTGGGAGAAATTTAGAATTCAGCAGAGGAGGACAAAGGGTTTAATTAGGAGGGGGAAAATAGAGTATGAGAGGAAGCTTGCCGGGAACATAAAAACTGACTGCAAAAGCATTCTATAGATAAGTGAAGAGAAAAAGATTAGTGAAGACAAATGTAGGTCCCTTGTAGTCAGATTCAGGTGGAATTTATAATGGGGAACAAAGAAATGGTAGACCAGTTGATCAAATACTTTGGTTCTGTCTTCATGAAGGAAGACACAAATAACCTTCCAGAAGCACTAGGGGACCGAGGGTCTAGTGAGAAGGAGGAACTGAAGGATATCCTTATTAGGCGGGAAATTGTGTTAGGGAAATTGATGGAATTGAAGGCCAATAAATCCCCAGGGCCTGTACGCTGCATCCCAGAGTACTTAAGGAAGTGGCCCTAGAAATAGTGGATGCATTGATGATCATTTTCCAACAGTCTATCGACTCTGGATCAGTTCCTATGGACTGGAGGGTAGCTAATGTAACACCACTTTTTAAAAAAGGAGGGAGAGAGAAAACGGGTAATTATAGCCTGACATCAGTAGTGGGGAAAATGTTGGAATCAATTATTAAAGATGAAATAGCAGCGCATTTGGAAAGCAGTGACAGGATCGGTCCAAGTCAACATGGATTTATGAAAGGGAAATCATGCTTGACAAATCTTCTACAATTTTTTGAGGATGTAACTAGTAGAGTGGACAAGGGAGAACCAGTGGATGTGGCGTATTTGAACTTTCAAAAGGCTTTTGACAAGGTCCCACACAAGAGATAGGTGTGCAAAATTAAAGCACATGGTATTGGGGGTAATGTACTGGCGTGGATAGAGAACTGGTTGGCAGACAGGAAGCAGAGAGTCAGGATAAAGGGGTCCTTTTCAGAATGGCAGGCAGTGACCAGTGGGGTGCCGCACGGTTCAGTGCTGAGACCCCAGCTATTTACAATATACATTGATGATTTAGATGAAGGAATTGAATGTAATATCTCCAAGTTTGCAGATGACACTAAACTGGGTGGTGGTGTGAGCTGTGAGGAGGATGCTAAGAGGCTGCAGGGAGACTTGGACAGGTTAGGTGAGTGGGCAAATGAATGGCAGATGCAGTATAATGTGGATAAATGTGAGGTTATCCACTTTGGAGGCAAAAACACAAAGGTAGAATATTATCTGAATGGCGACAGATTAGAAAAAGGGGAGGTGCAACGAGACCTGGGGTGTCATGGTACATCAGTCACTGAAAGTTGGCATGCAGGTGCAGCAGATGGTGAAGAAGGTAAGTGGTATGCTGGCCTGCATAGCTAGGGGATTTGAGTATAGGAGCAGGGAGGTCTTACTGCAGTTGTACAGGGCCTTGGTGGGGCCTCACCTGGAATATTGTGTTGAGTTTTGGTCTCCTAATCTGAGGAAGGATGTTCTTGCTATTGAGGGAGTGCAGCGAAGGTTCACCCGACTGATTCCCGGGATGGCTGGACTGACATATGAGGAGAGATTGGATCGACTGGGTCTTTATTCACTGGAGTTTAGAAGGATGATCTCATGGAAACATATAAAATTCTGACGGGACTGGACAGGTTAGATGCAGGAAGAATGTTCCCGATGTTGGAGAAGTCCAGAACCAGGGGACACAGTCTAAGGATAAGGGGTAGGCCATTTAAGCTGAGATGAGGAGAAACTTCTTCACTCAGAGAATTGTTAACCTGTGGAATTCCCTATCGCAGAGAGTTCTTGATGTCAGTTCATTGGATATATTTAAGAGGGAGTTAGATATGGCCCTTATGGCTAAAGGGATCAAGGGGTATGGAGAGAAAGCAGGAAAGGGGTACTGAGGTGAATGATCAGCCATGATCTTATTGAATGGTGGTGCAGGCTCGAAGGACTGAATGGCCTACTCCTGCACCTATTTTCTATGTTTCTATGTAAGTTGGTATTGTTCTCCTTGGAGCAGAGAGGCTAAGAGGAGATTTGATAGAGGTGTACAACTCAAGTTTTCGACCTTCATGTGCTATTTTAGAGGAGTCTGAGCACAGTTGGATGTCTTTTTACATATAACGGATAGCACATAAACAAGACATTCGGCCCAACTGGTTTCTGCGGGTGTTTATGCACCACACTTGCCTCCTCTCTCCCATTAAATATTATCTTATTTATAACAATACTAAGTACTTAGTATATTTTATTTAATCATGGGAGTCAGATATGCACACAAGAGGATTATCCGGCAGGAGTCAGTAGGTATGTATTCTGTGCCTCCTACTGGCCCACTTTGAGGGGGGAAGGGGAACAACCAGAAGTTGTAGTCCATGTGGGAACCAATGAAATAGGAAGGAAAAAGGTTGATGTCTATCAGTCAGAGTTTCGAGAGTTCGGGAGGAAATTAAAAACCAGGAACTCGGAGGTAGTAATCTCTGGATTACTCCCAGTTCCACACACTAGTGAGTCTAGGAATATTAGGATAAAACAGGTTAACATGTGGCTGGAGAAATGGTGCAGGAGGGAGGATTTGTTTGTACTCATACTCTGTTTCAAGCCTATCTTTTATGGTCTCACTCTCTTACAGCTTTCTCTGACTGTCCTCTGTTGGAGTACTGAAAGAATTTCTTTATGTTATGTTATGTTTAGCTTCTTTAGCTAAGCTTTTATCTAGATCTCTCTCTGCCCCTCTTGATTATCTTTTTAATATGTTTCTGTGTTCAACCCAGTAAGCACCTTTTTTCTTGCTGCAGGATTAGCAGACATCATCTTTCCATTTTATTTCACTTTAGATTTGTTGGTCTATTTACGGTCACTGAGCTTGCTGATACCAGGTATGCATTTATCCTCCATGCTTAGCATTATGGCCCCGGAAATCTGAATAGAGATGCCTAACAAAATGGATTTGTTGTGTAGCTTGCTGCCTCCTGCCTGAACAACTCAATTTAGCTTATGAACATCACTGACATATAGAGCTAAACCGTCTCCTTTTCTGTCCACTTTATACCTGTGAAAGTTACATCCATTCAGCACCTCCTGGTGTTAATCTTGTTTCTGGTATTCCCATATCTTCATAATTTCCTACAGCTTCCAGTTACAACATCTTATTTCTAAGGCTTCAAGCACTCATGTATATACATCTTAATGTAGATTTATCTCCTTACATATCCTGATCTCCAGTTCATGTCTATTTCATACATCCATAGCCAGCTGTTGACTGCTTCGAACTTCTGATCCGTCTTGTTTGGAGTCAGGTTTCCTCCCTGCCCTCTCCTCCCCTCCCCCTATCTATCTATTTTAAGAACATAAGAACATAAGAAATAGGAGCAGGAGTAGGCCATTTGGCCCCTCGAGCTTGCTCCGCCATTCAATAAGATCATGGCCGATCTGATCATGGACTCAGCTCCACTTCCCCGCTTGCTCCCCATAACCCTTTATTGGTTCCTGATTGCTCACTCAATGTTTTTCACAAGTCTCTTTGTTTCTAGTCTTGTACGAGATTTTTTGTCCTGCATTTATGAAATTAGCATTGTTGTTTTCACACTAGGTTACAAACCATTTAGTTACATCCTCACTTTACTTGGTGAATGCCCCTCCCCTTTCACAAACACCAGAAGTTTACCAGAGAACATTGGCCCCAAATTTGCTGAGAAAATCATGAAGAGTTTAATATACATGCGGTTATTAGTCTGTAAATCATCCAGCAATTTGTGGTGAGGAAGAGATACACAGTGAGTGGCAGCTGGACGATTGGTGCCGTTCCGCCGTTAGTTTTGCAAAAAAACACCTTCAACCTCCTCGTGAGTGTCAAGAAATTGCTGCATATCGATAATTTAATACCACAGCGGTAGAGTGCACATAACGGGGAGACCGAACATTATGCTAGAAGGAAAAAATGAAGGCAGCAGACCATATTTTTAATTTTGAGATGAAATGACATGTAAAATTGCTTTCAATTTCCCAACTGGGAGAGATGAATTATTAGGCTTGTAAAAGTTAAACGTTATTCTGTAACACCGCCTGTGTACCTATACTATGCTTCTAGCTATTTATTTATTTAGTAATTCACCGGATGTTGGCGTTGCTGGAAAGGCCAGCATTCATTGCCCAGCCATAATAGCCCTTGAGAAGGTGGTGGCAGAACCTGGTGATATGCCACGTGCGCCACCAGACATCACGGGCAGCCCTTTTCTGTTCTTGCTCGTCCTCCTCTGCCAACTCCATTGCTAGTGGTACACTGAACACTGTCTCCATTATGCACAAAAATCTGGAATGTGGAATGAAAATTATAAGCAACTCATCTTTAAATGAAGAATGCAACACTTTCACCATAGCCTTACCGGTAATGCCTGCCCAATCGAAGGGAGATTCACGCATTGCGCCAGTGATGTGTTACTACTGCAATCTGTGCAGTTCCTTGTTAACTGCCCAATCTGCCATATTAATTGCTCTTCTGTATGAATTGAATACAAAATATAAATGCTTTTAGCAACAATTTTATTAGGTTTAAGAAACAGGTAGTTAGGGTTAAGAAACTATACAGCACTCCGAACATTATCACACATTTGCCAATGTGAATTGTTTTACATCGACAATAATTTCTAGGCTCCACTCTCTTCGTCCCACCTTCAAGTCCCTTTACCCATCCTCAAGTTACCTCCTAATTAAATATAAAGCTCTCAACACTCCTCATTCCCCAAATTCTTTCCCTACACATTGGGATGTAACCTGCGGCCCCTACAGGTACGTATGAAGTGCGCATGTGTCCATAGGGGCCACATAAGTTCCGGGTTTAGGCATGCGCAGTGAATGCACTAAAATCTTCTTGACAGATCGCGTGCATTCGTGGGAAAAAGACCTTTGCAAGCAAAGAGTTGGGCTATTTGTCCAACTTCTGCCTAGCGAATGCCCATGAAATTCTTAAGCCTGGTAAAAGCAGCTGTAAGGACTGCATTTACCAGTGTAAGACTTTTAAAGGACAGAAAAATACATTTTTAAAAATAATTTTTTTTCAATAATTTATACATTTAAAAACTGAGTTTATTTTTAGACCCTTTAAAATATTTTTTTTAATTAAAAGAATTACATTTTTGTTTTAAATATTTAATTAAATGCCATTTTGATTAATTTTAAACATGTGATTTTTTTTTTTACATTTCTTTTAATTGTACGTGTATTTTGCGGGGTATTCCCATTCATACTTGTGGAGTTCTGCACATACGGAATCCCCATAAGTAGGAATGGGGATCCCCTTCTTTCATTGATTGGGCAAGCCTATGTGATCCCAGGGGCGCTTGCGAACCTCATGCGTCCCTGGAATACGTGGGCCTCTACGGAGGCCTTCGCATAGAGGCCCAGGAGCGCAAGTGTCCGAAACTCTGGGACCATCAGGTAAGTGCATAGATTTTTTGCAAGTCGGAGGCATCCGCTCGCGGAAAACCATGACCACAATTTCAGGCCCACTGTTTTTTTTTCCCAGTTTGCTCTCTGTTTCTGGTTAAACTTCTGTTGATTCCATTAGTCCATGCTTTGCTCTCTCTTGTGTTTGGTTTTGACCTTAACTTACTCCCAGCCTTGGATTCCTCCTAAAACTCCCGGGGGCTGGATTTTCAGTTCTGGTCATTTTGGGGCAGTAATAGCAGTGGGGCGGTAAAGTTGGCGCTGGGAAATGGTTTGTGTCTTCAGCCACAAAATTCATCTGCTGGGCCCTGACTGTGGAGCAGAACGCTAAAGGATGCATTGCACACCTCTTTCTGACCAACTGAAAATCCTGCGCTAAAGAGCCAGCCTCGGAGCGCCCTAAAAGAGGCTTGCTTGAAGAAAAAAAATCTGTGATAGAAATAGATATGTACGAGTTGACAGGCAGCACTAGCCCTTAAGGCAGGGTGTCCAAGCTTAATGGACCATATGGGTTACATACCATGGAACCTCAAGCACCCCCCCCATAAGTTTTCAATCCATGATCCGACCAGTTTCTGATACCAACAGACTAGAAGAAAAACACACAAAAAGTATTCCCAATACCTTGACCATCTCAAAGATAAATCGCAAAAATAAACAAAACAATCACATTTACCTCATTCATTACTGAGTTCACTCACCGCCGCTGGCACAGCTCTGACTGCTCGGTTTTCCAGGCGATTCCACTGAGCTAAAGGCTCAGCGTCAATTCAAAATCGAAGCACAGTCGAAATCGGTGGCGTTCCACACCGGCTCAACACTTCTGAGCGGTGCTGCTCAGCGCCCCCGCAAAACCAGCAACTAATTTCCCGGCGGAGCGCTGCAATCTGGCCGCCCGCTCGGAAACTATTCCCACTGCCATTGCTGCCCATCTGTGGCGCTAATAGAGGCAGCAGAAGTCCAAAAATTTAGCCCCTAGTGCTTCACCGTTTTAAAGGTTGTTATGCCCAACCATTATCCACAGTCATTCGTGATTCCATTTGTTTTTCTTGTTGTTGCCATTCTTGATTTCACCAATTCCATGCTAACTTTCTTTGCTCATTTTCTAACCAGGTTGCACATTTTCCCCCAGTGTTGCTCCCTCCTTTTTCCTCATTCATTTGCTTTTTGCCTATATGTGATATGCCCTTCTGCCTATGAGCCTGTTTTAATTTTTTGGTTTTGGCCTTTTAATTGTGATATTGGTTATGACTCCTCCCCTCATGATTCTTTGTAATTCTACATTTCTTTTTCTCGATCTTTCTGTTCCTACTATTCAGGTCTTCAATTGTTCCTGGTAAAACCACTTTAGACTCTACTGCTTTGCACTGCTCAGCTCTGCATATGCAGACTTCATTTCATTCTTTCTATCTCTCATTCCTTCCCTGTATGCACTCTCTTTCCTTGCTTACCTCTAATTTATCAGAGCCACTGCCAAGTGCCCAGTCACCACACTGACCCTGATAATTAACTATTGTATAACTATAAACCCTTCCTCCAGGAACATAAGAAATAGGAGCAGCAGTAGGCAATTTCATCCCTCGAGCCTGCTCTGCCATTTAATAAGATCATGGCTGATCTGATCATGGACTTAGTTCCACTTCCTTGCCCGCTCCCCATAACCCCTTATTCCCTTATCGCTCAAAAATCTGTCTACCTCCGGCTTAAATATATTCAATGCTCTCTGGGGCAGTGAATTCCACAGATTTACAACCCTCAGAGAAGAAATTCCTCCTCATCTCAGTTTTAAATGGGCGGCCCTTATTCTGAGATGATGCCCCCTAGTTTTAGTTCCCTTATGAGTGGAAATATACTCTCTACATCCATCTTGTCCAGCCCTCTCATTATCTTATATGTTTCGATAAGATCACCTCTCATTCTTCTGAACTCAAATGAGTATAAACCCTACCTACTCAACCTATCTTCAAAAGCCAACCACCTCATTTCCAGAATCAACGTAATGAACCTTCTCTGGACAGCCTCCAATGCAAGTATATCTTTTCTTAAATACGGAGACCAAAACTGCAAGTAGTACTCTAGATGTGGCCTCACCAATACCCTGTACAGTTGTAGCAGGATTTCTCTGCTTTTATGCTCCATCCCCCCTACAATAAAGGCCAACATTCCATTTGCCTTCCTGATTACTTGCTGTACTTGCATACTAACTTTTTGTGTTTCATGCACAAGGACCCCCAGGTGCCTCTGTACTGAAGCACTTTGCAAATTTTCTCCATTTAAATTATAATCTGCTTTTCTATTTTTTCTGCCAAAGCGAATAACCTCACATTTTCCCACATTATACTCCATCTGCCAAATTTTTGCCCATTCACTTAGCCTGTCTATATCCCTTTGCAGATTTTTTGTGTCCTCCTCACAATTTGCTTTCCCCCCCATTTTTGTATCATTGGCAAACTTGGTTACATTACACTTGGTCCCTTCATCCAAGTCATTAATATAGATTGTAAATAGTTGAGGCCCCAGCACCGATCCCTGCGGCAGCACAAGTTACCGGGAAATGACCCGTTTATCCCGACTCTTTGTTTTCTGTTAGTTAGCCAATTATCTATCCATGCTAATATATTACCCCCAACCCCGTGAACTTTTATCTTGTGCAGTAACCTTTTATGTGGCAACTTATCGAATGCCTTCTGCAAATCTAAATACCACCACAGCCACTGGTTCCCCCTTATCCACCCTGCTCGTTACATCCTCAAAGAACTCCAGAAAATTTGTCAAATATGATTTCCCTTTCATAAAACAATGCCAACTGTGCTTGATTGAATCATGCTTTTCCAAATGTTCTGCTACTGCTCCCTTAATAATGGACTCCAGCATTTTCCCAATGACAGATGTTACGCTAACTGGTCTATAGTTTCCTGCTTTCTGTCTGCCTCCTTTTTTAAACAGGTGCATTACATTTGCAGTTTTCCAATCTGCTGCGACCTCCCCAAAATCCAGGGAATTTTGGTAGATTACAACCAATGCATCCACTATCTCTGCAGTCACTTCTTTAAGGACCCTAGGGTGCAAGCTTTCAGGTACAGGGGACTTGTCTGCTTTTAATCACATTATTTTACCGAGTACTACTTCTTTAGTGATAGTGATTCTATTAAGTTCCTCATTCCCTATAGCCCCTTGATTATCCCCTATTGGAATGTTTTTAGTGTATTTGACTGTGAAGACCGATACAAAATATTTGTTCAACATCTGTGCTATTTCCCTGTTCTCCATTATTAATTCTCCAGTCTCATTCTCTGGGGACCAAAATTTACTTCATCCACTCTATTCCTTTTTATGTACCTGTAGAAACTCTTACTATCTGTTTTTATATTTCGTGCTAGTTTACTTTCATAATCTATCTTCCCTCTCTTTATTATTTTTTTCATCGTTCTTTGCTGGCTTTTAAAAGTTTCCCAATCCTCTGGCCTCCCACTAGTCTTGGCAACATTGTACGCACTTGTTTTCAATTTGATACCATCCTGTATTTCCTTAGTTAGCCACGGATGGTTATCCCTTCTCTTATAGCCTTTCCTTCTCATTGGGATATATTTTTGTTGAGAGTTATGAAATATCTCCTTAAATGTCTGCCACTGATCATCAACTGTACCACTCTGTAATCTATTTTCCCAGTCCACTTTAGCCAAATCTGTCTTCATACCTTTGTAGTCTCCTTTATTTAAGCTTAGGACACTGGGTAGAGATCCAACTTTATCACCCTCCAACTGAATTTGAAATTCAACCATGTTATGGTCACTCATTCCTAGAGGATCCTTTACTAGGAGATAGCTTATTAATCCTGTCTCATTACACAGTACCAGATTTAAGATCGCCCGCTCCCTGGTTGGTACCGCAATGTACTGTTCAAGGAAACTATCCCGAATACACACAATGATCCTCAAGGCTACCCTGGCCAATTTGCTTTGTCCAATCAATGTGAACGTTAAAATCACCCATGATTATTACCGTTCCCTTTTTACAAGCCTCCATTATTTCTTGATTTATACTCCGTCCAACAGTGTAGCTACTGTTAGGCAACCTATAGACTACGGCCACCAGCGACTGTTTCCCCCTTATTATTCCTTTTTTCCACCTAAACTGATTCAACATCTTGATCTTCTAAGCCAATATCGTTTCTCACTAACGCATTGATCTCATCCTTTATTAACAGTGCTATCCCACCTCCTTTTCCTTTCTGTCTGTCTTTCCGAATTGTCAAATACCCCTGAATATTTAGTTCCCAGCCTTGGTCGCCTTGCAACCACGTCTCTGTAATAGCTATCAGATCATACCCATTTGTCTCAATTTGTGCCGTCAATTCATCTATTTTGTCATTTATAAGTCTTCTATAGTCATCGTTTATCATTTATCCCCTTTGACCTCAAATGCAATATCTTCTCCCACAGGAAGGTTGAAGTGGAAGTGCAATTATGATTTACATTTCCTCTTCCTTCATCATTGCCAATAATCTAATCATTTGTAGACAAGAAATTCTGGACTAGCCACTCGACATTAATTCCTACTATAGCCAGCATGCATAAAATCAGAATTGATTGTTTGCTTTTTAAATTTTAAATAATATCACCATTACCATTCAGGTTCCTTCACAATACTCTGCTCACACACAACGTAATACTCAGCTTCCATGGTGGGCCTGTGCTTCCTATGAACTGAGACGGACCTTCTGCATGAAGTGAGCAGGGTAGCAATGCCATCAGGCAGGCACAGACATTTTTTAAATTGAGGTATGCACAAGAAAAAGTGCTGGCTGCCCTTTGTGCCATCCAATTCTCTCCAATAGGCGTAAAAGAAGCTGGCACATCCTGCAGTTCAGCTAAAATAACTTTTATGTATTAAGAGTAAGGAGTATATATAGAAGCAAAATAGATGATCAGATTAATTCATAAAATCGCTCTTCAAGTAACTTTCCTGTGTAATTCTATTATTTCTCACCATGGTTTGCTTCATAGTGTCTTCAAATGTTGTGTTCTATCTGTTGCTTAAAAATCAAGCCCATGGGCTTTCTATTCATGTCCACAAAGAAATATGAAATTGTACATTTCTCTTGGAGAGCACACCAATTATTTCAATTCTACAGCACTTTGGTGAGACCACACCTGGAGTACTGCACACAGTTTTGGTCACATTATCTGAGAAAGGTCATACACACATGGAAAAGCAAAATTCTGTCAGGCAGAGTCAGCATGGATTTATGAAGGGGAAGTTATTGTGTTCCTAACACAAATGAGGCTGCACACAGGGAGGTTAAAGTAACAGTGACCTGAGTCTTTAATAAGACACTCCAGAGTGAGGAACAGGCCTTAATGGCCGGCTTATATACAGTGCTCCCAAGGAATGCTGGGATCCCTTGGGACTTCAGGGGATGAGCTCCCTGGTGGCGGAACATGGGAATGCATGCTTTACAGATACACAACATCACTCCCCCCCGTAAAAATCAAAGTGAAAACTGTTTACAAGGTGAGGCGGTCGGGAGCCTTTCTTTCCCTGGTGGACCACCTCGGTACAAATGTCTGTTCTGGTGTGTTGGCTGTGCGCTCGCTGGACTGACATGTTGTTGGCCCTGCAGGGCTGCTAGGTGTGCCTGGCCTTGCTGGGCTGTTGGGCATGATGGGTTTGATTTCCTGGTCCGGCGTGGTGTCGTTGATCCTTTGGGTGTGTGTTGTGGGCTCGAAAAAGGTAGTGTCTGCTGTGGGTTGTTCAGGGCATTCTATGAACCGCAATCTTGTTTGGTCCAGGTGCTTTCTGAAAATTTGTCCATTGTCTAGTTTGACTACAAACACCCTATTCCCTTCTTTAGCTATTACCGTGCCCACAATCCACTTGGGACCATATCCATAGTTTAGCACATACACAAGCTCATTCAGATCAATTTCCCGTGACACAATGGTGTGACCATCGTTTACATTTTGTTGCTGCCGCCTGCTCTCTACCTGATCATGCAGGTTGGGGTGAACCAGTGAGAGTCTGGTTTTAAGTGCCCTTTTCATGAGTAGCTCAGCCGGGGGCACCCCTGTGAGCAAGTGGGGTCTCGTGCAGTAGCTGAGCAGTACTCGGGATAGGTGGGTTTGGAGTGAGCCTTCTGTGACTCGTTTAAGGCTCTGTTTGATGGTTTGTACTGCCTGCTCTGCCTGCCCATTGGAGGCTGGTTTAAACGGGGCCGAGGTGACATGTTTGATCCCATTGCGGGTCATGAATTCTTTAAATTCGGCACTGATGAAACATGGCCCCTTGTCACTGACCAGTATGTCAGGCCGGCCTTGGGTGGCAAACATGGCCCTCAGGCTTTCAATGGTGACGGTGGCAGTGCTTCCCGACATTATTTCACATTCAATCCATTTTGAAAAAGCATCCACCACCACCAGGAACATTTTACCGAGAAATGGGCCCGCATAATCGAATGAATCCTCGACCATGATCTGGAGGGCCAGGACCACAAACTTAGTGGTACTTCTCTGGGCGCGTTGCTCAACTGAGCTCATACGCTGCATTGCCGTACACAGGACTCTAAGTCAGACTCGATACCAGGCCACCACACGTCGGATCTGACTATCGCTTTCATCATTACTATACCTGGGTGTGTGCTGTGGAGATCTGAGATGAATGTCTCCCTGCCCTTTTTGGGTAGCACTACACGGTTACCCCACAACAGGCAGTCTGCCTGAATGGACAGCTCGTCCTTTCGGTGCTGGAATGTCTTGATTGGGTCTTGCATTTCAACGGGGATGCTGGCCCAGCTCCCATGCAGTACGCAGTTTTTTACTAGGGACAGCAGAGGATCTTGGCTGGTCCAAGTCCTAATCTGGCGGGCCGTGACAGGTGATCTATTATTTTCAAATGCTTCCATGACCATCAACAAGTCTGCGGGCTGCGCCACCATCAACAAGTTTGCAGGCTGCGCCATTTCCACCCCCGTGGTGGGCAATGGTAGCCGACTGAGAGCATCCGCACAGTTCTCGGTGCCTGGCCTGTGGCAGATGGTATAGTTATACGCTGATAGCGTGAGTGCCCACATTTGTATGCAGGCTGAAGCATTAGTATTTATCCCCTTGTTTTCAGTGAACAGGGATGTGAGGGGCTTGTGATCGGTTTCCAGCTCAAATTTGAGGCCAAACAGGTACTGATGCATTTTCTTTACCCCGAACACACACGCTAATGCCTCTTTCTCATTCATGCTGTAGGCCCTCTCGGCCTTAGACAAGCTCCTGGAAGCATAAGTGACAGGTTGCAACTTCCCCGCAATGTTAGCTTGTTGTAATACACGCTCGACTCCGTACGATGATGCATCATGTGCTAGCACAAGTCTTTTACGCGGGTTATACAATACAAGCAGCTTGTTGGAGCATATAATGTTTCTGGCTTTCTCAAAAGCAATTACTTGGCTTTTTCCCCATACCCAGTTCTCACCTTTGCGCAATAACATATGTAGGGGCTCTAAGAGGGTGCTTAACCCCGGTGGGAAGTAACTAAAATAGTTGAGGAGTGCGAGGAACGACCGCAGCTCCATGACGTTCTGTGGCTTGGGCGCATTCCTGATAGCTTCTATCTTGGCGTCTGTGGGCCGAATGCCGTCCGCCACGATCTTTCTTCCCAAAAACTCCACTTCTGTTGCCATGAAGACACATTTCGACCTCTTCAGCTGCAGCCCTACGCGATCCAGTTGCTGGAGGACCTCCTCCAGGTTTTGTAGATGCTCGACGGTGTCCCCACCCATGACCAATATGTCATCCTGAAAGACCACCGTTTGTGGTACCGACTTGAGTAGGTGTGATATATTCACAGAGCACAGCACACACAGCTTCCTAACATGGCAGGCAACTCTCTCGGAAGTCTCTGGAAATCTGCCTGGTTCTGATTATTATTAACCCTGCACTTCCAGTACCACAATACAGCACATCCACAGTGTGGAGTTGCAAACATTACAAGCTTACAGACATTACACTTCTCCCTCCTTAATGAAGAAGCCATCATAACAAACATCATACATAACTTTCATGTTTATACATAACACAAGATATAAACTTATTTTTTTTCCATATTTACAAATTTAACTTTACCACTTGTTTTCTGTTTCGAAGAGGATACCTTCACTCTCGAGCAGAACCTTCCAAACATGGTGTTGATTTCACACTCATTCGAGGCTCATCCTGAGGAACGTTTTCCTCCACAGAATTTCCTTGATTTTCATTTGAACGTACTTTAACTTCAGGCTCTTTGTTTTCCTGACTCGGATTCAGACTTTCATTCTGATTCTCTCCTGGATTTGTTTCCAGTACATTGGATTTAGGATATGCTACTGGTGTATCAAAACTATCTGATGAGTCAGAAATAATTGAATCATTCCTACCTTCAACTCCTTCCATGTCTGTAGGTAAAATATGATCAATATGAACAAACCTAACTTGTCCATTATCAAACATCTTTACCAAATATGTGCTAGGACCACATATCTTCACCACTCTTCCTGGTAACCACTTTAACCATTTATGGTGATGGTTCTTCACTCTCACCTTCTGGTTTAATTTCACACTTCTCTCTTTTACTCTACCTCTATCATGATTCTTTTTTTGTCTTAATTGTGTCTCTTCTATGGACTGTGCCATATTTGGCTTTAACAACGAGAATCTGGTTCGAGGCTGTCGTTTGAGAAACAACTCTGCTGGTGTCCTACCAGTAGTTGTATGAGGAGTATTTCGATATGTAATCAAAAAATTATCCAATTTGTGATCCAATGACAACTGTCATTTCCTTGGATTTGGATCTAACATTTGTTTTATGAGGGCACATTTTACAATTTGTACAGTGCGCTCTGCTGCACCATTCAAAGCAGGGTGGTATGGTGGAAACTTGGTATGTTTCACACCATTTTTGCTCGTGAATTATGCAAATTCTTCTGAATGAAATTGTGGTCCATTATCCGAAACAATTTCTTCAGGGAGGCCAAATGAAGAAAATAATTTTCGTAAAATGTCCAATGTTGTACTTGTTGTTATTTTCCACATTGGAAACACCTCAACCCACTTCGAATGGCTATCAATCACAATGAACAATTGTTGTCCTTCTAAGTCAGCAAAATCAATATGAAGCTTTTGCCACACCCTGGGAGGCTATTTCCATGGCTGTAATGGTACTGAAGGTGGTTGCTTGCTTACCGATTGACATGTCGTACACTGACTCACGATGTATATCTTTATCAAGACCTGGCCACCTTAAATAACTGCGTGCAAAACTCTTGGTCAAACACATTCCCGGGTGCTGGTCATGGAGGTCTCCTAATAATTTGGACCTGAATTTCTTTGGTATAACCACCCTTGCATCCCACATGATACAATCTTTATCGACTGATAATTCATTCCTACGAATGAAGAATGGATGTGTATCATTATCTGTTACCTGGTTTGGCCATCCATTTGCAATATACTCATACACGTTTGACATCACTGGGTCACGTTTGGTTGCTCTACCAATCTCTTCAGCTATGACTGGCAGTTCATCAGTGTATGAAAAATAAAACACTTCTTCCCTATCGGGTGTAACTTGTGATGGGGAAGGCAATCTAGACATTGCATCAGCATTACTGTGATCAGCTGATCGTTTGTATTCAATATCATATGTATATGCGACAAAATCAAAGCCCATCTCTGCATTCGGGCTGCAGCTAATGTTGGAACTGGGGACTTTGGATGGAGAATTGCTGTTAGGGGCTTATGGTCCGTAACGATGGTAAACTTACGACCATACAAGTATTTGTGAAACTTCTTGACTCCAAAAATTAATGCCAAAGCTTCCCTTTCAATTTGCGCACAATTACTCTTACTGGCACTGAGAGTGCGTGAAGCAAAAGCAATTGGTCTCTCCTCCCCACTACATAATACATGAGCGATCACTGCCCCAACTCCATACGAAGAGGCATCACATGCTAGCTTAATCTTCTTAGATATGTCATAGTGAACTAACATGGTGCTCTCTACCAGTTTGCTTTTATACTCCTTGAATGCCGTATCGCATTCTTCTGACCACTTCCAATGGACCTGTTTTTCAAAAGTTCATTCAGTGGATGTAATACTGTAGCTAAATTTGGTAGGAACTTCCTATAATAGTTCAAAAGACCCAAGAATGAACGAAGTTCAGTGACATTCCTGGCAGTGGGTGCATTTCTAATTGCATCCAATTTTTCCATGGTCGGATGTAAACCATCATTGTCTACTCTGTACCCTAAGTGCTCCACTGAGTTTTTAAATAACTCACACTTACGAGCAGACACTTGTACTCTGTGCTTCTCTTGCTGTTTGAGGACTTCATTCAATATGTTATTATGAATTTGCCTATTTGGTGCTGAAATTAGTATGTCATCCAAATTACATACAACCCCTTCAATACCTTGCAAAATCTGGTTCATCACCCCTTGGAATATGGCAGGGGCAGAAGACACTCCAAACGGTAGCCTATTAAATTGATACAGGCCTAGATGAGTATTTATAGTCAAACATGACTTGGACTCCTCATCTAGTTCAAGCTGTAAGTAAGATCCAGTTTTGAGAAGATCTGACCACCTGTCAGAGTTGTGAACAAATCTTCTATATTCGGCAATGTATTGGGGACATTACCCTTTAGAACCTGGTTTATGGTTACTTTATAATCACCACACAATCTTATCTTACCATCGGACTTAGGTACAACAACAATGGGTGTAGCCCAATTACATCGATCTATCTTACAAATAATGTTCTCAGTCTCTAGTCTTTTGAGTTCTCGCTCAACTTTTTCCTTGAGTGCATATGGTACGGAACGTAGCTTGTAGTAAACCGATCTAGCGTCCTTCTGTACCCTGACACTCGTCTTGAAGCCTTGGATCGGACTGCCCGTTTCGCAGAACACCTTTGGATACTGCTTGATAACCTCATCCGTTGATGAAAATCTTGCTTCCACACCGAAAATCTTACTCCAATCCAGCTTCAGTGAGCTCAGCCAATTTCTTCCTAGTAAGGCAGACTTGTCTCCTTTCACTACTATTCGAGGCAAGTTCTGAAATTGATCTTTATATATCACCGGTACGGTGATACGATCTACCACAGGAATTTTCTCTCCCGAGTAGCCTCGCAGCTCTATCTTGGATTTCTCCAGTTGGACATCACGCAATTTGTCGAGGTACAGTGACTCCGGTACTACACTCACAAAGGCACCCATGTCAATTTCCATTGGTATCTTGAATCGCGCAACATCTATGTGGATTTTGATGCTTTCCGAATCGCTGTGCGTTAACTTCGTGCTCCTGATGACGTATAACTCTAACATCTCCTCGTCCTGTTGTTGTTCTTCTATGCTATGTAGTCTCTTGGGATTTCTACTCATAGCTTTGAATGCTGGACTCATAGCTTTGAAAACTGGTTTACCCTTCAGTCGGCATGCCTTCGCAGGATGCCCAGTATTCCTGTAGAAAAAACATTCTGCCTTCACGTATGTACAACTTTGAGCAATGTGTTGTCCCAGGCACCTATAGCACGACTTCGATGCTCTGTTAAAATTTCCAGTTTCTGAGACTTTCGGCCATGGCCGTCTTTTACTTTGAACCTGCAGGTGATTTACCTCGGTTGATCGATGACTGTAATTATTATTTAATTCTCGGGAATATTGTTCAGCCATGTCCATCGACCTCGCTGTCTGACAGGCAATCTCAAAAGTCAAGTCATCTGTCGCCTTCTGATCGCATCATTTTTCACCCCACAAACAAAACGATCCCGTAATGCTTGGTTTTGAAAGTTTCCAAAATTACAGTGCATCGATAGCTTTTTTAATGCTACGATGTAATCACTGATATTTCAATCAGCCTTTTGATTCCGAATCCCGAAATGATAGCTTTTACCAATTTCTAACGGTTTGGGGTTATAGTGCTGCTCCAGCTTTGTTAAAATCTCTTTAAGCGTTGTGTCCTTTGGCTCGTCAGGCACAAGCAGATTTAAAAGAGTGTCATATAATGCCGGACCTGCATCCGATAAGAAGATCACTTTCTTACGTTCCAACACAGCCTGGTTCTGGACTGCATTGTCTGGAACTTCGATTATGTTATTTGCAATGAAATGCATTTCTAGTCGATCCACATACGCTTTAAAACGTTCCCGGTTGTGTCTATATTCACCCAAATATCCCATTACACCTGCAGGTGCTGCCATTTTAATATCTCGCTGTTCACACCGTGTACTGTATTTTACCTCGGACTTTGTAGCTTTTTTCCAAAGGCAGAAACATCCAAAGTCTCTGTCGGCTGGCTGAATCCTTCATCAACAAAATTTAAGCTTTAAATCATCCGGAAAATCCCATCTTCCATCGCCAAATGTGATATATTCACAGAGCACAGCACACACAGCTTCCTAACATGCAAGGCAGCACTCTCGGAAGTCTGCGGAAATCTGCCTGGTTCTTTTTATTATTAACCCTGCACTTGCAGTACACAATACGTCCACATCCACAGTGTGGAGCTACAAACATTACAAGCTTACAAACATTACAGTTGGCTCTCCATGTTTCTCTGGAAGATCGCTGCAGCCGACCAAATTCCAAACGGGCATCTGTTGTAGAGTAACAGTCTCTTGTGCATGTTGATGCAGGTGAGGCCCTTCGAAGTCTCCTCCAGCTCCTGCGTCATGTAGGCCGAAGTCAGGTCGAGCTTGGTGAATGTCATGCCTCCTGCCAGCGTCGCAAATAGGTCATCTGCCTTAGGTAGCGGGCATTGGTCCTGCAGCGAGAAACGATTAATAGTTACTTTATAATTGCCGCAAATCCTGACTGTGCCATCACTTTTGAGTACTGGAACAATCGGGCTGGCCCACTCGCGGAATTCCACTGGGGAGATGATGTCCGCGCGTTGCAGCCTGTCCAGCTCGATTTCCACTCTCTCCCTCATCATGTGAGGTACCGTTCGCGCCTTGTGGTGAATGGGTCGTGCCTCTGGGACCAAGTGGATCCGCACCTTCGCCCCGGAAAAGTTTCCAATGCCTGGCTCAAAAAGGGAAGGAAATTTGTTAAGAACCTGGGTACATGAGGCCTCATCGACATGTGATAGCGCTCGGATGTCATCCCAGTTCCAGCGGATTTTGCCCAGCCAGCTCCTTTCAAGCAGTGTGGGACCATCGCCCGGGACAGTCCAGAGTGGCAGTTCGTGCACCATGCCCTCGTAGGTGACCTTGACCATGGCGCTGCCCAGGACAGTGATAAGCTCTTTGGTGTACGTTCTCAGTTTCGTGTGGATGGGGCTCAGGGCTGGTCTGAATGCCTTGTTGCACCACAGTCTCTCAAACATATTTTTACTCATGATGGATTGGCTAGCACCAGTGTCCAGTTCCATGGCTACGGGTAAGCCATTCAATTTTACGTTTAGCATTATAGGTGGACATTTCATCGAAAATGTGTGCACCCCGTGTACTTCAGCATCTGCCTCCTCTCTCTGAGGCTCGAAATTGCTTTGATCCACCATGGACCGATCTTCCTCTGCCATGTGGTGGTTAGCAGGTTTTGCAGAGCTTGCAGCTTGTTTGCAAGCTCGTTGGAAGTGCCCCATTGTTCCACAGCTCTTGCAAACATATCCTTTGAAGCGGCATGAATAGGCTGAATGGAAGCCTCCACAACGCCAACAAGGTGTGAATTGCCTTGCATACATCCTTTGTTGGGGACTGAGTCATCTGGGTCACCTGATGCCTGCTGGCAGTTGCAGACTCGTGGGTTCTGCCCTGTACATTTCTGCTCGCAAACACAATTCCAGTTAATTTATGAACATTGCTAGCACTTGTGTGCTGAGAGATTTGTTTGGTGTTATCACTGGTGGACATAAACGCCTGTGCTATCACAATGGCCTTACTGAGGGTCGGTGTCTCTACAGTCAAAAGTTTTCGTAGGATGGTCTTGTGGCCAATGCCCAGTACAAAAAAGTCTATGAGCATTTGCTCCAGGTAGCCATCAAACTCACATTGTCCTGCTAGTCGCCTTAGCCTGGCGACGTAGCTTGCCACTTCCTGACCTTCAGATCACTGGCACGTGTAGAACCGATACCTCGCCATCAGCACGCTCTCCCTTGGGTTAAGATGCTCCAGAACCAGTGTACACAGCTCCTCATACGACTTATCTGTGGGTTTCACTGGAGCCAGAAGATTCTTCATGAGGCTGTAGGTCGGTGCCCGCAGACTGTGAGGAGGACCACTCTCGTTTTTGCAGCGCTTCCTTCTCCATCCAGCTCATTGGCTACAAAGTACTGGTCTGGCTGTTCGACATAGGCTTCCCAGTCCTCACATAGATACATAGAAAATAGGTGCAGGAGTAGGCCATTCTGCCCTTCGAGCCTGCACCGCTATTCAATGAGTTCATGGCTGAACATGCAACTTCAGTACCCCATTCCTTCACCCTCCGAGAACTTCTCCAGGATGCCCACAGTTTGCTGCATCTTTGCGTTGGATTCATATTTTCGTCGCCAGTTATTGTGTTCCTAATTAGGCTGCACACAGGGAGGTTAAAGTAACAGTGACCTCAGTCTTTAATAAGACACTCCAGAGTGAGGAACAGGCCTTAGGGGCCGGCTTATATACAGTGCTCCCAAGGGATGCTGGGATCCCTTGGGACTTCAGGGGATTAGCTCCCTGGTGGCGGAACATGGGAGTGCATGCTTTACAGATACACAACAGAAGTCATGTTTGACAAATTTGCTGGAATTCTTTGAGGATGTACCGAACAGGGTGGATAAAGGGGAACCAGTGGATGTGGTGTATTTGGACTTCCAGAAGGCATTTGACAAGATGCCACATAAAAGGTTACTGCACAAGGTAAATGTTCACAGGATTGGGTGTAATATATTAGCATGGATAGAGGATTAGCTAACTGACAGAAAACAGAGAGTTGGGATAAGTGGTTCATTGTCTAGTTGGCAATCAGTAACTAGTGGAGTGCCGCAGGGATCAGTGCTAGGACCCCAACTATTTACAATTTATATTAATGAATTGGAAGAAGGGACTGAGTGTAATGTAGCCAAGTTTGCTGATGATACAAAGATGGGAGGAAAAGCAATGTGTGAGGAAGACACAAAAAATCTGCAAAAGGACATAGACAGGCTAAGTGAGTGGGCCAAAATTTGGCAGATGGAGTATAATGTTCGAAAGTGTGAGGTCATGCACTTTGGCAGAAAAAAATCAAAGAGCAAGTTATTATTTAAATGGAGAAAGATTGCAAAGTGCTGCAGTACAGCGGGACCTGGGGGTACTTGTGCATGAAACACAAAAGGATAATATGCAGGTACAGCAAGTAATCAGGAAGGCCAATGGAATCTTGGTCTTTATTGCAAAGGGGATGGAGTATAAAAGCAAGGAAGTCTTGCTGCAGCTATACAGGTTATTGGTGAGGCCACACCTGGAATACTGCGTGCAGTTTTGGTTTCCATATTTACAAAAGGATATACTTGCTTTGGAGGCACTTCAGAGAAGGTTCACCTAGGTTGATTCTGGAGATGAGGAGGTTGACTTATGAGGAAAGATTGAGTAGGTTGGGCCTCTACCCGTTGGAATTCAGAAGAATGAGAGGTGATCTTCTCGAAACGTGTAAGATTATGAGGGGGCTTGACAAGGTGGATGCAGAGAGGATGTTTCCACTGATGGGGGAGACTAGAACTAAAGGGCATGATCTTAGAATAAGGGGCCGCCCATTTAAAACTGAAATGAGGAGAAATTTATTCTCTCAGAGTGTTGTAAATCTGTGAAATTCGCTGCCTCAATGAGCTAAGGAAGCTGGAACAATCAATAAATTTAAGACAGAAATAGATAGTTTCTTAAAGGTTAAGGGGATAAGGGGTTATGGGGAATGGGCGGGTAAGTGGAGCTGAGTCCATGATCAGATCAGCCATGATCTTATTGAATGGCGGAGCAGGCTCGAGGGGCCCTATGGCCTACTCCTGCTCCTATTTCTTATATTCATATGTTCTTATGCCTTCAAGGCAGTACAACAAAGATTCACTAGATTAATCCTGGGATGAGAGGGTTGTTCTATGAGGAGAGATTGAGTAGAATGGGCCTATATTCTCTGGAGTTGAGAAGAATGAGAGGTGATCTCATTGAAATATACAAGATTCTGAGGGGGATTGACAGGATAGATGCTGAGTGGTTGTTTCCTCTGGCTGGAGAGTCTAGAACTGGGGGGCATGGTTTCAGGATAAGGGGTCGGTCATTTACGAATGAGATGAAGAGGAATTTCTTCACTCAGAGGGTTGTATATCTTTTGAATTTTCTACCTCAAAGGGCTATGGATGCTGAGTCATTGAGTATATTCAAGGCTGAGATAGATAGATTTTTGGATTCTAGAGGAATCAAGGGAAATGGGGATCGAGCAGGAAAGTGGAGTTGAGGTCGGAAATCAGCCAAGATATTATTGAATGGCGGAGCAGGCTATTCCTGCTCCTAATTATTATGTTCTTAAGGTGATCATGTCAGTTAACTTTAAAGGAATGAGGACAATTAAAGGTAAATTTCAATTTGGATTATTTCTGAAGAACCATTTAGCAAAACAGTTAGTCAGACCTTCAAACTTATCTATGCCATTAGACTTGCTGCCACAACCTACCATGAAAGTTGGAGCCTCAACCTGCACTAATCGTCTGTAAAATTTGAGACTCGTGACCTCTATCTGCAGTTGTGGATACTGTTGAGTGGGCACAGAACCACCTGCTTAACATCTCCTTTTCTTCCAAACACATCAAAGCTAAATTAAAGCTACTGAAAATAGACTGGTGTGGGGAAAGGGTTTTCAACAACACTTCAGTAGAAGGTACATAGAACATCTTCAAAGGTATAATGCTCAACATGTAGGATAAATGCATTCTCAAAACCAACAAGCTCAGGCTAAACAAATGTGACCCTAAATTGATCAGCAAATAAATTAAAAGTGAGATAAAGAGGAAAAATTGCATATACAAATCCTGCAGGGAGAAAGGAAAAGGGGTCCACTGAGATGAACACAAGACATTTCAGAAACATGCTAAAAAGCTGATCACAGAGAGGCCTGGTTAAAAAATAAACAGCAGCTGAAGCTAAGCATATTAGTAAAAAACTATTTCAGTACCCACAGTAGCAAGAGAGCAATCAGGGCAGAGGTGAAAACTATAAAAGATGCAAACAGGCCTGAAACTGCGGGTGAGCACAACATAGTAAATATTCAGAATCATTACCCCTTCCAGTTGTTCACAAGGGACGACATGAGCAACATGCCCTCTCTAAACAATGATAATCCAAGTAAAACCAATGACTTTGTTAGAAATGAGGCTAAACATAGGCTAATCAGGCTTGAAACACCAGGGATAGATAACTTATTTAACCTCGAGTCCGGAAAGAGACAGGATAGAGATTTGTGAAGCACTGACAATACTTATGAGCAAATTATTGGACACTGAGGAGGTAGCAGAAGATTGGAAACAGGCCAATATGGTGCCCATATACAAAAAGAGTGACAAAACAGTCACAGGCAACAACAGACCCACTAGTCTTAATACATGGAAGCATAGAAAATTAGAAAATAGGTGCAGGAGTAGGCCATTCGACCCTTCAAGCCTGCACCACCATTCAATATGATCATGGCTGATCATGCGCTTCAGTATCCCATTCCTGCTTTCTCTCCATACCCCTTGATCCCTTTTCCGTAAGGGCCACATCTAACTCCCGCTTGAATATATCCAATGAATTGGCCTCAACAACTTTCTGTGATTGAGAATTCCACATGCTCACAACTCTCTGAGTGAAGAAGTTTCTCCTCATCTCGGTCCGAAATGGCTTGCTCCTTATCCTTAGACTGTGACCCCTGGTGCTGGACTTCCCCAACATCGGGAACATTCTTTCTGCATCTAACCTGTCCAATCCCGTCAGAATTTTATATGTTTCTCTGAGATCCCCTCTCATTCTTCTAAATTCCATTGCAATGTAAAATAATGGAAATGATAATCAGGAGTAAACACATAGGGCTAGATAGAACCTCCACTTTTTTTGCCTGCTTAATGACCACTTAACGCCCAGATATCGCCCATTTTGGCACAAAATGGAAACTGACGGGCTTTTTTAGGAGACTTAATTGCCGCGTGTTACTTTCCCCGTGTGCTTAACGCCGAGAAAAAATATTACCGCCCCCCACTTTTTTGGGTGGAATCAGCAGAATGGGCGATTTCAACCCCATATTATCACCCAGCATTACTTTCCTCATGGTCTTAATGTCGAGATTCAATAATAACGCCCGGCGACTGTTTTTGTCGTAAAGAGCATATTTACCCAAACTAGCGGCCATGGAGATCGCCCACCATCAATTTCGCCACCTCGCACACATATCGCCCAGAATATCGCCTACTCAAAAAAAACGCCCAGAAAAAGTGGAACTAACCAGGACGGACACCAGCGGTGCGGCTGGCATTTGTAAATCCCACTCTTACATGAGGAGCTGATATCGGAAAGATTTGCCTGAAAGAACGCTGATGAGTAACAATGCTGACACATATCCCATCATTTTGGTGCCAGTTAAAGTTTACATTGATTGATGTAAAGTTGTATTAAACCCTTTCACGGTAAAGAATCACCAGTGTGTAACGGTCCGGCTATCTGAGACAATGCACAACAAGGTTATGTTCACTAACAAAAGTTTAATATCAACATTGGTCTGAAATCATAAGTGACACAGCCAATAACACCCAACCCCACCCACAACCCATTCTTTCCACCATTGACAAAAATCACATGGTCAACATGTCCAGCAACACACAATACAAAGGCAAAGCAGGAGCATGGTCCCCAGCCCCCATATATTGCAACAAATTGCATACACCCAGATGGCAATATAACACAGCCATCACCTGCGCACATGCACCTCACTTTCCTTCCCCCTCACTTTCTTCCACCCATCTCTATCCCTTCCCCTCCTCGCTCCACGGCGCCTGGCCGAGGAGCTCCTCAGGCTGTGCCTCATTGGGGGAGATGAAGGCAGAGGCGGTGAGTGCACGGGTATGGGAGTGGGGGGTGCCGAGGGGTCAACATTCTCTGATGCAGAAGCAGGATCTTGGTCCTTGCTCTCATCTGTCATTCGCAGTGATGGTGCGGAACCTAGGGGTTGAGTGCCGCGCTCGGGGACCATTGGGAGCCCTCTGCCACCACTCCAGGGCCTCCTCCATCCCTTCCATGTTATTTCTTATTTGTTGGACAAAAACTTGGTGCCAACTATGTTCTTAGTGCTTAGTAGACTTTTTGTTCCTGGTGAATCTCTGTTGTTCCTCCCACAACAGTCAGACAAGCACACAGCACAGCCACACATGTTTTCAGTGCCTCTGAGCTCCCTCTTTCTCTGTCTCCTGTTCTGCGCATGTCATGATGACCCTTGCCCTCCTGAATCACGGGAATCAAGCATTGCCATGCCGTTGCTAAGGACGGCCACACTTTACGGCAGAAGACCAAAAAAGTTTAATGCTACTGCCCATTTGATATCGCTCACGGTAACGCCCATTTTCAAAAATGGAAACTAGGTGTTTTGAGAATAGGCGAGAAGCCGGCGATCTGAAAACCCTTTTTTACCGCCTACGTTGGAAATAATGTCCATTTTTGGGCGATAAGCACAAAAGTGGAGGTTCCAGCCCATGGTTTATTTGCATAACAGTAACCTAGTACAGCAATTAGAATGATTCAGAAGATCATGCCTGACCAATCTCCTTGATTTCTTTGAGGAAGTAACCACCCAAGTGGATTGTGGGAAGCCATGTGAAGTGATGCACCTAAACTTCCAGAAGGTTGCTGTTAAAGTTCTACATGAAAGGCTATTTGTTAAACTCAAAGCTTTTGGAATTCCTTAAAAATGGATAAGAAATTGGTTGAAAGGTAGAAAACAATCACCATTCATTAGAGGCGTTATGTTAGCGTGGAAAGAAGTACAGACTGAGGTGCCCCATGGCTTGGTGCTGCTGCCACATCTATTTCTAATTTACATAAATAACCAACGGACTTTATTGGCCCCTCCAAACCACTGTCAGCCCGCGAGTGCTCAGTGAGTGATTCTGTGCTGATGACTTACTGTTTGGGTCACCTCCTCCTCTTCCACTTCCTCCTCTTCCTCCTGCTCCTGCTCCTGAGCTGGTGGCCTTATCATTGGTGACAAGGACTGAAGCCTCATAATGGCCAGGTTGTGAAAGATACAGCAGACCATCACAAATCAGGATACATGCTCTGGTCAGTACTGTAGGCTCCTCCAGAGCAGTCCAGGCAGCAGAACTGTTGACTCAGGACCCCAGTCGTCTGCTCTATGATGTTTCGTGTGGCAGCATGGATCTCATTGTGTACATGCTGGCTACGTGTGGTTGGATTTTGGAGCAGTGTCATGAGCCAGGTGGTCAGTAGATACCTTTGTCACCCAGTAGCCACCCTCTGGTTTGTCTTGGTGGCTCAAAGACAGAGGGATTTCGGACTGGCATAGAATAAAAGCATCATCACTGCTGCCATTATACTGGGCGTTCACCATCATGATGTGCTGCGCATCAGCTGCACATTCAGCAAGTGGTAATCTTTGCAGTTGTGGTACATCTCCATGTTTAGAACTGGTGCCCGCAAAGCCACGTGCATGCAATCGATGGCACCCTGCACCATGGGGAAGTGCGCTATCCTGGCAAAGCCACGTGCACACTCCGTCTGCTTCTCTCTGGTCAGAGAGAAGACAATGAACATCACTCTCCTGGCATAAGGAGCTTCTGTCACCTCTCATGCTGCAATGGATGATGAACTGGGAAATATTACAGATGTCGCCTGCTCTAGCCTTGAATGATCCTGACACAAAGAATTTTAGGGCCACAGTCACCTTCACAGCCATTGGCAGCACTGTCCTTGCCCTGGTGTGAGGCTGCAGGTCTGGTTGCAAGAGGTGGTAGAGTTCTGTGAGCATCTCCTTCATAAAGCGCAGACACCTCACACACTGCTTCTGGCTCAGGTTGAGGTAAGAGAATTGCTCTCTGAAAATCCTAGGTGGATAAGGTCCTCTGCTGAAAGTCCTTCCCTCTCCTCCCTCTGCGAGCTTGTCTTCTTTGCTGCCTCTGCTCCATCTCCCTGTCTTGCTGCAGGCCAAGGTGGATGACAACTGGAGCACCCATGACTGAGACTAGAACCCTTGAAATCAGAAGCAATGCCTTCTCCACTTGCAGCACCACTGTCACCTCAGCAACTTTAAACAACTATAGAAAGCTTCAAGCACTTCCACAACCTTACAGAGCCAGTAAAAATCAAAAAGCAATTTACCTGAAAGTTAGTAATGATCCATTTAAATAGCACCAGTGAGGGGTCCGTCCTGTTGCTGAACGCATATTTAGCAGTACAAGTTTAAGAGAGAGCATTAGCTGCAGCGATGACAACAAAAATGGCAGCACTGGGTCAGGATCTGCCTATTTACCAAACAACGGGCGCTACATAACCACATTTTTAGTCCCTTTAAGAATTATGAAATACATTGGGATTTGTGGTGGAAGTGTAGAAATGTGAAGGTTGTTTGACGTCAAGCATAAAAAGATAACAATAAATGTTCTTAGGCAACTATGTTGAGAAGACACATTTTGATCCCAAAAATAACAAATACATGTGAATAACTGGCACTTGTCAAAGTAACCAGGATTACCCAGAATTTGTAGCCCCTAGGGCGCATACGATGTGCGCACACACCCGTAAGGGCCACGAAAGTTCTAGGTTTTTGCGCGCGAAGCTCATGCGTGAAAACTCGGAACCGATGATCTGTCAAGGATTATTTGCCCAACTTCTGCCCAGCAAATGCCCATGAAATTCTTATGCCAATGTAAGAGTTTTAAAAAACTTTCAAAAAAATGTTCAATCATTTATACATTAAAATAAACAGTGCAATAAGGTAAGTTGACTTTTAGCCCCTTTAAAACATTTGAATTTATTTTTCAAAAAAATTATTTTTGTTTTAAATATTTAATTACATGGCATTTTAATTAATTTTAAATATGTAATGTTTTTTATATTTATTTGATGTGTAGATGTATTTTGGGGGTATTCCCATTCATGCTTATGGGTTTCTGTACATACAGAATCCACATAAGCATGATTGGGGATTCCCTTCTTTTATTGGTTGAGCCAGCCCACGTGATCCCAGGGGTACTTGCCAACCAACTGCACCCCTGAGATAAATGGGCCTCTACCCACGGGTACTCACAGAGGCCCAGACCCGCAAGTCTCCATTGCTCCCAGACCACCGGATCGCAGGCATTTCCCCGCAGGAAGCTTCCGACCACAAATTCAGGGCCAATCATTTAAGGTAGATATCCCTACAAGGCCAGCTTTCCCTGCTCAAGCCTGAGGGAATTCAAAAGAGATGCCCAAATACAAAAATGTTAAGATTCAAATGTACATGGGTTTCCCATTTTACAATATGTACCACAGCCGGGATGCATGAGTATAGGATTGTAACATTTGTGGTCTACCTCATGCTGTTTTGGTCCTATCCATCTGCCCTGATTTGCAATCAGATATACTATTCATTGCTTTTATTTACAGATGCAGGCAAGAGACTACCAGCCTATAAGACCACCAGGAAAACTAGCACCATATGGCTATTCTCATGGGCCCTCTGGAGCACAAGCAATTCGACAGCCAGCAATCAGTTCATCAGAAAGAACGACATCCCAGTCAGACAAAACTTCATTGAAAAAACTGACTCCGTGGGATGCTGCATCACAGTCTGCTGTTGGTTCAGTAGAAGGAGCGTTTACCAGGAGAAATATCCAGGTGTCATTAGCAAAGAATATTGTTTCAGCAGCCCGTCGAAAGACGTTACCTGAACCTCCAGAGGAATGGAAGGCACGAGTAGCCTATGTCCCCCCGCTTCCAAGCAATTACTCTTCTGTTGCCACTTTCCATGTCAGAAGACCATCTAGCATAACATCCTCAATCAAAACTATAGCATCCATTCCAGCACCTACCTTCCAAAGGAGTTCAATGTACAAAGAGCCACTAAGTTATCAACGATCCCTGACTGACTCTGACATGTCCACTGGGGCATACTCTGAACATGAAACTTCAGGAAAGCAGGTAGCTGATCCAAATTATAATCCTTATCCACGGGGCTGGAAGAAACAAAGATGAAGCCACAAAAGAAAAAGAAAATCTTGATGTGTGATCCATCAGGTGTTTCCTCATGTTGAAGATTACAGTATGGTTTGTGTTGACAGGAAAAGTGAGCGCAGTCTTAAAAAAGAATCAGATAAGAACAAGTGATGTGTTAGATAAAGTAAATGCATTTTCTGGTGGATATCACCTTTAGTATTGAGTTTCCATTGTGTCTTGCAGCACCTAACTTGTTTTTGTACACATATTTCAGCAAACTGTTAAATAATATATATGAATGAAGAATATTATAGTAAACACAAAGCATTTGCATTCAAAGTGTATACAATTTGAATACAATCAATATACTGCACCATTAACTTCATGGTATTATTTCCAGATAAGATAACTTACTGCCTATTGGCCTTAGAGACAAAATATTATAACTTTAGGGGAAATTGAGACAAGATTAGGCAATTATAAAAGCTGGTGCTTATTAAATTGCACAATTCATATTTTACATTTCACAAGTCAAAGCATTAGAGAATGTCTTGACCACTACAATGTATACCTAGAACTAGCTGCCTTGGAAGTGTGTTGCAATGTTGTAACAGATCTGAAGGATTGAGATGAGACTGTTAGACAAAGTACAGAATCATGTTCCAGACAGAGGCCAATGGACAATGACAAATGTCATAAACCAGGACAACAAATTTGAGATTGTTGTTATGGCATGGTAACACACTCTGACTGACAAGATGTGCTTTTCTTTTACATGATGGATTGTGAGCCGACTGTTCCCATCCCTCATGTGTGGTCTTCTCCATCCAACACAACATTTACATCACACACTAGGAAGGAAAGTAAGATAGCCTTTGCACTCCAAGGAAGGCAGTGTGATGTGATAAGAAAGCAATGTGTAACAGATTTTTTTTAAACTGGGAAATGCACTTTGTTATATTGACATATTATGAATGTAGGACATTGTAAACAAGAGCAAGTCTGAGGACTTTTCTGGAAAATAAGTAAACAACAGACTATGGCAATAAATGGTACAGATACATGAAATTTCATCCACTTGACAAACGGAAATTTTGAATTTTCCTGTTTTAGATATAAATGACTCATTAGAAGCATAAGTGTTTTGTCCCAATAAAAAAACATTGCTTACGAAGTTAGGCACAAACTACATTATTATGATGTTGATTATGAAAAATATAAATAAAAAAATATATTTACATAATTGTACTACCAACACTGTTCAGCTACATTAAAGACATCCAAAATGCACTGTGCATTTTTTAGAAAAGTCCCACAGAATGCTTATGTTTGACCACAAGAAACCTTTTAAACAATACTCTTAAGTCCTACAAATATGCATTTTTCTTGAAAGTTATTTTGAAACAGAACCAATATGAATCAAATGGGATTGATGGAAATAGCATGTCTAAAAATTACTTTGGAAGCATGTGCAATGTTTACTTTTTGACCAGGCTTTATTGCTCAACTAGAGAAACTGAACAATCACTGGATTGGCAGGGTAATCGTGGGTTACAGTATGTGTAATGTGTTTTGAGATGTGAGTCCAGAATTAAGGAGGGATATAGAATTGTTTTGAATGGTTATGCTTACTTGCTAACATGTAGGGAAAAAGATCAGTGTGATAATTGCTAACCAAACAGTGCTTAAAATTATGGAAATCTGAAATATACTTTCGGTCCATCAACATCTGATAAGAAAAAAATCTATGTTGCGAGTAGCGATCCTTTGTGAGAACTCAAGCATAAGTTCTGATACACTCAAAAAGTAAGCCTGTCTCTTTTTGTGGATGCTGATAGTTGTGCTGTGTATTTTCAGTATTCTGTGTTTTTTATTTTAGTACTTAAGAATAAATTGTTTTGCTAAAATATCAATTATTGCAGTACATTGCTTTGTTTTTGGGCTTCGTCAAAAACTTAGCATTTGGTCCTTCAATTTCCTGCACAACTTGCTTAAGCTCTTAAAACATTTTGTAATGTAAAACATGTTAACATCAAGTACAATGCTTTATTATAGCAACTTGGTGCACACAATTTAAAAAAAATTAAGTAAAGCCATTACAAAAAAAATGGACTATTTGGCCATTACTTAAATTGACTGTAATGCTTTGTATTCTTCCTTTCATTGAAAACAATGGGAGCACTGAAGTACATGTGAAACTCATACTATCAAGACCTTCACAGAGTGTTCCTGTCCTATCACATTAGTATTATTTTCAATATAACACCACAGGCATAGGCACATTGTAGAAACACTGTGGTACATACATACAGCCACATAAAATAGCTGTGATGTCTGCAGTGTTATATCTGAAGTGTTAATATTTACTGTATTTCATCCACATTTTCAACTGATATTCTTATCCTTGTGTTATCTATATCATGACTTCAATTCAGAGAGTCAAATTTCTAGTTGTATTACAATGCTTATATTCATGTATAAGAGAGAAATATGCAGCACCTCAGCACTTGTTCAGCACTGAAAACGTATTACATAGCATGTCACATTTTTAAAATGGCAAATGGACAAAATATTTGTTTTTAATGGCATTGTTTGTCAATTATTATGTTATTATGTTCCTGATATAAAGAGTGGTACAAAATGTTCTAGAGCACTTCCTTGATTTGCACAATTGATAAAAAAATCTCTGTTCTACTATAAAAGTGCTTCAAAATAAAATATTTTGTTGCTGTATCATTGTCGAAGGAAATATTTTCTTGAAAAACAATTGAATGTGCAGTTTTATTGTGTAGCCAAAAAACTTCAAAAGGTTGATACCATAAAAATGCATATAAATTAGCATTTTTGACAAAACGTTTCTTGTTTTCAATGAAAATGAATATAGTACCTGTTGTCGAGTGAGACATGTCCCTTTTTCGTTTCAACTATTTAAATATTTTGAATCATTGTCATCTGCTTGAATAATCACGTGGCTTTGAGTGTTATGCACCAAAAAAACACTCTCGGATATTGTCTCACCAAAATGAGGGCAGGTTGTCAGGGCAACAGTGAGAACTCATAGCATCCCTGGGTTAGGAGGGGGATATCAGATAGGGACCCTGTTTCTCCTTGATATCCAATGATTCTTGTTGGAAGGTATATAAGGATGGACATCAAGTGAGGACAGAATTGGGCTTGGCTCTGATGTTCCCTGTGGTTAAATAATGGGCCGAAAATTGAGGTCCTGTCGGGTGCGTACAATGTGCACACACACCCGCAGAGGCCTCACAAATGCTGGTTCTCGACACGAGGTGCGCACGCGCCGAGAACAGCCTTTTGTGATCTGTCAAAATCTCCACAGGAAGGATATCCGCGGGGCAGAGATTGGGCTATTTGCCCAACTCTTGTCCAGCAAATGTCCTTCAAACTCTTACGCCTGGTAAAAGCAGGCGTATAACCGACTTTTACCAGCGTAAGAGTTTTAAAACATAGAAAACTTAAATTTAATCACTAAATTTTATATTAAAAACCCTGTCCATTAAGGTAAGTTTATTTTTAACCCTATTAAAACACAATGGACTAGAAATCCCGGTCGGCTGCTTCCCGCAGGCGATCAGCTAAAAAAGGGAAAAAAGATGCGCACTTACCAGAACCTGCTGCGCCCACGAGAGATCCCGGTCCTGAGGCGTCGGAGCGCGTGCACGTCAGGACGTCTACAGAGCTGTTACGCACACCATGGCCTTCAACACTGAAGAGGTGGACACAGAGCTGACAGCCACCAAGTCTGGAAGTTCGCCGGGATTGATGGCGTCGACCCAGAGTTTCTCAAGAACTAGGGCTCAAATGGACGGATGTAACTTGTTAAACACGCCTCCAACATCCTTGACACTGGGATAATCCCAGAAGTTTGGCGACATTCCAAAGTCATTGCCATCCTAAAACCAGAAAAATCAGCCAATGATCCCAAAGCTACCGTCCCATCACCCTTCTGTCTATGGTATACAAGGTGGTCATACAGCTCATCCTTAGTCAGATAAAACCGTTGTTAGAAACTGCCCTTCCAAACGAGCAGGTGGGCTTCAGAGAGGGAAGAAGCTGCACTGACCAGGTCCTTGTACTCACTACCAACATTGAGGCAGGGTTCCAGAAGCAGCTGAGGACTGGAGCTGCCTTCATTGAACACTACAGCTGAAATTCGATTGCTAACACCAGCTGATAACGCCGGCAGTAGGTGTTGATTGGCCGGCAGTGGCTCTGCGGCGGTGTTGATGCCTGATGCAAAATTCGGTTCTGGCATTTCAAGGGCATAAAAAATTGCCGCCCCGCCGTCTACTGCCATGGAAATCATGACATCTCGCCAAATTCACTTTTGCCACCTCACTTACCTGCTGGCGGCCAACACGCACAAAAAGTTGGTATTCACAAAGCGGGTTAGGATTCTGGGATGGCATTTAAACGAAGTTGCAGCCGGGACACAGAGGTCATGGTCAGTGCAGCGTTGGGTCCTCACACTGTACGTTGGTGTTGGCGTGTGATGTCTGCTGACTACTAGGATTTTCCAAACATTGGTAGGCTTCAGGTCATTGACATTGGCAACTCGTATCTCGCTGTTTCCTCTGCAACTCAATGGGGGCAGTGATGGCACAGCATGTCGTCTGGCGACGAAGACTTCAAAAATCAAAAATTCATTTATTTAAAAAGTGCTATAAAATAACAAAACGCAACGCCATAATCCTCAGCAAATCATCAAGACCATAAGACTCCTTCAAACATTCCCAGGGAAATCCAAGTGCAACGATTTACATGAGTTCATTTACCAACAAGGTAGCCATCTCTGGCTACTATTGTTTTCTGGTTCATCCAAGTGAAACTATTTGCATGAGTTCAGATTTAAACAAGGTTTAACAAAGCCAGCATCTGTGGCCACCATCCCCCAGTTGTTTAATGGGCTATGCTGAGTGCTTTGACACCCCTTCCCTTCTCCCCCCTTCCACGAATACTGCTCCTCCTCGATGGGGTCTCAGGGCCTGCAGCAAGGCTTGTAGTCAGCTGCTCACTTTGAGCCGCTGCCACACATGATGACCCAGCAGATGTCCCCAACCAGCCCGGGCCCTGGAAGGCCCAGCTGCAGACCACATCATCTCAGCATGGGCAGCAGCACTTTGGTGTGGATGGGTTGTAGAGAACGGCAGTTGCAAAGGCGGAATGATGTCATCCTGAGAGAGGACATCAGGTTCCAACAGGCCCAACACACTGCTACTCCCCTGGGCAGACCCTCAGCATCTGGAGCAATCTGGGTGAGCACTGATTGCTGCCCTGCTTCGGCAATGTTAGGTCCCCGTTGAACTGATGGGGCCCCAGTCACGATGGCAGCGGTCAGTGCGTCTGTAGCATCAATTTGCCTTTGCATTAACACAGACTGCTGCCACCACGCACTGGCAACATTACATTATTCAGGCCTCCAACAGCATTGGCCTGGTCTCAATGGCTACTGCAACATCAGCCATAGCCCGTGCCTGAGACCCCATGGTCACTTGTTGCATCAGACATCTGTTGGTATCTACCAAGAATGAACTCGGTGGGCTGCTGAGGCGGACTCCTCCATCTTCACAGCTAGTTCACTGAGACTCTCGGGCACCCTTGCCAGTGCACCTGGCAGATTGCGGTGCAACCGCAATGATTGTCTTGTGACAACCCATAATTCGGCCTCCTCATCAGAGTGCTGCTGAACATCACTTGGGCGCACACAGACATCCCCTCCCCTGTGGCATTGCTGCAGGCCACGGGGTCACAGAGCGTCACCCATCTTCATCCCCCCGACCATGCTTTCCTCTCGAAAGGTCACTGAGGCCGCTGCCATCTGTGTGATGTCCATAGAGGTGTCCTCCTCCTCCTGTGAAACATCTCCTGCAGTCGAAGGCTGAAGTGCAGGCGCCAGTCCGTCTGGTGGATCATCTGAAAGCACAAAGCAAGAGAAGAGTGGTTACCTGCAGGGGAGGGTGCCAGGACCTGGAACAACATTTGGAAATGCCAGTCTCATGAAAAGAGTTGAATAATTGTGGTGTCAAGACTAAATGCCCTGTTAAACGCGACAAAGGAACTCAACATACCGTCACTGTCCCAAGAGGGTTCGGGCTCGCCCACGACCATCGCACCAACTTGAGGGCCTATCAGGGCCGAGCTGTGTTCCTCCAATGCAATAAAGGGCTGGAGGTCAGGGTCCCCTCCTCCGGTCCTCATCTGCTCCCTTTGATTGTAGGCGAGCTTGGCCTGCAAGATTAAAGAGAATGTCAGAGTTAGTGTCCTTCTATCGGTCTGTCCCAAGTGTCTTACATAGTTGAGTACATGTTACTATATGAGAGTCTTCACAGGTCAAGGAAACTTAGATTAACTGCATGTCCTTGGTTTGCCAATGCTTGAATGAGGGGGCCAGGACCTAACAGTAATGGCAAGGCTACTGTCTTCCACACTCATATGAAGAGTGAGGAGGTAACAAGATGAGGGTTGGGTGTGAAGGACGGATGAGGAAGGTTACCAGCGCTTGCAGGCCCTTGGAGTGGGTAAGGCTGCAAATGTGAACTTTACATCTGGCCTCACCCACATAGAACATGGGGCCTGACACATTCACATTGAGGACAGACTGCACATTGAGCTGACAGCATGGCATGGTCAGGTTAATGTTAAATATACTCACCCTTAGCAGCTGCGTCGTGTCATCTTAGACTGGGTGTTGTGTAATGAGAGAGGATTAATTAGCAATCTCGTTGTGCGAGGCCCCTTGGGGAAGAGTGACCATAATATGGTGGAATTCTGCATTAGGATGGAGAATGAAACAGTTAATTCAGAGACCATGGTCCAGAACTTAAAGAAGGGTAACTTTGAAGGTATGAGGCGTGAATTGGCTAGGATAGATTGGCGAATGATACTTAAGGGGTTGATTGTGGATGGGCAATGGC
The DNA here is from genome assembly GCF_044704955.1 of Pristiophorus japonicus. Lineage (NCBI taxonomy): Eukaryota > Metazoa > Chordata > Chondrichthyes > Pristiophoridae > Pristiophorus > Pristiophorus japonicus. Next base: position 245,973,506 of record NC_091978.1, on the reverse strand, counting down.
AGACATTTAGAGACCGCATGGATGAACTACAACAATTGTACATTCCTGTCTGGCGTAAAAATAAAAAAGGGAAGGTGGCTCAACCCTGGCTATCAAGGGAAATCAGGGATAGTATTAAAGCCAAGGAAGTGGCATACAAATTGGCCAGAAATAGCAGCGAACCCAGGGACTGGGAGAAATTTAGAACTCAACAGAGGAGGACAAAGGATTTGATTAGGGCAGGGAAAATGGAGTACGAGAAGAAGCTTGCAGGGAACATTAAGACGGATTGCAAAACTTTCCATAGATATGTAAAGAGAAAAAGGTTAGTAAAGACAAATGTAGGTCCCCTGCAGTCAGAATCAGGGGAAGTCATAACGGGGAACAAAGAAATGGCAGACCAATTGAACAAGTACTTTGGTTCGGTATTCACTAAGGAGGACACAAACAACCTTCCAGATATAAAAGGGGTCAGAGGGTCTAGTAAGGAGGAGGAACTGACGAGATCCAACACCGCCTTTGGCTGCCTGAGGAAAAGAGTGTTTGAAAGCCAGGTCCTCAAAACTGCCACCAAGCTCATGGTCTACAGGGCTGTAGTAATACCTGCCCTCCTGTATGGCTCAGAGACATGGACCATGTACAGCAGACACATCAAGTTGCTGGAGAAATATCACCAACGATGCCTCCACAAGATCACACAAATACCCTGGGAGGACAGGCCCACCAACATCAGCGTCCTCATCCAGGCTAACATCCCCAGCATTGAAGCACTGACCACAGTTGATCAGCTCCACTGGGCAGGCCACATAGTTCGCATGAAAGACACGAGACTCCCAAAGCAAGTGCTCTACTTGGAGCTCCTTCACGGCAAACGAGCCAAAGGTGGACAGCGGAAACACTACAAGGACAGCCTCAAAGCCTCCCTGATAAAATGCGATATCCCCGCTGACACCTGGGAGTCCCTGGCCCAAGGCCACCCTAAGTGGAGGAAGTGCATCTGAGAGGGCGCTGAGCACCTCAAGTCTCAACGGCGAGAGCATGCAGAAATCAAGCGCAGGCAGAGGAAAGAGCATGCGGCAAACCAGTCCCACCCACCGCTTCCCTCAACGACTATCTGTCCCATCTGTGACAGAGTCTGTGGCTCTCGTATTGGACTGTTCAGCCACCAAAGAACTCACTTCAGGAGTGAAAGCAAGTCTTCCTCGATTCCGAGGGACTGCCTATGATGATGATGAAGGTACTTCCACAGATCTGTTAGGGAGGGAGACCCAGCAACAATGAAGGAACAATGATATATTTCAATGTCACCATGGTGTGTAACTTAGAGGTGAACTTGCAGGTGATGGTGTTCCCATGTGCCTGCTACCATTGTCCTTCTAGGTGGTAGAAGTCGCGGGCATGGGAGGTGCTGCCGAGAAGCCATGATAAGTTGCTGCAGTGCATCTTGTAGATGTTACACAGTGCAGCCACGGTGCGCTGGTGGTTGAGGGAGTGAATGTTTAAAGTGTTGAATGGGATGTCAATCAAGCAGGCTGCTTAGTCCTGGATGCTGTTGAGCTTCTTGATTGTTGAAGCTGCACTCATCCAGGCAAGTGCAAAGGATTCCATCACACTCCTGACTTGTGTGCTGTAGATGGTGGAAAGGCTTTGGGGAGTCTGGAGGTTGGACACATTGCCGCAGATTACCCAGCCTCTGACCCACTCTTGTTGCCACAGTATTTATATGGCTGGTCCAGTTAAGTTTCTGCTCAATGTGACCCCCAGGAAGGGGATGTTTGCTGATGATTGTACAGTGTTCACTTCCATTCACAACTCCGCAGATAATGAAGCAGTCCATGCCCACATTCAGCAAGACGTGGACAACATTCAGGCTTGGTCTGATAAGTGGCAAGTAACATTTGCACCACACAAGTGCCAGGCGATGACTATCTCTAACAAACGAGAGTCTAGCCACCGACTCTTGACATTCAATGGCAGTACCATTGCCAAATCCGCCACCACCTTCTGACCTTATGAAGGAGGGAGGGTCTTTGATGAAGCAGCTAAAGATGGTTGGGCCGAGGACACTGCCCTGAGACACTCCTGCAGCGACGTCCTGGGGCTGAGATCATTGTCTCCAACAACCATAACCATCTTCCCTTGTGCTAGGTATGACTCCAGCCAGTAGAGAATTTTCTCCTTGATTCCCATTGACTTCAATTTTATTAGGGCTCCTTGAAGCCACACTAGGTCAAATGCTGCCAAGAGTGGAGGGTAGAGAAATCAAGGGCAAAAATCAAAAAGGGCCACATTACAACATAATTCAAAAAGGACAAAGAGTGTTAAAAAAACAAGCCTGAAGGCTCTGAGTCTCAATGCGAGGAGCATTCGTAATAAGGTGGATGAATTGACTGCACAGATAGTTGTTAACGGGTATGATGTAATTGGGATTACGGAGACATGGCTAAAGAGTAACCAAGGCTGGGAACTCAACATCCACGGGTATTCAATATTTAGGAAAGACTGACAGGAAGGAAAAGGAGGTGGGGTAGCGTTACTGGTTAAAGAGGAGATTAACGCAATAGCAAAGAAGGATATTAATGTGGATGATGTGGAATCTATATGGGTAGAGCTGCGAAAAACCAAAGGGCAGAAAACATTAGTGGGAGTTGTGTACAGACCACCAAACAGTAGTAGGGAGGTTGGGGATGGCATCAAACAGGAAATTAGGGAAGCATGCAATAAGGGTACAGCAGTTATCATGGGTGACTTTAAGCTACATATTGATTGGGCTAACCAAACTGGTAGCAATACTGTGGAGAAGGATTTCCTGGAGTGTATAAGGGATGGTTTTCTCGACCAATATGTTGAGGAACCAACTAGAGAACATGTCATCCTAGCCTCGGTCTTGTTTAATGAGAGAGGATTAATTAGTAATCTGGTCATGCAGGGCTCCTTGGGGAAGAGTGACCATAATATGGTAGAATTCTTGATTAAATGGAGAGTGACACAATTAATTCAGAGACTAGGGTCCTGAACTTAAAGAAAGGAAACTTTGACGGTATGAGACGTGAATTGGCTAGGATAGACTGGAGAATGATACTTAAAGTGTTAACGGTGGAAAGGTAATGGCAGACATTTAAAGATCACATGGATGAACTACAACAATTCTACATCCCTGTGTGGGGTAAGAATAAAAAAGGGAAGGTGGCTCAACCGTGGCGAACAAGGGAAATTAGGGTAAGTGTTAAATCCAAGGAAGGGACATATAAATTGGCCAGAAAAAGCAGCAAACTGAGGACTGGGAGAAATTTAGAATTCAGCAGAGGAGGACTAAGGGTTTAATTAGGAGGGGGAAAATAGAGTATAAGAGTAAGCTTGCAGGGAAAATAAAAACTGACTGCAAAAGCTTCTATAGATATGTGAAGAGAAAAAGACTAATGTAGGTCCCTTGCAATCAGAATCAGGTGAATTCATAATGGAGAACAAGGAAATAGCAGACAAATTGAACAAATAATTTGGTTCTCTCTTCACTAAGGAAGACATGAATAACCTCCCGAAAATACTAGGGGACTGAGGGTCTAGCAAGAAGGGGGAACTGAAGGAAATCCTTATCAGTCAGGAAATGGTTTGGGGGAAATTGAAGGGACTGAAGAGCAATAAATCCCCAGGGCCTGATAGTGTGCATCCCAGAGTACTTAAGGAAGTGGCCCTAGAAATAGTAGATGCATTGGTGGTCATTTTCCAACATTCCATAGACCCTGGATCAGTTCCCATGGATTGGAGCGTAGCTAATGTAACCCCACTTTTTAAAAAAGGAGGGAGAGAGAAAACAGGGAATAATAGACCAGTTAGCCTGACATCGGTAGTGGGGAAATGCTGGAATCAATTATTAATAGTAGTGCATCTGGAAAGCAGTGACAGGATCGGCCCAAGTCAGCATGGATTTATGAAAGGGAAATCATGCTTGACAAATCTTCTAGAGTTTTTTGAGGATGTAACTAGTAGAGTGGATAAGGGAGAACCAGTGGATGTGGTGTATTTGGACTTTCAAATGGCTTTTGACAAGTTCCCACACAAGAGATTGGTGTGCAAAATTAAAGCACATGGTATTGGGGGTAATGTATTGACATGGATAGAGAACTGGTTGGCAGACAGGAAGCAAAGAGTGGGAACAAACGAGTCCTTTTCAGAATGGCAGGCAGTGACTAGTGGGGTGCTGCAGGGTTCAGTGCTGGGACCCCAGCTATTTACAAGATACATTAATGATTTAGATGAAGGAATTGAAGGTAATATCTCCAAGTTTGCAGATGACACTAAGCTGGGTGGCACTGCAAGCTGCGATGAGAATGCTAAGAGGCTGCAGCAGGACTTGAACATGTTAGGTGAATGGGCAAATGCATGGTAGATGCAGTATAATGTGGATAAATGTGAGGTTATCCACTTTGGTGGCAAAAACAGGAAGACAGATTATTATCTGAATGGTGAGATTAGTAAAAGAGGAGGTGCAAATAGACCTGGGTATCATAGTACATCAGTCATTGAAGGTAGGCATGCAGGTACAGCAGGCAGTAAAGAAAGCAAATGCGAGGAGATTTGAGTATAGGAGCAGGGAGGTCTTACTGCAGTTGTACAGGGCCTTGGTGAGGCCTCACCTTGAGTATTGTGTGCAGTTTTGGTCTCCTAATCTGAGGAAGGATGTGCTTGCAATTGAGGGAGTGCAATGAAAGTTCACCAGGCTGATTCCTGGGATGGCAGCACTGACATATGAGGAAAGACTGGATCGGCTAGGCTTATACCCACTGGAATTTTGAAGAATGAGAAGGGATTTCATAGAAACTTATAAAATTCTGACAGGACTGGACAGGTTAGATGCAGGTAGAATGTTCCCGATGTTGGAGAAGTCCAGAACCAGGGGTCACAGTCTAAAGATAAGGGGTAAACCATATAGGACCGAGATGAGCAGAAACTTTTTCACCCAGAGAGTTGTGAACCTGTGGAATTCTCTGCCACAGAAAGTTGTTGAGTTCAGTTCGTTGGACATATTCAAAAGGGAGTTAGATGTGGCCCTTACGGCTAAAGGGATCGGGGGTATGGAGAGAAGGCAGGGGTGGGGTACTGAGATTGCATGATCAGCCATGATCATATTGAATGGCGGTGCAGGCTCGAAGGGCCGAATTGCCTGCTCCTGCACCTATTTTCTATGTTTCTATGTTTCTATGTCAAAGGCAGTCACTCTCCCATCACCTCTGGAATTCAGCTCTTTTGTCCATGTTTGGACTAAGGTTGCAATGAGGTCTGGAGCTGAGTGGTTCTGGCGGAACCCAAACTCAGCATCGGTGAGCAGGTTATTGGTGAATAAGTGCTGCTTGATAACATTGTCGACGAAACTCTCCTTTACTTTGCTGATGATTGAGAGTAGGCTGATGGGGCAGTAATTGGCCGGATCTTTGTGTCATCAGCAAACTTGGCTACATTACACTCGGTCCCTTCACCCAGTCATTAATATAGATGTTAAATAGTTTAAGCCCCAGCACTGATCCCTGTGGCACCCCACTGGTTACGATTTGCCAACGAGAAAATGATTCATTTATCCTAAATCTCTGTATTCTGTTCATTAGCCAATCCTCTATCCCTGCTAATATATTACCCCCAACCCCAGGAGCTCTTATCTTGTGCAGTAACCTTTTATGTAGCACCTTCTCGAATGCCTTCTGGAAATCCAAATACACGACATCCACTGGTTCCCTCTTATCCATCCTGTATGTTATATCCACAAAGAACTATAGCAAATTTGCCAAACATGATTTCCCTTTCATAAAACCATGCTGACTCTCTTGACTGCATTATGTTTTTCCAAATGTCCTGCTACTGCTTCCTTAATGATGGACTCCAGCTTTTTCCCAACGACAGGTGTTGGCTAACTCATCTATAGTTTCCTGCTTTCTGTCTGCCTCCTTTTTTAAATACCTTTTCATCAGTGATAGTGATTGTTTTAAGTTCCCTCCTCCCTATAGCCCCTTGGTTATCTATTATTGGGATGTTTTTAATGTCTTCTACCGTGAAGGTCGATTCAAAATATTTGTTCAAAGTCTCTGCCATTTCCCTGTTCCCCTATTAATTCTCCAGTTTCATCCTCTAAGGGACTAACATTTACTTTAGCTACCCTCTTTTTTGTTATATACCTGTAGAAGCTCTTACTATCTATTTTTATATTGCTTGCTAGTTTATTCTCAGAATCCATCTTCTCGCTATTATTTTTTTAGTCGTTGTTTGTTTTTAAAAATGTCCCAATCCTCTGGCCTCCCACTAATCTTGGCAACATTATATGCCATTGTTTCCAATTTGATACCATCCTTTACTTCCTTAGTTAGCCATGGATGGTTCTCCCTTCTCTTAAAGCCTTTCCTTCTCATTGGAATATATTTTTGTTGAGAGTTGTGAAATATCTCCTTAAATGTCTTCCACTGATTATCAATCAGCTTACTTTTTAATCTATTTTCCCAGTCCACTTTAGCCACTTCATACCTTTGTAAGTGCCTTTATTTAAGCTTAGAACACTGGCTTGAGATCCAACTTTCTCACCCTCCAACTGAATTTGAAATTCAACCATTCTATGATCACTCTTTTGTACAGGATCCTTTACTGTGAGAGCATTTATTAATCCTGTCTCATTACACAGTACCAGATCTAAGATAGCCTGCTCCCTGGTTGGTTCCATAATGTACTGTTCAAGGAAACCATCCTGGATACACTCTATGAACTCTTCCTCAAGGCTACCTTGGCCTATTTGATTTGTCCAATCAATATGAAGATTAAAATCATCCATGATTTTTGCCGTAACTTTCTTACAAGCCTCCATTATTTCTTGATTTATACTCTGTCCAACAGTGTAGCTACTGTTAGGGGGCCGATAGACTATGCCCACCAATAACTTCTTCCCTTTATTATTTCTTATCTCCACCCAAACTGATTCAACATCTTGATCGTCTGAGCCAATAACTGTTCTCATTACTGCACTGATCTCATCCTTTATTAACAAAGCTACCCCACCTCCTTTTCATTTCTGTCTATCCTTCCAAAATGTTCAAATACTCCTGAATATTTAATTCCCAGCCTTGGTCACCTTGCAACCACATCTCTGTAATGGCTATTAGATCATATCCATTTATAGCTATTTGTGTTGTCATCTCCTCTATCTTGTTACGAATGCTGCGTGCATTCAGTTAAAGAGCTTTTAATTTTGTCTTTTTACCATTTTTCCCTGCTTTGACCCCACTTTCTGATACACACTTATTTTTATGCATCCTGTCCCTTCCTGTCACACTCTGGTTGGTTATCATTTCCCCTATTGCTACCCTGCTTTATTGCCTTCTCCTTTCTCTTTGACATTTTAAATTTCCTCTCACCTGACCCTACCCCCACTATTTTGTTTAAAGCCCTCTCTATAGCCTTGGTTATTCAATTCACCAGGACACGGATCCTAGCATGGTTGAAGTGAAGCCCGTCCAATGGAACAGCTTCCTCTTATCCCAATGCACCAGGAATTGAAACCCATTGCTCCCACACCAGTCTTCGAGCCCCACGTTCATCTCTCTGATCTTATTTACCCTATGCCAATTTGCTCGTGGCTCTGCTTTTTAATTTAATCCCTAGCTGCTCATATTCCCTCAGCAGAACCTCTTTCTTTGTTCTATCTATGTCATTGGTACCTACGTGGACCACAACAACTGGATCTTCCCCCTCCCATTCCAAGTTCCTCTCCAGCCCAGAAGAGATGTCCGTAAGCCTGGCACTGAGCAGGCAATACAGCCTTGGGACTCATGCTCTTGGCTGCAGAGAACAGTATTTATCCCCCTAACTATACTGTCCCCTACCACTACATCAGACTACAGAGATAGGGAGGGGCAAGTCCATGGAGTGATTTGTAAACAAGGATGAGAATTTTTAAATTGAGGCATTGTTTGATGGATGTGCTTTTTTATACTGCAAAAATGGCCAACTTTATTTCTGATTGGTCCCCTTGGAGGATAAGCTACACCCTGAAGTTTCACAGGAATGTGTCACTGAAACCGCACATCCCAAGGTCTTCACTGACTTTGCAAGTTGTTACTTGATCCATTTTGACTTCATGAAATGACAGAGAACAGACTTCCCCAGAAGACAGCAAGGGCCAGGCAAAGTCCCTTACCCTCGTCCAAGTACATCCATCCCCCAGTCAAAGTGCCGCAACCCAACGCAAATGCATGCCTCTCCCAGCCAAAGTACCTTATCCAAGCGCAAGTGCATCTCCCCCCCCACCCCCCCCACCATAGAAGGGGCATTGTGTGCGGATTGTTAACAGGTTTATTGGGTATGAAGTAAATAGTGACAGTGTTGTGACTTCTGCATATCATCCACTCCAACGATGTCCATTGCAGGGGGTTGGAAGAACATGATCCGTCTTTCCTGAGTTCCCGCTCTTCCCTCCGATCCCCCTGCCCCCTCCGTGTCTCTCTCCCCCACGCCCCACCCCCCAGCAACCCCGGAGCCTCTCTCTCTCCAGCTTTTCTCTCCCCCCTCTCCCCAGCCTCTTTCTTTCCCCTCCCCCAGCCTCTCTCACTCTCCACCCCCAACCTCTCTCACTCGCCACCCCCCCCCACCCCCGTCTCTCTCACTCTCGACCTCCCCCAGCCTCTCACTCTCCCCCCAGCCTCTCTCACTCTCCCCCCCAGCCTCTCTCACTCTCCCCCCGCAGCCTTGCTCACTCTCCCCCCTCTCCCCCCAACCTCTCAATCTTTCCGCCCCCCCCCAGCCTCTCACCCCCACACCCCACCCCCCCCCCCCACCCCCAGCTTCTCTCACTCTCAGCCTCAGTGTTGAAGGGCATTTCCTAAGGCAAAGGCACCTGCAAGGTACATATAAAATGGCTGCCAGAGATTCCACAAAGCATTCGGGGAACTTAGCTAGCCGAGTTAACCACATTCCTAGTTAACTGACATGATTGCATTTCCTCACACAGGAACACACAAAACGGCACGTTCAGCAGATGTCTTTAATCAACAACCTCCAGACCCCCAGACAAGATGTCCTGGTAAAATGCTAAACAATGGCACTCCTGTAACAGTGTTAAGATAAGGAGGCTATGCGCGCACAAAACCCAAGGACTGTAGATAAGGGGGGGCTTGGAAAACATCACGAGACCATGAGTAACACCCGAGCTGAACATGAAGTGATCACGCAGTCCCCTGCTACTTAGGGGCCAATTCCATTGGCCCAAATAAACCTATATGTAATCTATACTCGTTATGATTGGATTGTGTCCAGCTGAAATGGGCTGAGTAACTGTAGTAAACTGTTGTAAAACATATAAGTATCGATGACTTTCTTTGTTTGGCGGAGAGGAGTGCCTGGTGTTACCAGAGGCTTTCTCCCCACCGGCGTAAATAAAACCGTTTTGACGTTTGGAATCGACCCGAGTGATGAGTGATTCTTCCAGGATTCATTCGCGCTAACACCCAGTCTCTCTCACTCTACCCCCCAGCCTCTCTCACTCTCCCCGCCACGCTCTCTCACTCTCCCCCCAGCCTCTCTCACTCTCCCCCGCCAGACTCTCTCACTCTCCCCCCCAGACTCTCTCAGCCCCTCTCACTCTCCCCCAGCCTCTCTCACTCTCTCCCAGCCTCTCTTTCTCTCTCTCCCCCAGTCTCTGTCTCCTCCCCCCAGACTCTCTCTCCTCCCCCCAGTCTCTTTCTGCTCCCCCCAGTCTCTCACTCCTCCCCCCAGCCTCTCTCTCTCCCCCCAGCCTCTCTCCCTCCAGCCTCTCTCTCTACCCCCAGCCTCTCTCTCTACCTCCAGCCTCTCTCTCTCCCCCCAACCTCTCTTGCTCTCGGCCCCAAGACGGCCTCCACTCTGCTTTTGGGCCCAAGGCAGCCCTGGGGGAAAAAGTCAGAGCCTCAGCTCCTGCTTCTCGGCACCACGTGCATGGAATGATTCGGGCCAGGAGCGGGGGTGGAGTTTGACTGGGGCGGGGCTTGTCGCATGTCTGTCAAAAAAGTGCAGGATGGGCGGGGGACGCAGGGCTGGATGGACGCCTGTCTGTTAAAGAAAAGTGCAGTACAAATAGTTACTTCATTGTTTAACCGGGTACCAATGTAGGTCAGAAAATACAGGGGTGATGGGTGATTGTGATTTGGTGCAAGTTAGTACACGGGCTGCTGAGTTTTGGTTGACCAAGTTTATGTAGTGTAGAATGTGGGAGACCAGCCAGGAGTGAGTTGGAGTAGTCAAGTCTAAAGATAACAGAGGCATGAATGAGGGTTTCAGCAGCAGAAGAGCTGAGGCAGGTGTGGAGGCAGCCAACGTTAGGGAGGGGGAGAAAGACGGTTTTAGTTATGCCGTGGATATGTGGCTGGAAACTCATTTCAGGGTTAAATATGACACCTAGGTTGCGAACAGTCGTGTTCACTCTCAGATTGATGCTGGGGAGAGGGATGGAGTCAATGGTTAGGCAACATAGTTTATGGTGAGGACCAAAGATAATGGCTTCGGTCTTCCCAATATTTAAATGGAGAAAATTTCTGCTCATCCAGTACTGGATGTCGGACAAGCAATCTGAAAATTTAGATACCAAGCAGGGGTCAAAAGAAGTGGCAGAGAGATAGAGCTGGGTGTCATCAGCGTACATGTGGAAACTGACTCCATGTTTTCGGATAAGGATATATAGATGAGAAATAAGAGGGGGCCTTGGGGGACACCAGAGGTAAAGATGCAGAAGTGGAAAGAGAAGCCATTGCAGGAGATTTTCTGGCTACGATTAGATAGATAAGAATGGAATCATGCGATGCAGTCCCACCCAGCTGGATGTTGATGGAGAGGCATTGGAGGAGGATAGAATGGTCAACTGTGTCAAAGGCTGCAGATAGGTCCAGAAGGATGTCATTTTTTACTTTAATGAGAGCCATTTTGGTACTGTGGCAGGGACGAAAACCAGATTGAAGAGATTCAAACATTGAATTTAAGGAAAGATGATCACGGATTTGGGGGCAATAACATGTTCAAGTACTTTGGACATGAAAGGGAGATTGGAAACGGAGTGATAGCTGGCAAGCAAAGTGGGGTCAAAGAGTTGCTTTTTTGAGGAGAGGGGTGATGACAGCAGATTTGAAGGAGAGGGAACAGTACCTGAGGAGAGAGAACCATTCACAATATTGGCTAACATGGGAGGTAAAAAAGGAAGTTGGGTGGTCAGCAGTTTAATGGGAATAGGGTCAAAAGAGCAGGAATTGGGTCTCATGGACAAGATGAGTTTGGAGAGATCAAGAGGGGAGATCAGAGATAAACTAGAGAAAGATATGAGTTTAGGGATAGGGCAGGTGGGAGCCTCAAATGAAGTTTGGCCCTGTGGGCTAGGTGAAGGAAGGGAACGCGCAGAGGCAGCTGATCGGATGGTATCAATATTTGAGATGAAGAAGTCCATGAGCTCCTCACACTTGTTGTTCAAGGTGAGTGTAGTGGAGACAGGGCAGAGGAGTTTAAGAAGAGAGTCAGCAGTAGAGAATAGTAGCCGGGGGTTATTTTTGCAATCCAGAATGATCCTGGAATAGTGAGCAGTTTTTGTAGACAAGAGTAGGAGCCGATAATGTTTTAAGTGTTAAGATCTAGCGGTGAACGGCTGAATCAGTTGTCAGCCACATCCATTCAAGAGACTTCATCAGAGACACTTAGCATGGTTGCTGGAAAAGGAGGTTGTGTAAAATGTACGGTGTTTGTTTTCCACTCTACTGAGATTCTTAGACCTCGGAACAAAGTGGAAAAGGACAACACATGGCAAAAATTTAGGATTAACCCAGTGTCAGTTTTATTACGCATCAAAAACTGACTAAAACTACAGGACTAAACTGCTGAGAGAAATTTGACTTTAGACATACAATCATCAGAGATTCGTGGTCCTTGATTCCGTAACCTGCTGTTTCTTCTTCCGGCTGTTCTCTGCAGCTTCTGTTCCTTTTCTGCTGCTTCTTCTGTCTTCCTGTCCTTCTTGGGTTGCCTGTCCTTCTGCTGAGTTGCTTTTTTGCTCACATATTTATCCAGGTTTTGAATGTTTCCCCGCTGGGCTGAGATTTGATTATCGATGTGGTGATCTGTTTAACTGGTTGTGGTGATCAGTTTGAATGGCTACTAATTTGCACACGGAGTCGACAATGCAAAAGATATTTCCTTATGCTAAATGCTGTTATCCAAAAACTTGCATTCCGTGGGGTTCTTTGTTGTCCGGTCTTTTTACAGACACGATATCTCTAGTGGTTGTTTTCCCACCCTGGTCAATCAAGTTCAAAGCCTCAGATAACAACTCCATTGTTGTTATGCATGAAGTCAGTTTTATGTCCTTGACCACAGAATGTCCTTAATTGTCCAGTTTAATTCAAAAAGCTTGGATTAATTTTTAGTTCATGGTCTGTGTTTTTCTGAAGATTAGTAACCTTACAATCCCTCCTTTTAATACCTCTTATAATAAACTCAGAGTCATTATTCTGGGTGGCGTCTTCTTTTTCCACGAGCGTTTTGGGTGATTGCAACCTTCAGTCAAATCTCCCCATTACATCTCTTTTTACACACAAAACCCAATGTTTTTACAATACAACAGTGTTTCTTACAACAAAACCATGTTTGACCTTATCCTGACTTCGGTTTTACAAACACTTCGGCCTGGGTTTACTTTAATAAACCTTCCAGATTCCCTTCCTTCATCCTTTTCTTTAATTTACAGGACAGGACAAGTAGATACAACACTATTATCAACTGTACAATTACTAATGAGTGTGATACGTTTCGAACCCAGGGGGATTTCAATATTGAGTCCCAGATCCCATTGTGGAGGGGCCAGCATTTCCTCGATTTCTCCCCTTACTTTATCATTCTCCTGGTGTAACATGTAATAATGTTTGTGGGACAGTTCGATGTTCTTTAATAGTTCAGTCACATGTTCGGGTAATGGCGGAATATCGTATCCAAAACCCGATTCCTGGAGGTTCAGTAAAGTACCGTTGACTGTGATACTTGTGTGTTCATGGTCTGAAATAGGAATTATCCTTTCTTGTGCTACTTGTGTCTCTACCTGGGGTTTGAAACAAAAGATAGAATCCCTCACTGGGCACCAATGTCCTGGTGCATTCTATACCAACTTTCGCTGGTGGTGACACAGTATGTCCCGTTTCCCTTGTACACAACCTGTGGCGGAACATGGTTGTGAGCCGTCACTTCCATGATACAGCTTATAGGCTGCCCGTCCTCATACCTGAACCCACTTACCGGCCAGTCGAAAGGATTCAAATGATAGGGTCACAATATCACCTGTGTACCCCCTCTCTGGCATCCCTCCAGATTAGCACCAGTTATTGACTCTCCCAATTTTACCACATACTGCAGGATTTTATGATGTTTCACATGTATCCCGTTCCGAATTACCCCAATGTTTTCCACCCAGTATATTGGTACAGATCGTTGTGACTGATCCAACACCGTTATTTGAAGCACTATCCCCATTATGGATTGTTTACTTTGACCATAGTTGACCAGGACTGGATACGCTTCGGAGGCTGACCGTAGCTGGCACGAATTTAGGAGGTTGTTATAGACACTCAATGCTTTTAGATGCTTGTTACTGACCCACGACGGTATGTGGCCTTGTTTGAAATCCTCTAAATTACTACATCCTCCATCTAACAACCAAGCTCCGTACATGACACACACGTCATTCTGAGCAGCTTGATCTGACGCGTTTCTACCCTCCTTGATTAAAGCATTGGTGGTCTGAGTGTGTTTATCCACTTCAGCTACCATCTCTTTCAAATGAATTGTCATTGCCTGGTCCTCCTGTAGTTCATTACCCGCTATGTCACTACCCTCCTCCAGTATTTTCTTAAATTGGTCCCTTAAGTTATTCACTTGGACTTGCAACTGCACATTGTCCACATTATTTACCAGTGATGTCCCAGTATTGAATGCTGTAGCTACATCACTCATTAGCCCCCTTTTCCATCTCGGTCTGTACGCTTCCCCCTGACTCTCATCCCCGTAATTCTTTTGATAGAATTGTTTGAACATGTTCTTTAACAATTTTTCATATAATTTTTCCGTTTCTGGCGGGCACCATTGTAACTCTGTTAAATTTAGAATAACCGACGCTACTTCATAACATACAGAATGATACAACATTTTCCCTGTTGGGATTAACACCAGCCCATTCTTAGGTCAGGGTTTTAGGACAGGACATGGAATTTCTTGGTTTGGAATCTCCAGCATTTTAGGGAGAGGTTTTAATTTGCTCACGATCAGCTCGGTTGCATTGACTATTTTTGGTGGGTTCAAGGTTACACAGGAATCAAAACATTCCTGACCCAGAATTTTGCCATTGTCTTTTAAAAACAATACCTACACCTCCCCTGCACTTGTGGCTAGATCCAACCACACAGACATAAATCCCTTGTTCCTCCTTTCACCACTTTTCCCAACATAATTTCGCCCCTTCCTTTGTTCCTGTGGTTCGTCTGTTCGAACTATTACCCAGTTTCTCCCACTCTTTGGATACATTAGTTTTTCCCCTGTCTGTTTTCCATAACCACCACCATGCTCCCATATCAGCATGAATAGAGGTTTGGATAACTAACAGAAAACAGAGAGTCGGGATAAATGTGTAATTTTCAGGTTGGCAAACTAACTAGTGGGGTGCCACAGGGATTAGTGCCGGGGCTGCAACTATTTACAATCTATATAATGACTTGGATGAAGGAACCAAGTATAATATAGCCAAATTTGCTGATGATATAAAGACAGGTGGGAAAGCAAATTGTGAAGAGGACACAAAGGCCCTGAACTTGGTGGACTCACCGCCTGCTGCCGCCGACTGCCGCCGAATTTTTTGGGCGGTCTGCCCTCGGTGCCAGTTTCCACTAGGCCTTCTGCCGGTGGGTGGGGAGAACCGCTGGGAACTGCCTGCTGATGGCTGCTAGCGCGCAAGGCACGTAAATGTCCTTCCGCCCACCAAGGTGCCAGTTTGGTGCAGGCAGGAGTCGGCGGCTGCAGGGGGAAGGACTGCTGCATGAAGGCAGGTCTAACCCTAACGGTAAATAAGAAGACCTGCAAAAAAAGGTTAGTGAACTTCTTTTATTTATTTTTTTTCCAGTGAGTTAAGTGGATGGGGTCCCCTGAAGGTCTTCCAGTGGTGTTTTTTTTTTGTGTAAATTTTTATTTTTATGTGCTCCCCTCTCCCTGGTCCCAACTCAATCTTCGGCGGCACTTTTGCGAGAATTGCATGTGCTGCCGAGATTGAGAGCTCCCGCCCAGATTTAGAGCGTAAGTTGTTTTTTTGCCGCCAGGCGGTACTGGCAGTTCTTTTTGAGGAATCTACCTGCCAAAGTACCGCCAGACCTCTCAGCGGTCCTTTGGGCAGCACTTGGGTGGATTTGACCAAGTTCGGGCCCAAAGAATCTGCAAAGGGATATCGGGCTAGACTTTCCTACGAGCCCCTCAACGCCCGATTGCACGTTGAGAAGAACCGCTAACGTTCGGTGAGTAACGCTGGTGAGAATTTCCATTTTTTGTTGAAAGTAATTGAAACTAATCGCCCGTTGAGAAAATGGGTGTTGCACACTCATTGTCGGCGGTTTTCTCGGCGGTTAAGTGGAAACTTAGTAACATGTTCGGTCGTTACCGGAATGGACGGTAAGTATTTAAAATTTAGTCCGAGGCTGCAATTGGGCCTAGGGAGGGTGGAAAACTTTTTTAAAAATTAAAAAAAAAAAAATAACAACATACAAAACATTCCCAAGACACTTTTATACCTAATCGCTGTTTTAAAGTAAAAAAAATAAAGACCCTGGCGGCGGTGTTGAACCTCGTCGTCGATGTCTGCCCTTGCTGATTATAGGCTCCTGAGATGCTGTCTGCAAGCACCATTGGAGCAGGCCAGGGAGCGGAAGAAGCAGCGTAGCGGCATACCACTCCAGGGAGCAGCACGTGCTGGAGCAGGAGAGCAACGGCGGTGAAGAGTGATGTCATCAAGATCCAGGTCGGTGATTGGAGCGTGGACGGGTACTGCAGGAGCGGCAAGGTCGGGGCGAAGGAGCGGCGAGAGATTGTAGAGGGACGTGATCAGGACCCAGGAGAGGCGTGAGTTCGGGGCCCAGAAGAGGCAAGGGCCCAGGGGCAGCCTGGGCCGGCCCACACTGCGATATGTGTGCGCACTAGGTCCGTGCACCAGAGCAGGTCTCCAGTCATCTTGGTTAATCCTTGCTACTGGACCAAGACCTAGCTCTGTCAAGCCCTTGTAGTGGCTGGTGTGCAACCATCACCACACGTTAAAAAAATCCAAGCACAGGCATTTTCCACCTTCAAGATTTATTTTAGGTCCATCATTGAAACACCTGTGAATTTTTTGACGTGGAAGCAAGTCATCCTCGATTTGAGGGACTGCCAATGACAATGATGATGTTTAAGCAGCTTTTACAGGGCGGTTCTCTCGGTGATCTGGACGTCAGCGGTTGAGGCCAAACTTATGCCCTGGCGGTTGTTCTCGGCGTTGCATATGGGTGGTTTGGTCCCGGCGGGGGTGTTCAGCTGTGGGCGATACCATGAAAAAACTTAAGGGGAAACTTTCACCGGGCGGAAAAACAGCTGTACCACCGAGAAGATCGCCGAGAAATTATAGGAAAATCTAGCCCATTGATAGGTTAATTGAGTAGGCAAAAATTTGACAGAAAGAGTATAATGTGGGAAAATGTGAGGTTATCCACTTTGGTAGGAAATATAAACAATCTGATTATTATTTAAATGGAGAGAGACTACAAAATGCTGCAGTGCAGAGGGATCTGAGGGTCCTTTTACATGAAACACAAAAAGTTAGCATGCAGGTTAAGCAAGTAATTAGGAAGGCAAATGGAATGTTGGCCTTTATTGTAAGGGGGATAGAGTATAAAAGTAGGGAAGTCTTGCTACAACTATACAGGATGTTGGTGAGACCACACCTTCCGTGCAGCAGAGCAGGTCTCCAGTCGTCCTGGTTAACACTTGCCACTGGATAAAGGCCTAGCTCTGTCAAGCCCGTGTGGTGGCTGGTGTGCAATGGTCACCACATGTTAAAAAAAAATTCACACACAGGCAACTTCCACCCCCTCAATTGGAGTTCCGGACTGGAACATTGGGTCCTTCATTGAAATACCTGTGAACTCGTGGAAGCAAGTCATCCTCGTTCGAGGGACCGCCTATGATGATGAGGGTAATCCCTTTACATTCCAGACAAACTCGTCTACCCTCTCTCACCCGTACCTTTCTGGTCGTGATGTTTAGCCTGGGGCAGGATATTGACATCTCCCCAAGTTTGTTACCGGTTTGTCTGGAGTACTTGGTTGAATTTGACCCTAACCACCCTGGCCAACTCCCAGTGTGAGCATAGGCGTTTGTGCCTTGTTGTGCTGTATGGCTTCCCCTTGAGTTACAGTTGGACCGGTTCCTCCCACACACCCTGTAAGGAATGTCTCGGTGTCTCCCTGATCTCCCCATCCTTTAATAATAATGGCCATCCACAGGCCTATCCACAACGTCCACCTCATCTCGTATCCCTGGCTCGATTCATTCCTATTAAGACAAAAAAAATGAAAGAAAATTATTTTGCTCTGTGGGGCCTCCCCGTCACAGATCCTTCTTCAGTTATTCACATATTTACATACCACCTTTTTATGATCACTGCTTCCTCTCAAAGTTCAAGTTCCGTAACACCTTGAGGTAATTTCCATATTAAAGGACCTCTTTCGGTAATTTGCATTCCTGCTTAAAAGAAAAGAAAAAGAACATCCATTGTGGCTTTTCTGCCCGCCCAATAGGTTAATTCATCAATTCTGACCCCCTTTCTGTTACTGAGGAAAAACATCCACTCAAATTCCAAACTGAAAATTTTCTTTAAAATTTTACAAATGTTCAGAATATTGATTCGATTCTTCACAAGGTGTTGCTTTCTGAAGTCTTGTGCACAGAGTTACCTTCCTTTTTTTCGCATTTTAAAAGTTCGACAAACACATAACAATGGTACCACACATCTGTAAAGCAACACCACGCATACCAATAGCTTACACATTACAATGGTTCTCTCCTCCATGCATAATAGCAGTCCACACCCTTTGTCTCCACTGGTCACACATTCTTGAATTATTCGGAAATTTTTATTTTTAAAATACCAAATATATGTGATTGCCTCATGTCTGGAACAAAAGTTTTTTCACACAATTTAAACCAACCAAAAATTCCACCATGGCCATAATGAAAATCTGGTTTTCACTCCTCGATTCCGAGGGACTGCCTATGATGATGAATCTTAATAACTCCAAATTAATCTAAACCAATCTCAAACAGTGCCAGTTGAAAAAAACTACAGGCACACAGACAAATAAACATCCACATGTTTTTAACTTTAAACATACTCCCTGAACACATCAGAGGTTTTTACACAGAAATTCTATGTTTTATTTCTCTCGGCACGAAAGTTAGAAGCTTAAGTGTCGGGTTCACCTTCTTAGATTCAGAAATGCTTTTCTATTTTTTTCATCTCTTAAATAAACGGTTTACTGCCGTAAACACAATGCTTCACTGCCATGCTTTGTGATTCCTTTTGGATCCTGCAGGGTCCTTCTGCTCACCTTGTTTCACCTTTTCCTGCACTACCTTACTGTCAGCTTTCAAATTTCTAATACTGCTTTTGCAGCTACTGAGAAGGATCTGCTTCAAGTTCACATCCCCCAACTCCGGATTACTCCTCCAAAAATCTGCCCAGCGTCTATTAACATCCAGCAGACTATCCATGGAGTTAATGGGGCCTATATCCCGGCTCAATGCTGCCAATTCGTTCTCATCAAAGTTATTGATCGGTTCCAGTGGTCCCAATGCTTCGGGAGCCGGCCGACCCTCACTATTCTGGGTCCCATCATTGGGCTCCTTTCTCTCCTCATCCCTATCTACCCCAACTTCCCCCGGTGTGATAAGACAAGCCATACTCCTGACCCTGGATAAT
The DNA here is from genome assembly GCF_044704955.1 of Pristiophorus japonicus. Classification (NCBI taxonomy): domain Eukaryota; kingdom Metazoa; phylum Chordata; class Chondrichthyes; family Pristiophoridae; genus Pristiophorus; species Pristiophorus japonicus. The sequence goes on along the minus strand of NC_091978.1, from coordinate 245,954,509 downwards.
GCTAGGGTCACCTTACTGATTATTTAATTACAGGGCACGTGATCGGCCTCTTCACATACCCGATTTTGAGCTATCCTGCCTGCCACCTTTATTATCATAGGCAATCCCTCTGAATCGAGGAGGACTTGCTTCCACTCCCAAAGTGAGTTCTTTGATGGCTGAACAGTCCAATATGAGAGCCACAGACCCTATTACAGGTGGGACAGGCATTCATCGGGGGAGGGGGTCGGTAGGGCTGGTTTGCCGCGCGCTCCTTCTGCTGCCTGCGCTTGGCCTCTTCATGCTCTTTGCGTTGAGACTCGAAGAGTTCAACGCCCTCCCGGATGGACTTTCTCCTCCTCAGGCGGTCTTCAGCCAGGTGTCAGTGGTGATGTCGCACTTTACCAGGGAGGCTTTGAGGGTGTCCTTATAACGTTTCCGCTGTTCTCCTTTGGCTTGTTTACCATGAAGGAGCTCTGCATATTGCATTTGCTTAGGGAGTCTCGTATCTGGCATGCGTACTATGTGGCTTGCCCAGCGAAGTTGATCGATTGTGGTCAGTGCTTCAATACTGGGGATGTTAGCCTGGTTGAGGACACTGATGTTGGTGTGCCTGTCCTCCCAGGGGATTTGCAGGATCTTGCGGCGACATCGTTGGTGATATAACTCCAGCGACTTGAGGTGCCTTCTATACATCGTCACCTTTGCCACCTTTATATCTTTTAACTGACTCTCAGCCTTGTCAGCTCTCTCTGCTAGTCGGTAATTTTCTTCTCGGAGGACTTTCTCGTTGAACTTAGCCTCGGTCACCTGGCACTGTAAATACTCTAAGTGATTCCATGCAGTTTCTTCCTTCCTACCCTGGTCCTGTCTTTCTTTCTCAAAACTGGCTGCCTCATCTTTTAGCTTTTTATTCTCCTCCTCCAGCTTTTCTATCTTTTCTCTTAACAGTTGTGTCTGCTTTTGCAGGCACATGAGCCAAACTGCCTTCTCTTTTGACCCTTTGTGGTTACTACTGACTGTCCACTCTGCCGCTTTTTCCTGCAGATTCCCAGAGTGCAGCATTTCCCGTGCCCATGGTTTTGAAATGTCCAATTTGTTGCATATATATGCAGCTATCTTAGCCTCCATGGACTTTCTACGACTGCTCGTAATCACGGGCTCTACTGCGTTTTGCTGCGGTGAGTCCATTTCCAGTGCCCCTGGCTGAGAAATTCTCCCTGACTACCTTGATCTCCCCTGAGACCACCTCGCAGTGACCTGTTGTTCCTGTTACTCAGGCATTTCTCTTTGGCTACCCTATTTGACCCAAAACTACTCCAGCCTGTCAGAGACTTTTCTCTCCTGGCCCCCTAGTCGCCTTTGAGATCACCCTTGATATCACCCTTGGCTTCCCTGAGACCCCTGTTCGCAGACTACCCGCGACTACCTTTTGGCTTCTCTCGGTGACTACCCCAACCGGGATTACTCCAGCCTATCCGAGACTGTTTCCTTCCTCTGGTTGCCCTGGCTGTCCGTGGGATTACTATGGTCTCCCTGAGACCCCTGCGCAGACTACCTGCGACTTCTTTTCTCCGTGGCTAACCTAGTCAACCCGGGATTACTCCAACCTACCCAAGACTGTTTCCTTCCTCTGCTGGCTGCCCTAGCTGCCTCTGAAAAGATCCTTTTCGACTACCTTAGCCGACCTTAGACTTAACCAAGCCTCCCTCTGGGTTCTTACCCTGGTTTTGTGTCCGTGATTCTATTCCCAATGCCGAAGTCCTGTCGCCATTCGCCAATTTCTGTACGGTGTTTGTTTTCCACTCTACTGAGCTTCTTAGACCTCGGAACTTATAGTGGAAAAGGACAACATGTGGCACAAAATTTAGGCTTAACCCAGTGTCAGTTTAATTACACAACAAAAACGGACTAAAACTACAGGACTAAACTGCTGAGAGAAATTTGACTTTAGACATACAATCATCAGAGATTCGTGGTCCTTGATTCCGTAACCTGCTGTTTCTTCTTCCGGCTGTTCTCTGCAGCTTCTGTTCCTTTTCTGCTGCTTCTTCTGTCTTCCTGTCCTTCTTGTGTTGCCTGTCCTTCTGCTGAGCTGCTTTCTTGCTCGCATATTTATCCAGCTGGGCTGAGATTTGATTATCTATATGGTGATTTGTTTAACTGGTTGTGGTGATCAGTTTGAATGGCTACTAATTTGCACACGGAGTTGACAATGCAAAAGATATTTCCTTATGCTGAATGCTGTTATCAAAAAATGTGCATTCCATGGGGTTCTTTGTTGTCCAGTCTTTTTATAGACTCACTATCTCCAGTGGCTGTTTTCCCCACCCTGGTCAATCAAGTTCAAAGCCTCAGATAACAACTCCATTGTTGTTATGCATGAAGTCAGTTTTATGTCCTTGACCACAGAATGTCCTTAATTGTCCAGCATAATTCAAAAAGCTTGGATTAATTTTTAGTTCATGGTCTGTGTTTTTCTGAAGGTTAGTAACCTTACAATAACTAAGCTGCTATAATTTTTCGAGCAAGTTACAAGGTTCATGGGTAAGGGTATCCCAGTAGATGAAGTCTACTTGGGCTCCAAAATGCCTTTGCTGAGGTACCTCACTGTACAATACTCTACAAGACAGAAGCTTATGGTATTGGTGGGGAGCTATTACTATGGATTAAGAATTGGCTAGATTTTGGTAAACAGAAAGTTGTGGTTAAAGGCTGTAGATCTGCTTGGAGGCTGGTTGCTAATGCTGTCTTGGGTCCAATGCTTCTTTTTATTTTCATAAATGACTTAGATTTCATCGGTGGTGTGGCTCTCATCAGCAAATCACACCTTGCTCTGTCCCCCTACTCATCCGGGACTTTCTCCTCCTTTGAGCATCTCATCTTATTCTACCCTTCTCACCTCTCATTTAAAATTCTTGTTCTCTACCAGCCACCCAAGTACCATAAAAATGTTATTACTGATATTTCTTCACTACTTTCCTCCCTCAGCCTCTGCACCGAATGACTTCTCATCCTCGGTTATTTCAAACTCCATCTCAATTCATCATGCTCTCTCTCCTCTGAGTTCACTATCCTCCCTTAATCTCTTCCTCCAAGTAAACTCCTCAACCCATATTCACGGACGCCCCCTCGACCTTGCCATCTCTCATGGCCTCGCTACTCCCATCGTGTCAATCGCAGATAAGGCCATCTCTGATCACTTCCTCGTATCGCTCTTCACCCATATCTCCCTTCCACCCTCCCCCAACTCTACCTGCTTCTGTGTCTGCCCCTGAGAAAAACTGTCTCCCGCCTCTCTTACAACTTCACTTATGAACTCCCAACTATCCAGCCTTTGGCCCTCCATTCACCATGACATTTCTGCAGATACCAATCTGCTCAATCAGACCCTCACCACCCACTTTGATGCCCTAGTCCCTGTTAAAACAATTACTCTCTCTCACCCTGGCCATTCCCCTGGTACAGCCCTGATCTTTGCTCCCTTAAGTCCAAGGGACGCAGATTTGAATGAATATAGCGGACAACTGGTTTAACCATTCACCGCCAGATCTGGCTGGACCACATAAAGCATTATCGGGCCCTGTTCTCATCTGCCAAAATTTCTCACTATTCCAGAATCATTCCAGAATGTAAAGATAAACCACGGCTTCTATTCTCCACTGCTAACCATCCTCTTAAGCCCCTCTCCCCAGTCTCCACCCTCATCTGCAACAAATGCAAGGAGCTCATGGACTTCTTGGTCTCTAAGATTGAGACCATCCGTTCAGCTGCCTCTGCCTCTTCCCTTTCTTCCGCTAGCTCACCGGGCCAAACTTCCTCTCAGGATCCCTCCTGCCCTAGCCCTGACCTCACGTTTTCTCCAGTTTCTCTCCGATCTCCCCTCATGACCTCTCCGAGTTCATCCTGTCCTTGAGACCCAATTTCTGCTCCCTTGACCCTATTCCCACCAAATTCCTGACCACACAACTTCCTTTTATAGCTCCCATGTTAGCTGACATTGGTAATGGTTCTCTCTCCTCAGATCTATCGACATCAGCCTTCCCCTCAAAGAATCAACATTCAACCCCTTCATCCATGCAAACTATCGCCCCATCACCAAACTTCCTTTCCTCTCCAAAGTTCTTGAACGTGTTGTCACCTCCCAAATTCATGCCCATCTTTCCCGCAATTCCATGTTTGAATCCCTCCAATCCGGTTTCTGCGCCTGCCACAGTACCGAAACGGCTCTCATCAAACTCACAAATGACATCCTTTCTGACTGTGACAAAGGTAAGCTATCCCTCCTCAAACTTCGAGACTTGTCTGTAGCCTTTGACATGGTTGACAACTCTATCAGTCTCCAACACCTCTCCACCATCATCCAGCTGGGTGGGACTGCACTCGCCTGGTTCCATTCTTATCTACATAAGAACATAAGAACATAAGAAATGGGAGCAGGAGTAGGCCATATGGCCCCTCGAGCCTGCTCCGCTATTTAATACGATCAAGGCTGATCCGATCACGGACTCAAGTTCATCTCCCCACCTGCTCCCCATAACCCCTTATTCCCTTATCGGTTAAGAAACTATCTCTGTCTTAAATTTATTCAATGTCCCAGCTTCCACAACTCTCTGAGGCAGCGAATTCCACAGATTTACAACCCTCTGAGAGAAGAAATTCTTCCTCATCTCAGTTTTACATGGGCGGCCCCTTATTCTAAAATTATGCCCCCATGTTCTAGTCTCCCCTATCAGTGGAAACATCCTCTCTGCATCCACCTTGTCAAGCCCCCTCATAATCTTATACTTTTCGATAAGATCACCTCTCATTCTTCTGAATTCCAATGAGTAGAGGCCCAACCTACTCAAACTTTCCTCATAAGTCAACCCCCTCATCTCCGGAATCAACTTAGTGAATCTTCTCTGAACTGCCTCCAAAGCAAGTATATCCTTTTGTAAATATGGAAACCAAAACTGATACGTATGCTTATCACTATAATAAATCACACGTGGCCCATGCTGGAGCTGATCCCTTGTGACCTTTAGGGTTAATGTAAACTCCAAAAGTGAGCACTGCAGGGGGAGCCTGCTTTATTTAGGGAGGCAGCACGAGGTGCAGTAATGTGTGCCTCCCGGGCTTTCCCCATTTGTTGGCTATTACATGTAATTACTTGGTACAATGCATGGCACAGAGTATGGCTGCAAATACATCACAAAAACTGTACGCAGTATTCCAGGTATGGCCTCACCAATACACTGTATAGCTGTAGCAAGACTTCCCTGCTTTTATACTCCATCCCCTTTGCCATTGGCCTTCCTGATCATTTGCTGTACCTGCATACTAACCTTTTGTGTTTCATGCACAAGTACTCCCAGGGCCCGCTGTACTGAAGCACTTTGCAATTTTGCTCCATTTAAATAATAACGTGCTCTTTGATTTTTTTCTGCCAAAGTGCATGACCTCACACTTTCGAACGTTATACCCCATCTGCCAAATTTTTGCCCACACACTTAGCATAACCCTAATCATAGCCAGAGAATCAGCTGCAACGGCTTCTCTTCCCACCCCCGCATCGTTACCTCTGGTGTCTCCCAAGGATCTATCCTTGGCCTCCTCCTATTTCTCATCTATATGTTGCCCCTTGGAGACATCATCCAAAAACACAGTCTCAGTTTCCACATGTACGCTGTGACACCCAGCTCTACCTTAATAGCACTTCTCTCGACCCCTCCACGATCTTTAAATTGTCAGACTGCTTGTCCGACATCCATTTCTGGATGAGCAGAAATTTCTCCAATTGAATATTGGGAAGACCGAAGCCATTGTTTTCAGTTCCCACCACAGTTCCATAGACACTGACTCCACCCCTCTCCCCAACTCCTGTCTGAGGCTGAACCAGACTGTTTGGAACATTGGTGTTATATTTGAACCTGATAGGATCTTTCGACCACATATCCACAGCATAACTAAGACCGCCTATTTCCACCTCTGTAACATCGCCCATCTCTGCCATTGCCTCAGTTCATCTGCTGCTGAAGCCCTCATCAAGTCTTGTTACCTCTAGACTTCACTACTCCTGGCTGGCCTCCCACATTCTACCCTACGTAAACTAGAGGTGATCCAAAACTCGGCTGCCCGTGTCCTAACTCATACCAAGTTCCGCTCACCCCATCACCCCTATGCTCGCTGACCTATATTGGCTCCCATTTAAGCAACACCTCGATTTCAAAATGTTCATCCTTGTTTTCAAATCCCTCCATGGCCTCTCCCCTCCCTATCTCTGTAATTTCCTTCAGCACCACAATCTACCCGAGACGTCTGCACTCCTATAATTCTGCCCTCTTTAGCATCCCTGATTATAATTGTTCAACCATTGGTCACCGTGCCTTTTGTTGTCTAAGCCCTAAGCTGTGGAATTCCCTGCCTAATCCTCTCCATCCTCCTTCAAGACACTCATTAAAACCTATCTCTTTGACCAAGCTGTTAGTCACCTGCCCTAATTTCTCCTTATGTGGCTTGGTGTCAAATTTTTTGTCTCATAATACTCCTGTGAAGCACCTTGGGAAGTTTCACTACATTAAAGGTGCTATATAAATACAAGTTGTTGTTGTAATAGGTGTTGGGGGAATGGTTTGCAAGTTCGCAGATGACGCTCAAATTTGGTTGAGTGTCAAGACTGCACAGAAGAAAGAACTTCTGCAAATGGATGTAAATGTGTTGGGGGAATGAGTCAAATGTTGGCAAATGGCGGTGTAATGCACTTGGGCAAGATCAATACCAAGTGTATTTACACGCTACATGGTACCAAATTAAAATCAGTTGAGAAAGAAAGCGATCTTGGTATTATTGTTCGTTGTTCTCTAAACCTTCATGGCCAATGCTAAGAAGCCATAGCCAAAGCAAACAGGGTATCAGGTTGCATAAATTGAACCATTCAATATAAAACAAGGCACAGTGTCTTGTCATTGTACAAGCCCTAGTTAGGAATACCGCATCCAGTTTTGGTCCCCTTTGGTTCTTTAATAGGATGGCTTTTATACTAATGACACAAATGTTTATTTGTAGCTGGTTAAATTCAACTCATTCCAACAAGAAGCAAATTAGTACCTTAATGCCAATCTGGTGCCTAAAACTGATTTTCAAAAGCCCAATCAGTGCAAATCAATTGCACTGCTACAAAAGTTTACATTGAAAATTGCATGCTTGGTTTATATGTCATTTGAAGTATGAAGTATGCACCTTTGTTTGAGACAAAGTTCATTACACCGAAACCTGTGATGTTAAACTGAAATAACCCATCTCCTTTCCTTCCACATACATTAATTTGGACTTAGTTATAGTGTGATGTGTCCTGGAAGACTAGAGAGTGACCAATGTAGTACGCATTTTTAAAAAAGGAGACAGAACTAATCCAGGTAACTACAGGCTAGTTACCTTAACATTTGTGGTCGGGAACATTTTAGAGTCTTTAATTAAGGATGAAATTGGCAAATAGCTAGATAAAGCGAAAGTAATTCGAAGTAGCCAGCACAGATTAAAATAAAATGATTGTGCTTGACAAACATCCTAGCCCTTTTTCAGGTAATAACAGACATGGCAGATGAGGGAAATGAAGTTGATGTAGTGTACATGGACTTAGGAATAGCTTTGAGAAGGTACGACATTGGAGATTATTAGAGAAGATTAAGGGGTATTGAATTAGAGGGATCATAGCAAACTAAATTAAAAATTGGTTAGAAAGGCAATAACAGAAAGTTGGAGTTAAGAAACATTTTGCAAAGTGGTTGAAACTGGATAGTGCTGTCACACAAGGTTCTGTTCTGGGTCACTTCTGTTCACTGATCTGAATCCAGAAAGAAAAAAAAAATGTATTTATATAGCACCTTTCATGACCTCAGGATATCCCAAAGCACTTTACAGTCAAATCAGTATTTTTGAAGTTGTCAGCCGACTCTTGAATTGACCCCATAATAGCGGCCCTTGCGTCGTCCGGGTCACCATCATGCAACCTAGCACTTCGTTTTGGGTGTCGGGCTGTTGGCCCGGTCGAACGTGTCCCTGGTGGCCCAGTGGCAGCGGCCCTCCCCTTTAAACGTCCCCGGAGCGCCCATCAAAGGAAGTGGCCCAATTTCGTGTTGGCGACTTAAGAACATAAGAAATAGGAGCAGGAGTAGGCCATTTGACCCCTCAAGCCTGCTCTGCCATTCAATAAGATCATGGCTGATCTGATCATGGACTCAGCTCCACTTCCCTGCCTGCTCCCCATAAGCCTTTATTCCTTTAGCGCTCAAAAATCTGTCTATCTCCACCTTAAATATATTCAATGACCCAGCCTCTGCAGTGCTCTGAGGCAGAGGATTCCATAGATTTACAACCCTCAGAGAAGAAATTTCTCCTCATCTCAGTTTTAAATGGGCATCCCCTTATTCTGAGACTATGGGCTAGAGTTTCCATTATTTTTGCATGCATAACGCCCACTTAATGTCCATTTTACCGCTGAAATGAGGTGTAACGCCCAGATATCACCCAGTTAGCCACAAAATGAAAACTGACAGCCATTTTTCGGATACTTATCGCCGAGTGTTACTTTTGTCATGTATGTAACGCCGAGCAAAAATAATACCGCCCGCCCACTTTTGGGGCTGAATCATCAGAATGGGCAAAACCAACGGCCATAATATCGCCCAGCATTACTTTTGGCACATAATTAATGCCGAGATTCAATAATACCGCCCGCCCACTTTTTTTGTCGTAAAGATCAAATTTGCCAAAACTAACGCCCAGTATATCGCCCAGCATCACTTTCACCACCTCGCACACGTCCCGCCCACAATATCGCTCACCCGATACACTGCTCTGAAAAAGTGGAACTGTTGTGAACTAAAGCCAGCGGTGTGGGCGCCATTTTATAAATCTCAGGTCGCTTCATTGAAAAGGCTGCTTCAACTTCGGGGGTGTTTGGATTGACTCTGGAGTTCTTCTCAGGTGAAGTGACTATCTCAACAGACACATTTTCAGACTCTGGACAATTGGGTTTTACTGTAGGTGTCTTTTAGTGTTGAAATTATTGCCTCTGATCAATCGGTATTATACGTTCATTGGAATGGGGCCAGCCATTTCTCAGCCTGCATCGATTAATACGCAGATGCTGCAGAGTGCAAATGGCACGTCTAATGCACACCATTATGTGCCCAATCTACGACGTGCCAGAATGATGAGGAGATCCAGACCATACACACCCCGCACTTACAGGGAAAAGAGGCCTTACCTCAATGTGTCCGAGAACACCTGCCTTCGGAGACTGCGCTTCCACAAAGTGGTGATCAATGAAATATGCCAACTCATCAGGGCAGATCTGCAGCCTGCCATCACCTTCAGGACATCATTATCCGTTGAGGTCAAGGTCACCGCGGCACTGTTGTTCTACATGTCCAGTTCCTTTCGGGCCTCCGCCCTCAACATTTCCCTTCTGTCTCACCATGCCACACATCGCTGCATTAGACAGGTCGCAGAGGCCCTGTATGCACGTGGGATGGACTTTATCAGCTTCCCCATGACCACGGAGGCTCAGACTGACATGGCTGGAGCATTCTACCGCATTGCTAAGTTGCCCAAGGTGCAGGGAGCAATACAATGTACTCACATCACCATGCGGACACCTTCTCAGGACGCAGAGCTTTTTCGCAACACAAAAGGATTTCACTCCCCGAAGGTCCAACTAGTTGTCGACCACAACCAGATAATAATGGCAGTGAATGCCAAATGTCCGGGCAGCTTCGATGAGGCTCACATCCTGCATGAGAGCGCTCTCTCTGACATGATTAACAGTCAGCCACAAGGACAATGCTAGATGCTTGGTTGACAACCAATATGGCCTAGCCACCTGGCTGATGACCCCCCGCGTGACACCCACACCGATGCCAAGAAGCGATACCACGAGAGCCACAGAGCCACACGTAATGTGGTCCACAAAACAATTAGTTTGCTTAAACAGCAGGGCTTTAGATGTCTGGAGCACTCACGAGGGGAGCTACAATATAACCCTTAGCAAGTAGCTCAATTTGTGGTCGTGTGCTCCATGCTGCACAATCTGGTTATCAGGAGGGGATAAGAATTGCCAGAAGGGACTGATGGTCCACCTCACAAGAGAGAAGAAGAGGAGGACGAGGGGCTGGATGCTGAGCTAGGGCCAGAAAATCAGGCTGACTATGCAACCATGCCTACACCCCCCTCCAGACTGCAGGAAAGGCCCGTGGTGACTATATAGCTGCAAGACTCTTAGGTCAGGAGCTCATAAATGAGCAATTTGCCTGAAACAACGTTGCTGTAATTTACAAAGCTGACACACTGCTGTCTGTGCAGCTCAGACATCAATGGTGGGCATCATCTTGGTGCCAGTTAAAGTTTAAGTTGATTCAAGTTAAGTTTAATTTTACCCTTTCATGTTAAGGAATCACCAGTGTGTAACGGTCCAGCTCTCTGAGACAATGCGCAACAAGGTTATGTGGAATAAAAAACATTTTATACGACCATTGGTCTGAAATCATAAGTATCACGGGCAAAAACACCACACCACCACCCCACCTTTTCGACATCAATCAAATGGTCAACATGTCCAGCAACACAGAACACAAATGTAAAGCAGGAGAGTGGCCCCCTCCCCCAATACATTACAACAAATTGCATACACCCAGATGGAGATATAACACAGCCATCACCTGAGGACATGCACCTCACTTTCCTCCCCCCTCCCCTTCTTCTCCCCACCTCTACCCCTTCCCCTCCTCACTCCATGGCACCTGGCCAAAGAACTCCTCAGGCGGTGCCTCATTGGGGAGGGATGAAGGCAGAGGCGATGGTTGGACAGGTACGGGATCAGGGGGTGCCGAGGTGGGAATATTCTCGGATCCAGAAGCAGAATCTTGGTCCTGCCTCTCATGTGCCGTTGGCACTGGTGGTACAGAACCTAGGGGTGGAGTGCCGCACCCCTGGACCACTGGGAGGCCTGTGCCAGCAGTGTTCCTGGCTATCGCCTCCAGGACATTCACCATCTGCGGAACGTACTCAAGTCATGGTGCCGGAAATGGTCAGGATATGCCCCCCAATGCATTGAGGATCTGGTCACCAATGTTGACAGTTCTCCTGGACAACTTAACCATCTCTCCGCTCTCATCTGGCACTCGTGGACCAGACCTGCTGCGTCCACAAAACCTCCACGGAGTCGGCGCCGTCCTGGGGACAAATGAGGTGCCCTGTGGCGAGGTGATTGGGTCCGGTACCTTCAGAGTGGATGCAGGAATGGCTGGAGGAGCACTAGATGGCCTTGGAGTAGAATGCCTTCTGGAGCGTGGCGAGGCAGATTCCTCAAAATCGGCGCTCTCATCCGTAGAGAACAGACCCAGTGGATTGACAGGCAAGAATCGGAGCTCCTCAACAGCAGTTGTAGGATCGCCCGCCGAGTCCAGCCTCGCGCCCCCACCTTCTGGCCTCTGTGGTCTTGCCTTGGGACGTGCTGCTGGCTGAGCTGCCAAACACAATTGAGGTTATTAGAGGAGAAGAGGGTGCTAGGATCACAAGGTGAGTCCAGCGCTACACACAGCATGTGCACGACAAAAGCACCACCGCTATCAAAATCATCACAGACATCATATTTCATGACTGTTAAGTCTTGAATAAAGAATCTGACCAGATACTGTATGCTTAAAGTAATGTGTGACCGTAATCCTTTATTACAGGTCTCCAGAGTGCCTCTCCAGCTGTGAGGCCTCCTTATGTACAGGTGCTCCCAAGGGATTATGGGATCCCTTGGGACTCCAGGGGATGAACCCTCTGGTGGTTAAACAAGGTATTTACAGGTTTAGATATATAACAATGACCCTCAACACATTGTGCATTGCAATGATTTTCATTAGGCTAGCATTATTTATAGGACAATTTTAGAAACCATCTAAGATATATTATTGTTTGGATATGAGTGGTCATGGCATCAATTGACTTTCGATCACGCAATGGTGTAGACTTTACTCACGCGGCATCACTTCAGGGTCTGCAGCTGCTTGCGTGGCCATCCGGGTGTGCCTCCCCACAAGTGTGAGCACGTGCTCCTCGATGTCAGTGATATCGCTGGGGACTGGTGGCCCCCCCAACCATTCGCCTCTGCGTGGACCTAATCATCGAGAGCTTCTTCTGTAAAAGGTAACAGGACGACATGGCATGAGATCATTGTGTGATATCATTGCTAGGTACTGTCACAGACACTGATACAACACACAACTGACAGATGTAATCATGATTATTATGATAATTATCATTCTTTACCAAAAGACATACACCATGAATGCAGGCTTTGAGTACAACATTCCCGGTAAAAGTGAAAGACCTCACATCTGATTATAGTCACTTATGACTCTTACAAATCAAATTATATAAATATGTAAGTACATTTAAATAAATGTAATACTTACTCTTGCGAATCCAACAAGGTTGTTCCATCGCTTGCGGCATTGGTTGCCGTCACGCACCTCGTTGGTCGCCAACGAGACCACCTCTGGTATCTCAGCCCATGTCTTCTGGTAGGCCTTTGGGGTAGGATTCCTACGCCCTCCCTGTGTCAAATCACCCCAGCATAACTCAACCTCCTGCAGGAGAGAGGCATTTGCCTCGTCCAAGAACCTCCTCGCTCTTTTGCGCCCTCCAATATGCTCCTCTCCCAGCTCACTGCTCTTGCCAGCGTCAGTCTCCACAATGTGCTGTGTCACCTCCTCCTCTCCCTTCATTATAGGCACCAAATGTGGGAAAATATCTGGCTGGTAACAGCTAATTTTTCTTCCCAATTTGGTATCAAGCTCGAAACTCTCCCTCCTTCCTCCAAAAGCAGCCACACTACACCCACACATGCCTTCACTTCCTCTCAGCTCCCTCTCTCTCTCTCTGTCTCCTCATTTGCACATGTCATGATGACCCTTGACCTCCTGAATCGCGGGAATCGAGTGTTGCCATACCGTTGCTAAGGACGGCGAAATTTTACGGCCCAAGGTCAGAGAGATTTAACATTAACGCCCATTTCAGATCGCTCGCAGTAATGACCAATTTCAAAAATGGAGACTAGGGGCTTTGAGAATGGGCGACAAGCCGGCGATCTGAAAACCCAATTTTACTGTTCATGCCGGAAATAACGCCCATTTTTGTGCGACCTGCACAAAAGTGTAAAATCTAGCCCCCTAGTTTTAGTTTCCCCTATGAGTGGAAATATCCTCTCTGCATCCACCTTGTCGAGCCCTCTCATTATCTTACATGTTTCAATAAGATCACCTCTCATTCTTCTGAACTCCAATGTGTATAGGCCCAACCTACTCAACATATCCTCAGAAGCCAACCCCCTCATCTCTGGAATCAGCCTAGTGAAACTTCTCTGAACAGCCTCCAATGCAAGTATATCCTTCCTTAAATACGGAGATCAAAACTGTATGCAGTGCTCCAGGTTTGGTCTTACCAACTGTACAGTTGTAGCAGGACTTCTCTACTTTTATACTCTATCCCTCTTGCAATAAAGGCCAACATTCCATTTGTCTTCCTGATTACTTGCTGTACCTGCAATCTAACTTATTGTGTTTCATGCACAAGAACCCCCAAGTCCCTCTGTACTGCAGCACTTTGCAACTTTTCTCCATTTAAATTGTAATTTGCTTTTCTATTATTTCTGCCAAAATGGATAACCTCACATTTTCCCACATTATACTCCATCTGCCAAATTTTTGCCCATTCGCTTAGCCTGTCGATATCCTTTTGCAGATTTTTTTATGCCTTCCTCACAATTTGCTTTCCCACCCATCTTTGTATCATCAGTAAATTTAGCTACATTACACTTGGTCCCTTCATCCAATTCATTAATATAGATTGTAAATAGTTGAGGCCCCAGCACCGATCCCTGCGGCACCCCACTAGTCATTGTTTGCCAACCAGAAAGTTACCCATTTATCCCGACTCTCTATTTTCTGTTAGTTAGCCAATCCTCTATCCATGCTGATATATTACCCCCAACCCCGTGAACTTTTCTCTTGTGCAGTAACCTCTTATGTGGCACCTTATAGAATGCCTTCTGGGGATCCAAATACACCACCTCCACTGGTTCCTCCTAATCCACCCTGCTTGTTACATCCTCAAAGAACTCTAGCAAGTTTGTCAAACATGATTTCCCTTTCATAAATCTGCTTGATTGAATTACGCTTTTCCAAATATCCTGCTACTGCATTTTCCCAACGACAGATGTTAGGCTAACTGGTCTATAGTTTCCTGCTTTTTGTCTGCCTCCTTTTTTTGGTAAATTACAACCAATGCATCCACTATCTCTGCAGCCACTCCTTTTAAGACCCTAGGATATAAGCCACCAGGGGACTTGTCTGCCTTTAGTCCCATTATTTTACCGAGTACTACTTCATTAGTGATAGTGATTGTATTAAGTTCCTCCCTCCCTATTGATTATCCACTATTGGAAAGTTTTTAGTGTCTTCTACCATGAAGATCGATACAAAATATTTGTTCAATGTCTCTGCCATTTCCCTGTTCTCCATTATTAATTCCCCAGTCCCATCCTCTAGGGAACCAACATGTACTTTAGCCACTCTTTTCCTTTTTATGTACCTGTAGAAACTTTTACTATCTGTTTTTATATTATGTGCTAATTTACTTTCATAATCTATCTTCCCTCTCTTTATTTTTTCTAGTCTTTCTTTGCTGGCTTTGCAGGAAGTCCCGGCCCAGCAAGATTACTGCCCCCAATCAGAGCAAAGGGCAATTTCTCACCCATTTATCTCAAGAAGTGTAAAATATAAAAGCCAAGAGATATTGATGAGGAAATCTAAAACCTTACTAAATCCTCAGTGAGAGTACTATCTGCAGTATTGTGTTCCGCACTACTTTAGTCATTCTTCTAATATCTCTTTCTTTGGCTTGGTATCAATTTTTATCTGAAAACGCTTTTCTGAATGGCCTTAGGACATTTTCCTACATTAAAGGACATTCCTACATAAATGCAAGATGTTGATGTTGATAATGAGGCTTTAGAGAGGGTTCAATGCAGATTCAATAGGATGTTTTCTAGTATGAGGAAATTCAAATATAAGAAAGACTTGAAAAATTGAAATTTTTTCATCTGAACAATGCAGATGGCAATATGAGAAGAGTGTTTAAAATGATGAAAGGATGGGGCAGGGTCAATAAAAACAGGCAATTTCCAATAGTTGAGGGGTCTTGAATCTGGGACCATAGATACAAGATTAAATTTAAGAGATTTTAAACAGAGAGCAAGGGAAACATTTTTCCACAGAGAGCTGTGAGTCTGAGGTTAGTGGATGAGGCAGCAACTGTATCAACATTCAAGATTAAATTGTACAGGTGGCTGAAGGAAAAGGTGACAGAAAGATTTAGGATATAGGAACAGGTGATACAAGGATACAGGAAAAGGGTGTGATATATTTTAGAGGAGCCTGGACAAGCATATGAGGGAGAAGGGAAGAGAGGGATATGCTGATAGATTTAGATGAGGAAAGACAGGAGGAGGCTCGAGTGGACATAAATGCCGGCATGGACTGGTTGGACTAAATGGCCTGTTTGTGTGCCGAATATCCTATGTAATCCTGTGTAATCCGATGTAAAATATGAATAAGACTATTTGCTCACATGGAAGGTAAATGGCAATTAGTTGGCTTGATAGTCTGCATCCCAGAGTACTTAAGGAAGTGGCCCTAGAAATAGTGGATGAATTGGTGATCATTTTCCAACAGTCTGTCGTCTCTGGTTCAGTTCCTATGGACTGGAGGATAGTTAATGTAACACCACTTTTTAAAAAGGAGGGAGAGAGAAAATGGGTAATTATTGACCGGTTAGCCTGACATCAGTAGTGGGGAAAATGTTGGAATCAATTATTAAAGATGAAATAGCAGCGCATTTGGAAAGCAGTGACAGGATCAGTCCAAGTCAGCATGGATTTATGAAAGGGAAATCATGCTTGACAAATCTTCTACAATTTTTTGAGGATGTAACTAGTAGAGTGGACAAGGGAGAACCAGTGGATGTGGTGTATTTGGACTTTCAAAAGGCTTTTGACAAGGTCCCACGCAAGAGATTGATGTGCAAAATTAAAGCACATGGTATTGGGGATAATGTACTGACCTGGATAGAGAACTGGTTGGCAGACAGGAAGCAGAGAGTCGGTATAAATTGGTCCTTTTCAGAATGGCAGGCAGTGACTAGTGGGGTGCCACAGGGCTCAGTGCTGGGACCCCAGCTATTCACAATATACATTAATGAATTAGATGAAGGAATTGAATGTAATATCTCCATGTTTGCAGATGACACTAAGCTGGGTGGTAGTGTGAGCTGTAAGAAGGAAGCTAAGAGGCTGCAGGGTGACTTGGACAGGTTAGGTGAGTGGGTAAATGCATGGCAGATGCAGTATAATGTGGATAAATGTGAGGTTGTCCACTTTAGGGGCAAAAACACAAAGGCAGAATATTATCTGAATGGCAGCAGATTAGGAAAAGGGGAGGTGAAACGAGACTTGGGTGTCATGGTACATCAGTCATTGAAAGTTGGCATGCAGGTACAGCAGGCGGTGAAGAAGGCAAATGGTATGTTGGCCTTCGTAGCTAGGGGATTTGAGTATAAGAGCAGGGAGGTCTTACTGCAGTTGTTCAGGGCCTTGGTGAGGCCTCACCTGGAATATTGTGTTCAGTTTTGGTCTCCTAATCTGTGGAAGGACTATTGAGGGAGTGCAGCGAAGGTTCACCAGCCTGGTTCCCAGGATGGCAGGACTGACATATGAGGAGAGACTGAATCGACTGGGCCTGGGTGGGTGCCCATGTCCTAAAGGCGCATCTTGGGGACGCACCTTCCACCAGTGACAACTAACTACAGAGAGTAGTGATGGAGTCCTCACTCATCCTGGAAAGAAGATATATAAGCCCTGGAGAGCATGTAGAGGAGATTTTCCAGAGTTATACCAGGTGTGAGGAATTCTATTATGTGGAGAGACTAGAGAAGCTGGGATTGTTCTCCTTGGAGCAGAGAGGTGAAGGGAAGATTTAATAATTATGAGGAGTTTTGATAGAGTAGATAGGGACAAACTGTTTTCACTGGCAGGAGGGTCGGTAACCCAAGGACACAGATTTAAGATAATTGGCAAAAGAACTGAGGGGAGATGGGGAGAAATCTTTTTACACAATGAGTTGATATGTTCTGGAATGAACTACCTGAAAGGGTGATGGAAGCAAATTCAATAGTAACTATCAAAAGGGGAAAAATATACACTTGAAAAGGAACAACATTATTGGGAAAGAGCGGGTGAGTGGAACTAATTGGATAGCTCTCTCAAAGAGCCGGCTCAGGCATAATTGGCCTCCCTCTATGCTGTAAGCGTTTATGATTCTATGTAGAATGGACGGTTGAATCAATATCGTACATTGAGAAGTATGTGAGGCTAGTGGTGCAGTTGGTAGGAGACGGTTTTGAAAGATGCATTCACTGACCTTGACCACTGGTCTCATTAAGCTTCTTTGGGCACTGGAGCCAAGTCGCGGGGGTGACACTGCTGGCAGTGACCCCCTCGGTGATGTGGTCCCAGATCCTTCTTTCTGGAGGGACTCCTAGCCCCTGTGTGTAGAGGACCTGCCTTGCAGTGTTGATCCCCTACACTACACTGGAGTGCTACATCCCTGGCTTACTGAGCCATTTATGTTAGTGCTGAAACCCTTTTCCCATTTTTTGAGGTTGAGAAAGGAATTCAGCTTTAAGAGCTGAAGAGGCCCCATTTGGGCCTTCTTTTCAATGGCCCAGAAATCCCGGCGTTCCCAGGTCCGTACAATGCGCATGCGCTGAAAACCAGCTTTTCCAATCTGTCAAGTTGGAGCTTGACGGATCCAACGCATCTCCACATACAGGACATTTGCATAGGCAAGATTGTAATATTTATCCATATCTTGCCCAGCGGATGTCCTGAAAACTCTTGCACCTGATAAAACCAGGCGCATAGCCTACTTTCACAGGCATAAGAGTTTTAAAACACACTTAAAACATAAAAAGTAAAATTAAAAAAACATATTTTATTTTTATAAACTCTGCCCACTATGTTAAATTTATTTTAAAGCATAATTTTAAAAAAAATTTTAAAAATCGGAAAAATATATATTTTTTAATAATACATAAATAACTTTAATTTAAATTAATGTTAAATATGTAGTGTATTTTTTCTATTTTTTATTAGAGTTTTGTGTGTTTGGGGGGAGGGGTGATTCTCATTCATAATAATGGGAACTCCAACGGAGTTCCCGTGGGTGCAGCTGCTTCAGGTAAGTGCATTTCTTTTTTCTAGAATCCAGTCGAACACAGAAGGAGAAACCGGGATTTCTGAGCAAACGTTAATTTTTATTCAGAAGGCAGTTGAGCTGTAAGGGCTAAAAACTGCATGGGGCTAGAAATTCACATGCCACATGTTAGTGCCACAAGATGACGCTAAAATGTTATTGACAGCCGTAACAACAGCTGATGCCAGTTCCAGCGCCGCATGCCATATCAGTGTTGTGGGTAGAGCTACCAGTAAACTCGATCTCCAGGGATCTCATCATCATGGAGATCGTGACGTCAGTGAGTGTGCAACGCTCACTGGACATTTGATCTCCCATCTTCGTTGTAGCCACTTACCTTAATGGTAGCGCAGAGCAACGACAGGGAGAGCTGGCATCTACCAGCAGGAAGCAGGCTGCAACAGTGATATTTAAAGTTACCATCCCCAATCAGCTCCAACTAACATGGTTCTGCAGTGTCAGTGCCTGTTTGCTACTTCCTGCAATTGAAACAGCTGGCTTTAGTGACATTTTTTTGGTGACAGGGAGTGTTGATTCAAGTGCAGAAGTCACTCATTATTTGTTAAAGGCTTCTGCTCACAACCTTTCCGCACAGTCATGGGGGCTGCAGGATTGCAGGATTACCTCAGGAGGACATTGAAGCAGAAGAGGATAAGGAGCAAGAGGATGAGGAGGAGAAGGAGGATGAGGAGGAGGAGGACAAGGGATTACCTCAGGAGGACATTGAAGCAGAAGAGGATAAGGAGCAAGAGGATGAGGAGGAGAAGGAGGATGAGGAGGAGGAGGACAAGGAGGAAGAGGATGAGGAGGTGGAGGAACAGGAGGGCGGAGAGAGGCAGCAAGACAATCGGCCTTCTGGACAGGCTGTCCGTGACCGGCTCATCAGATTCCAATTTGCATGAATGAAACCCCAGATCCCCGTAGCTCACCATATCCTCACTCATACCATCCCTGTCTCATGGCGCATCACAGCGTCCTCCTGGGTGCAAAGGTGAAATGAGAGAGACCACTAAATATTCCAAATACACTTAATAAATGTATCTATAAACATCACACATATGACATGAATTCTAATAACTAATGATCCTTATGCCTGCCATAGTTGAATAGCTGTCATTGTGTACAAGGTGTAAGATGTGGGTGTGAGTGTTGCTAGGTAGAGATTGTTAGTGGGTGAGTACTGGGGGTGTGGTGCATTGAGAAGTGTGTGAAGTTTGTGGGACAGTTGGTGCTATGTAGCATTTGTTGAAGCCTTCACTCACCCTGACCACATGTGTGAGGTTGTTAAACTTCTTCCTGCACTGGGTGTGAGTCTTGGGGACCACAGTGCTGCCATGATGTAGTGTGCCATCATCCTCCACATAGTCCGGCAGACTTGTGGCAAGAGCCACCTGCCAGTTGGTACAGAACTGCCCGCCTTCTCTCCACCGCTAAAACCAAACCCTCCAAAGCTTCATCCGAAAACCTCCAGGCTCTCTCCCTGCGGTGGCGATCTGCCATCAGGATTTGTAAATAACCGCTTCATCTCCTTGTCCTTCTTCTTGTGGTTGTTGAGGCAGCTGTACACCCAAAGATGCTGAGAATGAGGTGCTGCAGCATCAATGAATCTTCCATTTAAGTAGTGAAAAAAGCTGGTGGCAATCATTACTTGAGATTAGACTACACCGGATATTGGTCCATCTTTTCAGGGTATCGGCAATGAGCTTGGGATTGTAGACGAGAATCATGGCTGCAATCATTTTCAATTGGCACTACTTAACAATTTTTAGTCTGAACACTGCCCACTTCTTGGCTATAACGAATTTCCAGTCCCATATTTTTTACATCATTTTTATTTTTTTCATTTCAGAAGGCATTGCCCCTTTAAGAAATCGACAATGCTTTCTGAAAAGATAGCCTCACTGTCAGAAGGCTGTTCCAGCTGCAACTACACTTCAGCCACGCTACATTGGGGTCTGCTGCTGGGACAAACACTACCAGGATGGCATTGCACTGTGAGTTAAGCATTGGGTTAATGTTAATTTTCCCAGCACCAATTTTTTGGTTCTGCCAGTGCCACTATTTTTGACAGCCATTACCACCCAGCCATGGGGGCACTGGCAGCCTTTGTGATGGTCACAAATTTCTAGGCCATTGACTTTGGTCCCCACCACAAACTCTTTACACTCGTCACCATTTCCTTCTCCCTCCAAGACCTCTGTCTCAGTTTGAAGCCGACTCTTCACAACCTTGGGGTCTGAGTTACCGCCTCCATATCCTCTCCATCACAAAGACTGCCTACTTCCACCTCAAACATCTGCCCCTAGCTCAACCCATCTACTGCCAAAAAACTCATCTATGCCTTTTGTCACCTCCAGACATGACTATTCCAATGCTCTCTTGGCTGGCCTAACATTTTCCACTCTCTATACACTGCAGCTCATCCAAAGATCTGCAGCTCTGCTGCCTGTATCCTAACTTGTACCAAGTCTTGTTCATCCATCACCTCTGTGCTCACTGACCTATATTGGCTCCTGGTCCAAATACCTCCAATTTAAAATTCTCAACCTTGTGTTCAAATCCGTTCATGTCCTTGACCCTCTATCTGTAACTGCCTCCATCCCTGTAATCCTCCGAGATTCTGCATTCCTCCAACTCTGGTGTCTTGTGAATCCCCCTTTCACTTCAGCCTCCATTGAGACCTGTCTTGAAACCCACCTCTTTGACCAAGCTTTTAGTCATCCTTCCCAATATCTCCATCCTTGGCTTGGTTTCAATTTTTTTTGATTACGCTTCTGTGAAGCACCTTGGGGTGTTTTTCTACATTAAAGATGCTATATGAATGCAAGTTGTCGTAATTTTGCTTATTTTTGCTTTCTTTTACAATCTATTGATTCAATGCAACAAATATGGGTAAGGTAGTGCAGAGTTGTTACTGGACTAGTAATCCTGAGGCCTGGACTAATAATTCTGAGAATGTGAGTTCAGATTCCACATGGCAGTTTAAGAATTTGAATTCAGTTAAAATTAATAAATAAATCTGGAAATTTAAAAATGCTGGTATCAGTAAAAGTGACCATGAAGTTGTTGGATTGTCGTAAAAACCCAAATGGTTCACTACTGTCCTTTAGGGAAGTGCTGTCGTTACGCGGTCTCTCCTATACATGACGTTGGATTCACATCAATGTGGTTAACTCTTAACTGCACTCTGAACTGGCCTAGCAAGCCACTCAGTTATATCAAACAGCTACAACCTTCTCATAGGCAACTCGGAATGGACAATAAATGCTGGACTTGTCAGTGTTGTGTCTGGAGGAAGTGTCAGACTGAACACTGTGAGCTCAAAGTAAAGTGTGACCTTAGTCTTTTACTGCAGGTCTCCAGAGTGCCTCTCCAACCTGTGAAGCCACCTTAAATAACTGTGCTCCCAAGGAATTATGGGATCCTTGGGACTCCAGGGGATGAGCCCTCTGGTGGCTGTATAGAGTAAATACAAGTCCACATATATAACATACAGGGTTGTGAATCTTTGAAATTCTCTATCACAAAGGGCTGTAGGTGCTGAGTCATTGAGTATATTTAAGGCTGAGATAGACAGATTTTTGGACTCTAGGGGAATTAAAGGATATGGGGATTGGGCAGGAAAGTGGAGTTGAGGTCGAAGATCAACCATGAATGGCGGAGCAGGCTCGAGGGGTCCAAAGGCCTACTCCTGCTCTTAATTCTTATGTTCTTATGGAGGCTCGTGTTGCAGTTTACGGGATATGGCATTTGAAGATGCATTCACTGACTGTGAACACTCGTGTGAGTTCATTGAACTTCATATAGCACTGCATCCAGGTCCATAGGGCAACACTTTGACACCCGTGGCTATCTGCTCCCACTACCTTCATGGCGTCTGTCCGGAGAGCCTCCTGGCCCCCTATTGAAACAGGAACTCTCTTCTCCTCTCCACCTCCTGTTCTAAGGTCGCCAGTGCTGCGTCTGAAAACCTTGGAGCCCTTCCTCTGGTCTGATGCGCCATTGCTCAATGTTTCCCAGTCGAAGCTGCCTTCTGCTAGCTTTATTTGGTGCTAGCCCTGCATGAACTTGGGTTCCTGCTGAGCATGCAACCATTTATCACCAAGATTGCATGCTGCCTGCATTACTTTGAATGGGTGTGGGTTAATCGTACATCGCAATTCCCTGCAGCAGTTTTCGGGGCTATCAAAATTTTAGCCCATTGTGTTTGATGGTCTTTCAATGGGACATTGTGTTTTGTTTTGTTACTTGCTGAGGAGGGGTTTGGTTCTGGTGTTTGATGCGACTACGTTGGTGTCGTCAATAAAGTTTTACTTTGACCGTTTTGCATTGGCATTTTGTGTATGATTGTGGACTTTAACGGAGATGTGCCATTAGCGTGGCACATAGCGCAGTCAGTATTAGTTGCATCCCTCTTCTTCCTCCATTCAAGGGAACCAATGCATTTTGAGCCACTGACATGAGGCTCTTGCCACGCTGCCTTCACCATGGATGGTATTCCTCCTGGTGTGCCTGGCCGTTCGGGCCTCGTCACGCTCTTGTTCCTCGTCCTCGTCCTCTTTATGTGAGGCTGTAGGTCTGCCTGTAGGAGGTGGTTCTCTTAGCATCTTCTTTTGGAAGTGCAGCCTTCTCACACACTGCTCCTCAGAGAGGTGGAGGTCTGAGTGTTGCTGCCTGTAAACTCGTGGGGGGTAAGGCCCCCTGTCCAGACATCAGCAGCTTCTCCTCATTCGTGGCCCTACATGGCCAACAGCCCTTTTATCTTCACGCCGCCTAACCAGAGCATGGAGTAGGTGACACTGGCAAACTAGTAATGCACCCATTAAATTATTTCACTCAAGCTGCAAGAACCCTGTAATGGAAGATCGTTCTTCCAATTTAAAGTCAGAGGTTCACGCAGCGTGCTGTGCGAAAATGTTGCGCTCAATGTTACCTCCGATTTATGCTCCTCCTCCCTCTCTTTAAATAGGCTGCCGATAGCGCCAACGGAAGGTGGGACCACCTGGTTTCTCGGGCGTGATTAAGGGCAGACGTTAAATGAGGCGATCGCCCCTAATTTTGCAACCGGGGCACTAGCGGGTCTTTGCATGAGGACTGACGTCATGATCTAAGTGAAAGTACACAGCGAGGCGGTAGCGTTTTGCGCCACCGCTAACCAACACCAAATTTCCCGGCGGGGCATTGCAAGCTGTGCGGCCAGGCGGTAAGCGACTCAAGACGCATTATCGCCCCTCTAGGGCGCTAACAGAGGCGCTACACAACCAAATTTCCATCTCAATGAACTTGTGAAGAGTCTGAGTGGCCGCCATTTTCAGGCCAACTTCTAGTCAGAAAGGCCTTAATGCCCCATTACAGCCCCATTACAGCCTCACAATGTCTAAACAAACGCCCCTTCCATTAGTAATCCCACAGCAGCATCCTTGTGGCACATTAGGCATACACACTCACAACAATAGATTGCGTCAAACAATGCAACAACATATTTAGAACCATTATTAACATGATGGGGACATCTGTCCATAGTGGGCAAACTCCTCATTCAGACTTCCTCTGACAATTGCCACACCTTACCTTTACACCCCTCTCATGCCTAGTGCTCCTCCTCAATTTTGCCTCAGTGCCTGCAACAAGACTGCTTGAAGGCTGCTGTGTGTGTGGGGCAGACAATACAGATGACCTAGCAGGATGCCCTGGACCAGCTCTGGGCCTGGAAGGCTCAGCTGCGGCATGCATTGCCTCAGCATCGGCGGCAGCAGTCTGGGATGGCTCGGGTGTAGACCGCGACAGGTGCAAAGGCGGAGTGGCAGTGGTGGGAGCTGGAATGCGGTCATCTTCAGGACAGCACCTTCCATTTCCAGTGCCCCACTGTCACTCCCCCGGGGCAGAGCCTCAGCATTAGGAGCAATCTGTGGGAGCACAGATTGCTGGCCTGCTTCGGCACCATCAGTTCCCCTTTGGACTGTGAGGAACACAGAGAGGATGGCAGCAGTCAGTGTGTACATGGCATCACTCTGCGACTGAATCAAAGCACAGAGCCTGAAACGCAGCAATCTACAAGTTCATGCCAACAATCAATGACCGTATCACATCATGATGTCCTTTCATGGCTTGGGCCTGTGATGCGATAGGTGCTGGCACGTCAAGCATGGCACGTGCCATCCCCTCTGGGACTCCACTATCACTCGTTGGGCCCATCTCCCTCTGTAAGCGGGCAAGGATGGGCTTGTTGGACTCCTGAGAGGCACGGGAAATACTTGAGGCGGCCTCCCCCATAACTCAGTGCAAGTGCATCCATGCTCTGCGGGACCTTTTCCAATGCACCCATCAGCTTGCGGTGCATCTGCATGGACTCCCTGAACATAGCCTCCAAGTCTAGGTCCGCAACGGTCTGTCTCTCAGCAGGACTCCTGGGCCGACTCACGCTCTGGGGAGCTAGCCTCCGAGCTTCCCCTCACACTGTGCATTGCTGTAGGCCACAGGGGCTAGGAGACTCAGACTCTTCAAACCCCATGAATTCAGGCTCCACCACCGATGTGGTGTTCCCACTTGGTGGGACAGATGGAGTGTCCCGCTTAGTGACCAACCTGTTCTCCCCTCCCTCGTCATCTCCCCTGTTGGCCAATGTAGAAGGATCAGGGCAGGCTGCCATGCTTCTGGTTCATCATCTGTAAGCACAAAACCACAGACGTGTGGTTAGCAGCAGGGGAGGGGACAGGGAGATAAGAGGAAGGTGGCATTGCACATTTATATGTAAAGGGGGTAGGCCAATTGATTTCAAGGGTCAGGGAACTCACATAAGTCGCAAACGCCATTCACATACCGCCACTATCCATAGGGGGCTCTGCTTTGCCACCTGCCACTGTACCAACTGGTGTGCCCAGGAGGGCGGACACTCGCTCCTCGACCTGAATGAGGTCCTGTAGATCAGGCTCGTCACCAACGGTGCGCTGCTGCTCCCGACGATTATGAGCCAATTTCACCTGCAATAAGAAAAAGAAGAAAGTGTGAGTGAGTGTGCAGCTCATCATGTGACACATGTGCCTTCCATAGTAGAGTAGCTCCGACTGTATAGCTGTCCATTAGAATCTGCGTGGCAGCACACAGTGCATCTGGGAATGGTGGGATGAGGTGAGAGCCACCTAGGATTATGGATTAGGCTGATGTTTTGTAAACGCATATCAAGAGTCAAAATGTAGTGCAAGGAGGGGTGAGACTGAGTAGGGAACAAGAAAGTGTGCAACACTTGCTGTGCAGGGCATGGCTGGTGAACTGAGCATGCACTTTTCAGGTGGCTTCAACAACCAAGACCATGGCCTGGAACACATAGAGAAGGGGTAGGTACTGCAAAGACTTTAAATTGTGTGAGACAGTGAGGTTCACATCATGGCATTGGTGCATTAATATAAAGGGCACTCATCCGGACAATGCTCGTGAGGTCATTGAACTTCTTCCGACATTGTGTCGCAATTCGCAGCACCGTGTCTCTAGCTGAGACATCCTGGGCCACCTCCCTCCAAAGCCTGCGATAAACTTGTGGGACGGGCCTCCTTCCTCCGGGAAGCTGCAACACATGCCACCTCCTTTCAACAGCCTCCATCAATGCCTCAGCAGCCGTGGCTGAGAAGCGGTGTGCACGCTGGCATCCTTCCTGCCACTCCATTTTCCTGCTCTGCTCAGAGTGCACAGCTGGAACTGCGCGTGCGCATACTTATATAGTGCCAAGCCTTTAAGAATCGGCTGGGCCCGGGATCTTTCGGGGGCCTCGGAGCATGTGTATTTCACCTTCCATTTTAGCGTAGAGGTTTTCAGATGGCACGCCCGAGTACAGGTGTGGAACGCCTGATTTAGCGACCCCTTTCCCTCTTGCTGCATTTCAAACAAATTTCCCAGTAGGAGGCGCAAAGTTCTAGGCAGCGCTATACTTACCGCCTTGGCAGGAATAACGCCGCAAAGTGGCCGGAATTGAATTACCAGCCCCTTTAAAAAGTATTAAAAAAACGATCTAAACTAAATGTTCTAACTTATTATAATTGATTTAAAAAAATAATGGCCCAGAAATCCCTGTTTCGTCTTCCTGCGGGCGTTCGACTAAAAGTAAGAGAAAAGATGCGCACTTTCCGTTTGGTTGAATGCCCGCCAGAGATCCCAGACTCGAGGCCTCCTCTTCTTGCGCGATGGAGCGCTTTCACGTTGAGACCTCCGCAAGAGTCACGTGGACCTGGACACCCAATCACGGGTAAGCATTTTCTCATTCATAGTAATAGGAGTTTCGTAAATCCAAAACTCCTATTACTATGAATGAGAAACACCCCAAACACCCAAACACTACATAAAACATTACAAAAACACCTCACGTAAATACATTATAGAAATTAAAGTTGATGGAAATGTTTTTAAATGAAAAAAAATTTGCCGATTTTTAAAAAAAGTTTTAAATTATGGTTAAAAATAAATGTAACGTAGTGGGCAGGGTTTTTAAAAATAATGTGTTTTTTAATTTAATTATATTTTTGTATGTTTTTAAACTCTTACACCTGTAAAAGTAGGCTGTGCACCTGCTTTTATCAGGCGCAAGAGTTTTGAAGACATTTTCTGGGCTAGATATGCGTAAATTCTGCACCTTGCCCTGGCAAATGTCCTCGCTCCCGAGATATGGAGGATTTGTCAAGCCAGAAACTTGACAGATCAGAAAAGCCGGTTCTCAGCGCATGCACATTGCGCACTGAAAACTGGCTTTTCCAATGCCTTCGTGGGTCCGTAGAAACTTCGTATGGACCTGGGGAGGCCGCGATTTCTGGGTCAATATAATTTCCCTAATGGTCGATAGGGGAAGTAAAACGAATGTATCTCTGATACACTGTTTCAAATTAGGGAGAGCCTGCACAAACACACTACCTGAGGAGGTGGTGCAGAACTGTATAAGACTTCAAGTCAATGGAGCAATTAGGAAAACAAGTGGCTGGATTGTAATGGGGAAGGTTGGTTGGGGGCGGGATGTGGGGGGCGACTCTGAGGCGTTTGGGAATCCCAGGAGGCTGGTTTACCCGCAGTCCCTGCCGACTTTAACAGCAGGGCCTAATTTGCATATGAGGCCTCTGTTTCCTACTCGCAACCAGCCAGATTGAGAGTCTGGCTGGCTCCAGACAGTTAGGCCTGCGGCACTAGGCCGCAGAGTGGATGGAGGGAGGCTTTGCGTGGTGACTGGACCATTAAGAAGAACGGGGGGGTCAGGCAGAAGATGGGGGGTTGGTCCGGGCTTTTAAGAGGATCGGGGGGAGGTGGGGGGGGAGGGGGCACAGGCAGAAGATTGGGTGGGGGAGGAAGAAGAGTGGATCGGGGCCGGATCAGGCAGGTGTGAAGGGAAGTTCGTGGCTGGCCACTGGAGGATCGATATAGGGGGAGAGAAGATCAGGGCTGGCCTCAGCATCATCGGTGAGGGAGGTGGGGTCCAGGAAGGTGATTGGGGGTCTCATGGAGGTGGGGTTCTCCAATCGTGGGTTAGGCAGGGACCCTAGAGCCAGGAGGCAGGTGTAAAAGAACTTATCTCCTGGATGCCGCAGTCCTCGCCTTGCTGTAATTGCTGGGTTTTACAAAGTGTGTAAAACCCAACTAGCTATAGTTATAAACAAAATGGAGGTTAAAGAAGAGGCTTCCAGCCTCAGGAAAATATTTAAATTGACGTCCCGCTTCCTGGCAGCATTGGCTGCCCGCCTCCGTTAAAACCAGAAGTGGGCGGGATGAGGTTGGGATTCCGATTTTGAACAATTTAACCCGCCGCATGCGCCTAAGCTACTTTTAGATTAAAATTCCCCCCAAGGAGTCAGGGTATGGTTGATGAACATTCTCCAGTATCATCAAAAAACAGCAAAACAGTTGTTGAGATCATGAAAGAAAACCGAGGCTGGCAAAAAAATACCTTTCGAGATTGGGGAAGATCATTGAGAAAAAGATTAGAGAGATCCAGGAATGATTAATGTGGGACAAATTACTTCACAGATGAACGGATATTAATTTTCCAGTTTTTATTTAAAACTAGTTTTAAAATGCAACAAATTAGAATGATCTACATTTACTTGCGCTTCCTTGATTCAATGATCAATTTACTGAGACCAGATGCTAAAGGCCTTACTTTCTTCAGTATGTGCTGCATTTGCAGAGCTAAATGCCAGCAAATGTACACAGAACAATGTACATGATAATGGAATTCTGCATCAAGTCTCACAATCAAATCAATTCTGTCCGTGCGTGGTGTATGTGCAGATCAATGCATCTACATACATTAGTTGTCTACACTGCAAGACCATTTGCTATCCAGTTTTCACCTTTGTACAAGTGAGTCAAGAACCAGAAAGCCACTCTAGCACACTTTAACCCATGGTAGTTGGGTTTAAAGCTATATTCCAAAACTGCTCAAATGTATCCATTTCCCTCAAGTAAACTTTGCTAAGTTGTTGATTGTGTCCTGGTTTGATGTCTTATTTCTGGCACCATAAGAACATAAGAAATAGGAGCAGCAATAGGCCATTTGGCCTCTCGAGCCTGCTCAGCCATTCAATTAGATCATGGCTGATCTGATCTTGGCCTCAACTCCATTTTCCTACCCGCTCCCCATAACCCTCGACTCCCCTTTCATGCAAAATGTGTCTATCTCTACCTTAAATATATGTAATGACCCAGCCTCAACAGCTCTCTGGGGTAAAGAATTCCAAAGATTTACAACCCACTGAGAGAAGAAATTTCTCCGTGCCCCTGTTTTAAATGTGTGACCCTTATTCTGAAACTATGCCCCCCTAGTTTTAGATTTTCTCACAAGGGGAAACATCCTCTTTGCATCTACCTGTCCAGCTCCCTCAGAATCTTGTACATTTCAATAAGATCACCTCTCATTCTTCTAAACTCCAATGAGTATAGACCCAAACTGTTCAACCTTTCTTCATAAGACAACCCCTTCATCTCAGGAATCAACCTAGTGAACATTCCAAGAACTACCTCCAATGCAAATATATCTCTCCTTAAATAAGGAGACCAAAACTGTCAGCAGTACTCCAGGGGTGGTCTCACCAACATCCTGTAAAGTTGTAGCAAGACTTTCCTACTTTTATAGAAACTTAGAAAATAGGTGCAAGAGTATGCCATTTGGCCCTTCGAGCCTGCACCACCATTCAATGTGATCATGGCTGATCATGCAACTTCAGTGCCTCATTCCTGTTTTCTCTCTATACCCCTGATCCCTTTAGCCGTAAGGGCCACTTCAACCCCCTTGCAATAAAGGCCAACATTCCATTTGCCTTCCTAATTACTTGCTGCACCTGCATGCTAACTTTTTGTGTTTCATGTACAAGGATCGTTGGTGTGCGTCAGCGCCCAGCTCGCGACTTTCCGTCTTCAGACCCTGCAGAGATACCTTTACGTCGAGCCCCCTCCTAGGTGGTGTGCTCTGGCGAGGTATTTCTTCCGCCAGCAGCTCGACCTCAATTATGACACGCAGCTCCTGTTTGTGAACTTGGGGGGTGCCAGGACCGCCCTCCGGGAGCTGCCTGTCTTTTACAGGGAACTCATCAGGGTCTGGAACAAAGTCTCCACCAAGCGCAGCTCTCCGCCGGCTGGAGTGGCGGCCGTCCTGCAGGAACCGCTGCTCGGGAATCCGTACCTCCACGGCCGAGGCTTTATGTGGCGGTCGGAAGAGAGGGCTGTGGCTGGTGAGGTGACCAGGGTCAGGGACCTGCTCGATGGCGGAGGAGCGGGCTGGATGGCGCCAGACACGCTGGCGCGGCGCCTAAATTCTGCCAGCGTCCGCCACGCGGCCGATGCCATCGAGTCGCTAAAAACAGCTCTGGGCCCTGACTCCGTTAGGTGCATCGAGGAGGCTCAAGCACGTGGGGAGATCCCGTCCGAACTGACCCCCGTCCGGACGGAATTCCTCATCGGCGCCAAACCCCGGAACCTCCCTCGGGGGCCGGCGCCTCACAACTTGAGCCGCCTCGGGGAAATCCCCTCCGCGCCTTTCAGTTCCGCGCGGAGGGGTTTCCTGTACGGGCTGCTCCTGCACACCCTCAACTTTGCCATCCTCGCCGGCCGTCCGGACACGCCATGGCGTATCATCTTGCCGTCCGGAGGAGGCGGGGGTCCCCGATGGAGGGCACTCTACGCGGGGGTCCTCCCACTATTCATCGGGGACTTGGCCTGGAGGGTGGTGCACGGAGCAGTGCCGTGCAACAAATTTTTAAGCCGGTTCACGGACTCCCAGGCCGCCTGCAATTTCTGCGGTCTGGAGGAGTCCGTGTTCCATGTTTTTATTGAGTGCACGAGGTTGCAGCCCCTGTTCCATTATTTGAAGGGGCTGCTCCTGAAATTCTGGCTGCACTTCAGTCCCACTCTCCTGATCTTTGGGCACCCTGTGCGGAGGGGAGCGGGTAGGTCCGAAGGCCTCCTCGTAGGACTGCTCCTGGGCACGGCCAAGGGTGCCATCAGCCGGTCCAGGCAGCGGGCGGTCGAGGGGGTCGTTCAACCTGACTGCCTGCCTCTCTTTCGCTCTTACATCCGGTCCAGGGTGTCCTTGGAGATGGAGCACGCGGTGTCCACCGGTACGCTCGCGGCCTTCCGCGAGAGGTGGGCACCGGAGGGACTGGAGTGCATCATCACGCCCGGCAACCAAATTTTAATTTGATTTTAAGTTTTTAAGTTTAATTTGTTTTAATTGCCGGTGCTTTTAGTGTCCCCCTCTCCTTTTATAGGGGGCACTGGAAAAAGGAAAAATTTGATTTTAGTGCCCAAAAAAAAAACACAAAAAACCCCCAAAAAAAACAAAAAAGGGCCTTGTAAATGTCTTGTGTGTGTCATCCAGGTCGGGTGGCACGGATACATGTTTTATGTTTTGCAGGTAGACTCTAAAAGAGTTTCATGTACAAGGACCCCCAGATCCCTCTGTACCACAGCATTTTGTAGTCTCTCTCCATTTAAATAATATTTTGCTTTTTTATTCATCCTACAAAAGTGGATAACCTCACATTTTCCCACATTATACTCCATCTGCCAATTTTTTGCCCACTCACTTAACCTATCTATATCCCTTTGCAGATTCGTTGTCCTCTTCACAACTTGCTTTCCCAGCCATCTTTGTATCATCAGCAAATTTGGCTATATTACACTCGGTCCCTTCATCAAAGTAATTAATATAGATTGTAAATAGTTGAGGCCCCGGCACTGATCCCTGTGGCACCTCACTAGTTACAGTTTGCCAACTGGAAAATGACCCATTTATCCCAACTCTCTGTTTTCTGTTAATTAGCCAATCCGCTGTCCATGCGAATACATTACCCCCAACTCCGTGAGCTCTTATTTTGTGCAGTAACCTTTTATGTGGCACCTTATCGAATGCCTTCTGGAAATCCAAATACACAACATTCACTGGTTCCTCCTTTTCCACCACGCTCATTACATCCTCAAAGAACTCCAGCAAATTTGTCAAACATGATTTCCCTTTCATAAAACCATACCGACTCTGCTTAATTGTATTATACTTTTCTAAATGTCCTGCTACTACTTCCTTAATAATGGACTCCACCATTTTCCGAATGACAGATGTTTGGCTAATTGGTCTATAGTTTTCCGCTTTCTATCTCCCTCCTTTCTTAAATAGGGACATTACATTTGCAGTTTTCCAGTTCACTGGGACCTCGCCAGAATCCAGGGAATTTTGATAGATTATAACCAATACATCCACTTTCTCTGCAGCCACTTCTTTTAAAACCCTAGGATGCAGGCCATCAGGTCCAGGGGACGTGACCACCTTTTGCGTGGTTTGCTTGATACTTTTTCTCTAGTGATAGTGATTGTTTTAAGTTCCCCCCTGCCTATAGCCCCCTGATTATTTATTATTATTGGGATGCTTTTAATGTCCTACCATGAAGACTGATACAAAATATTTGTTCAAAGTCTCTGCCATTTCACTGTTCCCCATTATTAATTCTCCAGTCTCATCCTCTAAGGGACCAATGTTTACTTTAGCTACTCTCTTCCTTTTTATATACCTATAGAAGTTCTTAATATTTGTTTTTATATTTCTTGCTAGCTTACTCTCATAATCTATCTTCTCTCACTTTATTATTTTTTTAGTTGTTCATTGCTGATTTCTAAAAATTTTCCAATCCTCTGGCCTACCACCAATCTTTGCAACATTGTATGCCTTTGTTTTCAATTTGATACTATCATTAACTTCCTTAGATAGCCACAAATAGTTCATCCTTCTCTGAGAGTCTTTCCTTCTAACTGGAATCTATCTTTGCTGAGAGTTATGAAATATCTCTTTAAATATCTGCCACTGCTTTTCTACCATGTTACCCTTTAATCTATTTTCCCAGTCCACTTTAGCCAACTCCGTCTTCATACCTTTGTAATTGCCTTTATTTACATTCAGGACACTAGTCTGAGACCCAAATTTCTCATCCTCAAACTGAATTTGAAATTCTAACATGCTATGATCACTCTTTCCTGGAGGATCCTTTACTATAAGATCATTAATTAATCCTATCTCATTAAAACAGAGATGAGGAGAAATTTCTTCTCTCAGAGGGTTGTAAATCTATGGAATTCGCTGTCTCAGAGAGCTGTGGAAGTTGGGATATTGAATAAATTTAAGACAGAAATAGACAGTTTCTTAAATGATAAGGGGATAAGGGGTTATGGGGAGCGGGCGAGGAGGTGGAGCTGATGCTCTTATTGAATGGCAGAGCAGGCTTGAGGGGCCGTATGGCCTACTCCTGTTCCTATTTCTTGTGTTCTTATGTTCTTACACATTACCAGATCTAAAATAGCCTGCTCCCTGATTGGTTCCACAACGTGTTGTTCTAAGAAACCATCCCGAATACTCTATGAACTCGTCCTCAAGGCTATCTTTGCCAATTCGATTTATCCAATTTATATGAAGATTAAAATTGCCCATGATCATTGCCATACCTTTCTTACAAGCCTCCATTATTTCTTGATTTATACTCTGTCCAATAGTGTAGCTACTGTTAGGGAGCCTATAGACTACTCCCACCAGTGACTTAGTTCCCTTATTATTTATTATCTCCACCCAAACTGATTCTACATCTTGATCTTCTGAGCCAATATAATTTCTCACTACTCTCCTGATCTCATCCTTTATTAACAGAGCAATCCCACCACCTTTTCCTTTCTGCCTATCCTTCCGAAATGTTAAATGCCCCTGAATATTCAGTTCTAAGCCTTGGTCACCTTGCAAGCACAACTTTGTCATGGCTATCAGATCATTCCCATTTATTTCTATTTGTTGAATGCATTCAGCTTTTAATTATGTCTTTTTATCATGTTTCCCTACTTTGACTCTACTTTCTGGTGCAGTCTTATGTCCCTTCCTGTCACACTCTGGTTATCATTACCCCTATCGCTATCCTGCATTATTGCCTTCTCCTTTCTCTTTGAATTTTTAAATTACCCCTCACCTGAACCCAGCCCCTAACTATTTAGTTTAAAGCCCTATCTCCAGCCCTCGTTATTCAATTCGCCAGGACACTGGTCTCCACATGGTTCAAGTGTTGCCCGTCCTCAGTACTGGTGCCAGTGCCCCATGAATTGAAACCCATTTCTCCCACACCAATCTTTGAGCCATGCATTCATCTCTCTAATCTTATTGCCCAATGCTAATGTGCTCGTGGCTCAGGTAGTAATCCAGAGGTTATTACCTTTGTGGTTCTGCCTTTTAATTTAATCCCTAACTGCTCATACATCCTCAGCAGAACCTCTTTCTTTATCCTACCTATGTTGTTGGTACCTACGTGGACCACGACAACTGGATGTTTCACCTCTCACTCCAAGTTCCTTTCCAGCCCAGAGGAGATGGCACCGAGCAGCAACACAGCCTTTGGGCCTCACACTCTCGGCTGCAGAAAACAGTATCTATTCCCTTAAATATACTGTCCACGACCACTACTACATTTCTTTTAACTCCCCCAACTTGAATGGCCCCCTGTACCACGATGCTGTGGTCAGTTTGCTCATCCTACCTGCAGTCTCTGTTCTCATCCACACAGGGAGTAAGAACCTCGTACCTGTTGGACAAGTGTAAGCGCTGAGGCTCATCCAATGCTACCTTCTGGATCCCCATACCTGCCTCACTCATAGTCACATCCTCCTGTCCCTGACCATGGACCAAATTTGAATTATTTAATCTAAGGCGTGTGACTGCCTCCTGGAACACAGCATCCAAGTCACTCTCCCCCTCCATGATATATCGCAGTGTCTGAAGCTCAGACTCCAGCTCATCAACTCTGAGCTAAAGTTCCTCGAGCCGGCAACAATTGCTGCAGATGTGGCCGCAGTGGATCACACAGTGGATCACAGTGTCCACCAGCAGCCACATGCTACAGCTGCAACATATAGCCTGCCCTGCCATTTCTATAGTATTTTGTTTAACTAATTAGGTTTTCAAGTTTTGAAATATCAAATTATCTATGTATAGTTTTCAATCTGTACCACAGCTCTTAATTTAAACCAATGCCCAAGTTTAGAAACCTTGTTCTATTTAATTAAATGTAATTACATTTGTATTTAAGTAACTTAGTTTACAGTTTAGTTCCTTGACTTCTTAATTGATCTGGATTAAGTAATGGGTAATGAAATTAGATATATACCAGTAAAAGAAAGCACTACAAATAGTGTGGGCAAAAAAACCACAAAACCTTCCCCCTCTTCTCCGAATTCCCACTCTTTCTAAATTCCCAAATAAACCACTCTTTGGGCCCAAAATTGATGAATTCACCACCCAGTGCCGCCAACTTCCATCCACTGCCGCCGACATTCCTCTGGAAGATCCACCCAGTGCAACTTTCGACGCGGGCTGGAGCGGGCGGGAGGGGAGAACCGCCGAGAACCACCCACTGACGTCAGCGGACGGCCAAGTGGTGCAACTGAGCTCCCGCCCACCCAGATGCCAGATTGCTGCGGGTGGGAGTTGCCGGCAGAATGGGGAAGGACCGCTGGCTGGAGGCTGGTCAGCTCCTGAAGGTGAGTATGAAGATCCTGAAAAACGGTTAATAAACATTTTTTTTTCCACAGCGACTTACCTCAATGGGATCCCCTGAAGGTCTTCCGATGATTTTTTTTTTGTCCTGATGATTTTTCTTTGCAGGTCTTTGACCCTCCATGGGCCCGTCTCCATCCTCGGTGGCACTTGGGCAACAAGCGCCTTTGCCACCGAGAATGAGAGCTTCCGCCAGTTGCCACCCAGATTGGAGGCGTAAGTCCCTCATTTGCCACCCACCGCCCTTTGAAGGACCTTCACGATGAATATCCCGTCCAAAGTACTATCAGGTACCTCGGCGGCCATCGGCTGTCCTTTGAGTAGCACTTGGGCGGGCGGGGATCTTCACCAATTTCAGGCCCTTTAAGTCCACTCTGTGCAGACCACTCTACCTGCCACTGGCGGGCAACTTCTGTGAACTACAGTTTTAAAGTTCTAGGTTTAAATCAAAATGTTAAAACTAAATTTCACTTTTTACAGCTTCTACTTACCCAATACTTACCAGAAAGACTCACTCTTTCCAAATTCCCAAATAATCCACTCTGTTTAAGTCCACTCCCTTTAAGATTGCTTTGTGCAAACCACAAACATGTATTCAATTCAAAAAACTGTAAAGGAAGAAACAGGAGAACACTGTAAGGATTAAAAATCAAATATAAATTTCAGTTAGATAGCATAGGCTCAAGACTTTCAGTAATTCTCCCCATTACATTGATGGCCTGTATTCACCACAGGAAAACTACCCTAAGTCTTATACAGGGTATACAGTAATGTGCGATAATTACTATCCCGCATTTGGTTATTGATATAAATAAGCATACTGCGTAAATCAATTGTAAGAATAGCAACTTGTAAAGCTTTTAATTTTTGTATATAGCCCATCAGTTTTACGACTAACTTTATTCTTCCTTAACTGAAGGAAATATTGTACATAGGATTATTTTGTGCAGTAAATTTTCAAAAAGTGAATTTAAAGAAAAATTCACTTAGCTTTAATGTTGCAACTTATCACCTTTGATCTTTGCTATTATGTTAAGTGAAAATTTTGCAACAGTTTAATTTTTGCAATTAAAATGTAAACACAAACTGTAAAAATAAGCCCACGAGAATAGTTTTGGATTTACAGTGAAAATACATATTTTAACCAGTTATTAATATCTTCCTCATTGAAGTAATTAAAGTACATCATCTATTGGTTTGGTATATTTATCATTTTTCCTTTTTTCATAAGTTAATTAAGTTTGACATTTTTTCCAGTCTTTTTTACATAATAGTGTCTTGCACAATTTGGATTAATAGACATTACTCCAGATAATGACTATACTGAATGTTCTCTATCTTCAACCTTTTACTGAGTAGAATGGAGTGGCTGAATTGCTGAGAACTAAATATAGCTGTTTGATGTACAGTTACTGCCAGTCCTAGAGACCAGTTAATCTTGGTGTTGGGGGTGTGCAGACCACGGCAGATGTGATCCTAGAAAGATCTGTCACTTGCTGAGCAAAGAGAGACATCGCCAACCATTTCACTGGAAAACTACTGGAAGGAGGCGATCATATATATTTTTAATTTTCTTAAAGGATCTGAACTGTTTTAACACAGGTAACCTAATTTGTTCATGGAAATGTTTAGGAAGCTTAGTGTTTAATGATAGGAGTCATGAGAAAATATTGCTATATAGCTTAAAGGCATGTCAAACTTCTTAATCAATGTATAAATTGATAATTTGTAACAATCCAAAGATATTTTATTTTAGAGTTTTCTGACTTACTGTAAAAGTTATGTCTGGTTGATGATGTACATAAATGCAATGTAACATTAGCAAGAGTTCAGAGCATTAATATCAGTGTTCAAATATAATAAACAACAATACAAAAATGTCATTAAGTTTTAAAACACAAAGTATGAGATAGTAAGAAGTCAGACAGCAGGAAGCAGCATGTGTATAATGGGCAAAGTGTACATTTTCACTGGATAAGTTTCCATGAAAAATTATGAATGTTATAAGTAATAGAGAATTTTTGGTGAAGATTTCTATTAATTTCTAACTAATTCCTGTTAATACACTATATTAAAGTACAGGCCGTATGACATTATGTCTGAGTTAGTAAGATAATTTGATTATTTATTTAGATGATATTACCAGTTAGGGTAGCTTATGATCTTTGACACTGAAGAACTAAGTGGCTAGGTTTTCATATATTCGTGTATACTGTATTCATTACAGTTTTCAACAGTAAGGAAAGAATACGCAATGCAATCACACAGTACCCTCACAAAGGAATTCAAGCAGCAAGCAACAGCCATTGTAAAAGAAATCCAAGGAAATGGTAGGATGCTGTTAAACTGTCATCTCTAAAGTCATACTGAAATGCTTTAACATGCAATCCAGTCTAGTATCAAATGTTGGAGTGTGTGTGTATTTTACCAAAAATAATTTAATGGAATATCTTACTGACTATGGTAAGTAATCCTTTTGTCATTACCACTGTCCTTTAAAAGTTATTTTTGGTTCGAACAACTGTGTGTAGCTGTTGTAGAACACTGAGAACTTTGACAGCTGACGTACATTCCCGATATACAGCCCTTCTGACCTATGTTAGAAATTAGATCAGCAATAGTCTCATTTACAAAATACATTTTTTTGGTGGGGGGTGGGGGGGCTTTGTGTGCATGTGTATATTTATGTGTATGCTTGTGTGTATATAAAATATATACATAGGCAGAAACACAGACAGAATGATTGTATATAAATGACAACTGAGTTGATGTCATGATATACTTACCTTGACATGGTCACCATTTCAAACCAGAAAGCTTTAGTTATTTGGATTTGCTCATCAACTCTCCACAGTAATTCACTTTTGTCATGCACAAAGTATTTTACCCTATTTCACATCAGATTACAGTCACACCAAATTCTGGTTGATGTCACTAACAACACTGGACCAAAATCTAAGTTACTCCCACTGAGTTCCAAACAACACTTTAATGAGAGTTACAGAATTCTGCTATGTGTTGAAGCACCAACATTCAGCAGTATCATGGTAGTAGCAGGAACAGGTTTGGTGTTCACCTGCAATTCCTGATTTACACTATTATGGAAGTACCAGGTAGAAGCTAGTATTTCTCCAGAGGGTAGGAGAAAAAAATCACAAGGAACAACCAGCTCAATGGACTAATGGTTAACCTTGTGCCCTCTTAACTGCAGAATATATATTGACAGGGAAAAACAAAGAACTAGGAAAAAGTTTGAAAAAGTTGTTCTAAATTTAGAGCAGTCTTATATAATTCCTTTACTTTTGGTTTAACCCTTAGACTGTTTTATGATCCTGGGAAATTCCTGTTTCCCTGAGCTGACCAGATTTGTAGGTTATCAGTTCATGCATTGTGATGTTGAAACAACTACTAGTATTACAATAATAAAGCTGTTCAAACATCAAATACAAAGGGGCTCTGTCAAACAATGATAGTCAAACAAATCTGATTCCACAAGTGTCCAAGTAATTAAGCTCATGCAAAATTGTGCACATTAACTTAGGGGGTGGAAATTCGGTCACGCCTCTGTTGTGGCGTGAACGCAGGCGGAGCGGTAAATTTTGCACGGGAAATTGGTTTGCGTCTCCAGCTATAAAATCTACTAGCTGGGCCCTGAGTGGAGAGGAGTTCAAATGGAGGCCTTCCACACCTCTTTTAGGGCGCTAGGCTGACTGAGCAACTGAAAATCCTGAGATAAACAGCTGGCCTCAGAGCACCCTAAGTAGACTTCCGTAAAAAACAAAATCTGTAAAAAGCCAACAAAAACATTCCCAATACATTACTCACACCATCATAACATCAATTACACAAATAAAAAAATAAAATATCAATCACACTTACCTCAGGTCAACATTACTTACCTCACTGCGGCCACTACAGCTTGGAACAGCAGCTTCCAAAGGCGTTCCCACTAGGGCGCACTACGGAGCGCTACGGATCGGACGGCAACCAAATATCGAGCCAGTGTCACAACCAGGGGCGTTGCACACCGGCTCACCTCTTCCGGGCGGTAATGCTCCACGCCCGCTCGAAACCAGCACCGAATGTTCCGGCGGGGCGCTGGAAGCTGGCCGCCTATCCGGAAGTGTTTACTGCCGCCATTGCCGGCCCTCCGGGGCGCTAACAGGGGCAACAGAAGACCGAAAATCCAGCCCTTGCAGTTTTAATTTTAATCCAGCTCAGACAGATGGGATAAAAACATTTCTATAGTAGATGTTAAATCTCAACTAGCATTCAATTGATGGAAGTCCACGGTACAAAAGTCCCCTTATATTTGGCATATCTCAAACTAACTCTGCAGTTATACTCAGAGAATTATAAATGTAGACAATGTGGGAAATTGAATTATAATCTTTGTGTAGTGGAAGATACTTTTCTGAGGCTGGATTTCAGGCATATGATTAGGATATAGAATAGTCTACATTTCATTTAACTTGTGCAATAAATGCCTGGGAATTAAGCACAGACCACTCATCTTCCATTAATCAGCATTCGTATCTATCCCATTCAGGAGCGCAAATGCACACAATAGGGTAGATTTTGAACTTGATGCTTGGCATAAAATCAATGTTGTAGATAAGCTGTCTGTTATGGAAACTGTTATGTATGTGTGCTTGGGTTTACTAGCTACCAGGTGGCGCCACTGTCGGAGGTCATTCGGCTGTGCACCCATGTGTGTGTGGCCCAGGCATAAAAGGCCAGCCATCTTGTAATGTAATCACTTTGGGCCCTAATAAAGTAGAGCCAGGTTTGTACCTGTTCGAAGTTTAGAGCATTCAGTCCATTGAGTTATTGCATACACAACATTTGGCGACGAGTTAACGAGAACGTTCGCATGCAAAAATGAGCACAATTGGAATTCTGGAGTGATTCGTGGAGGGAGAAGATCAGGCAGACTTTGTCGCCTGCTTGAACCAGTATTTTGTGGCCAAAACAATGGAGGAAGAGGCAGATGCTGCTCGGCACCGGGTGGTCCTCCTCACGGTTTGTGGTCCGAAAATCTATGGACTCAAAGAATCTCCTCTCGCCCTTAAGTCCAATGGACAAGGACTATGAAACAT
This sequence comes from Pristiophorus japonicus, assembly GCF_044704955.1. Classification (NCBI taxonomy): domain Eukaryota; kingdom Metazoa; phylum Chordata; class Chondrichthyes; family Pristiophoridae; genus Pristiophorus; species Pristiophorus japonicus. Next base: position 245,914,049 of record NC_091978.1, on the reverse strand, counting down.
TGTGTGCCCTGGTACGTGACCATCTCAAACCAGATGAAGGCATCATCATCTCAAGATATCGATTCCATACGCACGTTCGTTCTGAGGGCCAGGATGTATCGGAATTCGATGTTCACCTCAGACGTCTAGCTGGACATGTAAGTTCGAAATTGCATTGGCAGACATGCTGTGGGACTTCTTTGTAATCAGCATCAACTACGAAATGATCTTTCATAAGCTGCTGGCGACAGAGACGTTGGATTTGAGCAAGGCCATCACGGTTGCCCAATCATGCATGACGATGGACAAAAGCTTAAAGCAGATATCATTGAAAAATTGGAACTCGGCAAGTACTGTAAACAAGATAGTATCGTCGTTTGGCAGAGCTGCATTTGGGAGGGCCTACCTGACTGCGTACACGAAACCTGTGGCTGCTCAAAGTCCGCCAACGGGATTGAATCCGATATTGTCCATTGGCGTTGTGGAGGAAATCATCGGCATCATCAGTGTTAGTTTAAACAGTATATTTGTAAAGGCTGTTTAAGAGTGGGGCATCTCCACCACATGTGTCCGCAACTGAGCAAGCATGCTGCGACACACCACGTGGAGGATGATGAACAGTCTAGCGTGGATCCGGATATGTAATCCGAGATACCAGAGGAGGAAGTGTAAGGACTGTATTCATTCCTAACAAAGAGAAAACCGATAATGATTAATGTAAAACTAAATGATGTGCCGGTAGCGATGGAATTGGACACAGGTGCGAGTCAATCAATAATGAGCCAGAGGACATTCGACAGGCTGTGGGATACTAAAGCTGTGAGGCCTAAACTGAGTCCAGTCAATACCAAGTTGTGTACGTACACTAAAGAACTCATAACGGTGATTGGCAGTGCAGTAACCAAAGTGCCATATGATGGTGCGGTTCACGATTTACCATTATGGATTGTTCCAGGCAATGATCTAATGCTATTCGTCAGGAACTGGTTAGAAAAAATCAAATGGAATTGAAACGAGATCAAAGCATTGTCGTCGTCGTCGGACACTCTATGTGCTCAAGTGCTGAGCAAGTTCCCCTCGCTGTTTAAATCAGGCATCGGCAATTTCACGGTAGCCAAGGTGCAGATCCACGTGGACTCGGATGCAATACCCGTCCATTATAAAGCTCGGGCAGTTCCATACATGATGAAGGAAAAGGTCGAAATCGAACTGGACAGACTCCAGCGTGAAGGGATCATATCACCGGTTGAATTTAACGAATGGGCCAGCCCCATTGTTCCCGTGTTGAAGAGTGATGGCACTGTCAGGATTTGTGGAGACTACAAGGTTACGATCAATCGAGTTTTGAAACAGGATCAATACCCGTTACCGAAGGCTGATGACCTGTTTGAAACGCTAGCCAGGAGGAAGTCGTTCACAAAACTAGATCTGACGTCGGCCTACATGACACAGGGGCTGGTCGACACGTCGAAGAAACTTACGTGCATTAACACTCATAAAGGACTGTTTAGCTACAACAGGTGCCCTTTTAGAATTCATTCGGCTGCAGCCATATTTCAGAGGAACATGGAGAGTCTATTGAAGTCCGTCCCGAGAACCATGGTGTCCCAAGATGACATACTGGTCACAGGTCGTGACTCTGCCGAACATTTGAACAACCTGGAAGAGGTTCTACATCGTCTGGACAAAGTGGGACTCAGACTGAAACGCTTGAAGTGAGTCTTCGTGGCACTGGAAGTTGAATTCCTGGGGAGGAAAATCTTTGCTGATAGTATCAGGCCTACGGACTCGAAAACCAAGGCCATCAAAAATGCACCCAAGCCTCAGAATGTGATGGAGCTGCGTTCGTTCTTTGGTCTACTCAACTAGTTCGGTAATTTCTTACCTAGATTGAGCACCTTATTAGAGTCACTGCACATGCTGCTAAGAAAAGGCGACAACTGGGTTTGGGGTGTGTCTCAAGATAGAGTTTTTGAGAAAGCTACTAATCTGCTTTGTTCTAACAAGCTGCTGGTACATTATGATCTGTGTAAGTGTCTAGTATAGGCCTGTGATGCTTCATCATATGGAGTTGGTTGCATGCTTCAACAAGCTAATGAGTCGGGTAAACTACAACCTGTTGCGAATGATTCTAAAAGTTTGTCAAAGGCGGAGAGAACCTACAGCATGGTAGAAAAAGAAGCAATATTCTGTGTGTATGGGGTTAAAAAGATGCATCAGTACCTGTTTGGTCTTCGGTTTGAACTGGAAACAGATCACAAGCCACTCATTTCATTGTTTTCGGAAATCAATACCAATGCATCATCCCGCATCCAGAGGTAGGCGCTGACATTATCTGCTTATGATTATGCTATTCACCATAGACCTGGCGCTGAGAATTGTGACGATGCATTGAGCTGTCTGCCGGTGCCCACACCAGAGGTGGAAACGCCACAACCAGTAGACCTACTGTTAGTCATGGATGCTTTTGAAAGTGAAGGAACCCCTGCCACTGCCCAACAAGTTAAGACCTGGGTCAGCCAGGACCCGATATTATCAGTTGTGAAACGTTGTATCCTTAGTGGTGATTGGTCTGCCATAGCTAAGCAAATGTGTGAGGAGACCAAACTTTACAGCCGTCGCAAAGACGAACTATCCATTCAATCAGATTGTGTACTGTGGGGTAATCATGTTGTTATGCCCAAGAAAGGCAGAGAGAAATTTGTGCATGATCCACATAGCACCCATCCCAGTATTGTCATGATGAAAGCCATTGCCAGGTCTCATATATGGTGACCTGGAATTGACTCTGATCTGGAATCATGTGTGCATCAGTGCAACACTTGAATGCAGCTAAGTAAAGCACCAGCGGAATCGCCACTGAGTCTGTGATCGTAGCCAACTAAACCATGGTCCAGGGTCCACATCGACTTTGCAGGTCCCTTCCTGGGAAAGATGTTCTTAGTTGTGGTGGATGCTTATTCCAAGTGAATAGAGTGTACAATCATGTCATCCAGCACATCCACAGCTACCATTGAGAGCCTTCGTGTCATGTTTGCTACGCATGGTCTGCCTGACAGCGTTGTAAGCGACAACGGATTTTGCTTCACCAGTATGGAGTTTCAAGAGTTCATGAAACTTAATGGTATCAAATGTGTGAGGTCAGCACCATTCAAACCCGCATCCAATGGACAAGCAGAACATGCGGTCCAAACCATCAAGCAAAGTATGAAACGTGTAACTCAGGGTTCACTGCAAACTCGCTTGTCACGCATATTGCTTAGGTACAAGACAAGACCCCATATGCTTACCGGGCTCTCCCCTGCTGAATATGGATGAAGAGAGGTCTCAAGACTAGGCTCTCTCTTGTCCACCCTGGCTTGAATAATCGTGTTGAATACAGACGTCAAAGTCAGCAAGGGTATCATGATCGCACTAATGTGTCACGCAACATTTCTGTCAATGATCCTGTATATGTACTGAATTATGGTCAAGGTCCCAAATGGATCGCCAGTAGTGTTGCGGCCAATGAGGGTAACAGAGTGTTTATCGTTAAGCTCAAGAATGGGCAGACATGCAGAAAACATGTTGATCAGATAAAACTGCGGCATACGAATGAAGCGGAACAGACTGAGGAAGACACAATCAGTGGCCAACCAACCTATCCACAATCATCAGAGGACTCCGCTGTCATTAATGAATCTGGACTTTCAATCACTGACATGGTCAATGAATCTGGACTTTCAATCCCTGACGTGGTCATTGCCACTCCCATCAGATCGGCTACCCAGCTCTCAGTCATAACAGACTCAAAACGCTCGCCCAAGGCTGGAGTTGAACTGAGATGTTAAACTCAGGAGCGGAAAGCCCCAGACCGTCTCAATTTGTAAAAAGACCGTTACTAATATCTTAAAGGGAGATATTGTCATGTATGTATGCTTGGGTGTACTAGCCACCAGGTGGCGCCACTGTCGGAGGTCATTGGGCTGAGCGCACATGTGTGTGGCCCACCTATAAAAGGCCAACCATCTTGTAATGTAATCACTTGGGCCCTAATAAAGAAGAGCCAGATTTGTATCTGTTCAGAGTTTACAGTATTCAGTCCATTGAGTTATTGCATACACAACAGAAACTACCTAATTTTCATTTCCATTCACAATGCTTTTACAATAGATATTAAAAATAAGCAGTTGCTATAACATATATATAAACAGAAAATGCTGGAAATACTCAGCAAGTCAGGCAGCATCTGTGGAGAGAGAAAAAGAGTTAACGTTTCTGGTTGGTGATCTTTCATGTATAGCAGATGGTTGATCTGCAACGTTAGTTTTATGCCTGGACAAGTTGAAAATCTACCTCAATAAGTCCAAATCTTAATAATAACTTTTCTTGTATCAGTCAAGTCTGTCATCTTCATTATGATTGTTGAGTCTGTTTATTTTTGTCCTCCTTATTGGTTAAATGCTTACAACTCTGCATTTTCTAACTGGTTATTTGTTACTTCCGTTAATCACCAGTCATATAATGTAAACCCTTTTTTCCCAATTTCAATGTTCTTTCCTAAAGCATTCTATCAAATTAAAAACTCTAACCAATTAGATTGGAGCCAAAAAGAATTCTCCAATGTAATTTGCCAAGATGCTTTCCACAAAGGGTCAGCCTGGATTGGGTCGCCATAAACCTTACACTTAATTTAAGAAATTCACACTCTGTTCTCAATCACTCTTACATGCATTCCTTTCCACCAGGCCCGTGCACTTGTTTTCCCTTTCTGTCCTGAATTAAACATTGTTTTAATTTAATTTTCTTTCTTTTTTAAATTAATCTCTAAAAACTAACTTTGTTTCCTGCACACTCCTATCCTGACTCTGAGCTGTGCACCACCCTCCACCTGGACCTTCCTTCCCCATGCTTACCTACCCCAGATGTCCAACCTGACCCTCTCTTGTTTTAATAAATAAGGTCACTTGTTTAAATAAATATTTCAAAGTTGGCACAAGTGTGAGTCCAGGCAGGACAAAGAAACATAAGATAACTTATAAGAAAAAATTACATCAAAGTTGTTTTTAAGGATACTTGGAAGCATTTGCATTTGCATCATAAGACTTCCTTCCACACATGATAGTTAATTCTGGAAGATAGGAGGGAGTCAAAATGCCAGATCCTCAACATTGAGGTCAGTGCCTTTGAGTAGCTATATAAACATTGATTCCATATAATTTAATACCAGTAACAACAACAAACATTGATTACAAATGTTGTGATCAATATAGTTTGTACTAGTTGGCGATATTTTAGACAGCACCCTATAAAATACAATAACAACATATTCCATTATCTGAATGTGCTGCACACAGCTGTTGTTGAAAATGTAAGTTACAAACATCCGTCAGTAATTTGATCACATTGTCTCACACTATTAAATGTCAGTCCTGATTATTTGAGTGTGACACCATGACTTGGAATTCAAACCCAGAAATAGATTATAATTTTATCATCTCGTATGTTTTTCCTCTTTCATATCAAGTGCAGCTCCCTCTTACCAGTGTCACTTATCAACACTGCTGGGATTTTACATTTTAAAGTTACTTGCCACTTAGTAAGCAGAACATTTTTTAGAACTCAATTAAATTAATTTTTCACTCACCAAAAGCTCTAAGTTTAAGAAGCAGTGAATCCTAAAGAAGGAAAAAATAAATAAAGCATTGGTACAGATGAAGAGCTAATCAGAGAGCAGGAACAGCTACAACAACCCACAAAGAATCCAACAGAAAAAGAAAGCATAAAACAAAAGAATGAACAGTGAACGATTGGAGATAGAAGGATAAAATCATACTTGTAAGCTGATGAGTAAATCACCCTGGACTTTGCCAAGTCTGCAACAAATAACTCAGAAGAACAGGAAGGAATGTGCCTTGTGACATTCAGTGTCCTCATTCTGTGGATTTGTTTGAGGGACCTATTCTTCAGTGATACAAGAGGTACTTATACCCCATTTAAAGTACCAAATCAGAATCAAATGAATGCACAATTTGGCTTCTGTTTTCCAATTGTGTGAACCAAAAGATATTTCCGAAAGTCAGAGGCAACAGCTGGACTAGTCTTCATTTTCTAATTTATAGATTAACAGCAGCAGTGCCTGTCCAAAGAAACATACCCATTGGTAGCCCAAATGTTTCAAGCCCTCTCCAACATCCCATATGGGTCATATAGCTAGCCAGTACTTACTGTTACCAGTACTCCACTGTAAGTATTCAGAGCCCAGCATGCCACATATATATCTTTTCTGTCCAAGGCTTTGAAGGCAATAATAGCAAATTAATTACATCACTGACAGTGAGGACAGGGAGAATTTGGGATTGGCGATATATTTATTTTTGGCTACTTTTTTTTACCCATCTTCACTTAAGTAGAGTGATGTTACTAGCAGATATTGAAACTGCAAAATTATTTTCAAAATTGTATCTGCTTTGTAATTCAGACACAAGTGCTGTTTTTCCAAATCCTGAAACATCCACCTAGCAGTCGGATTTGCCCATTGCATTTATTTGTTTACAGTGTGCAGTACTCAGCATGTGATCAGTTAGCAGGCTAATAAGTTATGTGATTGGTGTCAGTGTGACAAACACACCTGTCATTAAAAATCTCAAAATAAAAGCATTTTAAAATATTTTATATAAGAAAGTTTATGTAAACTTACAACACTTGAATCTGGATTTTCCGCTATTTTGTGCCTCGTTTTGTGCCCCGGTGGTGTGGTAAATGGTATTTGTGGGCGTCAAACGAGGCATCCAGGATTTAGCGCCCAGCCGGAAGTTTCACCAATTGTTTTGCGGTGGTGCAAAAACATATTGCCCTATCCTCAGTTTTGATCGTCACGATGACGTAAATCATCGTGCAAGGCTGCACTAGCGATCCGGGTGGAACTTTTGGCCCTAACACTTGTTTTAGCGAATGCCCCAGGAACCAACCAAAACAAAACAGGCGGGCCGCAAGGTACAGAAGGCGCAATTGACAGCATATTTAAATGGAGGCTGGAGAATCTTATATTGCAGCCTTCAGTGACTGCCACGGTTGAGTGTAGAACGCTGCGTGAGTCTACAGTTTAAAGCAACACTTTTACGTGACGTAACCCTTTGTTCTCAAGGTTAGTAAGAGAGTTCAATGGGGGCAATGCTAGTTCGCCAGCAAATCATGCTGGTTGCTACTGGCAGGCAGTTTCAAGCTGGAAGCAGAGTTCTTGTCCATGATGGGCAACGGAATCGAAGAGGTCACAAACGTTTGGGGAGGAGGCCCTACTCCCCTTGGGTTTACAGGGAACAGGCGACAGTTCAGGAGATCGAGGCCTTGATAAAAGGGTGCGGAGCTCAGGAGGAGGAGCAGCAATTCGGGAGATCAAGGCAGAAGGTAAAACAAAGAAGTTAAAAAAATCGAAGTGTGACGTCACAGACAAGCGGGCAAGTGATTAGCTGGTGGATTGGTGAGTATTTAATCTTTTTTTCCTTCTTTTTATTTCCTTATCGGTAGGGAACATTTGACATTGTTGCCAAATTAAGTTAATTGAAGGGTTAAGTCATGGCAGGAGAGCCCAGACCCATGCCATGCTCCTCCTGTGCTATGTGGGAGGTCAGGGATGCTTCCAGTGTCCCTGACTACTATGTGTGCAGGAAGTGTATCCAGCTGCAGCTCCTGACAGACCGCATTGCAGCACTGGAGCTGTGCATGGATTCACTCTGGAGCATCCGCGATGCTGAGGATGTCATGAATAGCATGTTTAGTGAGTTGGTCACACTGCAGGTAAAGGTTACTCAGGCAGAAAGGGAATGGGTGACCATTGGGCAGAGCAGTGGAAGGAAGTTGGTGCAGGGGTCCCCTGCGGTCATCCCCCTCCAAAGCTGATAAACCACCTTGGGTGTTGTTGGGGGGGATGACTCATCAGGGGAGGGCAGCAGCAGCCAAGTTCATGGCATCGTGGGTGGCTCTACTGCACAGGAGGGCAGGAAAAAGAGTGGGAGAGCTATAATGGTAGGGGATTCTATTGTAAGGGGAATAGATAAGCATTTCTGCGGCTCAATCGAGACTCCAGGATGGTATGTTGTCTCCCTGGTGCAAGGGTCAAGGATGTCTTGGAGCGGCTGCAGCACATTCTGGAGGGGGAGGGTGAACAGCCAGTTGTCATGGTGCATATAGGTACCAACGATATAGATAAAAAATGGGATAAGGTCCTACAAGCTGACTTAGAGAGCTAGGGGTTAAATTAAAAAGCAGGACCTCAGGTAGTAATCTCAGGATTGTTACCAGTGCCACGTGCTAGTCAGAGTAGAAATAGCAGGATAGCTAAGATGAATACGTGGCTTGAGGAGTGGTGCAGGTGGAAGGGATTCAAATTCTGGGACATTGGAACCCATAATGGGGGCGGTGGGACCAATACAAACCAGACGGTCTGTACTTGGGCAGGACCAGAAGCAATGTCCTAGGGGGAGTGTTTGCTAGTGCTGTTGGGGAGCGGTTAAACTAATATGGCAGGGGGATGGAAACCTATGCAGGGAGACAGAGGGAAGTAAAATGGGGGCAGAAGCAAAAGATAGAAAAAAGAAAAGTAAAAGTGGAGGGCAGAGAAACCCAAGGCAAAAATCAAAAAGGGCCGCATTTCAGCAAAATTCTAAAGGCACAAAGTGTGTTAAAAAGACAAGCCCGAAGGCTCTGTGCCTCAATGCAAACAGTATTCGTAATATGGTGGACTAATTAACTGCATAGGCAGCTATTAACAAATATGATATAATTGAGATTACGGAGACATGGCTCCAGGGTGACCAAGGCTAGTAGATTAGTAAAGATTAGTAAAGACAAATGTAGGTCCCTTGCAGTCAGAATCAGGTGAATTTATAATGGGGAGCAAAGAAATGGCAGACCAATTGAACAAATATATTGGTTCTGTCTTCACGAAGGAAGACACAAATAACCTTCCGGAAATACAAGGGGACTGAGGGTCTAGCGATAATCCTTATTAATCAGGAAATTGTGTTAGGGAAATTGATGGGATTGAAGGCCGATAGTCTGCTTCCCAGAGTACTTAAGGAAGTGGCCCTAGAAATAGTGGGTGCATTGGTGATCATTTTCCAACAGTCTATTGACTCTGGATCAGTTCCTATGGACTGGAGGGTAGCTAATGTAACACCGCTTTTTAAAAAAGAAGGGAGAGAGAAAATGGGTAATTATAGCCTGACATCGGTAGTGGGGAAAATGTTGGAATCAATTATTAAGGATGAAATAGTAGCGCATTTGGAAAGCAGTGACAGGATCGGTCCAAGTCAGCATAGATTTATGAAAGGGAAATCATGCTTGACAAATCTTCTAGAATTTTTTGAGACTGTAACTCATAGAGTGGACAAGGGTGAACCAGTGGATGTGGTGTATTTGAACTTTCAAAAGGCTTTTGACAAGGTCCCACTCAAGAGATGGGTGTGTAAAATTAAAGCACATTATATTGGGGGTAATGTATTGACGCGGATAGAGAACTGGTTGGCAGACATGAAGCAGAGAGTCGGGATAAATGGGTCCTTTTCAGAATGGCAGGCAGTGACTAGTGCGGTGCCGCAGGGCTCAGTGCTGGGACCCCCACTATTTACAATATGCATCAATGATTTAGATTAAGGAATTGAGTGTAATATCTCCAAGTTTGCAGATGACACTAAGCTGGGTGGCGGTGTGAGCTGTGAGGACGATGCTAAGAGGCTGCAAGGTGACTTGGACAGGCTAGGTGAGTGGGCAAATGCATGGCAGATGCAGTATAATGTGGATAAATGTGAGATTATCCACTTTGGTGGCAAAAACATGAAGGCAGAATATTATCTGAATGGCAAAAGATTAGGAAAAGGGGAGGTGCAATGAGACCTGGGATGTCATGGTACATCAGTCATTGCAAGTTGGCATGCAGGTACAGCAGGCGGTGAAGAAGGCAAATGGCATGTTGGCCTTCATAGCTAGGGGATTTGAGTATACTGCAGTTGTACAGGGCCTTGGTGAGGCCTCACCTGGAATATTTTGTTCAGTTTTGGTCTCCTAATCTGAGGAAGGACGTTCTTGCTATTGAGGGAGTGCAGCAAATGTTCATCAGACTGATTCCTGGGATGGCAGGACTGACATATGAGGAGAGACTGGATCGACTGGGCCTGTATTCACTGGAGCTTAGAAGGATGAGAGGGGATCTCATAGAAACATATAAAATTCTGACGGGATTGGACAGGTTAGATGCAGGAAGAATGTTCCCGAGCTTGGGGAAGTCCAGAACCAGGGGTCACAGTCTAAGGATAAGGGGTAAGCCATTTAGGACCGAGATGAGGAGAATCTTCTTCACTCAGAGAGTTGTTAACCTGTGAAGATCTCTGCCGCAGAGAGTTGTTGATGCCAGTTCATTAGGTATATTCAAGATGGAGTTAGATATGGCCCTTATGGCTAAAGGGATCAAGGGGTCTGGAGGGAAAGCAGGAAAGGGGTACTGAGGTGAATGATTAGCCATTATCATATTGAATGGTAGCGCAGGCTCGTAGGACCGAATGGCCTACTCCTGCACCTATTTTCTATGTTTCTATGTTTCTATAAACATCGCTCATATCTCCATATTTCTGATGCTCAGTGTGTTCGAGGGCTGCGCTTCAGAAAGGATGTGCTGTCAGAGATATGCCAGCTCCTACAGGCAGATCTACAGCCTACCAGCACCAATAGGACTGCGCTGCCCGTCGAGGTGAAGGTTACAGTGGTGATAGCCTCCTATGCCATCGGCTCCTTGCAGGCAGCAACAGGGGACATATGCAGCATCTCACAGCACGCTGCACATTGCTGCATTCACCAAGTGACAAGAGCACGCAGAATGGACTTCATAAAGTTCCCAATGAGTAGGGGCAGCCAGAATGAGAGGGCTTTAGGGTTTGGCCGATTTTCAGGCTTCCCCAGGGTTCAAGGTGCCATTGACCATATACATGTCACCTTGCTAGCACCAATATAGAATGCAGAGGTCTTCCGAAACCGAAAGGGATACCACTCCCTAAACGTTCAGCTGGTCTGCGACCACATGCAGTGCATCCTCACAGTCAATGCCTGCTATCTAGGGAGCACACAAGATGCTTTCATCTTGTGTAAGACAAAGACAAGGACAGAGCTGGCTGATTGGGGACAAAGGATATGACCTGGCCACCTGGCTCATGACCCACCTTCGGAATCCTGCCACAGAAGCCGAGCAGCACTATAATGAGAGCCATGCAGCCTTCCGCAACATCATTGAACAGACAACTGGCGTGCTGAAGCAGTGCTTCCGATGCCTGGACCGCTCTTGAGGCAGCCTTCAATACTCCACTCAACAAATCTCCAAGTTTATTGTCGTGTGCTGCATGCTACACAACTTAGCCATCACGAGGGGACAGGCATTGTCAGTGGGGATTGCAGAACCATCTCAGGAGAAGGACGAGGAAGAGGAGCCTGCTGAGGAATCCATACCACATCCACCACAACCACAGCGGAGGCAGCGTGGAGATGTGGCCGCAGAAAGAGCCTTACGAAGGCAGTTCATCATTGACCGGTTTGCTTGAACGGGGAAGGGGAGGTTGGAGCATTGTCTCGCTACTCTATACCACCATGCTGGCTATTCTATACCTGATTCTGTGAATGAGACACAAGACAGCAATGTCAAAAGTCAAACAACAATTTTTATCAAAATGCAACAGTTTCAATTTCTCCCCACCCTCCAAAACCAAAAACTATACAATGGTTGAAGATTTATGAACGCAGAACTGATCGCTGCAGTCAGCAACATGTAAATTAACATAAATCTGCTCCCTGCACGCAACAATATCTAAAGTAATACAAAACTGCTTCATGCAGCGAACAAAATGTGAAAGAACACAAAATTGCTTCACGCAGTGAACAAAATGTAAAGTTACACAAAACTGCACCCTGCAGTGAAAAAATGTGATAGTACACAAGACTGCTTCATGCAGTGACACCATTGAACAGGGGTGCATTGTTATCACACAACTATGTACAATGGGGGCAATGGTACAAACATTCCTGTCAATGAAGTGTTGCCAGCCCTTAATGGGTCTTCGTAAGAGTTTTCCTCCCCCTTCTCTTCAATCCCCTCCCATGCCTGCTGCTCCTCCTCAAAGAGTTCTCAGGGCATACAGCGAGGCTGCTGGAGGGCTGCTATATTGGTGGGCCAGACAATGCAGACGGTGTCTGAGGACACACTGGACCAGTTCCTGACCTGGAAGGCCCGTCTTTCAACTGGGGCGCTTCTTCCTCGGCGTTACCAGTCACAGGTGGCTGGGATGTCAACCGTGTATGGTGCATGGTTGGCGAGTGAATGGTGGGAGCCTGAATGCTGTCATCCTGAGAAAGGACACCACCTCCCATTTCCCTGGAGTCACTCACTCTCCAACGGGACTTAACAACCGGAACATGATGTCTTCGCACAACTTGCTGGCCTGCTTCGGCACCGTCACTTCTCTGTGGGACAGTGGGGAACGCAGAGAGTATGGAAGCATACATGGACTGCATCACTTGCCCAAGCTGAAGCAAAGCTTGTGCCTGTGATGTGCCCGAGTCTGCGACGTGATCACGGACATACTCCACACTCTCTGGAACTCCACTGTCACTGCTTGAGGCCACCAGCCTCTGTGTGTGGGCAATGATGACCTCACTGGACTCACGACTCGCCATGACAATCTGCGACGCTGCCGCCACAACTGTCGCAGTGAGCTTGTCGATGCTCGCTGGGATCTGTCCCAATGCATCCATAAGGTCATGGAGCATCACTGTGGTTTCCCTGGACATTTACACCAGGTTCAGTTCAATGTCTGCGTGTCTCTGAGCAGTCCGTCTTTACCGACTCACCCTCCGGAGTGCTGGCCTGCGAGATTCTACCCCAGCACTGCGTTGATGTACGCCACTGGGGCCAGGAGCCTCTGAATCCTCAAATCCCGGAAAGTCAGCATTGTCACCAGATGAAGTGAATGCAGATGGGGCAACTGGTGAGCTCTGATGTTCCACTGGAGCAGTCTCCTCCAGTTCGTCGTCATCTGCAGCACGGCCTGAAGTGGAGGCGTCCCTCAAAGGATGCTGTGCCTCTGGATGGTCATCTGGAAGTAGAAAACAACAGACGAGTGGTTATCAACAGAGGAAGGGGCAGGGTGACATGAGAAAGGGCCGTTGCAACTCCATAATATGTCTCAATGCAGTGTCTTGTGTCGAGCCATCCATTTACATCCCCTCAGTACCCGAAGGAGGCTCAACATCGCCCCCGGCAACTGTCCAGTCTAGGACTCCAATGAGGGCAGAGACTCTTTCCTCCACATCCGTCAGCGGGATTGTTTGCATGGATACCCGGCTGTCAGCAGCTGCTCCCTTCGATTATGGGAGTGCTTGGTCTGCAAAGAGAAAAATAGGAAGGGTTCAAAAAGGGTTTCTTTGCTGTTGTGCTACATATGCCTACCACAGTAGAATAGGTAATAGTATGTGAATGTTCTGGTGGCCTCCGTTCAATCTATTTGGATCTTGCATGTACTTTGTCAGTATGTATTCGCAGGTTAGAAGCATCTAACATGGGGCTGTAAGTGATCTTTCAGAAAGCGATAGGAGCAGTTGAAGTATATTGCTAGGGACAATGTTAATGATACAAATAATGTGTATAGAACATTAAAAGCCAATAGGTGCCGAAGTAAACCTTCATCTTTGTTATGCATTGTGAAAGCCACCCCACAGAGTGTTGAGAGGGACCAGGTGCATGAAAAACTTCACATAGTGTGTGAGATTAATGTTAGAAGTCACGGAGGCATGCATAGATGCAAATGGTACTCACCCTGATGACCCTCATAAGGTTGATGAACTTTTTTCGGTACTGTGTGCCAGTCTCGGGCACAGTGTCTGCAGCAGATACATCCTGTGCAATGTCACTCCATATGTGTTTAAACACAGGAGGGAGTGGTCTCGCTCCCTCAACAAGATAGAATCAGGCTCACCTCCTCTCTACCGCGCTCACCAACGCTTCACTAGCCTCCTGGCTGAAGCGCCTGGCATGCTGCCTTCCATCCTGCTCCCCCATCTCGGGAGAAGCCGCTGATGTGAGGCGCGCCCTGCATTTGTGTTTGTGACCGGAAAAGAAACCAAGAAGAGAAAAAAAATATTTCCATGCGCATGCGCAAAATGGCCACCTCCTTCAGTGTGGAAAGTTTCGGCTCCGCCGCACAAAGTCAGGCATTGCCTGACTTAATGCCAATGCTCCTCCAGATCACTTTTTTGTTGAAAATTCCCGACGAGGACGCAATCTATTTTCCGGCGCTAACTTTTGCTCACAGCCGCAAATAGTGCCCCGAAATACAAAAAGCCGAAAATCCAGCCCTTGGTGATTATTCAATGGTCTACCAGCTACTGCAACTTTGATCACAATATCATCAAGTAAATCAATGTGACAAATCCATAAATGCCTGTAAGTGCTATATTTTATAATGCATTATATTATTACTCCCACTGAGAATGTGCAGTTCATAATCCAAATAATGATCTCCTTATCAAGCCTCCAAGTGAACGAAGCCATCCATATCTTACTTAGATTTTTGGCTTGAAAAAATACTTTGCACAGATATATACAAATACAATAAGATACAAGGTGGCTGAAATTGCTCCTTTCCTTAAGGCCTGTTAAGACCGGAAATCGGCGGCCACTCTGCGGAGTGCAATGGCCGCCGACATTTCGAGTAATGGCCGCCATTATCAAAATTCTGCTCCTGCAGTATCCGGCGGCGACCCGTTCCCCCACCCCCCCACAACCCACCACTCCGCTGCTGCGATCCGTCCTAAGTGTGTCATCAGAGTGCGCACCGCCGATGTTCCCCCTCCCTACCAGCCCCCCCACCCGGAATGCGAAATTCCATTCAGAAAGTGTCTTCCTCCCGCCAGGCAGTGCCAAAACCTGCTTTTTTGAGATGGTGCAGTGTGGCTGTGGCCTTCTGCAATGGTGGTGCAGCTCCCATTAAAGGGGAGGACACACTGCTGCTGTTGCCATGTTTTGTTTTTGTCGGCTGACTGCCATGTCGGGCTGACAATTATGCCCTCAGGGTTCGGCCGGGCTGCCAAAAGGCAGCCTGGTACCCCCTCTTAGGTGCCAGGCCACTGGCCCGGCCGAAACTCTCCCTGGTGGTCCAGTGGATCGAAATTTAAAAATCATGCTGGATCTCCCCTTTAAGTGAAGGAAACTACACCCCTCCAACTTCCGTCCCTCTAATGCCACCGCATATCCTCCCTATTATGAGCGACTTCCGGTCCGCTTGAAAAAAAAGCCAAAGAGCGGAATTTTGCTCAAGAGGCCACCGCATCCACTGCAGCGGTAAAAAACACAAGAAATGGGGTGCGTGCACCCCGTTTCCAGTACTGGGCAATTTCGGCCCCAAGACATTTAGAAAATGTAACTGTATTAAAAATTGAAAGTTTGCATTTGGAGTTATTGTTTGTGGTATGTTTCAGAGTTAGATGTGGACTATGGAAAAAAGATCAGCGTTCCCAAAGACATAATGCTGGAAGAGCTTTCCCTCCTTTCCAACAGAGGGGCCAGATTGTTTAAAAAGCGGCAAAGGAGATCTGAGAAATACACATTTGAGGGATTCCAGAACTCTGTCAATTCACAAATGAATGTATGTATTCACACAAAATCTCTCGTGGTTCTATCGTCAATATTAGATAAACTGGAATCAAAACTTGTCTATTCTGCTTTTTTTCTATGTTATATTGAATTCTGCTAAATTCATGATTCAAATGTATTTGGAAAAGGACCATGCTGCTTGATTATTAATACTGCTGTTGAAACAAGTATATTTGTTCTGCTGTTTGATCTTCTATTTCAAAATTGGACCCAATTCAGCCCCATTGATAAATCTGCTCATGCAACTTATACATGCTGAATTAGTGCTGGGTTTAAATGCACTCACCTCAGGAATAGATACAAACTGAACATACACTGGGTCACAATGGAAAACTATTACATAGAAACTGACACATTGCATAAACTTTGGTTGTGTCATAGATTTGGTTTCATCAAATTAAATAATGCCCCTGAAATTCCAACGTTCCCGGGTCCGTATGAAGTTTGTACAGACCCGGGAAGGCATTGGAAAAGCCGGTTTTCGGCGCGCAATGCGCATGCGCTGAAAACCAGTTTTTCCAATCTGACAGATTGTCCACTGATCGGGAGCGAGGACATTTGTAAGTGCAAATTTCTGATATTTACGCATACAAATGTCCTCAAAAATCTTGCGCCTGAAAAAAATAAAGTTATGAAAACATATTTTATCATTAAAAACCCTCCCACAACCAATGTTTATTTAAAAAAACGTTTTTTTAAATCGGGAAAATATATATATTTTTAAGACAATAACTTTAATTTAAATGAATGTAGTGTATATTTTCTATTTTTTATTAGTGTTTTGGGTGTTTGGGGCTCTGTTTTGGGTGTTTGAGGCTGTGTTTTGAGTGTTTGGGGCTGCTTCTCTATCAATGTAATAGGAGTTTAGGACCTCATGGAACTCCTATTACTATGATACCTTACCTGATTGGCCGGCCAGAGTCATGTGATTCCAGCTCCAGGCCTGCGCACGTCCTGACGTGCACGTACTGCGAATCGCAGTAGAAGGAGGCCTCAGCATTGGAAAGTCGAACGTGGGCAGTAGCTTAAGGTAGGTGTGTATTTTTTCTCTAAAATGCCCGTGGGAAGGACAAAGCGGAATTTCAGGGCCATTGCTGGTAGATGTGTGATTCTGTAGTGACGTTGTTTGCTAAGTAAATTAAATAATCCAATCTGAAATCCATTTTTTGTTTTTCTTGATAAACTCCAAAAGAGGGATATAATCCAATCATAACAAGTTAATCTTGATTTTTAGCAATTGCTTTGAAAAATGGTAATGAATATTAAGAAGAAACATTTCTTTCTCCAATTTCAGATATCTAAAATCATCTAACATAAATTAATTTACCAAGATTTGGCAGAAAATTGCCTAAACAAAAGTAATTATTTCAATAATTATTAATTAAACTTTTATAATGCATTGTATAATGTTTTTTTATCAGATTATCTCTAATAAATACACAACCATTTATTTTGATTACATTGGAAATCAATTGATGCCTGAGAAAATGTTCTCAATAAAAGATTAACCCATACTTAGTACACTATAACAAATGTACCCTAGTTTTGCTGAATCTTTTCCAGAGTTATATTCCTTCCATAACACATTGTGATGGTGGAACAGAGAATTGTAAAACCATGAGAAATGAACTGCAAGATGGGCAACAAAACACCCCTAAAACACCTCCAAATACTCCTGATCCAAGGACTCCACCAAATCCAGATTCTATTGCTCCAGGTAAGAGACATACACTTTAGCCTACACTACATATACTGTAGTTTTGGATTGTGCCACAGTTACAGCATTTTAAATGTATAAGGTAGCTCTGAGAGCTGGGGAAGGTCATGCTGATTCATCCCCAACCATTCCACATAATACAATGTTCAACCATTTGTCTTCCCATACCTGCTGTTACACTTACTAGTCAACAAAAATACAGATGAAAAAGAAAATTTAACATTGAAAATCATTGTTTTTCAAAAATCTCATCTACCACCATAACAATGTGTTTTTCAGCATTTTACATATTCCTGGGTAGTGTCAGTGATACCAGTTAAATTATTATCTTATTATAATGATCTAAGATTTCTGAGTTTAATGGCTATCAGACAATCTGTTGAGAACATTCTTTTAGTCACAGCAGTATGTTCATATTATTAAAAGACTTTTCCAATATATCACATTTTTCCTCTGCATTTTTCTTCTATTTCATTCGATTTCCCTTTATATATGCAACTGAGAACATGTCAAGTATAGAAACAATAACATTTTCAAGTTTTTCTTTGGGTTTTCAGTTGTGTGCGTGTAAGTTTTCCCTAATACAAGATTATATTTTAATATTTAAATTTTTCTGTATACTTTCACAAGGCTATGCTCTTCATTCTCTTTGCATCTTATTGCTATTATTCTTTTCTGACTTGGTTTTTCTTTTGCTGTTATGTCTTTGGTTTTCTTTTTTTATCTGGTTTGCTTTCTTGCTGCTAGTATTTGTTTTCTTCACTTGCTACTGTTGTTTCTATCTTTCACACAGCCATAAACTGCTCTCAGCAAAACACCTTGTAAAGGACTGATTCACTTCCCACCTCACTAGGTCAACAGCTCTTACTGTAATGTTAACTTCTTTCACTTTGCTCTGGAATTCTTTGCTTGTTTCCATTCTTTTAACTGAAGACCTGGTAAAATGCAGGATTTCTCCGAGATAGGAGCACTAAAAAATATAATTTCCTTTATTTTAACCTCTTAATATCACCTAGTGGTAAAGTGGTTAATGATGTCTCAGAAACAGTTATTGCCAACAATAAGATAAGTGAAAACCATTCTCGTGAGGGTGTAAAGGGTATGTGAAAAAGGCACATACTTTCCCCTTCTCCCATTGGGGAAGCAGCCAGGTTCCACTTGCTGTCTCCACCTGACAGCCCAGCAAAAGTTGGAGCTTGTACTGTGGGAACAGCAAGAGCAAATAACATATTAATACACTGGACAGCCACTCCAATCATGCCTTGATTTATAAATAATATAATGCATTTTTACATTGCCCTTCTACATAGGATATACTGGACCACTGAAGGAAATTCCACCTGAAAAATTTAATGCAACAGCTGTACCAAAATCATATCAAACACCATGGGAGGAAGCCATTGCAGAGGACCCAGAGCTGCTTTCAACTTTACATCCCAGTATGCCAGAGCTTACACCTAAGGTAGAACTGGCTGAGTACAAGACTTTTAACAGGTAAATAATGGTGATCAATCACATTCATTCAAACACATTCATACCAGTGTAAGTGGTAATGTTCCTATCTATAAGGGTTATTATTTCATAAATGTAAAGTAATATTTAGTGATCAGTCAGTTCTTGGATTAAATTAAAGAATTGCTGTCACTCTCACCATAACTAGTACTCATTACTGTCCACTGTCAACAGCTGAGTAAAATATGTCAATAGCTTATAGAATGAAAATGATTTACTGTGAAGTCACAAAGCTCTGGGCCTGAATTTTTCTCCTGGAATCCATTTGTTTTCAGTGGCTTCAAAGCAGTATCATAAATAAAATAGAACAGAGAGACCTACCACCAATTTTTCACCCCATTGTAGATCTCCAACATTTCCTCCCCCATTCTGACATCAGCTGCCCACCCAGGGTTTGTCCCGTCACATGGAGATGATGGTGGAGAGTGAAGCTTAAGACCCTGTACAATTTCCCTCACTTATCACTGAGGCCAAAGAAGAACTGACGTAAGGAGGCAGTGGAAGGCAGGGGGATGGGGAACCGGGGGTGGGGTTGGAGGGGGTGGGTGGTGTGGAGGTTGGGGTTAGAGGGGGTTTAAGGCAGGAGGACTGGGTAATAGGTGAACAATGGCCATCTGTCTATGCCTCAGACCATCCGTGGTTGTAGAACTTGAAGCTGGAATTATTCCAAGCACACTCCTAAATGTAGGCCAGAAGCATTTAGGCAGCTTCAGGCACTTTTGAAGTGCTGCAACAATTGCCCTTATCCAGCAGCACAGGAACATCCTCTCTAGCAGTGGCAGGTTCCCATTGCATGGCTGAGATACTGCTGAGAGCCAACATTGCAAATGCAATTCACTATGACCCAAGAAAATAATATTTTGATCTCCAATTTTTATCTCCTGATCTTTCAGGCAGTGCGTTCCAGAATATAACCACTCATTGCGTAAAAATGTTTTTTCTTATGTCGCCTTTGGTTCTTTTACCAATCACCTTAAATCTGTGTCCTCTGGTTCTCGACCCTTCAGCCAATGGGAACAGTTGTCTCTATCTACTCTGTCCAGACCCCTCATGATTTTGAACACCTCTATCAAATTTCCTCTCAATCTTCTCTGCTCTAAGGTGAACAACCCCAGCTTCTCCAGTCTGTCCACGTAACTGAAGTCTCTCATCTCTGGAATCAGTCTCATAAACCTTTTCTGCATGTTCTCTAAAGCCTTCACATCCTTACTAAAGTGTGGTGCCCAGAATTGGACACAATACTCCAGTTGAGGCCGAATCAGTGTTTATACAGGTTCATCATAATTTTCATGCTTTTGTACTCAATACCTCTATTCATGAAGCCCAGGATCCCATAAGTTTTTTAACTGCTTTCCCAACCTGTCCTGCCACCTTCAACAATTTATGCACATATACCCCTAGGTCTCTTTATTCATGCAACCCCTTTAGGATTATACCCTTTCGTTTATATTTTCTCTCCTTATTCTTTCTACCAAAATGTATCACTTTGCAATTTTCTGTATTAAATTTCATCTGCCATATGTCTGCCCATTCCACCAGCTTGTCAATGTCCCCTTGAAGTCTATCACTATCTTCCTCACTGTTCACTATACTTCCAAATTTTGTGTCATCTGCAAATTTTGAAATTGTGCCCTGTACACCCACATCCAAATCATTAATAAATATCAAGAAAAGCAGCGATCCCAGAACCGACCCCTAGGGAAAACCACCTTCCTCCAGTCTGAAAAACAACCGTTCACCACTATTCCCTATTTCCTGTCACTTGACCAATTTCGTATCCTTGCTGCCACTGTCCCTTTTATTCCATGGGCTTCAACTTTGCTGGCAAGTTTATTATGTTGCACTTTTCGAACGTCTTTTGGAAATCCATGCACACTACGTCAGCTGCATTTCCCTCATCAACCCTCTCTGTCACGTCATCAAAAAATGTGGTCAAGTTGGTTAAACACAATTTGCCTTTAACAAATCCATGCTGGCTTTCCTCAATTAATCCAGACTTGTCCAAGTGACTGTTAATTTTGTCCCTAATTATTGTTTCTAAAAGCTTCCCCACTATCGAGATTAAACTGACTGGCCTATAGTTGCTGGGTTTATCTTTACACCCTTTTTTGAACAAGGGTGTAACATTTGCAATTCTCCAGTCCTCTGGCACCAACCTGGTTTCTAACGAAGATTATGCCCAGTACCTCCGTGATTTCTTCCTTTATTTCCCTCAGCATCCTAGGATGCATACCATCCTGGTGACCTGTCTTCTTTAAGTACAGCCAGCCTTTCTAGTACATCATCTTTTCAATTTTTATCCCTTCTAGTATCTCCTCTACCTCCCCCTTTACTATGTCTATGGCAGCATCTTCATCCTTGGTGAAGACAGATGCAAAGTACTCATTTAATATGGAATTCAATTTGGAAAAGTGTGATGTAATGCATTTGGGGAGGGGCAACAACGCAAGGGAATACACAATAAATGGGAGGATACTGAGAGGTGTGAAGGAACAGAGGGACCTTGGAGTGCATGTCCACAGATCCTTAAAGGTAGCAGGACAGGTTGATAAGAAGTTAAAAAGGCATATGGAATGCTTTCCTTTATTGGCTGAAGCATAGACTACAAGAGCAGGGAAGTTATGCTAGAATTGTGTACAACACTAGTTAGGCCACAGCTTGAGTACTGCATGGAGTTCGAATCACCACACTACAGGAAGGATGTGATTGCACTAGAAAGGGTGCAGAGGAGATTTAAGAGGATGTTGCCACGACTGGAAAACTTTAGCTATGAGGAAAGATTGGATAGGCTGGGGTTGTTTTCCTTGGAACAGGGAAAGCTGAGGGGAGATTTAATTGAGGTATATAAAATTATGAGGGGCCTAGATAGAGTGAATAGGATGGACCTATTTCCCTTGGCAGAACGGTCAATAACAAGGGGGCATAGATTTAAAGTAGTTGGTAGAAAGACTAGAGAGGAAATGATGAAAAATTTCTTCACCCAGAGAGTGGTGGAAGTCTGGAACTCATTGCCTGAAACGGTGGTAGAGGCAGAAACCCTCATCAAATTTCAAAAGTACTTGGATGTGCACTTAAAGGGTCCAATTTTCCCCAACCCCTTTTTTTGGTGCATTTGCCCTAAATGCACCGACTATGCGCGCTGGAAATGGTGCCGAGAAAAAGTGGCCCCATCCTGCCCGTGTCCTACATAGTGCAGTGGGGGGGCGAAGCAACAGCCCAGTGCAGAAAACACTGCCAGTAGATGTCCGCATGCGCAGTGGAGTCTGCGCGCATGCTCCTCGCCCTCCCAGCGTGTCCTGCAGGCTGTGAGCAGGACCCGATGCTCGCAGCCTCTATCCCTGGCCAAAGGAATGCCCCGATATTCGCCTGGTGAGTGGGGAATATCCTGCAGTATTTATTCAGGGCCGCTCAGAGTTGTCAGAAACGGAGTGCAAAAGTTGGGAATTTGGTAAGTGGGAATGCGGTGCAGAGAAGGGAAGGAGGTTTTGTTTTTTGGCTTCAATACTTGTAGTGGTTCATGTTACATATTTAAATATTTCATATAATCTACCTATAACTTAAACTAGATCAAGTAATGAGTTAAAAAAACTATGTTAAGTTGATTAACTAGATGTTGAAAGGTTGTTTCCCCTGGCTGAGATTATCGACTTTGGACCCAAGAAAGATAGATCAGAATAAATGGTGTGAAGCTCGGAACTGTGGTGATTTAAATATACTAACCTGCACCGAATTCTTAACTGCCCGCAATGTTTTTCAGAGCTGGCCACATAGTCGATTTGGAGTAAGTTTTAATTGGTCAAAGTGGCATAAATGGCCAAAACTGGCATAAGTGGCTGGGAACGCCCCCTTTTGAAAAAGAAACTTAACTAAAAAAAATCGTACGTAACCGAGTTACTCTGGAGCAAGTTTATTGGGGAAAATTGCAATTTTTAACTTAAGCCAGAAAAACCAACTTACTCCAAAGAAATTGGAGCAAATCATGGCCAAAATTGGTTCCCCTTGAGCCATAATGTATAAAACTATGGACCTGGTGCTGGAAGGTGAGATTAAGCTGTGTAACTCTTTTTCGACCGAATGGCCTCCTTCTGTGTCATAATTTTTCTATGGTTCTATGATTAGTATCTCAGCCATACCCTCTGCCTGCATGCGTTGGTCTCCTTTTTGGTCCCGAATTGGCCCCAACCTCCTCTTACTATCCGTTTACTATTTATATGCCTATAGAAGACATTTGGATTACTTTTTATGTTAGCTGCCATTCTATTCACATATCCTCTCTTTGCCCCTCTTATTTTCTTTTTCACTTTTCCTCTGAACTTTCTATATTCAGCTTGATTCCCAGATGTATTCTCGAACTGACATCTGTCAGACATGCTGTTTTTCTGCTTCATTTTACTCTCTATTTCTTTAGTTATCCAGGGAGCTGCGGCTTTAGTTGCCCTACTTTCTCCCTAGTGGGTATGTACCTCAACTGTACTCAAACTATAAAGGCAGCTCATTGTTCCACCACAGTTTTTCCTGCCAATCTTTGATTCCTATTTACCCAGGCCAGATCCATCCTTATCCCACTGAAATTTGCCTTCCTCCAATTAAGTATTTTTACTCTAGATTGCTCCTTGTCCTTTTCCATAGCTAATCTAAACCTTATGATACTATGATCATTGTTCCCTAAATGTTCATCTACTGACACTTGCTCCACTTGACCTACCTCATTCCCCAGAACCAGATCCAACAATACCTCCTTCCTTGTTGGAACGTTAACATACTGATCAAGAAAGTTCTCCTGAACACACTTCAGAAATTCTTCTCCCTCTCTGCCCTTTACACTATTAATACCCCAGTCTATATAAGGATAGTTAAAGTCCACCATTATAACTACTTTATAGTTCTTGCATGTCTCTATAATTTCTCTGCAAATTTGCTCCTCCATTTTGTGAAAAATAAAAATTGAAAAACACACAAATAAAAATACGTTTTTAACTTGGCAATCAAAACTGGTTTTAAATATCTTTCTGTGTATCCAACCTTAAAGGAAACTCAGGTTGACGCAGCCACCAATTTTCCCTGTCTCGAGAAATGTTTTGAACTTTGGGGCCGATTTTCATCAAGGCCTCCGCCCACCAAGTGCTGCCCAAAGTGCTGCCGATGGCGCCAAGGTACTGGACGGTACTTTTGGTGGGATATTCATGGCCGAGGTCCCTCGAAGGTCGGCGGACGGCACATGAACGACGTACGCTGCCAATCTGGGCGGTAGCAGGTGGGAGGTCACATTTTCAGTGGCAGAGGCGCTCGCAGCCCAAGTGCCACCGAGGATAGAGTCGGGCCCACGGAGGGTTGAAGACCTGAAAAAAAAAATCAACACTAAAAAATAAAAAAACTATCCGAAGTCCTTCAAGGGACCCCATATAGGTAAGTCGCTGTTGGAAATTTTTTTTACAGTGTTCACTTACCTTTTTTTCAGGTTCTTCCTACTTACCGCCGGGTACAGACCAGCCTCCAGCCAGCGATCCACCCCCGTTCTGCCGCCGAGTCCCGATGAGTCCTGCCTGCAGGAATCTGGGATGTCGGCGGGCGGGAGGTCAGTTGCGCCACTCAGCCGTCCGCTGACATCAGCGGGCAGTTCCCGGCGGCTCTCTCCTCCCGCCTGCTCCGGTCTGCTCCAGGCCACCTCCAAATTGGCACTGGGTGGATCTTCAGGAGGAATGTCGGTGGCAGTGGGCGGCAGTCGGCGGCAGCGGGCGGTGAGTTGATGAATTTCGGCCCCTTTGTCTCAAAATGATGGTAAAGGCAGCAGTGCATCTGTAACACCGGCCCAAAGCCACTGCCTGGAGGCCCGAGCTATATTCAGATTCAGGCCTCATTTAAATTTAACTGGCGAGCAGCAGGTACCAAACAGATGCTCCGCTATTTGTCTCCTGCTCCTACGGACCCTTCAAAAATTTCCCGCTCCAAAAAAACCCAGGCTGTTTTTAGACAAGTCTCTAGCTGTCCTTTTAAGGACCATTGGTTAGGCCACTCAACACCTGATACAAGCATGCATGGTACATGCTCCATCCATTTGTACATAAAAATGGTAATAGGATCTTACAACTGGCATAGGTCTGCAATTTGCATATTTAAACAGCCTGCTGCCTGCTTGAAGGTGCCCATCCGATTTTCCTCTGCTGATTATCATTTTTCAGGTGAGAAATAGGCAAGAGACAGTTGAAAATTGCATCCCACCCGTACCCACTCCCCGCCTCATGTTTTCTATCTCCCCTCTCCCCTCTCCCCTGTGAGTGACTTTATTGAAATGACCTGGTCACAGCTACAATGATTTCAATCTAGAGTTCCAGCAAATCTGTTGCTCTGACTGAAGTCACGAGACTAATATATAATCTGGTGCATGAACTTTTCATTACATACTTTGAATGTACAGATGCTAGGATAAAGAAGATCCAACATTTACTTACTGTCGGGAAACTGAACTGTTTCCTTTGATGATTAGAACTCAGTGTCATAATTTACTGGAACATTCTGTAACTTAAATAGTAAACAAATTAAGAAACTTTGATTAGTTGTTAATAGTTATCCATCTGTGGCAAAGGACACATCACAATTGAAATGTTGTCTATTAATTACATTGCCAATATTATAGCTTCTTGTGCAATATTGCACAGCCATCAACTTCTCCAGTACTACTGATTGTGAAGCTCAAATCATAATGGGTTTTCTGCTTCTCGTTAGCCACTTAAAGATCACCTCAAACAGACTGGCCCCTGCAGAAAAATCCCTTCCCCAAACAGTACCATATTCAGTGCCATAATACTTTCACTGATTGTCATTTTCCATCATTTATCATGGGATGCCAATCATTTATTTGATTTGTTGACATAAACTGAAAGAAAATCTTGTTATAGTTCAGCTGAAAAGCTCAATCAAGCTAGCCAACAGAGAATACAGCAGTTATCTTCTCAATCAATTATATTGAGTAGATTGGGCCTATACTCTCTGAAATGTAGAAGAATGAAAGATGACCTCACTGAACCATAAGATTCTGAGGAGGATTGACAGGGTAGATGCTGAGAGATTGTATCCCCTGGCTGGAGAGTCTACAACTAGGGGACACAGTCTCAGCATAAGAGGTCAGCCATTTAAGGCTGAGATGAGGAGGAATTTCTTCATTCAGATGGTTGTGAATCTTTGGAATTCTCTACATCAAAGGGCTGTAGATACTGAATCATTGAGTATATTAAAGGCTGAGATAGATAGATTTTTGGACTCATGTGGGAAAGTGGAGTTGAGGTCAAAGATCAGCCATGATATTCAATGGCAGACCAGCTCAAGGGGCTGTATGGCCTACTCCTGCTCCTAATTCTTATGTTCTTATGTTCTTAATCATAGCTATGCTACAATACTAAAGATGCTACCCTAGAGGCCATCTAGGTCTTCTCGATCCTACATATTTCCTGAAATTCAGCTGTTTCAAAGTTTCTCCCTTGTACATTATCTGATAGATGGTGCTCTGAATCTACAAATGTATTCATCTAATATGAAAACTCACCATCATTTATGCTTTTTGATCCTTGATAGAATATGCTTACATCTAATTTGTGAAATAGTCTGAATATCAATATGCACTTATGCCCTTTATCAGTCAGAGTTTGGTGATCTAGACCAATGTCGATTGGCACCTCCAATGTCGGTGCTCGCCAAAATTATGGAGATGATGCAGATCATGGCATCAGACAGTGTGCAATGCTCACTTTATGCTTGATCTGTGAGTTTCGACTTCACCGCTCCAGTTACCAGCATGCCTTAAGTGTGATCAGATGAGCAAGTGTTGAGAAGCAGGAAGGAGGCTCCAGTGATATTTAAAGGGATCATCAGCAACAACTTGCACCTGATATGTTTCTTTAGTTTGACTGGTTCTACAGAATTTTCAGCAACTCTAGTAGCTTGTTAACTTATTTCAATGTTCTACAGTAACAAAGAGTGTTGCTGCAAGTGGAGAACACCTTCATTCTTATTTAAAGACTTCTGCTGACAACATTTTCTCACAGTCATGAGTCTACTCGCAGTCCCGCCCGTGCTCGAGTATCTTAGGGCGAGAGAATGGAGGCAACGAAGAAGACGAGAAGATGCGCACAGAGAGAGAAGAAGGGTCAGGAGGCTACCCTTCACCCAAGGCTAATCCAACACTTGTGCCTAGCACTCTTATGATGAGAACCAGGCTTATGCTCGGAACATCATCGAGCAGACCATCAGCCTACTGAAGCAATGGTTCCGCTGCCTTGACCACTTAAGAGGAACCCCCAGTACTTGGCAGAGCGGATTTCTCATTTTGTTGCAGCCTGCTGCATGCTTCACAGCTTGGTCATCAAGAGAGCGCAGCCCTTGCCATCAGGGATTGCGGGATCACCTCAGGAGGACGACGACTGAGAGGAGGAAAAGGAAGATGAGCAAGAGGAAGAGGAAGAGAAATAGGAGGAAGGGAGGAGGCCAGCAGGCAATCCCCCTCCTGGATGTGCTGTCTGTGAGCATCTCATCAGACTCCAATTCGAATGAATGAAACCCCAGATCCCTGTTGCTCATCACATTCCCATCATACCACCCCTCTGTCACCGAATATCACAGTGTCCTCCTGGGCACAAATCTGAAATGAGAGCCACCACAAAAAATTATACATAAAATTAATAAATTTATCAAAACTGAATTTACACATATGATATAAACTAATCTCCCCTGTGCAATCCCATAGTGCCTGTCATTCAGGTGCCCTTTCCTGATCTAGTGCTCCTACGCCGTGCTCCCCCAGTGCTGCAGCATGGCTGGTGGAAGGCGACTGAGTTTCCATTAGAGAGACTTCAGATGGATTTGCAGGATGACCTTGAGCAGCCCTGGCCCTAGAAGACACGGTTGCAGACTGCACCACCTCGGCATGGGCGGCAGCAGTCTGGGCTGGCTGGCTGACAGTCAGCGACAAGGGTACTGGCAAAGTGGCAGAGGTGGGAATAGGAATACTGTCGTCCTGAGAGAGGACAGCAGGTTCCTGCTCCACTGACCCACTACCACTCACAACGGGAGGCGTCTCAGCATTCCTAGCAATCTGTTAAAGTGGTCTGAGCTTGGGTGGCATCAAGCAGAGGCTGCATAAGTTCGGTCTGCCCTTTAGCTACAGCACTAAGACGCTGGGTTGCTTCCGCCTGTGCTGCAATGGAAGCTGCTACATTGCCCATCACACGCAGCATCATGTCTAGGTCGAGACGGTCTCTTCAGGAGTTTTCCAGCATTTCCATGGGCCTCAACCTCGTCAGTTGCTATGGCTTCCATTATCTGCCACCCAATAATCTCCAGCATTCGCTCCTCCAATTGGCAGAGGTCCTAGATGGCACCTTGCCGCCGCCCCCCCCCCCCCCCGCTCCCCGCCTGTCTGCCATGCTCTATCCGATTATGCGTGGCCTTGGCTTGCAAGAGAAAGGGAAGTGTGTGAGTGAATGTGGTGTAATGTGTTTGGGTGATGTGCCTGCCATAGGTAAATAGCTGTCATTGTGTGCCAGTTGTAAGATGTGGATGTAAGTGTTGCAGTAGTGGTAAGATTGTGAGGGTGAAGCGAAGCTCTGATTGTAAAATCTGAGTGGTGATAGGGAGAGATCGTTGGTAGGTGAGTGCTGGGGGGATGGTACATTGAACATGTGGAGCACATGCATTTGCTGAAGCCTTCACTCACCTTGTCCTGCCTTGTGAAGTCAGTAAACTTCTTGCGACATTGGATCGCCGACCTGGGACCACAGTACTGGCCGTCACATAGCCAGCTATCTCCTGCCAGAGCCTTCGAGTTATATGTGGCGAGGGCTTCTTGCCAGTATATGGGAAGAGGACAGCCTGCTTCCTCCCCCACAGCCACTACCAGTGTCTCAAGAGTCTCATCTGAGAATCTACAGGCTCTCTCCCTGTGCTGATGCTCAGCCATCTGTTTCCAGGTGAAGTTAGAACTGGATTGAAAATGAGGCACTGTAGCATCAATGCACCTCTCCTTTAAGTATTGAATAAAGCCTGTGCCAAACATGATTGGGAATTAGACTGGATCCGATATTGGCCGACCTGATGAGCGGTAAACCAATGAGCAGCAGTTTTAGCACTGAGAGCAAGACTATAATTATGTTAATCGGGACTGAGCATGAATTTTGCATACTACCTAGACCATTTTGACCTGGCACAGCTTAATATCGTTGGGCCATGGCACTGCCCATTTCGTGACCATATCCAATTTTTCGTCCATAATTTTTACAATAGAACCTTTAGGTGAGGTTTTTTGCAAAAGCTGATCTGTACGAAGTTTTTACCAGTTAGAGATCTCTTGGTTGTATCTGTCAGCTAAGGATTGTCAGTGGAAGTTCACTAATTTCATGTTAGAGGTTGATAGGAAGGCGAGTATTGCCTTTAAGTCACCATTGGTTGATGTATAGCATTAAATTTTAATCTCAGATTTCAGCAACAATGGGCTGGATTAGCACCCAGAGGGGTTGGTAGTGCGAGCATTACAGCTTAGTGACCGGGTGCGCAGCTTTTAGCGCCCCACCGGAAATTTCATTCGAGGTTTAGCGGGGGCGCAAACCGCTAGCGCCTGGCTGCTGGTGATCACTCCGATCATGACGTCAGTCCTGGTGCAACGCCCATGCTCGCACCCAGCTCACTAAATTAGGCTTCATTTAGCGCCCACTAAATAACAACGTCTGGTAAAACAGTCGGACATGCTTGCAAAGTAGTTAACTGGTGGCTACTTAAAGAGATGAGGAAGCGCTTCCCTCAGAGGTCATAGTCAGTGCAACGTTTACACAGAGCACGGTGCATGAGCCTCCGAGTTTTCAGCGGCAGACAGACATAACAGTACAGCTTGAAAACAAGTAGTTTTGAAAACTTTAATGGGTGCATAACTATGTAGCGGCTTTAAGACTCGGCTTTTCCCGCGATCTGAATCGGAGTTTGGCGCATGAGAAATGGGTCGGTCAAATTTAGTGCAGCATTTTCGTTAGCGCCCCCCCCAGGTCAAGTGTGTGATAGCTGATGTTGCACCACCTTCAGCTCTTCATCCTATTCTGACAAGTTTCTCGACAGGAGGCGCAAATTTTTTCAAGGTGCTAAAATTATCGCTCCGCCTGGGTTACCGCCCCAAATGAGGCGCGACCGAATTTCTCCCCCTATGAGACTTGTCAGGGTTAATTTTATAAGGTGACAGTTTTTGTTCCATCTCATTCGTTCTTTAGCAATGGTTTCTGTCAGCATCTGGTCTCTGTAACAAGTTATCACTTTCAGCTGACTTTTACAGTACTGTTCCTAAAACTAGAATTCAGTGGGCCATTTACCCACTGTCTTCTGGATTTTTTAAATTCTCTAACAAGGCTAGAGAGACACTCATGATTTGTACTTGTGTCCAAAGGCGTATTAATAAAAATGTTAATATACAGGCATAATATCCAGAAAATATTTCTAGTGACAGTTCTCTTTCAGCCTGTACTTGTGCAAGTATCGCAACGATCCCTTGTTTGGTTATTTCAATATTGAAAGGAAACAGATTATCCCAAGTTGAATAGACCAATAGAAATGCTAAGGTTAAACACTAGTGAATGCAAATCTATTTCATAGGCTGATGTCAATGAGAAATGTGACCCCCTTTTCCATCAATCACGAGTACTCTTGTCACATTGGTGGCAACATTTTCCTTCCTTGTTTTCTTGATGCCGAACCTTTTCCTCAGATTTCCTGTCAAATGCTTCAACTGATGCACAAGACGCTAGAGTCAGAGGAACAGAGAGTTCAGGAGGAGGGGTTTATAGGGCTGAAGGAGATTACAGAGATAAGAAGGGTCAAGGCCATGAAAGGATTTAATACAAGGAAGGGAATTTTAAATTTGAGGTATTTTGGGACTAGGAGCCAATGGAGATCGTCAAGGGATGATGAATAAGCAGGACTTGGTATGGGATTGAATATTACAATATTATATTGCACAATTATGGAGGAGCTGAAGTTTACAGAGGACGGAAGATGGGAGGCCAGCCAGGACAGCATTGGATTAGTCAAGTCTGGAGGTGGCAAAGGCATAGCTGAAGGTTTCAGCTGTAGATGGGCTGAGGTAGGGCCAGAGGCAAGTGATGGTACTGAAATGGAAATAAGTAGTCTTTGTGATGGAGAGGACATGGATTCAGAATGTTTTTTTTTATATGTTCCAGGATGTGGGCATTGCTGGCAAGGCCAGCATTTATTGTCCATCCCTAATTGGTCTTAAGAAGGTGGTGGTGAGCCGCCTTCTTGAACCGCTGCAGTCCTTGTGGTGAAGGAATTCCCACAGTGCTGTTAGGGAGGGAGTTCCAGGTTTTTGACCCAGCGACGATGAAGGAATGGTAATATATTTCCAAGTCAGGATAGTATGCAACTTGGAGGGGAAGTTGCAGATGATAGTGCTCCAATACTCCTGCTGCCCTTGACTTTCTAAGTGGTAGAGATCGTAGGTTTGGGATGTGCTGCCGAAGAAGCCTTGGCTAGTTGTTGCAGTGTATCTTGTAGATGGTATATACTGCAGCCACGGTGTGCCGGTGGAAGGAGTGAATGTTTACGTTGATGGATGAGATGCTGATCAGGTGTGCTTCTTTGTCCTGAATGGTGTGGAGCTTCTTGAGTGTTGTTGGAGCTGCACTTATCCAGGCAAGTGGAGAATATTCCATCACACTCCTGACTTGTGCCTTGTAGATGGTGGAAAGGCTTTGGGGAGTCAAGAGGTGAGACTCTCGCCACAGAATATCCAGCCTCTGACCCGTTCTTGTTGCCACATTATTTATGTGGCTGGTCCAGTTAAGTATCTGGTCAATGATGACCTCCAGGATGTTGATGGTGAGGGATTTGGTGATGGTAATGCCATTGAGTATTAAGTGGAGGTGGTTAGACTCTGACTTATTGGAGATAGTCATTGCCTGGCACTTGTGTAGCATGAATGTTACTTGCCATTTATCAGCCCAAGCCTGAATATCATCCAGCTCTTGCTGCACGCGTGTATGGACTGCTTCATTTTCTGAGGAGTTGCGAATGGAACTGAATACTGTGCAATTGTCAGTGAACTTCCACACGTTTGACTTTATGATCGAGGGAAGGTAATTGATGAAGCAGCTGAAGATAGTTGGACCTAGGTTACTGCCCTAAGGAACTCCTGCTCTGGGGCTGTGATGATTGACTGTTAGATCTCTTAATTTCCAATGAAATACGAACTCCGATTGTAGTTTTAACTGCTTTATTTTTGGCAGACAGCAGTAACAAGTTCTTGGCTTTAAGCCAGGTCTTTGTCCTTCTGGGACCACATGGTCAAAATGGCTGTACTTATACCTGGATCAATTTACAGAAAAGAACTCGCCTTCTTTGACCTTATTGGCTCAATTAATAGTCTTTTAACCTTTTAATTGGCTCGCTACCCAAGGTCCTAAAATGTCAAGTTGATTGATGACTTAATGCAACATGCTGAACTGCACGTAGTCATTGGAGTCTGTGTTTTCTCAACTTGTCTAAATGCAGCCTGTTTGAATTCTCTATCATTGACCTCCAACAACCACAACCATCTTCCTTTCTATTAGGTATGACACTAGCCAGTGGAGAATTTTCCCTGTGATTCCCATTGACTTCAATTTTACTAGGGCTCCTTGATGCCACACTCGGTCAAATGCTCCCTTGATGTCAAGGGCAGTCACTCTCACCTCACCTTTGGAATTCAGTTCTTTTGTCCATGTTTGGACCAAGGCTGCAATGAGGTCTGGGGCCGAGTGGTTCTGGCAGAACCCAATCTGAGCATCAGTGAGCAGGTTATTGACGAGTAATGTCTCTTGATAACATGGTCGATGACACCTTCCATCACTTTGCTGCTGATTGAGATTAGACTGATGGGGCGGTAATTGACCGGATTGGATTATTTTTGGTTATTTTGGAGCCCAGTAGATCAGTGAGTTTGCAAACAGTCTAGTTCCACAGAAGACAGTGGCTGGGGGGCGGGGGAGATGTTGATGAGTGGGGTCGGGGCGGGGGGGGGGAGGCGGCAGGTGGGGATGAAATCAGTGGGAAGGATACGGACTTTGTGGCATGAGCTGAAGATCCTTTAGTGTAGCCAGTGATGTGTTGGACAGAATTGTAGCTCATCCTTTTCACACAAGCAGTCTGACAACATAAAAGCCGTGAAGGGGTCAAGAGGGTAACATTTTATTATGTTAAATGCGCTATATATTTGCAAGTTGTTGTTGTGGAGAAGTAGAGCTGAGTATCATCCTGTTCCAATTTTCTGAACAAGATATCTGGGTAACCACCCACTTGGTGTATTATGGAGATCAACAGCATAATTTCTTGTTTGTTCTGATTGAGTGGTTAACTTCTCACTAGCTAGAAGTCACGCTAATGCTGAAAGGAAAATGCTGCATCCCATGTTGTTGGTAGTTGGGTGGCTTGCACAGAAAGCTACATGACACACCCTGGTGACTAACACCCTAAAATGACCCCATTTTTTATACAGCTGTAGTTCCAAACCACAGTGAGATGAGCCTCATGAATTAACAACTTTTCCTACTGTTTAATAAACTTATCCACTAGGTTGATTACATTGGGCTTTATAAAATGAAGGATGGAGACTTTCCGTTATTTAATCATATTTACAAACATATTTGTATGGAATTCTCTATAAGAACATTCCAAAATTTAATCCAGCAAGCAACTACATTTAGAAAGTCCTTCGGGAAACTTTCAATTATGTATCTCAACTATTGAGACAGTGCAATTCTCTAACAAAAATAAATAACTTACCAGTTCTGCCAGAGTAGCTATTAATATTACCCTCCAACTGCTTTATACAACTCCCAGTAACATATACATCATGGGAATATCAATGTGTGTCAACACACTAACAAACTATCCACTCCAGAAAGTGCAACCTGCATCAGTGTTTTCCTGATTTGCACATCACAGTCGGATAACTGCTTTTGGGAGATGTCAGAGATATACAAGTCAAAGGGAATTAAACATGATTTAATCACGAGTTTCAGCTCCAGCTCTTCCTGATGCCTCTATAAGGAAGGCATTTAGCATTTTATAAATTACATGAATAAGCAGTCTAACAACTTTTATACTTCACTGAAGTCATTGCTGTCTTATATAAGGTTACAGTAAATCAAGGGATTTTTTATACATAAATATGCCATTAAACTTATCTTTAAAAATACAGATTTCCCATCACAGTTAATATGCTCAAAATTGAAACTCTCACACAGTAACATTAGAAAATAATTTTAAATAGACTTTCTTCCTAGGTATGCAGTGGTACTACAGCAAAATAGGCTCTTGATAAATAGTTGTCTTCGCAGAGACTCACTTAACCGTGATACCCCACTCAGCGATTCTTCAATCTCAGCCAAATCATTAGGCCTGCTATTGTACAGCTTCTGTGGAAATTTCCAGTGCAATATTGACAAGGAGCAGGTTCTGTACCTATCCTTCCGAGCAGATTAAAAGTAAGATATCAAAACAAAAAATCGAATGCAAACCATATAAATGAGATTAACTACTTCAAAGGTGAATTTATATTTATAACTCTGGAAGTGTAATTTAATCTGGAAACATAATATGGAAACTGCAGCAATTTGTAAATTTGATGATGGGATGTTGTCAACTCAGAAAATAATGGTTGGTTTGATTCTTTTCAATGGCCAATGAGAGGTACAATAATATTGGACTTCGGCACACTTGAAAGCAAAATGCAAGAACTGCTTCTGGTAGGCCTTAACTTGATCTATATAATTTAATTATGATCCAACTTTATACAAGAGTCTCAGATATAATATGGAAATATTACAAAAAATATAAATAAATATTAATAATGAGTATCTCACAAATGTTTTCCCTGTTTACCAGAAGGCTCAGTATCCATTGGAATGTTTTCAGTTTAAAATCTATCTCAAAAAACCATTATTAGTACTTCTTGGGGGTGAAAATGGATGAAGCCTGAATACCGGCCTGTGCCCGCATGTAAAATTCATGCTGCCTGCTACTTTGCATGATTGCAGCGCAAAGTACAACGCTGAATGCACTGCTGACTAGCTGTGGACTCAGCAGAGGGCTAAAGTTTGCAATGTTCGTGTGAGGCTAGCTTTACTAGTCTGCACCTCTTAAGGGCAGTCTGCACCTCTTAAAGATGAGCTGCCTTCCTTCAATCAAAAATGTTAAAACTGCTTCAGCATGAAACAAAATGGCTCAACAGGCCAGGGAAAGGGCATCCACGGTCTCAGATGCACGAGGCTTTTGTGCAGGGCGTGAACACTTGAAGAGAAGTCCTCCACTCACAGAGGGCCAGGAGGCCCTCGAGAAATACTATAAGAAGGATGTGGGACCAGATCACCGAGGCGGTTACTGTGTCCCCGCCCCCCCCCGCACATTGCATGACTCCAGTTCCCAAAGAAGCTTAATAACCTCAGACCATTGGTCAAGGTCAGTGAATGCATCTTCTAAAGCTGTCGCCTACCAACTGCACCACTAGCCATACAGACTGCTCAATGCAACACATCATATCATGCACTTACCAACAATCTCTACCAAACACGAGGAATACGTCAGAATCATAGCTTCACCTCACCCTCATATAATTACCAATGCTGCAAGCCGCACATCCACATCTCACAGCTTGGACAAACTGTCAGTTATTCAACCACACTTCCCTTTCTCATGCAGGAAAAGGTGGCACATAACCAGCAGCAGATCTTAATTGGTGGGGGACAGGCTCGCCTGCATCACCTCATCCACTTTGAGGTGACAATTACTGGCCAATCCTGGCAGGGGCATGGCTGAGCCCATGGCAAGCGGTGGGGCTGAAAGAATGCAAGATGCTGGTATCCTTATACGTTATCCTCCTTCTCACATCCCATTTCCCCTACATCCTACAACCTACAATCTATTCTGATTTACAATCTGCACATGATGTAAGCCTGCACCTCTTGCTCCCGCCCTGTTCCCGTCACCACAACCCTATCCTTGTGCCTTTCTCATTTCAGACATCAAAGAAATCCAGCCTGCACAGCCAGTGGGTCAACTGAAGAGGGAGAGAGGAGTGAAGAAGAAGAAGAAGAAGAAACGCTGCCACTCTATTTCACACCCCCAAGCCACCAGCTCAAATACTGACACACTGCGTACTTTAGAGGATAGGTTAGACTTGGGATGTGCATGTGGTAAGACACTGGGCATAAGTGGCCTGCACTCAGGGCAGGGAAAAAGGGTAGCACAGGTGCCAGCTCCTTGGAGGGCGAGGTCACAAATAGGTTTTGCTGCACAGGATTCAGATGAAAACTTCGATGGGGCAGCCTACAGAAGAACGCTGATGGGTATGCCCAATGAAATGCTTTGTGCATTAGCAGGTCTGCCATAAAGCCTGAATGCAATGTTAAAGAGCACGGAGGAATCCAGCTTCAGCCTTGCACAGTGCTGTGGACAGAGCTTGGAGCCCATACTTTCCAGCGTGGAAGGGGTGGGCAGATTATTAATGTACTTGTGGACCCAAGCATCCATCATCATAATCATCATCATAGGCAGTCCCTCAGAATCGAGGAAGACTTGCTTCCACTCTTAAAATGGGTCCTTAGGTGGCTGAACAGTCCAATACGAGAACCACATACTCTGTCACAGGTGGGACAGACAGTCGTTGAAGGAAAGGGAGAGTGGGACTGGTTTGCCACACGCCATTTCCGCTGCCTGCGCTTGATTTCTGCATGCTCTCAGCGATGAGACACGAGGTGATCAGCGCCCTCCCGGATGCAAAACTGGAGCTGTGGATGGATTTACTCTGGAGCATCCACGATGCTGAGAATGACATGAATAGCACGGTTAGTGAGTTGGTCTTACCGCAGGAGAAGGGTACACAGCCAGATAGGGAATGGAAAACCAACAGGAAGAGCAGTACAAGGAAGGTAGTGCAGGGGTCCCCTGCTGTCATCCCCCTGCAAAACAGATACAGCACTTTGGGTAGAGTTGAGGGGGATGACTCATCAGGGGAGAGCAGCAGCAACCAAGTCCATGGCACCATGGGTGGCTCTGCTGCACAGGAGGACAGCAAAAAGAGTGGGAGAGTGATAGTGATAGGGGATTCATTTGTAAGGGGAATAGATAGACGTTTCTGCGGCCGCAACCGAGACTCCAGGATGGTATGTTGCTTCCCTGGTGCAAGGGTCAAGGATGTCTCGGAGTGAGTGCAGGACATTCTGAAAAGGGAAGGTGAACAGCCAATTGTTGTGGTACATATAGGCACCAACAATATAGGTAAAAAACGGGATGAGGTCCTACAAGACGAATTTAGGGAGCTAGGAGTTAAATTAAAAAGCAGGACCTCAAAGGTAGTAATCTCAGGATTGCTACCAGTGCCACGTGCTAGTCAGAGTAGGAATCGCAGGATAGCTCAGATGAATACGTGGCTTGAGCAGTGGTGCAGAAGGGAGGGATTCAAATTCCTGGGGCATTGGAACCGGTTCTGGGGGAGGTGGGACCAGTACAAACCGGACAGTCTGCACCTAGCCAGGATGAGAACCAATGCCCTAGGGGGAGTGGTTGCTAGTGCTGTTCGGGAGGTGATAAACTAATATGGCAGGGGGATGGGAACCTATGCAGGGAGACAGAGGGAAATAAAATGGAGAAAAAAGCAAAAGCTAGAAAGGAGAATAGTAAAAGTGGAGGGCAGAGAAACCCAAGGCAAAAAACAAAAAGGGCCACTTTACAGCAAAATTCTAAAGGGTCAAAGTGTTTTAAAAAGACAAGCCTGAAGGCTCTGTGCCTCAATGTGAGGAGTTTTCGGAATAAGGTGGATGAATTAACTGCGCAGATAGCAGTTAACGGATATGATGTGATGGCTCCAGGGTGACCAAGGCTGGGAACTCAACATACAAAGGTATTCAGCATTGAGGAAGGACAGACAGAAAGGAAAAGGAGGCGGGGTGGTGTTGCTGGTTAAAGAGGAAATTAATGCAATAGTAAGGAAGGACATTAGCTTGGATGATGTGGAATCGGTATGGGTGGAGCTACGGAATACCAAAGGGCAGAAAACGCTAGTGGGAGTTGTGTACAGGCCACCAAATAGTAGTCATCAAACAAGAAATAAGGGATGTGTGCAATAAAGGTACAGCAGTAATCATGGGCGACTTTAATCTACATATTGATTGGGCTAACCGAACTGGTAGCAATACGGTGGAGGAGGATTTCCTGGAGTGTATTAGGGATGGTTTTCGAGACCAATATGTCGAGGAACCAACCAGAGAGCTGGCCATCCTAGACTGGGTGATGTGTAATGAGAAGAGACTAATTAGCAATCTTGTTGTGCGAGGCCCCTTGGGGAAGAGTGACCATAATATGGTAGAATTTCTTATTAAGATGGAGAGTGACAAAGTTAATTCAGAAACTAGGGTCCTGAACTTAAGGAAAGGCAACTTTGATGGTATGAGGCGCGAATTGGCTCGATTAGACTGGCAAATGATACTTAAAGGGTTGACAGTGGATTGGCAATGGCAAATCTTTAAAGATCATATGGACGAAATTCAGCAATTGTACATCCCTGTCTGGAGTAAAAATAAAATGGGAAAGGATAGCATTAATTCCAAAGAAGAGGCATACAAATTAGCTAGAAAAAGCAGTAAACTGGAGGACTGGGAGAATTTTAGAATTCAGCAGAGGACAAAGGGTTTAATTAAGAGGAGGAAAATAGAGTATGAGAGGAAGCTTGCTGCAAATATAAAAACTGACTGCAAAAGCTTCTATAGATATGTGAAGAGAAAAAGATTAGTGAAGACAAATGTAGGTCCCCTGCAGTCGGATTCGGGTGAATTTATAATGGGGAACAAAGAAATGGCAGACCAATTGAACACGTACTTTGGTTCTGTCTTCACAAAGGAAGACACAAATAACCTTCCGGATGTACTAGGGGACTGAGGGTCTAGTGAGAAGGAGGAACTGAAGGATATCCTTATTAGGCGGGAAATTGTGTTAGGGAAATTGACAGGATTGAAGGCCGATAAATCCCCAGGGCCTGATAGTCTACAACCCAGAGTACTTAAGGAAGTGGCCCTAGAAATAGTGG
This sequence comes from Pristiophorus japonicus, assembly GCF_044704955.1. NCBI lineage: Eukaryota > Metazoa > Chordata > Chondrichthyes > Pristiophoridae > Pristiophorus > Pristiophorus japonicus. The sequence continues at coordinate 245,875,070 of NC_091978.1, read as the reverse complement.
ATGCATTGGTGATAATTTTCCAACAGTCTATCGACTCTGGATCAGTTCCTCTCAACTGGAGGGTTGCTAATGAACATAAGAACATAAGAATTAGGAACAGGAGTAGGCCATCTAGCCCCTCGAGCCTGCTCCGCCATTTAAAATGATCATGGCTGATCTGGCCATGGACTCAGCTCCACTTACCCGCCCGCTCCCCATAACCCTTAATTCCCTTATTAGTTAAAAATCTATCTATCTGTGATTTGAATACATTCAATGAGCTAGCCTCAACTGCTTCCTTGGGCAGAGAATTCCACAGATTCACAACCTTCTAGGAGAAGAAATTCCTTCTCAACTCGGTTTTAAATTGACTCCCCCGTATTTTGAGGCTGTGCCCCCTCGTTCTAGTCTCCCCGACCAGTGGAAACAACCTCTCTGCCTCCATCTTGTCTATCCCTTTCATTATTTTAAATGTTTCTATAAGATCACCACTCATCCTTCTGAACTCCAACGAGTAAAGACCCAGTCTATTCAATCTATCATCATAAGGTAGCCCCCTCATCTCCGGAATCAGCCTAGTGAATCGTCTCTGTACCCCCTTCAAGGCTAGTATATCCTTCCTTAAGTAAGGTGACCAAAACTGCACGCAGTACTCCAGGTGCCGCCTCACCAATACCCTGTACAGTTGCAGCAGGACCTCCCTGCTTTTATACTCCATTCCTCTCGCAATGAAGGCCAACATTCCATTCGCCTTCCTGATTGCCTGCTACACCTGCAAACTAACTTTTTGGGATTCATGCACAAGGACCCCCAGGTCCCTCTGCACCGCAGCATGTTGTAATTTCTCCCCATTCAAATAAAATTCCCTTTTACTGTTTTTTTTTCAGAGGTGGATGACCTCACACTTTCCGACATTGTATTCTATCTGCCAAACCTTAGCCCATTCGCTTAATCTATCTAAATCTCTTTGCAGCCTCTCTGTGTCCTCTACACAACCCGCTTTCCCACTAATCTTTGTGTCATCTGCAAATTTTGTTACACTACACTCTGTCCCCTCTGCCAGGTCATCTATGTATATTGTAAACAGTTGTGGTCCCAGCACTGATCCCTGTGGCACACCACTAACCACCGATTTCCAACCCGAAAAGGATCCATTTATCCCGACTCTCTGCTTTCTGTTAGCCAGCCAATTCTCTATCCATGTTAATACATTTCCTCTGACTCCGCGTACCTTTATCTTCTGCAGTAACCTTTTGTGTGGCACCTTATCGAATGCCTTTTGGAAATCTAAATACACCACATCCATCGGCACACCTCTATCCACCATGCTCGTTATATCCTCAAAGAATTCCAGTAAATTAGTTAAACATGATTTCCCCTTCATGAATCCATATTGCGTCTGCTTGATTGCACTGTTCCTATCTCGATGTCCCGCTATTTCTTCCTTAATGATAGCTTCAAGCATTTTCCCCACTACAGATGTTAAACTAACCAGCCTATATTTACCTGCCTTTTGTCTGCCCCCTTTTTAAACAGAGGCAAATCATTAGCTGCTTTCCAATCCGCTGGTACCTCCCCAGAGTCCGTTGGTAGATTATAACGAATGCATCTGCTATAACTTCCGCCATCTCTTTTAATACCCTGGGGTGCATTTCATCAGGACCAGGGGACTTGTCTACCTTGAGTCCCATTAGCCTGTCCAGCACTACCTCTCGAGTGATAGTGATTGTCTCAAGGTCCTCCCTTCCCACATTCCCATGACCAGCAATTTTTGGCATGGTTTTTGTGTCTTCCACTGTGAAGACCGAAGCAAAATAATTGTTTAAGGTCTCAGCCATTTCCACATTTCCCATTATTAAATCCCCCTTCTCATCTTCTAAGGGACCAACATTTACTTTAGTCACTCTTTTCTGTTTTATATATCGGTAAAAGCTTTTACTATCCGTTTTTATGTTTTGCGCAAGTTTACTTTCGTAATCTATCTTTCCTTTCTTTATTGCTTTCTTAGTCATTCTTTGCTGTCGTTTAAAATTTTCCCAATCTTCTAGTTTCCCACTAACCTTGGCCACCTTATACGCTTTGGTTTTTAATTTGATACTCTCCTTTATTTCCTTGGTTATCCATGGCTGGTTATCCCTTCTTTTACCGCCCTTCTTTTTCACCGGAATATATTTTTGTTGAGCATTATGAAAGAGCTCCTTAAAAATCCTCCACCGTTCCTCAATTGTGCCACCGTTTAGTCTGTGTTCCCAGTCTACTTTGGCTAACTCTGCCCTCATCCCACTGTAGTCCCCTTTGTTTAAGCATAGTACACTCGTTTGAGACACTACTTCCTCAGCCTCTATCTGTATTACAAATTCAACCATACTGTGATCACTCATTCCAAGAGGATCTTTTACGAGGAGATCGTTTATTATTCCTGTCTCATTACACAGGACCAGATCTAAGATAGCTTGCTCCCTTGTCGGTTCTGTAACATACTGTTCTAAGAAACAATCCCGTATGCATTCTATGAATTCCTCCTCCAGGCTACCCCGTGCGATTTGATTTGACCAATCGATATGTAGGTTAAAATCCCCCTTGATTACTGCCGTTCCTTTTTCACATGGCTCTATTATTCTCTTGATTATTGTCTGCCCCACTGTGAAGTTATTATTTGGGGGCCTATAAACTACACCCACCAGTGACGTTTTGCCCTTACTATCTCTAATCTCCACCCACAATGATTCAACATTTTGTTTATTAGAGCCAATATCATCTCTCACAACTGCCCTGATATTATCCTTTATTAACAGAGCTACCCCATCTCCTTTCCCTTTTTGTCTATCCTTCCGAATTGTCAGGTACCCCTGTATGTTTAATTCCCAGTCTTGGCCACCCTGCAGCCATGTTTCTGTAATGGCCACCAAATCATACCCATTTGTAATGATTTGTGCTGTCAACTCATTTACTTTATTTCGAATGCTGCGTGCGTTCAGGTAACACCACTTTTTAAAAAAGGAGGGAGAGAGAAAACGGGTAATTATAGACCGGTTAGCCTGACATCGGTGGTGGGGAAAATGTTGGAATCAATCATTCAGCATGAAATAGCAGCGCATTTGGAGAGCAGTGATAGGATCGGTCCAAGTCAGCATGGATTTATGAAAGGGAAATCATGCTTGACAAATCTTCTGGAATTTTTTGAGGATGAAACAAGTAGAGTGGACAAGGGAGAACCAGTGGATGTGGTGTATTTGGACTTTCAGAAGGCTTTTGACAAGGTCCCACACAGGAGATTGGTGTGCAAAATCAAAGCACATGGTATTGGGGGTAATGTACTGACGTGGATAGAGAACTGTTTGGCAGACAGGAAGCAGAGAGTTGGGATTAACGGGTCCTTTTCAGATGGCAGGCAGTGACTAGTGGAGTGCCACAGGGCTCAGTGCAGGGACCCCAGCTCTTTACAATATATATTAATGATTTAGATGATGGATTTGAGTGTAATATCTCCAAGTTTGCAGATGACACTAAACTGGGTGGCGGTGTGAGCTGTGAGGAGGACGCTAAGAGGCTGCAGGGTGACTTGGACAGGTTAGGCGAGTGGGCAAATATATGGCAGATGCAGTATAATGTGGATAAATGTGAGGTTATCCACTTTGGGGGCAAAAACACGAAGGCAGAATATTATCTGAATGGCGGCAGATTAGGAAAAGGAGATGTGCAGCGAGACCTGGGTGTCATGGTTCATCAGTCATTGAAAGTTGGCATGCAGGTACAGCAGGCGGTGAAGAAGGCAAATGGTATGTTCGCCTTCATAGCAAAGGGATTTGAGTGTAGGAGCAGGGAAGTCTAGCTGCAGTTGTGCACGGCCTTGGTGAGGCCCCACCTGTAATATTGTGTTCAGTTTTGGTCTCCTAATCTGAGGAAGGACGTTCTTGCTATTGAGGGAGTGCAGCGAAGGTTCACCAGACTGATTCCAGGGATGGCTGGACTGACATATGAGGAGAGACTGGATCAACTGGGCCTTTATACACTGGAGTTTAGAAGGACGAGAGGGGATCTCATAGAAACATATAAGATTCTGACTGGACTGGACAGGCTCGATGCGGAAAGCATGTTCCCGATGTTGGGGAAGTCCAGAACCAAGGGACGCAGTCTTAGGATAAGGGGCAGGCCATTTCGGACTGAGATGAGGAGAAACTTCTTCACTCAGAGAGTTGTTAACCTGTGGAATTCCCTGCCGCAGAGAGTTGTTGATGCCAGTTCATTGGATATATTCAAGAGGGAGTTAGATATGGTCCTTATGGCTAAAGGGATCAAGGGGTATGGAGAGAAAGCAGGAAAGGGTTACTGAAGGAATGATCAGCCATGATCTTATTGAATGGTGGTGCAGGCTCGAAGGGCTGAATGGCCTACTCCTGCACCTATTTTCTATGTTTCTATGCACTTCCTCCACTTAGGACAGTCTTTGGCCAGGGACTCCTAGGTGTCAGTGGGGATGTTGCACTTTTTCAGGGAAGCTTTGAGGATGTCCCTGTAACGTTTCCTCTGACCACCTTTGGCTAGTTTGCCGTGAAGAAGCTTTGAGTAGAGTTGCTTTGGGAGTCTCGTGTCTGGCATGCGAACGATGTGACTTGCCCAGCGGACCTGATCAAGTGTGGTCAGTGCTTCAATGCCGGGGATTTTGGCCGAGTCGAGGGCGCTAATGTTGGTGCGTCTGTCCTCCTAGGAGATTTGAAGGTCTTGTGAAGGCATCATTTGTGGTATTTCTCCAGCGACTTGAGGTGTCTACTGCACATGGTCTATGTCTCTGAGCCAAATAGGAGGGCGGGTATTACTACAGCCCTGTAGACCATGAGCTTGGTGGCAGTTTTGAGGGCCTGGTCTTCAAACACTCTTTTCCTCAGGCGACCGAAGGCTGCACTGGAGGCGGTGTTGAATCTCGCCGTCAATGTCTGCTCTTGTTGATAAGAGGCTCATATAGCAGTGCCTGGTCTCCAGTTGTCTTGGACCCCCTTACCACTGGATCAAGACCTTGTTCAACCCAAACATTATACCATTTTTGATGGCTGAAGTCTCATAATCTATTGCAACACAAGCAAAAGCCACCCAATTATCAGTCTGTGTGCTGCAATGGAAGTTCAGACTGAAGTTATGCAAGCTCAGCTTGCTTCAACGCAACCACAGACTGATGTCATCATGGCTGGGTTTACCAGTGTTGAAAGAGGCTTGCAGCATGTCACAGCAGTACAGCAATCTGTATTCCATCGGATTACAAGGAATGCTGAGGCACTGCCCTGGGCGTGGCCAACCCAGCTGTCCTCTCTCAGGATGATAGCATCTGTCCTCCCACCACTGCCATGGCATTAGTACCCTTGTTGTTGCCTATCAGCCACTCAGCCCAGACTACTGCCACCATGCTGAGGTTTTGCAGTCCGAAGCCAGGCCTGTTGCGCACAGAACTCCGAGGTTGTCCTGCAAGGCCAACTGCAGTGTCCTCCACTGAAAGTCAGCAGCCTTTCACCAGCCATGCAGTAGCCACTGGGGTAGCACTGCATAGGAGCACTTGGATAGGCAAAGGCACATTCAAGACAGTCACTAAGGGAATGCACAAGGGTGATAAGTTGATTTTTGATGTAATATTGGATGCGTATATGGATAATGTTGGATTGGAAAGTTTAATTTATGGTGGCTTTTATTTCAGCATTACATCCAAGAGGACGCTGTGATGGTCAGTAACAGAGGGAAGGTAAGCTGTGGGACTAATGTTGAAAGGGGAATTGAGGTTGTGTTCACTGGTACTGCAGGTGGGTGATTCGATCCTGGATGTCCCAACCAGAAAGGGGTTGCCTCCTCCTCTTCCGCTTCTTCCTTTTTCACTTCCTCTTCCTCCTTTTCATCCTCCTTCTCCTCCCTCTGCAAGCAGCCTGACTCCTTTGCCGAATCAGTTCCATTTCTGTGTCATGCTGCAGCCCAAGGGTGATTTCAACTAAAGCCCCCAGGACTGGGAGCAAGTGGTGTTCTCAGAGGCCTTGTTTAAGAGTCAAAGCCTTGCAAATGCCCAGCTGCACTCTCTGGACACTTTAACAATGTTTTAAATGTCTTCCACCAAGCCTTTGCTCAAATAAACTGGACAGGAACCAGTACAAAAGCAAAAAGTAACTTATCTCAAAGTTGCATGTGTCCCTTTAAGTAGTACTTTCAGGGGATCCATCGTGGTGCTGAATGCACGTTCAGCTGTGCGTGCTTTGGAGAAGGTGTGCAGCCAAGCAGCAATGTCTAAAATAGCACTGCACACTGATTGATGTCACAATCTGCCTCATTGGCAATCTTCTGGAAAACGCAGGCAATGGCCGCACAACTTAACCACCCAAAATGTCAGCCGCCTCGGCCCTGCTGGAAGTGGGTGGAAGCGAGGCTGCCGCCATTTTTTTGTTTATAGTGGCCTTAACAGCCAGCACTAAGGTGTTCAATTTCACGGCTTTTATTTTTAATAGAAACCAATTTACAATATCCAACTGAAATGTAACAAGAAAACTACAAGCCTGAGTCATGCCTTTTAATTTATTGTAACTAGATTAATTAAACATGCACAATTAACTGTTAAAAAAATTGATATTAGTCATGTGAAGAATCAGCTTCATTTAAGAAATTGATTGTAGAAAGGAATTTGGACACCATTATCCTCTGAATAGTTAAAAATATAGGGGGCCAAATTGGAGAAGGCCCCAAAACAGGCATGGGGACCACAATGCGTGATCTACCTGTGCCCTTTGTAAGTAATGCAGGCAGCATGTGAAATTCATGCTGCGTGCTCATTCACATGATTGAAGCACTGAGCGCAGTACTACATGCACTGCTCGTTGGCTCAGTGCTCACCGGGGGCCCAATATCATGGGTAGTCTGCTCTGTATTTAAAGCTTGCCTGCAGAGCGAAAGGCTGTCTGCACTTCTTAAAGGGGAGGTGCATTAAGAAAGAAATACCTAATTTTGACTGGAACTACGCCACGGAAAAGTTAGCAATGTCACAACAGGGAAGAGGAAGGGTACCTTGGTGGTCTATAGAAGGAGGACAGATCCTCTACCCACAGGGGACTAGGCGGCCTTCCAAAACCACTATTCAAAGGCAGTGGGAGGAGATCACTGAAGCAGTCAGTGCCACCAGTCTTTCCCCCAGAACTTGGATCCAGTGCCGGAAGATATTTAATGACCTCACATGAGTGGTTCAGGTGAGTGAATGAATGCATCTTCAACTGCTATACATCACCAACTGCAACAATGGCCTCACACATTGCTCAATGCACCAAAAAAAAGAAAGACTTGCATTTATATAGCACCTTTCACGACCACTGGTCATCCCAAAGTGCTTTACAGACAATTAAGTACTTTTTGAAGTGTAGTCACTGTTGTAATGTAGGAAACGCAGCAGCCAATTTTGCGCACAGCAAGCTCCCACAAACAGCAATGTGATAATGACCAGATAATCTGCTTTAGTGATATTTGTTGAGGGATAAATAATGGCTTAGACACCAGGGATAACTCCCTTGCTCTTCTTCCAAATCATGCCATGGGATCTTTTATGTCCACCTGAAAGGACAGACAATGCAGCACTCCCTCGGTACTGCACTAGCGTGTCAGCCTAGATTTTTTTCGCTCAAGTCCTGGAGTGGGAATTGAACCCACAACCTTCTGACTCAGGTGAGGGTGCTACCACTGGATGGCTGAAATAGCACACCCCCATCACTCAACTACTAACAATCTCGAGCAATCATGACTCATACCTCACAATCATAGATTTACGTCACCCTCACACACCTACCATTGTTACTGTTATGTCTGTAGTGTAGTTATGAATGACTCCATGAGGCAATGTGTTGTACTCAAACTGTAGTGACCTTGGTCCTTTATTCGTAACTCTAGAGGGAGGCACAAGCATGGTGGGCAGCCTTTTATACGGGGCCCTGCACACCTATGCAGGTGACCCTCAGGTCTCCCACCACAGTGCCCTCTGGTGGACAGCCTCTGCCACAGGGGCAGGAAACCCCAGTCTCCATCAGTTGCACCCTCTAGTGGTGCCAGCATAGTATATACACAGTGTAAACTTATTGATAATACATCAGGTCACAAGTCTCCATCTTATGCAACTGTACAGTGACTACACAGAGAGTATATCTATCGTCTGCATATCACTCTCCCCCAAGTCCTTTGTGCCGATTATCTTTGCACTATGTGCTCTGGCTTAGCTCTCCCCAGACTTAAGTACCAATGGCCCTTGCACCTTGGCTGTGCTTTGGCTTAGCTCTCTGTCTGTTAACCCCCAAGTCCTTTTGCCACAATGTTGGGTAGTGGTTACCAGTTTGGATGGTTCGATGATGCAGTGGAGGTTCCAGTGTGGTCTGGGTGAGATCAATGTGTGTGTCCATGGCTACATACATCCATTTCCCCCTGCCCCCCCCCCTACAATAAGGTCGTGCAGCTGGCCCATTAAATTAACATACAGGATCAGACACACTGCAAGTACAAAGAAAGGAAATTACACTTCGTATCGTGACACCTTGGTTCAGTGACTTACATTCGTTACGTTTTGTGGTCGTTTGCTAGGATTGGGTAAATTGCATTCATGGTTCAGTCATGGTAAGTACTGAGGTAGTAGTACAGGTTTGCGAGGATGCAGGTTCCAGAGCAACCGGACGGGGTCCTAGTCGTCTGCTTGCGGTGCTGCGCCCCCTGCTAGCGGGGTGGGTTTGATTCACTCATCTAGCCAGGACTCAGGGCCTTTGCCTTTGCCTAGTGTGGGGCAGAGCCACAGATGTGTGTGGCCTCCCTGTCCTCCCTTGAGGGCTGCAGAATCTTCTGCCTGCTCTCTAACGGTGTTGGGAACCTGGCTGTTCCAGGTCCCGTTTGGGGAACTTGTTGGTTCTGACCTTTCGCTCCCAGACATGGCCGAGGTAGCGACTGGGTCTGGGGGCTGCATCGTCTCCACCCGGGTGGTGGGCAACGGCGGCCGACTGCACGTATTGGCGCCGGTTTCGTTTCCAGGTCCGTGGCAAATAGTGCCATCGGGTGCCTGCATCAGGATCAACGCCTTTACCCTCCTGAATTCGGTCGCTTGCTACTTTTGGGGACAATCTATACCGGACATCTCGCAACAATATTTTGTTCTTTACATTAGGAATAGTACCGACATCTTGCAACAACATTTTGTTCACAATCTTTATCGGTTCGTTATATTGACTGCCATGCATACAATGTCTCTTTAAGTTCAGTTGGTTGCAGAGTGACTTGGATAGGTTAGGTGAGTGGGCCAATGCATGGCAGATGAAGTATAATGTGGATAATTGTGAGGTTATCCACTTTGGTGGTAAAAACAGAGAGACAGACTATTATCTTAATGGTGACAGATTAGGAAAAGGGGAGGTGCAACGAGTCCTGGGTGTCATCAGTCATTGAAGGTTGGCATGCAGGTACAGCAGGCGGTTAAGAAAGCAAATGGCATGTTGGCCTTCATAGCGAGGGGATTTGAGTACAGGGGCAGGGAGGTGTTACTACAGGGCCTTGGTGAGGCCACACCTGGAGTATTGCGTACAGTTTTGGTCTCCTAACTTGAGGAAGGACATTCTTGCTATTGAGGGAGTGCAACAAAGGTTCACCAGACTGATTCACGGGATGGCGGGACTGACATATCAAGAAAGACTGGATCAACTGGGCTTGTATTCACTGGAGTTCAGAAGAATGAGAGAGGATCTATTTAAAATTCTGACGGGTTTAGACAGGTTAAATACAGGAAGAATGTTCCCAATGTTGGGGAAGTCCAGAACCAAGGGTCACAGTCTAAGGATAAGAGGTAAGCCATTTAGGACCGAGATGAGGAGAAACTTCTTCACCCAGAGAGTGGGGAACTTGTGGAATTCTCTACCACGGAAAGTTTTTGAGGCCAATTCACTAAATATATTCAAAAAGGAGTTAGATGTAGTCCTTACTACTAGGGGGATCCAGGGGTATGGCGAGAAAGCAGGAATGGGGTACTGAAGTTGCATGTTCAGCCATGAACTCATTGAATGGCAGTGCAGTCTAGAAGGGCCGAATGGCCTACTCCTGCACCTATTTTCTATGTTTCTATGTTTCTATGTTTCTATGTCTCCATTAAGAGAACCCTGCTTGCTTTACCCCAATCAAATCCTTTGTTGGTCCCTCAGTGTTGCACCTCGTGATATCATCGCGGGCATCTTTTTTTTCAGCCATGCTACACCTCGCTGCAGCAGGGACGCCATCTTGCCTCTGTCCTTGAGGTCGAGTGCCTTGATCCTTCTCTCCCACGATTCTGCCACAAAAACTGGAAGAGTGCCTGTGAATTCGATCTTCCTCCCCAGGAGTCCTGCCACTGGAGCCGGGAAGGTACTTTTAGCTCATTCCGGTTGGATCATTGCCACACAGTCGTGATGGACGGTCTGTGCCTCAGGTGCTGCGCTGGTCTGTTCTCTGGTACCTGGCCCAAGTGAAGGTGAGGTTTTGCTCTGCCTCTGAGTATGGGGGACATCGATTGCTGGAGTGAAGAGGTCTTCTCATTTCCACTGGATCTTCCCCATCCACCTTCCTCCGAGTAGCGTTGGACTATCACCTGCAACAATCCACAGAGGTAACTTGTGCTCCATGCCATTATGGATTACACTTACATCCGCACTACCAAGGACTGGGATCAGCTACTTGGTGTAGGTGCGCAGCTTTTCCTGTACTGGAACCAGCTCGTATTGTTTTTCGTTCCATAGCCTCTCAAAGGCATCCTGGCTCATCACTGACTGGCTTGCTCACTCATCCACTTCCATGAAGACTGGAACGCCGTTTATCTCGACTTCCATCTTCACTGGAGGACAATCGGTGGTGCAGGTATACACTCCATACACTTTTTCTTGGGGCTGAGCTGCCTCTCTGGCAAAATCATCATATTCCCCGCTGAATTCAAAGGCATCTACCAACTCCTCTGCTAGATGTGAGTCGTATTTCTTTTACACATATGCTGGAGGCGGCCCTTCATGTTACAGGCTTTGCATACGTACTCAGCAAACCGACACTGGTGAGCCCCATGGTTTCCTCTGCAATGCCAGCATGGTGCTACTCGATTAGCACCCCTCGGCGGACTCTGAGTTCTGAAACCCTGAGGTCTGTGCTCTCTGCCCTGAGCAGAGCCATGTTCTACAGTCTTGCCTGTGAAAGGCACCATTCTGTGTACAGTACTTGCCGGGTTTGAGTCCACAGGATGAATAATTTGCTTGGTGCTGCAGGTCGAGGTCATGAATGCCTGACTGATGCCGATGGCTTTCTGCAGGTTGACTGTGGTGTCGGCAGATAATAGCTTGTGAAGGAGGTCCTCGTGGCCAATTCCCATAACGAAGATGCACCTCAATGAAGCATTGCGAGACATCTTCATTATGGAAATCACACGGTGCTGCAAGTCTCCTGAAGTCGGCAGCATATTTTGCAATCTCCTGGCCCTCAGGTCTGCGGTGAGTGTAGAAGCTGTGCCTGGCCATGAGGATGTTCTCTTTTGGTTTTAGTTGGTTGTGAATTAGTTCAGTCAGCTCATCGTATATTTTATCCTTGGCTTTCGTGGGTGCCAACAAGTCTCTGACGAGGTGGTAGACCTCGGGCCCACAACTGGTCAGCAGTATAGCCTTGCGCTTCTCCACAAAATATTGCTCGAGCCTTTCCGTGGAGACATCCCAATCATCACCCTCGCAGTCTTTTAGTGTGCCAAAGGTAGCCATAATCGCATGAAAGTTTTTATTCTCGTCGCCAGTTGTTATATCTGTCATGCACTTCTGAATGACTCCACAAGGCAATGTGTTGTACTCAAACTGTAGTGATCTTGGTCCTTTATTCTAAGTCCAGAGTGAGGCACACGCATGGTGGGCAGCCTTTTATACTGGGCCCTGCACACCTATGGAGGTGACCCTAAGGTCTCCCACCACAGTGCCCTTTGGTGGACAGCCTCTGCCACAGGGGCAGGAAACCCTAATCTCCACCAGTTGCACCCTCTAGTGGTAGCAGCATAGTATATACATGGTGTAAACCTTATTAATAGTACATCAGGTAACAAGTCTCCATCTTGTGCAACTATACAGTGACTACACAGAGAGTATAACTATAGTCTGCATATATAACAGTTACAAGCCTCATGCATCTCACACCTTGCATACATTGCCAGCTACTCAACCATGACAGACACATGACTCAAACACATTGCACCAAACTCACTGACACACATCATTTTCTCTTGTAGGCCAAGGCGATGCATAACCGGCGCAAGCAGGATCTAACAGACAGGGTTGGGGGGCGGGGGGGGGGGGGAGGGAGGGCAAGTGTGGCCATAGAACCTGACCCCACTGGAGGAGACAATTCCAGAGATAATTGGAGGGGCTGTCACTGAGGTCATGGTGATCGGCGAGGCTGAAAGCATTAATGATGATGGTATGCTCATACCTAATCCTTTTTCTCATATTCCACTTCCCCCCCATCCCACAATCTCTTCTTGCTTACAAGCTGCTGATGGTATAAGCATGCACAGCTTGGTTTGCCCCCCTCCCTGCTCCCCTCACCACAACCTGACCCATGTGCCTTTGTTCTTTCAGATACCCAAGAACTGCCACCAGCCCAGCCTGTGTAAGAAGAAGCAGTAGAGGAGGATGGAGAAGAGAAACCATCACTCGAACTGACACTCCCAGGCACCACCTCAGAAAATGGCACTGCACAAGCTTTAGAGGATAGTATAGAGGCAGGGTCTGCACGTAGTGAATCACCAGGCACAAGTGGGCTGTAGCCAGGGCACAGGGAAAGGGTAGCGCAGGTGCCAGCTCCCTGGAGGGTGAGGTCGCACACGAGTTCTGCTGCAGAGGAGAACTTCAATGGGGTGGCCTACAGAAGAAGGGTGATGGGCATGCACACAAAAATGCTTGGTGCATTGGCAGAGAGCCACGTCACTGTCAAGGAGCATGGAGGAGTCTGACTCCAACTTTGCACAAGACTTTGCACGGAGCTTGGAGCCCATGATTTCCGGAGTGCATGTGGACCTAACCAAAATGGTGTGTACGATGGGCGATGTCGCAGCTTCCATTGCAGCAGTGACCCAACCAATGTTACCGCTAAGCTGTGCGACCACACGACCGCACAGCGGTCTGGTGGTCCCAGGCAGGCCGCTCACTGACTTTTGTATGGAAGAACCTGCGCATGCACAAAAATGTGAATGCGCAGCCAGTTCAAGGAACTGCGCATAAAATTAAAAATAAGAGGAAACATAGGACCCAGAGTCTGAGTGCTGCAGTGGAAGCTCAGACTGCTCTCATGCAGGCTCAGCTTGCTGCCACACAAGATATGACTGCTGCTATTGTGGCTGGGTTTACAAGTGTGGAAACGAGCTTGCAGGGTGTCACAGTAGTCCAGCCCCTCCAACAGTTGGCTAGGAATGCTGATGCACCACTGGTGGAAGTGGCAGTGGCTCCGTGGAGCTCGAATCTATTGTCCTTTCTCAGGATGACAGCATTTGTACTTCCACCACCACTGCCAGTGCCATTGCAGATGCCTGTCAGCCAGGCAGCCTAGACTGCTGCTGTCCATCCCGAGGTGGTACAGTCTACAGCTGGGCCTTCTAGGCCCAGAGCTGCTCGTCCTCCATGGCCATCTGCAGTGTCTTCCATGGAAAGTCAGCAACCTTCCACCAGCCATGCTGCAGCCACTAGGGTAGCACTATATAGGAACAACAGAACAAGCAAAGGAACATGAAAGACAGTCACTAAGGGAATGCACAAGTGTGGTTAGTTGACCTTGTTATGCAGTATTGAATTGAATCATTTATAATTATGTTTGGAATGTTTTTTTTGTGGTCGTTTTCATTTCAGTATTGTAGCAAGAGGACGCTGTGATGTTCCATGACAGAGAGATGGTAAGCTGAGGAACTTTTGAGCAACGCGGATCTGGGGTTTCATTCAGGGGAATCGGAGTCCGATGATGTGCTTATGTCAGCCTGTCCAGAACGGGGACAGTCTGCTTCCTCCCTTCCTCCTTTTCTTATTCTTTCTCCTTTTCCTCCTCCTCCTGAAGTAGTCACAGAACCTGTGGTGGCAAGTTGTGGAGGATGCTGCAGACCACCACGAATTGGGAAATTCTGGTGAGTAGTGGCAAGCTCCTCCCGAGCGGTCAAGGCAGCGGCACCATTGCTTGAGCACCCGAATAATCTACTCGATGAGGTTCCTCATGGAAGCATGGCTGTCATTATATAATTGCCGGCCATGAGTAGTGAGGTTGCGGAGGGGAATCATCAGCCAGATGTAGAATGGATAGTCCTTATCTCCGGGCAGCCACCCTTGGATTTGGCATGGTGGCTGGAAGATTGCTGGCACAGTGGACTGACACAGGATGAAAACATCATGATTGCTGCCAAGATACCGGGGATTCACCATCATGATATGCTGGGCATGGTCATCCATCAGCTGCATATTAAGTGAGTGGTAGTCTTTGTATTTATGGTACATCTCAGCGTTGATATGTGGTGCCTGCAAAGCCACATGTGTGCAGATGATGGCATCCTGCATCATGGGGAAGCCCAATAACTTGGCAAAGCTATGTGCTTGCTCCTCCTGCTTCTCTCTGTTTAGAGAGAAGACAATGAAGTCTCTTCTCCGAGAGTACAGAGCCTCTGTGACCTCCTAGATGCAGAGATGGACGACGAACTGCAAGATGTTTGCTTTGTTGCCTGCTCCAGCCTGGAAGACTCTGCTGGCGAATAAAATTCAGGGTCACCTTGAGGGCCATTGGCAGAGCCTTCATCGCCCTGCTCTGAGGCTGAAGGTCTCGTTCCAAGAGGTGGCACAGTTCAGTGACCACCTCCTTGGCGAAGCAGAGCCACTGGACACACTGCTCCTGGCTTAGGTGTAGGGAGGAGAAGTGCTCCCTGAAGGCCCGAGGTGGGCAAGGCCTCCTGCTAAAAGCCTTCCTTCTCCTCCTCCTCCTCCCTCTGTGAGCAGCTTGACTTTACTGCCTCTGCTCCATCTCCCTGTCAAGTTGCTGCAATAAGAGCCACCGTGAGTGGGAGCAAGTGGTGTAGTCAGTGGCCTTTCAGTAGCAGCCAACACCTTCTCAACATCCAGAAACACTCTCTGCATGCTTTAACAACATTATAAATGCCTTCCAGCAAGCCACTATTCATATAAACTCTGCAAGAGCCAGTACAAGAGAAATAATCAATTTAACTTAAAATTGTATGTTTCCCTTTAAATTGCACTGGTGGGGGTTCCTCATGAAGCTGAACGCAGCTCAATTGTGCATGTTTAGGAGAGGGTGTCGTGTGGAATGGCGATGTTGATAATGGCAGGTCATGCATCAAATCAGTGTTACACGCTGACTGACGTCATAATCTGCCTACTCTAAATACCGCCGGCACACGCACGTCCTGCCCATGCTATCTCCCTCACCAAGATGGTGACTAGCAAGGTGCCAAATTTCACGGTGATATTGTTTGTTTGTCTTTACATATGCCGCGACTCTGTGATGCATTTCAAAATATCACTCTTGCTGGGGTGACACTTTCTCAATGGCACGATTAATAGTGTAGAGCCTTCCAAACATTCTTCTATTGTTTCGTACTTAGATAAGTATTTTAGAAAGATCAGATACTTATCACAAAGAACATGAAAAAAATAACAAGAGGAACATTTTGACTTGACCACCAAGCAGTCATAAGTTTAAATGATAACATAAGCTCTCAGAACAGCAGATCCAGATTATATCGTATGGTGTGATACAATAGATCTTTTAGAGACTTCTTAAGAATTGCCATGTTTTTCAATAGTGTAACAATGATTTAATTTGCTGCATTGCACCCTTTCTCTAAGAACAGCCTTGGAAAATATATATTAAGCAGAAGAAAGAAAAAGTGTAATTTTCTATACTAGAGAGCCACAATTTATTAGTGTTACATCAGAGCCTGTGGTATATCTGAGAATATATTTATATATATTTACATATACATTTGCTATTTCTCCTCATGATAAAATGTATGATCCACCACATTAGTGAGATTTTGACTACATTGGCTATTTTTTCAAATAGATTTGACTTTGTAGTTCATCCTATTTCCTTTCTCCCTCCTCCCAAACCAAATCAGATTCCTTTACTATGTTTTGTTTGGAAGACTAAGATAGTTAAACCTGCAGGCATCTCCTAAAATGCTGTCAATTTCATAGTTTCAGCTCGCAAAGAGGTTTAGTTGAAATGGAAGTTCCCTCCTTTCATACGCAGTTTTTCTTTCCTTCTGTGGAATGATGTGTCTGCGTCTGGCAAAATTCACTCCCAAGGGACAGCCTGAATGCAAATGTCAGACAAAAATAGAATTTAAACCCAGACCGCTTTGTTGAAAGTCCACAGTATTGCAACTGTTAAACTAATGAATGGCTATTTTCGGTCCAGATTTTTGGTAACTCGTTGTACGAGCCTGACAATTTCAAGTTTTTCCATGCCTCTCCATGTAAGTAGTCGAATGATTTCATCAGCTCTAGTGTTGCAGCTATAAAACTGATGAATTGTAACTTTAATGTTCTGTGTTACAATACAGGGTCTGTTGCTAATGACCTAAAGTGAGTTGTTGTGAAACATCAGGATGCGGACATGCCTAATAACACGCTGAATACAAAGGTCATAAGCCTCTGTTGGAAACTGGGTCATTTCTATTCACCCAGAAAAATGCAGCATGCAACAAACAGCAAGCCTTCATGTTATATCTGCTTACTGATGCACTACTTCTTTAAGTCACCTCCCAAATCTGTGCCCATCTTTCTTGCAACTCCATGTTTGAATCTCTTCAATCAGGATTCCATCCCTGCCTCAATACTGCAATGCCTCTAACCAAAGTTGCAAATGGTATTCTCTGTGACTGTCACTATGGTGCATTATTCCTCCTCATTCCCTTTGACCTCTCTGCAGCCTTTGACAAGGTCGGCCACACCATCCTCCTCCAATGCTGTTCCTGCATTGTCCAGCTGAGTGGGATTGACCTCGCTTGGTTCCACCCTTACCCATCTATAGCCAGAGCAACTCCAGCAATTGCTTCTCTTTCCACCCCCACACTGGTTCCTCTGGAATCCTACAAGGAACTATCTTTGGTCTCCTTCTCTTCCTCATCAACACATTGTCCCTTGGCGATATCATCCGCAGACATGGGATCCACAAGAATGCTAACAACACCAGTTCTATTGCTCCACTACCTCTCCCAAGCCTGGCTCTGTGTTGACAGATTGTTTGTCCAATATCCAATCGTGGTAGATCAACAATTTCCTCCAGTTAAACAGGAACGAAGCCATCATCTTTGGCCCCCATCAGATAAATCTGTACACTTGTGGCCGATTCCATCCCTTTCTAGCCACTGTCTGAGGTTGAAGCCAGCTGTTTGCAACCTCAGTGTACTATTTGACCCTGAGCTGAGCTTCCATATCCTTTCCTTCATAAAGACCACCTACTTCCACCTCCGTAATATCACCGAGCTCCTCCTCTGCCTCAGTTCAATTGTTGCTGAAATCTTCATCCATGCCTTTGTGATCTCATGACAAGACTATTGCAATGCTGTCCTGGCTGGCCTCCCATTATCCACCATTCATAAAATTTAGCTCATCAAAAAATGCTGTTCATATTCTACTGCCACAGGTCCCACTCACCTACCGTGCCTATCCTCATTGATTGACATTAGCACCCAGTCTCCCAATGCCTCCAATTTAAAATTCTCATCTTTGTGTTTAAATCCCTTTATCCTTCACTATCTTTGTAACCTACTCCTGCACTACAACCCTCCCAGACACGTCCATTCATCTGCCCACTTACACTTCGCCCTACCATTTGGCGCATGCCTTCAGCCGTCTAGGCCCCATGATCTGGATTTCCCTCCCTATACCTATTCCACCTCTCCACCACCCTCTCCTCTTTTAACCTATTTAAAACCTACCTCATTGACCAAATTTTTCTTCACCCCTCCTAATATCTCCTTCTTTATCTGATTGAATCTCTTTGAAGCGCAATGGCCATTTTTCTATGTTAAAGACGCTATATGCAATTATTATTATTGTTGTTGTTATAAATGAGATACTATATTTGAATAGAAGATCCATGATCGGATGAGCCATGATCGTATTAAATGGCAGATCAGGCTCGAGGGGCCGTATGGCCTACTCCTGCTCCTATTTCTTATATTCTTATGTTATCTGATTTAATTAAAGGACTTTGCAGTATCGCAGGCTTTTGTGAGCTCTCTGTTAAACAATTCCAACATAAAATAACCATTCTAACCATAAATACCGAGCAGAACTAGGGTAGAGTAGGGAAGGTCAGGCCTGCACAAGCCTCCTCCATATTTCTTAAATTAAATGTAAAATTCTGTCGATCACTGATTGCATTTGGAACACTTCAGAATTGAAAAGGTGAAAATCAACTTTCAGTCGTATTTACAATAAACTAACTGATATCCAGTGGTATTTCTCACAACCTTAAAAGGAAAGACTTCCATTTGATGTCAGGACATCCAAAGTGCTTTGCAACCAATGATACATTTTTGGAGTGTAGTTGCTGTTGTAATGTACTCTGGGATCTGAAGCATGGATGTGATACTTAACGTGGTCCCATTTGAAGCTAAACATCGCACAATGGAGGCAGAGTGTGGGAAAGGCAGTGAACAGAACTTTAAATTAAAACTAGTAAATTTAAGAGGCTTTACAGTTTCAACCTAGTAATGCAGTTTCCAGCCTTACAGTTACTACCCAGAATTCTACAAAAGATCAAATGAGGGACCGCTAAGAAGGCTAAACTCTGCCTGTTTCCATTTCTGATTTTTCACTTCTAAATCCACAGAGTTGCAACTCCTTATGGTGGTTTTGACAGAGCTTCCAAAATGATGAGTTTCAAGCTGCCAAAGCTGGATTTTGCATTACTGGAACCAGAGCTCAGGTTGCCTGTCTTCCAAGATGGTACCGCTGGTCGGCCAAGCTTCAACAGAACTGCCCAGGGCTGGACATCTAACAACGTTCCAACTGTATTTGAAGATCTGACTTTGGAAGCAATCATTCCTGAAACAGATGACCTCTAAAATATTATGGTGCTTTTGAATATACAGACAAGGCATTTTTCCTTCAATATACATATATATTATTTGTGCTTCAACCTAACAATTATTCATACCAAACTACAAAATAGTCCAAATAAACATAAGCATTTGCAAACAGTATGTAAAGAAATGTAAACCAGTGGCTAATGTGTTGATTTTTAGTCAGGCCCTGAATTTCCAGGAACTTCTGCTGCTGCTCTGCAGTAACTTTGCCAGTAGTGCGTCGGAACCAAAATTTACACAAATAGCTGTAGTTTCCGCTGCATTTCTGGCAAAGTTACAGTGGTGCAGCGGCAGAAAATCCAAGGAAATTCTAGGCCTAATTTTTAATCAAATATAAAAAACCTGCTATACCAGCTACTGTCCATGTTTTGTTTGCCCCACAAGTTGAAATAGTTTTAAAAAGCTTTGATTTAGCAGCATACCAGTCAGTAAAGCTTTGTCAGCACAATTATTTTTTCTGGTGATTGTATTCCTATGCTTAGCAGTGAGGCTCACAATATTTTACAAAATATTCAGGTGATCTAATTGGTTATTCTGTCCTGTGTCTAAAACAGTTTGATTAATCATCTTGTAGTCTCAATTTTTGCAAAGACATTAAATAGTGAAATTCTCTGTTGGAAAAATTTAACAGCCTATGCTATCAAAACTGCACTGCACACCTCTCATTCAGTTCTCAACTACAATAACTTTTTCTCTCCCTACTTTTTCTTTCCTTTCAATTTTCACTCATTTCCTCTCTGTCCTGAAACAGTGACTAACACAGGCGTGTTGTTCTATGGAAAGGAGTCTGCTATCAAGTGACCATTCACATGAGGCTTGACGATAAGTGTTAGCAACTCGTAAGGATATCACAGCCAAGTTCAAAGCTGTTCTCATCCAAAATTCTCAGACAAGTACTTCAAGCAGAAGTCATCAGATATGAAACAGGAATGCGACCCATGACTGATTTTTCCCTTCTCAACTCCAGGCACCAATTGGAGTGTGTCCCCTCTCCCCATTGCCTCTGCAAATATTTAGCATAGACCAGAGATTGAACTTAAGAATGTTTTGATCTGTTTGGCTCCAGATTTCGTCAGGCAGTGGAGTTGTTTACTAGGTCATCATATAAGTCCAATCTTTTTTTTCCAATAAGGCTACTGAATGTTGACTAATGACCTCCTTGTTACAGTGCCAATGAGCTGAGCCCTTGCCTGACTGTATGAACACTTGTTATCCAAACTAGTTAAAAACATGCCTGATTCTTATGGGACTGAGCATGGTAGAATATTCGTACTTTAAAATATATTGCTGATTAAAATTAAAGTGCGATGAGTGGAAAATCGTATTAGCTCTTCAAGGAAATATTCATGCAAATGGTAGCAGTTTTAGCCACTTGACCTGCAACTTCCTCACAGTTTTTAAATTGCGTTAATTTTAATCAATGGTATGCTTTAAAGTGCAGCTGAGTAGAAATACTGACAGGCAAAATTGCATTGTAGGGTGAACATTGCAAGGTTTGTCACATTATATTGCACCAAAACAAATTGATTGTCCCAACTATAATCTTTGAACTACACAATCAACAGTGAAATATTATAAAAATAAACAAGCAAAAATCAATGATGCAATGTAACAAAATAACAAAAAAACTTGTTATTGATATGTGTTGCTATAGTCACTATTCTGGACCAGAGCTAATAAACTCTTTTAAAATTCATGGGGCTAGACTTTCCCAAGAGCCCCTCAAAGCCTGATTGCCGCCCAGTAAAAACACAGTAGCTGTAGCTTGCTCTGACATTAAAATTGAAGTATAAATTCAGATTTAGAATCTGATCTGATACTGCAGCAAAGTAGTGAGACTCCCTCGGAAATGTTATTTTGCTTTGCTTCAGAGTTAGTTAGAATCCCAACTCTGAATTTACATTGCATCATTTTAGCATTAGTGTGAGTGAGACTCCTTTGTGTGAGCACTAAAGTTGGAAACCACCATTGTCTAACTGGAATAACTCATTTTACTCCATCCGAATAATCTTCCAAAGAAACCTTTGATGATTCTCCAGTGAGTCATCATCACTGATTTCAGAATACAATTAAAGTATATCTGATTACAACTATAGATAAGGGGCCTTCCTCTTTCTGCCACCTGTAGTAAAGATTCGCAGATTTTCTAGATCTTCCGCAGCTCCCTGACAGTAATTTTGAATGGGGTATTAACTGCAGCATCTAACATCTGATTAATCTTGGATGATGTCCAGATATCATAGATGGTTACATAGGATTACCTAGGATATACAGCACAGAAACAGGTCATTCGGCCCAACCAGTCCATGCCAGCATTTATGCTCCAGTCGAGCCTCCTCCCATCTTTCCTCATTTAAATCTATCAGCATAAACCTTGATTCCCTTCTCTCCCATATGCTTGTCTAGCCTCCTCTTAAATGCATCTATACTATTTGCTTCAACCACTCCCTGTGGTAGCGAGTTCCACATTCTCACCACTCTTTGGGTAAAGAGGTTTCTTCTGAATTTCCAATGGATGTCTTGGGTGACTATCTTATATTGATGGCCTCTAGTTATGTTCTTCCCCACAAGTGGAAACATTCTCTATGTATCCACTCTATCAAAACCTTTCATAATTTTAAAGACCTCTATTAGGTCACCCCTCAGCCTTCTTTTTTCAAGAGAAAAGAGACCCAGCCTGTTCATCCTTTCCTGATATGTATACCCTCGTATTTCTGGTATCATCCTTGTAAATCATCTCTGCACCCTTTCCAGTGCCTCTATATCCTTTTTATAATATGGTGACCAGAACTGAACGCAGTACTCTAAGTGTGGTCCAGCCAAGGTTCGATACAGGTTTAGCATAACTTCCCTACTTTTCAATTCTATACCTCTAGAAATAAACTCTAGTGCTTGGTTTGCTTTTTTATGGCCTTGCTAACCTGTGTCGCAACCTTTAGTGATTTGTGTATTTGTCCTCTGAGATCCCTTTGTTCCTCTACCCACCTAAACTCGCACCTTCCAAGTAATAAGTGACCTCCCTATTCTTCCTACCAAAATGTAATACCTCACATTTATCTGTGTTGAACATAATTTGCCAATTATATGCCCATTCTACAATTTTATTAATGTTCCCTTGTAATTTGTTGCAGTCCTCCTCAGTATTGATTTCCCCCCACTGCCCCCCTCCCCCCCCCAAATTTGATGTCATCCACAAATTTAGAAATTGTGTTTTTGGTTCCAAAGTCTAAATCATTAATATAAATTGTGAACAACAGTGGTTCCAGCTCTGATCCTCATGGAACACCACTACCCTCATTCTGCCGCTGTGAATTGCTACCCTTTATCCCTACTCACTGCCTTATGTCTTGAAGCCAGCTAATTATCCATTCTGCTACTTGTCCCCTGACTCCTCATTCTCTTACCTTGTTCATCAGTCTATTATGGGGTACTTTATTGAAGGCCTTTTAAAAATCTAGATAAATTACATCTACTACATTACCATTGTCTACTCTTGCTGTTACCATTTCAAAAAATTCAATGAGGTTGGTCAAGCAAGACTTTCCCTTTTGAAATCCATGCTGACTATTCATTATTATATTTTTTGCTTCTATTTTCTCCTTTAGTAGGGATTCCATTATTTTTACTACCACTGATGTTAAGCTGACTGGTCTATGATTCCCTATACACATTTTATCCCCCTTCTTAAATATAGGTATTATGTTAGCTATCCGCCAGTCCTCTGGCACTACATCTTTTTCTAATGAATTATTAACTATGTGTAGTAATGCTCCTGCTTTCTCTTCCCTAGATTCTTTTAAAATGTATGGATGCAATCCATCCGGACCAGAGGTTTTATCCCCTTTGAGTTTGATTCGCTTATTTATTATATAGCCTCTTTTTATTTTAAATGCACTTATCTCTTTACTAATCTCATCATCCAATGTCATGTCCACCTGCTCTATCCGTCTGGTAAACACTGAAGCAAAATAATTATTTGATATTTCTGCCATCTCTCCATCGTTACCTGTGGTATTATCCTGTCCACCCCCGAATGACCCTATTCCAATCGCAACCTTCCTTTTTTTATTGATGTGCCTATAAAATATTTTACTATTTTGTTTTATATTCATTGATAATTTAATGTCATAGTTCCTCCTTGCCTTCCTAATTGTTTCTCTGACTTCTCTCCTAATCTTTTTGTATTTTTCCCCTTCCTTTATGTGTCGGAGTGTCTCCAACTCACACTCCAGCTCAATGACTCTGAGTTGGAGAGATTCGAGATCGAGACGTCTCCTGCAGACATGTTTGCTCAGGACAGTCTTGCTGTCCACAAACTCCCATATACTGCATCCAGACACACAACCTGCTCTGCCATATCTTAGTCTAGCCTTATTTTATTTATTTAATAAGTTAAAGTATTCAATGATTATTTATAGTTATATTAATTAGTTTAACTAGTTAAGCTTTAAATTTAATACTGTGCTTTATAGTTTCCCACATCTAGTTTAAACCACTGTCCTAGGTTAGAGAGAAAAGGGAGAAAAAAAATCTTAGCACTCACCAACCAATCACTTACCTGCTATCCTGTGACATCACTGCTTGTTTTTTGGGGAAATCGTCGAAGGTTCTGCCACCGCTGATGTTGCCTCCAATTAGGTCCGCACTGCCTGGTCTCCCTCTGTTTTAAGTACTGACGCTGCTGATAGCATCTCCAATTAGGTCCTTCCCCCTTTTCTCTGACTTCCCAAATAAAACACTCTGTTTAATCCACCGCTCTGGAATTGTGATTGGTTGAGTGATTGATTGATTGAGAGAAAGATTCGCTTTCAGCACCTTATCACAACTTTTAAAAAGTCCACATGTGCTTCACATACAATAAATTATTTTGAAGTGCGTTGTCTGTTATGTGGAAACATGACAGTCATTCTGTCCTGCAAGATCCTGCAAACATAACCAGTTGAGTTGTTTTTGGTTGAAGGTGGAATTTTGGCTGGAACACAGGAAGAACTCCTTCCTGTTCTTTGAGTAGTATCATGGAATCTTTAACATCCATTTGAATCAGTAAACAAATTTCAGTTTAACATCTCACCTAGAAAATGGCATATTCGACAATTCTGTACTGGATGAGCTCAAATCCTGGACCAGGGCTTGAAGCTGCATTATTTTAGCTCAGAGGTGAAAGTGTTATAAACTCAGTCAAACTAATGCTGCAGCACAGTTTTAAAACTATTCAGTCTATGGGTCTGTGCAAAGTCAAGTGCTCGGTTAAAAAAATCTCTTTTGCAGTAATGCCAAACAGCCTTGATTCATTCCACCATCGGCACTCCAGTCAGCTTACTCTTTTGTGTCACACTTGACAATAATGCTGAAGAATACTTTTTCATGTGTTGAAGGGTCTTATTTGAAGAATCATCAATTTGTAACCTGTGAGATTCCTCTCCAAGGGATATTCTGTGGCCTGCAGTCACATTTTGATTGTGCTAATTGCTCTTCAAACTGCTTTTGTTACTAACTCTCAGTCCAGCAGCTTTTTTACTTTTTTACTACAGAGTGACAATTTGCATTGTGTTTTTTCTGCACTTGCGTCCTCTGGACTCCATCCCCGGCGCCTCTCGTGCATGTGCAGATTCTTCGGAACCGGAACTGGAAGTGGGGCCCCGCAACGAGATGCTACTGATTTTCCAACATTTTCACGGCCTTCTGTGGGAAAGAAAACATCGGAGGTAGTGGGAAAGAGAGAGAGAGAGAGAGAGAGAGGCGGCGGGTGGGTGGGGGGAGAGAGGCGGTGAGTGGGTGGGGGGGGGGGTGGGAGAGAGACATGGGGGGAGAGAGACTGGGGGAAGGGAGAGACTGGAGGAAGGGAGAGATGGGAGAGAGACGGGGGGGAGAGAGAGGCACGGGGAAGAGAGAGAGAGACGGGGAGAGAGAGACACACGAGGGCGGGGGAAGAGAAAGAGAGACGAGGGGAAGAGAGTGACCAGGGGGGAAGAGAGAGAGAAACGGGGAGGGAGAGAGATGAGGGGAGAGACAGAGGGATCAGTGGGAAGAGAGGGAACTCAGGGAAGACGTATCACATTCTTCCAACCCCCTTTACACCCACATCCGATTTCTCGGAAATTTCTGTGCGTGTATTACAAGAGGCATCATTGGAGTGGATGAAATCCGGAAGTCACGACACTGTCATTATTCACTTCATAACCAGTAAACCTGTTAACAATCCGTGACCCACACACAATACCCATCTATGGTGGGGGGTGGGGGTAAGGTCAGGAACTTGGGCTGGGGGGGGCATGAACTTGGGCTGGGATGGGGTCAGGAACTTGGGAGGCTTTTGCTGGGTTGGTGGAGCTCTATCCTCTCTGGGTTCTGAAGTCAGAATGGCTCGAATTACACTTTGCAAAGTCACTCAGAACGTGGGCTGGACGGTTCCAATTACACATTCTGGGTGTGGCTTATACTCCAAGGGGACCAATCAGCAATCAGATCATGTGATAATGGAGAGCCAATGATCATTTTCACAGTGCAAATAACTGCATCCTTTTTTACTAATTCAGGCCACTTTCTCGTTAGACCATATTAGGCCTTCCTTCTTTGCCAGTCGTGCATGCTAGACTTGCTTATGTTGAATTCACATGTCACTGCTCTGTTGCCTTATCCTCAAGAACCTCAAACACTTTCACCTTAAAGGCAACAAAGTTGTTCTTGCTCCTCTGAGTCATTTTATTCTCAAATAAAATTTAAACGTCAAATTTGCAGTAAAATGTTCAATTGTCCACTGAGTTGGCTAATTCTCTTCCAATAGCTACACATCTTTACACTATGCTGCTGAGAGGAAGGAACTTAGCATATCACAACTGGCTGCTGAAAATACCATGGGAATAGTTGCACATTTACTGCAAAAATGCATTTGAAATCAATTTTTGTAAAATTGTTTGTATATAGTGCACACACGTGCAAATGCACAACCCATGCATTCCATACCTCGTTCACCATAGAAAATATTGTGCACTCGTTTGACCAGACAAAATCACAAAGTGGCTGTATGACCTTCTGTGGACATTTCTGGTGATCATTCATGCATGGAGAAACTGAAATTTTTGAAAGAATGTATTCCAAACCATTTAACAAAGAAATGTCAGAGCCTTTGAATGCTGTAATTGTTGGAAAAATCAATTTACACATATATTTCTCATAACATCTTTCCTTAACCAATACCAATCGTCATCTCCTTCAGTTGCATTTGTCATGAGAATATAATCTGCAAAAGCACTTTTCTAGATGCCATCCTCACCCATGAGATCATAAAACATGATTTGACTGAATTGACAGTAAGCAGCCACGTCAATTGATGCTCCTTTATCATCCATTATAAAGTAATCGACTTGTAAAGTGTTTCTAAGTTCTTAAAATTGTACAATTTCCAAAAAGTATTTAGCACAGGGGATCAGATCATCAAATACATGAACTTCATATTTGCTGGTTAAATGATGTGGCATGGTTGCTCTAGTAAAAATTCATCTTCCTCAATGGCTCAGTGTTTAAATACAATGGTTGGTGTAGCACTAATTCAAAGTGGCGAGAAAAGTTCCAGCTTTCATCCCTGGTTTATCAGAATAAGATGACTTTGGTCAAGCCTGCAGTAAAGGTGCTGTGATTTGCCTCAGTGCCTCTGGCCTAGGGAGAGAAAAAGACAGCCAGAATTCCTGATCCTGATCATAATCCAGCTATCCCACTGGAACATCATGTGTGTAGGCAATGATTAGGCCCAGAATCAACCTCAGCTTTTATAGCCTCCAGGTTCAAATAGTTTGCCAAACTTCACTGGGCTTATAAATGAAGAATGGAAACTCATTGATGTACCAAAGGAATATCACCACCTGTGAAACTGTACTCATGATGATTCACTGTCTTAAAGAGTGAAGTGTGAAAAATTGAAGAAAATAACTGAAGCAAATATATTACAATGCTTTTCACTGAAGATCGTGGGCATTTCCATTTCATCACCACACAACATGTGTGGCATTGGTGCTATCTAACAACGTATAACTAGATTAACATAATTTATTCCCTTGATTAATATTGTGTCTGCCATTATATTTAAAGGATGACAGGCAAACGTCCTTGAGTACTGCAGGGCAACCACAAGCAATTTCCTTGCCTGCAACATCAAACACCTGACCTTGAAATCAGCATAGCGGTAGCAACTGTATCCATGTTTTGCTACTTTCGGTTTTTTTTCGGTTTTATGTGGTCAAAATGAGTTGTCAATGTTGAGGATTGGAATTTCTTTTAACTATTTACACTCAATTGCAGGATCAAGCATGCCCTGGCCAGCTATATGAGCCAGATGTGGAACAAAGCTCCCTCTATTCTGGCTCAACAACATACTTAAACCCAAACCTTCGGTGTACTAGATATTTCCATTACCCAACATTAGCTATTGTTATGCTGGAATTCTACCACTTCAAACCACTCCAAACTAAACCATTTTCAAGTGGCACTTACCAATAACCTGCTCATCGATTCTCAATTTGGGTTCTGCCAGGACCACTCGGCTCCAGATCTCATTACAGCCTTGGGACAAACATGGCCAAAAGAGCTGAATTCCAGAGGTGAGGTGAGAGTGACTGCCATTGACATCAAGGCAGCATTTGACCGAGTGTGGCAGCAAGGAGCCCTAGTAAAATTGAAATCAATGTGAATCAGGGGAAAGCACTCCACTGGCTGGAGTTATACCTAGCACACAGGAAGGTGGTTGTAGTTGTTGGAGGCCAATCATCTCAGCTCCAGGACATCGCTGCAGGAGTTCCTCAGGGCAGTATCCTCAGCCCAACTGTTGTGTATGGAGAAAGAGTCAGACTGAAAACTGTGAGCTCAAAGTAAAGTGTAACCTGAGTCTTTTATTTCAGGTCTCCAGAGTGCCTCTTTAACTTGTGAAGCCTTCTTAAATACCTGTGCTCCCAAGGGATTATGGGATCCCTTAGGACTCCGGTGAATGAGCCCTCTGGTGGCTGTGCAGAGGAAATACAAGTCCACATATATAACAGCATTCCCCGCCAAAGTCAATAGTGTAACTATTTACAAGATGAGTCGATCTGCGGCCCTTCTTGCCCTGGTTGATCGTCTCGGTGTGAAAGCTGGTGTTGTTGAATCATTTGTTGGGCCCTCGCTGGGTTGCTGTGCAGCTGGCCTTGCTGGGCTACCTGGTGTGTTGGGCACTGCAGGGCTGCTGTGGATGATGGGTTCTGCTTCGTGGTCAACCGTGGTGCCGGTTGCCAATGGTGTGTATGTTGGGGGATCAAAAAAGGTAGAGTCCAAGGTGGGTTGCTCAGGGTAATCCATGAATCTGAGTTTGATTTGGTCCAAGTGTTTCCGGTGAATGAGTCCATTTGAAAGTTTGACCCGAAACACCCTGCTCCCCTCTTTGGCCATGACAGTGCCAGGAAGCCACTTGGGACCTTGTCCATAATTTAATACAAATACAGGATCATTGACTTCAATCGAGCGTGACGCATTTGCTCTATCATGGTATGCGCTTTATTGAAGCTGCCTGCTCTCTACCTGTTCATGTAGATCAGGGTGAACTAACGAGAGCCTTGTCTTAAGTGTTCTTTTCATGAGCAGTTCAGCAGGGGGAATCCCAGTGAGTGAGTGGAGTCTCGTGCGGTAGCTATGCAGGAGTCGGGATAGGCGAGTCTGCAGTGAGCCTTCAGTTACCCTCTTCAAGCCTTGCTTGATGGTTTGCATTGCTCTCTCTGCTTGACCATTGGACACTGATTTAAACAGGGCAGATGTGACATGTTTGATCCCGTTATGGGTCATGAATTCTTTGAACTCAGCACTGGTCAAATATGGCCCATTGTCGCTCACCAGGACATTGGGTAAGCCGTGAGTGGCAAACATGGCCCGCAGGCTTTCAGTGGTGGCAGTGGACGTGCTAGCCGACATTTTCTCACATTCAATCCACTTGGGGTACGCATCTACAACCACAAAGAACATTTTAACCAAGAATGGGCCTGCGTAGTCAACATGTACCCTAGACCATGGTTTGGAGGGCCAAGACCATAAACTTAGCGGCGCCTCTCTGGGTACATTGCTTGACTGCGAGCATGTATTATGTCTGTGAATGCAGGACTCCATGTCCGCATCGATACCGGGCTATTGCTTTCACCATTACGATACCTGGGTGGGGGCTGTGGAGGTTATTGATGAAGGTGTCTCTGCCCTTCTTGGGGACCACTACTCGATTGCCCCACAGAAGGCAGTCTGCCTGTATAGACATTTCATCTTTGCGCCGCTGGAATGGCTTTATCTCTTTCTGCATTTCCACTGGGACACTGGACCAGCTCCCGTGAAGCACACAGCTTTCGACTAGAAATAATAAGGGTCCTGGCTTGTCCAGGTTTTGATCTGCCGGGCAGTGACGGGTGATTGCTCACTCTCAAATGCTTCCATAAACATGGCTAGATCTGCGGGCTGCGCCATTTCCACCCCCGTGGTGGGCAATGGCAGCCTATTGAGAGCATTGGCACAGTTTTCTGTGCCTGGCTTGTGGTGGATGACGTAGTTGTATGTGGACAATGTGAGCGGCCATCTCTGGGTGCGGGCCAATGTGTTGGTATTTATTCCTTTACTCTCGGAAAACAGGGATATAAGTGGCTTATGGTCAGTTTCCAATTCGAATTTTAGCCCAAACAGGTTTTGATGCATTTTCTTTACCCCATAGACACACGTTAACGCTTCTTTATCAATCATGCTGTAGGCTCTCTCGGCCTTAGACAGACTCCTGGATGGATAAGCAACCGGTTGCAGTTTGCCAAAATCATTAGCTTGTTGCAATACACACCCGACACCATATGATGACGCAGAACATGCTAGTACCAAATGCTTACATGGATCATACAACACAAACAATTTGTTTGAGCATAACAATTTTCTCGCTTTTACAAAGGCATTTTCTTGGCTTTTGCCCCAAACCCATTCGCCCCCTTTTCGTAGTAAGACATGTAGTGGTTCTAGCAGTGTGCTGAGACCCGGTAAGAAGTTATCAAAGTAGTTCAAGAGTCCCAAAAACGACCGCAGCTCCGTCACGTTCTGTGGCCTCGGTGCTTTATCGATTGCCTCCGTCTTCGCGTTGGTGGGCCTGATCCCATACATCGGAATCCTCCTTCCCAGGAACTCCACTTCAGGCGCCAGGAAAATGCATTTTGAGTGTTTTAACCTGAGCCCCACGCAGTTGAGTCGACTAAGAACCTCCTCCAGGTTCTGCAGGTGCTCGACTGTGTTCCGACCTGTGACTAAGATGTCGGCCTGGAAGACCACGGTGTGCGGGATCGAATTCAGTAAACTTTCTATGTTTCTCTGGAATATTGCCGCCACTGATCGGATTCCAAACGGGCATCTGTTACAAACAAAAAGACCCTTGTGCATGTTGATGCAGGTGAAGGCCTTCAATGATTCCTCCAATTCCTGCATCATGTCGGCTGAGGTCAGATCCAGCTTTGTGAACGTCTTTGTCCCGCCAGCGTTGCAAAGAGGTCGTCGGCTTTTGCTAGTGGGTATTGGTCCTGCAGGGAAAAACGATTGATAGTTACTTTGTAATCACCACAGATTCTGACGGTGCCGTCTCCCTTGAGGACTGGGACAATAGGACTGGCCCACTCGCTGAACTCGATCGGTGAAATTATGCCCTCTCGTTGCAGCTGGTCTAGCTCGATCACTATCCTTTCTCTCATCATGTACGGTACTGCTCTCGCCTTGTGATGGATGGGTCACGCCCCCGGAATTAGGTGGGTCTGCACTTTTGCTCCTTGGAATTTCCTGATGTCTGGTTCGAACAGCGAAGGAAATTTGTTTCAGACCTGGGCACACGATGTGTCATCAGCGGGCAATAGCGCTCGGACGTCATCCCAGTTCCAGCGTATCTTTCCCAGCCAGCTCCTGCTGAGCAGCGTGGGACTATCGTCTGGTACCACCCAGATTGGTAGCTTGTGCACCACTCCATCGTAGGAGACCTTTATGGTAGCACTGCCGATTACAGGAATCAGTTCTTTAGTGTAAGTTCTTAGTCTCATGCGAACTGGAGTTAAGACTGGCCTTGAGGCCTTGTTGCACCACAACCTTTCGAAAGTCTTTTTGCCCATGATTGACTGGCTCGCACCCGTGTCCAGCTCCATTGACACCGGCAGTCCATTTAGTTCAAAATTCAGCATTATCGGGAGACAATTCGTGGTGAGTGTGTGCACCCCATGTACCTCTGCCTCCTTTATCTGAGGTTCTGGTTCGTAGTGATCCTCCGTGGATCTGTCCTTCTCTGCAATGTGGTGGTTTTTAGGTTTAACAGGCTTAGCAGCTCACCTGCACACTCATTGGAGGTGTCCCATTGTTCCCAGCCCTTGCAAACGTATCCTTTGAATCGGCATGAATGGAAATGATGATCACCCCGCAGCACCAACAAGGTGTTAATGGTCTTGCATTCCTCACCCTTGATGGTGGACTCTGAGACATTGCGGACGTGTAGCTGCAGGTATGTGTGACCTGCCCTGTACGTTATGATGCGAAAACAACATCACGTTGTTCACAGTACTTGTAGCAGCACTTGTGTGCTGAGAGATTTGCTTAGTATTGTCACTGGTGGCAATGAACACCTGGGCTATTGCTATGGCCTTACTCAAGGTTGGGGTCTCTACAGTCAAAAGCTTGCGAAATCTGGTTTTGTGGCCAATGCCAAGTACGAAAAAATCTCTGAGCATGTGCTCCAAATGTCCTTTAAATTCACAATGCATCTCAGCTCGGCGACATAACTCACCACTTCCTGGCCTTCAGACCTTTTGTAGGTGTAGAACCAGTACCTCGCCATCAGAATGCTTTCCCTCGAGTTCAAATGCTCTCGGACAGTGTGCACAAATCATCGTACGATTTCTCCGTGGGTTTCACTGGAGTGAGCAGATTCTTCATGAGGCCATATGTTGGTGCCCCACAGATGGCGAGGAGGATCACTCTACGTTTGGCAGCACTCTCTTCCCCATCTAGCTCATTGGCCACGATGTATTGGTCGAGTTGCTCCACAAAAGTTTCCTAATCATCTCCCTCCGAAAATTTCTCCAGGATGCCCACTGTTCTCTGCATCTTTGGGTTCGCTATCTGTATCTCATCGCCAGTTGTTGTGTATGGAGAAAGAGTCAGACTGAACACTGTGAGCTCAAAGTAAAGTGTGACCGTAGTCTTTTATTGCAGGTCTCCAGAGTGCCTCTTTAACCTGTGAAGCCTTCTTAAATACCTGTGCTCCCAAGGGATTATGGGATCCCTTGGGACTCCAGTGAATGAGCCCTCTGGTGGCTGTACAGAGTAAATACAAGTCCACATCTATAACACCAACCATCTTCAGCTGCTTCATCAACGGCTTTCCCTCCAACATAAGATCAGAAATGGGGATGTTCGCTGATGACTGCACAGTGTTCAGTTCCATTCTCAACTCCTCAGATAATGAAGTAGTCCATGCCCACACGCAGCAAGACCTGGAAGACATTTAGGCAGATAACATTGTGGCAAGTAACATTCGCGCTACACAAGTTCCAGGCAATGACCATCTCCAACAAGAGAAAGTTTAACCACCTGCCTTGACATTCAATGGCATTACCATCGCCGAATCACCCAACATCAATATCCTGAGGGTCACCATTGACCAGAAACTTAACTGGATCAGGCACATAAATACAGTGGCTACAAGAGCGGGTCAGAAGTTGGGTGTTCTGCGGCGAGTGTCTCACCTCCTGAATCCCCGAAGCCTTTCCACCATCTACAAGACACAAGTCAGGAGTGTGATGGAAACCTGCCTGCATGAGTGCAGTTCCAACAACAGTTAGGAAGCTCGACACCATCCAGGACAAAGCAACCTGCTTGCATACCACCCCATCCATCACCTTAAGCATTCACTCCCTCCACCACTAGCGCACCGTGGCTGCAGTGTGTACCATCTACAAGATGAACTGCAGTAACTTGCTGAGGCTTCTTCGACAGCACGTCCCGAACTTGCAACCTCTACCACCTAGAAAGACAAGGGCAGCAGGTGCATGAGAACATTATCACCTCCAGGTTCCCCTGAGTCACATATCATCTTGACTTGCAAATATATTGCCGTGCCTTCATCGTCGCTGGGTCAAAATCCTGAAACTACCTCTCTAACAGCACTGTGGGAGTACCTTCACCACAGGGTCTGCGGCAGTTCAAGAAGGCGGTTCACCACCACCATCTCAAGGGTAATTAAGATGGGCAATAAATGCTAGCCTTGCTAGCGACACCCAGGAATGAATCAGTAGTAGTGAGGTTGGAGACAGCATCAAACAAGAAATTAGGAATGCGTGCAATAAAGGTACAGCAGTTATCATGGGTGACTTTAATCTACATATAGATTGGGCTAACCAAACTGGTAGCAATACAGTGGAGGAGGATTTCCTGGAGTATATTAGGGATGGTTTTCTAGACCAATATGTCGAGGAACCAACTAGAGGGCTGGCCATCCTAGACTGGGTGATGTGCAATGAGAAAGGACTAATTAGCAATCTTGTTGTGCGAGGCCCCATGGGGAAGAGTGACCATAATATGGTAGAAATCTTTATTAAGATGGAGAGTGACACAGTTAATTCAGAGACTATGGTCCTGAACTCAAGGAAAGGTAACTTCGATGGTATGAAACATGAATTGGCTAGAACAGATTGGCGAATGATACTTAAAGGGTTGACGGTGGATAGGCAAACATTTAAAGATCACATGGATGAACTTCGACAATTGTACGTCCCTGTCTGGAGTAAAAATAAAACTGGGAAGGTGGCTCAACCATGGCTAACAAGGGAAATAAACGGATAGTGTTAAATCCAAGGAAGAGGCATATAAATTGGCCAGAAAAAGCAGCAAACCTGAGGACTGGGAGAAATTTAGAATCCAGCAGAGGAGGACAAAGGGTTTAATTAGGAGGGGGGAAATAGAGTATGAGAGGTAGTTTGCTGGGAACCTAAAAACTGACTGCAAAAGCTTCTATAGATATGTGAAGAGTAAAAGATTAGTGAAGACAAACGTAGGTCCCTTGC
Organism: Pristiophorus japonicus; assembly: GCF_044704955.1. NCBI lineage: Eukaryota > Metazoa > Chordata > Chondrichthyes > Pristiophoridae > Pristiophorus > Pristiophorus japonicus. Next base: position 245,840,909 of record NC_091978.1, on the reverse strand, counting down.
AGTCAGATTCAGGTGAATTTATAATGGGGAACAAAGAAATGGCAGACCAGTTGAACAAATACTTTGGTTCTGTCTTCACTAAGGAAGACACAAATAACCTTCCGGAAATATTAAGGGACCGAGGGTCTAGTGAGAAGGAAGAACTGAAGAAAATCCTTATTTGGCGGGAAATATTGTTAGGGAAATTGATGGGATTGAAGGTCGATAAATCCCCGGGGCCTGATAGTTTGCATCCCAGAGTACTTAAGGAAGTGGCCCTAGAAATAGTGGATGCATTGGTGATCATTTTCCAACAATCTATCGACTCTGGATCAGTTCCTATGGACTGGAGCGTAGCTAATGTAACACCACTTTTTAAAAAAGGAGGGAGAGAGAAAATGGGTAATTATAGATCAGTTAGCCTGACATCAGTAGTGGGGAAAATGTTGGAATCAATTATTAAAGATGAAATAGCAGCGCATTTGGAAAGCAGTGATAGGATAGGTCCAAGTCAGCATGGATTTATGAAAGGGAAATCATGCTTGACAAATCTTCTAGAATTTTTTGAGGATGTAACAAGCAGAGTGGACAAGGGCGAACCAGTGGATGTGGTGTATTTGGACTTTCAAAAGGCTTTTGACAAGGTCCCACACAAGAGATTGGTGTGCAAAATTAAATCACACGGTATTGGGAGTAATGTACTGATGTGGATAGAGAACTGGTTGGCAGACATGAAGCAGAAGTCGGGATAAATGGATCCTTTTCAGAATGGCAGGCAGTGACGAGTGGGGTGCCACAGGGCATATTACTGGGACCCCAGCTATTTACAATATACATTAATGATTAAGATGAAGGAATTCAGTGTAATATCTCCAAGTTTGCAGATGACACTAAGCGGTGTGAGCTGTGAGGAGGACAGTAAGAGGCTGCAGGGTGTCTTGGACAGGTTAGGTGAGTGGGCAAATGCATGGCAGATGCAGTATAATGTGGATAAATGTGAGGTTATCCACTTTGGTGGCAAAAACAGGAAGGCAGAATATTATCTGAATGGCGGCAGATTAGGAAAAGGGGAGGTGCAACGAGACCTGGGTGTCATGGTATATCAGTCATTGAAAGTTGGCATGCAGGTACAGCAGGTGGTGAAGAAGGCAAATGGTATGTTGGCCTTCATAGCTAGGGGATTTGAGTATAGGAGCAGGGAGGTCTTACTGCAGTTGTACAGGGCCTTAGTGAGGCCTCACCTGGAATATTGTGTTCAGTTTTGGTCTCCTAATCTGAGGAAGGATGTTCTTGCTATTGAGGGAATGCAGCGAAGGTTCACCAGACTGATTCCTGGGATGGCAGGACTGACATATGAGGAGAGACTGGATCGACTGGGCCTGTATTCACTGGAGTTTAGAAGGGTGAGAAGGGATCTCACAGAAAAATATAAAATTCTGATGGGACTAGACAGGTTAGGTGCAGGAAGAATGTTCCCGATGTTGGGGAAGTCCAGAACCAGGGGACACAGTCTAAGGATAAAGGGTAAGCCATTTAGAACTGAGATGAGGAGAAACTTCTTCACTCAGTGAGTTGTTAACCTGTGGAATTCTCTACTGCAGAGAGTTGTTGATGCCAGTTTATTGGATATATTCAAGAGCGAGTTAGATATGGCCCTTACGGCTAAAGGGATCAAGCGGTATGGAGAGAAAGCAGGAAATGGGTACTGAGGTGAATGATTAGCCATAATCTTATTGAATGGTGGTACAGGCTCGAAGGGCTGAATGGTCTAATCCTGCACCTTTTTTCTATGTTTCTATGTTTCTATGAATCAAAAATAAATAATAGGTTTTGGCACATTGGGCTGTTGTTAGCAAATTCAAAGGAAGTGTTTTAGATGGATCAAATGTGTGTCACATTTGTTTTTGTTTGTTCTCAGGATTTGGATGATGCTGACAAGGCCACAATTATTGACCATTCCTAGTTGCCATGATAAGGTAGTGGTAGGCCTGCTCCTTGAACCACTGCAGAACACTGGTGATGGAGCTCCCAAAAGTATGTTAGCTGGGGAACTCCAGGACATTGACCCAGCAATGATGGAATGGCAATATATGTCCAAGTCAGGATGGTGTGAGACTTGGAGCGTTTGCAGGCCCAGCCATCTGACTTTTATATGGTTGAGACTTTGAAGGGTCAGGAAGCGAGCCACTTACTGCAGAGTACCCAACCTTTTACCTGCTCTTGCAGCAACAGTATTGATGTCACTGGTCCAGTTCTGCTTCTGGTTAGTGATCCTTTAAATGTTATGGGTAGGCACTATTAAAGGTCGTGGAAGGTGGCTGGACTGTCTCCAATTTAAAATAGTAATTACCTAGCACTTAGTTTGTGCAAATGTTACATGCCACCTGTTGGCACAAGCCTGGATGTTATCCTGATCTAGCTGTAGGCTGATATTGTCAGAGAAATTGTGAATGGTGCTAAACACTGTGGAATCAAAAGCAAACAACCTCACTCCTGATCTTATGACAAAGAGATAATTGATTAAACAACTGAAGATGGTTGGACCATAGAAATTTCCTTGAGCAATTCATGCAGTGATATGCTGGGCTGTGATGACTCGTTTCCAACAACCACAGCTATCATTCTTTATGTCAGGTATGATTCCAACCAATGACGGGTTCTCCTTTGACCCAAATTAACTTCAGTTTTGCTAAACTTCCTTGATGCTATACTTGGATGAATGCTACCTTTATATCAGGCCAGCTGCTCTCACTTCCCCTCTGGATTTCAACTCTTGCATCTATATTTGGATCAAGACTGTGACAATGCCTGGAAACTGAACTGAATGTCAGTGAGCAAGTTATTGGTGAGTAGGTTTTGGTTTATGGCACTGTTGGTGACTCCTTCCATCACTTTACTGATGATTGGGAGGGCGCTGTTAGGATGGTAATTGGCCTTTCAGATTTATCCTGTAATTTTGTGGATCATCATCATCATAGGCGGTCCCTCGAAACGAGGATGACTTGCTTCCACGCCAAAAAAGGATGAGTTCACAGGTGTTTCGAATGAAGGACCTGAGCTACATCCTGAAGGGTGGAAGATGCCTGTGTGTGGATTTTTTTTTAACGTGCGGTGGCCATTGCACTCCAGCCACCACACGGGCTTGACAGAGCTTGGTCTTGGACCAGTGGCAAGGATTACCCAAGACAACAGCTCTGCTGCACAGACCTAGTGTGCACACATATCGCAGTATGGGCTGGCCCGTGCTGCCCCTGGCCCTGAACTCGTCCCTCTCCTGGGCCCCGATCGCGACCCTCTACAATCTCTAAAACAGGGAAGGTGGCTCAACCATGGCTAGCAAGGAAAATTAAGGATAGTGTTAAATCCAAGGAAGAGGCACATGAATTGGCCAGAAAAAGCAGTAAACCTGAGGACTGGGAGAAATTTAGAATTCAGCAGAGGAGGTCAAAGGGTTTAATTAGAAGGGGGGAAACAGAGTATGAGAGGAAGCTTGCCGGGAACATAAAAACTGACTGCAAAAGCTTCTCTAGATATGTGAAGAGAAAAAGATTAGTGAAGACAAATGTAGGTCCCTTGCAGTCAGATTCAGGTGAATTTATAATGGGGAACAAAGAAATGGCAGACCAGTTGAACAAATACTTTGGTTCTGTCTTCACGAAGGAAGACACAAATAACCTTACGGAAATACTAGGGGACCGAGGGTCTAGTGAGGAGGAGGAACTGAAGGAAATTCTTATTAGGCTGGAAATTGTGTTTGGGAAATTGATGGGATTGAAGGTCGATAAATCCCTGGGGCCTGATAATCTGCATCCCAGAGTACTTAAAGAAGTGGCCCTAGAAATAGTGGATGCATTGGTGATCATTTTCCAACAGTCTGTTGACTCTGAATCAGTTCCTATGAACTGCAGGGTAGTTAATGTAACACCACTTTTTAAAAAAGGAGGGAGCGAGAAAACGGGTAATTATAGACTGGTTAGCCTGACATCAGTAGTGGGGAAAATGTAGGAATCAATTATTAAAGATGAAATAGCAGCACATTTGGAAAGCTGTGACAAGATCAGTCCAAGACAGCATGGATTTATGAAAGGGAAATCAAGCTTGACAAATCTTCTGGAATTTTTTGATGAAACAAGTAGAGTGGACAAGGGAGAACCAGTGGATGTGGTGTATTTGGACTTTCAAAAGGCTTTTGACAAGGTCCCACACAAGAGATTGATGTGCAAAATTAAAGCACATGGTATTGGGGATAATGTCCTGATGTGGATAGAGAACTGGTTGGCAGACAGGAAGCAGAGAGTCGGGATAAGTGGGTCCTTTTCAGAATGGCAGGCTGTGACTGGTGGTGTGCTGCAGGGCTCAGTGCTGGGACCCCAGCTATTTACAATATACATTAATGATTTAGATGAAGGAATTGAGTGTAATATCTCCAAGTTTGCAGATGACACTAAGCTGGGTGGCAATGTGAGCTGTGAGGAGGACGCTAAGAGGCTGCAGGGTGACTTGGACAGGTTAGGTGAGTGGGCAAATGCATGGCAGATGCAGTATAATGTGGATAAATGTGAGGTTATCCACTTTGGTGGCAAAAACAGAAGGCAGATTATTATCTGAATGACGGCAGATTAGGAAAAGGGGAGGTGCAACGAGACCTGGGTGTCATAGTACATCAGTCATTGAAAGTTGGCATGTAGGTACAGCAGGCAGTGAAGAAGGCAAATGGTATGTTGGCCTTCATAGCTAGGGGATTTGAGTATAGGAGCAGGAAGGTCTTACTGTAGTTGTACAGGGCCTTGGTGAGGCTTCACCTGGAATATTGTGTTCAGTTTTGGTCTCCTAATCTGAGGAAGGATGTTTTTGCTATAGATTGAGTGCAGCGAAGGTCCACCAGACTGATTCCCGGGATGGCCGGACTGACATATGAGCAGAGGCTGGATCGACTGGGCCTGTATTCACTGGAGTTTAGAAGGATGAGAGGGGATCTCATAGAAACATATAAAATTCTGACGGGACTGGACAGGTTAGATGCAGGAAGAATGTTCCCGATGTTGGGGAAGTCCAGAACCAGGGGACACAGTCTAAGGATAAGGGGTAAGGCACTTAAGACTGAAACTTCTTCACTTAGAGGGTTGTTAACCTGTGGAATTCCATACCGCAGAGAGTTGTTGATGCCAGTTCATTGGATATATTCAAGAGGGAGTTAGGTATGGCCCTTTCAGCTAAAGGGATCAAGGGGTATGGAGAGGAAGCAGGAAACGGGTACTGAGGTGAATGATCAGCCATGATCTTATTGAATGATGGTGCAGGCTCGAAGGGCCGAATGGCCTATTCCTGCACCTATTTTCTATGTTTCTATGTTTCGCTTGCCGCTCCTTCGCCCCGACCTCACCGCTCCTGCTGTACCTGCCCACGCTCCACTCACTGACCTGGACCTTGCTGACGTCACTCTTTACTGCCGTCGCCCTCCTGCACCAGCTCGCGCTGCTCCCTGAAGTGGTATGCCCCTGGTTGCTGCTCGTCGCTTCGTTTATGGCCCCGACCTGCCGCTGATGTTCCCTTGCAGGTCGGGGCCTCCACGCTGTGCATGGCCACTTCTCCACGCTCCTTTTATGGCCCCGACCTGCCGCTGATGTTCCCTCGCATGTCGGGGTCTCCACGCTGCCCATGGCCGCCGCTCGCCACTCCTTTTGTGAATAGGACATTACTGGGCAATCTTGCACATTGTTGGGTAGATGCCATTGTCAAAACTATACTGGACAACTTCGTTTAGCGGGAGTGGCTAGCTGTGGTGAAAAGGTCTTCAGCATTATCACCAAGAGCTATCAGGGTATGTAGACTTTCCTGTGTCCAGTGCACTCAGCTGATCCTTTATATCAAATGAAGTGAACCAAATTGGTAGTATCGCTGATGATGGGGACCTCAGGAGCAGTCCAAGTAGGATCGTCCACACAGCACTTTTGGTGGAAGATGTTTTCAAACACTTCAGTCTCATGCTCTTGCACTCACATACTGGGCTCCATCATGGATGGAGATGTTCATGGAGTCTCATCCCGTTAGTTGCTTGGTTATCCACCCCCATTCTTGACTGGATTCTGTGATCCATTCTTTGTGAGACTACTTATCTCGGTGTATGGTCTGCTGCTTTTGGTGATTAGCACACAGGGAGCCATGTGTTTATAGCACGTGTTTAGCCTTCACTAGGTTTATCCCTGATTCTAAGATATGCTTGGTGCTATTCCTGGCATGCCTTAAACACCTCTCATTGAACCAGGGCTGGTCCTGGCCAGACAATGATTAGACAACAACTTGTATTTATATAGTGCCTTTAACGTAGTGAAATGCCTCAAGGCGCTTCACAAGAATGTTATGAGATAAAAAAATTGAAACCGAGCCGTATAAGTAGAAATTAGTGCAGGTCACCAAAAGCTAGGTCAGCAGTTAGTGATGTACCAGGCCATAAGGTTGCAGACTGTGGTGGTATAAGAGTCGGCTGCTGATGAACCACAGCACTTCAGAGATGTCTAGTTTTTGGCTGCTTGATCTATCCTTTGTTTGTCCCACTTAGCACAGTGGTAGTGCCACACTACACGGTGGAAATGAGTTTTCTTCTTCAAAGACTGTGCAGTGGTCACCTGTACCAATGTTATTCAGGATAGATGTATTTCTGCCAAGTAGGTTGGCATGGATAAGGTCAAGTAGGTTACTTCATTATGTTGGTTTCCTCAGCACCTAGTAGCTTACCCCTTCAAACATGGTCAGTTCAGTCAGTGGTGTTATTACTTGAGCCACTCTTGATGGTGAACATTGGTATCCCCCATCCAGAAGACATTCTGTGCCCTTGCTTCTCGCAGATCTTCTTCCAAGTGATGTTCAAATGGAGGAGTACTGCTTGGTCTCATGAAGGAGGTGGCAGATGGTAATCAGCAGATTTCCTTGACTTTGTTTGATCTGAAGCCATGAGATCTTGTCAGGTCCAGACTTAATGTTGAGGACTACTAGAGCCACTCCCACCTGATTGTATATCACTGTGCCCTTACCTCTGGTAAGTCAATCGTGCCAGTGGAATAGGACATACCCAGGAGTAGTGATGGAGAACCCTGGGATGTTGGGTAATATATATTATTCCGTGAGTACAACTATATCAGGTTGTTGCTTGACTAGTCTGTGGGAGAGTTCTCCCAACTTGGACAGCAATTCCCAGATGTTGGTGAGGACATTGCAGGCTTGACTGAGCTGAGATTACCTTAGTCTTATGCTGATACAATGTCTGGGCCGTTGCCATTAGGTCTGTCTGATTTTATTATTATTGAACTTTATTTCATGATTGTTTTTCTTATGTTGCCCACAAACGATTAGATTTATTCAATTAAATGTCATAATTTGCCATAGTGGAAGTTGAACTCAGTACTTCTGGATTGCTGGTCCAGCAACACAACCACTTGTCCATTGGATCTTTGGAATCAACAGAGAGAGGAGACTTTTATCCCAAAGCTAGCTGAATTTAACTCAGATCCCAGAGGTGAAAGGATTGTATGCGAACGCTACTCGACCACCCAGTTCTCTGCTGGTTAATAATTAAAACTGTCAGTATTGGTATTCCTTTCTCTGACTAGGCAGGGGGCCAATGTGACATTAGTGCTCATCATAACCATTTTTCAGAAAAAAATGCAATCTTGTAGAAAGGCCATTTGTAGCAACGGCAATATGTGTGGGCCATTTCTCCCTTGTGTTTCAACATAATAACAATGATTTTTAACCTAAACATCTGCTTGATAGTGCAAAATCTTGTTTTATAGAACTGAACAAATACATCTTTAATGCTGTGAAGTTGTGGATATCAGCTACTGTCCGTATTAGTGCTAATACATAGAAAATATTCTATATTTCTTGGACATTTCTGTATACTGTTACCAGACACTGTTGATTTTTGAAGATAAATTTATACTCAATTTTTTTCCTTTGTTTTCCTTCACTTTTAATCTCACTGGACCATCCAACTGATGGTCAAATGAGCACATGACTGACTCACTTTCAGGCCTCTGCTCTTAGACCACATATCTTGTAATGTACAAGACTGGCTTAAATCGCCTCCCTCAGATTTTGTCTTCTTCTCTGTGGTGGTTGGAGCACCTGTCAACTGCTCAGTACCTCCCCACACCAGTACACCTCAGATCAGTATCTCAGTAAATTTGGGAATCAAGCCAATATCCAAATAACCCCATCACCATGCTCTGATGCTCCACCACATTGTGCCTCTGATAAACTGTCAGTTTAAGAACAATTTAGATTGTATAATTACATCTGGAGTATTGTTTGTGTGATTGTATCTATTATGTACATAGCTGAAGTGCTCAACAAATAGGTACTGCATACAATTTGCAAGATATTTATAGATTAGGTTTTGCTTCATAAAGCACATTAATTTTGGGCTGCTCAGTTTGCAAGGCAAAAAGTTGGCCTTGCTTCAGATAATTTCTATTATATATCTAACATCTATAGCAGTCCCTCCCGAAGTTTCCCAGCCAGCTAACCATTGTAGCAGTGAAATATCCTCCATGTTAATGACAACTGTATTATCTCATTTCCATCAGAGGTACTTATCTATAAAGGACTTATTATTCTTGCTCAAATTCCTACATTTTGGTGACATGAAATAACTTGCACCATGCAGCATAACAATGACAGTGTAAACGAAAATGAAAAAGGGAAAGTTGCTAAAACAATCCTCTTTCAAAAGCTCTATACCTGAAACTTTGCAAAGACCTTTTTGAGAAGGCCTGCCTCAATGCTGTGCAAATTATAGGTTCGATACAATATGAATAAAATGATCAGTATAATTACAAACATCATAGAACTAAATAACTTGGGTGCTCTTCAGTGTTACATAAATGTAAAACCACTCCAAGGCTGAACTATGGAAACCACAGCAATCCAAATATGTGTTCACTGATAAGCAAGACAATGGGCTTCCAAAGCACTTAACAGTTTTCAGTTAATATCAAGGTTGAATATTAATCTTTGTATACTGAAATAATAAAGAATGACGTTATCACACTTGGTAAGTTTATTCCAAGATTTCTATGAGTAAAGAAACGTAGGGCTAGATTTTACACTTTTGTGCAGATCGCCCAAAAATGGGCGTTATTTCCGACGTGGGTGGTAAAAATGGGTTTTCAGATCGCCGGCTTGTCACCCATTTTCAAAGCCCCTTGTCTCCATTTTAAAAATTGGGCATTACCGCGAGTGATATGAAATGGGCGTTAAATCTCTCTGACCTTCTGCCGTAAAGTGTCGCTGTCCTTAGCAACGGCATGGCAACGCTCGTTTTCCACGAGTCAGGAGATCAGGGGTCATCATTACATGTGCAGAAGAGGAGACAGAGAGAGAGGGAGCAGAGAGGGACTGAAAGCATGTGTGGGTGTGGTATGTGCTTGTTTGGCTGTTGTGGGTGGCAAGAGGGAGATTCACCAGCAGCAAAAAGCCTACTAAGCACCAAGAACATAGTTGGCACTGAATTTTTGTCCAACAAATAATATATAATATGGAAGGGATGAAGGAGGCCCTGGAGCTGTTAGCCAGGAACACTGGTGGCAGAGGGCTCCCAGTGGTCCCAGAGCACGGCACTGCACTCCAAGATGCCGCACCTCCATTGCCAATGACACATGAGAGCCAGGAGCAACATCTTGCTTCTGGCTCGGAGCATGTTCCCACCTCGGAACCGTCCTTTCGCATAACCGTCCAAGAAGCGTTTCGGCCGTCATTTCCCCCACCCAATGAAGCAGCGCCTAAGGAACTCCTCGGCCAGATGGCTTGGAGTCAGAAGGGAAAGGGGTAGAGGTGGGGACGAGAAGCGGGGTGGGGGGGGAGGGTTGTTTTTTACAGATGTAATGATTTCATACAAATGGTCGGTTCAAATGTTTTTTATTTAACATAACCTTGTTGAGCATTGACTCAGATAGCTGCACCGTTACACACTGGTGATTCCTTAACATCAAAGGGTATAATTACACTTAATTTCAATCAACTTAAACTTTAACTGTCACCAAGGTGATGCCCACCATTGATGTATGACCTGCACACCCAGCAGTGTGTCAGCCTTGTAAATATCACTAATGTTCTTTCAGGCAAAGCGCTCATTTATGAGCTCCTGACCAAAGAGTCTTTCAGCTATGATGCCACCACAGGCCCTTTGCTGCGATCTACAAGGGGGCGGGGGCATGACTTCAGCGTCAGCCTGATTGTGTGGCCCAAGGTCAGCGTCCACCTCCTTGTCTTCTCTCTCCTGAGGTGGCCCGTAACACCCTTCTGGCAATTCTTGACCCCTCCTGATAGTCAAGTTGTGCAGCATGGAGAATTGAGCTACCTGCTCAGGGTGGTTTTGGAGCTCGCCTGCTGAGTGGTCCAGGCATCTAAAGCGCTGCTTAAGCACTCCAATGGTTTTCTCCACGATATTGTGAGTGGCTCTGTGGCTCTCGTTGTATTGCTTCTCGGCTTCGGTGTGGGTGTCACGCGGGGGGGGGGGGGGGTGGAGGGGGTTCATCAGCCAGGTGACGAGGCCATATCCTTTGTCACTAAACATCCAGCATTGACCTTGTGGCTGATTGTTAAACAAATCAGATACAGTGCTCTCATGCAGGATATGAGCATCATAGATGCTGCCCGGAAATTTAGCATTCACTGCCAGAATAATTTGCTGGTGGTCGACAACGAGTTGCACATTCAGGGAGTGGAATCCCTTGTGGTTCCTGAAAACCTCTGCATCCCGAAAAGGTGCCCGCATTGCGATGTGCGTACAGTCTATTGCTCCCTGCACCTTGGGGAAGTTAGCAATTCAGTAGAAACCTAAAGCCCGCTCAGTCTGAGCCTCCCTGGTCATAGGGAAGCTGATAAAGTCCATCCTGTGTGCGTACAGGGCTTCAGTGACCTGTCTAATGCAGCAATGTATGACATGCTGAGACATACCGCAAATGTTGCCAGCTGAGGCCTGAAAAAAACCCGACGTGTAGAACGACAGTGGCGCAGTGACTTTGACCTCGACGGACAGTGCGGTCTTGATGGTGCTAGCAAGCTGCAGATCTCCCCTGATGGGCTGGCATATCTCAGTGATAACCTCTGTGTGGAAGAGCAGTCTCCGAAGGCAGGTGGTGTCGCACAAGTTGAGGTAAGACTGCTTCTCCCTGTACTTGCGGGGGGCAGTAACATCTGGTCCTCCTCATCAGTCTGTCACGTCTTACATTGGGCCCATGATGCTGTCGAGTGTACCTTCTGCCATCTCAAGTCTGCAGCATGTAAGTGGTCATCAAGAGAGGGTGAGAAAGGACAGGCTCCATTCCAATAGCTATCTGTTTTCCACCGATTGGTCACAAAGAATGAATGTCCCCTAAGTCACCTATTAAATTCCAATCGTCCACAGTATGATGTTTGTTCAGATGTTCACATCACCTCCAAATATCTCCAGAGTACATCCGAACTCCCCTCCCCCGAGGTTGAAGCAGAGCAGCCTTTTAAATGATGCGACATGTGATTTAGAACATGGCATCCATAACGCTGTGAGTAGTTCCACTTTTTCCAGGCGTTTTTTTCGGCGAGCGATATTGTAGGCGAGATGTGTGTGAGGTGCTGAAAGTATGGATGGGTGATATACTGGGCGTTAGTTCCGGCAAATGTGATCTTTACGACAAAAAACAGTGGCCGGGCGTTATTATTTTTTTCTCGGCGTTATGCACATGCGGAAAGTAACGCTCAGCGATAAGTGACCGAGAAATGGGCGTCAGTTTCCATTTTGTGGCTAAATGGGCATTTTTTGGGTGTTATACATCATTTCAGCATTAAATTGTATGTTAAGTGGGCGTTATGCATGCAAAAATAATGGAAAATCTAGCCCATTGTGTGTGAGATGGCTCAGTGGTGCCACACATTTGCACTGTGGCACGGGAGCTGACAACAGCTGAAGTGCTTCTCCAAAACATATCTGTAGGAAAATTACAAGAATGTTAACATGCAACACTCTCTTACATGGACCATTAGTGGCTAGCTGAGGCCCAGACCATGGGAAGAGGCATGAATGTGATATCTGCCATCGGTTTATTTAAGAGATTATGCCATGGATTATGAAAGAAACATGATTGATAGCTGATTGAAAAAAAAGGTTCTGTACATTTCACAGACTCTGCTTTATAGATTACTATGCTTTTGTGTGATAATCGCTACCATTTCAAAGGAAATGTGGTATTGTAGCACAAGTATACACTAATTGCAGTAAGCAGATTGGTGCAATGGGGAAATTGTTAGTCCAATGGATACGCATCATTGTGAGGTGGTCATAATACAGAAAAGTCGCAGCTTCCAATCACAGAAAACAAGGTCCATTTACTGAAACTGTTGTTAGATCATTAAGAGGATAGTTCTAAAAACCTCAAACTGTAACAATAGTGCACATTAAAATGATGCATTAATGTACGTGTAATTGTGATCCCAGGAGGCGTGATTTCGGGGCCAGGGGCCCAGGGGCAGCACAGGCCAGCCCACACTGCGATATATGTGCGCACTAGGTCCGTGCAGCAGAGCAAGTCTCCAGTCGTCTTGGATAACTCTTGCCACTGGACCAAGACTTAGCTCTGTCAAGCCCGTGTGGTGGCTGATGTGCAACGGCCACCACAAGTTAAAAAAATCCACACTCAGGCATCTTCCACCCTTCAGGATGTAGTTCAGGACCTGGAATATTAGGTCCTTCATTGAAACACCTGTGAACTCATCCTTTTTTGGCGTGGAAGCAAATCATCCTCATTTCGAGGGACTATCTATGATGATGATATGAATTGTGATACACAACAGAAATTGCACCATTGCGTAAAGGAATGGAATAGCTCATTATATGGTAAACAGAACAGCACTATTACAACAGCAACCTGAATTTATATGGTACTTTTAACGTAACAAAACATCCTGAGGCTCTTTCCAGATGGATGTAAGGAAATGGATGGCAAGCGATGAAGAGAGAGATTAGGAAGGGTGATTGTAAACTTGATTATTGGAGCAAAGGAAAAGGGCAATAACAGGAGTCCAGAAACAGAAGAGCAGAACATTTGAGGGAGGTTAGAGAGATGGAGGAGCTTGCAGAGGGAGGGTGGGGCAAGACCTAGGAGGAAATTATAGACAACAATGAAGATGAGAAATTTAACATGGGGGTGGAATCCAATGTTAGGTCTTTGAGAATGGGGATGATAGGCAAGTGAGATTTAGCACGGTACAAGTTGGAATTTATGGAGGGAGGAGGATGGGTTTAAATTAGTGATAGTGTTGAACTTTTTCGGGAACATTTCTACAGGATTCTTCTGCTGTGACTAAGCTGGACAATCAGTGGAAGCCGCTGAGAAACAGCATAAATGGATATTTTTAGCCATTTGCATAGTTTCTCCAGTGGGTTCTGCCAATCTTCCATTGAAGTTATGGCAGAAAATTGGAATAACCCCACAGAAGTTTCAGGCATTCCATTGCATCAAACATACTAAGTATCCTCCCCTATTCCCACTTACAGTGAAATATCATAATGCAATGATTTAGTATAAAAGGAAGTTATTCATATTTTTGGAAATAAGGCATTTCAAAATAGTAGAGAAGTAAACTATTATTTGGGAAAAGGGATCGTAATGACTTCTTGCTGAAATTACTGATAGATTGAACAAATGTATTAATGGATGAGAATAGGAAGTGAAATAGCACATTAACCAAATGACTCAGGAGAACAACTACACCCAACAATACAAAGTCTAAGATTTGGCTTGTGGGTTGTAGACATCATTCCAGAAAGTTTTGGAATGATTTGAAGAACCCAGTGCTCCATACATTGATGGCATTCAGTTGAGAGCAGTAGATTATTTTACACCTGAGTTTTTCGCCCTCCATTTCTGCCAGGATGGTTTTTAGGAAACGATATGGGGACAGGTAAAGGGGAGAAACCATCTTTAGATCTGAAGTGGTTGCCTGGCTGAATTTACATTAGACGTAGAGAAAGCTAATTTCTCAGTTTTTATTAAACTAATTTTTTTTTTCTAAATTGATTAAAAGATCAGAGTGTCTCTTCAGTGAGTCAGACTATAGAAGCCGAGAGTGATCTCTCTACTATGAGGACAATATTGTCCCATCAGTGCACATACACATAGAGCTCGAAATTGTGTAGCACCCCGTTTGGGGCGAGAACTTTTCAGGCTGGTAAAGATTTGATTCTGCTGGGAACTTCTGCTTCAGTGTTCCAAGTGGCAAGTGGAGCACTGAAGCAGGCACCACCACTTCCCTCAGAGTGCTAAAGGGAGTGAGAGGGGCTGTATAAATATTCAGGGCAGCACTGCCATCTTTACAGGCTCCATCCCTCCCTTAAAGGGAAAGGCCAATGCTGCGTTGATTGAATCCTAAGGCTGTGTCTATTGGGCAGCGGCACTTGTGCTATGTGCATAGCAGCCCCAAGCGCGCTAAGAGAGGGCAGGGCTGAGCAATCGCAGGGACAAAAGAAAGCAGGAGGCACCAGAATGCCCTACCTGCCCACTACTGCTTTAAAATAGCACACCCAAAAGGCAAGCTGAGGTGACAATGCCTCCTATAGCTGTCATTTTCACCCCTGGTGATGCTGCAGGGGTGGAAGAGAATATTACATCTGGGGCAGTAACAGGATGCTGCGCACCACATGACATCACGATCTATGGGGCGCTAGAGATCGAGGCGGTAAGTCTTAGTGCCAGCGCAAAACCGCCAGTGATTTTGCTGCGCCCGGTCGGTAACCCCTTAACGCCCTGTTACCGCCCCTGCAGACACTAATGGGAGGCACAAACCAGCCAAATTTCTCCCCCTTAGTCTTTGGGGGCGTAATTCGGTCTCGGGTGCTATCTGTTAACTTTTTGAAAATTTTGCTCCCGGCGAAATGGCTTGCAAAATTGCGGGAAATTGGGCATTTTCGCCCAGGTGTGAAGGGTGGTAAATGAGGTGCTAATGGCCTCAGTTGGGTGCCGCAGTGGCGCTATTGACAGAGAGTTATCCAATTTCAGCTGACTTGCATTCAGCAATCAGCCTTCAATCCTTGCCTCCAGCTCAATCTAGCTCTTAAAGGGGAGGTAATTTCAAACTGCTGCTGCTCATTTTCAGCATTGCTGCACTTTAGTCAGACATCTCAGCAACTGAGACAGCTTTGTGCAATAGCTGGTGCGAATCCTGCGTCAAGGCAGAGGGCCACGTGGTTTAATGATGTGGCGCTGGAGACATTGGTGGGGGCAGTGGAGAGAAGGAGGGAGTCGCTGTTCCCTCCATCTGGAAGGAGGCCATCTCCACAAGTATTCAGGGCCATTTGGTGTTAGGTGGTCGAGGAGGTGTCGGCCAGCTCAGTGGTAGACAGAACCCTCACACAGTGCCGAAAGAAATTCAACGACCTCAGTCGGGTGGTGAAGATGAGTACATGCTTCCACACCTCCTACATACCGGCCTCTGAACCTCTGTCTGTGCACACTGTGCAAACCACTACTTCCAGACCACTCAACCACCAAGCATCTGCAGCAACTCACACTCACATCCTCATCTCATGCCTTGCCTACATTCACAGCTATTCAACCACAGCAGGCATATTTTCCACATACATAGCTGGATTGTTATTCAAAGAAGTTCCTTTCTTTTGCAGGCCAAGATGACACATAACAGGAGGGAGCAGCAGCAGCCTGGAGGATGAGAACCTGAACTGCACAAGCTGAGTGACCTTAAGGAGCAAGTGCTGCAGCTCATTGGCCCACAGGTGGTGGGCGCATGGCCGGCGGAGACATTGACCCCGCTGGGGGCAACAACGGTATCTTTATCCCCTCTCCTTTTCTCATCCCACTTCCCTGTAAAACCAGAAGGCCTTATCACTTTTCAGCTCTTGATATTGTCTGCATTCCTTGGTCTATTCCTTCCCCCCTGCCCTCAACTTAACATGAGTCTTGTGCAATTTATGCTTTCAGATAAACAGCCAGTCAGGAGGAAGAGAATGAGGAGGAGGAGGAGAAGGAAAAGGGGAAAGGGAACCTCGGGAACCATCTCCCCAGAGGGCAATTTCATGCACGAGTTCTGCAGCACAGGATTCAGATGAGGATCTCGATGAGGAGGCGTTCACATAAAGGGTGATTGCCATGCACTCTGACATATGGGTGTAATGGCAAGGGTGCCCAAGAGCCTCTCGGCAGTGCTAAAGAGCATGGAGGAGTCCGCCTGCAGCATTGCAGAGCTCTGCGCACACCATTTAGCCCATCTTTGCCAGTGTACAGATGATGGTGGACTCCCAAAGAGATCGTGTGTATCTAGACCTCATGATGCGATGTGGCAGCTTCCATTGCAGCACAGGCGGAAGCAACGCAATGTCTTGTTGCTGTGATGCAGAGCATGGTTGGTGCCACTGAGTCTCAGACTGTTCTTGTGCAATCTCAGCTGGATGCCATGCATGCTCTGATTGCTGCCATTGCCACTGGGTCCACCACAGTCCACCGGGGATCTCACTGTGTCGCTGCAGCCCACTAAACGGTGCTCCAGCAGATTGGTGGGGATGCTATGGTGCTGCCCCAGGGAAGTGGCATTGGATCAGTGGAGCAGGAACCTGTTGTCCTCTCTCCCAATGACAGCATTCATGATTCCACCACTGCCACTCCGCCATTGCACGTCGCTGTCTGCCACCCAGCCAGCCGCTGCCCAGCCTGAGGAGGTGCAGTCTACAGCCGAGCCTTCCAGGCCCAGAGCTGGATCGTGGGCATCTTGCAAGGCCATCTGTTGTCTCTGGCCCTGACACGCAGCCTTCCACCAGCCGTGCTGCAGCCACAGGAGACACACTGCAGAGGAGCACTAGAATAGTTAAAGCAAAGAAGGGATATAAGGAAATGCACAAGGGTGATTCTTAAATACATTATGATACAGTTCAGTATTATTATTATATAAATGTTTATTGGAATGTTTCATCTTTTCTGTTGTCTCGCATTTCAGTTTTGGGGCTTTGGGATGGAAGGGCAAATTGATGTGGTGATGGGGACATCCAGAAGAACCGAGAAGTGGGATGGAATTCACTGGAACTGAATTCTGATGCGATGGTTGCAGAATCACGATTGAGTGGCTGCCTCCTCCGTTGCTGGAGTTGCTGCTTCTGCTCCTCCTCAGGTGGTGCGGATATGCCTGCTGGCAATGGCTGTGCCCTCATGATGTTGTGCAGTATGCAGCAGACGACAACAAATAGGTACACTCACTCAGGCGAGTACTGGAGGACTCCTCCTGAGCCGTCAAGGCAGCGGAACCATTGCTTGAGCACTCCGATGGTCTGCTCAATGATATTTCTGGTGGTGGCATGGCTCTCATTGTATGGGGTAGCGGAGGGGAGTCATGAGCCACGTGGAGAGCAGATAGCCTTTATCGCCGATTAACCAGCTGCGAGTTTGATGTGGTGGCTGGAAAAGATCTGGCACACCAGTCTGGCACAAGATGAAGGTATCATGGCTGCTGCTAGGATAGCGGGTATTGACGGTGAGGATTCTGCATGTGTGGTCACACACCAACTGCACATTCAGTGAGTGGTAGCCTTTGCGGTTATGGAATACCTCAGGATTGTTATGCGGTGCCTGCAAAGAGACATGGGTGCAGACAATGGCACCCTGCATTATGGGGAAGCCTGCTATCTTGACGAAGCCTCATGCACGCTCATGCTGTTTCTCTCTGGTCATGGGGAAGGAAATGTAGTCCTTTCTCCTTCTGTACAAAGCATCTGTCAGCTCGCGGATGGAGCAATGGACGGCAAACAGAGAGATGTTGGAGATGTCTCCTGTCGCACTCTGGAAGGATCCATTGATGTGGAGATTGAGCGCAATGGTGACCTTGACTGCCACTGAGAGATCCGTCTCCACCCTGGTCTGAAGCTCGAGGTCTGGTTGCAGCAGATGGTAGAGCTCTGTGACCACATCCTTGCTGAAGCACAGTCTTCGAACACACCATTCCTCAGTGAAATTGATGCAGAAGAACTGCTACCGAAATAGCCTGGGAATAGCCTCATCGCCGGGTGCAGCCGAGTAGGGCGCTATCGGCAGGAGTGATTGGTTACCTTTTAGCGCCACCACAAAACCCCCGCGAGGGGAGGGGCGCTGTTCTCTCCACGCCTGGGCGAAACATCCCCTTTGTGTTTGGGTCTAGAAAGTATGCAAATAGCATGTGAAATTCAAGTTGAGTATCTTCAATACTGCTTCTGAATATTAAGTAGTATTTATACTACAGTTAAAACATTTCAGGTAGTGATATAATTCTATCGCGATTGAGAGTGATATCAGATTGTTTGGTTTTATACCCACAACATTATACTGATATTGCTCCTGCTATACTTCATATCTGGCTGTACTGAGATGCTTTAGGGTATTTCTCTAATTCAAGACAAGTAAAAAAAAGGGCGACACATGAAACAAAATAACAAATAGAGAGCACACAATGAAGGACCATAGCAGTGGAATACCCAATTTATTTCATGAGTAAGAAAATCCTCCAATTTCATGATCGACAGTCATATCTGAAATATTTCTGAAAGACTTCCGAACAAGCTGAATAAGTAGGCTATTATTCCAGTGTTCACAAATGTGTGCATCATGTTTATATAGCATGTGGGTAATTACATTAAAAATTCAAGTTTTACTGATGCATATGTTCACCACCAATGCATGTTGGAAAATTGTGTAAGTGCTGTCTGCGATTTCCTAATATGTGCTGCCAGCAGGTGAGGACTCAAAAAAGCCTATTCTACAGAGTTAATTAGCACATACAAGGATACTGCCACACATTAGGTTGTGGGAAATCTGCAATTTGCTCATTGGCATCCCAGTACTATTTCCACAAGTTTTATTAGCTCCCAGCAACCAGCCTGGTCAAATGTAAGTTGTCTCTCCTTGGTGAAGTTGCTTCCAGCTGTATCCTGTTTAGAATAGAAAAAGGGGCTTACTTTCTCAGCACTTTAAAGGTCAGGAAGTTGCTAAGACTTTTAAAATTTATGACATGTTAAGCAATAAGAAAGTGTCTTTATTTCAGTTGTGCATGGGTAAGGTTACAAAAGTGCAGTACAAGTGTATTATGTTTTCTGGTGAGTGTGAAACCTGTTTGCATTTCCAAGAAAGTGTATTTGTAAGAGGCTGCTCTGAGTCAGTCAAATTAAATGTCGACTTACAGTCCTTAGCTGAAAACCATAAAGATTTTGAGACAAAATACCCAAAGGAGTTGAAAAAACAAGGAATCAGGCCAATCTAAGCCTGTAACCTAGGTTACAACAAAACAGCCATGAATGTGAATTTTTTGGGGGGTATTTATTTTTCTAAGTAAAGAGTGGAGCTTTAGAAGTTTATTGTGTGACGTGCCATTTCCCTCATTTGAATTACTGCTGGAAATTATTCACTGGCATAAAGAAATCATGGACTTTTGGCAACCAGTTCGAAGTCTAAACAGGAAACTCCTTGCAGGTTGCTTTCTTCTTTTAAAAGCTCATTGTGAAAACCCAGCATTGCTTCCAGGTGCTAAACTGCTATTCCTGTAACAACTGAAACAGACAGAGAACTTTAGTGACATGTTCAGTAAATACGTTAAAATTAGGAAGCAAGGCAGCACAAGAGAGAAAAAGTTTTTAAGAAACAGAAGACTTAACTTTCTGAATATTTTCCTGTTTGTCAATGTTTTCGAGCATTAGACCTCCAGTGGACAAAGAAACATTTTCAAAATTTAACCACCTGGAATTTCTGCAATGGTTCTCCCGATTTACTGCTGCAAGTTCAGTGTAAGATTGGCAGGACACCCAGAGAGATGGTGGAAATACCTAAAATGGCCCTTTACGCCATTTCTTCAGGGTTCCTGTCAATTTTCCGCTGAAATTAAGGCGAGACATCTGGGAGGGAGAACCCCACAGAAATTCTCAAGGAACATATTGAAGTTTTTATAACAAAATTCTTGACCCTGAATTTCTCCATCCATCAGAAATCGTGTGGAAGGCCCAGGAAATAGGTTGGGTCCTGGATATACTAGGCCCTGGCCTCTGCTTCAAGTATCCTTGGAAGTTCCACCCCAAAAAAGGTTACCAGTGTCGAAGAGACAGTGTAGTCCCAAGCTAGGGCAGGGGACTCCCAGGCTGGGAGTTTCCTTTGCACCAGCCTGAGAACTTGCTGCAAGTATGCTGGGTAAGAATAGTTGTACCAGCCTGCTGGCCTACAGATGTTTGATCCACCTGACGGTCCAGACCTGGGACTTGGTTTGGAACACAAAGATTTTGAGGAGTTTAAAGATTTTGAGGAGTTTAAAGATTTTTCAGTTCTTTTAAAAAGGTGACCAGGGAGGTTGCCTTCCTTTGTTTCAGGTCAATAGTGCTTGCAAGGCAGCAAGCATCTTGCCAGTGCTGCAGTTCCTGCACCTCTTGTTCTGGCAAACACCCAAGTATGTCCCTGGTGGTGTGGATGCACACTGGCAATATTTAAATAAGGAAAGCTCCCCCCCCACCAATCCTGCATATTCTGGAGGGATCAGGAGTGGAAGTCACCAGCTTGTAGATCCGAGCACTTCCACCGGGACGCCAATCATATGGACTTTGCACCCCCTCTGAATCTATCCTATTGAGTCTAAGATCTACATTGTGACCGTCATGTCTGCCAATTTTCTCCCTCTTTGTTAGTTAAATGTATTGTCCTTGTCATCATTGCTTAAGACTCTAACTTTTCCCCTTTTGAAACTGAGGTGAAAGGGAGACAGAGAGAAATCCTCGGGGAGTAAAAGGTAACAGAAATAGATGTTCTCTGTGACCCAGTTGAAAGTGGGAAGAGGTGACAAACACCAAAGGTCTCTAATGTATACAAATTTGCTTCCACATTTGTCCATTTAACAACAGTGACTACATTTCAAAAGCAATACTTTGGCTGTGAAGCACTTTGGGATGTCCCAAGGATGTGATAGGTGCTATATAAGTTCAGAGTGATTATCTGCAAGAACATTTTTGTGTCCTTCTGTGCATGCGTGCAGTCGGCCCCGCCCCTTTTTGTGCATGCGCACCTGATCCCCTTTCCTCAGCTCTGTGGGAGAAAGCCCTCACTGGATCTGTGGCAAGAACAGTGGATCGAAAGGGAGTTCAGAGACAGAGTGAGTCGGTGTCAGATAGAGAGAGACAGGTCGGAGAGAGAGATAGAGAGAGAGAGAGGCATCAGAGAGAAGGAGAGAGAGGCATCAGAGAGAGAGGGGAGAGAGAGGGAGAGATTGAGGAGTTGAAGCGAGGGAGGGAGAGAGAGAGGGGTCGGGGAGAGAGAAAAGGAGAGGGGTCGGAGAGAGGGAGAGAGAGAGGGGGTCGAAAAGAGAGAGAGGCGTCGTGAGGGGAGACAGAGGGAGAGATAGAGGGGATGGAGAGAGAGGGAGAGAGGGATCGTAGAGAGAGAAAAGGAGAGAGGGGTCAGAGACAGGGGTCGGAGAGAGGGAGGGAGAGGGAGGGAGAGAGGGAGCGAGGGAGAGAGAGAGAGAGAAAGGGAGGGATGGGGAGAGAAAGAGAGTGGGGGAGAGAAAGAGAGCAAGGGAGAGACAGGGAGAAAGAGAGACGGAGAAGGAGAGGGAGAAAGGGGGAGGAGAGAGAGAGGCAGAGAGAAAGAGAGAGATAGGAGTCAGAGAGAGGGGAGAGAGAGAAAGAGGTTGGAGAGAGAGGCAGAGATAGAGATAGAGGGACAGATAGAGGGGGAGAGAGAGAGAGAGAGAGGTCGGAAAGAGAGAGGGAGAGAGAGAGAGAGAGAGGTCGGAAAGAGGGAGAGAGAGAGGTTGGAAAGAGGGAAACAGGGGTCGGAAAGAGGGAGAGAAAAGGGGTCGGAGAGAGTGGAGAGAGAGAGAGAGGGAGGGGGTCAGAGATAAAGGGGGGATCAGAGGGAGGGAGGGGGGATCGGGGGGGGTGAGAGGCAGTCAGGAACTCGGGGGTAAAAAGTAAGGAGAGCACAGTGGGGATGGCAGAAGAACGTGATCCAGGTCGAGAAGGCAAGACTGGATGAAATCCAGATGTCACAACACTCATTATTCACTTCATACACAATAAACCTGCTAGCAATCCATGATCCATGCACAATGCACATTGCTGGAGGGGGCAGGAAGAGAAGGTCAGGAACCTGTTGGGATAGGTCATGAATCTGTGGGAGAGGAATTTGGATAGGGGGAGTAGGTCAGGAACCGGGGGGGGGGGGGGTGGCGGGTAGGGCGGGTGCAGTGGGGGAAGTATGTCAGGAACTATGGCAGTGGGGGGGGGTGGGGAGAGGTGATTAAATCAGGAACTTGGGCTGGGGGGGGGATTACTATGTCAGGAACTTTGGCCAGGGGTGGGGGAGTAGGTTATGAAACTTGGGGTGGGAGATTAGGTCAGGAACTTGGACTGGGGGGTGTGGGGATTAGGTCATGAACTTAGGTGAGAGGGGTGGGGCAGGAACATGTTCGGGCAGTGGGAGAATGTCTTAACCCGTGAGTGTGAGCTCTAATCTGGCTGGAGTCGGCAGTCAGAATGGCTTGAATTACACTTTGCAAAGTCACTGATTACGTAGGCAGGGCGGTTCTAATTGCACATTCTAGTGAAACTGCTGGGTGTGTCTTATGCTCCAAGGGGACTAATCAGCAATCAGTCATGTGATCAAGTGCACCAAATCAGAGCTTTAGGTGTTACAAATAAGCACATTCATATAAATTCAAGTTCTTTCTTTCTTTGATATCCAGAGGTCTACTGTACAGTTGGATCTCCAAGAGGCTGAAGACAATAACACTAAGCACAAACCTGCCACTGCTTTCAACAGTTGTAAGCACCAAATTTGTGCGATAAATGGGCTGTTACTGTATGTGAAGTGTTGCACTGCAGGAAAACTGAAAATAATGTATTTTGTATCTTTGTATCTGACCAAAAACTGCAGGCACAATTTCATTACGTCCCATGTCACAATTTCTCTCTCCCCTTCTATCCCTTGTTTCCGACCAGTCACATTTCTCCTTATTTTTCTTTTTTCATGTCAGTTAAATTCTCTCTCTCTCCCACCTGTTCCACCATGAAGAGGTAATATACAAGTTAATAAAGTAATTAGAACATTCAGATTAATTTCCAGTCAGTTAGCATTTCTTTGGCGTCTACTGTTGTTAGACTACAGATACAACTGCAAACGTTTTAGAACTCTAGTCGATCTCCCGAGGTGTTGCACATGGGAAGTCAAGACCAAGTGCAGAATTCGGGTAAAGCAGGTTAAAAAAAAGTGAGATGACTGGTCCTAGGTTGGGGGAAGACAGATAGAAAGTGGAGGTAGAGAGGGTGGGATGGGAGAGGGGACAGGAAGCAAAGAGTAGGAGTAAACGGGTACTTTTCAGAATGGCAGGCAGTGACTAGTGGAGTGCCGCAAGGTTCTGTGCTGGGGCCCCAGCTGTTTACATTGTACATTAATGATTTAGACGAGGGGATTAAATGCAGTATCTCCAAATTTGCGGATGATACTAAGTTGGGTGGCAGTGTGAGCTGCGAGGAGGATGCTATTAGGCTGCAGAGTGACTTGGATAGGTTAGGTGAGTGGGCAAATGCATGGCAGATGAAGTATAATGTGGATAAATGTGAGGTTATCCACTTTGGTGGTAAAAACAGAGAGACAGATTATTATCTGAATGGTGACAGATTAGGAAAAGGGAAGGTGCAACGAGACCTGGGTGTCATGGTACATCAGTCATTGAAGGTTAGCATGCAGGTACAGCAGGCGGTTAAGAAAGCAAATGGCATGTTGGCCTTCATAGCGAGGGGATTTGAATACAGGGGTAGGGAGGTGTTGCTACAGTTGTACAGGGCCTTGGTGAGGCCACACCTGGAGTATTGTGTACAGTTTTGGTCTCCTAACTTGAGGAAGGACATTCTTGCTATTGAGGGAGTGCAGCGAAGATTCACCAGACTGATTCCCGGGATGGCGGGACTGACCTATCAAGAAAGATTGGATCAACTGGGCTTGTATTCACTGGAGTTCAGAAGAATGAGAGGGGACCTCATAGAAACGTTTAAAATTCTGACGGGTTTAGACAGGTTAGATGCAGAAAGAATGTTCCCAATGTTGGGGAAGTCCAGAACCAGGGGTCACAGTCTGAGGATAAGGGGTAAGCCATTTAGGACCGAGATGAGGAGAAACTTCTTCACCCAGAGAGTGGTGAACCTGTGGAATTCTCTACCACAGAAAGTAGTTGAGGCCAATTCACTAAATATATTCAAAAGGGAGTTAGATGAAGTCCTTACTACTCGGGGGATCAAGGGTTATGGCGAGAAAGCAGGAAGGGGGTACTGAAGTTTCATGTTCAGCCATGAACTCATTGAATGGCGGTGCAGGCTAGAAGGGCTGAATGGCCTGCTCCTGCACCTATTTTCTATGTTTCTATGAGAGAGGGAGAAGATGATGAAAGATTTTAATAGGAAGAAGGAGAGGGAAGGCAGTAAGAGGATGGGGATAGGGCAGGAGCAGGGGATGGAGGACAGGGAGCAACTGAAAACAATGCAGGAATGTGTGGCATTGGGCCAGGGCTTAGCTCTTCATAGTGGGAGGAGCAGGAGATGGGGAGAAGGGGAAAAGTAAGCAAAGTGGGAGGTGGACAGGGAGAGGGAGAGGAGAGAGGAAGAACAGGAGATCGGGTGGAGGAGAGGAGACAATGAAAGGGTTGGAGTGCATTGCACCAGGACCAATCTTCCTCTCAGTGGCATGAGGGAGTTAGACTGTGCGAGAGCCCAATTCCATCTCCATAGTGGGTGGAGGGAGGTACAGTGTTTTTCCTCTCAGGTAGATTTTCAGCTCAGGGTGGGGTGTGGTGCTGAGTTGTTCTTGGTGAGGGTAAGAAAAGGAAAAAGTGAACAAGTTTAGCAAATTTGCTTCTCATTAGGTGGAGGGTAAGTTATTGCTCACTGGGTCAGGAATAAGCCCAAATTTGTTCTAAATTGGGGTGGGGGAGCGAGCAAGCTTCAGCTCAACATGGGATGGAGAGTTGCTCTTGACGGGGAAAGGGGCTAGGCCAAGTTTGTGCTCAGGGTTCAAATTTCTATTCCACTTCACTGTCATGTCCTTGATGTTTTGTGACTAGTTTTGATAAATGTTAAAATAATGCTTCTTTTTGAAATTTTGCATAAACAAAGACAGGAAATCTGACAACTTAATGCCTGGCAAAACTACAAGCTGTTTGTTAGTTTACTTACTAACACAATTACTTGATACTCATCGGGATCATTATTAATCCCTCGGATGAAGGGCTGGAGAGGGTTGGGTGAGGTTAAAAATGAAACATCACGAAATGCGGCTCCAACACGCTGCGTACGCGCTTGCCACCATTTTTACGGCAGTGAGTAGTGTGCTGTGCAAGTATACTCTCTTGGAGAGACGGGATACATCATTAGAATATATAAATTTAACTGTTGCCAACCAAGTTTCGCAGGGCTCGAGAAATCCAGCAGTGAAATGGAGACGGGAGCAGCCGGCTGGAGAAGGTTAAGTGCTTTTTATAGCACTGCTTGTGAGCCAGGAGGAGCAGAAGTGCTCCCCTAGCCCCTCAGGAAACCTTCTGCCAATCGGGGCCTCTCCTCGCTGCTGTGATTGGTCGATCCCCACCTTCCAACCCTTGAGCTCGAGTCTCCCGATTGCTGGATTCCAACCCACCCCCCCAACCCCCGAGCTTTCCCTCCCTCCCTCTCTCCTGATTATTGGATTCTGGCCCACCCCGCTATTGTGTTCCTAACACAGATGAGACTGCACACAGGGAGGTTAAAGTAACAGTGACCTCAGTCTTTATTAAGACACTCCAGAGTGAGGAACAGGCCTTAGGGGCTGGCTTATATACAGTGCTCCCAAGGGATGCTGGGATCCCTTGGAACTTCAGGGGATGAACTCCCTGGTGGTGGAACATGGGAGTGCATGCTTTACAGATACACAATATCACTCCCCCCGCAAAATCAAAGTGAAAACTATTTACAAGGTGAGGCGGTCATGAGCCTTTCTTTCCCTGGTGGACCGCCTCGGTACAAATGTCTGTTCCGGTGTGTTGGCTGTGCCCTCGTTGGGCTGGCGTGTTGTTGGCCCTGCAGGGCTGCTGGGTGAGCCTGGCCTTGCTGGGCTGTTGGGCGTGATGGGTTCGATTTCCTGGTCCGGCGTGTTGTCGCTGATCCTTTGGGTGTGTGTTGTGGGCTCGTAAAAGGTGCTGTCTGTTGTGGGTTGTTCAGGGCAGTCTGTGAACCGCAGCCTCGTTTGGTCCAGGTAATTTCTGCAAATTTGTCCATTGTCTAGTTTGACTACAAACACCCTACTCCCTTCTTTGGCTATCACCGTGCCCACGATCCACTTGGGACCATGTCCATAGTTTAGAACATACACAGGATCATTCAGATCAATTTCCCGTGACACAGTGGCGCGACCATCGTTTACATTTTGTTGCTGCTGCCTGCTCTCTACCTGATTATGCAGGTTGGGGTGAACCAGCGAGGGTCTGGTTTTAAGTGTCCTTTTCGTGAGCGGCAGTTGAGCAGTACTCGGGACAGGCAGGTTTGGAGTGAGCCTTAAGAGACTCGTTTGAGGGTATGTTTGATGGTTTGTACTGCTCGCTCTGCCTGCCCATTGGAGGCTGGTTTAAACAGGGCTGAGGTGACATGTTTGATTCCATTGCGGGTCATGAATTCTTTAAATTCGGCATTGGTGAAACATGGCCCGTTGTCACTAATTTGTCAGGCAGGCCATGGGTGGCAGACATGGCCCTCAAGCTTTCAATGGTGGCGGTGGCTGTGCTTCCCGACGTCATTTCACATTCAATCCGTTTTGAAAAAGCATCCACCACCACCAGGAACATTTTACCGAGAAACATGCCCGCATAGTCGACATGGATCCTCGACCATGGTCTGGAGGGCCAGGACCACAAACTTAGTGGTGCCTCTCTGGGCCCGTTGCTCAACTGAGCACACACGCTGCATTGCCGTACACAGTACTCTAAGTCAGAGTCAATACCGGGCCACCACACGTGGGATCTGGCTATCGCTTTCATCATTACTATACCCAGGTGTGTGCTGTGGAGATCCGAGATGAATGTCTCCCTGCCCTTTTTGGGTAGCACTACACGGTTACCCCACAACAGGCAGTCTGCCTGAATGGACAGCTCGTCCTTTCGCCGCTGGAATGGCTTGATTAGCTCTTGCATTTCAACGGGGATGCTGGCCCAGCTCCCATGCAGTACACAGTTTTTTTACTAAGGACAACAGAGGACCTTGGCTGGTCCAAGTCCTAATCTGGTGGGCCGTGACAGGTGATTTAGCATTTTCAAACACTTCCATGACCATCAATAAGTCTGCGGGCTGCACCATTTCCACCCCCGTGGTGGGCAATGGTAGCCAACTGAGAGCATCCGCACAGTTCTCAATGCCTGGCCTGTGGCGGATGGTATAGCTATACTCTGATAGCGCGAGTGCCCACCTTTGTATGTGGGCTGAGGCATTAGTATTTATCCCCTTGTTTTCACCGAACAGGGATATGAGGGGTTTGTGATCGGTTTCCAGCTCAAACTTAAGGCCAAACAGGTACTGATGCATTTTCTTTACCCCGAACACACACGCTAATGCCTCTTTCTCAATCATGCTGTAGGCCCTCTGGGCCTTAGACAAGCTCCTGGAAGCACAGGCGACAGGTTGCAACTTCCCCGCAATGTTAGCTTGTTGTAATACACACCCGACTCCATACGATGACGCATCACATGCTAGCACGAGTCTTTTACATGGGTTATACAATACAAGCAGCTTGTTGGAGCATAAAATGTTTCTGGCTTTCTCAAAAGCAATTACTTGTTTTTTTTCCCATACCCAGTTCTCACATTTATGCAATAACACATGTAGGGGCTCTAAGCGGGTGCTTAACCCCGGTAGGCAGTTACCAAAATAGTTGAGGAGTCCCAGGAACGACCGCAGCTCCGTGGCGTTCTGTGGCCTAGGCGTGTTCCTGATAGCCTCTGTCTTGGCATCTATGGGCCGAAGCCGTCTGCCGCGATCTTTCTCCCCAAAAACTCTACTTCTGTTGCCCTGAAGGCGCATTTCGACCTCTTCAGCCGCAGCCCTACGCGATCCAGTCGCTGGAGGACCTCTTCCAGGTTTTTTAGGTGCTCAACGGTGTCCCGACCTGTGACCAATATGTCGTCCTGAAAAACCACCGTACGTGGTACCGGCTTGAGCAGGCTCTCCATGTTTCTCTGGAACATCGCTGCAGCCGACCAAATTCCAAACAGGCATCTGTTGTAGATGAACAGTCCCTTGTGCGTGTTGATGCAGGTGAGGCCCTTCGAAGACTCCTCCAGCGCCTGCGTCATGTAGGCCGAAGTCAGGTCGAGCTTGGTGAATGTCTTGCCTCCTGTCAGTATCACAAATAAGTCGTGTGCCTTAGGTAGCGGAAATTGGTCCTGCAGCAAGAAACAATCAATAGTAACTTTGTAATCGCCTAAAATCCTGAACGTGCCATCACTTTTGAGTACTGGAACAATCGGGCTGGCCCACTCGCTGAATTCCACTGGGGAGATGATGCCCCCGCATTGCAGCCTGTCCAGCTCGATTTCCACTCTCTCCCTCATCATGTGAGGTACTGTTCACGCCTTGTGGTGAATGGGTCGTGCCTCTGGGACCAAGTGGATCTGCACCTTCGCCCTGGAAAAGTTTCCAATGCCTGGCTCAAAAAGGGAAGGAAATGTGTTAAGAACCTGGGTACCTGAGGCCTCATTGACATGTGATAGCGCTCGGATGACTTCCCAGTTCCAGCGGATTTTGCCCAGCCAGTTCCTTCCAAGCAGTGTGGGGCCATCGCCCGGGACAATCCAGAGTGGCACTTCATACACCGTGCCCTCGTAGGTGACCTTGACCATGGCGCTGCCCAGGACAGTGATAAGCTCTTTGGTGTACATTCTCAGTTTCGTGTGGATGGGGCTCAGGGCTGGTCTGAGTGCCTTGTTGCACCACATCTCAAACATCTTTTTACTCATGATGGATTGGCTAGTGCCAGTGTCCAGTTCCATGGCTACGGGTAAGCCATTCAATTTTATGTTTAGCATTATAGGTGGACATTGCATTGAAAACGTGTGCACCCCGTGTACTTCTCTCTGAGGCTCGAAATTGCTTTGGTCCACCATGGACCAATCTTCCTCTGCCACGTGGTGGTTAGCAGGTTTTTCAGAGCTTGCAGCTCGTCTGCAAGCTCATTGGAGGTGCCCCATTGTTCCACAGCTCTTGCAAACATACCCTTTGAATAGGCTGAATGGAAGCCTCCACAACGCCAACAAAGTGTGAATTGCCTTGCATTCATCCTTTGTTGCGGACTCTGAGTCATCTGGGTCACCTGAGGCCTGCTGGCAGTTGCAGACTCGTGGTTTCTGCCCTGTACATTTCTGCTCGCAAACACAGTTCCAGTTAATTTATGAACTTATGTGCTGATAGATTTGTTTGGTTTTATCACTGGTGGACATAAATGCCTGTGCTATCGCAATGGCCTTGTTGAGGATCAGTGTCTTTACAGTCAAAAGTTTTCATAGGATGTTCTCGTGGCCAATGCCCAGTACAAAAAAGTCTCTGAACATTTGCTCCAGGTAACCATCAAACTCACATTGTCCTGCTAGTCGCCTTAGCTCGGTGACGTAGCTCGCCAGTTCCTAACCTTCAGATCGCTGGTACTTATAGAACCGATTCGTCGCCATTAGCACGCTCTCCCTCAGGTTAAGATGCTCCCGAACCAGAGTACACAGATCCTCATATGACTTATCTGTGGGTTTCACTGGAGCCAAAAGATTCTTCATGAGGCTGTAGGTCGGTGCCCCGCAGACCGTGAGGAGGACCGCTCTCCTTTTTGCAGCGCTTCCTTCTCCGTCCAGCTTGTTGGCTACAAAGTACTGGTCTAACCGTTTGACATAGGCTTCCCAGTCCTCACCCTCCGAGAACTTCTCCAGGATGCCCACAGTTTGCTGCATCTTTGCGTTGGATTCATGTTATCGTCGTCAGTTATTGTGTTCCCAACACAGATGAGACTGCACACAGGGAGGTTAAAGTAACAGTGACCTCAGTCTTTATTAAGACATTCCAGAGTGAGTAACAGGCCTTAGGTGCCGGCTTATATACAGTGCTCCCAAGGGATGCGAAGATCCCTTGGGACTTCAGGGGATGCGCTCTCTGGTGGTGGAACATTGGAGTGCATGCTTTACAGATACACAATCCCCCAATCTTTCCCTCCCAATGGCTGGATTTTATTTCCCCCACCCACAAACCCCCATCTTTCTCTCCCTCCCAATTGCCGGACTCCAGACCACCCATTAATTTTCAAATCTTTCCCTCTCTCCCAATTGCTGAGCTCTGACCTCCTCTCCCCACACCTCCCACCGCCCCAATCACCACCACCAACCCCCAATCTCTCCTGATTGCCGGGGACCATCCCCAATCGTCCCTGGCTGTGGCCTCTGCCACTGGCTTTCCTGCCTGACAGCCAGCTAGATTGATAGGCTGGCCGGCTGCCAGTCTGGAAACAACATTTTTTAAATGATCATGCAGTCCTGCCATTCAATTCGGCAGGATCTCTGCATCCCTGGGATTTCCCCTCGCTATTGCGCTCCCTCCCCACCTCCCTGTAAATATTGGAGCCATCATTTCTGATGAAAGGCCAAAATGAAACATTGATCTATCTTTTTCTTTCAGATACCGCCTTCCAACATTTTCTGTTTTTCCTTTTATTTTTATTATCCTCTGCACTTCCAGGCTAGGAATCAAACTCAGACCTACTCAAAGCAAAAATAAAATTGAATATTTAACCATTAATCTTTGAGTTTCAAAGAAACTAACAAAAATGAAAAATTAATTAAGCAAAGATTTGCATGAACTCCAAGAGAATGCAGCTATTCAAAGCATTGCTTTTATATCCTAGTTATACACTTACAGGAGCAGTATAGCACCACTCACGTCAATCATCTTTGCTGCTTGTATTTATGATCATTAATCATCTGCATCAACAACTTGCATTTATACAGCGCCTTCAACAAAAAAAAATCCCAGCGTGCTTCACAAACAGAAATAGACCATGACACCCCTCTCCCAGCAGTCCCTTACCCAATAATCCCATGTTCAGCACACCACTCACTTTTCCTAGACCTCACCATTCACCTCCCATTACACCCCGCTTAATGGTCCCAGACTATGACATCGTTCTTTCCATTGCACCCAGACCCTGCCATATAATTTCAAGTGTGCCCAGAGCTTGCAGTCCCCCACCCCCTCCACCTCCCACCCCCACTGTTCCCATCCCCTAAGAATCTCTCCTAATAATCCCACACACTCTCCAATGACACAACGCCCCAAAGACCACCGTCCCATTGCTTCCACACTTTCAACATAGCACTCCCAGTGCATGGAACCCTCTTCACATTACTCCAAGACCCCCCCCCCCCGGCCTTTCACTAATACTCCCACACTTCCACACTCTTCCCATGCCACATACCTTCCCAACATTATCAAACGACATTATCCATCTCCCTAGCACTTCTACATGTTTCTTAGCTACCTACAGTTTGGAATAGCCTACTCACAATTTTCCTGTGTATCCTGGAATTTTAATAAAAAACTGTTAACACATAACATTATGTACACATCTACTGGAGCAAGTCTACTGAAATTTAATTTTTACAAAAATGTACCTATAAGAACCTGCCAACGCTCCTATAATACTTTATCACAAAACCAAAATGTTCATGTGTAATCCACTGCATCTCCTAGCCCAATGCATTTACGACAACTCTGTGACCTGTTGGGTTGTAAACCATGCTTATTATTTCAAATCCATGTGAATGGATAAAGTGGAACTGCGCAGTTATACTGCTGGCTCCCATTAGAGATGTCAACATATTGGAATAACATTTCCAGTGACCAGTCATCCTTTCACCTTAGTGTAATTTTGGTCTGAAGTTGCACCTATCAAAAGCTTCTCATGGCAGGGGTATGGGAAGGTGAAAGGCCTGAAGCCTCGGAGACTCCAAAAACTACTGTGAAGGAGAGGCGGAGTAGAGTTGGTAATAGTGGGAGGGAGCAGAGCTAGTGTACTCAGCACGTGAGGGGCAGGAACCAAGCAGAACCAGAGCTGGAGTAGTTGGGTGGATCTGGGAGGGAATGGAGGTTGGGCAGAATGAGTTCAACTTGCACAATGAGGAACTAACAAAGGGAAAAGGGGGAGGAAAATGAGGAATTATCATGGTGGATGAAAATAAGTTGAGTTTTTTAAAATGATTTAATTAATCCATGTTGTCACATGGCCAATCAGCAACATTAAGATTTTACAATCATACAATATTAGAAACAGAAATGTTTAATATTGGACATGAGCAGAACATTAAGTATTATATGTAACACCTCATGCTTTGAAACTCTTTCCGAGAGACTTATTTATTAGGTGAAAAGGGGATGTATCAAAGTCTAGAGGGCCGATTTTAACCCAGGCACGTGAAAGTTAAAATAGCCAGTGTGACTTACGCACAATGGCCTCAAGTTTCGGGCCGGGCCTAGAACGGCGCAGCCCCGACATCCATGCCCGTTTTCGGCACCCAAAAGTGTGTCAAAAACTCACGGAGTAATTCTCGGCCTCCCAAAAGTTTCCTTGCAGCTCGGCGTGGCGCGCAGAATTTAGCAGGGGGCATGGCCAAAGCGTTGCACCAATTTTGAAAGTGCTAGCTCACAGCCGAAGATGTCGTGCCGGCAGCCCTGCTCGTGCGCGTTGGAGCGTACGCGCATGCGCAGTACGTTACAAACATTGGCACTCGGCCATTTTTAAAGGTACAATAGGAAAAGTGCTGATTTGTTTTGTGGAGCTGTGGAAAGGCTTGAGATTGAATCTTGGTGATTTTTTGTGCCTGAAGGAGTGCTTTTAGCAGCACTGTTGAAGAAATCATCTGCTGAAATCAGTGAATGTTGCTTTTTGCTGCTAAACTTCCAGAACAAGTGCTGCATACATGCATGTAAAATAAGGACTGTGTGTTTTGAAAAATAAGAGTGTCAATTCAATACACCAATGGAGCAACATCCATCAAGAACAAATAATTTCTTGCATGAGGAAGTGGAGATATTAGTTAACGTCTGTAAAGTTCTGTCCCCTCAGTACAGATTCACACGAGGCACATAGTGAAGTCAAGGCCACTCAGGACCTGCACCTTTATGACACAGCTCTCCAATGCCACACTTGCCTGAGACCTGTCCTTATATACCTGGGTGGGACAGGTATCCAGTGTCTCCTGCAAGTGCACCCCTGGTGGTAAGGTAAGCTTGTGGTTACAGGTCATCTCTGGTTACAGTCATGTATAGCATGGTAAGATACAGTTATGTACAGTAGTGTGAGATACATGACAACAGTCATTGAGCAGAGATGGCAGGAGCTGGATACCAGCAACAGAGGTCGCATAAAAGTGCCACCCAAAGAAATGAAGCAACGCTGGAACCAAGTTGCAGAAGATTACTGTGCAGTAGAAGCCAGTGTAAAAAGAAATGGTATGACCTTGATCAAGTAGTTCGTGTAAGTAATATTTTCATTTTTTAATGTAACCGTAATTGTAATGTGACTATCTGTATGTCCCACCCTGCAGAAAGACGCACTCTGTAAAAAGTTATATTTTAATCTTTGCAGAAGAAATTAGCCCACAACAAAAGGGAAGCAACTCAAACAGGAGGAGGCCCACCAAATCTGACACCTTTGGAACAGAGGGTAGCTGCTATGATGAGTCGTACATGGGGAAAAGCAATCAGTATAGCACAAGCTGGGCCCGCACGCGAAGAAGAGGGTAAGTCCTGAAAATGCATCATGGCCCTTCAAATGAACCTCACCTGCTATATGTGAGAGTACTCATGCCACCCATCCTGTCCCCTCCTCTGCTGCTAAAGAATTGACTGTTCTGATATATTTTGCGAAGATGATGATGATGATGCCAACCCTGAAGATCCAGAACAAGGACCAGAAGAACCAGATGCGGACGATCCAGACTGGCTGCAGGCGGCGATGACTGAAATGTCTTCAGGGGAGACCTTCTAAATTAATATTTATGAGCCCACATTAAGGGGCATCAGAGTTTCAGCCCCTTTTATAGGTTCTGGTTCCACCTTCCATGGTTTTGATTCCGACGTTGTGGGTCCCAGTGGTGCTGCTGATATAATGGAGCAGTTTACACCCACTGACCCACCATCCCAGCCCACGGCTCGCACTCAAGTGATGCCGGGTGCAAGACCCAGGGCCGCATCATCCCGGCCCGCGCCTCCCACTCTAGTGCTGCCGTTTGGAACACCGAGCGTCCAACCATCCCAGCCCGCGCCTCCCACTCTAGTGCTGCCGTCTGGAACAGCGAGCATCCCACCCTCCAAGCCCACGGCTCCCAGTGTAGTGGTGCCACGAGGCAGACCCAGGCAGAGGAGCAGGAGACATGCTCTCCTGAGATGCAGCGTTCAACAGATGCGGCTCAGGTTGTGGCACTGGGTAATGAGCTTACCCGATCACTCGTCGGCAGCGTCAGTGCAGTGGGTGAAGAGTTGATGGTACTGACGGGAGAAATAGCAGTAATAACATGGGAAATGAGGGAGGGAATGTCCAAGGGAGTGCAATCTACGGCACAGGCCGTCAAGGAGGTCATGCAAGTGACGGCACAGGCAGTCAGGGAGGGCATGCAAGTGACGGCACAGGCCATCAGGGAGGGCATGCAAGTGACGGCACAGGCCATCAGGGAGGGCCTGGGTGAGGTAGCTGCTGTAATAATAAGGGCACACAGCCCGGCCAATCAAATGATTGAAGTGAACATTCACTGAGATGTGGATGAGAGATGGTTGCAGCCTTTCTTTGCTGCTTTAGTTCTTGTTCTTGATGTAACTGTAGTAACGTTTTTCAAATTGAAATTGTTTTGTAAATTTTGTAACTTTACAACTTATAAGTGATCGTAGGGTTTTTAAGTGATCTTATAGTGTAAATGCTCTCACATTTTGTATCTTATTTAATTTTGCACCTAAAAAGTGATCTTGAAGCTTAAGTGTTCTTAAGAATGTAAGATTTTTCATATTGAAATTGTTTTGTAACTTTTGTAACTTTACAAGTTTATAAGCGATCTTAAAGAGTCATGTTAAAAAGTAAAGTTTGATACATCAAATATTTTATTACACTAACGTTAACTTTTCAATAAAATATTTTTTCATGAAAACTGAATCATGTTCCATTAACACAACACAACATAGGAACAACTCCAAAAAAATAAACATGTCCATGCGGAACAGTGGTCGCAGAGCCCTCAGGCATCAGTAATTGAAGCGTTCACGGATGAGCTGATGGCGCAGGGCTCGAGCAATCGTTAAAGGAGCACGATGGACCGCTCTCCTCCGACCTCGTGCTCCGGCATCAGGCACTTTCATGCTTTCCTGATTGTCGTCATCCTTATCCTGCTCTTCCAAATTACTATCATCAGGCACTGGCCCCTTATGTGGGTCTTCTGGTTCCACTACCAGCTCCTGCTGCCTCATGATGGCTAAGTTATGCAGCATGCAGCACACAACAGTGAACTGACCGACAATCTGAGGAGAGTATTGCAAGTGGCCTCCGGAATGGTCCAGGCATCGGAAACGCTGTTTCAAGATGCCAATGGTCCTCCCTATGATGCTGCGCGTCGCAATGTGTGCCATGTTGTATTGATGGTCAGCTTCTGTTCAGCCATGAACTCATTGAATGGCGGTGCAGGCTAGAAGGGCCGAATGGCCTACTCCTGCACCTATTTTCTATGTTTTCTATGTGTCACACGCAGGGGCATCATGAGCCATGGCCAGGCCGTACCCTTTGTCTCCCAGTAGCCAGCTCTGCCCTTCTGGTTGCTGCTCACACATGTCAGATATAACGCTGTAGTGTAGGATGAATGCATCATGGGTGCTGCCAGGGTATCTCGCATCGACAGACATAATGCGCTGCTTGTCGTCACACACGAGCTGCACATTGATGGAGTGGAAAACTTTTCTATTCCTGTATTGCTCGGAATCCTCCACAGGTGCTCGCAAGGCGATGTGGGTACAATCAATGCAGCCTTGTACCTTTGGGAAGCCAGCAATCCTGAAGAAGCCCACAGCTCTGTCATGCATTGCTTGTGCGGTCCTTGGAAAACTGATGAAGTAATTCCTCCGCGCATACAGTGTAGCCGTGACCTGGTAAACGCAGGCATGTATTGCACGTTGAGAGATGGCGCACACATCTCCAATTGTAGCTTGAAACGATCCCGAGGCATAAAAGGCAAGTGCAGCTGTTACCTTCACGTCAACAGACAAGGCAGTCGGCGTTCTGTTTCAGGGCTGCAAATCTGCTCACAGCATATCACAGATCTCAACGACAACTTCTCTGCGGAAACGCAGCCTTTTGACACAATCAGCCTCGCTCATGTCCAGGTACGAGCGCCTGGCTCGATACTGCCGACGTGGGTAAGGTCTCCTGCCCATCAGCCTACGGGCTATGATGTTTCTGGTGCGGTGAGCTCTAATCAATTCTCTCCTATGCAGTGAATTGATGGCGAACCATTGCATAATCCATGGTGTTGATAATGCAGCACCCATACTTGAATTACAAATTTAACTTTTAAACTTGCTGGCTGGCTGGCTGGCTCTCCCTCCCGGTGCTTTGTCCGCCTCCCCTGTCTCCTGGCCGAACGGCCTGCAGCCTATAAACTTTACAGCTGTGGGGGCTGCTGCGTTGCCTCTGTGTGTGGCCCCAACCGTGTCCCTCCCCTTTCTCCTGGCCGAACAGCCTGAAGCTTCGCAGCTCGAACGCTGCTTGCTGCCGTCTCTGTGGGTGGCCTGACACCGCCCCTGTGCCCTGGCCGAATGGCCTCAAGCTCCACAGCTCGAAGGCTGCTTGCTGCCGTCTTGGGTTGCCATCGTGCGACTGACGCCGCCCCTGTCTCCTGCATGAATGCCCTGAAGCACCGCAGCTGGAAGGCTGCTTGCTGCCGTTGCTGGACTGATGCCGCCCCTGTCTTCATCATGAAAGGCCTGAAGCTCCGCAGCGCGAAGGCTGCTGCTGCTGATGCTTCACACAGGTAGGAAAATTCAATATATTTTTTTATTTGTTTTATTTATAATATTTTATTCAGGATGGCTCTTTATTTGTATAAGTGAGACTGTGGAATGTTGTAAAATGTAATTATTTCCCTTACCACCCCCGCCACCCCCCATCTCTCGTTCCCTCCGACTGATTTGTAACCTACGCCTGATTTATAAGTGCAGGCGAGGTTTTTCTGAGCGTAAAAAAATCTACACTTACTCCATTCTAAGTTAGTTTGGAGTAAGTTTTTACTGCCTAATCTTGCAAAACAGGCATAAGTGGCCGTACACGCCCCCTTTTGAAAAAAAAAATCTGTTCTAAAATGAAACTGTTCTAACTGGAGCAAACTAAATGCCGAGAATTGCAATTTCTAAGATATTTCATTCGAAACTAGTTGTTCCAAAAAAATAGGAGCAACTCAGGCCGGAACTTGACCTCAAAGATTCTGCTGCCTTCTCGGAGTTGCAATTTTAATCTTACCTTTTGCATGGATTCTCCGACAACCTAAACTGACCCAGAAAGATAAGTTAATTTCTCATTCCTTCTGGGCTAGTAGGAGTAGGAGAGATTTTTGGGCTCCACAGAGAAATCTTGTGCCTCCCCTGTCCTGGGCTTCTCTACCCCTACCCCGCCCCGGGCACCTCTCCTGACTGTGATGCCCTCCTGCCATCCCTCCCAACAAGAAACATAGAAACATAGAAAATAGGTGCAGGAGTAGGCCATTCGACCCTTCGAGCCTGCACTATCATTCAATAAGATCATGACTGATCCTTCACCTCAGTACCCGTTTCCCGCTTTCTCTCCATACCCCTTGATCCCTTTAGCCGTAAGGGCCATACCTAACTCCCTCGAATACATCCAATGAACTGGCATCAACAACTCTCTGCGGCAGGGAATTCCACAGGTTAACAACTCTCTGAGTGAAGAAGTTTCTCCTCAACTCAGTCCTAAATGGCCTACCCCTTATCTTAAGACTGTGTCCCCTGGTTCTGGACTTCCACAGCATCGGGAACATTCTTCCCGCATCTAACCTGTCCCATCCTGTCAGAATCTTATACGTTTCTATGAGACCCCCGCTCATCCTTCTAAACTCTAGTGTATAAAGGTCCAGTTGATCCAGTCTCTCCTCATATGTCAGTCCAGCCATCCCTGGAATCAGTCTGGTGAACCTTTGCTGCACTCCCTCAATAGCAAGAACGTCCTTCCTCAGATTAGGAGACCAAAACTGAACACAATATTCCAAGTGAGGCCTCACCAAGGCCCTGAATAATTGCAGTAAGACCTCCCTGCTCCTATACTCAAATCCCCTCGCTATGAAGGCCAACATGCTATTTGCCTTCTTCACCGTCTGCTGTACCTGCATGCCAACTTTCAATGACTGATGAACCATGACATCCAGGTCTTGTTGCACCTCCTCTTTTCCTAATCTGCCGCCATTCAGATAATATTCTGCCTTCGTGTTTTTGCCACCAAAGTGGATAAGCTCACATTTATCCACATTATACTGCATCTGCCATGTATTTACCCACTCACCTAACCTGTTCAAGACACCTTGCAGCCTCTTAGCATCCTCCTCACAGCTCACACCGCCACCCAGTTTAGTGTCATCTGCAAACTTGGAGATATTACACTCAATTCCTTCATCCAAATCATTGATGTATATTGTAAAGAGCTGGGGTCCCAGCACTGAGCCCTGCGGCACTCCACTAGTCACTGCCTCCCATTCCGAAAAGGACCCGTTTATCCCGACTCTCTGCATCCTGTCTGCCAACCAATTCTCTATCCACGCCAGTACATTACCCCCATTACCATGTGCTTTAATTTTGCACACCAATCTCTTATGTGGGCCCTTGTCAAAGGCCTTTTGAAAGTCCAAATACACCACATCCGCTGGTTCTCTCTTGTCCACTCTACTAATTACATCCTCAAAAAATTCCAGAAGATTTGTCAAGCATGATTTTCCTTTCATAAATCCATGTTGACTTCGACCGATCCTGTCACTGCTTTCCAAATGCGCTGCTATTTCATCCTTAATAATTGATTCCAACATTTTTCCCACTACTGATGTCAGCTAACCGGTCTATAATTACCCATTTTCTCACTCCCTTCTTTTTTAAAAAGTGGTGTTACATTAGCTACCCTCCAGTCCATAGGAACTGATCCAGAGTCGATAGACTTTTGGAAAATGATCACCAATGCATCCGCTATTTCTAGGGCCATTTCCTTAAGTACTCTGGGATGCAGCGTACAGGCCCTGGGGATTTATCGGCCTTCGTCCCATCAATTTCCCGCCTAATTAGGATATCATTTAATTCCTCCTTCTCACTAGACCCGCGGTCCCCTAGTACATCCGGCAGGTTATTTGTGTCTTCCTTCGTGAAGACAGAACCAAAGTATTTGTTCAATTGGTCTGCCATTTCTTTGTTCCGCATTATAAATTCACCCGAGTCCGACTGCAAGGGGCCTACGTTTGCCTTCACTACTCTTTTTCTCTTCACATATCTATAGAAGCTTTTGCAGTCAGTTTTTATGTTCGCAGCAAGCTTCCTCTCGTACTCTATTTTCCTGCTCCTAATTAAACCTTTTGTCCTCCTCTGCTGAATTCTAAATTTCTCCCAGTCCTCTGGTTTGCTGCTTTATCTGGCCAATTTATATGCCTCTTCCTTGGATCTAACACTATCCTTAATTTCCCTTGTTAGCCACGGTTAAGCCACTTCCCTGTTTTATTTTTACTCCAGACAGGGATGTATAATTGTTGAAGTTCGTCCATGTGATCTATAAATGTTTGCCATTTACTCCCATTCGCAAGTCAACTCGTAGTTACAACCGGATTCAGGCGGGAGTTAAAATCTCCAGGGCCTCACGCGGCAGAGGGTCTCACGGTTTGCCGTTCACTTCAGCCCCAGCACACAAAATTTCCGTCTGGAGTTAATATCGGTTCTTAAGAGATTCATGGATAAATAATTGACTGCCTAATGCTCTAATTGTCCCTTCCATTCTGTTGGAACAGATCTGCCTTCAGCTCATTTTTCCTGCTCCCTGTGACACTTGCTGTGTTGTGAGTCATAATACAAACCTAAATCTCATCATTGCTGGGATAAAAAAATGCAATGTCAAAGGTGTATGCCAACCATGCTATTCAAGCTACTTTGTTGCATAAAACCCTCCATCTTGTGATACAGATAAGATCATTTTTAAAAGGGAGTCCTGGCAGTGAACATATGGAGGCCATTGAAGATTCAGCTATTCATCATCTCTGTCAGAACAAAGCTAATTTTGAACCCCGAGATGAAATGTTAATCTTGAAGTCACTTGTGTATATAAAAAAATATAATACTAATTGATCTCCCATTGCATTGCTTATGGGGAAAATTAAAAAAAATCTTTGCGAAGTATTAAAATATTGTTCTGATGAGCAGAAGTATATTTTTATGAATTTTTTTCTTTTTTCTGGCATTATTGTTTGAATGTGCAATATATTCAATTTTTAATTGAATCATAATTTTTAAGTTAGAGGATTCTGTTTGAATGTTATGGGGCCAAATCCCTGCAGTGGGGGGGTGGAGTGTATCCCAGGGTAAGGGCCAGGATTGCATCCACCGGAAACCTCCACTGCAGACCTGGGTAAACTTTCCTGGGTCAGGGAGTAGTTCCCTGCTTTGAATGTCAATTGTGGCTGTCTCCGCCAGTAGGAGCACAGTTTGAGCACCCACCCGCCAAAGTGGCCACATACTGCAGTGTACTGTGGTACTCTGGGGGGTGGTGGGGCGGGGAAAGAGGTCCCGTAACAGAAAATAACCACCCATGACCCACAAGCTCCTATATATTTAAAAATATTTTAATACTTTTATCTTGCTTGAGATGTGGGTCGAGGCCTTATCAGAAGGTTGCTCTGTTTGGTCTCATAAGTTTTATTGTCAGCAATACTGCAACAAGTTCCTGTGAGGCTGGAGATGCTGGAACTCACAATGTTGGTGTCATGTATTCAACCAGCATTGTAACCCATGTATAAACTGACCTAAGTTGTACACTGTGAGAACACTGACCACTAGGTGGGAGACACTCCTAACCTGGACCTTCAGGTATAAAAGGGGAAGCTCCACCCACCTTCATCACTTGAGTGCTAAGGAATAAAGGACAGGTCACAGACTGACCTTCTCTCAAGCATGGGCCTCGTGTGTATTTATACTGTGTCGTAAGGACGTATCAATGGCGACAAGAAACTGGGATTTAAACCACGCGAGCATGGCCACTAGCAGAACAGACCAGAGGTACTGTGTTAAGGAATGGTTGGGACAGAGATTCAACATTGTTAAAGCAGCACACAGTTCTCCAGGCAGACAAGGGCAGTCAGGCATGCCCCAACATGTAGTCGAACCCAGAGGGGGAGTTCGACAGAGACAATGGCAAGCTGAACAGCGATTCACGCCATTGCAAGGGACAATGCGGCCAGTAATGGGGCCATCAACACCTGTTAATGGTGCACTCAAGGACAGTCACAGGGGCAGTCAGGGACGATCGACTGGCAAGGAACCTTTTGTTTCAAACCGCAACTCATGCTGGAGGCGTGGAGGCATACATTCAGCCGGAGTTTGCAGAGATGAGCAAAATACTTGCAGAAATTGCAGAAATGGACACTGGGGGAAATCGCTGGAAGCTGAAGTTCAGCGAGTTCATGTGGAGCACGTGTACAGTTCATACACCAGGACGCCACCGATAATGAT
Source organism: Pristiophorus japonicus (assembly GCF_044704955.1). Classification (NCBI taxonomy): domain Eukaryota; kingdom Metazoa; phylum Chordata; class Chondrichthyes; family Pristiophoridae; genus Pristiophorus; species Pristiophorus japonicus. The sequence goes on along the minus strand of NC_091978.1, from coordinate 245,799,112 downwards.
GAAAGTGCTCCTCAATGGCATCCCAGTATCAATGAAGTTAGACACGGGTGCCAGCCAGTCTCTGATGGGTATCAAACAGTTCGAAAAGTTGTGGGCATCCAAGGCCAGGAGGCCAAAATTATCGCCGATTGACGCACAGATACGGACTTACACAAAGCAGATCATTCCGGTGCTAGGCAGCGCCACAGTAGTCGTGACCCACAAAGATTCGGAGAACAGGTTGCCACTCTGGATTGTCCCAGGGGACGGTCCCGCACTACTGGGGAGGAGTTGGGTTGCTGTCATGAACTGGAAATGGGGCGATGTCAATGCAATTTCCTCTGTGGAGCGAGTATCATGCTCACAGGTCCTGGACAAATTTGACTCATTATTTCAACTCGGCATTGGCACTTTCATGGGGGCCAAGGTAGTGATTCACATAAACCCGGACGCCAGACCAGTACACCACAAGGCCAGAGCGGTGCCGTACGTGATGCGGGAAAAGATAGAAGGCGAATTGGACCGCCTGTTGAGGGAAGGCATCATCTCGCCAGTCGAATTCAGTGACTGGGCGAGCCCGATTGTGCCGGTGCTCAAGGTGGATGGGTCGGTCAGGATATGTGGCGATTACAAGGCCACCATCAATCGGGTGTCACTCCAAGACCAGTATCCGCTACCGAGAGCGGAGGACCTCTTTGCGACGCTATCCGGTGGCAAACTTTTTTCAAAATTGGACCTGACCTCAGCTTACATGACTCAGGAGCTGGCGAGTGAGTCGAAGAAGCTGACCACCATCACAACACACAAAGGGTTGTTTGAGTACAACAGATGTCCGTTCGGAATTCGCTCGGCCGCCGCGATCTTCCAACGAAATATGGAAAGCCTCCTCAAGTCGATTCCAGGGACGGTGGTTTTTCAGGATGACATCCTCATTATGGGTTACGATACTGAAGAAAACCTCCACAACCTGGAGGAGGTGCTACGCAGACTGGACCGAGTAGGTCTGCGACTGAAAAAGGCGAAGTGCGTCTTCCTAGCTCCAGAGGTAGAATTCCTGGGGATGAGGGTAGCAGCAGACGGGATCAGCCCTACTGCATCCAAGACGGAAGCGATCCAGAGAGCACCCAGACCCCGTAACACGACGGAGCTGCGTTCGTTCCTGGGGCTCCTGAACTATTTTGGTAACTTTCTTCCCAAATTGAGCATGCTGCTAGAGCCGCTACACGTGCTCCTCCGCAAAGGTCACGAATGGGTCTGGGGGGACAGCCAGGAAAGGGCTTTCAATAGAGCATGCAATTTGTTATGTTCCAACAATCTGTTAACGCTATATGACCCATGTAAGAAACTTGTGTTAACGTGTGATGTGTCGTCCTATGGTGTCGAGTGTGTATTGCAGCACGTCAATGCCAAGGGTCAGTTACAGCCAGTAGCTTATGCCTCCAGGAGTCTGTCCCAGGCAGAAAGGGGCTACGGGATGGTAGAAAAGGAGGCGCTCGCATGTGTATATGCGGTAAAGAAAATGTACCAGTACCTGTTTGGCAGGAAATTTGAGCTGGAGACAGATCACAAACTCCTAAAGTCCCTTTTGGCCGACAACAAGGCCATAAATGCAAACGCATCGGCCCGCATACAGAGGTGGGCACTCACGTTAGCTGCCTATGACTATACAATTTGGCACAGACCGGGCACCGAAAACTGCGCCGATGCACTCAGCAGGCTCCCACTAGCCACCACTGAGGGGGCTACCGAGCATGGTGCTGAGATGGTCATGGCTGTTGAAGCTTTTGGAAGCGAAGGCTCACCCGTGACAGCCCGTCAGATTAAAGTCTGGACAAATAGAGACCCGCTATTGTCTCTAGTCAAAAAATGTGTCCTGAATGGGGACTGGGCAGCCACGTACAAGGCATGCCCTGAGAAATTTAAACCATTTCACACGCGCAAGGATGAACTCTCGATTCAGGCCGATTGCCTACTGTGGGGAAACCGCGTAGTCATGCCCCAGATGGGCAGAGAGGTGTTCATCAGAGAACTCCACAATGGGAACCCGGGCATTGTCACGATGAAGGCAATTGCCAGGTCACACGTTTGGTGGCCAGGGATAGACGCAGATCTGGAATTTTGTGTTCGCAGGTGCAACACGTGTGCCCAGCTGGGCAATGCGCCCAGGGAAGCCCCCCTTAGCCCCTGGCCATGGCCCGCCAAGCCTTGGTCACACATCCATGTGGACTACGCAGGTCCTTTCATGGGGAAAATGTTTTTGGTTGTAGTAGACGCCTACTCCAAATGGATTGAGTGTGACATTTTAAATTCAAGCACATCCTCTGCCACGGTAGAAAGTCTACGGGCAATGTTCGCCGCCCATGGTCTACCGGACGTCTTGGTCAGCGCCAATGGCCCGTGCTTCACAAGCACTGAATTCCAGGACTTCATGGCAGGCAATGGAATTAACCATGTTAGAACGGCACCGTTCAAGCCGGCCTCTAACGGCCAGGCAGAACGAGCAGTGCAGATAATCAAACAGGGGATGCTCAGATTCCAAGGGGGTTCCCTACAAACCCGCTTATCACGCCTCCTGTTGGCCTATAGATCCCGACCTCACTCACTCACAGGGGTTCCACCCGCAGAGCTACTAATGAAAAGGACGCTCAAAACCCGATTATTCCTTATATACCCCACCATGAAAGAAATTGTCGAGAGCAGGCGCCAGTCACAATATCACTACCATGACAGGAATGCGAGGGCGCGATGTATTGATGTAAATGATCCTGTTTTTGTCCTCAACTACGCTGCAGGGCCCAAATGGCTCGCAGGCACTGTGGTTGCCAAAGAGCGAAATAGGATTCTGGTAGTTAAACTTACCAATGGACAAATCTGCCGCAAACACGTGGATCAAACAAAAAGGAGGTTCAGCAACCCCATAGAAGAAGCAGAGGAAGAACACGATATAGAGTTCACTCCACCACAGGTGACCGAACACCGGAACCAAAGGGAGGAGAGCCCAGTCACTGTGGGCAGTCCGGACAGGCCTGAGGCACTGCAAATAGCAGACACTCAGGCCAGCGCCCAACAACCGGAGCCCCAACTCAGACGCTCTACAAGGGAGCGTAAACCATCAGAGAGACTCAACCTGTGATCCCAATAAGACTTTGCGGGGGGAGGTGATGTCATGTATTCAACCAGCATTGTAACCCATGTATAAACTGACCTAAGTTGTACACTGTGAGAACACTGACCACTAGGTGGGAGACACTCCTAACCTGGACCTTCAGGTATAAAAGGGGAAGCTCCACCCACCTTCATCACTTGAGTGCTGAGGAATAAAGGACAGGTCACAGACTGACCTTCTCTCAAGCATGGGCCTCGTGTGCATTTATACTGTGTAGTAAGGACGTATCAGTTGGGAGCCCCCAACTCAGCATATTTGCAGTCCAGTCTAATGTCTGACCCTTCTGGCACACTTCCAGCAGATTTACAGCAGCACTGTGCCAGAAGGATTAGATTTTCAGCCCTTTTATGTTTAAAATTAATTGAGAACAATTATGTTTCATTTGAAAGTCTCTGATTTTTTTTGCCAAATGTGTATTACGAATGTTTCAGGTGACTGGAGTTTATGTATCCCCTTTTCTATGATGTGCCTGAGTGCCCACTCTCCTCCACTTCTATGTGTGGAATTAAAAAGGTAGTGATCTGCTTCAAATGTTTTCCATATTTGTATGGAGCCAGTAAAGGACTGTCATCAATTTTGTACAGCAACAATACAATAGGTATCACATTATATTTATCATTTATGTTAAAGAAAATAGATGGAAATCATACAATCAAGTGAACAAAAAAAGCTTCCTCATTATAAAGAGGAAGGATGTAAAACACTAAGCTTGAGAAGAGAGAAATATAGATCTGCAGGGAAGAAGTAAAAGATTAGAAACATAGAAAATAGGTGCAGGAGTAGGCCATTCGGCCCTTCGAGCCTACACCACAGTTCAATATGCTCATGGCTGATCATGCATTTCGGTACCCCTTTCCTGCTTTCGCTCCATACTCCTTGATCCCTTTAGCCGTGAGGGCCACATCTAACTCCCTTTTGAATATATCGAACGAACTGGCCTCAACAACTTTCTGTGATAGAGAATTCCACAGGTTCACAACTCTCTGAGTGAAGAAGTTTCTCCTCATCTCAGTCCTAAATGGCTTACCCCTTATCCTTAGACTGTGATCACTGGTTCTGGACTTCCCCAACATCGGGAACATTCTTCCTGCATCTAACCTGTCCAATCCCGTCAGAATTTTATATGTTTCTATGAGATCCCCTCTCATTCTTCTAAATTCCATTGAATATAAGCCTAGTCGATCCAGTCTTTCTTCATATGTTTGTCCTGTCATCCCGGGAATCAGTCTGGTGAACCTTCGCTGCACTCGCTCAATAGCAAGAATGTCCTTCCTCAGATTAGGAGACCAAAACTGTACACAATATTCAAGGTGTAGACTTGCCAAGGCCCTGTACAACTGCAGTAAGACCTCCCTGCTCCTATACTCGAATCTTCTCACTATAAAGGCCAACATGCCATTTTCCTTCTTCACTGCCTGCTGCAACTGTATGCCAACCTTCAATGACTAATGTACCATGATACCCAGGTCCCGTTGCACCTCCCCCTTTACCAATTTTTCACCATTCAGATAATAATCAGCCCTCCTGCTTTTACCACCAAAGTGGATAACCTCACATTTATCCACATTATACCACATCTGCCATGTATTTGCCCACTCACCTAACCTGCAAGTCACCCTGCAGCCTCTTAGCATCCTCCTCACAGCTCACACTGCCACTCAGCTTAGTGTCATCTGCAAACTTGGCGATGTTACATTCAATTCCTTCGTCTGAATCATTAATGTATATTGTAAATAGCTGGGGTCCCAGCACTGAACCTTGCGGTACCCCACTAGTCATTGCCTGCCATTCTGAAAAGGACCAGTTTATTCCTACTCTCTACTTCCTGTCTGCCAACCAGTTCTCTATCCACGTCAGTACATTATCCCCAATACCATATGCTTTAATTTTGCACACTAATCTCTTATGTGGGACCTTGTCAAAAGCCTTTTAAAAGTCTAAATACCACATCCACTGGCTCCCCATTGTCTACTCTACTAGTTACATCCTCAAAAAATTCTAGAAGATTTGTCAAGCATGATTTCCCTTTCATAAATCCATGCTGACTTGGACCGATCCTGTCACTGCTTTCCAAATGCGCTGCTATTACATCTTTACTAATTGATTCCAACATTTTCCCCACCACCGATGTCAGGCTGACCGGTCTATAATTCCCTGTTTTCTCTCTCCCTCCTTTTTTAAAAAGTGGGGTTACATTAGCTACCCTCCAGTCCATAGGAACTGATCCAGAGTCTATAGAATATTGGAAAATGATCACCAATGCATCAACTATTTCTAGGGCCACTTCCTTAAGTACTCTGGAATGCAGACTATCAGGCCCTGGGGATTTATCGGCCTTCAATCCCATCAATTTCCCTAACACAATTTGCTGACTAATAAGGATTTCCTTTAGTTGTTCCTTCTCACTAGCCCCTCGTTCCCCTAGTATTCCCAGAAGGTTATTTGTGTCTTCCTTAGTGAAGACAGAACCAAAATATTTGTTCAATTGTTCTGCCATTTCTTTGTTCCCCATTATGACTTTACCTGATTCTGACTGTAAGGGACCTACATTTGTCTTTACTAATCTTTTTTCTTCATGTATCTGTATAAATCTGGACATAATGAAAACATAGATTTGAAACACGAAAAACTAGCTAGCTCTCACATTAAACAAAACAAGCTGAAAGTACGGGAACAGTTAATAAAACAAAGTCCTCAAGTCAAATGTGGGGGGGGGGGGGGGAGGGGGGGGGGAGGAGGGAGCTTGAGTGGAGAGTGGGAATGAAAAACACTGATTCCACAAAAGAAAAAAGATGGATCTTTTAATCTAAGACAAAAATGGAACTCATCAAACTGCAGGATAAAAATTCAAACACTTGCTATAGCTGTTGTTTTCCTTTCACCATGCAATATGGGTCATGACAGATGTTATGTATGTGAACCTAACCTATGTGTAAGACTTGCCACTAGGGTCACACCTGTGGGAGACCTATGGGTCACCTGTGCACCCTGAAGCAAGCAGGTATAAAAGGCAGTCCACCATGCTGCTGCCTCACTTTGGAGTTACATTAAAGAGACCAAGGTCACAATGGTTTGAGCTTACAACAGTCTCGTGGAGTTATTCTGAACTTAACAACTGGCGACGAGTTACAGATCATGAACTTTCACGTGGAAATGGCTGCCATTGGTATTCTTGAGAGATTTGTTGTGGGTGATGATTGGGAAGCCTTCGTTGAGCATCTCGAGCAGTACTTTGGGGCAAATGAGCTGGACACGGCTGAGACGGAGACCAAGCGCAGGGCGATTCTCCTCATCGCATGTGGGTGGTCGTTATATGGCCTCCTCAAAAATCTACTGGTCCCAGACAAATCAACGGACAAGTCTTACACAGAGCTGTGTGAGCTGTCTCGGGAACACCTCCAGTCGAGGGAGAACTGAGCCCAATTCACACTACGCTGCGCACTTACACTAAAGAACTCATACCTGTTATTGGCAGTGCGAAAGTATCGCTTTTACATGCACCATCGCTCCGAGGGCCAGAATGTGGCGAGTTTTGTCGCTGACCTAAGACGCCTTGTGGGACAGTGCGAATTTGCAGGATCTTTGGGGGGAAATGTTGCAGGGCTTTTTCGTGCTCGGAATTGGCCACGAGGCCATCCTCTGCAAACTACTCTCTGCCGAATCCTTAGACTTGAGCAAGGCCATCACGATAGCCCAGGCCTTCATATCCATGAGTGACAACACGAAACAGATATCCTCACAGAATTGAAGCTGATCGGCAAGTACTGTGTATAAAATAATGCCCTCAGCAGGCAGAACTGTACATGGTAGGGCCCACACAACCACAGAGGCCAGGCCTAGGGTGACTCAGAGGCCGCTGTGGAATGCTAATGCGAATACATTAACACCATGCTGGCGCTGCGGGGGCAGTCATAGAGCCCCTCAATGTTGATTCAAGCACTATGTGTGCAAGGGCAGTGGAACAATGGGGCACCTCTAGCGAATGTGCAAGCGACCTCTGACTCACCACATGGCAGAGTTAGCAGAGGATGACCAATCCAGCGCGGATCACACTGAACGAGCAGGAGAGGCAACTCAACCGGAGGATGAGGAGGAAGTGTATGGGGTACACACCTTCACCACCAAAAGCCCTCTGATAATGTTAAAAGTTAAACTTAACGGCATTCCAGTCTCCATGGAATTGGACACGGGGGCGAATCAATCGATTATGAGCCAGAAGGCTTTTGAGAAACTATGGGGCAACAAGGCACAGAAGCCAAAACTAAGCCCAATTCACACTACGCTGCGCACTTACACCAAAGAACTCATACCTATTATTGGCAGTGCAGCAGTGAAAGTATCGTATGCCGGAATGGTGCATGATTTACCACTATGGATTGTACCAGGCGATGGCCCAACGCTGTTCGGCAGGAGCTGGCTCGGCAAGATCCGGTGGAACTGGGACGAGATCAAAGCACTGTCTTCAGTGGATGATACCCTGTGCGCCCAGGTGCTAAATAAATTCCCGGTGTTATTCGAGCCAGGCATCGGCAACTTCACAGGCACCAAAGTGCAGATCCATCTGGTTCCTGGGACATGGCCCATTCATCACAAGGCCCGAGCAGTCCAATATATGATGCGAGAGAAAGTCGAAATCGAGCTGGACAAACTTCAACGAGAGGGAATCATATTGCCAGCTGAGTTCAATGAGTGGGCCAGTCCAATCGTGCCGGTACTAAAGAAAGATGGGACGGTCAGAATGTGCGGGGACTACAAGGTGACGATCAACCGAGTCTCGTTACAGGACCAGTACCCACTACCCAAAGCGGAGGACTTATTCGCAACGCTAGCAGGGGGCAAGTCGTTCACCAAGCTAGACTTAACCTCTGCTTAAATGACACAGGAGCTGGCTGAATCGTCAAAGAAGTTGACGTGCATCAACACGCACAAAGGACTGTTTGTGTCCCACAGATGCCCCTTTGGGATTCACTCGGCTGCGGCCATCTTCCAGAGGAACATGGAGGTCTGCTGAAATCGGCTCCATGCACCGTGGTGTTCCAAGACAACATCTTGATCACTGGTCACAACACCACCGGACACTTGCACAACCTGGAAGAGGTTCTAAAGTGACTGGACAGAGTGGGACTCAGGCTGAAACGCTCCAAGTGAGTTTTCCTGGCGCCAGAGGTCGAATTTCTGGGAAGATCGCGGCAGATGGCATCAGACCCACAGACTCCAAAACGGAGGCCATCAAAAATGCACCCAGACAACAGAATGTGACAGAGCTGCGTTCGTTCCTGGGACATTTCAACTATTTTGGTAACTATGTACCGGGGTTGAGCACACTGCTGGAACCCTTGCATTTATTGCTGTGCAAGGGTGATGACTGGGTTTGGGGTAAATCTCAAGAGACAGCCTTTAATAAGGCCAGAAATCTGCTATGCTCTAACAAGTTACTTGAATTGTATGACCCATGTAAACGTTTAGTACCAGCATGTGCTGCGTCGTCGTACGGGGTCGGTTGTGTGTTACAGCAAGCAAATGTGTCCGGCAAACTGCAACCGGTTTCATATGTGTCCAGGAAGTTATCCAAGGCTGAAAGAACCTACAGTATGGTTGAGAAAGAAGCGTTAGCTTGTGTATACGAGGTTCAGAAAATGCACTAATATCTATTTGTCCTCCAGTTCGAGCTCGAAACTGACCACAAACCGCTTACCTCACTGCTCTCAGAGAGCAAAGGTATCAACACCAATGCTTCGTCCCGCATCCAGAGATGGGCACTAACATTGTCTGCTTATGACTACGTAATCCACCACAGACCAGGCACTGACGCCCTCAGTCGGCTGCCATTGCCCACCACCGGGTTGGAAATGGCGCAATCCGCAGACTTGCTTCTGGTAATGGATGCTTTTGAGAGCGAGGGGTCACCCGTCACAGCTCGCCAGATCAGGACCTGGACAAGCCAAGCACCTGTGCGATCACTAGTAAAAAGCTGCATCCTCACTGGGAGCTGGTCGGCGGTTCCCGAGGAAATGCAAGATGAAATCAAGCCATTTCACCGATGCAAGGATGAATTGTCCATCCAATCAGATTGTCTCCTATGGGGGAATCGCATGATTTTGCTCAAAAAAAGGCAGGGAAACATTTATACGCAACCTACGCAGTACCCACCCAGGCATAGTCATGATGAAGGCTATCGCCAGGTCGCATGTCTGGTGACCCGGCATTGACTCTGAATTGGAGTCGTGCGTACACCAATGCAACACTTGCTCACAGTTGAGCAACGCACCCAGGGAGGCCCCCCTGAGCCTGTGGTCATGGCCCTCCAAGCCGTGGTCCAGGGTCCACATAGATTTCGCTGTCCCCTTTCGAGGGAAGATATTTCTAGTAGCAGTGGACGCTTACTCAAAATGGATTGAATATGTAATAATGTCATCATGTATGTCCAGTGCCACCATTGAAAGCCTTAGGGTCATGTTCGCTACCCATGGTTTGCCCGACGTCCTTGTCAGTGACAATGGACCATGTTTCACCAGCCCGGAATTCAACGAGTTCATGACCCACAATGGCATTAAGCATGTCAGGTCTGCGCCATTTAAACCCGCATCCAACGGCCAAGCGGAACGGTCAGTCCAAACCATCAAGCAAAGCTTGAAATGCGTAACAGACGGCTCCTTGCAGACCCGGTTATCTTGGGTCCTGCTCAGCTACAGGATGCACCCCCACTCACTCACCGGGATTCCCCCTGCAGAATTGTTACTAAAGAGTGCACTCAAAACCAGGCTCTCCTTAGTCCACCCAGATCTCGTAGAAACCCGGCAGCACAGGCATAACATGTACCATGATCGCGCGGTGGCATCGTGTGACATTGAGGTTAATGATCCGGTGTTTGTTCTAAATTATGATCACGGTCCCAAGTGGATTGCTGGCACTGTCATAGCCAAGGAGGGAAATAGAGTGTTTGTTGTGAAATTGTTGAATGGGCAAACGTGCAGAAAGCACCTGGATCAGACCAAAGTGCGATTCACGGACAACCAAGAACAGTTTGAAGATGACCCTACCATCTATGATCCAGCAATTGACCTTGCTGTCAACCACAAGGATGAACCCACCATGCCCGACAGTCCGATCAGACCAGCTGCGTTGCCGTGCAGCAATGATCCAAGCAACTCACCCATACCAGGACTTCAACTTAGGCGATCGACTCGGGAACGCGAGCGCCAGATTGCCTCAACCTGTAAATAACTTGTGCTTAAGACTTTGGGGGGGGCGGGGGAATGATGTTATGTGTGTGAACCTAACCATTGTGTAAGACTTGGCACTAGGTGGCACACCTGAGGGAGACCTATGGGTCACCTGTGCACCCTGGAGCAAGCAGGTATAAAAGGCAGTCCACCATGCTGCTGCCTCACTTTGGAGTTATATTAAAGAGACCAAGGTCACAATGGTTTGAGCTTACAACACAGTCTCGTGGAGTTATTCTGAACTTAACAGACATCAATGATTATACATTTGAGCCAATCAGCATGCTTCACACTCTACAAATACTTTTCGTGTCCTATCTTTACATTTTGCCAGACATTTATCACTTGACACTTGGCAAGACACAAATGTTTAATTATATGGACAGACATAGCTGTGTCAGCTGTGGCTCAATTGGTAGCACCCTTGCCTCTGAGTCAGCAATTTGTGGGTTCAAATCCCACTCCAGAGACTAGGCTGACAGTGTATTACTGAGGGAGTGCTGCAGTGTTGGGGGTGCTGTCTTTTGGATCAGACATTAAACCGAGGCCCCGTCTGCTCTCATGGAGAAGATCCCATGGCACTATTTTGAAGAAGAGCAGAGGAGTTAGTGTTCTAACCACTATTTATCCCTCAGTTAACATCACTAAAAAAACATTGACCCAGAATTTCCATGGTCTGTGACCGCATATGTGGCCATAAGTGTCTCACAAGTTTTGGGTTTACGCATGGGCTGTGCGAAAACATGCAACTTGCGATCTGTTAAGAAGGTGCTTGACAGCTCCTCCGCATACCCGGAAAATGGACATCTGCTGGCAGAGAGTTGGGCTATTTGCTATTTGGAGTAAGGCCTTCTTTTATCAGCGTAAGGGTGAAAATAAATATTAAAATATTTTTTTTTAAATCATTTTAACATTCAAAAATCTGTAAAATAAGTTTGTTATTTTTGGCCCCTTATAAAGTGTTTAAATTTATTTTTCAAAAAATTAGTTTTGTTTTAAATGTTTAATGAAATTTCTTTTCAGTGCATTAGTTTCCCAGCTCTTAGTTTAAACCATTGTCCTAGCTTAGAGAGAAGAAACGTTAATACTCACCAACCAATCACCTATCTGCCGTCCTGTGACGTCACTCCTTGTTTTTTTGTTGTTGTTTTGGAATTTGGCGGAATTGTGCTGCTGCGATCCTCGGGTCCCACGCGGTTTCTGTACTGCCTCCTCCGCTGCTGCCGCCACTCAGGTCCGCACTGTCCTCTGGTCCCGCGCTATTTCTGTACTGCCACCTCGGTGCTGTCACCACTCAGATGCAATCTTACTTTCCCTCTCTATTTCTTTTTCTGTACCTATTGTTCCTCTAATTTACCTTATCTCCTTTTCGGTCATTCTACTGATTCTTTCTCTATCCTTAAATATCATTGCTTAATGAGATAGACTGTTGGTCCCGTCATTCACAAAAGTCCCAGATGCCCATTGTTAATTGGCCACACCAGTATCAGCTTGCAGTTCCAACATTGTTGAGCTGAAGGGTGAGTCAAGAAATCTAACTAATGGGGCACGCCATGCCATGCTATGCTCCAGCAAATTCTGGGTCATTACTTTGCACTACATCTTCTTGAGTTTTGAGGCAATCTTCATGTACATGTCTTATTGAGCCCCTATATTATTTTTCCCTCTGGCTGGAATTTTATTTACCTGGACGGGTGGTGGGCGTGGCGTGTTGGGACCCTGTTGTTCTTTTCATCGCGCTCGTCAGAGCAACTTTCCCTTCATGGTATCTATTAAGGCAGCCCTGCGCGTTTCTCAGCCCTATTAAATGGTGCAGGTCTGATGGCGTCATCGATGACTCATTTCCAACCAGGATATTTAAAGGAGCCATGGTCACTTTGCATTTGAAGGTTCATTTTGGCTTTTGGGTCTTGCTCAGCCTTGCGCACATGACTACACAGAGGCAGAGGGCTGCACCCAGGTTCTCAGCTGACTCCCTGCATATGATTGTGGAGGGAGTGATAGCACGCAGGGAGGTCCTCTTCACTTTGATGGGTGCAAGTAACCTTCGCACAAGATGAAAAGAGCCTGGCTGGAGATAGCAGAGGAGGTCAACAGCAGAGATATTGTGAGGAGGACTTGGGTGAAGAGCCAGAAGTGCTACAATGATCTCATTAGATCAAGAAAAGTGTGCAAAGCCACATACTGTTGTGCCTCTCATCACATCCCCATCACTCTGCCTTCCCAATCCTACTCCTGCACATCATTACTCAAACAACATACCTTGCACATCCACCCATCCCTCTCTATCTACATAATCACATCCCCATCTGACTTACCACCCCTCACACTCACCGTCATCCTAATGCACATACCAACTAACACCACACAAGGAGGCCATTTGGCATTGGCACTCCACTCCCTTGTAGTCACCCTCTACAAATGTAACCCATCCATTCCTACACTCAATATATCACTGTCACTCAAACTTCTCTTCTTATCCTCCTTGCAGGAGAAGGGAGTCCACAATAAGAGGGAAAGGGAGAGAACCGGAGGTGGCACTCCATCATTCGCCACTCCAGCAGAGGTTGTCCTGGACATCTCAGAGCAGTTAGCGGTGGGAGACGGAGAGAGGGAGACATTTCAGCAAACTGGTGACAGAATTACATCTCCATAATCACATGGCATACAACAGTCACTCATATGGGGACTGATGTCAACAGCCAGTGAATGTTCATCATGTGCATAATGGTATCGTTACCCATTCTTGATGTGACATTTCTAAATCAACTCTTTACTCTCCCACAGGCCCATCAAAAGCAACGTCCTCCCTCCTACCCTGCCCCCAGTGTCCAGGGGCAAGAGGAAGATGACTCCTCAGAGGAGCCTCCAGCACAGATACGCACACCTTGGTGGGTCCTACATGAGATAGAGTAGTGTTGGCACCTGGTGTCACACAAGTCACAAGTGAGCAGGAGCAGATGTTGGAGACAGGGACAGCAGTGGAGACTCCTTGGCAGAGGGCGCAGAATGCTCACAGCTCTGCTCAGCTGCATGCAGGCACTGAGCCTCGGGGGCCATTCAGAAAGAGGGTGATCCTGGAGGTGCAGCAAGAAGTGCAGGAGGCTATGACAGGTTTTGCAACTGCAATGTCTGCAAATGTTCATAGAATGGAGGAGTCCATCTCCAACACAAGTACCACCATGTTGCAGCGATGATGACTGTAGGCTCTTTCATGGAAAGGATGGCCACCTGCATGGAGCAGCTAATATGCCACTCACATGAGCACAAGCTATCTATGGCGAATAGATGGTAGAGGCTCATAGATGTTCTATCTAGGAGGGATGTCAGTGTAGACTTGGTTCCTCATGGCCCCACTGATGTGCAGCAAGGTGCTCTCCAACTCCTTGTTAGCAGGGAAGTACGGGTGGCTTATGAGAGGGATGATGGTGATAGTGGACATGGAAGTGGGGGCTCCAATCAAAGCGCTCACACTACTCCCCTGTTGCCTCCCCCTCAATCAGAGCCCCAGATAACTTCTGAGATTACGATGGCCGAGTTTGCACCTGCATAGTCGCAGGAGGAGCAGACTTTGTCGGAGTCCTCACAGGATCCAAAACCCAGAGGACGTCTGCCAAAAGTGTCTTTGCAATCGCAGCAGGGAAGTAAGCAGACTGCTTCTATCTCTGCTGAAGCCACAGGGGTCACACCTCGTAGAAGCATACATAAGAGAAAGATAACACACAAGTAGATGTAAAAGGGTATGCACATGGGGTTTAAAGAAATGCTTCTGTTAACTTTCCGTTACTCTTGTGTCACATATAACACTATTTATTTTCACCACTTTCCGCTCATTCCTAATTTTGTCAGCTATTTTGGAAGTGGCTTAGTGAGTTGGAGTAAATGGTGAGACATACCATTACCTCCAGCAATGGGTGTCAGTGTGAAAATAATGACTTGATCATTGTAGGAATGCTTTATGGTGTTGTGCTGGGGTGGTGCCCCATATGTGGCAGCCATATGGGTGTAATACATGAAGTTAAGTAAATCTTCCCATGATTTATTTTTTGCTTCATTCATGGGATGTGGGCAAGGCCAGCATTTATTGCCCATCCCTAATATCCCTTGGGGGGTGAGCTGCCTTCTTGAACCGCTGCAGTCCATGTGGTGAAGGTACACCCACAGTGCTGTTAGGGAGGGAGTTCCAGGATTTTGACCCAGCGATGATGAAGGAATGGCGAAATACTTCCAAATCAGGATAGTGTGTGACTTGGAGGGGGACATGGAGGTGGTGGTGTTCCCATGCGCCTGCTGCCCTTGTCCTTCTAGGTGGTAGAGGTCACAGGTTGTCAAAGAAGCCTTGGTGAGTTGCTGCAGTGCATCTTGTAGGTGGTACACAGTTACGGTACGTCAATGATGGAGTGAGTGAATATTTAAGGCGGTGGATAGGGTGCCAATCAAGTGGGCTGCTTTGTCCTGGATGGTGTCGAGCTTCTTGAGTGCTGTTGGAACTGCACTCATCCAGGCAAATGGAGAGCATTCCATCACACTCCTAACTTGCGGCTTGTAGATGGTGGAAAGACTTTGGGGAGTCAGGAGGTGAGACACTCGCCGTAGAATACCCAGGCTCTGAAATGCTCTTGTTACCACAGTATTTATGTGGCTGGTCCAGTTAAATTTCTGTTCAATGGTGACCCCTAGGATGTTGATGGTGGGGGATTTGGCGATGGTAATGCTGTTGAATGTCAAAGGGTGGTGGTTAAACTCTCACTTGTTGGAAATAGTCATTGCCTGGCACTTGTGTGGCGTGAATTTTACTTGCCATGTATCAGCCTGAGCCTGAATATTGTCCAGGTCTTGCTGCATGCGGGCTAGGACCGCTCCATTATCTGAGGAGTTGCGAATGGCACTGAACACTGTGCAATCATCAGTGAACATCCCCACTTCTGACATTATGATGGAGGGAAAGTCATTGGTGAAGCAGCTGAAGATGGTTGGGCCTAGGACACTGCCCTGAGGAACTCTTGCTGCGATGTCCTGGGGCTGTGATGATTGACCTCCAACCACCACAACCATCTTCCTTTGTGTTAGGTATGACTTCAGTCAGTGGGGAGTTTTCCCAATGATTCCCATTGACTTCAGTTTTACGAGGGATCCTTGATGCTACACTCGGTCAAAAGCTGCCTTGTTGGCCTGGATTTTTATCTCGTTTTTGCCTCTCCCAGGAGATCACATGGCTTCGGTTGGGGTGGAGTGTAGAATGTTTCAGTATAAGAGGTGTCGCAGTTGTGTGAGGCGGACTAGTTGGGCTGGGTGCTCTTTGCCTTTCCGTCATTGTTCATAGGTTTATACGTAACCTTTAGGGCTGCTGACCAAGGGCCGTGCGGCTCTTTGTCGGCCGACGTGGATACGATGGGCTGAAATGGCTTCCTTCTGCACTGTAAATTTCTATGTTTCTATGATGTCAAGGGCAGTCACTCTTACATCAGCTCTGGAATTCTGCTCTTTTGTCCATGTTTGTCCCAAGGCTGTAATGAGGTCTGGAGCCTAATGGTCCTGGCAGAACCCAAACTTGGCATTGGTGAGCAGGTTATTGGTGAGTAAGTGCAGCTTGATAGCATGGTTGATGACACCTTCCATCACTTTGCTGATGATTGAGAGTAGACTGATGGGGTGGCAATTGACTGGATTGGAATTATCCTGCTTTTGTGGACAGGACATATCTGGGCAGTTTTCCACATTGTCGGTTAGATGCCAGTGTTATAGCTGTACTAGAACAGCTTGGCTGGAGGTGCAACTAGTTCTGGAGCACAAGTCTTCACCACAACAGCCGGGATGTTGTCTGAGCCCATAGCCCTTGCTGTAACCAGTGCACTCAACCGTTTCTTGATATTAGGTGGAGTGAATCGAATTGGCTGAAGACTGGCTTCTGTGATGGTGGGGACCTCGGGAGGAGGCCCATATGGATCATCCACTCGGCACTTCTGGCAGAAGATGGTTGCAAACGCTTCAGCCTTATCTTTTGCACTCCAATGCGCCATCACTGAGGATGGGGATATTCATAGAGCCTCCTCCTCCCGTTAGATGTTTAATGGTGCATCACCATTCATGACTGGATACGGCAGGACTACAGAGTTTAATCTGATCCAATGGTTGTGGGATCGCTTAGCCCTGTCTATAGCATGCTGATTCCATTGTTTAGCATGCATGTAGTTCTGTGTTGCAGCTTCCCCAGGTTGGCACCTCATTTTTAGGTACGCCTGGTGCTGCTCCTGGCATGCTCTTCAACATTCTTCACTGAACCAGGATTGGTCCCCTGGCTTGATGGTAATGGTAGAGTGAGGGATATGCCAAGCCATGAGGTTACATATTGTGGTAGAATACAATTCTGCTACAGCGCCTCATGGATGCCCAGGTTTGAGCTGCTAAATCTATCCCATTTAGCACGTGGTAGTGCCACACAACATGATGAATGGTGTCCTCAGTGTGATGACGGGACTTCGTCTCCACAATGACTGTGCGGTGGTTGCTGCCACCAATGCTGCATGGACAGATGCATCTGCCACAGGTAGATTGGTGAGGACGAAGTCAAGTAGGTTTTTTCCTCATGTTGGTTCTCTCACCACCTGCTGCAGGCCCAGTCTGGTAGCTATGTCCTTGGCTAGCTTGGTCAGTAGTGGTGCTACCGAGCCACTCTTGATGATGGCCATTGAAGTCCTCCACCCAGAGTACATTCTGTGCCCTTGCTACTCTCACTGTTTCTTCCAAGTGGTGTTCAAGATGGAGGAGTAAGAACATAAGAATAGGAGCAGGAGTAGGCACTACGGCCCCTCAATCCTGCTCCACCATTTAATACAATTATAACTGATCCAATCGTGGACAGGTCCATTTCCCTGCCTGCTCCCTTTAACCCCTTATTCCCTTATTGGTTAAGAAACTGTCTATCTCGGTCTTAAATTTATTCAATGACCCAGCTTCCACAGTTCCCTGAGGCAGCGAATTCTACAACTTTACAACCTGCTGAGAGAAGAAATTCCTCCTCATCTTAGTTTTAAATGGATGCCCCTTATTCTAAGATTACGTCCCCTAGTCCTAGTCTCCCCTATCATTGAAACATCCGCTCTACATCCACCTTGTCAAGCCCCCTCATAATCTTATACGTTTCGATAAGATCACCTCATATCCTTCTGAATTCCAATGAGTAGAGGCCCAACCTACTCAACCTTTCCTCATAAGTCAACCCCCTCATCTCCGGAATCAACCTAGTGAACCTTCTCTGAACTGCCTCCAAAGCAAGTATATCCTTTCTTAAGTATGGAAACCAAAACTGCATGCAGTATTCCAGGTGTGGCCTCACCAATACCCTGTATTACTGTAGCAAGACTTCCTTGCTTTTATACACTATCCCCTTTGCAATAAAGGCCAAGATTCCATTGGCCTTCCTGATCACTTGCTGTACCTGCATACTAACCTTTTGTGTTTCATGCACAAGTACCCCCAGGTCCCGCTGTACTGCAGCACTTTGCAATGTTTCTCCATTTAAATAATAACTTGCTCTTTGATTTTTTTCTGCCAAATGCATGACCTCATACTTTCCAACATTATACTCCATCTGCCAAATTAAGGGTCTGACAACAAGCTGATAATGATCTGAATTAGGTCGCCCACCTCTGCTGTTTGGGTTGCTGCCGTGCTGGTAAACGCGGCCGAGTTAAAGGCGCGAGGAGGTGGGATGATAGCGGGTTTCCGACCCGCTCCGATTTATTTCCACTTTCACTCCTGATGCATCCAATCCGACATGCATGGAAGAATGAAAATTCCGGCTTATGTCTTTTACCTCGATGTAGATTACTAGCATTGAGTCCCTTCCTTGCCCTACAGTATTAACTTCTCACCTTTCATCAGTATATAATTGTCATGTATGTACTTTTGGGATCACTAGCTACTAGATGGCATCACTGTTGGAGGCCATTGGGCTGCATGCATGTGTGTGCAGCCCAAGTATAAAAGGCCAGCCATTTTGTATGTTAAGCACTTTGGGCCTTAATAAAGCAGAGCCAAGGTCATACCTCTTGGAGTTAAACAGTATTCAGTCTAACTGTCATTGCATACACAATAATAATGTTCTAGTTCCAGGTAGACAACTTGTCATCCTGTAGGTGTTGTCTTTACAACACATATAGCCATCCACTTCACTGAGCAAAGAGTCACTTATGACTGCAATTTCTCTATGACTTACAAATTGCATCTTTGTGTAAGCTTTATTTTCTGGTTTTCTAGCTGCCGCTTTTTCTATGACTTTGTTGTGGTCTACATTGTTGGATAGTTTATGGTAACCGTGCATGATTGTAACCTCTTGGGTAGCTTCACATACTTTAACTTTCTTATTACTTTTACTGACTTTACTCGATCCCAGATTATCTTGGTTGGCCTCAAAACTTGTTGTGCCATCTCCATCTCCAATACAGATGCAGTTGATGGCGCCCTGCACCATGAGGAAGCCTGCTATCCTGGCAAAGCCACATGTGCACCCATCCTGCTTCTCTCTGTTCACAGAGAAGACAACATGGTCCCTTCTCCCGGTGTACAGAGCCTCTATGAAATATTGGATGCAGCGATGGTCGACGAACTGGGAGATGTTAGCTATGTCTCCTGCTGCAGACTGGAAGGATCCGCTGCCAAAGAAATTGAGGGCTACAGTGACTGAGAGACCCACTGGGAGAACCAAGGTCGGTGTGCTCTGAGGCTGCAGGTCGGATTGCAGGTGGTGGCAGAGTTCTGTGACCACCTCCTTGGTGAAGTGGAGCCTCCTAATACACTGCTTCTCGCTTAAGTGGAGGTAGGAGAAGTATTCTTAGAAGACCTTTGGTGGGTAAGACCTCCTGTTGAGAGCCCTCCTGGCCCTCCTCATCTTCTTCACTTCTTTCCTGCCTCTGCTCCCTCTCCCTAAGATACTCAAGTGCGAAGGGGACTGCCCTGTGAGCAGAAATGAGAATTAAAGCGTTCTCCACTTGCACCAACACTCCCTGTCACCTCAGGAACTTTAAACAAGTTTAGAAAGCTGCAAGAGTTGCAGAAAGTTACACAGAGCCAGTCAAACTGAAAAATCATGTCAGCTGCAAGTTTTTGCTGGTGATCGCTTTAAATAGCGCTGCTTGGACTCCTTCCTGCTACTGAGCGCTTGATCAGCTGGTTGTGATTAGCACAGGCTGGTAAGTGGAGTGGTGATGGTGGAAATGACAGATCGGGCATCAAGTAGCGCTGCACACTCATTGACATCACAATTTGCCTAATCTTAATATCTGCAGCGAGTGCAGGCATGAGCAGTGCTACCGACCTGCCCAAAATGGTGGTCGCCGCAGGACCCACTGGAAGCGAGGATACCGCCATTTTTCCTTCAAAACGAGCCTTAATTGCCAGCACTAAACCCCCGAATTTCTAGGCCCATATCTCAATGAGATGGCACTTAGAAGGAGTAGGAAATTAGTAAGTAGATAACACACACCCAATGGTATATCGTCAAGGGCAAGCACTGGGAAAGCAAATATTAATGTAGGCGTGCACATAGGGAAAAATAAAGAAATTCTTGCATTTATATAGCGCCTTTCACAAACACTGACCGTTCCAGAGTGCTTTACAGCCAACGAAGTACCTTTTGAAGTGTAGTCACTGTTGTAATGGAGTAGAGAAATAAATTGCTTGCAGCCTCTTTGGAACATTTGGTGATGATATATTGGTCAGAAAGAACATTTGACTGCTGGTGTTGGAGGCAAACAGCAAAGTCAAGAGGGGCTTGATCTAACATGTTGGTATGGGGCAAATGGAGTAAAGGGAATCCTTTAGAACTATTCATGTTGGTTAGCAGGTCTACTTTTAACTAAAAATTTGGTTGATGTTTCCTTACGGCACCAGTCTGCCAGGCATGCATCAACCGGTGCCACTTCTCTTTCTTCTTCCTCTGCAGGCAACGGTGCAGCCTCATCTCCATGTCTTGTGGATGCATAGGGTTCCCTTTTCTAATCATGAATTTGTGCCGAATACAGTAAATGCAAGTAATCGTGGAGACTTTATCAGGTCTGCAGTGTAGGACACCAGCTGACCTACTGATTCATTAGAATTGTTGCTTTAACATCATAGTGATGTATTCTACAAGAATTTATGTAGAGGTAAAAGTCTAATTATATTTTCAATTGGCTTCGATTTGGGGTTTTTGTGTTAATAGCCAGTATAGCAAGGGTTATCCCTAGTCCCTGGCCTTCCATAGAAGACAAGAGCAGGGAAGTTATGCTTGGAATAGAGGAGGCTAAGGGGGGACCTAATTGAGGTGTATAAAATTATGAGGGGCCTAGATAGAGTGGAGGAAGAACCTATTTCCCTTAGCAGAGGGGCCAATAACCAGGGGGCATAGATTTAACATTGGTAGAAGGATTAGACGGGAGATGAGGAAACATTTCTTCATCTAGAGGGTGGTGGAGTCTGAAACTCACTGCCTGAAACTCACTGCCTGAAAGGATGGTAGAGGCAGAAACCCTCATCACATTTCAAAAGTACTTGGATGTGCACTTAGAGCCATAATGTACAGAGCTATGGACCTGGTGCTGGAAGGTGAGATTAGGCTGGGTAGCTTTTTTTCGATCGAATGGCCTCCTTCTGTGTCATAATTTTTCTATGATTCTATGATTAGTACCTCAGCCTAGTACCTCAGATGATTCTAAGATTAGTAACCTAGTATTGGAAGGTGAGATTAGGCTAGGTTGGTCTTTTTCGATCGGCATGGACACGATGGGCTGAATGGCCTCCTTGTGTGTCATAATTTTTCTATGATTTTAATACTTGATTGTTTGCTCTCAAAGTTTAATACTAGTCAGGCAAAGTCATTGAACTGCAATGTCCCATTTACTTCTTGTACTATCCATTTTCCCTCGATTATCCCATCAGTTCTGACTACCTTTGGAAATTCCTGTGCCTTCTTCACCAAGGCCATAACCATTTCTTTAAGCATATTAATCAACAGTTCTTGCATTTTTTTCACCCATCTATTATATATGATTTTCTCATTTGTAAACGTCCCACCGCAAACACATCGCATAGCCTCCATCTTAAATATACTTCTCTTAGGCTGCTCCCCTTACAGTCTTACTTCTCCTGTTTTCCCCCCTTTAATTGCACTGCTTTTATCCCTTTTTGATTTTATTTCTTTCGGGTTCTCCTTTTAATTCAACCTGTCCTCAAGTATTCCATATTTTTACTTCCTCAAGTATCCTTTTTAATTTTGGGTTATCTTAGCTGGTCCCCTTTATCACCTACTTCTCACAGATTGTCCCTGAGAATGTAAAGATTCAAAATAATTGTTTCAGAATGACCAAAACAAAGTATTCAGTAGTAAGAATAAAATTACAATCTAGTTATTTTGAAAAATCTTCATGTAGTGTTGCCATTTCCCTGTACAATGTCAATTATTATACATTTTGGAAATGTTAATGGCACAAATTTTGTGAATGGTATGATTATTTTCAATAACTCTTGCTTCCTTTATGAAATTCCAAAAAAATGGGGGGAATTTTAACCCAGTGGAGTGAGTTTGGGTGCGGGTGGAGGGTGTTAATTCCGGTAAACATGCGAGCGTGTAGGAAAGCCGGCTTCAACCCGATAACCCAGAAGCAGACATTAGTTTGTTATGTTGGAGTTCTGCAAGAAATATGACACAAGTAAAAACTAACTGTGTATGTTGGCAGACAATCCACTTGAGTGCTGGCAAGAAAAGTCAGTCCATTGCTCTGAAGTCTCGATTCACATTACAGATTGAAGGGTGCAGCACTTTTTCTTGCATTGCATATTTTAGTATACCCTCCTCTAGTTGCTTCCCATTAGTTGACCTTTAAAGCTTAATTTAATGTTGAGGCTTTGAAATACACACAAAAAAATCTTGTTTTATGACACTAACAATAAAATGCTATTGTCTTTAGTGAACCAAATGATCATTGTTCAAATTGATCAGCTACAAATTTCTTTTAATTCAGTGGAATTCTCTCTCCAGATATAAACCGTGAAGTTGTAATCATAACATTGCCAAGCATTTTGTCATTCACAGGTTTCTTTCATATTTCATGATTTTTTTTTAATAGATTGCTTGTTTTTAGGGACAATTCGCCCTTATTAGTACAATAGATTTTATTCTTTATAGAGCTCCAAAAGCCTCTGAGGAGTAGTGAAAGGATCAGAGCAGAGAGCAGGAAAAGATACTGGCAGGATAATTAACAACCATTCGATTAATATATGAAAAGCTGTTTATATGAAGCAGGGAAAGACACCATGCCAGCACTTCAGCCTGCCTAACATCTGTGTGATGAATGTCACTAGTGGAGTTGACCACATCTTCTGTCTAGCTGACTCATGAGGACGACATGCATCGGAGCTAGGGTGAAGCAATTTGTTTTTCTGAAAAGATTTTTATTGCACTGAACTACAATGCTGAACAATGGTGGAGTGATTTTAAAATATAATGGAGGAGTGAAAATTAAGAGGCCAAGAGTTGGAGAGTCCGAGAGGGGGAGAGACTCAACAGAGGCAAAAATCGAAAGTGTGACGTCAGAGTGACATCAGCTCAAGGGAAACAGCTGATTGGCGAGCAGCCAGGGAGTGTTTTTGTCTTCTAGTTTTAAGTTTATTTCATAATCAAATAGTTCATAGTTTACTTCATAGTCAAATAACTAGAGGCATGGCAGGGAAGCTCAGTCTTGTGGAGTGCACTTCCTGTGCCATGTGGGAAGTCCTGGACGCTTTGTGTAGCCTGGACGACCACATGTTCAGGAACTGTCACCAGTTACAGCAACTCAAGCTCTAGGTTTTGGAGCTTGAGCGGCAGCTGAAGTCACAGCAGTGCATCTGCGAGGCTGAGAACTTTGTGGAAGGCATGATTCTAGAGGAGGCCATCCCGCAGCTTAAGAGTGTGCAGGCAGAGAGGGAATGGGTGACAACCTGACAGAAGAGGAGGACCAGGCAGCGAGTGCAGAAGTCCCCTGAGTGCATCTCGCTCTCCAACCAGTATTCTGTTCTGAGTACTGGTGGGGGCGATGGTTCCTTTGGGGAGTGCAGTCAGGGCCAAGTCCACGGCACCACGGGTGGCTCAGCTGCACAGGATGGGAGGAAGAAGAGTGGAAGTGCAATAGTAAT
The DNA here is from genome assembly GCF_044704955.1 of Pristiophorus japonicus. Taxonomy (NCBI): domain Eukaryota; kingdom Metazoa; phylum Chordata; class Chondrichthyes; family Pristiophoridae; genus Pristiophorus; species Pristiophorus japonicus. Next base: position 245,775,592 of record NC_091978.1, on the reverse strand, counting down.
AGGGGGTTCGATAGTTAGGGAAGCAGGCAGGTGATTTTGCGGCCACAGACGTGACTCCCAGGCTGGTATGTTGCCTCCCTGGTGTCAGAGTCAAGGATGTCACCGAATTGCTGCAGGGCATTCTGGGGGGAAAGGGTGAACAGCCAGAGGTCATGGTACCAATGACATAGGTAGAAAGAGGGATGAGGTCCTGCAGGCAGATTTTAGGGAGCTAAGAGAAAGATTAAAAAGCAGGACCTCAAAGGTAGTAATCTCCGGATTACTCCCGGTGCCACGAGCTAGTGAGTACAGAACTAGAAGGCTAGGACAGATGAATGCGTGGCTGGAGAGTTGGTGCAGGAGGGGGGCTTTAGATTCCTGAAGCATGTAACCATTTCTGGGGAAGGTGGGACCTATACAAGCCGGACGGGTTGCACCTCAACGGAGCCTGAGCGAATATCCTCGCGGGAGTTTTGATAGTGCTGTTGGGAAGTGTTAAACTAACTTGGCAGGGGGATGGGAACCTGAGAATAGATTCAGAAGGGAGAGAAGCGAAGCTGGAATTGGGCAGCAGAAAAGTAGAAAATGAATTTGGAAGACAGAGGAAACAAGGCAGAAACTAGAAAATAAGGCAGATGAGCTGAGAGCACAGATAAACACTTGGGATTATGATATTATAGCTATTACTGAGACATGGCTGAAAGAAGGGCAGGTATGGCAGCTCAACATTCCTGGTTACAGGGTTTTCAGATGGAATAGAGAGGGGGATAAAAAAGGAGGTGGAGGGGTCGCAGTATTGATTAAAGTAACAATGTGAGGAGAGATGATATGTTGGAAGGATCATCAAATGAGGCCATATGGGTTGAATTGAAAAACAAAAAAGGGTTGATTACACTGCTGGGAGTGTATTATAGACCTCCAAACAGTCAGAGGGAGATAGAAGAGCAAATATGTAGGCAAATTTCTGTGAAGTGCAAAAACTATAGGGGATTTCAACTGTCCTAATATTAACTGGGATAAAATTAGTGTGAAGGGAATAGGGGATGCGGAATTCCAAAAATGCATTCAGGAGAACTTTTTCAGCCAGTATGTAGCAAGCCCAACAAGGGAGGGTTTTTGGGGGTTCTGCACTTAGTGTTAGGGAATGAAGCTGGGCAGGTGGAAAGGATACCAATGGGAGAGCATTTTGGTGCTAGTGATCATAATTCAGTTAGATTTAGGGTAGTTATGGAAAAGGATAAAGATAGACCAGGAATAAAAGTTCTCAATTGGGGAAAATCCAATTTTGCTAAGCTGAGAGGTGATTTAGCCATAGTGGACTGGAAACAACTACTTGAAGGTAAATCAGTGTCAGAGCAGTGAGAGGCATTCAAGGAGGAGATCCTGAAGGTTCAGAGCAAGTATGTTCCCTTAACGAAAAAGGGTGGGACTAACAAATCCAGAGCCCCCTGGATTTCAAGGGACATACAGAGTAGGATAAAGAAAAAAAGGGAGACTTATGACAGATACCGAGGGCTCAATACTGCAGAAACTCTAGAGGAGTATAGAAAGTGCAGAGGTGCAATTAAAAAGGAAATGAGGAAAGCAAAAAGAGAGAGCATGAAAAAATGTTGGCAAGTAAAATCAAGGAAAACCCAATGATGTTTTATAAATACATTAAGAGCAAGAGGGTAACTAAAGAAAGAGTAGGGTCTATTCGAGACCAGAACAGTAATCTATGTGTGGAGATGGAAGATGTGGGTATGGTTCTAATTGAATACTTTGTGTCTGTTTCCACAAGAGAGAGGGGCAATGCAGACATTACTATCAGGGAGGAGGAGTGTGAAACATTAGATGAAATAAATATAGTGAGAGAGGAAAGGGTACACATACCGATTTTTAAGGGCTCTGTCCACCCCAATTCATGGGGCGGACAATCCGGAGAAATTCAGCTCTTGGAATTATGTTTCGCTGTGGGGTGGACGTGCCACATCGCGCTGACGCGTCACAACGTCCTTTCCCTTCAGTTAAAGGGGAGGGCCTCTGCGAACTCTGCAGTCGCTTTAGTGGCAAATACTGGGCCACCAGGGAGGGTTTCGGTCGGGCTAACGGCCCGGTATCCAAGAGGGGGTACCTGGCTGCCTGTTGGCTAACCGGCCAAACCCGTGGCCACCATTGTCACGTTGACTAGGCGACAATTAAAATTAAACGATGGCCGCGGTAGTGCGCCATCCCCATTCAGGGCGAACATGCCGCCCATCCACAAGAAGGTTTCCGCCGGAAAAAACTGTCGGGGGCCGTCCGGCTGCAGCGCCGCTTATGCGGGGCAATTCCGCACGGGACAATTTCCCGTGGGGATTGAAAAGGGGGTCACCGCCGGTCGGTAATGGGTCACGTGTGCCCGATGCTGCAGGAAAACGGACAGAGCGGAGATGTTCTCTGCCAGGAAAATCCACGAGGATAATTTAAAAACTGTCGGCCCCTCCACGCCGACCGAGCGGTGAGTCCTTACCGACCCTCAAAGAGGCGGCCACAGCTCTTATAGAAAGGGGCAATTTCAGTCCCGAAGAATTAAAGGGTTTAGCAGCTTTGAAAGTAGATCAATCCCCGGGCCCGGATGAAATGTATCCTAGGCTGTTAAGAGAAGCAAAAGAGGAAATAACAGAGGCTCTGACCATCATTTTCCAATACTTTCTGGCTACAGGTGTGGTGCTGGAGGAATGGAGGACTGCTGACATGGTACATTTGTTTAAAGATTGAGAAAGGGAACGACGGAGTCATTACATGCCAGTCAGCTTAATCTCGGTGGTGGGAAAATTATTGGAAAAAATTCTGAGGGACAGGATAAATCTTCATTTAGAAAGACATGGATTAATCAAGAACAGTCAGCATGGATTTGTTCAGGGAAGGTCATGGCTGACTAACTTGATTGAATTTTTTGAGGAGGTAACAAGGAGGGTCGATGAGGGTAGTGCATTTGATGTAGTGTATATGGATTTTAGCAAGACTTTTGATAAGGTCCCACATGGCAAACTGGTCACGAAAGTAAAAGCCCATGGGATCTAGGACAAAGTGGCAAGTTGGATCTAAGATTGGCTCAGAGGCAGGAAGCAATGGGTAATGGTTGATGGGTGTTTTGGTGACTGGAAGGCTGGTTCCAGTGGGGTTCCGCAGGGCTCAGTACTAGGTCACTTGCTTTTTGTGGTATATATCAATGATTTAGACTTGAATGTAGGTGGTATGATTAAGAAGTTTGCAGATGATACTAAAATCGGCTGTGTGATTGATGATGAAGAAGAACAGTGGCAAATGGAATGCAATCCTGAGATGTGTGAGGTAATGCATTTAGGGAGAGATAACAAGGCAAGGGAATACACATTAAATGGTAGGACACTGAGAAGTGTAGAGGAACAAAGTGACCTTGGAGTGCATGTCCACAGATCCCTGAAGGTGGCAGGCCAGGTAGATATGGTGGTTAAGAAGGTATACAGAATACTTGCTTTTATTAACCGAGGCATAGAATACAAGAGCAGGGAGGTTATGCTTGAACTATATAAAACACTAGTTAGGCCACAACTGGAGTAACTGCGTGCAGTTCTGGTCACCACATTATAGGAAAGATGTGATTGCACTAGAGAGGGTACAGAGGAGATTTACGGGGATGTTGCCTGGACTGAATAATTTTAACTATGAGGAAAGGTTAGATAGGCTGTGTTTGATTCCTTTGGGACAGAGGCTGAGGGGAGACCTTATTTGAGGCGTATAAAATTTTGAGAGGCCCAGATAGAGTGGATAGGAAGTATCTATTTCTTTTAGCAAAAGCGTCAACAACCAGGGGGCATAGATTTAAAGTAATTGGTAGGAGGTTTAGAGGGGATTTGAGGGGAAATTTCTTCCCCCAGAGGGTGGTGGGGGTCTGGAACTCATTGCCTGAAAGGGTGGTAGAGGCAGAAACCCCCACCACGTTTAAAGGGTACTTGGATGTGCACTTGAAGTACCGTAACCTACAGGGCTACGGACCAAGTGGGATTAGACTGGATAGCTCATTGTTGGTTGATGCGGATACGATGGGCCAAAATGGCCTCCTTCTGTGCTGTAAATTTCTATGATAAGACAGGAGTGTCAATACATTTTTTTTAAATATTAGAAAATATTGACAAATTAAATATTAAAGTAGAAAATGTTTAACTTTAAATTACTGCCCAGTTGCAGTGTAGATTTATTTGACTTTTTTTTCTTGGAATTGTATACTTTTCATACTTCTAATGTCACCAATTTTGCATTCAACTTGATTGGCCATTTAGAAACATAGAAACATAGAAACATAGAAACATAGAAAATAGGTGCAGGAGTAGGCCATTCGGCCCTTCTAGCCTGCACCGCCATTCAATGAGTTCATGGCTGAACATGCAACTTCAGTACCCCATTCCTGCTTTCTCACCATACCCCTTGATTCCCCTAGTAGTAAGGACTTCATCTAACTCCTTTTTGAATATATTTAGTGAATTGGCCTCAACAACTTTCTGTGGTAGAGAATTCCACAGGTTCACCACTCTCTGGGTGAAGAAATTCCTCTTCATCTCAGTCCTAAATGGCTTCCCCCTTATCCTTAGACTGTGTCCCCTGGTTCTGGACTTCCCCAACATTGGGAACATTCTTCCTGCATCTAACCTGTCTAACCCCGTCAGAATTTTAAACGTTTCTATGAGGTCCCCTCTCATTCTTCTGAACTCCAGTGAATACAAGCCCAGTTGATCCAGTCTTTCTTGATAGGTCAGTCCCGCCATCCCGGGAATCAGTCTGGTGAACCTTCGCTGCACTCCCTCAATAGCAAGAATGTCCTTCCTCAGGTTAGGAGACCAAAACTGTACACAATACTCCAGGTGTGGCCTCACCAAGGCCCTGTACAATTGTAGCAACACCTCCCTGCCCTTGTACTCAAATCCCCTCGCTATGAAGGCCAACATGCCATTTGCTTTCTTAACCGCCTGCTGTACCTGCATGCCAACCTTCAATGACTGATGTACCATGACACCCAGGTCTCGTTGCACCTCTCCTTTTCCTAATCTGTCACCATTCAGATAATAGTCTGTCTCTCTGTTTTTACCACCAAAGTGGAATCCATAACAATTAATGTGTTTCAAGACATATATAAATTAAATTGGCCAGTTCATTTAGACTGGTATGGTTAGATTGGCCATACCAGTCTAAATGAAAGTCACTGCATGTGCTTTGATTTCCATCAAATATTTTACAACAATAAAAATACGTTAAATTAATGATATCTGTATTGGGGAAATGAAAAAATCTTTGTTTGAAGAAAGTCATCTGAAAAGTTCACAAATTACCTCAAACATGTAGTAGGTTCATCTGGCCTTTGACCACCTTCCTACCCTCTAAAATGTAAACACCTCTATGTTAAACAGGATGGGGTGCAGCACAGCTATGAAAATTCAATGACAGGAAAGCTATCTAAATGTTTTAAAAATATTTAACTTCCTCTGCACTTGAAACCAACTGTTAATTGTTAGATATTCCTGACCATTGTTTAATAGTTCTTGATTGATAACAAGTAGCCTCATGAATTTGAATGTAATTCTTTAGAATTGCAACTAAATCAGAAGTTCACAAGCTATAACTAGTTCATTTTAAACATGACATCTTAAAAGAAATGGCTGCTGTTATCAGAAGTTTAATCATTGCAGTGTGTGTGAGTATATACAAAACTGTTACTCATTTATTCACAAACACAAGATACAATGGTTGAGATTTTCGGGGTGTCTGCGGGCGGGTTCAGGAGCGGGTCGGGTGGGGACGTTTTTTCCCCACAATGGGTCGGGGCCTCGCTGTGAACACGCCGCCACGCGCATTTCCCAATGCTGGGTCTGTCAACGCTGAGCAGACCCGACCGGCAGCGGCGGAGAACCTAATTAACATGATTGGCATCTAGTTGCCAGATGCTCAACAGCCTTTTTTCACTTAACTTTTATCTTTAACTTCATGACTACGGGATCCCCGCTGTGCGCAGACCACAGAGTCAAGCTGAGAAGTGAGTTCAGTGGCCATTACACCAGCTGATTACTTGGCAGCTTCAAATGTACAGTAAAAGCTCCCACCTGACTGATAGTCACTTTTCTCAGGCAGAAGCTTTTTCTCACTCCATTTCCAGCACACATTCTGTAGGCTTTCCATTATCCAACCACTCTCACCTCATTGGAAGAACTCAGTCACCATTGACAGAATGCTTCTATCATCTCTACTTCACCTGTCGTCTATTCCATCAGCATGGATGCCCTGTATACTCTCTCATCTTGGTCCTACGAATCCCTCCACGATCAGTCCCAACACCAGCAGCACCAACAACACCAACCTTCTCCGCAATCAACTAATGCTGCGCAGGACAAAGGCCATCAGCACCCGAGCACATTGCTGCCTGGAGGCCAGGGATGGGCTTACCATGTCCAGATTTACTTCATTTGACACTGTACACCCTGGCTGCCACATGATGCGCCAGGTTGGCACCATCCACACCAACAACATAAAGCATCCTACAATGCCCAGCTTATGCCTTTCACATTCATCACCATTGCGGGTGTTACCGTTATGTCTCACCATTCACTGCAACTCACTAAGCCATTTCCAAAGGTGCACATAAATCTGTCCAAGAATGCAAAGTGTTGAAAATAAAGGTTTTAATGTTTGACACCACATCAACAGAAACTTTACATGAACATTGCATAAAACACCCTTGTGTGTTGTTAGATGGTATAATTGGACTAGGATAAGGGTGAGAGTGAGGAGTGGCGAGTGAGATGGGGATAAGCATATGGAGGGAGTCATGGGAGAGCCTGGGTGTTATCAGTGTTTGCAGCACCTCAATGCTGACAGCACAAATGTCAAGGCAAATGTGGCCATGGTCCCTTTAAGGAAACCGGCTGATGGCACATCATGAAATGATCTCACCAGATCTGCTTTCTCTAATTGGCTCGGGATATGCACTGGGCGGGCTTAACAAGCCCCATCAACGGAAAGTCATTTTACACAGCGGGATGGAGCCAACAGCGGGACCGTGGCCCTCAACCGACTTCGCACGCCACGGACCCGCTGAGGTAAGTAAAATCATGGCCAATGATGTAAATCTAATTGAAGAGCATTATTGTGTCTTACATCTGGCATCATTCTGATCAAAATTATGCAAGGCTTTTATGGTTCTTCTTCTCAAACAAGTGTAAAGGTCCCCTGACATCTTTTTTGTGAATTCTGCCAGAAATTAGTGCAACAAAATTTCTATGAAAACAAAACACATTATTTAAAAGCAAATGAAATAGATAAAGGATACATACTGGAAAATGGTAGATTTAGAAACCAAACCAAGGAATGGCATAACTTACTGAGATGGCAACACTTACTGAGCATATTATGATAGGTTCATTTTCAATGATCTATGCTATTCTAAAATGCATTTTCTCTGTTCCACATGGCTTAGTTTTCCTTACTTGAGGGAACACTACCTGCTTTAAAAATGTTTTCGTTATTTCTTCTGGGTTTCTTTTTATCATGCAGCATTCTGTGCTTGCAGAGCCCCTATTTAAAAAAGGCGGCAGACAGACAGCAGGAAACTACAGACTAGTTAGCCTAACATCTGTCATTGGGAAAATGGTGGAGTCCATTATTAAGGATGCAGCAGCGGGACATTTCGAAAAGCATAATTCAATCAAGCAGTCAGCATGGTTTTATGAAAGGGAAATCATGTTTGACAAATTTGCTGGAGTTCTTTGAGGATGTAACGTGCAGGGTGGATAAAGGGGAACCAGTGGATGTGGTGTATTTGGATTTCCAGAAGGTATTCGATAAGGTGCCACAGAAAAGATTACTACTGTACACGATAAATGTAGTATTTCCAAATTTGCACATGACACTAAGTTGGGTGGCAGTGTGAGCTGCGAGGAGGATGCTATGAGGCTGCAGAGTGACTTGGATAGGTTAGGTGAGTGGGCAAATGCATGGCAGATGAAGTATAATGTGGATAAATGTGAGGTTATCCACTTTGGTGGTAAAAACAGAGAGACAGACTATTATCTGAATGGTGACAGATTAGGAAAAAGGGAGGTGCAACGAGACCTGGGTGTCATGGTACATCAGTCATTGAAGGTTGGCATGAAGGTACAGCAGGCGGTTAAGAAAGTAAATGGCATGTTGGCCTTCATAGCGAGGGGATTTGAGTACAGGAGCAGGGAGGTGTTACTACAGTTGTACAGGGCCTTGGTGAGGCCACACCTGGAGTATTGTGTACAGTTTTGGTCTCCTAACTTGAGGAAGGACATTCTTGCTATTGAGGGAGTGCAGCGAAGGTTCACCAGACTGATTCCCGGGATGGCAGGACTGACATATGAAGAAAGACTGGATCAACTGGGCTTGTATTCACTGGAGTTCAGAAGAATGAGAGGAGACCTCATAGAAAAATTTAAAATTCTGACAGGTTTAGACAGGTTAGATGCAGGAAGAATGTTCCCAATGTTGGTGAAGTCCAGAACCAGGGGTCACAGTCTAAGGATAAGGGGTAAGCCATTTAAGACCGAGATGAGGAGAAACTTCTTCATCCAGAGAGTGGTGAACCTGTGGAATTCTCTACCACAGAAAGTTGTTGAGGCCAATTCACTAAATATATTCAAAAAGGAGTTAGATGTAGTCCTTACTACTAGGGGGATCAAGGGGTATGGCAAGAAAGCAGGAATGGGGTACTGAAGTTGCATGTTCAGCCATGAACTCATTGAATGGCGATGCAGGCTCGAAGGGCCGAATGGCCTACTCCTGCACCTATTTTCTATGTTTCTACGATAAAAGTTCATGGGGTTGGGGGGGTAATACATTAGCATGGATAGAGGATTGGCTAAAAGAAACTGGAGAGTCGGGATAAATGGGTCATTTTCCGGTTGGCAGTGACTAGTGGTGTGCCGCAGGGATCGGTGCTGGGGCCTCAACTATTTACAATCTATATTAATGACTTGGATGAAGGGACCGACTGTAATGTAGCCAAGTTTGCTGATGATACAAAGATGGGTGGGAAAGCAAATTGTGAGGACACAAAAAATCTGCAAAGGGATATAGATAGGCTAAATGAGTGGACACAAATTTGGCAGATGGAGTATAATGTGGAAAAATGTGATGTTATGCACTTTGGAAGAAAAAATAGAAAAGCAAATTATAATTTAAATGGAGAAAAATTGCAAAGTGCTGCAGTACAGAGGGACCTGGGGGTCCTTTTGCATGAAATACAAAAGGTTAGTATGCAGGTACAGCAAGTAATCAGGAAGGCAAATGGAATGTTAGCCTTTATTGCAAGGAGGATAGAGTATAAAAGCAGAGACATCCTGCTACAACTGTACAGGGTATTGGAGTACTGCGTATCGTTTTGGTCTCTGTATTTAAGGAAGAATATACTTGCATTGAAGGCTGTTCAGAGAAGGTTCACTACGTTGATTCCAGAGATGAGGGGGTTGACTTATGAAGACAGGTTGAGCCTACACACATTGGAGTTCAGAAGAATGAGAGGTGATCTTATTGAAAAATACAAGATAATGAGGGGGCTCGACAAGGTGGATACAGAGAGGATATTTCCACTCATAGGGGAAACTAAAACTAGGGGACTTAGGGCTCAATTTTGCCCAAGCCTGTTTTCTGGCGTATTGCCAGAGTTACGCCAGGTTTTTAGGTCCAGAAATGTGCCAGAACAACATGTCTAAACTTTCCCTGAACTTTAAACTGCAATCCGGAGCCGTGTAGCATCTCCAGTCGCCTCGGGGGGTGGAGCTGGCTGTCTGCTCCGAAAAACGTAGCCGGGCCTTCTGCCCATGTGCGGGAAAAAAAACTTACGTTTTTGACGTCGCTGCAATGGACGCGCATGCGCAGTACAGCTCCGAGTTGGCAATTGGCCATTTTTAAAGAGTATGTTTCACAGTCTGCATCAATCAGGTGCAGGTACGAACGCTTGTCTTGATATACCCTCCTGATGTTCCTGATGCGATGAGCTCTAATCAATTGTCTCCTATGTAGCACCATGATGCAGAACGCTCGCACAAGGCATGGCATTGTCAGTATTGCCCCCATACTTAAAGTTAAACTTTCGAAGAAGCTCAAAATGGCAGGAAAGCAGGCAGCACAGGTTCGCAGTTCTCTCTCTCCCCAAGGTCTGTATGGATGGACCACACACAATGGTCTTGTGGCCTCTCTCTTGCTCCCCCGCCCCGGGCACCAAGCCATCTGATGGGCTGTCTCCGACCCTGGCCACAAGTGAGTGCCTTCTCGGTCCACTCCGCTTCCTGCCCCTAGCCTAGGCCGAAGGGCTTGCCAGTCAGTCCACTCCCTCCCCCGCCGACCCTCTCCGGGCCCCGAGTGAGTGCTGGTCCAGACCCACTCCGCTTCCTTCCCCTAGCCCAGGCCGAATGGCCTCCGATTTACTTACCTGCGCCGATTTCTTTAACATTCCTCAAGGGTTTTCTCGAGAGGCCACATAGCTGGCCTAAGCAGAAATGGAGTAATTATCAGCTGCCTAAGTTCACTAAATGCCCAGAATTGGCGTAGGTGGCTGGTTACGCCCCCTTTGGATGAAAAAAATCTTACCTAATAAAAATGTAACTAAACAAGTTACGCTGGTGCAAATTGATTGGGGAAACTGTGGATTTTTAAGTTAGGTCAGAAAAATCAGCCTGCTTCAAAAAAACGGTGCAAATCACTGGGGAAAATTGAGCCCATAGTCTCAGAATAATGGGCTGCCCATTTAAAACTAAGATGAGGAGGAATTTCTTCTCTCAGAGGGTTGTAAAGCTATGGAATTCTCTGCCCAGAGAGCTGTAGAGGCTGGGTCATTGAATATATTTAAGGCGGAGATAGACAGATTTTTGAGCGATAGGAGAATAAAGGGTTATGGGGAGCAGGCAGGAAGTGGAATTGAAGCCAGGATCAGAGCAGCCAGGATCTTATTGAATGGCGAAGTAGGCTCGAGAGGCCGGGTGGCCTACTCCTGCTCCTATTTCTTATGTTCTTATGCAGACCAGCCACCCTAAAGCCAGTCATTAAGGTATGAACAACCTTGGTGACTTTTCATTCAATGTTCCTTATTTTCTTTATGGGAAAGTGCGCAGCTTATGCTGATTCTAGACCATACATTTCAAGTAGATTATTATAATCATGACTTCAGAATATATTAGAATCAAGTAATTCATTAAAGATTGTTTTCATTTTCCTTTTGTATGTATTTCTCCCATTATTATGTTCTCAAAATTAGGGGAAGTGAGTTGCACTATCTGCACAAATCCCATATAATGAAGCATGGCTTTCTACTTTATTACTACAATTTTGCATAAAAAGTCACAGAGGTAGTGAAAATGTTAGTTTCTAAATGGATCTGAACAACAACAAATTAGTTGTGCTAATCATAATCAGTAGTCACATTGGAAACCATTTTGCAGTAAATCAGGTGTTCATCAAGGATGATTTATGGTCCCAGAACTCTTCAATGCTGCTGTGGAATTAGGACAACTACACTGGCTGGATCATTGTTTAGAATTTGTTGTTTCATTTATATCATTGATTTGTGCTACATGGATGATAATGGACACTTGGGCCTAGAAATTGGGCTAATTACCACCACCTCTTTGCGCCGCAATCCTGGAAAATAATGGTGTGGGACTCAGTGCCCGCAATTTTGGTGAGGGTCATAGCACTGCTGACATGCAAATTTGCAGAATGGGACTCAAAGTCATGCTCTGCGAACTTGGACATTTGCGTTGAGTTTAGCACTGGGTCCTAAGCTCGCTCTGAAAAACAAACATGCAGCAAACTGACAGAGATACTGTTGGCACTTATTAATGGGACACATATCTTTCAGGTAAGTTTGCATTTAAGTTTTTAGACTGGATTTTTAAATAATTTATTGAAGTGATGGCTTGGTGTAATACATGTTAAAAGTTTTTAAAAGGAGTGCTGCTGGATGCTGACAAGTCTTCAGAAGGTAGAGGATGGCCTCTGAGAAGACAGATACTGCTGGAAATACTCAACAGATCAGGTAGCACCTGTGGAGAAAGAAAAAGTTCACGTCTCAGGTTGAGATGCTGTCTGACCTGCTGAATATTTTCAGCATTGTATTCTTTTATTTCAGATTTACAGCATCAGATCACAGAGAGAAGAGGAAGACACAGAAGAGGAAGGCGCAGACGAGGAGGGAGCAGAAGGATGCAACATAAAAGGTTATTGCACAAGATAAAAGTTCACGGGGTTGAGGGTAATATATTAGCATGGATAGAGGATTGGTTAACTAGCAGAGAACAGAGAGTCGGGATAAATGGTTCATTCTCTAGTTGGAAACCAGTAACTCGTGGGGTGTCGCAGGGATCAGCGCTGGGACCCCAACTATTTACAATCTATATTAATGACTTGAAAGAAGAGACTGAGTGTAACGTAGCCAAGTTTGCTAATGATACAAAGATGGGAGAAAAAGCAATGTGTGAGGAGGACACAAAAAATCTGCAAAAGAACATAGACAGGTTAAGTGAGTGGGCAAAAATTTGACAGATGGAGTATAGTGTTGGAAAGTGTGAGATCATGCAATTTGGCAGAAAAAAATCAAAGAGCAAGATATTATTTAAATGGAGAAACATTGCAAAGTGCCGCAGTACAGTGGGACCAGAGGGTACTTGTGCATGAAACACAAAAGGTTAGTATGCAGGTGCAGCAAGTGATCAGAAAGGCCAATGGTATCGTGGCCTTTATCGCAAAGGAGATGGAGTATAAAAGCAGGGAAGTCTTGCTACAGCTATATAAGATATTGGTGAGGCCACACCTGGAATACTGCGTGCAGTTTTGGTTTCCATATTTACGAAAGGATATACTTGCTTTGGAGGCAGTTCAGAGAAGGTTCACTAGGTTGATTCTGGGGATGAGGGGGTTGACTTATGAGGAAAGGTTGAGTAGGTTGGAATTCAGACGAATGAGAGGTGATCTTATCGAAACATATAAGATTATGAGGGGGCTTGACAAGGTGGATGCAGAGAGGATGTTCCCACTGATGGGGGAGACTAGAACTAGAGGGCATGATCTTAGAATAAGGGGCCGCCCATTTAAAACAGAGATGAGGAGAAATTTCTTCTCTCAGAGGGTTGGAAATCTGTGGAATTCACTGCCTCAGAGAGCTCTGGAAGCTGGGACATTGAATAAATTTCAGACAGAAATAGACAGTTTCTTAGATGATAAGAGGTTAAGGGGTTATGGGGAGTGGGCGGAGAAGTGGAGCTGAGTCCATGATCACATCAGCCATGATCTTATTAAATGGCGGAGCAGGCTCGAGGGGCTGTATGGCCTACTCCTGTTCCTATTTCTCATGTTCTTATTAACCCAGACAGCCTCTTTCTGGCTGGGATATCTGGGATGGAATCATCCGCCTATAGTACCAGTGACCACAACCCCATGCATTGAGAATTTTGTATGGACAGTGGTGCAGTTGGTAGGAGACGGCTTTTGAAGATGCATTCATTGACCTTGACCGCTGGTTTGAGGTCCTAAGCTTCTTTGGGCATTGGAGCCAGGTCATGAGGGTGACACTGCTGGACAGCCTCGGTGATGTGGTCCCACATTCATCGCTCTGGAGGGCCTCCTGGCTCTTGTGGATAGAGGACCTCTCTTGCATTGTCGCACCTCTGCACAAAGCTGGGGTGCCTCGTGCAAGACCCACGGTGCCCGCTATCGCTGGCTTGCGAAGCCATTTGTGTTAGTGTTGAAGTACTTTTCCCTTTATTTAGGTGCAAGGGACTTGTGTACATAAATCAAGGCTGACACCCTGAGGGAGTGCTGCACTGTCGGAGGTCGGATGAGATGTTAAACCGAGGTCCCATCTGTTTTCGCAGATGGATGTAAAAGATCCCATGGCACTATTTAGAAGAAGAGCAGGGAAGTTATCCCTGGTGTCCTGGACAGTATTTATTCCTCAATCAACATAACAAAAACAGATTATCTGGTCATTATCACATTGCTGTTTGTGGGAGCTGGCTGTGCACAAATTGGCTGCGCGCAAATTGGCTGCCGCGTTTCCCACATTACAACAGTGACTGCACTCCAAAAGTACTTCATTGGCTGTAAAGCGCTTTGAGACGTCTGGTGTTCGTGAAATGTGCGGTATAAATGCAAGTCTTTTTTCAGTCTTTTCTTTTCGGGAATTCTTTTTAAAGTTAATTTTTTTTCAGAAGGCAGTTGAGCTGTAAGGGCTAAAAATTGTGTATTTTTAATTGATTTTGTTTTTTTTAATTTTAGAAGATAATTCCCCTTCAAGGGATCGCAATGCAATTGATGAGTGTTTTCCCGTTCTTGGCCAGCAGTGGGGTGGGGCTTTGGGATTTGGACTGTAGGTGGCCTTGACTGCGATGAAGAATCCTCGCACATCATGGCAGTTGGGTAGTTGTTGTATCTCCTGTGCTTTCTCCATCCACCACCTGTTCTTTAGGTCCTGGGTTTTTTGTTGGACCTCAGCCTTGAGCCACCTGTAATGTTGCTTTGCTACTCCTGAGTTGGGTTGTTGCTTAAGGCTCAGAAATGCTCTTCGCTTGCGATCTATTAGTTCTTGGATCTCCTGAACATTCTTATCAAACCAGTCCTGTTGTTTTCTGGTTGAATGACCAAATGTCTCTTTGCAGGCACTGGTTATGCAGGCCTTGAGAGCAGACCAAGCGCTGTGGGATTCTGCATCCCAGGGTCATCAAAACACGCCAAGTTAGCTGTGAGGCGCTGGCTGTATAGGGCTCTCTTAGCTGGGTCTTTAAGTGCCCCGGCATTGACTTTTTTGCGGCACTGCTTCTGCTGTCCCCTCCGCTTTGGGGCTACGTTGATGTCGATGACTCATCAGATTAGGCGGTGGTCCGTCCAGCAGTCGTCAGCTCCTGTCATGGCGCGGGTGATGCACACATCCTTGCGATCCCTGGCTCGGACGATGACATAGTCGAGCAGTGTTTGGAGCGAGGGTGTTGCCACGATGCCTTGTATTGGCCTTCTGGCGGAACAAGATGTTGATAATGAGAAGTTCATGTTCTAGACATTTTGTCAGGAGTAGGGTATCGCTGGAGTTGGCTTTCCTTACCCCCTCTCTGCCAATCACGCCTCCCCAGAGGGCTGTGTCTTTGCTGGCCCTGGCATTGAAGTCACGTAGGAGGATCAGTTTGTCACCCGCGGGGATGTGGGACAGGGATTTTTTGAGGTTGGAGTAAAAATCCTCTTTGGTCTCATCCGTTGCATCGAGTGTTGGGCGTACACACTGATGACTGAGGTGCATTGGTTCTGGGATAGGGTGAGTCGAAGAATCATGAGGCGTTCGTTAACCCCGCAGGGGGAGTCTTTCAGGCAGTCGACCAGCTCGTTTTTGATGGCGAAGCCGACTCTGTGAAAGTGGCGTTCTTCCTCTGGTTTCCCTTTCCAGAAAAAGGTGTAACCTCCACCTTGTTTTTTGAGCTGGCCTTCCCCTGCCTGCCGGGTCTCGCTTAGAGCGGCGATGTCGATGTCAAAGCGTCTAAGTTCCCGGACAACTATGGTGGTGCGACGTTCCGGCCTGTCGCTGTTGGAGCTGTCCATGAGCTGCAGAGGGCTGGCAGCACCCATGGAACAATACCAAAGGAAGTAAATTACTATTAACTTTCATTTAAACTTTTAAACAACTTGGGAAACTTTTAAACAACTTGGGAAACTTTTAAAACTTTGGGAGAAGCTTTTAAACAACATGGAAGAACTTTCAAGAATTATTTTCTTTAAAAAGTTTTTACGAAGGAAATGAATACCAACCTAACGAGAAAATAGTTTGGTATGTTTTATTAGGATCATTTTCAGTCATTTGAAACCGGGTTACTCACAACGACGCCCGGAGAGCTGGTGAGCCTCTGACCAGGGGACCGGGACATCACCTCCCCCCCCGTCCCCACCATGCCCCCACAGCCGGCCTACATCCCTCCAGCGGCGGGCTTTCATCCCTCCAACGGCGGGCCTACAATCCTTCAGCAGCAGGCCTTCATCTTTCCAGCAGCGATCGGGCCTCTCTTCGTCGACGGCTGGACCTCTCCTTCCCCACTGGTGACCTGACCTCTTCGACTGGTGAGCATCAGGGCTATGACTCTTCCACCCTCCCACTCCTTGCTGACTTCCCACTCGGAACTCCAGCGGACAACTGACCTTTCAATGCCGGCCCCCAAGCCTCGGACCACCTACCATCAAGGGCGTTACTCGACGCCAAGCTTGCGGCCAACATCTTGCCGCAGGCAATTAGGCCCATACAGCAGGGCCTGGTCTCCAGTCATCTTGGACCCCCTTGCTAATGGACCAAGTCCTTGCTCAGCTAAGCCCGTGTGGTGGCCGGTGTGGAACGGCCACCCCACATTAAAAGAACTCACGCACAAGCAAACTCCACTCTGTTAACATGAAGTTCGGGACCTGGAACGTCAGGACCCTCATGGACGAGGTAGGAAAAGCCATAAGGCAGCTCAAGAACAACAAGGCTACGGGAGCGGATGGAATCCCTGCTGAGGCGCTAAAGTATGGCGGAGAGGCGCTGTTGGCGCGGATTTATGACCTCATCTCTCTCATCTGGAGGGAGGAGAGCATGCCGGGACATCTCAGAGATGCAGTGATCGTGACCATCTTTAAAAAGGGGACAAGTCCGGCTGCGGCAACTACAGAGGAATCTCCCTGCTATCAGCCACTGGGAAAGTTGTCGCTAGAATCCTCCTCAACCATTTTCTCCCTGTGGCCGAGGAGCTCCTCCCGGAGTGGATTTTGTCCCCTGCGGGGCACAACGGACATGATTTTTGCAGCATGACAGCTGCAGAAAAAATACAGGGAGCAGCACCAGCCCTTATACATGGCCTTCTTTGACCTTTACAAAGGCCTTTGACACTGTCAACTGCGGGGGTCTATTGAGCGTCCTCCTCCGTTTTGGATGCACCCAAAAGTTTGTCAACATCCTTCGCCTGCTCCACGACGACATGCAGGCCGTGATCCTAACCAACGGATCCATTACAGACCCAATCCACATCCGGACCGGGGTCAAACAGGGCTGCGTCATCGCTCCAACCCTCTTCTCAATCTTCCTCGCTGCCATGCTCCACCTCATAGTCAACAAGCTCCCCACTGGAGTGGAACTAAACTACAGAACCAGTGGGAAGCTGTTTAACCTTCGCTGCCTCCAGGCCAGGTCCAACACCACCCCAACCTCTGGCAGTGAGCTACAGTATGCGGACGACGCCTGCATCTGCGCACATTCAGAGGCTGAACTCCAGGATATAGGCGACGTATTTACTGAGGCATGCCTTACGCTAAACATCTGTAAGTCAAAGGCCCTCCACCAGCCTGTCCTCACCGCACAGCACTGCTCCCAGTCATCAAGATCCACAGCTCGGCCCTGGACAACGTGGACTATTTCCCATACCTCGGGAGCCTCTTATCAACATTATAGACATTGATGAGGGGATTCAACACCACCTCCAGTGCGCTACCGCGGCCTTCGGCCGCCTGAGGAAAAGTGTTCAAAGACCAGGCCCTCAAATCTACCACCAAGCTCATGGTCTACAGGGCTGTGGTAATACCCACCCTCCTGTATGGCTCAGAGGCATGGACCATGTACAGTAGACACCTCAAGTCGCGGGAGAAATGCTATCATCGATGCCTTCGCAAGATCCTACAAATCCCCTGGGAGGACAGACACACCAACATTAGCGTCCTTGACCAGGCCAACATCCACAGCATTGAATCACTGACAAAACTTGATCAGCTCCACTGGGCAGGACACATTGTCCGCATGTCAGGCATGAGACTCCCAAAGCAAGCGCTCTTTCATGGCAAACGAGCCAAGGGTGCACAGAGGAAACATTACAAGGACACCCTCAAAGCCTCCCTGATAAAGTGCGGCATCCCCACCGACACCTGGAAATCCCTGACCAAAGACTGCCCTGAGTGGAGGAAGTACATCCAGGAGGGTGCTGAGTGCCTCGAGTCTCATCGCTGAGTGCATGCAGAAAACAAGCGCAGGCAGAGGAAGGAACACGTGGCAAACCTATCCCACCCTCCCTTGCCCTCAATGACTGTCTGTCCCACCTGTGGTAGGAACTGTGGCTCTCATATTGGACTGTTCAGCCACTTAAGGACTCATTCTAGGAGTGGAAGCAAGTCTTCCAAGGGACTGCCTATGATGATGATGATTTGACCGAGTGTGGTATCAAGGAGCTGTGGTAAAACTGAAGTCAATGGGAATCATGGGGGAAACTCTCCACTGGCTGGAGTCATACCTAACACAAAGGAAGATGGTTATGGTGGAGGATGTCAATCATTACAGCCCCAGGACATCGCTGCAGGAGTTCCTCAGGGCAGTGTCCCAGGCCCAACCATCTTCAACTGCTTCATCAATGACCTTCTCTCCATCATAAGGTCAATAGTGGGGATGTTCACTGATGATTGCAGTGTTCAGTGCCACTCGCAACTCCTTTGATAATGAAGCAGTCCATGCCCGCATGCAGCAAGACCTGGAAGACATTCAGGCTTGGCTGATAAGTGGCAAGTAACATTCGCACCACACAAGTGCCAGGCAATGACTATCTCCAACAAGCGAGAGCCTAACCATCGCCTCTTGACATTTAACGGCATTACCATCGCCAAATTGCCCACCATCAACATAAGAACATAAGAACATAAGAATTAGGAACAGGAGTAGGCCATCTAGCCCCTAGAGCCTGCTCCGCCATTCAATGAGATCATGGCTGATCTGGTCGTAGAATCAGCTCCACTTACCCGCCCTTTCCCTGTAACCCTTAATTCCCTTATTGATTAAAAATCTATCTATCTTTGACTTGAAAACATTCAATGAGCTAGCCTCAACTGCTTCCTTGGGCAGTGAATTCCACAGATTCACAACCCTCTGGGAGAAGAAATTCTTTCTCCTGGGGAGTCACCATTGACTAGAAACTTAACTGGACCAGTCACATAAATAATGTGACTGCAAGAGCAAGTCAGAGGCTGGGTATCCTATGGTGAGTGTCTCACCTCCTGAATCCCCAAAGCCTTTCCACCGTCTACAAAGCACAAGTCAGGAATATAATGGAATACTCTCCACTTGCCTGGATGAGTTCAGCATCAAAAACAATCAAAGAAGCTCGACATCATCCAGGAAAAAGCAGCCTACTTGATGGTCACCCCATCCACCACCTTCAACATTCACTCCCTCCACCAGTGGCGCACCATGGTTGCAAAGTGTACCATCTACAAGATGCACTGCAGCAAATTGCGATGGCTTCTTCGACAGGAGCTTCACCTAGAAGGACAAGGGCAGCAGGTGCATTGGAACACCACCACCTGCAAGTTCCCCTCCAAGTCACATACAATCATGACTTGGAAGTATATTGCTGTTCCTTCATCGTCGCTGGGTTAAAACATAAGAAATAGGAACAGGAGTAGGCCATTTGACGCCTCGAGCCTGCTCCACCATTTAATAAGATCATGGCTGATCTGATCATGGACTCAGCTCCACTTCCCTGCCCGCTCCCCATAACCCTTTACTCTCTTATCGCTCAAAAATCTGTCTATCTCTGCCTTAAATATATTCAAAGCCCCAGCCTCCACAGGTCTCTGAGGCAGAGAATTCCACAGATTTACAACCCTCAGAGAAGAAATTCTTCCTCATCTCAGTTTTAAATGAGCGGCCTCTTATTCTGAGACTATGCCCCCTAGTTTTAGTTTCCCCTATGAGTGGAAGTATCCTCTCTGCATCCACCTTGTCGAGCTCCCTCATTATCTTATACATTTCGATAAGATCACCTCTCATTCTGAATTCCAATGAGTAGAGGCCCAACCTAGTCAACCTATCTTCATAAGTCAACCCCCTCATCTCCAGAATCAACCTAGTGAAGCTTCTCTGAACAGCCTCCAATGCAAGTATACCCTTCCTTAAATACAGAGACCAAAACTGTATGCAGTACTCCAGGTGTGGCCTCACCAATACCCTGTACAGTTGTAGAAGGACTTCTCTACTTTTATACTCTATCCCCCTTGCAATAAAGGCCAACATTCCATTTGCCTTCCTGATTATTTGCTGTATCTGCATACTAACTTTTTGTGTTCCATGCACAAGGACTCCCAGGTTCCTCTGTACTGCAGCACTTTGCAATTTTTTCTCCATTTAAATTAGAATTTGCTTTTCTATTTTTTCTGCCAAAGTGAATAACCTCACATTTTCCCACAGTATACTCCATCTGCCAAATTTTTGCCCACTCACTTAGTCTGTCTATATCCCTTTACAGATTTTTTGTGTCCTCCTCACAATTTGCTTTCCCACCCGTCTTTGTATCATCAGCAAACTTGGCTACATTACACTCGGTCCCTTCATCCAAATCATGAATATAGATTGTAAATAGTTGAAGCCCCAGCACCGACAGTTAAAATCCTGGAAATCCCTCCCCAACAGCACTGTGTGAGTCCCTTCACCACACGGACTGCAACGGTTCAAGAAGGCGGATAACCCCCACCTTCTCCAGGGCAATTAGGGATAGGCAATAAATGCTGGCTTTGCCAGTGACGCCCACATCCCATGAACGAATAAACAAAAATGCAAGTTGTTGTTATTGAGTGACCTGGATACTAGTGTCCAGGTCAATGGAGCATTAGAAGTCAGGCCTATATGGTTGCCTAGGCTGGGGTCACAGCCTGTAAGACGCGACAATCGTTCTGAATCATTTTTGTTTTCAAATCAGCCCAAAACAGGGGATTAAGTAGATGCCAGTCTCATCAGCAGCGTCACCCTACAGCTATATAGTGTTAGATTTTTCTCTTCCCGACATTCCCCCCACCCCCCAGCCCCCCAGACCGACCCCCCACCTTCTGTGAACATTCTGCCCTTGTTTGACGTATGTGCTTTTCCACATTACAATGCAACTGAGAGCACAAATTGGCAGGGAAAGGAAAATATTTTATAAATGGGTGACCATAAGGAAGAAAGAATCAGAGAAATTAACCAAGTTCTCACTTTCTTGCATCTGAAATGAAATCCGACTGTAGCCATTAACAAAGTGTTTAGAACAATTTGATATTACTGCAATACAATTTTGAACTGCAACACCATAATTTTCAGAGAAAACTGGAGATTTTTTTCCGTGTAGTCCTCTTGGGAAATGCAAGTTCTATAATTTAGGGGCTGGCAGCTAAGCTGCTCGCAGGACTCTTCCAATGCTGCTGTGTTAGATCGGTTCTGGGATGAGGGATCATACTTGTAATCCTCTACAAGAAATGAGGAAAATCAGAGCATGAGCTAACCCAGATATCTGTTGTCTACTTCATAGTGACTGGTTAGTTTTGATAGAGATCTGGAATTAGGCTACCTGTCCACCACTTAGTCATGGAATGATGTGTAGCACAGACCACTCACCTGAGGAAAATTAACTTGAGAATGACCATTTAAACTTAATTTTTAAAAATTGCAAATGTAAGGGTCGCTCAGCGGGAGTGGTGCCACTGGATGGAGTTATGCCACGATCCTGATATATTCCTGCCCCCCACCATTTAACTGGCCTCAGATCGGGCACAAAATTTTGGAAGGCCTGCATGGCACCAAACCTGCCAGTAAAACTGGTAGGAGACAGTAGAGTGGTTAGAAGAATCTGAGCTAAGCTAATTAAAAAATATATTGTGAGGATTCTTTGTGGGCTAGGAGGAGCAGGAATGGTCATCCTGACTCACAAGAAATCCTTAAGACTCCACAACCCCAGTTTTCCCTCTTCCTTCCACCATTGGTGTCATGTATTCAACCAGCATTGTTACCCGTGTATAATCTGACCTAAGTTGTACACTGTGAGAACAATGACCACTAGGTGGGAGACACTCCTAACCTGGACCTTCAGGTATAAAAGGGGAAGCTCCACCCACCTTCATCACTTGTGTGCTAAGAAATAAAGGACAGGTCACAGACTGACCTTCTCTCAAGCATGGGCCTCGTGTGCATTTATATTGTATAGTAAGGACGTATCAATGGCGACGAGAAACTGGGATTTAAACCACGCGAGTATGGCCACTAGCAGAACAGACGAGAGGTACTGTGTTAAGGAATGGTTGGAACAGAGATTCAAAATTATCGCCGATTGACGCACAGCTACAGACTTACATAAAGCAGATCATTCCGGTACTAGGCAGCACCACGGTAGTCGTAACCCACAAAGATTCGGAGAACAGGTTGCGACTCTGGATTGTCCCAGGGGACGGTCCCGCACTACTGGGGAGGAGTTGGCTTGCTGTCATGAACTGGAAATGGGGCGATGTCAATGCAATTTCCTCTGTGGAGCGAGTATCATGCTCACAGATCCTGGACAAATTTGGCTTATTATTTCAACCCGGCATCGGCACTTTCATGGGGGCCAAGGTAGTGATTCACATAAACCCGGACGCCAGGCCAGTACACCACAAGGCCAGAGCGGTGCCGTACATGATGCGGGAAAAGATAGAAGGCGAATTGGACCGCCTGCTGAGGGAAGGCATCATTTCGCCAGTCGAATTCAGTGACTGGGCGAGCCCGATCGTGCCGGTGCTCAAGGCGGATGGGTCAGTCAGGATATGTGGTGATTACAAGGCCACCATCAATCGGGTGTCACTCCAAGACCAGTACACACTACCGAGAGCGGAGGACCTCTTTGTGACGCTATCCGGTGGCAAACTTTTTTCAAAATTGGACCTGACCTCAGCTCACATGACCCAGGAGCTGGCGAGTGAGTCGAAGAAGCTGACCACCATCATGACACACAAGGGGTTGTTTGAGCACAACAGATGTCCGTTCGGGATTCGCTGGCCGCCGCAATCTTCCAACGAAATATGGAAAGCTTCCTCAAGTCGATTCCAGGGACGGTGGTTTCTCATGACGACATCATCATCACGGGTTACGATACTGAAGAACACCTCCACAACCTGGAGGAGGTGCTACGCAGACTGGACCGGGTCGGGCTGCGACTGAAAAAGGCGAAGTGCGTCTTCCTAGCTCCAGAGGTAGAATTCCTGGGGATGAGGGTAGCAGCAGATGGGATCAGCCCTACTGCGTCCAAGACGGAAGCGATCCAGAGAGCACCCAGACCCCATAACACGACGGAGCTGCGTTCGTTCCTGGGGCTCCTGAACTATTTTGGTAACTTTCTTCCCAAATTGAGCACGCTGCTAGAGCCGCTACACGTGCTCCTACGCAAAGGTCGCGAATGGGTCTAGGGGGACAGCCAGGAAAGGGCTTTTAATAGAGCACGCAATTTGTTATGTTCCAACACTCTGTTAACACTATACGACCCATGTAAGAAACTTGTGTTAACGTGCGATGCGTCGTCCTATGGTGTCGGGTGTGTGTTGCAGCATGTCAATGTCAAGGGTCAGTTACAGCCGGTAGCTTATGCCTCCAGGAGTCTGTTCCAGGCAGAAAGGGGTTACGGGATGGTAGAAAAGGAGGTGTGTATGCGGTAAAGAAAATGCACCAGTACCTGTTTGGAAGGAAATTTGAGCTGGAGACAGATCACAAACCCCTAATGTCCCTTTTGGCCGACAACAAGGCCATAAATGCAAACGCATCGGCCCGCATACAGAGGTGGGCACTCACGTTAGCCGCCTATGACTATACAATTCGGCACAGACCGGGCACTGAAAACTGTGCCGATGCACTCAGCAGGCTCCCACTAGCCACCAGTGAGGGGGCAACCGAGCATGCTGCTGAGATGGTCATGGCTGTTGAAGCTTTCGGAAGCGAAGGCTCACCCGTGACAGCCCGTCAGATTAAAGTCTGAACAAATAGAGACCCGCTATTGTCTCTAGTCAAGAAATGTGTCCTGAATGGGGACTGGGCAGCCACGTACAGGGTATGCCCTGAGGAATTTAAACCATTTCACAGGTGCAGGGATGAACTCTCAATTCAGGCTGATTGCCTACTGTGGGGAAACCGCGTAGTCATGCCCCAGATGGGCAGAGAGGTGTTCATCAGAGAACTCTACAATGAGCACCCAGGCATTGTCATGATGAAGGCAATTGCCAGGTCACAGGTTTGGTGACCAGGGATAGACGCAGATCTGGAACTTTGTGTTCGCAGGTGCAACAAGTGTGCCCAGCTGGGCAATGCGCCCAGGGAAGCCCCCCTTAGCCCATGGCCATGGCCCGCCAAGCCTTGGTCACGCATCCATGTGGACTACGCAGGTCCTTTCATGGGAAAAATGTTTTTGGTTGTAGTAGACGCCTACTCCAAATGGATTGAGTGTGACATTTTAAATTCAAGCACATCCTCTGCCACGGTAGAAAGTCTACAGGCAATGTTCGCCGCCCATGGTCTACCGGACGTCTTGGTCAGCGCCAATGGCCCGTGCTTCACAAGCACTGAATTCCAGGACTTCATGGCAGGCAATGGAATTAACCATGTCAGAACGGCACTGTTCAAGCCGGCCTCAAACGGCCAAGCAGAACGAGCAGTGCAGATAATCAAACAGGGGATGCTCAGAATCCAAGGGGGTTCCCTACAAAGGCGCTTATCACACCTCCTGTTGGCCTATAGATCCCGACCACACTCACTCATAGGGGTTCCACCCGCAGAGCTGCTAATGAAAAGGACGCTCAAAACCCGGCTATCCCTTATACACCCCACCATGAAAGAAATAGTCGAGAGCAGGAGCCAGCCACAATATGACTACCATGACACGAATGCGAGGGCGCGATGTATTGATGTAAATGATCCTGTTTTTGTCCTCAACTATGCTGCAGGGCCCAAATGGCTCGCAGGCACTGTGATTGCCAAAGAGCGAAATAGGATTCTGGTAGTTAAACTTACCAATGGACA
This sequence comes from Pristiophorus japonicus, assembly GCF_044704955.1. Lineage (NCBI taxonomy): Eukaryota > Metazoa > Chordata > Chondrichthyes > Pristiophoridae > Pristiophorus > Pristiophorus japonicus. The sequence continues at coordinate 245,750,784 of NC_091978.1, read as the reverse complement.
AATCTGCCGCAAACACGTGGATCAAACAAAAAGGAGGTTCAGCAACCCCATAGAAGAAGTAGAGGAAGAACATGATGTAGAGTTCACTCCACCACAGGTGACCGCACACCGGAACCAAAGGGAGGAGAGCCCAATCACTGTGGGCAGTCTGGACAGGCCTGAGGCACCGCAAACAGCAGACACTCAGACCAGCACCCAACAACCGGAGCCCCAACTCAGGAGCTCTACAAGAGAGCGTAAGCCACCAGAGAGACTCAACCTGTGATCCCAATAAGACTTTGGGGGAGAGGTGATGTCATGTATTCAACCAGCATTGTAACCCATGTATAATCTGACCTAAGTTGTACACTGTGAGAACAATGACCACTAGGTGGGAGACACTCCTAACCTGGACCTTCAGGTATAAAAGGGGAAGCTCCACCCACCTTCATCACTTGAGTGCTAACAAATAAAGGACAGGTCACAGACTGACCTTCTCTCAAGCATGGGCCTCGTGTGCATTTATACTGTATAGTAAGGACGTATCAATTGGCAGCTATTTAGAGACACCCCGCCAGCACTAACCGTATGGCGGGGACTTTAGTCCCCGGTGGCGTTAGCCTCCCGCCTGATGTCCTGCGTCAGCCCACTAGCTCTTAAGCCATTCCCACCGGCTTTGGGCAGGAGACAATCCAGATAAGTAAGGTCCATGAGTTAAAAAGGCCCAGGCCTCGCACAGAAGATCAAGGAGGGAGCATTACTGCTCATCCTACTTTCCTGTGGAATGTCCCAAAAAACTGGCAGTAGGGCTTATTCCAGGAACCTCCGTAGACTGGAGGATCTGCAAGGGCCCCTGAAACAATCCCTAGATCCTCAGTCGCAAATTAGTTTTGTTCCCTCTTCCCCAGGATGATTTCAGAACTTGGAGACGAGCAATTGTGTTCAAACTTGTTGAGTGTAAACTTGGTGCAAAGCGCAGTCAGGGAATGTGTTTATACTAAGGGTGTTTCCAGGGCTTGTTGGTGTCCTAGAATAAGAAAACATGAACAATGCGGGGACAGTGGGGAGGGGTTGGGAAAATTAGTGCCATAACTAGAAAAATATTTTTTTCATACTTTAGAAGTTAAGTTCTTCTGTCCCAGAATGGCTCTATTCATTTTATTTCAGATTGACGTGAGAGTCAATCTGGAGTTACTTTATCCTCAGAAAATATGTAGGGACCCAGGTGGCTTCAGTCTGTCATTGACATCACCGGAGTGGCAGCTAACATGGCTGGCCTCCAATAGGGTGGGAAACTTACTTTAAATAAAAAAGATAAAGAATATATTAATTAATGAAGGCATTGGAAGGGAGCTTCTCCACCCCCCCCCCCCCCCCCCTAGCCTTCAGTGCCCTTTTAGCTGAAGTGGTTCAATGATTTCCTTATGATGTAGCTTGTATACTATGAAATATCATTTAAAAAAAACAGGAAGAGCTGGGAGGAAATTAACAAACGTAATTGTTTGCAATGCTTTGATTCAGAAAAAGAATCCTGCTAATGGAATGACCCTTTAATATGTGTTAAATGAGTAAATCAGAAAGCTGAGATGCTTGATTTGCAGACAATTTAGGCTACAGCAAAGCAGTGTGAGACCCCCTCCTAAAGGTGTCTCACCCCTTCTGGGCTCGGTACCCACTCCAGAAGCTGGGTTTAAGTTGTGCTCAGGCTGCATCTCCGAGGCATTTTATGAGCTGAGTGCTGAGTTTTTTTCATGTTATGAGAAAGCAGATGCTGCTACCTGCACTCCCCTAATATTTAAAAAAAAGGTGACCTGGAGTGTAACTGTCGAGGTATGTAAATATGTATTTGTAAAGCTCTCCCCCAGTGGGTAGAGTTCATCACCTGCAATCACTTTTTACTCTATAGGCAGTAGAGCCGAGGCAAAAGGGAGGCCCAGATACCAGTCAAATGATAAATTTATTACATATAAAATGCAACCTGAAATCAGATTGTTAAAGTTATTGTGCAACCCTGCATCACAACAACAAAATCATCAGTGCATTCCTCCCGTCTGTCATTGGCGGGTGTTATAACCAGAATTGATTATCAAGAAAAAAATGTCTATTAAAAACTATTAATCTGCAACATAAAATCTTATATATAGAATACAATAAACTGTCTCATATGGAAGCCCATTTATCAAAGATATAGATTCATTTCACAGCATACAAAATGTTCTCTTGTTCTGAAATAATCGAAAATCTAAAATTCCTAGTCTGGATTCAGAGCACAAGACTTCCATAGAAACACTCTAATTAGCTGCACGGACTAGTCAGGCTACCAGCTGAGCTAATCTGTCAGGTGCAAAGTAATGCCAGTCTGTATCCAACTGCCTGATTTACTTGCACCCTGTCTAAGTGTGTGCAACTGGGTAACTGTGTGGCAAACAGCAACAGCTGAGCATGACTGCTGATTTGTTTTTCCTGAATTAGCAATTAACACACAACCAAGGGAGGCATTCAAATGGCATGCTGATTCTGCACTAAAGTAAAACTACATGTCTTGGTAACCATGAAATATTTCAACAATTTCACTCCTTTAATCAACAGCCTTGATTAAACAAGGAGACAGATTATGATTATGGAATCCTAATAAAAATAGCTCATCTGGCAGAAATAGGATATCCTGGGATCTAGCAACATTCCTTTCGAAGTTTGCTAGAATTTAAACCAATGTTCTGATTTTTTTGGACAAGAAAGAAAACATTAGTATTCTTTTTCAGTAATTTTAATCATGCAGAAAATAGTTGTTCGAAACACACAAAACTATTATTCTGCAACATAAAATCTTATGTATCGAATATAATAAACTGTCTCATATGGAAGCCCATTTTTTCTTAGAACTGTAAAAATGTGGCTCTTCTCAGCTCTCTCAGACTTCCTGTCCTATAATCTGCAGGATATTAAAACAACTTACATGTATAATGCACTTCTCATGTAAATGAACACTGAAGAGCGCTTTACATCCTGCACATTTTTCCCCCTTTGTGGAATTTCAGGTGTGTCTAAAGCATGATAGTAGAGAAACTGTGAAGAGGAATTGGAGAAGAATAGAGAGGTCAATAGTGGTGAAGGTGGAGGAGAGATCGAGGAGAACCAGGAGGGACAGAAAGCTGTGGTTGGAACCACACTGGATGTTACTGGATTTTAACCAGGCAGTTTTGGTACAGTGGAGTAGTCGGAAACTAGATTTGACAGTGCGGTGAGCCCGTAGCTGGATGTCAATGACACATTCAAGGACTGTGTTAAGAAAGCCACGTTACAATGCACCGCCATTGAAAGGCTATGTTCGTGAATTGAAGAGGATTTACTGTGATTGAAAGGCTGCATTAGAGGGAGCAGCGTGTGGTAGCCCGGCCTGGATATCGGCACAGTCAAGACCATCAGCAGGCCGGAGCCATCAGAGGGAGCAGTGTGCAGCGGCATACCACTGCAGGAGGGCGACGACTGCGAAGTCCGGTCGCTGATTGCAGTGCGGGAAGGCACAGCAGGAGAGGTGAAGGAGCGGCAAGAGTTTGTAGAAGGAAGTGACCGGAGCCCAGGAGAGGCATGAGTCTGAGGCCCAGAAGAGGCGAGGGCAGCACGAGCCAGCCCACACAGCTATATGTATGCGCGCTCAGTCCGTGCAGCAGAGCTGGTCTCTAGTTTGTCTTGGGTAATTCTTGCCACTGGACCAAGAACTAGCTCTGTCAAGCCCGTGTGGTGGCTGGTGTGCAACAGCCACCACATGTTAAAAAAATCCAAGCACAGGCATCTTCCACCCTCCAAGATATAGTTCGGGATCTGGAATATTAGGTCCTTCATTGAAACATCTGTGAACTCATTCCATTTTGCCGTGGAAGCAAGTCATCCTCGCTTCGAGGGATTGCCTATGCTGATGATATGATGATTACAGGTGACAAGTACTTTGCAATATTTTGCAAAGACAGAGGGATCAAGGAGGGACTTTTTAAATGGAAAGTATGATTTTGCCAATTTTAAAAAGGAATAGGAACAATGCCTGAAGAAATGGAGAGTATGGAGAAGACAAGTGGATGCAGGATAGTCAGGAGATGAATTGGAATGGGGTGCATTTCTTGGAGGAAACAAGTTAGGGGAAAGCTTGGAAGATACAGTGGGTAGCAGAAACTGAATTGGAAAGAATTGGAAGCAGGGGAGAGGATGCAGAGGTGGCCAAGTAGATGGCCTTGCTTTTGAAAACAAATTAAACAATTAGCTCTTCATGTTTAGAATCAGCGTCGAATATGTTAGAGGTATTCTGTGGTGGGCAGAGTGCAGGATTATCCCTGTCCTCCAGGATGACCCTGGAGGAATGAAGATTTGGTCATGGAGAGGCATTACTGCTCGAGCTGGTTAAACCAGACCTGGCAGTAGACAGCCAGGCTGATACACGCTGAACAATGTGCCTCGCCCTTGTGGCCTAGGGGAAGACCAGCTACTGAAACAGGTTAAAGACCCATGCAAGAAAATAGAGTACACAACAATGATTGAAAAACTGCTGATCTACTAGCAGTAAATTCACTGGAGTTATGAAGCGGAGACAGATGGAAGAAATAGCACCTCCTCACTCCAGAATTTGGCAGTTCACAACACATCGCATTATTGGTACAGATCAGAAAAAGCTTCACTCTTTACCTGCTGTGCTTTTTACTACCAATGGGGGCTGCATGCTGACATTGGGGCCAGAATTTTACCGGCGCTGCGAGTTGGGATGTGGGGCAGCTGTCAACATGGCAGTGATTGACAGTAAGGCGGAAGTTCACTTTCAGCCCACCTCTATATCAGTTTCCCAAGTGCCAGGTCTGCCGGCACTTCACAGCCCCGACACTAAGCGGTGGGGGAGCCAATTCAAATCATTAACAACTTGTTTAAAGGTACCGCATATACTCGCGTATCATGCGACTTTTGAAGACCTAAATTGTAACCTAAATTTGGGGGGTAGCATGATACGCGAGATACAAAATTTGCGGGTGTGAAGTGCTGGCCAAGATTAGGCTGTTAGGCTGTTAAGCAGACCGTATCCACGCTGAATCTCGGCAGGTATCTCCTGGGCTGGATTGCAGCCTCTATTGTCACTTGTACTGTATCTTTGCTGTGGTCTAGAGATCGCCACCCACAACTCCCTCTGAAGTTTGCTGCATTATTAGAGGCTTTAACAATCAAATCTCCATCTATCTCAGCCCATGCTTCTTTTACCCGCAAACACAGTAGAGGCAAATCCGGAGCCTTCATATTCCCTCCCTTCGTAAATGATTTCTCTCCTTCCATCATCCAGTCATTCCATTTCTTTCTTATATTGTCTTTAAATGGCTTATTAATGGATATGTCAAGTGGCTGAACGACGCTAGTCAAGCCAGCTGGAATGATTGCTATATTGATGTTCGATTCGCGAACAGCTTTCACAACAGAATCCACTCGATGTTTCATGATTCGGTTGTTAAGGTCTGTATTCGATCGTTGTTATGTGTTAGGGTACTTGTTACGTGTTGGGTACTTGTTAAACTTGTTTGAAAGCCTAGCCTAGTGGCATCTGGTATCTCAAAAAAGTGACTCGCATGATACATGAGATATATGATAAAATCATGTTTTGGGGACGAAAATTTAGGGGTCGCATGATACGTGAGATCGTAGGATACACGAGTATATACGGTATTTAAAAAGCATTTTACCAGGTTCTTAACAGGTTTCCAGAGGGCGGTCAGGCATTGGTGTGCGTCAGCACCCAGCTAGCGACTTTCCGTCTTCAGACCCTGCAGAGATACCTTTACATCGAGCCCCCTCCTAGGTGGCGTGCGCTGGCGACGTATTTCTTCCGCCAACAGTAAAGCCTCAATTATGACGTGCAGCTCCGGTTTGTGAGCCTGGGGGGCGTCAGGACCGCCATGTGGGGGCTGCCTGTTGTTTACCAGGAACTCATCAGGGTCTGGAACAGTGTCCCACCAAGCGCAGCTCTCCACCGTCTGGAGTGGCAGCTGTCCTGCAGAAGCCGCTGCTCAGGAATCCGTACATCCACGACCGCGGTTTTAGATGGCAGGCGGACGAGAGGGCTGTGGCTGGCGAGGTAACCAGGGTCAGGGACCTGCTCGATGGCGGAGGAGTGGGCTGGATGGCGCCAGACGTGCTGGCACGGCGCCTAAATTGGGCCAACGTCCGCCGTGCAGCTAATGCCATCAAGTCGCTAAAAACAGTGCTGGGCCCTGACTCCGTTAGGTGTGTCGACGAGGCTCAAGCATGTGGGGAGATCCCGTCTGAACTGACCCCCGTCCAGACGGAATTCCTCATCGGCGCCAAGCTCCGAAACATCCCTCAGGAGCCGGCGCCTCACAACTTGAGCCGCCTCGGGGAAATCCCTTCCGTGCCTTTCAGTTCTGCGCGGAGGGGTTTCCTGTACGGGCTGCTCCTGCACACTCTCAACCTTGCCATCCTCGCCTGCTGTCCGGACACGCCATGGCGCACCATCTTGCTGTCCGGAGGAGGCAGGGGTTCCCGATGGAGTGCACTCCACGCGGGAGTCCTCCCATTATTTATCGGGGACTTGGCCTGGAGGGTAGTGCACGGAGCAGTCCCGTGCAACAAATTTTAAAATCGGTTCATGGGCTCCCAGGCCGCCTGCAATTTCTGCGATCTGGAAGTGTCCGTGTTCCATGTTTTTACGGAACGTGCGAGGTTGCAGCCTCTGTTCCATTATTTAAAAGGGTTGCTCCTCAAATTCTGGTTGCACTTCAGTCCCACACTCCTGATCTTTGGGCACCATGTGCAGAGGGGAACGGGTAGGTCCAAGGGCCTCCTCGTAGGACTGCTCCTGGGCACAGCCAAGGGTGCCATCAGCCGGACCAGGCAGCGGGCGGTCGAGGGGGTCGTTCAGCCTGACTGCCTGCCTTTCTTCTGCGCTTACATTCGAGCCAGGATGTCCCTGGAGATGGAGCAGGCGATGTTCACTGGTACACTCGCGGCCTTCCGCGAGAGGTGGGCGCTGGAGGGACTGGAGTGGAACCAAATTTTAATTTGATTTTACATGTTTTAAAGTTTAATTTGTTTTATTGCTGGGTTTTAGTGTCCTCCCAGTCAGGGGGCACTTGTGTAATTTGCCTCTCGGTGCCCTAAAAAAACCCACAAAACCCCCCCCAAAAAACAAAAAAAAAGGGCACTTCAAAACTGTTTGGAGTGTCCCCCCTTTAATAAGGGGACACTTGTTTTAATTGTTATTTGTTTTGCGACAAAAAGAGTTGTAAAGCTGTTGGAGGTGTGGCCTATTCACTTGGAGCAGTGAGCTTGTGGAGAGAGGAGCTCTTGCTTTTGCTCCTGCCTGTGGCCTTAGAAACCCTGTGTGAACTCCCCAGGAAGAGGAGGAAGGGGCTTACTACATTCAACCATCCTGAGGGAGAGGAGGAGAGCAGAAATTGTTACATCACCATTGCTACAGAGAGTTGGAGAAAACAATATCAACAACTTGGAAAAACATCATCTTGTGTGGAAAGAGGGAGAGCCATTACTCAACATTCTACAGGTGGGTGTATTGGTGCACTCCCTAAAAAGACTTTGTTTTATCGGTGGGGGGGAGGAAAAAAAATTAATTCGAAGGCCGGAACATCGCGGGGGTGGGGGGGGGGGGCGCACTTGCTAAAAACTAGCCCCCACACACCATGAAAGCACTCCTCCCCCATTGCCTGGCCCGGGTTAGCTGGAGCTGCCTGGGTGAAGACTCGTTTACATCCTAATTAACATCGTTGGGAGTGCTGTGCCTGGGTAGTTCCAGCTATCCCGGGTGAAGACATCTTCTCCCTCCACCCGAAGATCATAATTTAAAGACTGTGTTTTGTGTTTACCATCCGGGGGATGCACCACTGCAACACCCACCCAATGCTGTGAGGGGAGAACTGCTCTCACAGCTTCCCTCTTTCCCTCTCTCCCCTCTCTCTCTCTGAGAGCCTCTTTCTCCTCTTAATTAAAAACAATTTACTTATTAAGACAACTGAGCAGAGGGAGCAAGGCCCCTCCCCAAATTATTAAGTAGGGGAGAGATGTGCTCCTTTAAGAGCTCCCTCTGCTCAAATATTAACAAGGCGAATTTAAGATCTTTCAGGCCTGTGACTTTGGGGTGAGTGTAGCCCTTAAAGGGATCCCATAATGGTGACCCCATCTATGCCCGTGGCATGGCCAGCAAGGACATATGCAAACGTGGCATCCGCAGCCACGGCGCCTCCTGCTGCCCTGCCGCCATTCAAACTTATAATAAAAACACATGGGGTCAAGAGCTACACTCACCCCAACAAGAGCATCGAGGAGTGCAATGGTTGGGGTAGTCGGCCCCTCGGCCATTGTCGCAGCCTCCAAGATGTCCGGCAAGGCTGTGTTCTTCCTGGGGTCGGAGCGGGTGGTGTCTCTGGCCCTTGAAAAGGGGATCATGGTGGGCAGGATGTTCCTGCCGGTGGACCCCTTCGAGGTCACCGCACAGAGGGTCATCATTTCCAATGTCCCGCCCTTTGTCCCCGCTAAGCTCCTCCTCCCCCACCTACATCAACTGGGGGAGGTAAGGTCGGGGATCAACCCCATACCGTTCGGCCTCAGGGAGGCCAGCCTCCGTCACGTGTTCTCCTTCCGCCGATAGCTTTTTGTTCGGCTGGTGCGGGAGGAGACCTTTAATGTCGTCCACGAGGGGGCTGCCTACCGCGTCTTCTGGACGTCGGACGGCGTGCGGTGCCACGCTTGTAGGGAGGTGGGGCATGTTCGCAAGAACTGCCCCGCCTCTAAGGCCGCCAAAACACCTAAGGCGGCCAAGACTGGCGCTGCCGCCACTCCTCCCCCTAGTAGCGTCCGCGTGCCGAGAGCCTTTGGTTTCACGGCCTCCGGCGGGGGGGGGGAAAGCAGTGCTTCCGGTCGGAAAGAAGCCGCAGCGAAAAAATAAACACCTCGAGGCGGGTCCCCTCAGTGTGCCAGACAGCCCTATCACCGTGCTCAGCCAACCCGTCACCGGCGAGCGCGGGGTACCCCGAGCCCGTGCCCGAGTCCTTGATCAATACTGCAAAGAGCTTACCACCCGCAGTCGGGCTCGGGCGTGGGCAAGAAAAGTCAAAGCGGGGAGCGGTGCTGGAGGCCTCATCAGACATGGAGGCCTCCCTGCCTCCGTGCACCCACCAGACATAAAAGGAGGCACCGCTCCAATGAAGCGGAGGAGGAAAAGCATACCACCATGGAGGAGTTGGTGCCCGCCGCGTGTCCCGCGTCCCCCACCAGCGCTCCCAAACCACGCCGTAGGCAGGGGGAATCTGTCCCCGGGGAGGGCGAGACAGTTGAGGCTGCCCAGCCTCTACCTCCCGGGGATAGGGAAGAGGATCTGCCTGTTGTGGGGGGCGCGGGGCCGCCGGAAGACTGCGTGGCCGCCGGGTCGAGTGTCCCGGAGACTGAGGCGGGCGAGGCAGAACCTGAGCTGCCCAACCAACATCCCCCGGGATTTTCTCGACCTGGCAGATAAAGAACAATTAAAAATTAATCAATTTCAGGAAACTGCACCCGCTGGGTCGGGGGGTGATGGCGGGGAGGGTGAAGAATTCCAACCTTCGCCCCTAACATTGGGACTGGGGGACTTGGAGGAACTGGAGTGGTAATTCGGCCCAGTTTCTCCGTGTTCCCTGGTGCCTGGGGCGGAGGGGGACCCCCGTCCGCTGCCACTTCCTGGCCTGGCATCTCAACAAAAAGGGCCCAGGGGAGAACTCCTCTGCTGACGATCCTGGGGGTGGGATCGGGGCAGAGCTAAGGCCGGATGGTGCCTCATGCGGTCGACGGACCGGCTGCTGGCGGCGACCTCCCTGAGGGGGACGTGGACTCGATGGAGGGCACGGGAGAAGATCTGGAGTCCATCACCAGTGAAGTGGTGGATCTCCTCATGCCCGCCGCTGAGCCCCCCTCATTCCTGCAAAGAAAATCCGGGACTTCATGGTCCAAAGCCAGTGTCGTCGCAATCAAGCCCATCTGGCCCTGGACAAATGGTCCGAGCCGGCGCTGGTCATCAGGTCCGTTTGCGCTGCCGTCAAAACCATGGGCGCGGGCGGGGCCTTATCAAAACCGGAAAGACTTGAGCTGCGCCGGCTCAGAACGTTCCTCGTGGGTTTCTGAGGGAGTGGAGGTCATCAAACGACTTCACTCCCCACGCCCCCCCCCCGCCCCCCTTCCCCACAGTAGTTTTAAGTTAGAGGTTGCACTATGCTTTTGCCATGAAGGTAACCATAGCCAGCCTCAACATCAACGGCAGCAGAGAGGCACTCCATTGATTTAACAATTTTTCGCTCCTACGGGAGGGGAAATATGCGGTGTGCTTCCTGCAAGAAACCCACACCGTTCCGGGAGACGAGACCACGTGGCTCCTGGAATAGCAAGGAGAGGTCTGCATGAGTCACCTCACTGCCGCATCTTGTGGGGTGGCTATGTTGCTGGCCCCACATTTTCAGCCGGAGATTTTGGGGGTTGAGGGGCCTGTGCCCGGTCGCTTGCTCCATGTCACGCTCGCCTGGGGGATGTGCCGCTCCATCTCATGAACGTGTACGCCCCCCAGCCCGGCCCGCAGCAAGTGCGCTTCTTCGAAGAAGTGTCCACTCTTTTTGGCTCCGTCGACGTCGGCGACTGCATTGTCCTCTGGTGGGGGGGGGGGGGTGGGGGGGTGGGGCGGTGGAGATTTTAACTGCACCCTCGAGGCGAGGGACCGCTCCGGTACCCTGCAGAGCATGACGGCGATGGAGAAGGTGAGGGACCTGGTCGGGTCCTTCAACTTGATGGATGTCTGCTGAAATCTCCATCCCGACTCCAACGCCTTTTCTTCCATGAGGCCTGGAAGAGGATGGTCCAGAATCGACCGCTTTTACGTGTCTTGGGCGTACGTCTCCTGCGTTCCGGCGGCTTCCATGTGGCCGGCGCTGTGCTCGGATCACCACTTGGTGTGAGTGGAGCTCGCTTCGCTTTGCGTGTGGGTGGGGTCCGCGTATTGGCACTTTAACAATCTGCTGCTGGAGGACGCTCGGTTCCGGGATTCATTCCGTCGCTTCTGGATGCAGGGGGGCTTCCCCTCCTTGAGGTTATGGTGGGACATGGGCAAGGCTCAAGTAGGGCCCGAGACTATTACAGGGCTCTGTTCTCTCGGATCCGTCCAGCAAGGAAGCGCGTAGTGTTTTGTGGGAGGACCTGCCGAAGGTCGGCCCAGAGGGCGCTGAAAATCTGGATGCTCCGCTAAGCCTGGAGGAGCTGACCGGTGCCCTCGACCAGCTCTCGAAGGGAAACTGTCCGGGGCTGGAAGGGTTGACCGTGGAGTTCCACAGGGCTTTCTGAGATGTCTTGGGGGGGCGACTCCGCGCGGATCCTGGGGGAAAGTCTGGCGACCGGGGAGATGCCCCTCTCGGCGCAGGGCAGTCATCGTCCTATTGCCTAAGAAGGGCGATCGCTGCCTACTAAAGAACTGGCGCCCAGTCTCCCTCCTCAGCACGGATTACAAAATCTTTGCCAGGGTGATGTCTGCTCGCCTTGGCGCCGTGCTGGGGCACATGATCTACCCTGACCAGTCCTACTCGGTCCCGGGCCGGACAATCCACGATAACATCCATCTGGTCCGGGACCTAGTCCACCATTCCCAGGAGGCTGGTCTGTCGGTCGCTTTCCTTTCCCTAGACTGGGAGAAGGCGTTCGACAGGGTGGATCACGAGTATTTGTTCGGAATTCTGCGCGCTTTCGGGTTCGGGACACATTTCGTCGCCCGGACCCGACTTTTGTACGCTGCCATGGAGTGTCTGATTAAGATTAACGGGTCCTTGACAGCGCCCCTTCACTTTGGGAGAGGGATGCGCCGGGGATGCCCCATGTCCGGCCAGTTATATGCCATCTGCGCGAAGCCTTTCCTGCGCCTGGTTGAAGATCCCATTGACCTGCGGAGAATGCATGAGTGCCAGGAGATTTACTCGGCCGCATCCTCCGCCAGGATCAACTGGGAGAAATGTTCCGGACTCCTGGTGGGTCAGTGGCATGTGGACTCCCTGCCGGAGGAGCTCAGGCCTTTTGCCTGGACCCATCTCCTCTATCTGGGAGTCTACCTTAGCCCAGATGAGAGAGCCTGGCAGGAGCTGGAGGCCAAAGTCGCCGCTCGCCTAGGGCGCTGGACAGGACTGCTCTGAGTGCTGTCCTAAACCAGCATGTGGCCGCTATGCTGTGGTACCGGCTGGTCACTTTGACCCCTCCCCCTGCGTTTGTCGCCAAGATACAGAAGAAGCTGATGGATTTCTTCTGGAACAACATGAAGAATTGGGTCACTGCTGCGGTTTTGAGTCTCCCGCTTAGGGAGGACGGTCTTGCGTTGGTGTGTGTCAGTACCCAGCATCCTGCAGTGATACCTCTACATTGAGCTCCCTCCTAGATGCTGTGCGTTGGCGACGTATTTCTTCTGCCAGCAGTACAGCCTCAATCATGACACGCAGCTCCTGTTTGTGAGCCTGGGGGGCGTCAGGACCGCCATGCGGGGGCTGCCTGTCTTTTACCAGGAACTCATCAGGGTCTGGAACAGAGTCGCCACCAAGGGCAGTTCTCCCCCGTCTGGAGTGGCGGCTATCCTTCAGGAGCCACTGCTCAGGAATCCATACCTCCATGACCGTGGTTTTAGTGGCAGGCGAATGAGAGGGCAGTGGCTGGCAAGGTGACCAGGGTCAGGGACCTGCTGGATGACGCCAGATGAGCTGGCACGGCGCCTATTCTGGGTTGACGTCCGGCGCACGGTCATTGCCATCGAATTGCTAAAAACAGCACTGGGCCCTGAATCCATTAGGTTTGTTGAGGAGGCCCAAGCACGTGGGGAGATCCCATCCGGACGGAATTCCTCACCGGCGCCAAGCCCCGAAACCTCCCTCGGGAGCCGGCACCTCACAACTTGAGCCTCCTCCAGGAAATCCCATCGTGCCTTTCAGTTCTGCATGGAGGGCATTTCTGTATGGGCTGCTCTTACACTCTCCACGTTGCCATCCTCGTCTGCCATCCGGACATGCCATGGCGCACCATCTTGCCGTCCAGAGGAGGCGGGGCTCCCCAATGCAGTGCTCTCTACGCGGGAGTCCTCCCTCTATCTAGTGGGGACTTGGCCTGGAGCGTGTTGCACGGAGCAGTCCTGTGCAATAAGTTTTTAAGTCGGGTCACGGGCTCCCAGGCTGTCTGTAATTTTTGTGGTCTAGACGAGTCCATGTTTCATGTGTATATTGGGTGTGCGAGGTTGCAGCCTCTCTCCCAATATCTGAAGGGGCTGCTCCTCAAATTCTGGTTGCACTTCAGTCCCACATTCCTGATCTTTGGGCATCCTGTGCTGAGGGGAGCGGGCAGGTCAGAAGGCCTCCTTGTAGGACTGCTCCTGGACATGGCCAAGGGTGCCATCAGCCAATCCAGGCAGGGGGCAGTTGAGGGAGTCGTTCAGCTCAACTGCTTGCCTCTCTTCCGTGGTTACATCCGAGCCAGGGTGTCCCTGGAGATGGAGCACGCGGTGTACACTGGGACTGGAGTGCATTATCACCCGTTGAAACAGAATTTTTATTTAATTTGGAAAAGTTCCCATGTTAATTTGGACATTTGTGGGTTCTAGTGCCCTCACAAATGGGGGTACATGATTTAAAGTTCTTACAAAAATAGTTGTAGAGCTGTTTAAGCTGGCACGGTGCCTGTCCTGGGCCAACGTCCGGCACGCGGCCAATGCCATCGAGCCACTAAAAACAGCACTGGGCCCTGACTCCGTTAGGTGTGTCGAGGATGTTCAAGCATGTGGGGTAATCCCGTCTGAACTGATCATCGTCCGGATGGAATTCCTCATCAGCACCAAGCCCCGAAACCTTCCTCGGGAGCTGGAGCCTCACAACTTGAGCCTCCTCTGGGAAATCCCCTCCATGCCTTTCAGTTCTGCGTGGAAGGGATACCTGTACGGGCTGCTCTTGCACACTCTCCACTTTGCCATCCTCGTCTGCTGTCCGGACACGCCATGCCTCACCATTTTGCCATCCGGAGGAGGTGGAGATCCCCAATGGAGTGCTCTCTATGTGGGAGTCCTCCCTTTATTTATTGGGGACTTGGCCTGGAGTGTGTTGCATGGAGCAGTCCCGTGCAATAGGTTTTTAAGTTGTTTTATGGACTCCCACGCCACCTGTAATTTCTGCGGTCTAGAGGAGTCTGTGTTCCATGTTTATGTTGAGTGTGCGAAGTTGCAATCCCTCTTCCATTATCTAAAGGGGCGGCTGCTCAAATTCTGGTTGCAAATCAGTCCCATGCTCCTGATCTTTGGGCACCCTATGCAGAGGGGAGTGGGCAGGTCAGAAGGCCTCCATGTAGTACTGCTCCTGGGCATGGCCAAGTTGGCCATCATCAGCGGATGAGGAGGTCGTTCAGCCTGACTACCTGCCTCTCTTCTGCGGCTACATTCGAGCCAGTGTGTCCCTGGAGATGGAGCACGTGGTGTCCACCGTTACGCTCGCGGCCTTCCGTGAGAGGTGGGCGCCGATGGGACTGGAGTGCACCATCACCCCTGGCAACCAAATTTTAATTTGATCATTTAAGTTTAAACTTTAATTTGTTTAATTTGCCGGTTTTCGTGCCCAGCCCCCTTTAGGGCACTTGAATAATTTCTGTTTTTAGTGCCCTAAACTCCCCCCCCCCCCCAAAAAAAAAGGGGGCACAGGAAAAAGAATTATGCTGGAGTGTGACCCCCCCCTTGCAGGGGGAAGTTATTTAAAGTGCACAACTAAAATAGCTGAACAGGTACTGTGTAGTGTGATTGTTAAAACTTTTGCTAACAAACCAACTAGATCTTAATAGCAATGTGTTGCTGTGAATTCTTAAGCAAAGAACCCATGAAGCAAATACATTACATTGGGGATGTGATGAGTGTTAAAACAGGATGAGGCTGAGTGTGGCTTTGCAGCAAAGTTTCATGATCTACTGAGGTAATTGAAAGGTTTGCGTCACTGCAGCCTGGTCCTCCTGACGACATCCCTGCTTGTGCCGTCCTGCGCAATGTGCAACCAGGCTCCATTGGTCTCCTGGGGAGGTCTCGTCCGCCCATTGGAAGAGAAGAGAACCTCCCTGCGTGCTGTGACTCCCTCTAGAGGGAGTCATGGGAGAGCCTGGGTGCAGCCATGCACATTTGTGCAGTGCTTGCCAGTGTTTGCAGCACCTCAATGCTGCAGAATACTGACAGCACAACTGTCAAAATCAATGTGGACATGGTCCCTTTAAGAACACCGGCTGATCATCATCATCATCATCATCATAGTCAGTCCCTTGGAATCAAGGAAGACTTGCTTCCACTCTTGTAATGAGTCCTTAGGTGGCTGAACAGTCCAATACGAGAGCCACATTCCCTGCCACAGGTGGGGCAGTCGTTGAGGGTAAGGGAGGGTGGGACAGGTTTGCCGCACGTTCTTTCCGCTGCCTGCGCTTGTTTTCTGCATGCACTCGGCAATGGGACGCGAGGCGCTCAGCGCCCTCCCGGATGCACTTCCTCCATTAGGGCGGTATTTGGCCAGGGACTCCCAGGTGTCGGTGGGGATGCCGCACTTTATCAGGGAGGCTTTGAGGGTGTCTTTGTAACGTTTCCTCTGTCCACCTATGGCTCGTTTGCCATGAAGGAGTTCCGAGTAGAGCGCCTGCTTTGGGAGTCTCGTGTCTGGTATGCGGACAATGTGGCCTGCCCAGCGAAGCTGATCAAGTGTGGTCAGTGCTTCAATGCTGGGGATGTTGGCCTGGTCGAGGACGCTAATGTTGGTGTATGTGTCCTCCCAGGGGACTTGTAGGATCTTGCGGAGGCATCATTGGTGGTATTTCTCCAGCGACTTGAGGTATCTACTGTACATGGTCCATGTCTCTGAGCCATACAGGAGGATGGGTATTACTACAGCCCTGTAGACCATGAGCTTGGTGGTAGATTTGAGGGCCTGGTATTCGAACACTTTTTTTTTTCAGGTGACCAAAGGCTGTGTTTGCACACTGGAGGCGGTGTAGAATCTCCTCATCAGTGTATGCTTTTGTTGATAAGAGGCTCCCGAGGTATGGGAAATGGTCCACCTTGTCCAGGGCCGTGCCGTGGATCTTGATGACTGGGGGGGGTCAGTGCTGTGCAGTGAGGACAGGCTGGTGGAAGACCTTTGTCTTATGGATGTTTAGTGTAAGGCCCATGTTTTCGTACGCCTCAGTAAATACGTCGACTATGTCCTGGAGTTCAGCCTCAATGTGCGCAGATGCAGGCATTGTCCGCATACTGTAGCTCGACGACAGAGGTTGGGGTGGTTTTGGACCACCAGCTGATTACTCGTCATCAAATGACGTCATCAGACCCGCTTCCTTTTAATTGACCAGGAACCTCGCAGGGCGGGCTTAACAAGCCCAATCACAGTAAAATTACTTGTAGAGCGCCGGACAAAGACGGGTGCGGGATCGCAACACGCCACTTAATGTGCTCCACCACCAACCCGACACAGTCGGCAAAATCTCTTTTGCTTCACTGAAAATATACTGGATTAATCTGGCAACTGTATTAAAATGTTTCTTTAAAAAAATCTAATGAATGCTTTCCTACATTACAACAGTGGCTACACTTCAAAAGTACGTCATTGGGGATATCCTGAGATTGTGAAAAGCGCCACTTAAATGCAATTTATTTATTTATTTATTTTATTGATAGAAAAACAATTCAACACCAATGCTTTACTTCAATTTCCATTGTTACTGATATGTTTTTGGTTTCTTTGTGAGGGTGGGGGGGACTGCGTTGCAAAGAGTCCCCTTAATGATCTCCATGAACTGAATGAGAACAACTTCAAAAATCTAAATTTCAGATGAAAGCAGAGGCATTTTTGCCTAAATGTTGAAAGATGCCAAAAGCACTTCATAGAAGTGTAATCAAAAAATGGATGCTGACCAAAGGAAGAAGAGCAGTTGGACTGATGACCAAAAGCTCGGTCAAAAGGTCTTAAATAGAGTCTTAAAGGAGGAGAGGCAGAGAGGTAATGGTAAAGTGAGCAATTTGCAGAGCGGAGCCGTAGGTAGCTCACAGCATGGCTACCAATGGTGGACAAAGGGAGGCCAGAATTAGGGGAGTGGTAAGTTCTGGGGTTGAGAGACTGGTAGAGCTGGAGGGGTTTCAGAGATAGCGAGGGGCGAGACCATTAAGGGACTTCTCATTTGAGAATAGAGATAAAAGGTGAGTGGAACTTGATGTGAGATAGGATACAGGCAACACAATTTTGGATGAGCTGAAGTTTACAAAGGGTAAAGGATGACATACCAACCAGGAAAAGCACTGTGAAAGTTGAGTGGCAAAGATGCTGGAGGGTTTCAATGGCAGATAGACTGAGATAGGGGTGGAGACAAGTGATAATAACCAGAGATGGAGCTCGGTCCTTGACTCAACAAACTGCCACTCCACGTGCATTTGCTCCAAAAATAAGAATCCTTATAACTGTTTCATTGCTCCTAAGATTATGTATTTAAGAGGAAGGCACATGATATTTGTTCTACCCAATAACATTTACTTGGAAATGTGATCTCTAGTAGTCATCTCTCAACTTTGCAGGGGGTTACAAATCATTAGCAATTTTGATTGCAAAATAATTTAACATAAATTGTCAAAGTTAAATAATAAACTCCATTGGCAGGTTCTGCATTCATTAAACTAGCACATATCTTCCTGGATACAACACTTTCGCTATATCATACAATTTCCAAGTACAGAAGGAAGCCACTTGGCCAATCGCACCCAGGCCAGCTCTTTGAAAGAACGGTCCACTTAGTCCTACGTCCCTGCCCCTGCAGCCCTTTCAATTTATAAAAATTATTTTATTCATTTTCAATAATACTGATTAATTTTATAGTGTAGTTATACTAATTGAAAAATGGCTTTGGAAAGCAGTGTTCAAATTCATATGAAATCATGTTTTGCCACATTTGCACTTGTATACTGCCAAATGGAAATAAAATGTGTTTATCAGGAAAATTCCTGACCCATAAACATTTTTCAACTTGTAAGCAAATATAAATTATCCAGAGATAATAATCCAAACAAATTATCCAGCAGGAAAAAGGAGTGACTGGTCTAATCAGATTTCCAACCTCCCCTTCCTCTGAAGCTTGGTTTTTGTATTGCAATCATTGAAGTTCATTAACTTGGTTATTATAGTGCCAACGTAAGTCCCTTCTATTGGTTTTCCCTTTAGCACAGTGGGAGGGAGGGAATGTCCTTTCTCTTGGCACCATTCATTTTTCACTCAGCACAAGAGAGGAGAAAAAGAAAACATCAAAGTCAAGTGCTGCTTTGCCTGATCACGATCCCTTGTCTCTTCCTTGGCACGGAGGAGTGGAAACCAAAGTGAGAAACCGAGATTCAAATCCTACCTAAGCCTGGAGATACCAAGCTCCTCACGAATTCTCTGCCCAAGGAAGCAGTTGAGGCTAGCTCATTGAATATAATCAAATCACAGCTAGATAGATTTTTAACCAGTAAGGGAATTAAGGGTTACAGGGAGAGGGCGGGTAAGTGGAGCTGAGTCCACGGCCAGATTAGCCATGATCTTGTTGAATGGCGGAGCGGGCTAGATGGCCTACTCCTGTTCCTAATTCTTATGTTCTTATGTTCTCACTTCCCTGAGCTGGGCAGGGGACACGTGACCGGACGCAGGCTCCAGTCAGGTGGTGGTTGTGTTATTGTGACGCAGGCAGCCGTAGAACCTGTGCTGTGCTGTGCTCGGGACGACTCGGTTGCCTTCAATGCCGCTTTTCAGTGACTGCAGTAACTTTCGTTGTTAACTTTAATAATCCAGCCCGGCACCCCTCACCCTCCACCGACTGAAGTCAGCAGGCCGGGCTGTGAAAAGACATGAAGGACGGCGGAGGGTAAAAACGCCCGAGGAGCGGGAGTGGTGCCGCCCTGACGAGCAGCTTCACCTGAGGCCAGCAGCGCGAATCACCTGGCCGCGCGCGGCCCGCCGATTGTTCGGGCTCGCGCCCCCCACACTCCCGAGACAATGGCCTGGGTGAAGCTTTTCCTGAAGCCCGGGGGCAACCTGCGGAACAGCTACCAGCCGGGCAGCATGTTGTCTATCGCTCCGACCAAAGGGCTGCTGAACGGACCTGGGGAGAACAGCTGCTTCCTCAACAGCGCGGTGCAGGTAAGGACGAGAACGGGAAGCACGGACACTGATGTGCGCTTTAAACCGGGCTCGGGCTGCGCTCCGTGCAGCGAAAGCGATCACAACACTAAGACACTTGGTTCGTTTGGCACACCTGTAAGCTCCGTTTAAAGTTGGGAAAGTTTTACTTCTTGTGATTCTGTAACAAACTCTGGTAATCACCGCTCCACCCACTGGTTCCTGATGTAAAGAATGCAGCGACACCCTGATTACATGTCGTACTGTGTTTACCATTTCAAATCGATGTACAAAAAATGCCGCTCACCTTATAATTGGCCGCCTAAATTCGCATTTTATTATTTTGGTGAGCGTTAACTTTTTCTTATTGCAGGTCAATAGTTGCCACGGTGTTGTATATTACCTTGTAGCAAACCTTCAATCAACAGAAGTAGCAAGATTGCAAAAACAAGTCAAGATTGTTTTCAAGAGTTACTCACATAGGCATTCGTTGGACCTTATCGGGGGAAGGGAGAGGCAATGGGAACATTTGACAGATATGATGCAAAGTCAATTTGTAATCTGATTTTCAAATGGAAAACTTTAAATCATAACAATTTAAAGCAGTACATAAATCGCATACTGCAGGTGGAGTTTGTTAAAGAACGAAGTAATGCTGCAGAGCGAGTACATAGATGTGTCAGCTGTGGCTCAACGGGTAGCACATTCGCCTGTGAGTCAGAAGGCTGTGGGTTCAAGTCCCACTCCAGGGACTTGAGCACACAAATCTAGGCTAAGACTCCAGTGCAGTGTTGAGGGAGTACTGCGCTGTCGGAGGTGCTGTCTTTCGGATGAGATGTTAATCCGAGGCCCCAATGACCTTGTTACGTGGATGTAAAAGATCTCATGCCAATATTTTGAAAAAGAGCAGGGGAGTTATCCCCAGTGTGCTGGCTGATATTTATCCCTCGATCAACATAACAAAAACATTATCTGGTCAATATTGCTGTTTGGGGGAGTTTGCTGTGTGCAAATTGGCTGCCGCATTTCCTAAATTACAGCAGACTGCACTTTAATTGGTTGTAAAGCACTTTGAGACGTCCAGTGGTCATGAAGGGTGCTATATAAATGTAAGTTTTCTAAATGTTGCTAGATACTTATAGATTTTGTTCTTGGTTTCTGATTATCCCTGGTTTTTAAATTTTTCCTTAAGTTCTTTTAAGGGTTAGGCAAACATCCATTTTCAGTTTGTTTATTGCTGTACTTCAGGAGTGTCCAGCCATTTGCATTGGTGGGCTACTTGAGTGCGTATCATGACTTGTGGATCAAAGTTTGGACAACATTCCCATTAATTTGCATATATCTAAAGCTGTGAATACCAACAGATCCTGATATTCTGATTTAGGATTGACCATCAATGAATAAAGAACAATCTTACAAACTTCGAGGCCCACAAAATTCAATCAGGACATACAAGCAAAAAATAAATACAAGCTATATGTCTTGGTAAACAAAGTTATACTTCAAAATAGAAGTTGATTTATATATCTGAAAGTTCAGATTCTACTAAAATCTTTTGGGTTATCAAAAGAACAGTAACTGAATTTAGCTCTTTTGCATGTACATTGCAAATGTAATCATTTTGGTTGAAAGTTTCAATTGGATGAAAAAGGAAGATGGATTTGCATAGGTTATTATTCATTCCATTTAAGTGAAGAGTATTTCTGTTGTAAGAAATTGAAGATCCATACCCATGTTGTCTATTCTTATCTTTGGCATAATTGTGCCCAAATTATAAAGTATAGCATAATTGCACAAATAATATTTCTACAATCAAGCTATTTTTAGAGGAGCAGTTTGGAGTGCAAGGCTGGAGTTGTGGGCAAATCAAAAAAAGTCCAACTTCGTGGGAAAGTCAGAGGAACCGTTTGGAGCACGAGACTGGAGCTGTGGGCAAATCAAAAGAAAGCTAGCCAATGCAGCAGCAGAATCAACAACACTGAGGTCGGAATCAGGGAGGATGGGACCGGGGAGGAGGCGGAGCAGCATGGACAAGACCAATGGAAGGCACAGCACAAGCAAGACCAAAGGAAGGTGCAGCACAGGCCAATAGCGAGGCTGTGAGGTCGTGAGGCTCACATTGCATACTATGAATTCCACGTAGAGAGAGGTCCTGTGGGAAGGATTGAATTTGTGTGTATGTATTGGCACATTCAGCAGAGTCTGGTTTCCAGTCGTCTTGGATCCTCTTGTAGCTGGATCAAGACCTTGCTCCGTCAAGCCCGTGTGGTGTGCAACGGCCACCCCACGTTAAAAGAATTCATGCACAGGTATCTTCCACTGTTTAAAATGAGTTCATCAGTCACCTGAGTACTCATTTTTAGTGTGGAAGCAAGTCATCCTTAACCCCCAAGGGACTGCCTATGATTGATTTTTAGAGGCTTAATCATGTCTTTAATGTCCCGAAAATTGCGGCATCTCCGGGTATGTACGATGTGTGCATGCACCTGAAGAGGCAAATATACATGTGCCGAGAACCGGCTTTTGCGATCTGTCAAAATGTCTTTTGACTGACTGCACGCATCCCTGCAGGAAGGACATTCGCGAATGGAGATTTGGGCTATTTGCCCAACTCTTGCCCAGCAAATGTCCTTCAAACTCTTACGCCTGGTAAAAGCTTTTGCCAGCGTAAGAGTGTTAAAACAGAAAAATTAAATGTTTTTATATTAAAAACCCTATCTATCAAGGTAAATTAATTTTTAACACTATTAAAACATTTTTTTAATTTTGAAATAATTCAATTTAATGCAATTTCTATTAATTAAAAAAAGTGGTGTTTTTTAAATTTATGTTTGTGTTTTATTTGATTTTGGGGATATTCTCATTGATAATGGATGGATGAATGAGAATAGTATATTGTGATTGGTGGTCCAGGCCCACGTGATTCCAGGATACGCATACAATCCTGGAAACATAGAAACATAGAAAATAGGTGCAGGAGTAGGCCATTCAGCCCTTCGAGCCTGCACCACCATTCAATAAGATCATGGCTGATCATTCACCTCAGTACCCCTTTCCTGCTTTCTCTCCATACCCCTAGGAAGATATGGGCTCATATGCTGGACTGCGAAACTAGGCCTCTGCACACAAGTCTGTGTTCCTCTGGGACCATTAGGTATTTTCGTTAAAAAAATTTCAGTCAAAGATGTCTGACTGCAATTTTCCCCCCATTGTTTATCATGAGCTTTACTTGCCTTCATAATTTTAAAGACCTCTATCAGGTCACCTTCCAGCCATCTCTTTTCTATAGAAAAGAACCCCAACCTGGTCACTCTTTCCTGATAGTTATAACCTGGTATCATTTCTAGTATAATCCTTGTAAATCTTTTTTGCTGCTTCTCCAATGCTTCTATATTACTGTTATAATATGGAGACCAGAACTCTGCACAATGCTTTGTGAGATCTATCTAAGTTTCTATATAAGTTTAACATAATCTCTGCTTTTTAATTATATTCCTCTAGAAATGGACCCAAGTGTTTACCAGTTTATATTTGGATGCAGGGTCCTTGAAAAGTTACATTTTTAATGTTACAAAGGGAAGG
Source organism: Pristiophorus japonicus (assembly GCF_044704955.1). Lineage (NCBI taxonomy): Eukaryota > Metazoa > Chordata > Chondrichthyes > Pristiophoridae > Pristiophorus > Pristiophorus japonicus. The sequence goes on along the minus strand of NC_091978.1, from coordinate 245,728,042 downwards.
TTTTAGTACATTAGAAGCCTAACAAAAAGTAATAGAGAATGGCAGGGTATAAAATGTATGTTAAAGTTGTGACAAACATTCTGTATATGTGATCCAAGAGTAAGATTTAATTTTATGATCTGTTGTTCAGTTTGAAGAAATTGGCAGATTAGGTGTGGATTAATCAGGATTCAATTCATGCTTGCATTTGAGCCTGTGATTAAAATAATGGGGCCCTTAGCAGAACTTTGACAAAAAATAAGATTTGTGGCCACGTGATGGCCTTTCTTTTACTAATATTTCAATTTGCTGCTTCTGTTTGAATAAAATTAGATGAATGAAGCCAAAGTATTTTTTGTAATGTTTGAGTTTCTTTGTATGGCCAGAGATATTTATGCAAAACTTCCGGTTTGTACAAGAAAGCTTTTCAGTTCATGCTCAGGGAAGAGGACCTGCCTTCTACAATACAGCTTTGGCAAAGCTGTTACCAACTGTACTTATAGTGAGTTAACAAAGATTTTTACAAGAAAAAACAACTTTGGTATAATTTAGATATTGACTATTGTACCTACTGATATTTATGGGCTGTATTTTTTAGCAAAATATTTTACGTCCGAGAAAACCCGTGCAAATTTCCACATAATTTGTGGGAGAGTGACTTCTGTGTAAAGAATGAAGTTTTCATTGGAATAAAGGACTATTTTTTTTAAACCAACTAGGAGAGTATAGAATTATGCTATATTGAATGATTTCACGCTGAACTTTGTTGCTCAGTGATAAATTTATTATAATCTACTGAGCAAGCTAAGAGATAAAATCATTGAGGTTATTCCAAATAAAATTAGATACCATGGTGAGAGTTGTGCACTAGAACGAGCTTTGGTAAAACAAATTAAATTTCCTGTGCTCTGATTATTCTTTTGTTCTTGTGTACTGTTCCAGTATATCTGTCCAACAGAAATTTGTATTGATTTCTTTTTCCATAGGCCTGTACAGATTTTCCAATTTAAACATCTTCATCCTACTGTAATCTAGAAAGGTAATTTTCTGTCATAGTTTCCATTTGCGTTCAACTGGACAAAAGAAATCCAGTAATTCACTTTTTAAAATACAGACTGTTCAGAACTGTGTCTAGCTAACTATTTTACAACAGGTTCTGACATGGAAAGGAAATTCTGTTAATAGCAGGGCAAATCTAACCCAGCCAATTAATGACCCCTCAGTCTTCTCCCAATCATCAGTAAAGTGGGAAGAGGTAATTAATAGTTGCATCAAATGATGCCCGCTGAATGACGCTCAGTTCAGGTTCTGCCAGAACCACTCGGCTCCTGGCCTTGATAAAGGCATGAGCTGAATGCCAGAGGAGGGACGTGAGAGCGGTTGCCCTCAATATCAAGGCCGTATTCAACTGTTTGGCAGAAGGTGCCCTGACAAGACTGAGATCAATGGGAAAACGCTATAGTGTCATACCTGATGCAACGGAAAATGGTTGTGTTTGATAGGCCAATAATCACAGCCAGAGGGTATTGCTGTTGAAGTTCCTCAGAGCAGCGTCCTTAACTCAACCATCTTTGGCTGCTTCATCAATTACCTTGCCTCTATCATAGGCCGGGAGAAGGACTGTATGCTGATGATTTTGCAGTGTTTAGTTCTATTCGCAATTACTCAGATAATGGAAGAGTCCATGTCAGCCTACAACTGCAGTTGGCTGACATTCAGTTCAGGCCTGACGAGTGGCAAGTAACATTGGTGCCACATAAGTGCCAGGTAATGACCAAATATCGCAATAAAGGTCCAACCAACCTCCCTTGACATTCAATGCCACCACATTATTGAGGTCCTCACCACCAACATCCTGAGAGGTCACCATTGATCTCAGAGATGCAGTGATCGTGACCATCTTTAAAAAGGGGGACAAGTCCGACTGCGTCAACTACAGGGGAATCTCCCTGCTATCAGCCACTGGGAAGGTTGTCGCTAGAGTTCTCCTCAACTGTCTTCTCCCTGTTGCCGAGGAGCTCCTCCTGGAATCACAGGGCGGATTTCGCCCCCTACGGGGCACAACGGACATGATCTTTGCTGCGCGATAGCTGCAGGAAAAATGCAGGGAGCAGCGCCAGCCCATGGCCTTTTTCGATCTTACAAAGGCATTTGACCCTGTCAACTGTCGGGGCTTATGGAGTGTCCTCCTCTGTTTTGGATGCCCCCAAAGGTTTGTCAACATCCTCTGCCTACTCCAAGACAACATGCAGTCTGTGATCCTTACCAGCGGTTCCATTACAGACCCAATCCACGCCGAACCGGGGTCAAACGGCTGTGTCATCGCTCGCTCCAACCCTCTTCTCAATCTTCCTCGCTGCCATGCTCCACCTCAGTCAACAAGCTCCCCGCTGGAGTGGAACTAAACTACAGAACCAGTGGGAAGCTGTTTAACCTACGCTGCCTCCAGCCCAGGTCCAAGATTACCCCAACCTCTGTCGTTGAGCTGCAGTACGTGGACGACGCCTGTGTCTGCGCACATTGAGGCTGAACTCCAGGATGTAGTCGATGTATTCATCAAGGCATATGAAAGCATGGGCCTTATGCTTAACATCCGTAAGACAAAGATCCTCCACCAGCCTGTCCTCGCCACAAAGCACTGCCCCCCAGTCATCAAGATTCACGGCGCGGCCCTCGACAACGTGGACCACTTCCCATACCTCAGGAGCCTTTTATCAACAAAGGCAGATGTTCAACATCACCTCCAGTGCAGCTTTTGGCCGCCTGAGGAAAAGTGTTCGAAGACCAGACCCTCAAATCGACCACTAAGCTCATGGTCTACAGGGCTGTAGTAATACCCGCCCTTCTGTATGGATCGGAGGCATGGACAATATACAGAAGACACCAAGTCACTGCAGATATATCACCAACGATGTCTCCGCAAGATCCTGCAAATCCCCTGGGAGGACAGGCGCACCAACATCAGTGTCCTCGCCCAGGCTAACATTCCCAGCATTGAAGCACTGATCACACTCTATCAACTTCACTGGGCAGGCCACATAGTTCGCATGTCAGACACGAGGCTCCCTAAGCAATTGCTCTATGTGGAGCTCCTTCATGGCAAATTAGCCTAAGGTGGACAGCAGAAATGTTACAAGGGCACCCTCAAAGCTTCCCTGGTAAAGTGCAACATCATCACTGACACCTGGGAGTCCCTGGCCAAAGACCACCCTAGGTGGAGAAAGTGCATCCGGAAAGGCATTGAGCTCTTCGAATCTCTTCGCCGTGAGCGTGAAGAGGTCAGGTGCAGGCAGCAGAAGGAGCGTGCGGCAAATCAATCTCGTCCCTCTCTTTCTCCCCCTCCCCCGACTAATGTCTGACCCACCTGTGACAGGATCTGTGGCTCTCGCATTGGACTGTTCAGCCACCAGAGGACTCACTTTAGGAGTGGAAACAAGTCTTCCTCGATTCCAAGGAACTGCCTATGATGATGGTGAATGATCACAAGTTTAACTGGACATGCCTCCTCAACACTGGCTACAGAGGCTGGGCATTCTGCGACAAGTGGCTCACCTGACCCCTCAGTGCTTCTCCTCCATCCATAAGATTCAAGTCAGGAATGTGATGGAATACTCGCCATTCATCTGGTTTGATGCATCTGCAACAAAACTCAAGAAGCTTAACACTATCCAGGGCAAAGCAATCTGCTTGATCAATGCCTCTGTCACTGAACTGAACATGGGCCCATTCCATCAATAACACACTGGCTGCAGTAGGAATGATCTACAGGATGCACTACAGTAACTCATCCAAGATTACTTTGATAGGAACTCCTAGTGCCTCTACCACCAGAAAACTGAAGAGTATAGGATTGGGAGTACACCATGAACTCCAAGTCACACACCATCCTGACTTGTACATATGCTGCTTCTTCTTTACTGGGTCAAACTCCTACACTCTCCAACACTAGTTGCCTTGAGTTGATGGTGGGCCTTCTCCTTGAACCGCTGTCGTCTCAGCTTTGTGGAATCTATCAGGAGAAAGACTGCGGTGGTTCAAAGAGAAGGCTCACCAATGTAAGACAACAAATTAAGATTTGCCAGTATCGCTCCCATCCCAAAGATTGTGTTTTTAAAAGAAAAAACTTGCCACCTCTTAATATCCAGATATGGAATAGCAGATACCTGGGAGCAATGTTCCCCCTAATTTTTTGGGGGCGCGTGATCTATTTAACGGGCTGTGCGGCCCATTCAAAATTTTACACATGCGCGAATCTCCCATTTGAAAAGTCAGTCCCGGGCTGGACGGGACCTCCAGACAGTTGTGCGGCAGCTTAGTGGGAGCGTTGCCTTGGGAGTATGTTGTCTTGGATTATCTCAAGGCTAGAGATTAGTAAGTGATGGGGAAAGAGTGTATGGGAATCAAGTCCATTGAATTTTTCTTGTGTCAGAAAGGGTGTCTTAAGAGTAGGAAGCACGAATGACAACTTACTACGATTGCCAAAGCGTATCCTTCGAGCCATTAATGAGGCGGTGTGCACATTGCCGGCGTTCCTCGATGTGGAAAAGGTGTATGGCATAGTCGGCAGAGCAAACATTGGCTATCCGAGTGGGTACTGCAATTCTTTTGTTGTGCCTAAAGACAGGAATTCTCCGGTGCTCGATGGTCTGCTCACTCCTGTTCCTCATATTCCTGTATCTAAGCAAAGAATTGGAGCTTGCTCACCGTTTGCTGATGCCTTTGTCATATACGTAATCTCTTGAAGTTCAGATATAACGTCCGAAAAGCTTCGAAGTTGCCTGGGTGACCTAGAGAAATAGGCCAAACCCTAGAAAATCACAATGTGAGACATTCTCCAAAGGACAAGGAACAGGATACAAGGATTGAACTGCTGTCAAGACCAGCAGGCAGCAGAAGTTCCTGTGCATAACTTTCCAAAGGAATGTGGTTTGGACACGACATGTCAATGACGTCACCAGGGCATCAACCAGACTAGGCTGATTGTGAGCCCACTGTGGAAAAAATCACTGCGTTAGCTCCAGAACTTTCCTGAAGTTATACAAATCCTTCACCTGCCCAATCCTGAATATAACCATCCAGCAACAACAACAACTTATATTTATATTTTTAATATAGTGAAATGTTCCAAGGCGCTTCACAGGAGTATTGAGATTTTTTTTTTAATCCAGTGAGGCTGCTACAGATTAAGCATCTTAAAAACAATGCAGAACTGAGCAGTAAAGGCAGCATATTACCTCCCACATTAAGGATGTCTTGGGGATTATTACCTTCCGCACATCCATTTTATATTGAATATTCTGGAATGTAAGTCCATTCCAAGTGTGAATTTTAGTGCCACTTAGTTTAACTTTGTGACAGAATCCTGTTATTGCATGTTGGTAAGGTCTGCCACCAACTACCTCCCAAACTTTAGGACTAACTTTGCATTCAGTGCTGACTGGAAGGAGGACAGAACCTACCCAGATATAATTTCAACCTTGCATTGTCTGCAGTTGGTGACCTACTTTGGCAACACGCAATGACGAGAGCATTCTGTCGTGGGATTAACCTGAATGGCACTGAAATTCACACACCACTTGGCATTGACTGTTGCATTCCATAATATTCAATATAAAATGAATGTATAAAGGATAACGATTCCTGAGCTGTGCTTAGTGAGCTCCCAATGTTACTAACGGAAATCTATACTGACTTCATGTGGTTTCTATATTTATAAGAACGAATTAGGAGTAGATTGTATGGCCCTTCGAGCCTGCTCCGCCATTCAATAAGATCATGGCTGATCTTTGACCTCAGCTCCATTTTCCCGCCCGATCCCCATATCCCTTGATTTCCCAAGAGTCCAGAAATCTATCTATCTGTCTCAGCCTTAATTAAGCTCAATGACTCAGCATCCACATCCCTTTGAGGTAGAGAATTCCAAAGATTAACAAGTCTGAGTGAAGAAATTCCTCCTCATCTCAGTCATAAATGGCCAACCCCTTATCCTGAGGTCACTGCCACCTAGTTCTAAACTCTCCAGCCAGGGGAAACAACCTCTCGGCATCTACCCTGTCAATCCCCCTCAGAATCTTAGTTTCACCTGTCATTCATCTAAACTTCAGAAAGCATAGGCTCAATCTTCCCTCATAGGACAACTCTTTCATCCCAGGGATCAATCTAGGGAACCTTTGTTGCATCGCCTCTAAGGCATGTATGATCTTTTTCAGGTAAGGAAACCAAACCCTTTGTCCTCCTCTGCTGAGTTCTAAATGATGTGATTGGGATTACGGAGACGTGGCTCCAGGATGATCAGGGCTGGGAACTCAACATTCAGGGGTATTCAACATTCAGGAAGGATAGAATAAAAGGAAAAGGAGGTGAGGTAGCATTGCTGGTTAAAGAGGAGATTAATGCAATAGTTAGGAAAGACATTAGCTTGGATGATGTGGAATCTATATGGGTAGAGCTGCAGAACACCAAAGGGCAAAAAACGTTAGTAGGAGTTGTGTACAGACCTCCAAACAGTAATAGGGATGTTGGGGAGGGCATCAAACAGGAAATTAGGGGTGCATGCAATAAAGGTGTAGCAGTTATAATGGGTGACTTTAATATGCACATAGATTGGGCTAGCCAAACTGGAAGCAATACGGTGGAGGAGGATTTCCTGGAGTGCATAAGGGATGGTTTTCTAGACCAATATGTTGAGGAACCAACTAGGGGGGAGGCCATCTTAGACTGGGTGTTGTGTAATGAGAGAGGATTAATTAGCAATCTCATTGTGCGAGGCCCCTTGGGGAAGAGTGACCATAATATGGTGGAATTCTGCATTAGGATGGAGAATGAAACAGTAATTTCAGAGACCATGGTCCAGAACTTAAAGAAGGGTAACTTTGAAGGTATGAGGCGTGAATTGGCTAGGATAGATTGGCGAATGATACTTAGGGGGTTGACTGTGGATGGGCAATGGCAGACATTTAGAGACCGCATGGATGAAGTACAACAATTGTACATTCCTGTCTGGCGTAAAAATAAAAAGGGGAAGGTGGCTCAACCGTGGCTATCTAGGGAAATCAGGGATAGTATTAAAGCCAAGGAAGTGGCATACAAATTGGCCAGAAATAGCAGCGAACCTGGGGACTGGGAGAAATTTAGAACTCAGCAGAGGAGGACAAAGGGTTTGATTAGGACAGGGAAAATGGAGTACGAGAAGAAGCTTGCAGGGAACATTAAGGCGGATTGCAAAAGTTTCTATAGGTATGTAAAGAGAAAAAGGTTGGTGAAGACAAACGTAGGTCCCCTGCAGTCAGAATCAGGGGAAGTCATAACGGGGAACAAAGAAATGGCGGATCAATTGAACAAGTACTTTGGTTCGGTATTCACTAAGGAGGATACAAACAACCTTCCGGATATAAAAGGGGTCAGAGGGTCTAGTAAGGAAGAGGAACTGAGGGAAATCTTTATTAGTCGGGAAATTGTGTTGGGGAAATTGATGGGATTGAAGGCAGATAAATCCCCAGGGCCTGATGGCCTGCATCCTAGAGTACTTAAGGAGGTGGCCTTGGAAATAGCGGATGCATTGACAGTCATTTTCCAACATTCCATTGACTCTGGATCAGTTCCTATGGAGTGGAGGGTAGCCAATGTAACCCCACTTTTTAAAAAAGGAGGGAGAGAGAAAACAGGGAATTATAGACCGGTCAGCCTGACCTCAGTAGTGGGTAAAATGATGGAATCAATTATTAAGGATGTCATAGCAGTGCATCTGGAAAATGGTGACATGATAGGTCGAAGTCAGCATGGATTTGTGAAAGGGAAATCATGCTTGACAAATCTTCTGGAATTTTTTGAGGATGTTTCCAGTAAAGTGGACAAAGGAGAACCAGTTGATGTGGTATATTTGGACTTTCAGAAGGCTTTCGACAAGGTCCCACACAAGAGATTAATGTGCAAAGTTAAAGCACATGGGATTGGGGGTAGTGTGCTGACGTGGATTGAGAACTGGTTGTCAGACAGGAAGCAAAGAGTAGGAGTAAACGGGTACTTTTCAGAATGGCAGGCAGTGACTAGTGGAGTGCCGCAAGGTTCTGTGCTGGGGCCCCAGCTGTTTACATTGTACATTAATGATTTAGACGAGGGGATTAAATGCAGTATCTCCAAATTTGCGGATGATACTAAGTTGGGTGGCAGTGTGAGCTGCGAGGAGGATGCTATTAGGCTGCAGAGTGACTTGGATAGGTTAGGTGAGTGGGCAAATGCATGGCAGATGAAGTATAATGTGGATAAATGTGAGGTTATCCACTTTGGTGGTAAAAACAGAGAGACAGACTATTATCTGAATGGTGACAGATTAGGAAAAGGGAAGGTGCAACGAGACCTGGGTGTCATGGTACATCAGTCATTGAAGGTTGGCATGCAGGTACAGCAGGCGGTTAAGAAAGCAAATGGCATGTTGGCCTTCATAGCGAGGGGATTTGAATACAGGGGCAGGGAGGTGTTGCTACAGTTGTACAGGGCCTTGGTGAGGCCACACCTGGAGTATTGTGTACAGTTTTGGTCTCCTAACTTGAGGAAGGACATTCTTGCTATTGAGGGAGTGCAGCGAAGGTTCACCAGACTGATTCCCGGGATGGCGGGACTGACCTATCAAGAAAGATTGGATCAATTGGGCTTGTATTCACTGGAGTTCAGAAGAATGAGAGGGGACCTCATAGAAACGTTTAAAATTCTGACGGGTTTAGACAGGTTAGATGCAGAAAGAATGTTCCCAATGTTGGGGAAGTCCAGAACCAGGGGTCACAGTCTGAGGATAAGGGGTAAGCCATTTAGGACCGAGATGAGGAGAAACTTCTTCACCCAGAGAGTGGTGAACCTGTGGAATTCTCTACCACAGAAAGTAGTTGAGGCCAATTCACTAAATATATTCAAAAGGGAGTTAGATGAAGTCCTTACTACTCGGGGGATCAAGGGTTATGGCGAGAAAGCAGGAAGGGGGTACTGAAGTTTCATGTTCAGCCATGAACTCATTGAATGGCGGTGCAGGCTAGAAGGGCTGAATGGCCTGCTCCTGCACCTATTTTCTATGTTTCTATGTTTCTAAAACTGTGAACAATACTCCGATATGGTCTCAGCAAAGCCCAGTACAATTGTAGTAAGAATTCCTTACTCCAACCCCCTTGTAATAAAGGCCAACATGCTATTTGCTTTCCTAATTGCTTGCTGTACCTGCACACTAACTCTGTGTTTCCTCTATGAGGATATCTAAATCTCTCTGAACAACATTTAATAGTTTTTCATCATTTGAAAAAAAAAGTTTTTCTATTCTTCTTGCAATGTGAATAACCTCACATTTTTCTCACATTATACTCATCTACCTTATTGCCCACTTACTTAACCTGTCTATATCCCTTTGGAGACTTTCTGTCCTCACCGCTTACTTTCTCACCTAGCTTTGTATCCTCAGCAAACTTGGATATATTGCACTTGGTCCCTTCATCTAAGTCACTGATCCTTGCAGCACCCCGCTAGTTACAGCCTGCCAACCAGAAAATGGCCCGTTTATCCCAATCCCTTTGTTTTCTGTCCGATAACCAATCCTCTATCCGTGCTGATATATTGCCCACAATCCCATGAGCCCTTATCTTGCATAGCAACCTTTTATGTGGCATCTTATCTAATGTATTTTGGAAATCCAAATTTACTACATCACTGGTTCCCCTTTATCTATCCTGCTAGTTACATCCCCCCAAAAAATTCTAAATTTGCAATCACTACTTACATTTCATAAAACCATGTGACTCTGCCTAATCATATGATTTTTCTAAGTGCCCTGTTACCACTTCCTTAATAATGCGCTCCAGCATTTTTCTGACTGTAATGTCAGGCTAACTAGCCTGTAGTTCCCTGTTTTTTTTTTCTTTCTTCCACCTTTCGTGAATAACATTTGCTACCTTCCAGTCTGCTGGGACCATTCTAAAATCTAGGGACTTTGGAAGATCTCGACCAATGCATCCACTATTTCTACAGCCACCTCTTTAAGAACCCTATGATGTAGGCCATCAGGTCCAGGGGATTTGTCGGCTTTTAGCCCCATAAGTTTCTCAAGTACTTTTTCTCGACTGATATTAATTGCTTTAATTTCCTTAACCCTTATTAGCCCCTTGATTCTGCACTATTTTTGCTATGCTTTGTGTGTCTTCTACTGTGAAGATGGATACAAAATAATTATTTAAAGCCTCTGCCATTTCCTTTTTGTTGGGAAGTGTGAGGTTATGCACTTTGGCAGAAAAAAATCGAGAGCAAGTTATTATTGAAATGGAGAAAAATTGCAAAGTGCTGCAGTACAGTAGGACCTGGGGGATGAAGAATAAAAGCAGGGCAGTCTTGCTACAGTTATACAGGGTATTGGTGAGGCCACACCTGGAATACTGTGTACAGTTTTGGTTTCCATATTTAAGAAAGAATATACTTTGGAGGCAGTTCAGAGAAGGTCCACTAGGTTGATTCCGGAGATGAGTGGGTTGACTTATGAGGAAAGATTGAATAGGTTGGGCCTTTACTCATTGGAATTCAGAAGAATGAGAGGTGATAATATCGAAACGTATAAGATTTATGAGGGCGCTTGACAAGGTGGACGCAGAGAGGATGTTTCCACTGATGGGGGAGACTAGAACTGGAGGGCATGATCTTAGAATAAGGGGCTGCCCATTTAACACTGAAATGAGGAATTTCTTCTGGGGTTGTAAATCTGTGGAATTCGCTGCCTCAGAGAGCTGTGGAAGCTGGGTCATTGAATAAATTTAAGACTGAGATAGACAGTTTCTTAACCAATAAGGGGTATGGGGAGCGGGCGGGGAAGAGGACCCGAGTCCATGATCGGATCAGCCATTATCGGATTAAATGGTGGAGCAGGCTCGTGGGGCCGTATGGGCTACTCCTGCTCCTATTTCTTATGTTCTTTTTCCCCATTATAATTTCACCTGTCTTAGCCTCTAAGGGCCAATGCTTACTTTTGCTCTTACAATCTGTTTTTATATATCTTGCCAGTTTACTCTTGCATTATCTTTCTTTATCGATGTTTTGGTCATCCTTTGCTGTTTTCTAAATCTCTCCCAATCCTCAGGCTTACTGCTATTCTTCGCAGCATTATATGCCTCTTTTAATCTAATACTGTCCTTAACTTCTTTAGTTATCCATGGATGGATCACTTTTCCCTTGGAGTTTTTATTTCTCAATGGAATGTATATTTGTTGAGAATTTTGTAATATTTCTTTAAATGTTTCCCACTGCTTTTAATCTAATTTCCCAATCTACCTTGGCTGACACGCCCCTCATGTCTATGTAATTGGCTCTATTTAAGTTTAAGACTCTTGTTTCCGACTGAAGTATTTCACTCAAACTCAGCATGAAATTTTATCATTATTATCAGTCTTCCTCAGAGGATCCTTTACTACAAGATTACTAATTAACCCTGTCTCAATGCACAATACAAGATCTAAAATTGCCTGTTCCCTGGTTGGTTCCATGACGTATGGTTCTGGGAGACTTTTATTAGGTGTCTAAAATATACTTGGGCATTTCTCCCCATACCAGCATTAGGCTAACTGGTTTGTTTTCAGGTTTCACGTCTCAGTTCTTTTGAATTTTGGGACAACATTTGCTTTCCTCCAATCCTTGGCAACATGCTCCTGTATTTATGGAGCTGGCACCTTTTATGAACTAAAACCTCACCTATTTTCTTGAGGATTCTAGGGTGTATCCTTCCAGTGGTTTGTAGACATTTATGTCTTGAATTTCTTCATGCTTTTGTAACCTCTACATAGCTCTAGATTGTTGAGCTAAAACAACTACATATAGAGTTTGTTCTTTCTTTGCCAAGAATTTATTTAACACATCTGTAACTTCCAGAACCTTTATACCTAACTTTTAAATAATTGAAATTTGAAATCCTGAATTTCCATACTGGTTGCAGAAAAAAATAGTTGAGCCAGACAGTTATGGCTGTAGAAAACACATTTTTGGACCTGGGCACATCCTGTCAACCTGAGTAATTGAAGGAGTGATTAGCATCATACCTTGTCTCTCACGGATTCGAATCTTTGCAATGGTACGTGTTGGACGCTATCATTTTATTCTGTTGGATGCAGCTGTACCTCAACCAGAGCAAGTTCACACTAAAATGTATACATTTTAGAAAGTGAATGCATATTTAAATAGGACCATTTCATACAATGAAATACTTGATATTTTTCAGCATTTTCATTCATATAAATAAAGCGCCACCTTGGCCTTGATGCAATGCTTCATTTGTACATATACTTTTTGTGTAGGCTGATACTCTTGGAATTCTATATGTAACTTAAATTTGAATCGAATAGAACAACTTTTCTTTTCCCTTGGGCAAAAAGTTCTCTGCTAGAGCAGTCTTGGATCTCCAGTCACCTGTTAATTTACCAAAATATACAGTGGCAAAAGTGATGACGAGTGCTTCAAGGGTTAAAGGGCATTGCTTTGTTTATTTTGACTGTAGTTAAAAATGGAAATGAGAAGTTTAACTGCAGTTTAATAAATCACCTGGTGTTGATACATAGCAAGACAAATGCCAAAATGTTTAGGAGCATTAAGTAAAAATCACTTGTAGGGCATCAGTGGACTTTTTTGGATGTCAATTTATAAAAATAAAAAATCCTGTCTCTATCTCCTTTTCCTTTTCTCTAGTAAGCATAGGCTTCTAGATTTAAATTTCATGTATGCCAATTGCTCTCTAGTATCTTGCCCTCTGACATTTCATATGTAAGCCTAGGCAGTGAGTATTGGTAGGCTATTTGACTTGGGGCATCAAAGCTGAGTTTGATTCTTTTTACATCTAATATCAAGATGAGCTTGCTTGCCATTGTAGCATTGTATCTGTTGCAATTTTCAGTGCTTTTCTATTTTATCTTTCATAAAATGGTACCAATACTGCTGTGGTAACATTTCATTACCAATTTCATTATGATATCCACGGCCTGAAGAATTTAAAAAAAATTGTGCGTGCACTGCATTCATTTTATTAAGGTTTAGGCAAAATTTAAGTTTTTGTTTGTAGTGAACATCGTCTATCTGCCTGTCAGTTTTCTCAGATTTCATTGGTCTTTCATTGACAGGACTGTCAACTAATGGAATATGAGATGCTATAGAATCCAACCACTATCGGCTAAGATGTGTTACAAACCCCGACTAATTGGAATGTGAAGGGCAGCTGCCAAAAATATAATTCAGCCATTTTCTCCAGGTAGGAGAATTTGGAGGGTTTTGTAAACCAGGATGAGAATTTTGAAATTTGAGGCATTGCTTAACGGGAGCCAATGTAGGTCAGTGAGCACAGGGATGATGGGTGATCGGGACGGTGCGAGTTAGGACATGGGCTGCCGAGTTTTGGATGACCTCCAGTTCACGTAGGACAGAATGTGGGAGGCCAGGCAGGAGTGCATTGGCGTAGTCCAGTCTAGAGGTAACACAGGCATGGTTTCAGCAGCAGATAAGCTGAGGCAGGCAATGTTATGGAGATGGAAATAGGTGGTTTTAGTTATGCCATGGATATGTGGCTGGAAGCTCATTTCAGGGTCAAATATGACACGTAGGTTGCGAACAGTCTGGTTCAGCTTCGGTTAGATGCAAAGGAGAGATGGAGTCGGTGGCTAGGGAACGCAGTTTGTGGCGGAGACCAAAGACACTGGTTTCGGTCTTCCCAATATTTAATTGGAGAAAATTTCTGCTCCATCCAGTACTGGATGTCGGACAATTTAGAGACCATGGAGAGGTCGAGAGAAGTGGCGGAGAGGTAGAGCTGTGTGTCGTCAGCGTACATGTGGAAACTGACGCCATGTTTTTGGATGATATCGCCAAGGGGCAGCATATAGATAACTAGGAGGGGGCTAAGGATAAATCCTTGGGGGACACACCAGAAGCAACGATGCGGGAGTGGGAAAAGAAACCATTGCAGGTAATTTTCTGGCTATGGTTAGATGAGAATGGAACCAGGTGAGTGCAGTCCCAACCAGTTGGATGGTGATGGAGAGGTGTTGGAGGTGGTCAACCGCGTCAAAGGCTGCAGACTGGTCAAGGAGGACGAGGAGAGATAGCTTAACTTTGTCACAGTTACAAAGGATGTAATTTGTGACCTAGATGAGCGCCATTTTGGTACTGTGGCATGTGCAGAAACCAGATTGAAGGGATTCAAACATGGAGTTCCAGGAAAGGTGGGCATGGATTTGGTGAGTGACAACACGTTCAAGGACTTTGGAGAGGAAATGGAGATTGGAGATGGGGCAGTAGCTAGCAAGCTGAGTGAGCTCAAGGGTTGTTTTTTTGAGGAGAGGGGTGATGATGGCAGATTTGAAGGAGAGGGGGACAGTACCTGAGGAGAGAGAACCGTTAACTATGTCGGCTAACATGGGAGCCAGAAAATGAAGTTGGGTGGTCAGCAGTTTAGTGGGAATAGGGTCAAGGGAACAGGAAGTGGGTCTCATGGACAAGAGGGGAGATCAGAGAAACTGGAGAAAGATGTGAGTTTAGGCCTATGGTAGGGGGGAGCCTCGGAGAAAGTTTGGCTAGGTGGGCTAGGGGAAAGAAGGGAATTGGCAGAGGCAGCTGATCGGATGGTCTCAATCCTTGAGACTGAGCTCCTCACACTTGTTGGAGATGAGTGTGGTGGAGACAGGGGAGAGGGGTTTAAGAAGACTGATAGCAGTAGACAATAGTAGCCGGGGATTATCTTTGCATTCCAGAATGATCCTGGAATAATGAGTAGTTTTGGCTGACTGGAGTAGGACCTGATAATGCTTTGTTGTCCAGCCAGATCTGGCGGTGAATGGCTAAACCAGTTGTCCGCCACATCCGATCAAGTCTGCGCCACTTGGACTTGAGGGAGCGAAGATGAGGGCCCTACCAGGATGAGAGAGTGTAATGGTTTTAATAGGGACTAGGGCATCAAAGGTGGTGATGAGGGTGTGGTTGAGCAGATTGGTGGCTGCAGAAATATCATGGTGAATGGAGGGCCAAAGGCTGGGCAGATTAGAGTTGATAAGTTATGAGAGAGTTTATTCCAGGAATGGACACAGAAGGAAGTAGGGTTGGGGGGGGGGGGATGGCGGATGTGGGTAGAGAGCGATACAAGGAAATGGTCAGAGATGACCTTATCTGTAACTGACACGGCAGGAATAGCGAGGCCACGAGAGACGGCAAGGTCAAGGGGGTGGCCGTGAATATGGGTTGGGGAGTTCACATGGAAAGAGAGATTAAGAGAGGACAGAAGGCTAGTGAACTCAGAGGGGAGAGAACATGATGAATTGAGATGGAGGTTGAAATCACCGAGGATGAGAAGTCGCTCGGTGCTGAGGGAGGAAAGCAGTGAAGATATCTCGGTGATAACATTTTTATCATACTTGGGTAGGCGATCGAGAACAAGAATTTGAAGAGAGAGGGGTGGATTAAGGTGAGATGTTCAAAGGAGGAGAAAGTGCCGAAGGAGTAGGGGGACAGATCAGCGTATCATTTGATAATGAGAGCTACACTGCCACCATGGCGGTCTGGACGGGGCAAGTGGTGAAAGGTACAGCCAGGCAGGGAGGCTTTGTTTAAAGGCAAGATGTCATCACCCCTCAGCCAAGTTTCCGTCAAGGCCATGATGTCAATTCAATCATCCACGATAAGCTCATGGATGGCAAGGGCCTTGTTCGCAAACAAATGGACATTCTGCAAGGAGAGGATGGGTGATGGCTGATCCACTGCCAACATCCACAGGGTCAGCACTTGGAGGGATGAGTTGGACGGGGAGGAGATTGGCAAGGTTAGCCTACCCCCCCCCCCCCCCCCCGCGGGCAAGCTGGGCGGCAAGGTCGGGGTGAGAGCAGGATGGGACAGTTGGGGTTGCTACTCATGAGGAGACAATGACGAGTGTCACGGTGGGCCCTTCGTAGGATGCCAGGAGAGGCACCGAGGGAAGCTTGTAGGCTCATCTAAAAGGGAGTCAAGCTTTGGACGGCGGTAAGAGTGTAGGAAGGTTGAAGTGTAATAAAGAATTGGGGTAGGGATTTGGGAGGACAGAGTATCCGAGAAAGGAGAGATGACAGGAGAGAGCGGTCAGAGAGGGATAGAGAGAAAAGAAAAAGCGGGTGAAAGAAGTGGAAATAGGAGTGAGAGGCTTGGGTTTGAAGCAGCAGCCAAAATGGACACTGGGAAAAAAAACTCAATTTATATAGCGAATAGGTTGATGACAACAGTAGAATCAGTATAATCAAGATCAATTATATTGAAACATAATTGATTAATATAGAGATTAATTATAAGTAAATTTAAAAATCCGAAGTTGAGTAAATGAAAAGTTAAATCATTCTCTAGCTGTCGATGCCGGTAGGTCAAAAGGCACAGCGAGAAGTCACCATTCGAAAGACCGTTGATCCAGCTGCCAGTAAAAAAAAATATTGGTGATTTAAATACAGACCCCACTCTCCGAGTCCTGTGCTATTGAATTCTTTTGAAAACTGCCAGATTTATGAAGATAAATTAATTCAGTATAAATTGATAAAGATGCTGAGTCCGATTTCATCCAGAAATGAAACAGACACTGTTCACCGGTTGAAATCAAAGCAACGTCGGGTCTTTTCAATAGTGAAGTAGATCTCACAGCTGTTCTTTATATTATCTCTACAAACTCAACTGTACACAAGATAATTTTTTATAAATCTGGTCCGTTTCTTACTCCGTTCCACTTATTTAGGAGTATGGAATTAGCTATTAATTTACTCAGACCACTGCTATATTTGAATCACTTGTTACCGCAGCCATTTTCAAACATATTTCGTGTCAGTTTGAAAGAAAGTCTTGAAACAAGTTCCCAGAAATAAACCAAAAATTCATTTACATCCACGGGAGAAATTAGAAATCGACAGGAGCCATGATCTCTGTAATCTCCTTCATTTACATTTTGGCAGATGATCAGGAACACTCAGTATTTTGGTTCCATGTGTCTCCACATCTGAACACTCTTCTTGAGGTAAGTACAGACAATTTCTAATACTTCCCTCTAGAGAGTAACCTTTAATATATTAACCAGACTATCACCAAAGGCAGCCAATGCTGTGTTGATGAACGGTTTCAACATTGATCTGGAGAAGGAGGTGACTGACAGGATTTATGATTATAGATGTAAATAGATACTGTGAAACATTATGGTCCATTCCTGCTGGGATCATGGCAACACCATCAATGTATTGCAACCATTGGTCAATAATGTGGATTGAAATGTTTGCTGGATATCGGCAGCTTCTGTTTGATATATTTGGTACAGAAATTAATTGAAGACTTTTATCCTTTAAATGTCTTTGTGATCATTTTCCAACAGTCTATCAACTCTGGATTAGTTCCTATGGACTGGAGGGTAGCTAATGTAACACTTTTTTAAAAAAAGGAAGTAGAGAGAAAATGAGGAATTATAGATCGGTTAGCCTGACATCGGTGGTGGGGAAAATGTTGGAATCAATTATTAAAGATGAAATAGCAGCGCATTTGGAAAGCAGTGACACGATCGGTCCAAGTCACCATGGATTTATGAAAGGGAAATCATGCTTGACAAATCTTCTAGAATTTTCTGAGGGTGTAACTAGTAGAGTGGACAAGGGAGAACCAATGGATGTGGTGTATTTGGACTTTCAAAAGGCTTTTGACAAGGTCCGACACAAGAGATTGATGTGTAAAATTAAAGCACATAGTATTGGGGGTAATGTATTGATGTGGATAGAGAACTGGTTGGCAGACAGGAAGCAGAGAGTCGGGATAAACGGGTCCTTTTCAGAATGGCAGGCAGGAATCGTGGGATGCCGCAGGGCTCCGTGCTGGGACCCCAGCTATTTACAATATATATCAATGATTTAGATGAAGGAATTGAGTGTAATATTTCCAAGTTTGCAGATGACACTAAGCTGGGTGGCGGTGTGAGCTGTGAGGAGGATGCTAAGAAGCTGCAGGGTGACTTGGACAGGTTAGGTGAGTGGGTAAATGCATGGCAGATGCAGTATAATGTGGATAAATGTGAGGTTATCCACTTTGGTGGCAAAAACATGAAGGCAGAATATTATCTGAATGGCGGCAGATTAGGAAAAGGGGAGATGCAACGAGACCTGGGTGTCATGGTACATCAGTCATTTGAAGGTTGGCATGCAGATACAGCAGGTGGTGAAGAAGGCAAATGGCATGTTGGCCTTCATAGCTAGGGGATTTGAGTGTAAGAGCAGGGAGGTCTTACTGCAGCTGTACAGGGCCTTGGTGAGGCCTCACCTGGAATATTGTGTTCAGTTTTGGTCTCCTAATCTGAGGAAGGACGTTCTTGCTATTGAGGGAGTGCAGCGAAGGTTCACCAGATTGATTCCCAGGATGGCAGGACTGACCTATGAGGAGAAACTGGATTGACTGGGCCTGTATTCACTGGCGTTTCGAAGAATGAGAGGGGATCTCATAGAAACATATAAAATTCTGACGGGACTGGACAAGTTAGATGCAGGAAGAATGTTCCCGATGTTGGGGGAGTCCAGAACCAGGGGTCACAGTCGAAGGATAATGGGTAAGCCATTTAGGACCGAGATGAGGAGGAACTTCTTCACTCAGAGTTGTTAACCAGTGGAATTCTCTACTGCAGAGAGTTGTTGATTTCAGTTTGTTAGATATCTTCAAGAGGGAGTTAGATATGGCCCTTATGGCTAAAGGATCAAGGGGTATGGAGAGAAAGCAGGAAAGGGGTACTGAGGTGAATGATCAGCCATGGTCTTATTGAATGGTGGTGCAGGCTCGAAGGGCCGAATGGCCTACTCCTGCACCTATTTTCTATGTTTCTATGTTTTATCTATAGCTATCAGTGACTATTACTGTCTATTAATATTGATTACTGTTTACTGCTAGCTATTAGATTATTGCCTATTACTGATTATCTGTCCCCTAGCTAGTACCAACCATTAACTGTACTTCCTTAATCAACCTTCTCTGTTTCCTCATCAAAGAATTCAGTCAAGTTAGTCAGACACGATTTGCCTTTAGGAAAACCATGCTGGCTGTCCTGAATTAACTCATGCCTTTCCAATTGAAAGTTTATTTTCTCCCTGATGGTTTCCAATAACTTCCTCACACCAATGTTAGGCTGACTGGACTGTAGTTTCCTGGTTTATTCCTCTCCCCTTTCCTGAATAGTGGTACCGGTTGAACCTCTCCTGATATAGCACCCTCGGACCTGGCCTGTGTGGATAAGGGATTTTGCTGGACGAGGGGTGGTCACATTAAATGGGATGGTACAGGTACTGAACAAGGGGATTTCGGGGCGAGCTGGCTGGCTTGCGGCAGATAGAGCATCGGGGGGGGGGAGCATCGGGGGGGGGGTGGATCGCAGGATCAGGCCAACGATTGCGAGAGTCAGCAGCGAGGAAGGACTTCAATTTGTTCATGTCGGAGTTCTGCGCATGCACCACCCAGTGGCCGGGAATGGTGCTCCCGGATAAGGGAGGTTCAACCTGCGTAACATTCGTAACCCTCCAGTTCTCCGGCACTAGTCCTGTATCGAGGAAAGATTGTGACCGATGACTCTGATATTTCTACCTTTGCTTCTTTCTACAACCTTGAATGTAATCCATCTGGAACAGGTGTTGATGTGTAAGATGGGGAGAGAGAGAGAGAGAGAGAGAGAGAGCATTAAAGATTAGCCAAGCAACAAGATTAAAATAATGTGCTAAGTTAGTGTGTGCAAGGCTGCAATAACTGTCTGTCTCTCTCACAAGTTAGCTTTTACTTGCATTGAGGTGGTTTTATTGAGGCCGGGCCGATACTACAGATATCGAATAAATGTTTTCTAATCGTCGGTAGATCTGCAGCACTCGTTTTAGGCCTGGGCGGCAAATTGAAACCTACCCCAACCGTCCAAAAAAAACAGGGCTTGTTTATCTAGAATTTCCCTCCTTATTTCAATAATGATACAATCCTGCCAGGGTTGCCCTCCTTTAAGTTAACTCATTCTTCTTTGTTCTTGTTTTGTGTACGCCCCTTGAAGCACACAGATATAAATAGAAATGTAACTTCCTCATACCAGAAGAGGCTCAAGGGGCTGAATGGCCTGCTCCTGTTCCTAATATTCCGATAACTCTCCTCTGAGCGACTGGGGTAGGTCTTTGTGGCTGTAATTCTCTGCCGGGTATCTGTGCCAGCTCTCCTGGTCCTCTGCATTGCTGTTGCAGTTCCGGGTGCTTAGCTCGGATAAGAGCAGAGAGCGGGAGGTGACACTCACACAAGAGTTCAGTCTACAAACACTTGGCCGTGGAAACTACTCGCTAACTTCTGACGAAAGGTCATAGACTTGAAAAGTTAACTCAGTTTCTCTCTCCACAGATGCTGCCTGACCACCTGAGTATTTTCAGCATTTTCTCTTTTTGGTTCTCGCTAACTTGTTGGTATCTTGTTTTTCTGTATAAATAACCTGAGAGTGGGTTCAGAACACACATCTCACGGGTGTAAATAGTCGTAAACTGCTCCCCTGATGCAGATTAGCATCATTAATAGATTGATTTAAGGAGAAGCTAGATAAGCACATGAGGCTGAAAGGAATAGAAGGATCTGCTGATGGGGTGCGATGAAGATGGGTGGGAGGAGTCATGTGTGGAGCATAAATACCAGAATGGAACATTTGGGCCAAGTGACCCGTTACTGTGCTGTACACTTTAAATACAGCGAACACAGAATATATTTCAGAGCCATTGATGCCCTGTACACATTGCAGTACCAAAGAATAAAGTTTATATTCTCTGTTTTCCTCCTCATTTTATTACGTGACATTTTAACAATTGAATATTTGGAGTACCAGTTAGTTTCTTAAGTTTCCAGGTCTGATTTGCATATCTCAACTTTTCTATTTTCTTAGAAGGTTTTCCATTAATATGTTACCCCCTCCCTCCTTCCACTCCTTTCTCCCCCCTTCTACTCTCCACCCTTCATCCCCTCCTCTCCTCCTCCTTTCTCCTCCCTTCTTGCCCTCCTTCCCCTCCCTTTCCTTCTGCCTTTCCCCCTCCCCTGATCCTTAAGCTACCTTTCTTGAACGTAAGACTAGACAGTGAACAGCAGTAGGCTATGAGGTTGGACTTTGTTATCTTCATCATTTGTTAATCGACCCACATAAACCGAGGTCTGACAGTTTCCCTGAATGTAGCTTGAACATGCTGACCAAGGACATGGATCTGCTCAAATCTCTACCTCACTCCCTCACTGGGCAGGTGCTTCTCACCAGCCACGGCAGAGAATCATTGTAGATTCGCAAGATCTGGAAATGGACAGATCTTTAACCTGTCACATGTGGGGAACTGTGAGGTTATCCACTTTGGTAGGAAGAATGGAAAAGCAGAATTTTTTTTAATAAGGTGGAAGACTAGTAAATGTTGGTATTCAGAGGGATTTGGGGGCCCTTGTACATGAAACACAAAGTTAATGTGCAGGTACAGTAGTAATTAGGAAGGTAAATGGTATGTTGGCATTAATTTCAAAGGGGTTGCACTATAAGAGTAAGGAGGTCGTACGGCAAATATATAGGCATTGGTGAGACCACATCTGGAATACGGAGCATAGTTTTTGTCTCGTTACCTAAGGAACGATATACTTGCCTCCGATCAGTAGATTTTTGGGCACAAAGAGAATCAAGAGATAACTGTATAGGGATAGTGCGGAAAAGTAGATTTAATGTAGAAGTTCAGCCGTGATCTTTTTGAATGGCGGAGCAGCTCGATGTGCTGTATGGGCTACACTTGCTCCTATTTCTTATGTTATATTTACTGTATTGCTGTCTGTCAAAGTTAAGGGTTCAAATTGTACCAGCCGCGTCCTTTAATATGGACAGTACCCATTAGCTGCAAAGAGAGACACGGTTTTGAAAGTAGCCAGAAATGGTGAAGTGCTTGGTTTGTCAGCTCGTCTCGGCGTCCTGTGGCTCAACCAGAATTGGAACTCTGGCCTCACTCGTTCTAAAACGGTGAGCTGGGGACGTCAATCAGCTATACCAATGCAGCTCGCCAGTTGCGGCCTAACCAATCCTGTCAGCCTCCGACGCTCAGCCGGCCCACGGCTCCTGGGCCGGGAGAAGTTGGGGGCGGAGGTGGGGTGGAGGGATCCGGAGTGGGAGCTGTGAGGAGGAAGTTGATTGGAGGAGGGGACGGTGGGGGGGCAGAGGGAGATCAGGGAGGGACAAGGGGTGGCGCGGGGGCAGATGCGGTAAGGGATGGATCTGGGCTGGCAGAAAGATTTCATAGAATGATACAGCGTGTAAGGAGGTTGTTCGGCCCATTGTGCTGTGCTGGCTCTTTGGTACAGCTATCCAATTAATCCAACTCCCCTGCTCTTTCCCCATCGGCCTGTAAATATTTTCCCTTGAAGTATTTATCCAATTAGTTTTAGAATGTGACTATTGAATCTGAGATCTGGCCGCACCCATCCAATACTAGCTCAGGGCTGCATGCCCAATGTACACGTACTGAACATTTAAAAATAGATTCACTTTCCACTTAGCACTGACTGTAACGTTAAGGAAAATAGCATTATGGTGATTTTTCACAGATGGAGGAATGTCTGGAACTGCACAGCCAATCATGGCATTCTTGAGTTTTAAAGGCCACGGCACAGTCGTCTTCTCCATTTTAATTGGGCTGTCCACTCGCCCAAAACCTGAATGAGAAAAGAGATGTATAGAACACAATGAATGGACGGTTGGACACACAGGCTGTAATTTGGCCGGCGCTCAGAGTGCAGGTTTGGAACTGGGTCCGCTGTCAAAATCAAAAAGATTGACAGCAGATTGGTAAGATCGGGCTACAAAAGAGCTGGAGCGGTGGGCCCTGGAACATCGTGGCCCCCTGACCTGCAAGAGAATAGCGCAGCAGGTCAGGAAGTAAAAGAGCTGGAGCGACATACCACTTCAACCTCCAGCGCGAGCTGTTCCAAGTGTGCGATGATTTTGAGCTGGGTGACGTCATCAAAACCCTGGTCACTGTTTTGAAGCATGGGCAGGAACATCGGCAGGACCCAGGTACAGAGGAGTGGGAAGGTCAGGGCGGATGAGCAGCGAGTGCTCGTGGCAAGATGCAGTGAATGTTTGTGGCGGAGTAGCGACAGGTGAGGGTACGGAGCCCAGAAGAGCCAAGAGCACGGGCCAGCCCACACTGCGATATGTGTGCATGCTAGGTCTGTGCAGCAGAGCAGGTCTCCAATCGTCTTGGTTAATCCTTGCCACTGGACCAAGACCTAGCTCTGCCAAGCCCATTTGGTGGCTGGTGTGCAACGGTCACCACACGTTAAAAAAAATTCACGCACAGGCATTTTCCACCCCCTCAATTGGATTTCAGGACTGGAACATCACGTCCTTCATCAAATCACCTGTGAACTTGTGGAAGCAAGTCATCCTTGTTCGAGGGGCCGCCTATGATGAATCTCCTTCAGCCCTCACACCCCCACGAGATGGCTACGCTCCTCAAATTGTGCCCTCTTGAGTATCCCTTATTATAATTGCTCAACCATTGGTGGCCGTGCCTTCAGCTGCCTGAGCCTTAAGCTCTGGAACTCCCTAAACTGCTCCGCCACTCTACCTCTCTTTCCTCCTTTTAAGATGCTCCTTAAAACCTACCTCTGACCAAGCTTTTGGTCATCTGCCGTAATTTCTTATGTGGCTTGGTTTCCAATTGTTTTGTCTTCTAACACTCCTGTGACGCCCTTGGGACGTTTTACTACGTTAAAGGTTTTAGCTTGCACTTTACTCCTGAGGCCCGGTTTTGGCACTGGCTTTGCTCCATTCCCTAATTTGGGAAAAAAACACCAACTTTGTATTTTTATTGGAAAGTCTCACTTTTTTTTATTTCGAAACTCGCTACTGCTGAAATGAAGTTGTTCTAATTATGTTTTTGACTTCATTTCACAAATCATATGGCCTCAGGAGCATAGCACAGACGATGGTAGAAGGAAATTAGATATCTCAACAGATGGAAGTGCTGTTGAGGGATGGGGAAAGGAGAGGCATATAAACTTTATAATGGGGATAGATGGAGGTAGGAGTGAGGTGCATTGAATCATAGAATCATAGAAGTTTGCTGCACGGAAGGAGGCCATTTTGGCCCATCGTGTCCATGCCAGCCCACTTTCCAGTTCTAGGTCCGTAACCCTGCTGGTCACACCATTTCAAGTGCACATCCAAGTACTTTTTAAATGTGGTGAGGGTTTCTGCCTCTACCACCCACCCTTTCAGGCATTGAGTTCCAGACCCCCACAACCCTCTGCGTGAAGAAATTTCCCCTCAAATCCCCTCTTAAACCTTCAACCAATTACTTTAAATTTATGCCCCTGGTTGTTGACTCCTTTGCTAAGGGAAATGGGCCTTTTCTATCCACTATATCTCGGCCACTCATAATTTTATACACCTCAATGAGGTCTCCCCTCAGCCTCCTCTGTTCGAAGGAAAACAAACTCAGCCTATCCAATCTGTCATCATGGCTAAGATTCTCCACTCCTGACAACATCTTTGTAAATCTCCTTTGTGTACACTCCAGTGCAATCATGTCCTTCCTGTAATGCACTGACCAGAACTGCCTGCAGTACTCTAGCTGTGGCCTAACTAGTGTTTTATACAGCTCAAGCATAACCGCACCACCCCGCCCCCCCTGCTCTTGTATTCTATGCCTCGGCTAATAAAGGCAAGCATTCTGTATGCCGCCTTATCTACCTGGCCTGCTATCTTCAGGGATCTATGGATATGCACTCCAAGGTCCCTTTGTTCTTCTATACTTCTCAGTGTCCTGCCATTTAATGTGTATTCCCTTTCCTTGTTAGCCCTCCCCAAATGCATTTATCACATACTTCTCTGGATTAAATTCCATTTGTCACTGTTCTGTCCACCTGAACAGTTGATTGATATCTTGTTGCAATCTGCAGCTTTCTTCTTCATTATTAACCACACAGCCGATTTTAGTATCATAATCATACCCCCTATATTCAAGTCTAGTTCATTGATGTATACCACAAAAAGCAAGGGACCTAGTACTGAGCCCTGCAGAACCCTACTGGAAACAGCCTTCCAATCATACAAACATCCATCAACCATTACCCTTTGCTTCCTGCCTCTGAGCCAGTTTTGGATCCAACTTGTTACTTTGCTCTGGATCCCATGGGCTTTTACTTTCATAAGAACATAAGAAATAGGAGCAGGAGTAGGCCATATGCCCCCTCGAGCCTGCTCCACCATTTAATACAATCATGGCTGATCCGATCATGGACTCTGATCTACTTCCCTGCCTGCTCTCCATAGCCCCTTATTCCCTTATCGTTTAAGAAACTGTCTCTTACTGTCTTAAATTTATTTAATGTCCCAGCTTTCACAGCTCTCTGAGGCAGTGAATTCCACAGATCCACAACCCTCAGAAGAAATTTCTCCTCATCTCAGTTTTAAATGGGCGGCCCCTTATTCTAAGATTATGCTCTCTAGTCCTAGTCTCCCCTATCAGTGGAAACATCCTCTCTGCATCCACCCTCTCAAGCCCCCTCATAATCTTATACGTTTCGATAAGATCACCTCTCATTCTTTTGAATTCCAGTGAGGCCCAACCTCCTCAAACTTTCCTCATAAGTCAACCCCCTCATCTCCGGAATCAACCTTGTGAACTTCCTCTGAACTGCCTCCAAAGCAAGTATATCCTTTCGTAAATATGGAAAGCAAAATGCAGTATTCCAGGTGTGGCCTCATCAATACCCTGCACAACTGTAGCAAGAATTCCCTGCTTTTATACTCCATCCCCTTTGCAATAAAGGCCACGTTTCCATTGGCCTTCCTGATCACTTGCTGTACCTGCATACTAGCTTTTTGTGTTTCCTGTACAAGTACACCCAGATCCACCTGTACAAGTACACCCAGATCCTGCTGTACTGCAGCACTTTGCAATCTTTCTCCATTTTAAATAATAACTTGCTCTTGGAATTTTTCTGCCAAAGTGCATGCATGACCTTGCATTTTGCAACATTATACTCCATCTGCCAAATTTTTGCCCACTCACTTAGCCTCTGTCTGTCCTTTTGCAGATTGTTTATGTCCTCCTCACACATTGCTTTTCCTCCCATCTTTGTATCATCAGCAAACTTGGCTACATTACACTCAGTTCCTTCCTCCAAGTCGTTAATATAAATTGTAAATAGTTGGGATCCCAGCACTGATCCCTGGAAAATGATGGTGAAAGCCTCTGTTATTTCATGACCAGTCTACCATTTGGGACCTTATCAAAAGCTTTGCTAAAATCCATATACACTACATCATGCACACTGTCCTCATCGACCCTCCTGGTTACCTCCTCGAAAAATTCAAGCAACTTAGTCAGACACGAACTTCCCTTAACAAATCCGTGCTGACTGTCCTTGATTAGTCAGTGTCTTTCTAAATGAAGATTTATCCTGTCCCTCAGGATTTTTTCTACTAATTTTCCCACCACTGAGGTTAGACTGACTGGCCTGTAATTATACTCGGTCTATCCCTTTCTCCCTTCTTAAACAAAGCTACCACATTAGCAGTCCTCCAGTCCTCTGGCACCACACCTGAAGTATTCATTTAAGAACCATACCTACATCTTCCGCCTCCACACACACATTACCCTCGTTCTCTAATAGGCCCTACCCTTTCTTTAGTTTTGAGATCAGCCATGATCTTATTGAATGGCGGAGCAGGCTCGAGGGGCTAGATGGCCTACTCCTGTTCCTAATTCTTATGTTCTTATAAGTTATCCTCTTGCTCTTAATATATTTATAAAACATCTTTGGGCTTTCCTTGATTTTACTTGCCAAGAATTTTTCATGGCCTCTCTTTGCTTTCCTAATATCCTTTTTAATTTCACCCCTGGACTTTCTATACTCTTAGAGATTCTGCAGTATTTAGCCCTCGGTATTTGTGATAAGCTTCCCTTTTTTTCTTTATCCTACCCTGCGTGTCCCTAGACATCCAGGAGGCTCTAGATTTGTTAGTCCCACCCTTTTTCTTTAAGGGCACATATTTGGCCTGAACCCTCTGGATCTCCTCTTGAATGCCTCCCACTGCTGTCACTAATTTACCTTCAAATAGTTGTTTCCAGTCCACTTTGGCTAAATCACCTCACAGCAAAGTTGTTTTTTCCCCAATTTAGAACTTTTATTCCTGGTCGAACATTGTCCTTTTCCATAACTACCTTTAAATTTAACTGAATTATGGTCACTAGCACCAAAATGCTCTCCCACTGATACCCCTCCCACCAGCCCAGCTTCATTCCCTAAAACTAAATCCAGAACCGCCCCCTCCCATGTTGGGCTTGCTACATACTGGCTAGAAAAGTTCACCTGAATGCATTTTAGAAATTTCGCACCCTCTATACCCTTCACACTAATTTTATCCCAGTTAATATTAGGAGCTGAAATCCCCTATTAATACAGCCCTATAGTTTTGCACGTCTCAGAAATTTGCCTGCATATTTGCTCTTCTATCTCCCTCTCACTATTTGGGGGTCTACATTTCGTGCCAGCAGTGTGATCACCCCTTTTTTTTGTTTTTGAGTTCGACCCATATGGCCTCATTTGATCCCTCTAACATATCATCCCTCCTCACAGCTGTAATAGTTTTTTTTAAATCAATACCGCGACCTCCCTCTCTTTTTACCCCATTCTCTATCCCGTCTGAAAATCCTGTAACCAGGAATGTTGAGCTGTCATACCTGTCTCTTTTTTAACCATGTCTCTAATAGCTATAATATCATACTCCCCAGGTGTCTACCTGTGCTCTCAGCTCATCTGGCTTATTCGCTATTCTCTTTGCATTGAACTATGTACCATTTAGTACAGCCAGACCTCCTTGTTGACTACTTTCTAGCCCTTGTTTCCTCTGTCCTTCAAATTCACTTTCTACATTTTTGCTTTCCAATTACAGCTTTACTTCCCTCCCTACTGAATCTATCCTCGGGTTCCCATCCCCCTGCAAAGTTAGTTTAAACCCTCCCCAATAGCACTCGCAAACCACACCGCCCCCCCACTCCCCCACCCCCACCCAGCGAGGAAATTGACCCCAACTCTGTTGAGGTGCAACCTGTCCGGCTTGTACAGGTCCCTCCTCCCCCCAGAACTGATCACAATGCCCTCCCTCCTGCACCATCTCTCCAGCCACGCATTTATCTGTTCTAGCCTCCTATTTCTGTACTCACTAGCTCATGGCACCGGGAGTAATCCGGAGATTACTACCTTTTTGAGATCCTGCTTTTTAATCTCCTAGCTCCCTAAACTCTGCCTGCAGGACCTCATCCCTATTTCTACCTATGTCATTGGTGCCACTAGGGACCATGACCGTGGGTTGTTTACCCTCTTTCTCCCCCCCCCCTGCCCAGAATGCCCTGCAGCCGCTCGGTGACATCCTTGACCCTGGCACCAGGGAGGCAACATACCATCCTGGAGTCATGTCTGTGGTCGCAGAAACACCTGTCTGCTCCCCTGACTATTGAATCTTCTACTACTATAGCTCTTCCACTCTTCCTCCTCCTTCCTCTGCCCTGTGCAACTGAGCCACTCATGGTGCCATGGACTTGACTCTGGCTGCACTCCCCAGAGGCACCATTGCCCCCAACGGTACTTAGAAGAAAATACCGGTTGGAGAGCAAGATGGACTCGGGGGACTCCTGCACTACCTGCCTAGTCCTCCTCTTCTGTCTGGTGGTCACCCACTTCCTCTCTGCCTGCAATCTCTTAAGCTGCAGGGTGACCACCTCTAGAAACATATTATTCATGTAGCTCTCAGTCTCTCAGATGCACCGCAGTAACACCAGCTGTCGCTCAAGCTCTGAAACGCGGAGCTCAAATTGGTGCCGTTGGAGACACCTCCTGCGCACATGGTCGTCCAGGCTGTGCGAAGCATCCAGGACTCCCCACGTGCCACAGGATGTGCAGTCCAAGGGAATGAGCTGCCCTGCCATGCCTCTCATTAGACGCTGAACTATCAAGCAAAAATAAACTCTAAACCTTAGCAAAACATATCCAACCGCTATTCAGCAAACAGCTGATTTAATTAATTAGGATTTTTAGATAATCTATTTAATTGCGGCTCTTAACTTACACCAATGCCCAAGGTTTTTTAAAAAAAGAGAGAAAAACTCACCAATCAACCGGCCAATGACTCATCTGCTTGGCTGTGACGTCACACTTCAATTTCGAATCTTTTTACTTTTTGTCTCTTAATCTTGTCGCTGCTGCAGATAGCTCCTCCTGAACACCGGCTTTCCCGCTCTGTGCCATCTTTAGTAGTCCTGCGTCGATCAGCTCTCGCGATGTTTGCTCGCTTCTCCCGAACACCGGCTCTCCCGCTCTGTGCCGCCTTTAGTTGCCCTGCACCCGGTCAGCTCTCGCGATACTTGCTTGCTGCTCCCGAACACCTGAATTGTGAGTGGGAGGTCTTCTCTTGGCTCATCTGGGACCATAAAGGACATTTCTTGGGATGCGGGGTATGTAATAGGCCCATCTTTATAATATAATGTGTCCTCCAACTTAGACCCTGAATAACATCACTGGAGATCCATTAGTTTATCTTAACAGTTGAGATTCTCTGTTAATGAAGAGGATGCATTTTCAGCATGCAGGTTGCTGCGAGGAACTAATTTATGAAACCGAGTTAAAATATTGCCCAAGTGTTCTAGTATGGAGCTGCATTTGGATAGATTGGATAACTCTCAGCATTTATAGATTACCTCATCTGACCTTCAGATATTTAACTTGCTTGTAACAAATGCTCAAGTGCTTTACTCACAACAATGGCCTCAATTTTGGCCAAGCCTGTTTTTCTGCGCACTTATTGGAGTTGCGCAGCTTATCTACGTTCCGAGGTGCGCCGAAAAATGTTGTTGCCACTTTGGCCGCTGTCCGGTCTCTTCATTGCAGTCGCGCAACATGGCTAGTCGAGTCGGGATGGAGCCAGCGTTCTACACAGAAAACTGTGCCGGGCGTCTGCACGTGCACAGTGGAGTCCACTGGTGATATCCGCGCATGATCAGTAATGCTGCGAGTCTGCACCACCAGTAGGTCTCTCTCCGTTTCAGAGTGTGCCGATGTTCTCCCTCCCTGTGTTGCTGGGCTCCTTCAAGTAAAGTTCTCTGCATTTATTCTGCCTCCATTTGTTGGGCTAGGGGCGGGCAGAGAAGAGTTATGAGGTTGATCTTTAGTGTCAGGGGTCTGAATCGTGAGGAAATACTTGAGAAACAGGCTTTTCAACTTGGTGATCTTAGCGAGATATACAAGATTATAAATAATAGAAAATGTAAATCCAGAATATTATTTTAAAATAAATTGGAAACATAAGACGAGGGAACATCGGTTCAAATTGGTAAAAGATAACTTTTTGGCTGTTATCAAAGTTCTTCGCACAGTGTGTGATCAACACTTGGAATTGGACTCCCAAGCATAGTGGTGGAGGTGAAAAGTCTGAGTGCTCCTGCCTGCCACCATCAGTTCTCCTGCCCGCCCTTAGCCCTGGCCGAGTGGCCTCCTGCACCGGCCGGCCCGCTGCCTTCCCAGGCCGAGTTTGAAGATGAAGGTAGGACTTACTTCAATTTTTTATTTCTTACTGAATTCTTAGTACTTTTTGTTTGCAAGGTTTGGTAGTTTATAAGGCTTGGTGGTTTAGGTGCAGGTCCTCTCTGCTTCCCTTCCCGCTCTTATCCCAGGCCTAATGGACTCCGATGTACCTACCTGCGCGATTTCTTTAACTCTCCGCAAGGGTTTTCTGAAGTGGCCACATACGCTGGCCTAAGTATAAATGGAGTAACTATTAGCTGGCCAAAGTTGTCTAAATGGCAGAACTGGCGTAGGTGGCTGGTAATGGCCCTCCCTTGAGAAAAAGAACTAACCTAAAAAAATCTTAACTAACTCAGTTACACTGGCGTAAATTGATTGGGGAAAATGGGGATTTTTAAGTTACGCCAGAAAAACCAAGTTACTCCAAAAAAATGGAGCAACTCCTGGCTAAAATTGAGTCCAATGTTACTAGGATAATGGTTGCATATAATTTTATTGTATTATGCCCACAAACTGTAAAAATAAAATCTTAAAAATCCATCAATACAATTATAGATATTGTCTTTCCAACCTTGTCTGGAGAAAGCACTTTGACATGTATAAAGTGGAGCATAGGTGATTACAAGTCACTAACTGCTGATGGTAGTACACTGAACAGGTTGAAGTGAAGAAGGGTATTCCAGAGCCATTAAAGTGTATTTGTTTAAGTGCAATATCCTTATAAATGCACCACGAAAGCAAAAATGAAATGTGAAATGGTTAGTTTTTGAAAGATCCGGATATGGAAGAAGAAAATAATTATCTAAACCGAACTTCTGCACTTTATGGAAAAGGAAACCTGCACAGTTTCTGGTAAGTTTTACCCGTTTAAAATTGTCTCTGCCTCTGATGGCAAAGGAGTAAATAGTTATAGAACAGGAGCCTAAAAAGATGGTTAAACATAAAGCGAGAGGAAATCCTATTAAAAATAAATTAAACTGTCCCTGTACAACAATGTACACAGTGTCCGTAATAAAACAGGGGAGCTGGAGGCAATCATGCATTGCGAGGAACCAGACATCGTAGGGATTACTGAGACATGGTTAAAGAAAGTTCTGGACCGGGAATTAAACATCGCAGGGTATAATCTATTTAGAAAAGATAGAAACACAGAAATCTATAGCGCAGAAGGAGGCATTTTCGGCCCATCGCGTCCGCGTCGACCGACAAAGAGCCGCACAGCCCTCAGTCAGCAGCCCCGAAGTTTACATATAAACCTATGAACAGTGGCAAAAAGGTAAAGAGCACCCAGCCCAACCAGTCCGCCCCACACAACTGCGACACCTCTTAACACTGAAACATTCTACATTCCACCCCAACCGGAGCCATGTGAACTCCTGGGAGAGGCAAAAACTAGATTAAAAACCCAGGCCAATTGGGGGGGAAAGAAATCTCGGAAAATTCCTCTCCGACCGGTCCAGGAGATCACCCTGGCCATATTCTATTCCCTGCAGTACTTACCATTGAATCTGCACCAGCCAACAAGAGGTTATTCAGTCGAATCCCAATTACGAGCTCTAGGTCCATAACCCTGCAGATTACGTACGGCACCTCAAGTGCCCATCCAAGCACCTTTTAAATGTGGTGAGGGTTTCTGCATCCACCACTCTTCCAGGCAGTGAGTTCCAGGCCCCCAGGTTTCTGCGTGAAGAAAACCCCGTCAAATCCCCTCTGAACCTTTCACCAACCACCTTAAAACTATGCCCCCTCATAATTGACCCCTCCACCAGTGGAAATAGGCCCTTGCTAGCCACTATATCCATGCCCCTCAAAATTTTGTACACTTCAATGAAGTCTCCTTTCAACCTCCTCTAGAACAAACCCAGCCTATCCAATCTGTCCTCATAGCTACGATTCTCAATTCCAGGCAGCATTCTAATGAATCTCCTCTGCACCCTCTCTAGTGCAATCACGTCCTTCCTATAATACGGTGACCAGAACTGCACGCAGTACTCCAGTTGTGGCTTAACCAGAGTATTATACAATTTAAGCATAACCTCCCTACTCTTTCTTGTATTCTATGCCTCAGCCAATAAAGGTCAGCATTCCGTATGCCGCCTTAACCACTTTATCCATCTGGCCTGCTACTTTCAGGGATCTGTGGACAAGCACTCAAAGGTCCCTTTGTTCATCTACACTATTAAGTGGCCTACCACTTAATGTGTGTACTCTTTCTTTATTAGCCCTCCCAAAGTACATTACCTCACACTTCTCCGAATTAAATTCCATTTTTCACTGCTCTGCCCACCTGACCAGTAGACTGATATTCTCCTGCAGTCCATGACTTTCCTCTTCATTATCAACTTTCCTCTTCATTATAGAGGAGGACAATGGGGGAGGTGGAGTAGCTGTACTTATTAGGGATAATGCCTGTAGAAAAAAGTGACACAGCTATCAGCAAGACAAAAATAGAATCCATACGGATAGAGATAAAAGATAATAAAGGATCAATCACACTAATAGGTGTACTCTACAGACCACCTAACAGCGGAAGGGAAGTGGAGGAAGAAAATATAGCTAAATTGGGGAAATGAGTATTAAAAAAAAAAAATAGCATAATAATCATTAGGGATTTCAACTACCCCGATACTAATTGGACAGAAGAGGTAGGTAAAGAGGGATAAGGGAATGGAGTTCCTACAAAGCGTACAGAACTCCTTTCTAAACCAATTGGCCAAAAATTGCGGTCGTAAGCTTCCCGCGGACGCAAGCCGGCAGAGTCCTGGGCAGCACGTGACGTCACGCTGCCCAGGGACGCTGCGTGCGCGAAGCCTATGGCTTTGTTTGGAAAGTAGTACCGCCCACAAGACCTGTCCAAAAGTTAATTTGAATTTGCCGCGCCCCTGATTTTTTTTACTTCACAGTCTTGTACGGAGCTGCCATTACTATGAATGAGAATACCTCCAAAAACAAAAAAACACTACATACATTTTTTTTAAAAACACCTCACTTATTTAAAATTATTTTAAAAATTAAATTAAATGTTACGGGAAAAAACATTTCTTTAACCTTTTTAAATGTATTAATAGTGTGAAAAATAAACTTGCCTTAATGGAGAGAGTTTTTAACATTAAAAATTAG
Source organism: Pristiophorus japonicus (assembly GCF_044704955.1). Lineage (NCBI taxonomy): Eukaryota > Metazoa > Chordata > Chondrichthyes > Pristiophoridae > Pristiophorus > Pristiophorus japonicus. The sequence continues at coordinate 245,694,367 of NC_091978.1, read as the reverse complement.
ACATCAAATTTATTTTTTCTATCTTTTAAAACTCTTACACCAGTCAAAGCAAGCCTTGTGCCTGCTTTTACCAGGCATAAGAGTTTTAAGGACATTTGCTGGGCAGGAGTTGGGATAGCCCAACTCTTCGCCCGTGGAGGCCCTTTACTTTCGCATTCGTACGATCTGTCAAAAAAAAAAAGCACAGTACACGCATAAACCTGAAATTTGCGGGACCTCTTCGGGCACGTGCGCGCATTGTATGCACCTGGAGAGGCTGCAATTTACGGCCCATTATGTAAAAAGTCCAACAAGAGAGGATTCGCTATTGGATCTAGTATTGGGGAATAAACCAGGGCAGACAAGAGAAGTAAAAGTAGGGGAATATCTAGGCAATAGTGATCATAATGTAATATACTTTTAAGATGATAACTGAGAAGGACAGAAGTATGACGAAAACTAGGGTACAGGTTGAAACTCCCTTATCCAGAACTCCCTCATCTAGAACCATTCCTGGCCACCGGGTGGCGCATGCGCAGAACTCCAACATGAACAAATTGAAGTCCTTCCTCTCTGCCGCATTCCCAGCCCCGCTACCCCGTTGCTCAGTACCTGTACCATCCAATTTAACGTGACCACCCCTCATCAGGAAAAATCCCTTATCTGGAACAGGCTGGGCCCCGAACTAACATTTCTCATGGGCCCCGATCACGTCACTCTGCAATCTCTCGCCGCTCCTTCGCCCCGACCTCGCTGCTCCTACTATACCTGCCCACACTCCAATCAGTGACCTCGATTATGGTAACGACCAATCCTAGCTGAGGCCCCAGCACTGATCCAGAAAACCTCACCACATTTAAAAGTACTTGGATGTGCACTTGAAGGGCCGTAACCTACAAGGCTATGGACCAAGAGCTAGAAAGTGGGATTAGGCTGGGTAGCTCTTTGTTGGCTGACGCGGACACGATGGGCCGAAATGGCCTCCTTCCGTGCTGTAAATTTCTAAAATTCTGACTCCCTGCTGGACTCTTGGGCCCAAGTTTCCACATGATTTGCTCCTGATTTTTAGGAGCAACTGGTGTAGAACGGAATATCTTAGAAATCGGAATTCTCCACATTTAGTTTTCTGCAGTTCTCGTCAGGTAGAACAGTTTCACTTCGGAACATAATTTTTTTTTCAAAAGGGGGCGTGTCCGGCCACTGACGCCTGATTTGAAAGTTTCCACAGTGAAAACGTACTCCAAACTAACTTAGAATGGAGCAAGTGAAGATTTTTGTACACTTGAAAAAACCTTGTCTACACTTTAAAAAATCAGGTGCAGGGAACGAGGTGGGGGGGGAAAGGGAAGTCATTAAATTCTACAATCAATCCTTAGTTATACTTATACAAATATTATACAAATAAATCCAACCTGAATAAAAATTTATAAGCAAATAAACCATGTTCCTACCTGTATGAAAGTGCTTCAGGCAGGCCTTTCAGGCAGCGGTGTGGCGTCAGTGACTCGACGGCAGCGGCAAGCAGCAAGCAGCCTTTGAGCTGAGCTGCGGTGCTTGAGGCAGGCCTTCATTCCCCGCGAAGATGCAGCACCCGGACGGACTTGAGGCCATTCGGCTATGGGATTGCAGCGGCGTCAGTGGCTGGCCGGGAGCCGAAGAAAGAACAGCAGCAGCCTTCGAGCTGTGAGGGGGACTGACTGAGGCCATTTGGACAGGGAGAGGCAGCCACATCGACATCTTTATATTTAAATTTGCAGAATGGGTGCACCACATATTATGCAATGGTTTGCTTCCTCATGCAAGAAATTCTTTGTTCTTGGTGGAAGTTGATCCATTGCAAACTTGAATTGGCACTTTTATTTCTCCAAACACACAGTCCTTAATTTGCAGGCACCGGTTCTGCAAGTTTAGCAGTGAAAAGCTGAACTCACTGATTTCAGCAGGTGATTTATTCAGCAGTGCTGCTAAAAGCACTCCCTCACACACAGAAATATCAAGAAAATTAAAATACAAGCCTTTGCAGGGGTCCAAGAAACAAATCTTCACTTTTTCTGCAGCACTTTTAAAAATGGCCGAGTGCCAATGTTTACTTAAAACTGCGCGTGCGCGAACGCTCCAACGTGCACGCGGAGGGTTGCCGGCATCAAGAAGCCTCATTTCAATTGTACCCGCCCCCTCCTATTTTCAAAATCGGCGCGCGTGGTCTCTCGCGCCAAGCAGACATCGAGCTCCAAGGAGCTCAAGAATACCGCACTTTTTTTCCGGCGCCGTTTTCGGCGTGAAAATCAGGCGCCCAGCTCTGAGGTGCGCCTTTTTCGCCGCGTGTGGAAACTTGGGGCCTTGGAATGGTTAATCGTGCTGTCTGCAGAATTGTACCGCCAACAAAGACAAGCGCGTTTAAAAAGAGAGTGTATTGTACCGTCACTTACCATGTAGAAGTCGAACGGGATGTGAGGGACGAAGGGCCTGAACCCCCCCCCCCCCCAAATTGGGCCATCCCTGGCGCCACAGCGTCCACGACCACGTTCTCTGTCTCCCCTCATGTTTTCTCCAAGTACAGTTCTACCAGCAGCAGCAAATATGTAGACCTGCAAAAAAAGGTAAGTTAAGGTTTTTATTTTTTAATTCTTTCAGCGATTTAGTAGGTAAGGGTTTTGTGAATTTTTTTTTTTGCAATTTTTTTTGTTTTCCCCCTCCCTCCGCCCTCCCCCCCCCCCAAGGCGCCTCTCGCAGCACTATCAGCCCCGGACTAAAGTTGCCAAAATTAATGGTTTGCGCCATGAATCCTTGTGCAACGCTGGTTTTTACTGATAAAGGCCTGAAAACAGTAGCGCAGTGAAAACGGTAATTTTGGCATAAAACTACTGTTTTCGCTGAAAACCAAAATTCGACCTCTCGTTATTTGTTAACATAAAATTGCGCAATCTCATTGTGTGAAGATACGTCACCGTATTAGCAGTAGTACTGAGACAGTTGATCATAAAAAATGGGAGCACTCTGCAAATGTCTTGGTTAACCCCGCAATAACTTCGTGGAAAATAACATTGTATTATACAAATCCTGTGTTTGCAGTGGCTTCCAACTTGATATGGCTCCAATCCTGCTTTAACTTTTATTTATACTTGCAGTGTTGCTAAATGTGCACTAATCAGCTGCTCAGGAGTTTGTGATTGGAGAAGCATCTTGTATATTACATGCGTTACTTGTCTTGAGGCATTATAAACAAATACAATCCATAATGTTGGGACACATCACTGGAGGAAAAGGCAGTAATTTAAGATCACTAGAGGAGAAGGATGTAGTCGGGAGAATAAAACCATAAGGAAGTCATGGGCAAAGCAGTGGGAGAAAGAATAAAAATGGAGGATGGTAGCAGTCAGAGCTACAGAGAGAAACAGAGTAATGACAATTTGCATTTCTATAGCCCAGAGACATCTAGGAATCCTTTACTTGATGGTGAACACAGACCAGGAAGGGAAAAGGGGGTTGAAGATTGAATTTATATTCAAAGACAACTGGTTTACAGAAGCTTTTGAGTTCAGGGGGGGAAGTGACAGGGGTGCTGACAGTGGATGGGTTGGGAGCATAGTGGCTGAAGAAGTAGGTGCTGATAGAGTAGAGGACAAGAAGTGAGTCAATGTTTAAGGAGCAGAGAGTGCTCCTTGTCTTGATGACCTCTTAACGATCTACCAATTCACCCTCTCCTCACCAAACTACACCAGTGACTTGACAAAGATCATTGTTCTTACCTTCAAATCCCTCTATGACTTTGCTCCACCCTACCTCAGTGGCCTCCAACAGCTGAACTCTCTGCTCCTTAATCACTGGCTCACATCCAGGTGAATGAGGTAAGTGGACCTTGTCTCAAGATCATTGGGGTCCCCTGTCGATTGTTTGTTGTGCCCCAGAACAAAACTAAATAATTGAGGAAATACATGAGATTGCACAGCTTGTGTAAATTTCCAATTTTTTCCAAGGAATGCATATTCCACAATCCAGCTGAATTAACAGCCCACTCAGTATTTGATTACCACAGTTCAGGGGGACACAGCATGTCAAAGAAAGAAAGCGGTTTACAGTCAATGAAGTACTTTTAAAGTGTAGTCACTGTTGTAATGTAGGAAACGTGGCAGCCAATTTGCACACAGCAAGCTCTCTCAAACAGCAATGTGATAACCAAATGATCTGTTTTAATTATGCTGATTGAGGGATAAATATTGGCCAGGACACCGGGAATGACTCCACTGCTTCTCTTTGAATAATGCCATGGGATCTTTTACGTCCACTTGAGAGCAGACGGGGTCTCGGTTTAACGTCTCATTCGAAAGGCGCCACCTCCGACAGTGCAGCACTCCTGGAATGTTAGCCTAGCTTTTTGTGCTCAAGTCTCTAGGGTGGGACTTGAACCCACAACCTTCTGATTCGGAGGCGAGGGTGCTACCAATTGAGCCATGACTGACACCTTGAGGGTTAAGTGGGTGAGAGAAACCTCTTGAGCTGGCCATGTCAGGAATGCTTGTAGATTAAGATCTCCAAGTTATCATGTTTCAATTATTTTGTTGGTTTGTCTAACCATTTCAGCAGGATTTGGTCATGTTTCTTTGAGTTTTGAATTTCAAAAGTGAAAGTTTTGTGCTTAGTTTGTGTAACAAGAGTGGGCATAGTACAATAAAAGTATTGTTAAAATCTTTCAAATCATTGAACTCAACACAATTCTCTCTTTATTTCTGTTCAGTGATAGTAAGGGGTGTTTTATCACTTTTAGCATTTTTCTTACTTTGAATAAGAACATAAGAAATAGGAGCAGAATTAGGCCATTTGGCCCCTCGTGCCTGCTCTACCATTCAATAAGATCATGGCTGATCTGATCATGGACTCAGCTCCACTTCCCTGCCCGTTCCCAATAACCCGTTACTCCCTTATTGCTCAAAAATCTGTCTATCTCCGCCTTAACTATATTCAATGACCCAGCCTCCGCAGCTCTCTGGGGCAGAGAATTCCATAGATTTACAACCTTCTGAGAGAAGAAATGCCTCCTCATCTCAGTTTTAAATGGGCGGCCCCTTATTCTAAGACTGTGTCCCCTAGTTTTAGTTTCTGCTATGAGTGGAAATATCCTCTGCATCTACCTTGTCGAACTCCCTCATTATCTTATAAGTTTCAATGAGATCACCTCTCAATGAGCCCAAATTTGGCCAGGAGTTGCTCTTTTTTTTGGAGCAACTTGATTTTTCTAGAGTATCTTAAAAATCCCCAGTTTGCAAATTTCATCTGCACCAGTGTAAGTGAGTTAGTTAGGAATTTTTAAAGTTTTTTTCCAAAAGGGGGCGTTACCAGCCACCTACTCCTGTTTTGGCCATTTAAGCCAGTTTGGACAGCTAATAGTTGCTCCAAATTAACTTAGGCCAGTGTATGTGGCCGCACAGAAAACCCTTGCGGAGAGTTAAGAAATCAGTGCATGTAAGTACATTCTAAAGCACCAAGTGCTAAACAAAGCACAAATAAACAATCAATAACAAATAAAAAATGCAAGGAAGCTGAGAGGATCTGCACCTAGCACCAAGACTTACAAAGCACAAAAAGTAATAAGCAATTAATTAACAAATAAAAAATAGAAGGAACCCTGCACCTAAAGCACCAAGACCAAAGTAATAAGCAATCAATTAATCAATAACAAATTTAAAAAAAAAAAATAGAAGTCCTACCGAAACACGGCCGCCGATGAGGGAGACTATTCGGCCAGGGATAGGGATGGCGCGCTTCAGCCCCTCGCACACAGCCTGCAGCATACTTGCAAATTCTGGGGGCGAGGAGCTGCACGCGTGCGCGTGTACTCTAGCGCACATGTGCAGAGGTCCCGGCACTATTTTCAGTGCTGGGACCTGGCTCCGCCCCCGAATCCAGTGGCCACGCTACGCCACCATCGAGGAGAGGCTGGGGAGCGGCCAAATTCGGCCCGAAGATTTTTGGAGAACTTCGAGGCGGACAAAAGCGGTGCACCTCTGGTGAGTGCGCCAGAAATCTGTACCGGCTAAATTCTACCCCATTCTTCTGAACTCCAATGTGCACAGGCCCAACCTACTCAACCTATCCTCATAAGTCAAGCCCCTCATCTCAGGAATCAACCTAGTGAACCTTCTCTGAACAACCTCCAATGCAAGTATATCCTTCCTTAAATATGAAGACCAAAACTTACGCAGTACTCCAAAAATTGAGAATAAGAAAATTGTCTATTTTCTGTTATTGATGTAACACTTTCATATGCAATGCATTATCTGCTTTAGAATGGTTAATATTTAAATACAGTGGTTTGTTGATTCTCAGTAGTATCTATTCTAGCAGCTGAATTTTGTTTGTCGGGATAGTGTTTTGACTGCGGAGGTTGGTGGTGTTGCATTATGTCCATTAATTGTTATTCCTTTTCTTACAGTATTGAGCTCCTTTCTTCAGTGTCAATAGTTGATTTCAGTACCTTTTTTGGTTCAGTTATGAAAATATGAGAGCTTGGCGTATAATCCATTGTATCCTGTTACAAATCCCACTCTAGCGACTCTTTCTCTCCGCCCCCAGGGCCTCTTAATCTCCTCTCTTCCTTTCCTGAAATAAATTACTCATTTTTGAGAATGGTTCCATGGAACCAACAAGTTTCTAGTATCTAGCAGGAGGGGCAAAGGAGCGGCAAGAGTTTGTAGAGGGAAGTGACCGGGGCCCAGAAGAGGCAAGGGCCCAGGGGCAGCACGAGCTAGCCCACACTGCGATATGTGTGCGCACTCTGTCTGTGCAGCAGAGCTGGTCTCCAGTTAGTCTTGGGTAATCCTTGCCACTGGACCAAGACCTAGCTCTGTCAAGCCCATGTGGTGGCTGGTGTGCAACGGCCACCACATGTTTTTAAAAAAAAAAAAAAAAATCCAAGCACAGGCATCTTCCACCCTTCACGTGTAGTTCAGGATCTGGAATATTAGGTCCTTCATTGAAACTGCTGTGAACTCATCCCTTTTTGGCATGGAAGCAAGTCATCCTCGCTTCGAGGGACTACCTATGATGATGATGAGTATCTTATCCAATTGGCCATTCCTATGATGAACCTAGACAGTGACTGTGAGCAGCTATGAGTTTGACCTTGGTGGGTATCCCCAGTTGTATACTTGATCAGCAGAATTCATTGGATAGCAGTCCTATCCAGTTCTATTTTCCTTCTCCTACCACCCCCCCCCCCCCCCAAAAAAAAACCTGGAAAAACTGAAGTCAAATAGTTGTGCCTGCTCTGATTTGTCCTGACAGTAATCATCTAACTCGCACAGAATAATGATTGAATTTGCATCCTCTTACCAGAAAGGAACATTTGCTCACTGAGCCAACAAGAGTTTACTGGTGCTATATTTTAATGTGGGGGAAATTTTGTCAGGAATCTTTTTAAAAATATGTTTGATTAAGCGATCAATAAGTAGTATGTTTTGACATGGGTACGGAGCAAAAGTAATTTTAGCACATTTCATAACCTATGCATTCCCATATGATTGAGAGAAAAGTTCTGGTGATTTGCTCTAGTGAAGCATAAACCATTGAGGTATGGCGATGTGTAAACAACAGTCTTGGAGACTAGGAGAATTATTTCAGACTCCCTCAAATGTGTGGTGAGGAGGAAGAGAACATGTCTTGAAGGCAATCAAAACAGAAAATGCTGGAAATACTCCGCATCTGTGGAGAGAAAAACTGAGTTAACGTTTCGGGTAGATGACCTTTCGTCCGAACTGGAAAAGTTAAGAGATGTAACAGATTTTAAGCAATGCAAGGGCAGGGAAAGGAGGGAAGAGAGGAAAGAATAAAAGGGAACGTCTGTAGGATAGAAAGCAGGAGTGATTAAATGACAAAAGGTATGATTGTGCAAACCAAAAGGAGATGGCAATGGGACAAGTAAAGAAACAAAAGGTGAGTCTAGAAGAGGTGTAAATGGGAATAGCAGAATCAACAGCTGCCATCTGGAAAAAATTGGGGCCGAGGTTATGGTCTGAAATTGTTGAACTAAACGTCGAGTCCAGAAGGCTGTAAAGTGCCTTATCAAAATATGAGATGCTGTTCCTCAAGCTTATGTTGAGTTTCGTTGGAACAATGTAAGAGGCCAAGGTCAGAGTGGGAGTGGAGTGGAGAATTAAAATGACAGGCGACCGGAAGCTTGAGGTCACACTTACGGACTGAATGGAGATGTTCTGCAAAGTGGTCACCCATTCTGCATTGTTCTCCCCAATGTAGAGGAGACTGTATCATGAGTAGCGATTGCAGTATACTAAATTGGAAGAAGTGCAAGTAAATCACTATTTCATCTGAAGAGTGTTTGGGGCCTTGGATAGTGGGAAGGGAAGAGATAAAAGGGTAGGTGTTGCATCTTTTGCATTTGCATGGGAAGGGGAGGGGGTGTTTGGGGTAATGAGGACACCAGGGTGTCACAGAGAGAAGTCCCTTTGGAATGCTGAAAGGGGATAGGAAGATGTGTTTGGTGGTGGCGGAAATGGCAGAGGATGATATGTGAAGACTGGGTGAAAGGTGAGGACAAGGGGAACCTTGTTGTGGTTTGGAGGGGAAGGGGTGAGAGCAGAAATGCGGGAAATGGATGGACACAGTCACGGGCCATGTCAACCATGGAAGAGGAGAAACCTTGGTTGAGGAAAAAGGAAGACCTATCAAAAGCATTAGTATGGAAGTTGGCATCGTCCAAACGGATGCGATGGAGATGAAGAAACTGAGAGAATGGAATAGAGTCCTTGCAGGAAGCTGGGTGGGAGGATATGTAGTCAGGTAGCTGTGGGAGTTGATGGGCTTATAGTGGATGTTTGTCGATAGCCTTTCCCCAGAAATGGAGACAGTAAAGTCGAGGAAGGGACGAGTCGGAGATAGACCATCTGATGGCAAGAGAAGGGTGGAAATGTGTTGAGCATTAATATATCTCCTTAATGGAAATACAAATCTTAAAATTGCTTTTTATATCTCTGCACCAGTTGCATTTTTGTCTTGGTTATTTTTACGACTGTAGCCTGTCTCTCCCTGCAGATTCTATGGCATCTGGACGTTTTCCGACGCAGTTTGAGACAGCTGCCTGGACATGTGTGCTCTGGAAATGCTTGCATATTTTGCGCTTTGAAGGTAAAGTCAACTTTTAACATGGAGATTATTGCAGCAGCAAGCTTGCATACTCTTCCTCTTTTCTGCATCCTCACTGTGTTGAAATCAAGACTTTGTATTGTCTCCTATTCTAAATTACTCTTCCCTAGTACTCCAAAGCTATGAAACTCTTCAAGTCCTATTTTACAATTTGGTTTCTCAATTTAAAAGAATCTCATCAGGATGCAAAATGTACTAATATCTTTAATAGATGTCTATTCATTTCAAAATTAGAGATGGTTTTCCATAATGCCATCTGGTTCTGTGCCCTTTTTCCAGATGTGCTGATAATTTCACCTGTGGTGCCTCAGTAATTGCTTGGAAAGAGGCTTGTTTATTGCAGTAGCATGGAGATAGTTTCTGTATACTTTATATAACTTTAACAGGACAATTTACATAAGTGTGTCTTGGCCATGTTCAGAACCAAGAGGGATCAGTGTAGCAGTTTCAGCCGATGAAGCATAAAAAAAAATTCAATTGGTTTGTCTAATTCTTAAGATTGAACTAAACACATATTGCCTTTTTTTCTACTGTTGCAAATCATTTATGTTGTTTTCTTGCAGAATATATTTGTTGAATTTCAAAACAGCAGAGAAAAAGCCCTTCCCTCTGATGCTTTACGCAATGCTCTTGCTGAAAGCTTTAAAGATGAGCATCGTTTTCAACTAGGTCTAATGGATGATGCAGCAGAATGTTTTGTAAGTATCCCAGTGATTTAGGTGTGTTTTATTCGTACAGTCATTAGAAACTAAAAGCCCAGAAGGAGGCCATTTGGCTCGTCGTGCCCCTGCTGGCTCTTTGAAAAAGCAGTCATGCTTAGTCCCATACCCCTGCTTTTTGTCTGTAAACCTGTAATTTCCTCATCCTCAAGAACTTGTCAACTCCCTTTAAAATTATTTGTGGAATCAGCTTCCACTAACTTTTCAGGTGGAGCATTCCAGATCTCAACAACTCTGAGCGAGGGGAAAAAACCTCATCTCCCCTCTAGATCTTTTGCCAGTGATTTTAAATCTATGACCTCTGGTTATTGACCCACTTGTCAAAGGAAACAGCCCTTTTATATCTACTGTATCAACACCCCACATCACCATAGACCTCTTTTAGGTCACCTCATAACCTCCTCTGTTCCAAGGAGAACAGTTCTAACTTATCCAACCTCTCCTCATAACTGAAGTCCCTCATCCCTGGTAACATCCTGGTAAACCTCCTCTGTGCTCTTTCAAAGGCTTTTACATCTTTTCTGAAGTGTGATGACCAGAATTGTCCACAATACTCCAGCTAAGGCCCACCCAGTGATTTATAAAGTTCTAACCTTTATATTCTATACCTCCTATTTATAAACCCAAGTAACCCATCTGCTTTTTTAGCTACCTTATTAACGTGTCCTTCCACCTTTAAGGATTTTTGTATATGAACACCAAAGTCTTTCTGCTCATCTACACTTTTTAAAATCGTGCATTTATAGTACACTGCGTTTCCATATTAATCCTTCCCAAGTGCATCACTTCACCCTTCCTTCTCCACATTGAACTCCATCTGTTATGCTTCTGCCCATTTCACCATCCTGTCTGTCATCATGAAATCTTACAACTATCCTCATCGATATCTACAACGTTGTTTAGTTTTGTATCATCTGCAAACATTATAATGCTGCTCCCTACACACGAGTCTAGGTCATTTATAAACATTAGAGAGAAATGGCCCAAAACTAACCCTTGGGGAATACCACTACAAACCACTTCCCAGTCTGAAAAGCATCCAACCACCACCACTCTCTGCTTCCTGTCACTAAGCTAATTCCGTATCCATATCACCACTTTCCACTTAATTCCATGGGCTTCCATCTTCTTAACAAGTCTGCTGTGTGGCACTTTGTAGAGTTCAGAAGGATGAGAGGTGATCTTATCAAAACACAAGATAACAAGGGGGCTCGACAAGGTAGATGCAGAGAGGATATTTCCACTCGGGAAACTAGAACTAGGGGGCATAGTCTCAGAATAAGGGGCTGCCCATTTAAAATTGAGATGAGGAGGAATTTCTTCTCTCAGGGTTGTAAATCTATGGAATTTTCTGCCCCAGAGAGTTGAGTCATTGAATATATTTAAGGCGGAGATAGAATAAGGAAATAAAGGGAAGTGGAGCTGAGATCATGATCAGATCAGCCATGATCTTGCTAAATGGTGGTGCAGGTTCGAAGGGCCGAATGACCTACTCCTGCACCTATTTTCTATGTATCTATGTAAATGGCGGAGCAGGCTCGAGGGGCAAATGGTCTAGTCCTGCTCCTATTTCTTATGTTAATGCCTTCCAAAAGTCCATATATTCATTTACTGCTCTACCTCGATTAACCTTCTCTGTTACCTCATCATAGAATTCAATCAAGTTAGTCAGACACAATTTGCCTTTAACAAATCCATGCTGGTTTCCTTGATTAACCCAAATGAAAGTTTATTTTGTCCCTGATAATGGTTTTCAACAATTTCCTGCACCCGTTCAGTGATATTCTTTAATCCTGGCACCATTCATGTTTGTGGTTGCAGAAATGCCTGTTTATGCCTCTAACTATAGAATCCCCTATGACTACTGCATTTCTACTCTTTTTTTTTCTACTTGTGTGCAGTCAAATCTCCTGTGACGCCAACGAGTCGTCGCACTCTCCACCATCTAAAACTGGTTGGCGAGTACTGCTGGCTTGGGGGATTCCTCCATTATCTGTGACTTCCACCTACCATGTCTGGTGTTCACCCACTCTCTCGCCTTCTGCGGCAGTGGGGTGACCAACACTTGGAACGTAAGGTCCAGGAAACTGTGATTCCTGGATACACTGCAGTGCCACTCGCTGCTCCTAAAGCTCCAAAACTCAGAGTTTGAGCTCGAGCAACTTGTGGCAATTCCTTCAAAAATGGTTATCCAGGATGCATGAAGTGTCCTGATCCCACGTAGAACAGAATGCATGTACAATGGGTCCCCATTGGCCTGCCATGGAAGTCAATTCACTGACTTCTAAATCAACGAGACCGTGACCACAAAAACACTTGACACTGAACTTTTTAAAATGTGATGCTGTTGTCTGTGATGCTGAGCTCTGAGACGAAGGGCTCAATTTTTCCCCATGATTTGCGCCGATTTTTTGGAGCAGGCTGCTCTTTTTGGCCTAAGTTGAAAAACCAGTTTCCCCAATTAATTTGCATCACTCAGCTAGTTATGATTTATTTAGGCCAGTTTTTTTTTCAGCCAATGGGGATGTAACCAGCCACCTACGCCAATTCTGGCCATTTAGGGAAGTTTGGCCAGCTGAGAGTTACTCCAGTTGTGCTTAGGCCAGCGTATGTGGCCTCTGCAGAAAAACCTTCCCTCGAGTTTAGGAAATTGTCGCAGCAAGAGAGAGGGAGAGAGCTGTATGCTTCACTTTGTAGCCTGAGCTCATATTGTGTCCCTGGTTACCATGGCAGCCCGATCTTTTTGGTGCAGATCAAGGCTCCACCCCCAAAACTAAAGGTTGGGTTACACCACGTCAAAATGAAGAAATCCAACGGGGAAACTTAGAAGCGTTTTTTTTGGTGACCTTGGGGCCCCAAAAAATCGAGCATAACTCTTCAAGTACGGCAAAATAAATGCTTTGGGGAAAATTGAGCTCCAAGGGTTGGATTTTCGACTTTTAAAATTTCGGGGCGTTAATGGTGGCGGGGTGGTCCTGATACCGCCTGGAAAAATTTTGAGGCTCAACAACAACAACTTGTATTTATATAGCGCCTTTAACGTAGTAAAACGTCCCAAGGGCGCTTCACTGGAGTGTTTTAAGACAAAACAAATAAATTTGACACCGAGCCACTGAAGAAATAATTATGGCAGATGACCAAAAGCTTGGTCAAAAAGTAGGTTTGAAGAAGCGCCTTGAAGGAGGAAAACGAGGTAGAGAGGCGTAGAGTGGGGGAGTGGGATTGGGGGGGGCGGAGTTCCAGAGCTTCGGGCCTAGGCTACTGAAGGCACGGCCACCATTGGTTGAGCAGTTATATTCGGGGTGGGGGGGTGGGGTGCTGAAGAAGATTAGAGATAGGAAGGGGCAGATCCATGGAGGGATTTGTAAATGAGGATGAGATTTTTGAAATCGAGGCGTTGCTTTACCAGGAGCCAATGTAGGTCAGCGAACGCAGAGGTGATGGGTGAGCAGGACTTGGTGAGAGATAGGACATAGGCTGCCAAGTTTTGGATGACCTCAAGGTAATGTAGATTAGAATGTGGAAGGCCAGCCAGGAATGCGTTGGAAGTGTCAAGTCTTAGAGGTAACAAAGGCATGGATGAGGGTTTCGGCAGCAGATGAGCTGAGGCAGGGGCAGAGACTGGCAATGTAACTAGAGATGGAAATAGGCAGTTTTCGTTATGCAGCGGCTATGTGGCCAAAAGCTCATTTCGGGGTCAAATATGACACATAGGTTGCCAGCAGTCTGGTTCAGCCTCAGAAAGATGCTAGGGAGATGGATGGAGTCGCTGGTTAGGGAACGCAGTTTATGGCTTCGGTCTTCCCAATGTTTAATTGGAGAAAATTTCTGTGTCAAGTTAGAGACCATGGAAGGCGAGAGAAGTGGCGGTGAGGTTGAGCTGGGTGTCATCACCATCGAGCATACAGCCTCAGTCAGCAAAATTGGGCATGTGGGGCGGAGTGCTAAGGGAGGTGTTGCACACTCTTGGGGCTGTAGGCCGGCTTAGCATGCAAAAATCCAAAGCTAAAGAACCGACCTCTGGCGTTCTTGAGAGCGGCTTGGGGAGGAAAAAAAAACTGAAAACAACCCATGAAAAACATTCCCAAAAAATACCTCTACATAAATCGCGAAAAAAAAAAATGAAAAACAATCACACTTCCCTGAGGTGGGCGTTACTTACCTCACTACAGCCGCAACAGCTTGGACTACCCGTTTTCACAAGGGATCCCAGCATAACCCTCCACAGTGCGCTATGGATCGGGCGGAGGCAAAAATCAATCCAGTGTCGCAACCAGGGGCATTGCACACATCACCTCTTCCAAGCGGTAATGCTCTGCGCCCCACTGAAACCGGCCCCGAAAGCCCCGGCAGGGCGCTGGAAACTGGCTGCCTGTCCAGAAGAGCTTACTGCCGCCCCTCCAGTGTGAAAACAGACAGCCAAGAGAGGAAAATCCAGCCCTTAGATACTAAAATAGTAAAAATGTTAACTGAAAACTCTGGAATTGATATCTATCAATCTAAAACACAGTGGTAACTACCATCAAGTGAATTATCAACAACGGTGAAAAAACGGCTGTTACCCACCAGCCCGCTCGGTCCCTTGCAGTGGCGTCACCAAAATAATTTCTTTCTCAGTTTTCTGTGTTCAGCTCACACTTTGACTTGCCCTCAAGCTGGCTCTCTGCGCTCTCCCTGGCTCTCTGCGCTCTCACTGGCTCATCGCTGCCAGTTCTTCTGCTTTTATCTGTTGGTTTCTTGCACTGTCTCCTCTCGGGCTCGCTCTCTCAAATATTGCAAATTATTAGTTTAATTTGTTATTGCACGTCTGGTCCAGTGGCATGGCTGTGTTCCAGGAGGGCTCCTGTGATGCAACTTTGGATTCATACAAGAATCTACAAACATTGCGACAGACAGACGCCAGAGATTGATCATCAGCATATTTGGTGTAGTGGAGGATGGATTCCCATCAGGAGCTATCCAAATCAGGGGAAATAGTTTGATGCTGGGAGAGCACCGTTGTTCTAAGCTTCCCAAATGACCAAATTCTCAGAAGACCAAGTAAATTTGAAGATAAGAGGAGAAATTACAGGGAGAGCTCTGGAGGCATATAAAGTGCATTATAGGCAGAAACAAATTTTAAGGCGAAGTACCAGGAAGAAATCAAGATCTAAGGGTATATTGGACATAGTTAAGTCAGCAGTCAAAGGGAATAAAGATTAAAGTAAACATATAGGCCCCAAGTTTCCACACGCGGCAAAACAGGCGCCCCTCCAAGCTGGGCGCCCGTTTTTCGCGCCGAAAACGTCGCCTGAAAAAAAACGCGCTATTCTTGAGCGCTTTGCAGCTCGATGTCAGCTTGGCGTGGCGCTCAGGGGGCGGAGCCTACCACTCGCGCCGATTTTGTAAGTAGGAGGGGGCGGGTACCATTTAAATGAGTTTTTTTCGTGCCGGCAACCCTGCGCGTGCGCATTGGAGCGTTCGCGCACGCGCAGTGTGAAGGAAACATTGGCACTCGGCCATTTTTGTAGCTGTTCAATTTTTAACATTTTTTAATAAAACCACATTGCCCTTCCATGATCAGCACTGAGGCTTCTTGCAGCAGTGAGAAGGCTGCAGGAAGCCTCAAAAATTGAGGCAGCCGTTTCCTGATGGGCCCGACCAACGGCAGGGGGGCCTCTTCCCTCCCCCCCCCCCCCCCCCCCCCGCCGTCGGGAATGGCTGCCTCAACTTCTGAGGCTTCCTGCAGCCTTCTCACTGCCTCCCCCCCCGCCGTCGGGAACGGCTGCCCCTTTCCCCCCCCCAGCTGCCGTCGGTCGGGCCCTTACTGCCTCCCCCCCTCTGCCGTCGGGAACGGCTACTGCCGTCGGTCGGGCCCTTACTGCCTTCCCTCCCCTGCCGTCGGGAACGGCTGCCTCAACTTGTGAGGCTTCCTGCAGCCTTCTCCCTGCCTGAAGCACTTTCACACAGGTAGGAACATGGTTTATTTAATCTTTTCTTTGCTTATAAATTTTTATTCAGGTTGGAATTATTTGTATAATATTTGTATAAGTATAACTAAGGATTTATTGTAGAATGTAATGACTTCCCTTCTCCCCCCTTCCCCCACCTCGTCCCGGACGCCTAATTTGTAACCTGCGCCTGATTTTTTAATGTGTAGACGAGGCTTTTTCAGGCCTGCAAAAATCTTCACTTGCTCCATTCTAAGTTAGTTTGGAGTACGTTTTCACTGTGGAAACTTTCAAATCAGGCGTCAGTGGCCGGACATGCCCCCTTTTGGAAAAAAAAATTCTGTTCAAAAGTGAAACTGTTCTAACTGACTAGAACTGCAGAAAACTTAAATGTGGAGAATTGCGATTTCTAACATACTCCGTTCTCCACCAGTTGCTCCTAAAAAATCAGGAGCAAATCATGTGGAAACTTGGGGCCAAAGATTGCATGTAACACAAGATTAATTAAAAGGGGACAAATGGAAGAGACAAAGATAGGGGCATATATATAAAGCAAAAGGGAGTGAATGAGAAAAGTAAGATTTAAAGAACAATATAAGATAGCAGTAAAAGTTACAATGTATATTTGCTGTAGAATGTTTACAAATAGCTGAGCTAAAAGATGTGAAATTTGACTACTGATCAATACGATTAAATAATCTGTTCTGGCTTTAGAGAGGTAAATGCAGGAATTTACAAGGTCAAGCACAAGCGCTATTGAGGGCAAATGGAAATTGGGAGAGGGACGGGAGAGACAAGGTTCAAGAAGTGAAGGAACAACTAAAGCAAATGAATAGGTGGCTGTCTGCAGCATGTGAATATCTGCTCCCCAGCTGGTCCCAGCTGATTTGCAGATTAAATTCATCTAAGTCTTTGGACTCAATTTTTTCAGGTCATTTGCGCTGTTTTTTTGGAGGCGTTTTTTTTCCAAGTTTCCCCCTGGAATCTGCGCCGGTTTAACTGACTTAGTTACGATTTTTCTAGGCCAGTTTTTTTTATGTCATGTCCCAATTTTTTTTTATATACCTGTCAGTGTAGTAAATGGAAGTTTGTTGGATTTCAGAAGTTTTCTTTTTAGGAGAGGAGGATTTTGTACTTCAATAAAATTATTCTTGTATCAAACTTTACTTTAAGACCACTTACAAATTTTAAACTTGTAAATTTACATAACTTACAAAAACCTTTTAATTTGAGAACAGTAACAACAACAGCAAAGAAAGGCTGCACCCACCCATCTCTCCTCCCCCTTATTCTAATACTGCTCACTGCACTTGGACTTGGACTCTCCACTACCCCTGCCCGCAGGTGGTGGTGCAGTGTTTCTCGGCTTGGTACCAAGCTTGTTCTTTCTAAGATCTCTGGTACTGCGCACCTGTTGTGGGGTGGGGGGGGGGGCGCGTGTCGGTGGCAGGCAGCGAGTTGGAGGGCCTGGCCCGGCCTTGGGATCTTCAGAAGCTGGTGTGGGGATTGGAGTGGGAGTCACAGTTGATACTGTCAATGGGCGCAGGGTCTAGGCGTGTTCCCTTATTGCAGCTGCTAACTCCAACATGCCGTCCCTTACGTGCCTTGACATCAATGACATGCAACATTCCCTCCCTCATGGTCAGTAACAGCGCATCAGCTACCTCTGACATTCCCTCCCTCATGGCCATTATTCAATCACTGATGGTCCCGGATATCGTTCCCATTTCTCGTGTCATTGCTGTTACTTCTCCCGACAGTCCCGCTACCTCATCATTCACCCCACTGATGGTATCCAGGAGTGATCAGGTAAGGTCAGTGCTCTCCGCACTCAATGACATCATCTGAACCACATCTGTTAGATTCTGTACCTCAGGAGAGCGTAGTTGAGCTCTCCTTCCCCTCCTCCCCATGGGTGTTCCTTGCTGCACCCCACCACTGGGACCCGCAGCCTGGGACAGTGGGGCCCGGGGTGTGCCTCGCTGCACCCCGCCACTGGGAGCCGTAACCTCGGAAGATGGTAAACCATGGAATGTCCCACCAGGATTCAAACCACTAGTTATGAAAGGGGCTGTCACTGCAATGAGCAGCACCTCCTCCAAAGTTATTAAAACACTGGAGGCTTCATCCAGCTCCGTCCCTTCCCTCTCACCCCCATGTTCTTGGTCTGGAGGGTTGGATTGGAAGATGTTCTCCTCTTCAGGCTCGTCTGCATCTGAATCATCATCTGCATCGTCAAGTTCTGCAAAATATAACACAACAGACAAATGGTTAGCAGCAGAGGAGGGGGCAGGGTGGGTGGCATGAGTAGGCTCATTTGAAGGACCATGATGAATTTGCAGGACTTACCCTCTCCCTCGAGTGTGGGCCCAGCATGTGCAGTGGTAATTGCTTTTCTCCAGGCAGGATCCATCAAAGCAGCGACTCTCTCTTCCAAGGATGTCAGTGGGTGCAGATTTGCCGGGCCTCCTCCTGTTCAAGTTCTTTCCCATTTATTATGTGCCATCTTCCTCTGCAAAGATTAAAAAACCTAACTTTTTAGAGAGGGTGTCTTTCTGCCTGGTGGGACATACAGATGGTCACATTTGCAATTGCAATTCCAGTTAATAAATGAAAATATTACTTGCACTAACTACTTGACCAAGATCCTGCCACATTTTACACTGGCCTCCAGATCTCGTGGTGGTCACCATTGCACAGTAATCTTCTTGGTTCCAGCATTTCTTCATTTCTTTGGATGGAACATTTGTGACCTCTGCTGGTGTCCAGCTCCTGCCATCTGTTCTCAATCACAGTAACTAGTGCCTCCACTAATTCTTGGTCCTTATACCGCGTTGCATCTTGTGTAGCTGCGATTTTTCCAATGCTCTCACACGGCACACCTTCTCACACACACAACTGGCTCTTTAAAAATGGGCAATTGCCAACTTGGAGCTGTACTGCGCATGCGCGTCCATTGCAACAACGTCAGAAACATAACTTTTTTTTCCCCTGTGCACGCACAGAAGGTGCGGTATCATTTTTCGGCACAGACTGCAGGCTCCACCCCTGAAGCGACTGGACATGCTGCGCGCCGCCAAATTCTAATTATAGATCGGGGAAACTTTGGCAAATTATTTCCAGCGCATTTCTGGCCTAAAAAAATGGGCATAACTGACAATACACCAGAAAATGGGCTTGGGCAAAATTGAACCCTTTATCTTAGCTACAGTTTTCATCAAATATTACCTGTTTGTGTGACTACGAGCCCGAACCATTTCAAGATGATTTGGGAAGTCCTTGTGCTTATTTACCAATATATTTTTGTCATAAAGAAGATACTATTTGAAAGTGGAGTGGATTTAAAAAAAAAATCAAAAGTAAGCGTGCATGTAACTTGAATGATTGAGCTATTTGGTTAAAATTTATTTTTGTGGTTTCTAAATAGAATCAGTATAACTGAATTCACTCCAAGTGCGAAAAACTGCCTCCACTTCCCAAGAAATTGTGTTCAGACAGATTTTGAAATGTTACATGTGACGACTTCCTGCCTTGAATAACTTTTAATAGCGAACTATAGGCCCCAAGTTTCCACATGATTTGCTCCTGATTTTTAGGAGCAACTGGTGTAGAACGGAGTATCTTAGAAATCGGAATTCTCGTCATTTAGTTTGCTCCAGTTCTAGTCAGTTAGAACAGTTTCACTTTGGAACAGAATTTTTTTTTCAAAAGGGGGCGTGTCCGGCCACTTACATCAGTGAAAACTTACTCCAAACTAACTTAGAATGGAGTAAGTGAAGATTTTTGTACGCTCGAAAAAACCTTGTCTACACTTTAGAAAATTAGGCGTAGGTTACAAATCAGGCGTAGGGAATGGTGGGGGCGGGGGGAGCGGGGGGTTTAAAGGGAAGTTTACAAAAATTAAACACTTCAGTTTTACAAATAAAGAGCCATCATCAATAATAAATGATAAATACATCAATAAATCAACCAATAAATCAATCAAAAATAATTAATAAATAATTAAATACATAAAAAATCAATAAATAAAACATTTTCTACTTACCGACTGCAGCACCGGGAGCCCTCCAACAGCGTGCTGGGATGCCCCGCCCCCCCCAGTGTGTCTGTCAGTGTCTCTATCTCTCTGTCTGTCAGTGTCTCTCATTGTCTGCCAGTGTCTGTGTTTCTGACAGCGAGGGGGGCAGAGGGAGGGGTGGGGGGGAAAGGAGATGGAGGAGGAGGGGGGGGAGGGAGAGCAGGAGATTGGGGGAGGGGGAGGGAGAGGGAGGAGGACGGGGGGCGGAGGGAGGCTGAACGGGCCGGGCCCGAGACTTTGGGCAGGGCCCGTCCCCAGCACCAGATTTACAGGTAGGTGGCGTTGGGTCAGGGTGGGTGGTGATCGGGGAGAGTGAGGTCGGGTCGGGTCAGGTCCGGGGGTGGGGTGGGGGGGGGGTGGGGGCGGGGGGGAGTCGTGTCGGGTCCGGTCCGGGGGCGTGGGGGAAGCTGGAGTCGGGTTGGTGTCGGGTCCGGTCCGGAGGCGGGAGTCAGGTCCGGTCAGGAGGAAGCAGGAGCTGGCCGTCGGAGGAGCCTTATTCACGCAGCCCCAGTGAGGCCATTCGGCCAGGGCTAGGGGCTGCGTGCTTCGGTCCCTCCCACACAGTTTTGGGCGCCTGGAGCTACTGCACATGCGCGCCCACTGTAGCGCGCATGTGCAGAGGTCCCGGCACTGTTTTCAGCGCAGGGACCTGGCTCCGCCCCCTACAGCTCCTGCTGCGCTGCGCCACGCCAAAGACCTGCAGGAAGCTGGAGAATCTGGAGGGTTTTTTTAGGCGCACTTTGTGGCGCGAAAAACGGGTGTCCAGGTCGGGACTGCGCCATTCTAGGCGCGGCTCGAAACTTGGGCCCTATGTGTCTATATTTGTTCTCGTTGCTGGTCCTGAGAAAAGTCCTAAACATGCTTTCAGCAATTCGTTTTCAGTTGCATATCTGAATATGCTTTATTTAAAAAAAAAAGAAAAAATCTCCAGACAGAGTTGGCCAGCTTTGAGTAAATTTTGGCAATATGATTGAGTCATAACCAGGCTGGCTGAATTTTGCACACTTTGCCATTGAGCTCTTTTCTTACTCAACTGCTGCAACTGGTTTCTCATGCAGTTCTTCCTTTTAAGTTTTCCTGTGCACAGTCCCATTGTCTCAACTTTGGCCTTCCCTTGGTGTTTTCTTAGCCATTTCATTAGCTTCTGAAGCTACATAACACCAGCCCATTGAATTCCTTAATAGTATTGGTCACTAGCTGGTACTCATTATCTTCCATGTACCGCATGCTTCAAAAGCATTAACCAATGTAAGGGGAAAACGGGAAGGCTTCTCCTCCCATGAGCGGGCCTCCTGATATAGAGGGTCGACGCTCGCCCCAACCCGCGTAACAGCCCCCGGAGTTAGCAGACAGAGACGAATGGCAAGGTATAACGATCTTTTATTCCGAACACCTGGGAACACCTCTCATCACAGCAGCCTGTGAGTGGCGATGCTCTCCGAACAGCACAATCATACAACTTTTATACATTTCAAAAACCCCTCCGTTCCCTGGTAAGACCTCCCTAGATCTCTAATTGGACTACCTTATCAGTGCTACTTCTCTAATTGGACTACCTTATTAATGCTACTTTGGATTGGTCAAGACCCTCGTGACCACCTTAGGCCATGACTAGAATGACTTAATTAGGTCAGAATTTGTTGATTCTTCTTGATGCCCGTGAGTCTGCCTCGAGCCTCTTCGCAAGGTCTTTTCAATGTCAGTTTAGGTTCTCACATCGTATCCTGTCGGAATATTATTGAATTGATAACTTCTGGAGCCTTGGTATTGGAATGTATAAGGCCAAAGAGAGGTCTTTTACCTCCTTATGGGTCAGTGCAGGAACCAGCACGTTAACCCTTGTCCCGCTGGTACCCCTAATGCCAAATGTTTCTCTTACAGCCACTACTTCTGTGCTTTTATCTTGGCACCAAATAAAGGTATTGGCCACACAGTAGCCTCTTACACTCCTTTTCACAGTTTGTGTGCTGCTTCTTCAGCATGGTTTCAGTCAAATACTTCCAACTAGAGCAACATAGAGTAACCTCTGAGTATACAGCTTCATAGGTATACAAACTCTCACCACTTCTACCTCCATACCATTACTGTTTGCATGTTTGTTTTTTCAGTCTTCATTCTTCTGTGTTGTTCCTCATTAAACTTTGGAAACTTTTATCCTTCATAATCCAGTTCCTTAAATATTATTATGACAAGAACTAAGAATTAGGTGCTGCCTGACCTGTTGGGTATTCCCAGTATTTTTGGTTTTTGTTATCTAAGAATCCAATAAGGGTAACATCACCCACTTTTTCCCAGGTCCTAGCATACTTTTATACCTTCAATCTCTCAGCCTTTAGTGCCTCTGAATTCACTTCCGATGACTATTGAATGAGATTAGTGATAATACAGCCCTGATCGCTTCTGTCCACTTCAAGCCATTGTTTTCTTTGAGCTCTTACTTATCTTTGTCTTGTACATTTCCATGAGCAGTTTGGTAAATTTTTCATCCGTGATCTCGCCACACATGATTAAACGTTACGAGACCCATCCACGTGGACTTTGGGGATGTAGATATAAATGAGGCTATGATGCAGACAGCAGGTCCAAACAAAAATAGAAAACAAGTGGTTCAACCAAATGTCATCTATTTGATAGGAAAGGTTAAGAAAACAATGGACAGATGGTATAATTTTGACAAGAACAGCAGATGTGTCATGCAACAATGGCTTTAAAAAGCTGTGAGAATGTCAAAGATGATGACTGCGAAAGAGGTTTTAGAAAGGAAAGTAGCAAAAATGAAAAAAGTGAATAGAATGAAAACAGATTTTAAATTAACTCAGTGGGGGGAAAAAAAGTCAAAGGGTGAACAAGGGTTTTAAAAAAAAATCATCATATGACGAGGAAGTATCTTGCATGAATTTGTTCCAGAAATTATTGAACAGAAAGATGCTGTTCAAATAATAGCTTATTCTTCAACACACAGTTTTTCAGAGCCCGTTGTCTCTTCTTCATGCAGGGTCAAGTGTTTTATGTCTGTCTCCTGTAATGTATTTTACGTCATAGGATATCTGCAACATTTCTTTGGTCTATGATCAAATCCAGCTCCTTTTGTGTGCATCTTCCTGCAATTTTAGTCTTTCTGTCACTTTTGCATCATTGCAATGGATTTACTAGGATTTCTTTTGGCTATACTGGAAAACAGCCAGGGCCAGACTTTCCACATTGAAAAATAGCTCAATTTTTTTTTGGCATTATTTGCAAATAACGGCTGATTTTTTTTAATGCCAAAATAGCGCCAACCAAATAAGGCCTAAGTTTCGCCAAAAGTTTTAAAATATTGGCGTAGCCTTAAAATACCACCGTTTTTAAGAACGGAGTTAAATGTTTTTGCCTTAAAAATAACGCCTGTTTTGCGCATACCCAACATAGCATTTACTTGAGGCTCTAAAGTTAAAATGCAGGCAGGGAGATTACTCTGACCAAAAGATTCCTTATTCTCTGCTTTGATGCTGGTGAATGGATACTTAAGCATTTTTTAGTGAAACTTGTTCTATAAAATAAACATGGCCTGACCACAGAGCGTTACATAGAAAATAGGTGCAGGAGTAGGCCATTTGGCCCTTCGAGCCTACACCACCATTCAATATGATCATGGATGATCATACAACTTCAGTACCCCATTCCTGCTTTCTCTCCACACCCCTTGATCCCTTTAGCCGTAAGGGCCACATCTGACTCCTTTTGAATATATCTAACGAACTGGCCTCAACAACTCTCTGTGGTAGAGAATTCCACAGGTTCACAATTCTCTGAGTGAAGAAGTTTCTCCTCATCTCGGTCCTAAATGGCTTACCCCTTATTCTTAGACTGTGATCCCTGGTGCTGGAACTCCCCAGCAACGGGAACATTCTTCCTGCATCTAACCTGTCCAGTCCCGTCAGAATTTTATAAGTTTCTATGAGATCCCCCCTCATTCTTCTAAATTCCAGTGAATATAAGCCAAGCCGATCCAGTCTGTCTTCTGTGTGTGTGTGTCTCTCGCTCTCTCTGTCTCTCGCTCTCTCTGTCTCTCGCTCTCTCTGTCTCTCGCTCTCTCTGTCTCTCGCTCTCTCTGGCTCTCGCTCTCTCTGGCTCTCGCTCTCTCTGGCTCTCGCTCTCTCTGGCTCTCGCTCTCTCTGGCTCTCGCTCTCTCTGGCTCTCGCTCTCTCTGGCTCTCGCTCTCTCTGGCTCTCGCTCTCTCTGGCTCTCGCTCTCTCTGGCTCTCGCTCTCTCTGGCTCTCGCTCTCTCTGGCTCTCGCTCTCTCTGGCTCTCGCTCTCTCTGGCTCTCGCTCTCTCTGGCTCTCGCTCTCTCTGGCTCTCGCTCTCTCTGGCTCTCGCTCTCTCTGGCTCTCGCTCTCTCTGGCTCTCGCTCTCTCTGGCTCTCGCTCTCTCTGGCTCTCGCTCGCTCTGGCTCTCGCTCGCTCTGGCTCTCGCTCGCTCTGGCTCTCGCTCGCTCTGGCTCTCGCTCGCTCTGGCTCTCGCTCGCTCTGGCTCTCGCTCGCTCTGGCTCTCGCTCGCTCTGGCTCTCGCTCGCTCTGGCTCTCGCTCGCTCTGGCTCTCGCTCGCTCTGGCTCTCGCTCGCTCTGGCTCTCGCTCGCTCTGGCTCTCGCTCGCTCTGGCTCTCGCTCGCTCTGGCTCTCGCTCGCTCTGGCTCTCGCTCGCTCTGGCTCTCGCTCGCTCTGGCTCTCGCTCGCTCTGGCTCTCGCTCGCTCTGGCTCTCGCTCGCTCTGGCTCTCGCTCGCTCTGGCTCTCGCTCGCTCTGGCTCTCGCTCGCTCTGGCTCTCGCTCGCTCTGGCTCTCGCTCGCTCTGGCTCTCGCTCGCTCTGGCTCTCGCTCGCTCTGGCTCTCGCTCGCTCTGGCTCTCGCTCGCTCTGGCTCTCGCTCGCTCTGGCTCTCGCTCGCTCTGGCTCTCGCTCGCTCTGGCTCTCGCTCGCTCTGGCTCTCGCTCGCTCTGGCTCTCGCTCTCGCTCTCGCTCGCTCTGGCTCTCGCTCTCGCTCTCGCTCTCTCTGGCTCTCGCTCTCGCTCTCTCTGGCTCTCGCTCTCGCTCTCTCTGGCTCTCGCTCTCGCTCTCTCTGGCTCTCGCTCTCGCTCACTCTGGCTCTCGCTCTCTCTGGCTCTCGCTCTCTCTGGCTCTCGCTCTCTCTGGCTCTCGCTCTCTCTGGCTCTCGCTCTCTCTGGCTCTCGCTCTCTCTGGCTCTCGCTCTCTCTGGCTCTCGCTCTCTCTGGCTCTCGCTCTCTCTGGCTCTCGCTCTCTCTGGCTCTCGCTCTCGCGCTCTCTGGCTCTCGCTCTCGCTCTCTCTGGCTCTCGCTCTCGCTCTCGCTCTCGCTCTCTCTGGCTCTCGCTCTCGCTCTGGCTCTCGCTCGCTCTCGCTCTCGCTCTCTCTGGCTCTCGCTCTCGCTCTCGCTCTCGCTCTCTCTGGCTCTCGCTCTCGCTCTCTCTGGCTCTCGCTCTCGCTCTCTCTGGCTCTCGCTCTCGCTCTCTCTGGCTCTCGCTCTCGCTCTCGCTCTCGCTCTCGCTCTCGCTCTCGCTCTCGCTCTCGCTCTCGCTCTCTCTGGCTCTCGCTCTCGCTCTCTCTGGCTCTCGCTCTCGCTCTCGCTCTCGCTCTCGCTCTCGCTCTCTCTGGCTCTCGCTCTCGCTCTCTCTGGCTCTCGCTCTCGCTCTCTCTGGCTCTCGCTCTCTCTGGCTCTCGCTCTCTCTGGCTCTCGCTCTCTCTGGCTCTCGCTCTCTCTGGCTCTCGCTCTCGCTCTCTCTGGCTCTCGCTCTCGCTCTCTCTGGCTCTCGCTCTCGCTCTCTCTGGCTCTCGCTCTCGCTCTCTCTGGCTCTCGCTCTCGCTCTCGCTCTCTCTGGCTCTCGCTCTCGCTCTCGCTCTCTCTGGCTCTCGCTCTCGCTCTCGCTCTCGCTCTCTCTGGCTCTCGCTCTCGCTCTCTCTGGCTCTCGCTTCGCTCTCGCTCTCTCTGGCTCTCGCTTCGCTCTCGCTCTCTCTGGCTCTCGCTCTCGCTCTCTCTGGCTCTCGCTCTCGCTCTCGCTCTCTCTGGCTCTCGCTCTCGCTCTCTCTGGCTCTCTCTCTCTCTCTCTCTCTCTGGCTCTCTCTCTCTCTCTCTCTCTCTGGCTCTCTCTCTCTGGCTCTCTCTCTCTGGCTCTCTCTCTCTCTGGCTCTCTCTCTCTCTGGCTCTCTCTCTCTCTGGCTCTCTCTCTCTCTGGCTCTCTCTCTCTCTGGCTCTCTCTCTCTCTGGCTCTCTCTCTCTCTGGCTCTCTCTCTCTCTGGCTCTCTCTCTCTCTGGCTCTCTCTCTCTCTCTCTCTCTCTGGCTCTCTCTCTCTCTGGCTCTCTCTCTCTCTGGCTCTCTCTCTCTCTCTCTCTCTCTGGCTCTCTCTCTCTCTCTCTCTCTCTGGCTCTCTCTCTCTCTCTCTCTCTCTCTGGCTCTCTCTGTCTATCTCTGTCTCTCTCTCTCTCTGTCTCTCTCTGTCTGTCTCTCTCTCTCTCTCTCTGTCTCTCTCTCTCTCTCTCTCTCTCTCGTAACACAGCCCCTAAAGCCCTTTAACAAGGTTGGAAATGAGACTGAAATGTCTGTAGTTTCATGTCCTTGGGCTGCTGCTCTTTATTTCCCTGCTGCTGGTGATGGTGTTGTCTCCCAGGTCGGGTACTGAGACCAGTTATGGCCAGTGTGCCTGCTTTGAGGAGGAGGGCAGGGAAATTGCTACAGTGCAGGCTGAAGAATAAAACAAAATTACCGAAAAGTTTACATTTTCGAAATTGCTGCTTCGTAGTCAAAGTAGAACCTCAAATGTTCAGCGCATTTTTAAGTAGTTTTTATATAAAATAAGATTTTGTTCCCTCCCAAAGCTTTAAATTTTAGCTCCGGTTCCCAAGATGGCCCCGTTAATGCTGGTTTTGATCGGACTCGACTAGGTGTAAGGCAAGCTTTTTAAAAGTGGTATTTTGCACTGCCTTTAAAAATATCCTTATTGGGGGAAAAACTCTCAAACAGCATTATCGTTGGGTTTGACCCTGAGTGATGTCAGAAAAACGGTTCTCAAAAAGATCGTCCCTTATTTTTTTTAAAGATGGTGTTGCACCACTGGGGAAACTAGCAAAATGGCCCTAAATTTATTTAGCTCAAAAAAAAAACTTTTAGCTTTAAAAAATGGAGCTAAATCGATCCTTATGGTCGCGAATTTCAGGCCTCCAGATTGGTTGCCACTCGTCCTAAATTGGGATCCTGCACAAAGTTAATGTACCTTTTTGAACCTCTTGGTACAGTCATGTCAGCTGTGGCTCAGTGGGTAGGTTGTGTGGCTGAGTCAGGAGGTTGTATGTTCAAGGACCACACCAGAAACATGAGCACAAAAATCTAGGCTGACGCTCCAGTGCGGTGCTGAGGCAATGCTGCCTGTCAAATGTGCCGTTTTTTAGATGAGACATTGAACCAAGGTCCTGTCTGCTCTCCCAGGTTGATTTAAAAGATCCCATGGCACTATTTCGAAGAAGAGCAAGGGAGTTATCCCCGATGTCCTGGCCAATATTTATCCCTCAATCAACATAACAAAAACAGATTATCTGATCATGATCACATTGCTGTTTGTAGGAGCTTGATGTGGGCAACATTACAACACTTCAAAAAAAGTACTTCATTGGCTATAAAGTATTTTGAGACATTCTGAGGTCGTGAAAGTTGTATGTAAATGCAAATCTTTCTTGCATGCATTCTTAAACTTAGTCATGGAAGACTGCACTTTTCATGGCTGGTGACATTCAGGCACTAGTTATTAATCCTATTTCCCTGTTCAATAACATTGAACAGTTTTCAGGCTGGATTTCCTGTCAAAGGTCATTTTCTTTGGGCTTCTTTGAAACAGCAATTCATTGCCAAATAAGTTAAACTGTCATATGGAGCAACCACATGCTTATCAAATGCCAGTAGCATTAATTATGTTACATGAAAAGGGGGGCAGGAAGGAATTGAAGAATTCCAGCGGCATTAATCTGCTACAGTGCTACTGAATCAGATGCATTTAGAAGGAATGTTGCAGAAAAATTGATGGGAGTTAACCAGCTCTTCATGTTGACATAGCTGAAAATTACTGAATTTCATTACATCTATTTGTGAAGCACCTTGTTTTTTTTTTAAATGTTACAAAGCAATATATAAATGCAAATAATGACCATGGTCAAATCTGCACTTACCTTTACTTGTGATTCCTATTGGATCTTTTTAATGCTCTTTGATTAATTTATGAAGGATTGCCTCAGGACTCTCCTAATATTATGCAAGGATACATCTGTCTTCACTCTGCACTACCATTTTATATATATTTTAAAAACATCCCTTGTACTAGCTATGTAAATTGATGAATTAAATGTGAAGGCAAATGCTGATGCTTGGAAGCTTGAGATTTGTATTTCAGATTTAAAATGGTTGGGTTATCATTGGAAATTTTAACAGAACATGTATAGTGACCTTTATTTGAAGAGAGTCTGTGACTCACTAATGTGTTACATTGAGCGACAGATATGTGGATTTGACTCATCTGTTTTCTCTCATTTTTCGATTAACTTTAGGTAACAATTAAAATGATCAACAGATCTTGAAAGGGTTAAATTTTCATCATTCAGTGCTTCTGGAGTTCATCCATAATGGGAATTCTCTGCTGTGAGCAATAAAGATAATAATTTGCCCTAACTATATTGGGCCTGGAATCATACCCATGGTTCTGATACTAGCATCACAAGATTTCACTTTAATTTCCTTTTTTAGGAGAATATTTTGGAGAGAATTCACTTGCACATCGTCTCAGACACTGGAATGGATACATGCACCGCTAAGTCTTGCATCACCCACCAGAAATTTGCCATGACGCTTTATGAGCAGGTGAGATATGAAACTATTTTTATGCAGAATAAATACCATATAATTAAATATATGACCTAGTTGTAGTCGGCTTTGAAGAAATGCAGATTTCTTAAATTTATAATGGCAGATGCTGCTTGAGGCACCAAGTCCACAGAAAATTGCAGCGATGTATAAGAACATAAGAAATAGCAACAGGAGTAGGCCATATCGCCCTTCGAGCCTGCTCCGCCATTCAATAAGATCATGGCTGATCTGATCATGGACTCAGCTCCACTTCCCTGCCTGCTCCCCATAACTCCTTTATCGTTTACGAAACTGTCTATTTCTGTTTTAAATTTATTCAATGTCCCAACTTCCACAGCTCTGAGGCAGCGAATTTCATAGATTTACAACCCTCCAGAGAAGAAATTTCTCCTCATCTCTGTTATAAATGGGTGGCCCCTTATTCTAAGATCGTGCCCTCTAGTTCTAGTCTCCCCCATCAGTGGAAACATCCCCTCTGCATCCACCTTGTCAGGCCCCCTCCTAATCTTATACGTTTCGATAAGATCACCTCTCATTCTTCTGAATTCCAATGAGTAGAGGCCCAACCCAATCAACCTTTCCTCATAAGTCAACCCCCTCATCTCTGGAATCAACCTAGTGAACCTTCTCTGAACTGCCTCCAAAGCAAGTATATCCTTTCATAAATATGGAAATCAAAATTGCACGCAGTGTGTAAATGGAAAACCTTTTGCTTTGGAGAACTATGGTTATTGCTCTGAAATAGCATTCTGATTTTAAAAAAAAAGTTAGTTAGCATTCACAGCTTTCCTTTTTATCACCAGAATGTACTAATGGTTTTGGGGCAATAGAATTTTTTTTGAGTTAAAAGTAACCAAGTACACAAAATAAAAAAGAAGAAAAATCAGTCATAGTTTCCTTCTATTTCTGATTCCATGTTAGTAAATCATGTGTGCAAACCTCCCTCCAAGGACTTGAGCATGTAATATAGGCAGACACTTCAGTGCAGCCCTGAGAGAATGCTGCAATGTCGAGAGCTGCTGTGTTTTGGATGAGATGTTAAACCAAGATCCTGTCTGCCTGTTCAGATAGATCTAAAAGGTCCATTGATACAATTCAAAGAATAAAGGAGTTCTCTGTGTCCTAGCCAGCATTTATCACTCGATGTTTTTTTTCGTATTCGTCGATGTTTTGACGAAGAGTGATCAACCTGAAACGTTAACTTTGTTTCTCTCTCCACAGATGCTGCATGACCTGCTGAGATTTCCAGCATTTTCTGTTTTTATTTCAGATTAACTGGTCACTTATATCATTGATGTTTGTGGGATCTTGCTGTATTCTGATTGGCTGCTGTATTTCCCCTATATGACAGCAGTGAAATATACTTCAAAAGTAATTAATTGATTATGAAGAATTATGATTGCCCTGGGGATATGAAAGCTGCTTTCTACATGAAACAAACTAATTTTGTTTCATAAAGTAGTTTTGCATGTTTTCACCAAGCATTGTAATAATCTGACAGGATAGAATAACAAATGCATTAATGTTGGAATGCTACAAATCAGCTTTAACGTATGCCTTCAGAATCCTTATAGGAGTTTCTTTGCAACTTTGGTATACTTCTGATTATATGAAACAGAATCCTAGAGTACCTACATTTTTACATTAATCCTTTGAAAGAACTTCAACTTCCACATATGAAATTTCTTCCCAACTTGCTATTCGATCCCTTTTGCGTGTGCTGCGTACACCTACTTTAGTTTTGTGTATGCGTTATGTTATCCTTGTTGCATATCTTGTGCTTTCTCTGGGCAAACAGGTTTGTTCAGAAAAAGGTCTTGTGTACAACGGAGTGAGAGAAGATTACTTAACCAATGGCACTGTTAAGATGTGAATTGCTTGACAAGCTAATACTCCTCATTGAGGATGACAATTTTATTTATACGAGGAGCTTGAACTTCTTTCAAAGATTGAGGAAGAGCATCCCCTGCAATGTTTACATCAGCCCCAAAATTGCGGTAGGCGACATCGCTACATACACTGTCAACCTCCGAAAAGAATACAAACTTATCTTGTGCAAGGCCCAGAACGTAGACGTGCTGTTCGGCGCTGCAGAGTTGTGCGTAGCATATTAAATCACAAAGACCAAAGGCGCAGCATATGGCCTATGCATAAGGGAAGACATGCCCACAAATGCTGTCAAAACTAAACAACACCCATAGAAACTTCTTTGTCTCTTTCATTGAAATTACATTTTTAAAAACTATTAAATACTTTTAATTAAACTGGTACTTGGACTTATTTCATATATCAGCATTTTGTTAAAATTATGTAACAAAATACCATCTGTTTTCCACTTGAAGGTTAAAAAAGATAATTTGAGGTCAATGGAAAGATTCTCGTTGTTTGACCGTTTACTAACGTGAAATAAATCCTTTAGCTGTTCAACCTTCTATTGAGGTTAAAACTGTTTCCATCACTTGGGAAGTGTATTAAATGTTACGTTATTTTTATTTCATACTAAGAAACCTGTTCCTTTTCTTTGCATTGAGGAGCATTGTCGACCATCATAGTGTTTTGCTATCCCAAAGAATTACCTGTGCTTTACTTTAAACATCCCGGCCTTTAAGGATGTATTCGGTGTATTTTATGTAAATCAGGAAGGCTTTTTTTATTCTTTAAAGGCTAGCATTTAGTATCCTGTCAAAGGTCCATTAGTGAGAAAAGATGATGGATTGCGATTCAACAGCACTGAAAGGTGTTAGCAATGATCCTTTTGATTTACTATACACCATGCACGTAGCACACCAGCTGTGGAGCAGCTTTAAATGTATCTGTAGAACAATTAAATAGCAAAATGGTTTTATTTCATACATTTGGAGGAAGTATCAGTAATCTGTGCCGAATGCCCAGTTCTAAATTGTACAGTTGGAGTGCAGGAAATAGGGATAATTTTAAATATTAATTGTCATTTTATATTTTTAATGTTTCTAAATGTTGCCACTAGGTATGTATTTTGTGAAGTGATATCCGAACAGTTAACAATCCTTTCAGATGCACTCAAATGGGTTCCTTCCACATTGAAACAGGCTTTCACTAACTGTAACATTTTCAGACGTAATTGCTGGACAGTTGATAGGTAATTAGCCCAACTCTGCTCCAGCAATGAATATTTCTCCGTTGGTGTGGGATCATCTAACTTGCAGTCAATTTCAAAGTTGGTATGACGGTGTACTGAGTACACCGTCATACCCACCGCAATATCTGCCCCATTGTGTCTCTAGGTTTGTATGTGGGAAGTACTTTCAGGAGTCGAGGCCAGATTTGAAAACCAAGCTGTTTTATGCCAATGTTTTCTCTGCGTTTTGTTTGAACAAATATTTTAATGAATTCTCACCATGATGTTCCGAGCAGAGATTGTGTAAGGAAGTGCTGTATTCCGTTGAAATTTTTTTTAAAACCTGAAGTACCACAAATAATTAACCTTGTTATAAATGTTAATTTGGTTCTCGTACTGCCAAACTTACGCTCTCTCCCCAACCAATTTATTTGATTGTCAGCAGGCCTCTGTTTTATACCCCAAAAAAATCAAAATGGCAATTAAATGACAAGAATAACTGTCTCCAGTGAGGGTATGGTTGGAAAAGTACCATAATGGAGGCAGTTGGATAAGTGTATGGGCAGGAGTGGAGGGGTGGGTGACAAAGTATCAGATTTTTCATAAGAAATTCAGCACCTGCCCTTTCAAACATATAGAGGTTATGATAAGTTACAACTTGCACTGGTTGCAATTTTAATGACTTTTTAATAAGTGCAGGATTTTTTTTGAAGTCCTGTTTTCCAAACGAGGTTCAGATATTTCATGTTCGCAGTGGCCATGATATTTTAAGAAACTAGAGTTGCAACTCCCTGACAATTGCTTCATTTCTGAGCAGACAACCATTTCTCCAGGTTTGTTTCTGTGATGCACCATTCTTGTGTTACGAATACAAAGCTTGACATTAAAAATACCTATCACAGCACCATCCAAAAGGCAAAAAGCATATTATAACAAAATATGTTTTTTTTCATCGGGCCAAGTTTTAATGCATTTTGCAATGGAATGTTGTGATCCAAAACCTTGTTTAAGATACAATACATTTTATTAAAATCTTCAACACAAAAGCAAGGGAGATATAGTTAGTGTACAAAAAACTTTCCTTTGAGCAAAAATAACTTGGGTGGTACTGAAATATACATCGTACTATTGAATAAAGCACAGTATATAGACAAAAATGTTGAGACAACATGTTAAGTAACCTTTGCTGAATGCCTATAGCAGCAGTATTTTGTGGTATGATGAATTTAGAACACTGATTATCAATGGTTGTAATAATATAAAATACTTTTTAAGAGTAATATCCTTGGAGAGGCATCATTGCCCTAGTGAGGAAGTTCCCCTCTTCCATCTCCCCCACCCCCCAACCTGCCCTCATAATTGCAAGAAGGAAGACATTTTTCTAAGTATCTTCTATAAAAGTTAATTAACTAATCTTGGTTTTCTCTAGAGTGTGTGCCATAGCTGTGGGGCTACTTCAGATCCTTTACCTTTCACTGAGCTGGTACATTATGTGTCAATTACAGCACTGTGGTGAGTAATGCTTTCTTTTTTTTTTAAAGTCAATATAAAAATGAAAAATGAATTAAGTGATAAATATAATTCCTTGTTTAAATTTAGTAATCAAGTAGACAGGATGATGGAGAGGAATGAGCGTCCCAGGCCAGAATTGTTTGCAGAACTACTTCAAGCCGCGAGTACCATTGGTGACTTTAGAAACTGTCCGGTAAGAGAAATTTGGTGTTTATACACCACCAGCTCCTCCAATTTGAACTCTGCAGCTGAATTTCATGGTAATTGAAAGAATAGAATATCTGGTTTGTATAGCTGTGCATTGCCATCTTAGTGTTTACCAGTAGGACATCCCTGTTGTCAAATTATGTTGTGATTTTGTTCAAGCCTGTCACATCTGGGTAATGCCTATGTTCCAATTGAAAAGCTAATTATTTTTCATACTTACCATAACTTATCTTATAGGCAGCCAAATGCTAAGTGATGCTGGTACACTGCCAAACTTCACCGCATCTACCTCTACACAGAAACTAGGACATATTGCTGATGTTTTTATCGCTGCTGTCGGGAAGCGTGGCTAACTCCATCTATGGTTTATATTTAAGTCCTCATGTTGCCAGTTTTCATTGCTGCTGTTTTTATTTAATTTATTTATTCCTGCTGCGGCCAATGGGAAGCCAGTAGAGAAGTACAATAAATGAAATGCACAGCTTGGAGATAGTTTCAAAATAGTTAATGTTATTTTCAAAAAGATTGATTTAATTTGTTCTTTAGCAGAGTCCATTTTTTTTGTATTTTTTGTTTAATTCATTAATCCTGCAATGAGATGCTTCTTCACAACAAATGAAAATTATTAAATAGCAAAATTGCAAATTGTTCATGTCATTTAATCAGCTCTTCTGTGTATGCCAGGAGTGTCAAACTAAATTTACATGGTAGGCCCGATCTGACATCCTGATACTTGGCGTGGACCACTTGCCACAAAAGTTATTTGTGCAAACTGGATAGAAATTGGTAGGCATTTCACTTGTTTTTTGGGGCTTGATGCAGACCAATTTCTGGGGACGAGGTCTTGCACCTCGCCTGCACCATATTGATCCTCACTGTCTTTAGGCATCCTTGGCAGCCACCTGAAATCACTGCTGGATCAATTTAAGTATGTAACAATGCCCTGCGCCTGTTTCAGGACCCTTCTGAAAACTGCATGGGAAACTAGGAGCATGCAACTTGTATGCTGTGCACCCACTCGCCACAATGCTGCTCCCAGCTCTGCACGAGACGCTGGGCCTCACGCGCACACAACCTCACCTCATTCTCCAGTACTCTGTTTCTTCCATCTCCCGACCCAAGTCCCAATCTCCCAACCCTTATTCCCCAGTCTCCTTTTCTACTCTGAGCCCTCATTTCCCCACCGCAAATCCTAATCACCCAACCTCCCACTCCTCCCCCCACCCCCCGGGCATGTTCTGACTAGTCCAGTAACATAACCACTACACTACCGGAAGGAGTCCATAGGTCTGGATTAATAATCCACCAAACATGAATTCAAATCTCACCATGCCAGTTTGAGAATTTGAATTTGGTTTTTAAAAAAAAATCAGCATATATAATGTATCTGTAAAAATGACCATGAAGCTGTCAGATTGTCAGAAACGTCCAACTGGTTAACTAATGTTTTTTAGAGAAGCTCAGTCTGTCTTATTCTTTTTAATTTAGTACAACCATTATATTCCAAGAAAAAGAATAAAACCTTGATGGATAAGGCTCACCTACCCCTGTGTGACATAGTGAAATTCTGTTGCAACAAAATGAACAGGATGCAGTGCTTACCATTCCTATTCATGCATGTCACTGGAATGTACTTTTATAATTTCAACATTTAAGCAGCAAGTGTAAGACATAGTAGCAAGGTGTGACTGAGAAACATTGATAAGTATATAGGTCATGAAACTTACTAAATATTATCTTACAGAAGTTCAATTTAATATAAAGTTATTTGGGTGTCTGTTTGTTCAGACTTTGCTATGTTTCCATTACATGAAGCAAGTTTTTCCAAAGTGGTTTATTTAGCTCATGTATGCTGTTGGTCATGTTTGTTACAACAGTTCAAGATCCTGATGACTGTTTTCCCCCTCTTAATTCTCCAAGATTTTTAAATGGTTTCAAATACGTTCAGCAATATTTTTGAGCTGGCTGACATACAAATTGAACACGGTGCATATCTTGATTACAACAATTATAGAAACATTTTGAATGTTTGGAAAAAATGATTTTTCGTGCCGATATGTTTGAAATTTTCCCATTTTGCTATTTTTTTTCATTCAGAGTAATTGTGGACAGAAGATAAAGATCAGACGTGTGCTAATGAATTGCCCAGTGATAGTCACAATTGGTTTAGTCTGGGACTCTGAGAATTCAGATCTCACATTGGATGTGATTCGATATTTGGCGCCACAGCTCTATCTCCCTGGAGTAAGTCAGAAGAAACTGTTCTGTTAAGTTGTCTTATTTCTGACTATTAACCTTTGTCTAGTGTTTAAATGTACAGTAGAACCTTGTAAAGACTTTTCAAAATAGTTGTCTTAAGACCAGTTTAAACACCTTTCCCAAGTCTACAATGAAATAGCTGTACTTATAACGAGTGAAATTTGCTATTGTAAACTGGTTGAAATTATGAGCTTAAGTGTCCTAGTAAGCTTTTAAAAATATCAATAGCTATTATAAAGCTCTTGTTAATCCCTCTGCTGAACCAAGTGCCATTCTTAAGATTTTTTTTTAAGGGTCATTTCCATTTTTGGGCATTTTCTAATCTTTGCAGTGTCCTTCATCAAAAAGACAGGTGGGCCACTTTCTCCCAGTTCTTTGCCAATTAAACTCGCTGGCAGGAAAATAAGAATATGTGTTGGCCATTTAGTCTCTTGAGGCTGATCTGTGACCTAACTCAATATACCTGCCTTTGCCCCATATCCTTCAATCTCTTTGATTAACAAAAATCTAACAATCTCAGATTTAAAGTTAACAATTGGCCTACCATCAGCTGCCGTTTGCGGAAGAGTTCCAAACTTCTACCACCCTTTGTGTGTAGACTAACTTCACTCCTGAAAGGTTTGGCCGAAATTTTTAGACTATGTCCCCAAGTCCTAGATTTTCCATCCAGCAGAAATAGTTTCTCTCTACCTTATCGGTTCCCCTTAATATCTTGAAAACTTCGATCAACTCGCCCCTTAACCTTCTAAATTCCAGGGAGTACAATCCTAGTTTCCTCGTAATTTAACCCTTGGAGTCCAGGTATCAATCTACGCTGCACTCCCTCCACTGCCAATAATATCCTTCCTATGAGGTGGTGCCCAGAACTGAACACTATACTCCAGGTGTGGTCTAACCAGGGCTTTGTATAGCTTTAGCATACCTTCTACCCCTTTGTATTCTACTCCTCTAGATATAAAGGCCAGCATTCCATTCGCTGTTTTGATTATTTTCTGTACCTGTCCATGACATTTTAATGACCTATGTACATGACCCATAAGTCTCTTTGGACCTCCACTGGTTCTAACTTTTCATCATTTGGAAAGTATTCTGATCTATCCATTTTAGGTCCAAAGTGGATGACGTCACACTTGCCTATATTGAAATCCATTTGCCACAGTTTGCCCCATTCGCTTAAACTAGTAATATCTCTTTGTAACTTTATGCTTCCATCTACACTGCTTATAATGCCACCTATCTTTGTGTCATCAGCAAACTTGTATATGTGGCTCACTATCCTGTCATCTAAGTCATTAATAAATACCAATAAATATCAGCCAATCTCCTAACCACGTCAATAATTTGCCCTCAATTTCATGAGCTTCACTCTTAGCTAATAGTCTCTTATGAGGGTCTTTATCAAATGCATTCTGGAAGTCCATATACATAACATCCACAGACAATCCCCAATCAGGTTCGACAGGCATGACCTACCCTTTACAAATCCATGCTGGCTCTCTGAAAATTTTCAAGATGATCAGTCATTACCATCTTTTTGCCTCGAGTAATTTCCTGACAACAGATGTTAGGCCCTGGTTTCCAGCTCTCTCCTTTCTTAAATAGCAGATAGATGTGCAATTTTTCAATCATAAGGAAATGGTTCCTCAACTACAAGAACTTTGGAAGATCATAGTTAGGGCATCTGCAATGTTCTCGCCTCTTTCCTTTAAAACCCTGGGATGGAAACCATCTGGTCCTGGGGACTTGTCATTCTGTAGTGCCATTATTTTGTTCATTACTGTTCATTTGCATATGTTAATGTTGGTGAGCCCCTGTTCCTGATTCACTATTAATTTCCTTGATGCCTGGCATGCTATCCTCTTTCTACTGAACATGCCAATGCAAAGTAATGATTTAACATGCCCCCCATTTCTTTATTTTCATTTATAATATCACCATTGACAGTTTTTAAAGGGTTCACATTTCTCTTAACAACTTTTTTTCTTGACATCCCTTGCAAGTTTCTTATCCTACTCCCTTTTTGTAGCTCTTATGATCTGTTTTGTCACTGCTGTTCTTTTTATCTTTCGCATTTGTCTGTACTATTTTTTGCATTCTTGTTTGCTTTTTCTTTTAGTTTTATGTTGTCCCTTACCTCTTTTGTTAACCTTGGCTGTTTTTTTTTGGCAAGCAGAGTTCTTGCCCCTTAAGGGTATAAAGTGGTTCTGTACCACGTCAAATTATTTTTTGAACACCTCCCACTGATCATCATCTGTCATTTTACCCATTAACAGATTTGCCCAGTTTACTGTGGACAGTCTCTGTCTCATCCTATTGAAGTTGACCTTACCTAAACCTAGATTTAGGTAACAGGTCATTGAATCATAGAATTTACATCACAGAAGATGGCCACTTTTATCTCTAAGTGGTTCCACCTTTCTTGACTATCATTTTACTTATATATTCTTATAAAAGCTCTTGTTTTCTTTTAATGTTAATTTCCAGTCTTGGTCATCTTTTACACTCCATCTTCGCCTTCTCAATCTCATTTTGCTTCATTTCTATTCATAGTAAACTTAAATGAAAAACAAAGAAAAGCTTCCTCGTCCTAGTGTCCAAGAAATCTGAAATCCTCCCTTCTACATCATGTGGCTCCCCAATTGCCTGGCACATAGCAGTGAAAGTAATCCTGAAATTATTACACTTGAAGTCGTGACTTTTAATCAAACACTTAACTCATCGAACACCCTTTTACAACGGTTCCATTCTGTTGTTACCCAACAAAAAACATGACTTCAGACTATTCACCCTCCCTTTTAGGAATCTTCTCCACTTGTTGCAGTTATCCCTCATCCTGGCATCTTGGAGATAGCAGATTATTTGGTATTCCAAGGAAAGACTTTCTGTTGAATATTTTGTAGCTACTGCTTGCCTGTCTTTTACACTATCACTTCTCTCTTTTTCTCTCAAGTCCCCTTTTCCCTTCCCATTGGATCATAATACAATGAAGTTGCTCATAATTTTACCCCTCCTAATTCATTGACCTCATCTGGATTGCAGCAATCCAGTGCCCTATATTAAACAACTACAGATCCTCAGGTATATCCTTCACTACCTCTACCTCAATCCTTCTTCCCCAACACCACTCTCCAACAGATGGCCACCCACTTCCCTTCCTCTCTCTCTTTAATCTTCCGTAGTTGCATGGTGACCACCACCTGCACTGAGCACTCTAAGAACTGTTCCTATATAGTGCAAGTTCCATGCAATGTTGTTTTGTGATAATAGCTGGACTTGGAAACTCAAGGAACTGAAAGTTTAAAGCCAAATACTACTTTTTCTTGGGCAGTCCCTCGGAGTCGAGGATGACTTGCTTCCACACTAAAGATAAGTCCTCGGTTACTGAAGAGTCCAATGCGGGATCTACAGTCTCTGTCACAGGTGGGCAGACGGTGGTTGGAGGAACGGGAGGTTGGGGTGCCTGGGTTGCCGCGTGCTCCTTCCGCTGTCGATGCTTGGCTTCAGCTAGCTCTCGGTGAAGACACACGAGGTATTCAGCGCCTTTCCGGATGCTTTTCCTCCACTTTGAGTGGTCTTGGGCCAGGGATTCCCAGGTGTTGATGGGGATGTTGCACTTTTTCAAGGAGGCTTTCAGGGTTTTCCTTGAAGCGTTTCCTCTGTCCACCTGGGGCTCGCTTGCCGTGTCGGAGCTCCGAGTAGAGCGTTTGTTTTGAGAATCTCGTGTCGGGCATGTGGACGATGTGGCCCGTCCAACGGAGCTGATCGAGCGTGGTCGATGCTTCGATGCTGGAGATGTTGGCCTGAGTGAAAACACTAAAGTTGGTGCGCCTATCCTGCCAATGGATTTGCAAGATTCTGCACAGGCAACGTTGGTGGTACTTCTGTGTTTTGAGGTGTCTGCTGTACATAGTCCATGTCTCTGAGCCATACAGGAGGGCGAGTATCACTACTACTCTGTAGATCATGAGCTTGATGCTGGGTTTGAGGTCCTGGTCTTCAAACACACTTCCTCAGGCAGTGTTGAACCTCGTCGTCTATGTCTGCCCTTGTTTGATAGTAGGCTCCCAAGCTATGGAAAATGGTCCACATTTGTCCAAAGCCTTGTGGATATTGATAACTGGGTGGCAGTGCTGTGTGGCTGGGACAGGTTGGTAGAGGACCTGAATTTCTTGTGCTTTCTCCACCCACCATCTGTTCATTAGGATGCGGGTTTTCTGGTGTACTTCGGCCTTCAGACGTCTGTAGAGCTGCTTTCTTGCCTTCGAGTTGTGTTGCTGTTTCCAGTCCAAGAATGCCTTGTGCTTGCAGCATATTAGCTCATGGATCTCCTGGTCATTCTCGTCGAACTAGTCTTGGTGTTTCCTGGTCAAGTGACTTGGCGTCTCTTCGCAGGTGCTAATTATGGAAGCTTTAAGGGCAGACCAGGCACTGTGGACTCCGGGTCACTGAGAGGAGTCAGGTTGGTGGCGAGGCACTGGCTGAATAGGGCTTTTTCTTAGCAGGATCTGTGAGTGTTCCAGCATTTATTTTCCTGTGGCATTGTTTCTGTTGCCGTTGCTGTTTTGAGGCAGTGTTGATGGTGGTGACAGAACGAATTAGGCGGTGGTCCATCCAGCAGTCGTCCGCTCCTGTCATGGCGCGGATGATGCACACGTCTTTGGGGTCCCTCACTCGGACGATGACGTAGTCTAACAGATGCCAGTTCTTGGAGTTAGGGTGTTATAAGATGAAGTCTTATATTTGTTTTTCTGACGGAACAGGGTATTATTTATGACGCGGCCGTGTTCTAAGTATTTAGTCAGGAGGAGGGTGCCTTTGGAGTTGGTTTTCCCTACCCCATCTGCCGATCACACCTTCCCAGAGGTCAGTGTCCTTTCCAACTCGGGCATTGAAGTCGCCAAGGAGGATCAGCTTGTTGCCCATTGAGACTCGGGACAGAGATTGTTCGAGGCTGGAGTAGAATTCCTCTTTGGTCTCGTCTGTAGCTTCCAGTAACTTCCACAAAGGGAGTCTCTGAGACAGTCCACAAGCTTGTTTTTTTTACGGCGAAGCCACCCCCATGGAAGCGGCGTTCTACTTTTGGTTTGTCTTTCCAGAAGAAGGTGTAGCTACCAACTTCTTCTTTGAGCTGGCCTTCCCCTGCCTACCGTGTCTCACTTAGGGCAGCAATGTCTGTCGGAGCGCCTGAGATGCCGGGCAACGATAGCTGTGCGGCATTCCGGTCTGTTGCTGTTGGGATTGTCCATGAGGGTCCTGACATTCCAGGTCCTGAACTTCATCTTAAAAGTGTGAAAGGTGCCTGTGTGTGAATTCTTTTAACGTCGGGTGGCCGTTGCACACCAGCTACCACACGGGCTTGACAGAGCAAGGTCTTGGTCGGTCCAGTGGCAAGGAGATCCGAGACGACTGGAGACCAGGCTCCGCTGTGTGGGCCTAGTTCATACACACGTGCATACTCCTACTGTCGTCCTCCCTCCTTTCCACAGGAACACTCTCCTTGAGATTCACAGTGTAGCCCTCGTGGCACCTCATTGTTGGCCCAAGCTGTTCCTTTCCTGGGCCACTCCTTGGCCTCAACCTCGCCGCTCCGAGGCATCCGACCTCCGCTCTGGGCCCTGACGACATCTCCTCCCGCTCTGGGTCCCGACAACCTCCATCTCTTCCTGTGCCCCGACCTCCATCCCCTCCTGGGCCCGACTCGCTTCACAACACCTCACCAAACTGCTCCCTGGGCTCCAGTGACATCGAATGTAGTCGCCCTCTTCGCTTTTGTCCCCCTCTCTGAGCTGCTCCCTGTGCTGGCTGGGACTGGGCTGCTCTTCTTTATCCTCGGCCGCCGGTGGTGGTGTTCCCTCCCAGGTCCGGGGGTCGAGGGGAGTGTCCTCGACTCCATCGAAGCCAACTACACTTCACTGCTAAACTCCAATTCACATTGAACCCCAGTTAAAACCAAACTCTCTTTACTCACTTGGCTGCCTTGTCTGGGGGTCTCTCGACTTGAATTTTCAAGTGATCGATCTCCTACCTTCTCTCTACACTCATTCTTCACCTTCCTTTCAATGAAAAATGCCTGGTCTGATTTAATCTTCACATGACCGTGCACTGAGATTAGTAGTTGTGTGGATGGAGGATTGAAGGCCCAAGCACAAGTCTAACCATCTCCCCAAGAAAGTATTATTTTCCAACACTTAATGCTAACCTTGTTTTTCTATTTTTA
Organism: Pristiophorus japonicus; assembly: GCF_044704955.1. Classification (NCBI taxonomy): domain Eukaryota; kingdom Metazoa; phylum Chordata; class Chondrichthyes; family Pristiophoridae; genus Pristiophorus; species Pristiophorus japonicus. The sequence goes on along the minus strand of NC_091978.1, from coordinate 245,652,318 downwards.
ATTGATAGTATTGAGAAACATATCTCATATAAATTGTATTAAGAGGGGTTAGGTTGTTTTATATTCTTAATTCAGTTGTTTGGTCATGAGTGAGCAAGTTGTTTTCAGCTCAGAGTGCAATTAGACCTATTCCGCATCCTCTGTATCTCAATTTTAGTAGGATGACAGGCTCAATGTACATAATAAAACACACAAAATTCTATGTTCAAGTTTTCCTGGTTAAAGGAATATTTGGATTAGGCCCATAGAAATAAGATAAAAGATGTGAAGAATTGCCATTTGTAAGGACAGTACATTGTTGGAAGAAAACATAATGTTTAAGCAGTAGTAACATAGCACTGGACTCTACACAGCACTCTTGCACAGGTTAAGAAAGCTGAAACCTCAAGTTTAAAAACATAAATCTCTTACTGGTGCGATGTGTTTGCCCCAGAATATGTAACTTGGGGGTAGGAAGCAGGAAATTGCTTTATATTAAAGGTTCTGCAAAGTCCTCTGCCCCACAGTAATATCCCTTTTTAAGAGTGAAGCATAAGAATTTATCAATTAAATTGTGATCTGTAGTTACATTTTAAGTTATGTGTAATGAGACAGCTTAAATTGGTAATGTGCCTTTTTTTTTAAAGCTTTTCTTCAGAGCAACTGATGAAGGGGCGAAGAGAAGTGAGTTGATCCTTGTTGGAATGGTATGCTATTCCAGCAGACACTATTGCACCTTTGCCTTTCATACCAAAAGCTCTAAGTGGATGTTCTTTGATGATGCTACTGTTAAAGAGGTGAGCTTTAAATCAGTAACGCATAAAATGTGTACTTTGCACAGTTCTAGTCTCCATATTATAAATAGTGAATCGGGGCACTGGAGAAATTTACAAGGTTTGAGGAACAAGGTTATATCTACCTGGAAAGATTGAACAGGCTGATCTTTTTTTCTAGAAAAGCGAAGGCTGAGGGGTGACCTGATAGATTGTACAAAATTGATGGGTAGGAAAAGACCAGCTGGCCCATCAACGCTGCCCCAAAAGCCTTTAAGGTTATGAAAGGGTTTGATAGGGTAGACTTGAAGATGTTTCCACTTGTCGGGGAAGACCATAAATATAAGATAGTTACTTATGTCTAATAGGGAATTCAGGAGAGACTTCTTTACCCTGAGAGTGGGTCAAACGTGGAACTCGCTACCACAAAGAATAGTTGAGGTTAGTAGCATAGATGCATTTAAGGGGAAACTGGATAAACACATGAGTGAGAAAGGAATAGAAGGTTATGCTGATAGGGTAAGATGAAGAGGGGTGGGAAGAGGTTGTGTGGAGCATAAATGCCAGTGTGGACCAGTTGTGCCAAATGGTCTGTTCTGTGCTGTACATTCTATGGGGTCAAGTTTCAGCCGCCCGCTAGAACGGTGCACATCGGAGAGGCCCGCCTAATTTATACAACAAAAATAGCGCCGAATACTTACCTCGCAATTCTCAGATAGCTGCAGGCCCAATTCCACCTCGGCACGGCGCAGCAGGAGCTGCTGGGGGCGGAGCTACAGACCTGCGCCGAAAACCGTGCCGGCAGCTGCGCATGTACGCAGTAGCTGCCGGCGTCCTGTCTCCGGGGCGGCGACCCTATCCCAGGCCGAAGGGACGTCGCCTCTATCCCCGGCCGCATGGCCTGCGCATCTTACCTCGGCGGCGAGGCCGGCCCGCCCGGCCTCTCGCTGGGGTGGGCCCCGCCCGAAGTGTCGCCGCCACCGGCGGCAGCAGCAGCCCGGCATCAGCTGCGGGCGGGGCTTCTTCGTTGTCGTCTTCTCTTTCCCCCCCCCCCCCCATCTTCTCTTCTCTCCCCCCCATCTTCTCTTCTCTCCCCCCCATCTTCTCTTCTCTCCCCCCCATCTTCTCTTCTCTCCCCCCCATCTTCTCTTCTCTCCCCCCCATCTTCTCTTCTCTCCCCCCCATCTTCTCTTCTCCCCCCCATCTTCTCTTCTCTCCCCCCCATCTTCTCTTCTCCTCCCCCCCATCTTCTCTTCTCCTCCCCCCCATCTTCTCTTCTCTCCCCCCCATCTTCTCTTCTCCCCCCCATCTTCTCTTCTCTCCCCCCCCATCTTCTCTTCTCTCCCCCCCCATCTTCTCTTCTCCTCCCCCCCCATCTTCTCTTCTCTCCCCCCCATCTTCCTCCCCCCCATCTTCTCTTCTCCCCCCCCCATCTTCTCTTCTCCCCCCCCATCTTCTCTTCTCCCCCCCCATCTTCTCTTCTCCCCCCCCCATCTTCTCTTCTCCCCCCCCCATCTTCTCTTCTCCCCCCCCCCATCTTCTCTTCTCCCCCCCCCATCATCTTCTCTTCTCCCCCCCCCATCATCTTCTCTTCTCCCCCCCCCATCATCTTCTCTTCTCCCCCCCCCATCATCTTCTCTTCTCCCCCCCCCATCATCTTCTCTTCTCCCCCCCCATCTTCTCTTCTCCCCCCCCCATCTTCTCTTCTCCCCCCCCCCATCATCTTCTCTTCTCCCCCCCCATCATCTTCTCTTCTCCCCCCCCATCATCTTCTCTTCTCCCCCCCCATCATCTTCTCTTCTCCCCCCCATCATCTTCTCTTCTCCCCCCCCATCATCTTCTCTTCTCCCCCCCCATCATCTTCTCTTCTCCCCCCCCATCATCTTCTCTTCTCCCCCCCCATCATCTTCTCTTCTCCCCCCCCATCATCTTCTCTTCTCCCCCCCCATCATCTTCTCTTCTCCCCCCCCATCATCTTCTCTTCTCCCCCCCCATCATCTTCTCTTCTCCCCCCCCATCATCTTCTCTTCTCCCCCCCCCCCATCATCTTCTCTTCTCCCCCCCCCATCATCTTCTCTTCTCCCCCCCCATCATCTTCTCTTCTCCCCCCCATCATCTTCTCTTCTCCCCCCCATCATCTTCTCTTCTCCCCCCCCATCATCTTCTCTTCTCCCCCCCCATCATCTTCTCTTCTCCCCCCCCCATCATCTTCTCTTCTCCCCCCCCCCATCATCTTCTCTCTTCTCTCCGCCCCCTCTCTTCTCTTCTCTTATTCCCCCCCCTCCCCCTTCTCCCTGGTGCTGCAGTAGGTGAGTAGAAATAATGTTTTATTTATTGTGATTTTTTTTTTAATTTAAAATTTTTTTTAATTAATTTATTTGGGTTGATTTATTGGTTTATTTATTGATTTATTTATCATTTATTATTGATGATGGCTCTTTATTTGTAAAAGTAAAGTGTTTAATGTTTGTAAACCCCCCCCCCCCCTGTTCCCTATGCCTGATTTGTAACCTATGCCTGATTTTCTAAGTGTAGGCAAGATTTTTCTGAGCGTACAAAAATCTACACTTACTCCATTCTAAGTTATTTTGGAGTAAGTTTTTGCTGCCTAAACTTGCAAAACAGGCGTAAGTGGCCGGACACGCCCCCTTTTGGGGGAAAAAAAAATCTGTTCTGTTCTAACTCACTGGAACTGGAGCAAACTAAAGGCTGAGAATTGCAATTTCTAAGATACTCCATTCTAAACTAGTTGCTCCAAAAAAATAGAAGCAACTCAGGCCAAAACTTGACCCCTATAATTCTATGTAAAAAGGACTGCTATTTTAGAGTCTTTGTAAATGTATGTTTTTGATAATGTATTTATACATTGAGAAAGTAGAAACTGTTTTCTGGGGGTCTTGTACACTTCAGCAGTTCTTTAGCATATCCTCTTACTGACTGAGCAGTGCAATGTAATATAAGCTAATATTTATTAAAAACATGACCATATGAGAAATGTATTCAAACAATGTACAAGCAGTGCAGCCTTGATTGCTATGCTTCCATTATCTGCAAAAATGTGAAACACCAGTGGGTGTCAGAAATTCCAAGTTGTTTCAAAGCTCTGTCCTCACAGTGGCAAAAAGCGCTGGTGTAGGGTGCAGCTACTGATTCCATTAATGGATCTGCTGTGTCATGCTTTTCTCATACATCAGTTTAACTCCAGCAGTTTAATGTGCTCGTATGCTAAAGTTGGAAATGCAAAATAGCCTAGAAATTCGATGGTGGGGTGTGCATTTTCCTTGCGCAAAACAGTCACCTAAAATCCAATACAAAAGCAAAATACTGCGGATGCTGGAATCTGAAATAAAAAGAGAAAATGCTGGAAATCTCAGCAGGTCAAGCAGCATCTGTGGAGAGAAAGAGTTAATGTTTCACGTCTGTGACCCTTCCTCAGAACTGGAAAAGTTCGAGATGTAACAGATTCTTAAAGAAGTGCAGGGGCAGTGAAAGGGGGTGGGGAGGAAAGAACAAAAGGGGAAGGTCTGTGATGGGGTGGAAGGCAGAAGAGATTTAAGAGACAAAAAGGATGATGGGCAAAAATGAGATGGTAATGGAACAAGTTAAGAAACAAAAGATGAGTCTAGATGGGGTGTGAATGGTGGAATCATCACCAGAGAAAGAAAAAGGGATGTAAAAAAAAAAAAAGTGAAAAATGGGAAAAAAAATATGGGGAGAGGTTATGGTCTGAAATTATTGAACTCTGTTGAGTCCAGAAGGCTGTAAAGTGCCTAAACGAAAGATGAGGTGCTGTTCCTCAAGCTTGCATTGAGCTTCATTGGAACAGTGTTAGAGGCCGAGGATGGAAAGATCGGAGTGGAGTGGAGAATTAAAGTGACAGGCGACCAGAAGCTCGGGGTCACGCTTATGGACTGAACGAAGATATTCTGCAAAGCGGTCACCCAATCTGCGTTTGGTCTCCCCACATCGTGAGCAGCGAATACAGTATACTAAATTGAAAGAAGTACAAGTAAATCGTTGTTTCACCTGGAAGGAGTGTTTGGGGCCCTGGACAGTGGGAAAGGAGGAGGTAAAGGGGCAGTTGTTGCATCTCCTGCGCTTGCATGAGAAGGTGCCGTGGGAAGGGGAGAAGGTGCTGGGGGTGATTGCGGAGTGGACCAGGAGGGAACGGTCCCTTCGAAATGCTGAGAGGGGTGGGGAGGGGAGGGGGAGATGTGATTGGTGGTGGGATCATGTTGGAGGTGGCGAAAATGACTGAGGATGATCCGTTGAACGTGGAGACTGGTGGGGTGAAAGGTGAGGACAAGGGGAGCCCTGTCGTGGTTCTGGGCGGGGGGGGGGGTGGGGGGGGGGTTGCAGGGGAGGGGAAGGGAAGGGGTGAGAGCAGAAGTGCGGGAAATAGGACACCATCGTGGGCCACATTAACCATGGTGGAGGGGATTCCTCGGTTGAGGAAAAAGAAGACATATCTGAGGCACTAGTATGGAAGGTTGCATCGTCAGAACAGTTGCGACAGAGAAACTGGGAGAATGTAATGGAGTCCTTGCGGAATGCGGGGTGGGAGTATAGTCCAGGTAGCTCGAACAGTCAGTGGGCTTATAGTGAATGTTTGTCAATAGACTATCCCTAGAAATAGAGACACAGAAGTCGAGGAAAGGAAGAGTCGAAGATGGATCATGTGAAGGTGAGGGAAGGGTGGAAATTGGATACACAGTGAATGAAATTTTCTAGTTCGTGGCGAGAGCAGGAAACGGCACCAATCCAGTAATCACTGAAAAAGAGGTGTACCGGATTAGGACTTGAACGAAGAACGCTCCACATATCCCACGAAAAGGTAGGCATAGCTGGGACCCATGCGGGTTCCCATAACAACACCTTTAATTTAGAGAATTCTCGATTCTCAATTTTTCTCCCCTTGTCCAGTCTCTTGCCACCTACATCCGTGACTCTTCCAATGCCCTCCGCCACTTAACAGTTTCCTGGCCCCAACCATCTCCTTTTCACTGGCCATCCAATCCCTCTACACTTCCATCCCCTACCAGGATGGCCTGAAGGTGCTCCGCTTCTTCCTCGAACAGAGGCCCAACCAGTTCCCCTTCCACCACCACCCTCCTCCGTTCTCAGAAAATCCAGTGGGAAAGGGCAACAACTCATTTTAGCAATTTGCACAAGATTCTAAAGAATTTAGGAAGGAAGAAAACTATTAACGAAAAAATGCAAAAACATAGGGGGCAAAAGAATTCTGTATTAGTTATAAATTCATCTTATTCCTTTACTCTTCACCTAAAGGCTATATTCTATAATTACGTCGTATATCCTTTAATCCATCTGATTATATAACTGTTGAATTTTTAAAAAACTATGCTCATCTGATAGGTTGGATCAAAGTGGAAAGATGTGGTCTCCAAGTGTATTCGAGGTCACTTCCAACCCCTGCTGTTGTTTTATGCTAATCCCTATGGTATACCGGTCAATACAGAGGATGCACCCAGACACGTCTTTCAGTCTGCTCACTGTAAAATGAATGGTGAGGATTCAGGTGGGTTTTGCATCTTTTTTTTTTATATAACAAAAACGACTCCATAAATTATTTTAGTTTCTAAGGGCTAGACTTTCCATTTCCTACCATTACTGCCCGTATCTCGGCGGTAATCAGGCGGTATGAACTTAACGAGTTTTCATTACCGCCGAGATCAAAAGCTGCTAGTTTCGGCTTTTTTTTCCCTCGGCAGTAGCGGTAGTGGGCAGCAGTGAGCAGGATACATCCCTCGTGTAAGGCCGGCTTCTGTTGCAACGGCCGTACTGCGCATGCGCGGTTTTTATCACTGCATTTCGGGGGTCAGCCCACGCATGTGCAGTTGAGGAAGGGAGGTGTAGAGAAGGAGAGGAGAAATCGCTTACAAGCAACCTGTTTAGAGATCTCTTGAGAACCTAAATATTATATTGCATACTATAGCTCTTCTGTGCTAAATATTGTATTGCATACGATAATAAAAACACACCCTTATATTATCAGAAATAAATATTACTATTTAGAAAAAAAAAATTATAATGGAAGATCAGTTGATGATCGAGGCCGAAGCAAAGGTAGGAGGGAGGAAGACGGCGAAGAGGTTCACCATGGATGCCCAAGCTGCCTTGGTCCACGAAATGAAGGCACGGTGGGACCAATTGACTTGGGGTGGTCGTGGCAAACGCAGCCCCCCTCCCCGTTTATCAATGTTATAAAAAAAAAAATTAAAATTTGTTTCAAATTTAATTTAAAAATAATTTATTATTTATTTTATTTGACAATTTTTTTTCTAAATTTAGAAAATGTTATTGAACTTAACAATTATTGTGCAGTGTCTCACTCACTTTTACAAAATGAGGGGTCAACAATCAATACAAGGGTTGCAAACATAGAAACATAGAAAATAGGTGCAGGAGTAGACCATTCGGCCCTTCGAGCCTGCACCACCATTCAGTAAGATCATGGCTGATCATTCAAATCAGTACCCCTTTCCTGCTTTCTCTCCATACCCCTTGATCACTTTAACCGTAAGGGCCATATCTAACTCCCTCTTGAATATATCCAATGAACTGGCATCAACAACAACTCTGCGGTAGGGAATTCCACAGGTTAACAACTCTGAGTGAAGAAGTTTCTCCTCATCTCAGTCTTAAATGGCTTACCTCTTATCCTTAGACTATGTCCCCTGGTTCTGGACTTCCCCATCATCGGGAACATTCTTCCTGCATCTAACCTGTCCAGTCCCGTCAAAATGTTTTGTTTCTATGAGATCCCCTCTTATCCTTCTAAACTCCTGTGAATACAGGCCCAGTCAATCCAGTCTCTCCTCATATGTCAGTCCTGTCATCCCAGGAATCAGTCTGGTGAACCTTCGCTGCACTCCCTCAATAGCAAGAACGTCCTTCCTCAGATTAGGAGACCAAAACTGAACACAATATTCCAGATGAGGCCTCACTAAGGCCCTGTACAACTGCAATAAGACCTCCCTGCTCCTATACTCAAATCCCCTAGCTATGAAGGCCAACATACCATTTGCCTTCGACACCTCCTGCTGTGCCTGCATGCTAACTTTCAATGACTGATGTACCATGACACCCAGGTCTCATTGCATCTCCCCTTTTCCTAATCTGCCGCCATTCAGATGATAATCTGCCTTTGTGTTTTTGCCACCAAAATGGATAATCTCACATTTATCCACATTGTACTGCATCTGCCATGCGTTTGCCCACTCACCTAACCTGTCCAAGTCACCCTGCAGCCTCTTAGTGTCCTCCTCACAGCTCACACCACCACCCAGCTTAGTGTCATCTGCAAGATATTGCACTCAATTACTTCATCTAATTCATTAATGTATATTGTAAATAGCTGGGGTCCCAGCACTGAGCCCTGCGGCACCCCACTAGTCACTGCCTGCCATTCTGAAAAGGACCCATTTATCCCGACTCTCTGCTTCCTGTCTGCCAACCAGTTCTCTATCCACGTCAGTACATTACCCCCAATACCATGTGCTTTAATTTTGCACACCAATCTCTTGTGCGGGACCTTGTCAAAAGCCTTTTGAAAGTCCAAATACACCACATCCACTGGTTCTCCCTTGGCCACTCTACCAGTTACATCCTCAAAAAATTCCAGAAGATTTGTCAAGCATGATTTCCCTTTCATAAATCCATGCTGACTTGGACCGATCATGTCACTGCTTTCCAAATGCGCTGCTATTTTATCTTTAACAATCGATTCCAACATTTTCCTCACTACTGATGTCAGGCTAACCGGTCTATAATTTTATTTTTTCTCTCTCCCTCCTTTCTTAAAAAGTGCTGTTACATTAGCTACCCTCCAGTCCATAGGAACTAATCCAGAGTCGATAGACTGTTGGAAAATGATCACCATTGCATCCTCTATTTCTAGGGCTACTTCGTTAAGTACTCTGGGATGCAGACTATCAGGCCCCGGGGATTTATCGGCCTTCAATCCCATCAATTTCCCGTCTAATAAGGATTTCCTTCAGTTCCTCCTTCTCACTAGACCCTCGGTCCCCTAGTATTTCCGGAAGGTTATTTGTGTCTCCCTTCATGAAGACAGAACCAAAATATTTGGTCCGCCACTTCTTTGTTCCCCATTATAAATTCACCTGAATCTGACCGCAAGGGATCTACGCTTGTCTTCAGTAATCTTTTTCTCTTCACATATCTATAGAAGCTCTTGCAGTCAGTTTTTATGTTGCCAGCAAGCTTCCTCTCATACTCTATTTTCCCCCTCCTAATTAAACTCTTTGTCCTCCTCTGCTGTATTATAAAATTCTCCCAATCCTCAAGTTTGCTGCTTTTTCTGGCCAATTTATATGCCTCTTCCTTGGATTTAACACTATCCTTAATTTCCCTTGTTAGCCATGGTGGAACCACCTTCCCAGTTTTATTTTTACTCCAGACAGGGATGTACAATTGTTGATCCATGTGATCTTTAAATGTCTGCCATTGCCTATCCACCGTCAACCCTTTAAGTATCACTCACCAGTCTATTCTAGCCAATTCACGTCTCATACCATTGAAGTTACCTTTCCTTAAGTTCTGGACCCTAGTCTCTGAATTAACTGTCAGTCTCCATCTTAATAAAGAATTCTACCATATTATGGTCACTCTTCCCCAAGGGGCCTCGCACAACAAGATTGCTAATTGGCCCTTTCTCATTACACATCACCCAGTCTAGGATGGCCAGCCCTCTAGTTGGTTCCTCGACATTGGTCTAGAAAACCATCTCTAATACACTCCAGGAAATCCTCCTCCACTGCATTGCTACCAGTTTGGTTAGCCCAATCAATATGTAGATTAAAGTCGCCCATGATTACTGCTGTACCTTTATTGCACGCATCCCTAATTTCTTGTTTGATGCTGTCCCCAACCTCACTATTACTGTTTGGTGGTCTGTGCACAACTCCCACTAGCGTTTTCTGCCCTTTGGTATTCTGTAGCTCCACCCATACCAATTCCACATGATCCAAGCCAATGTCCTTCCTTACTGTTGCATTAATTTCCTCTTTAACCAGCCACCCCACCTCCTTTTCCTTTCTGTCTATCCTTCCTGAATGTTGAATACCCCTGGATGTTGAGTTCCTAGCCTTGGTCACCCTGGAGCCATGTCTCCGTGATGCCAATTACATCATATCCATTAACTGCTATCTGCGCAATCAATTCGTCCACCCTATTACGAATACTTCTCGCATTGAGGTACAGAGCCTTCAGGCTTGTCTTTGTAACACACTTTGCCCCTTTAGAATTTTGCTGTAATGTGGCCCTTTTTGCTTTTTGCCTTGGGTTTCTCTGCCCTCCACTTTTACTTTTCTTCTTTCTATCTTTTGCTTCTGCCCCCATTCTACTTCCCTCTATCTCCCTGCATAGGTTCCCATCCCCCTGCTATATTAGTTTAACCCCTCCCCAACAGCACTAGCAAACAATGGCCATTTTAAGGTTTAAACTGAACTCTTACCGGTTCAAGCAAAGCATTCATTTATGAGCTGCTAACTTAACAGTTTTGCTGCAGCGTAACTACCACGGGGCTTCTCCTGCGGTGTAGGGGTGGGTGATGTCATGGGTTCATTGCCAGACCCCTCCTCCTCTTCCTCTTCCTCTTCCTCTTCCTCTTCCTCTTCCTCTTCCTCTTCCTCTTCCTCTTCCTCTTCCTCTTCTTCCTCTTCCTCTTCCTCTTCCTCCTTCCTCTTCCTCCTTCCTCTTCCGCTTCTTCCTCTGCCTCGTCCGCTCTGTCCTGAGGTGGTCCTGCAGTCCCCTGTGGCATTCCCTGTCCCCTTCTGATTGCCAAGTTGTGCAACATGCAACACACCACAATGAACTCTGCAATCTGCTCAGGGTGATATTACAAGCAGCCTGTTTAGAGATCCTTTGAGAACTTAAGAGAACTTAAATATTATATCCAGAGCGGTCCAGGCATCTGAAGCGCTGCTTCAGCACTCCAATTGTCGTTTCGATGAAAATTGCGTGTGGCTTTTTGGCTGTTATTGTATCGATGCTCGGCATCTGTCTGAGGCTTACGGAGGGGGGGTCAAGTTGCGAGGCCATATCCTTTGTCACCAAGCATCCAGCATTGACCTTGTGGCTGACTCTTAAAGGTCGGAGACGGTGCTCTCACACAAGATGTGCGCATCATGAATGCTCCCTGGAAAATTGGCATTTACTGCCATGATTATTTATTTGCTTGTGGTCAACAACGAGCTGCACACTCGGAGTGGAATCCCTTTCGGTTCCGAAACACCTCTTTATCCTCTAAAGGTGTTCGCAGGGCGATGTGCATACAGTCTATTGCACCCTGGACCTGAGGGAAGTTTGGTACTCTCGAGAAACTCAAAGCCCTCTCACTCTGTGCCTCCCTGGTCATTGGGAAGTTTACAAAGTCAAACCTTCGGGCGTAAAGCACTTCTGTCATGTGGCGAATGCAACAATGTGTAGCGTGCTGAGAGATGCAGCAAATGTCGCCAGCTGATGCTTGAAAGGAGCCCGATGCATAGAAGGAAAGTGCCGCAGTCACCTTAACCTCAACGGGAAGTGTGGTCCGGATGGTGTTGGTCGGCTGCAGATCTCCCTTAATTAGTTGGCATATTTCATTGATGACCTCCTTTTGGAAGCGCAGCCTTCTAACACATGCTTTATCGGACAGGTCCAGGTATGACCGCTTATCCCACTAAATGCTTTGGGTGTAAGGTCTCCTCCTCAGGAGTCTGCCACCTTTTTGATTGGCCACATAATGCGCTTCAATAAACCACCTTCCAGCTGTATTCTCTAGCATGTAATTAGTTAGCAGTTTTGGCTAAAAAATTGCAGGCCCCATTCCTTTAAGTCCTCTAAACTGTCAAAAATTACTCAGTTTTACTTAAAAGAACCAAAAAATTAAACTAGATACTCTACCCTCAGATTATAAGCATTGATTTGAAACACCCTTAAAGTACACTCAAGAATGATTGTAATGCTACATATAAGTAGAAACACAAAAGGTTAGTATGCAGGTACAGCAAGTGATCAGGAAGGCCAATGTAATCTTGGCCTTTATTGCAAAGGGGATGCAATATAAAAGCAAGGAAGTCTTGCTACAGTTATACAGGGTATTGGTAAGGCCACATCTGGAATACTGTGCACAATTTTGGTTTCCATATTTAAGAAAGGATATCCTTGCTTTGGAGGCAGTTCAGAGCAGGTTCACTAGGTTGATTCTGGAGATGAGGGGGTTGATTTATGAGGAAAGGTTGAGTAGGTTGGGCCTCTACTTAATTGAATTTAGAAGAATGAGGTGTGATCTTATCGAGACGTATAAGATTATGAGGGGGCTTGACGAGATGGACGCAGAGAGGATGTTTCCACTGATGGGGATGGGGGGGGGGGGGGGGGAGACTGGAACTAGGGGGCATAACCTTAGAATAAGGGGCCGCCCATTTAAAACTGAGCCTCACCTGGACTATTGTGTTCAGTTTTGGTCTCCTAATCTGAGGAAGGATGTTCTTGCTATTGATGGAGTGCAGCGAAGGTTCACCAAACTGATTCCTGGGATGGCGGGACTGACATATGAGGAGAGACAGGATCAACTGGGCCTTTATACATTGGAGTTTAGAAGGATGAGAGGGGATCTCATAGAAACTTATAAATTCTGACGAGACTGGACAGGTTAGATGCAGGAAGAATGTTCCCGATGATGGGGAAGTCCAGAACCAGGACCACAGTCTTGGGATAAGGGGTAGGCTTTTTAGGACTGAGATGAGGAGAAACTTCTTCACTCAGAGAGTTGTTAATTTGTGGAATTCACTGCCGCAGAGAGTTGTTGATGCCAGTTCATTGGATATATTCAAGAGGGAGTTAGATATGGCTCTTGCAGCTAAAGGAATTAAGGGGTATGAAGAGAAAGCAGGAAATGGGTACTGAGGGAATGATCAGCCATGATCTTATTGAATGGTGGTGCAGGCTCGAAGGGCCGAATGGCCTACTCCTGCACCTATTTTCTATGTTTCTATGAGATGAGGAGGAATTTCTTTTCTGAGGGTTGTAAATTGTGGAATTCACTGCCTCATAGAGCTGTGGAAGCTGGGTCATTAAATAAATTTAAGACAGATAGATAGTTTCTTAACCTATAACGGGTTATGGGCAGCAGGCAGGGACGTGGACCTGAGTCCATGATTGGATCAGCCTCAATCGTATTGAATGGCGGAGCAGGCTCGAGAGACCATATGGCCTACTCCTATTTCTTATGTTCTTTAGAAGCAGCCTTTTCTTCAAATACATCCGTTTTAAAACATGGCGTCCATACTGCTGGGTTAAGGTCAGGTAAGTGCAGCTTTCTCAGGGCGGTAGAAAATGCCGGCAGAATGCCGAAATTAGCACACGGTGGTAATATGGGTTGTAATTGGGCGGTGCACATTGAAGTGCATGGAAAATCACCTGCAGCTGATGGGCAGGCGATTCAGTTTACTGCCAGCGATAATAGGCAGCCAAAATTACCGCTGGCGGTAAGTGGCCGTTAGTTCCTACTAAAAGCGAATAATGGACAGTAATGGTCTTTTTAAAAAAAAAGGGAAAATAGGTGGAATGTTGCCGAAAGTCTAGCCCTAAATGCTTAAGTTTTCATAGGTATGTCAAGCATTGTAATTTTTCTGATTCTATTTGCAATTCATCAAAGTTTATCCTTCATTTTATGTTGCAACTAAATCTGCAAGATGTTCATCATTGAGGAAATGTTTATTTTTATTCAGTTTGCACAGTCTCGTCAATTATCAAGAAAAATATGGGGTAACTTCAAAAATATATTATTGTTGAAATGCTACCAGTAGCTCTTTCTTTATATTTGGTGTACAAAGTGTCAGCTTGACTCCGTGTTAGCACTCTCACCTCCTGAGTTAAGGGGTTATGGGTCCACTCCAGAACTTGAGCACCTAATCTAGGCTGATACTTCTGTGCAGTCCCTGTGAAGTGCTGCATTGGTTTATCTTTCGTTAAACCAAAGCTCATCTATTTCAGGTTGATGTAAAAGATCCAGTTCAATTTTCTGAAGAATAGTTTCCCAGTTTTCTGGCAAACATTTAAACATCAACCAACACCAGTAAAACAGATTAACCAGGCATTCATCTCATTACTCTTGGTACATGTGGTGGTTAAACAATTAAGGAAAGGATGTTGGATTACTTGCAATAGATATTCTCTTCCTCATTCTTTGAAAGGAGCTCAATTTCCAAGTAGAAATATTGGGCCCAAGTTTCGAGCTGCGCCTAGAACGGCGCAGTCCCAACCTGGACGCCCGTTTTTCGCGCCACAAAGTGCGCCTAAAAAAAATTTCCAGATTCTCCAGCTCCCTGCAGGTCCTCCGGCTCTTGGCGCTGCGCAGCAGGAGCGGAGCTAAGTCCCTGCACTGAAAACAGTGCCGGGACCTCTGCACATGCGCGCTACAGTGGGCGCTCATGTGCAGTAGCTCCAGGCGCGCAAAACTGTGTGGGAGGGGCCTCACTGGGGCTGCGAATAAGGCTCCTCCCACGCCCAGCTCCTGCTTCCTCCCGACCCGGCTCGACTCCCGCTCCCCCCCCCCCCCCCCCCCCGGATCGGACCCGACTCCCGCTTCCCCCGACACTGACCCAACTCCCGCACCCCCCAGCCCCCGGACTGGACCCGACCTGACCTCCCTCTCCCTCCCTCCCCGAGACCCGAACCGACCTCCCTCCCACCACCGCCCCCGACCCGCGCTCCCCCCCCCCCCCCCGACCCGACCCAACGTCACCTACCTGTAAATCTGGTGCTGGGGACGGGCCCTGCCCAAAGTCTTGGGCCCGGCCCGTTCAGGCCCCCCCCCCCAAATCTTTCTCCTTCCGCCCCCCCCCCCCCATCCCCATCTCCTTCTCCCCCCCCCATCCCCATCTCCTTCTCCCCCCCCCATCCCCATCTCCTTCTCCCCCCCCCATCCCATCTCCTTCTCCCCCCCCCCCATCCCATCTCCTTCTCCCCCCCCCCATCCCCATCTCCTTCTCCCTCCCCCCCCATCTCCTTCTCTTCCCCCCCCCCCATCTCCTTCTCTCCCCCCCCCCATCTCCTTCTCCCCCCCCCCCCCATCTCCTTCTCTCCCCCCCCCATCTCCTTCTCTCCCCCCCCCCATCTCCTTCTCTCCCCCCCCATCTCCTTCTCTCCCCCCCCCCATCTCCTTCTCTTCCCCCCCCCCATCTCCTTCTCTTCCCCCCCCCCCATCTCCTTCTCTTCCCCCCCCCATCTCCTTCTCTTCCCCCCCCCCATCTCCTTCTCTTCCCCCCCCCCCCATCTCCTTCTCTTCCCCCCCCCCCATCTCCTTCTCTCCCCCCCCCCCCATCTCCTTCTCTCCTCCCCCCATCTCCTTCTCTCCCCCCCCCCAATCTCCTTCTCTCCCCCCCCCCCCAATCTCCTTCTCTCCCCCCCCCATCTCCTTCTCTCCCCCCCCCCCATCTCCTTCTCTCCCCCCCCCCCATCTCCTTCTCTCCCCCCCCCATCTCCTTCTCTCCCCCCCCCCATCTCCTTCTCTCCCCCCCCCATCTCCTTCTCTCCCCCCCCCCCATCTCCTTCTCTCCCCCCCCCATCTCCTTCTCTCCCCCCCCCATCTCCTTCTCTCCCCCCCCCCCATCTCCTTCTCTCCCCCCCCCCATCTCCTTCCTCCCCCCCCCCATCTCCTTCTCTCCCCCCCCCCCATCTCCTTCTCTTCCCCCCCCCCCCCATCTCCTTCTCTTCCCCCCCCCCCATCTCCTTCTCTTCCCCCCCCCCCATCTCCTTCTCTTCCCCCCCCCCATCTCCTTCTCTCCCCCCCCCATCTCCTTCTCTTCCCCCCTTCCCCCCCCCATCTCCTTCTCTCCCCCCCCCATCTGCTTCTCTCCCCCCCCCCCCATCTCCTTCTCTCCCCCCCCCATCTCCTTCTCTCCCCCCCCCATCTCCTTCTCTTCCCCCCCCCCCCCATCTCCTTCCCCCCCCCCCATCTCCTTCCCCCCCCCCCATCTCCTTCCCCCCCCCCCCATCTCCTTCCCCCCCCCCATCTCCTTCCCCCCCCCCCCATCTCCTTCCCCCCCCCCCCATCTCCTTCCCCCCCCCCCCCATCTCCTTCCCCCCCCCCCCCATCTCCTTCCCCCCCCCCCCATCTCCTTCCCCCCCCCCATCTCCTTCCCCCCCCCCCCCATCTCCTTCTCCTTCTCTCTCTTCCCCCCCCCCCCCCCATCTCCTTCTCTTCTCCCCCCCATCTCCTTCTCTTCTCCTCCCCATCTCCTTCTCTTCTCCTCCCCCCCCCCCCCATCTCCTTCCTTCTCTCCCCCATCTCCTTCTCTTCTCCCCCCCCCCCCATCTCCTTCTCTTCTCCCCCCCCCCCCCCATCTCCTTCCTTCTCTCCCCCCCCCCCCATCTCCTTCCTTCTCTCCCCCCCCCCCCTCCATCTCCCCCCTTCTCTCCCCTTCTCCCCCCTTCCCTCCCCCCCTCTCTCCCTCTCCTCTCGCTGTCAGAAACACAGACACTGACAGACAGAGAATGAGAGACACAGACAGACAGAGAGAGATACACTGTCGGGGGGTATCCCAGCACGCTGTTGGAGGGCTCCCGGTGCTGTAGTCAGTAAGTAGAAAATGTTTTATTTATTGATTTTTAAAAAAAAATTATTTCTTAATTTTTCTTGATTAATTTATTTGTTGATTTATTGATGTTTTTATCATTTATTATTGATGATGGCTCTTTATTTGTAAAACTGAAGTGTTTAATGTTTGTAAACTTCCCTTTAAACCCCCCCCCCCCCCCATTCCCTACGCCTGATTTGTAACCTACGCCTGATTTTCTAAAGTGTAGACAAGGTACAAAAATCTTCACTTACTCCATTCTAAGTTAGTTTGGAGTAAGTTTTCACTGCCGAAACTTTGAAAACAGGCGTAAGTGGCCGGACACGCCCCCTTTTGAAAAAAAAATTCTGTTCCAAAGTGAAACTGTTCTAACTGATGAGAACTGGAGCAAACTAAATGGCGAGAATTCCGATTTCGAAGATACTCCGTTCTACACCAGTTGCTCCTTAAAAAAAAAAAAAAAATAAATAAATAAATAAATAAATAAATAAATAAATAAAATAAAAAATCAGGAGCAAATCATGTCGAAACTTGGGGCCATTCTGTCCAACCTACCGCTTGATTCTTTGGTTGCCGAGAAGAACAAAGTTAGTTGAAGAACAAAGACTAGGGCTCAGAATTGAAGCTTGTTTACAGCAGGGGAGGAAATTCATTTGGCAAATAGAAGTTATTGGAGTTCATTTTCACGGCCTTTGCCTGACGTTAACTGGCAGTAACGACCTCAAAATGGGGTCAGAAGCCTTACTACCCCATTAACACAGGCAATGCAGCCGGCTTCATTTTGAAAGGGGATCCAAAGCGCCTGCATGTTTCAGACGATGGGCTCCTTTTAATATAGAAATCAGGGTTCTAATATATCAATAGGGCCTCGGTCGGTCGTACAAAAGTCAAATTTAATGGTGTTTTTTCTAGTAGATCTTTATTTATACCATACAGTACACTTAATGCACAATGGTGTTCAGCAGAACTATTTTTTCTGTGATGTATTTGTGTCTTGCTTGATGGCTGGTTTGATTCCTGCACATCTAAATGTTCTCTGCATGTTTGATGTAACAGAAAAAGACATGCAAATTTCTGCTGCTAGAATGGCTGACTATGAGAAGGAAAATGGAACTGAAGGGCATTCATCAAAAACCAGTGGACCAAAAGTGCCTCTAAAACAATCATCTAATGCTAAAGGAGGTTTCCAGAGAGGCTATATTCAAGATAGTAGAGGTCGAGGGCTAAGTAAGTAATTGATTATCTTGTGGAACGGTTCATTTTAAGGCTTGGATACTATATTGATGGTAATAGGCAGGGCTCCTAGAGTTCTGCAGCACTTCAAAGCTAATTTTTTCAGCATCCCCACCAAATTCCGCAACGTGTCGAAGGTGTAGATTCTACAGCAAGTCTGTCCGGTATTTGGAGACTGGTAGCTAAAGTGGTGGCTTTTCTTCAGGAAAATTGTGCATTTCTAAACTTAGTTTACCATTTATAGCCTTAAATGTTGGCGAGATGTTTACAGTAATAGCTAACAACTCAACATTGAGGTGTCGCATCTGACTTTTAAACTACCCAGGTGTAACTGCTAGGTAGTAAGTGGCTGTGATGTGTTTAGTAACTGATGAATATCTAATATACCAATCTACTAATCCCTATTGATTTTCAGTTTGTTAAGCTCTATGTACTTTACACTTTCATGGTTGTCTGCTGTATTGGACTCTGTCTCCCTGGAATTTTTAATTTGCTGTCAATAGATGTTACTAGTTCTCTTATTTATAGAAAATAGGTACAGGAATAGGCCATTCGGCCCTTCGAGCCTGCACCGCCATTCAATAAGATCATGGCTGATCATCCCTTCAGTACCCCTTTCCTGCTTTCTCTCCATACCCCTTGATCCCCTTAACCGTAAGGGCCATATCTAACTCCCTCTTGAATATATCCAGTGAACTGGCATCAACAACTCTCTGCGGCAGGGAATTCTACAGGTTAACAACTCTGAGTGAAGAAGTTTCTCCTCATCTCAGGCCTAAATGGCCTATCCCTTATCCTAAGACTATGTCCCCTGGTTCTGGACTTCCCCAACATCGGGAACATTCTTCCCACATCTATCCTGTCCAGTCCCGTCAGAATCTTTTATGTTTCTATGAGATCCCTCTCATCCTTCTAAACTCCAGAGAATAAAGGCCCAGTTGATCCAGTTTCTCCTCATGTGACATCCCTGGAATCAGTCTGGTGAACCTTCGCTGCACTCCCTCAATAGCAAGAATGTCCTTCCTCAGATGAGGAGACCAAAACTGAACACAATATTCCAGGTGAGGCCTCACCAAGGCCCTGTACAGCTGCATTAAGATCTCCCTGCTTCTATATTCAAATCCCCTAGCTATGAAGGCCAACATACCATTTACCGCCTGCTGCACCTGCATGCCCACTTTCAGTGACTGATGGACCATGACTCCCAGGTCTCGCTGCACCTCCCCTTTTCCTAGTCAACCGCCATTCAGATAATATTCTGCCTTCGTGTTTTTGCCACCAAAATGGATAAACTCACATTTATCCACATTATACTGTATCTGCCATGTATTTGTCCACTCACCTAACCTGTCCAAGTCACCCTGCAACTTCTTAGCGACCTCCTCACAGCTGTCACCACCACCCAGTTTAGTGTCATGCGCAAACTTGGAGATATTACACTCTATTCCTTCATCTAAATCGTTAATGTACCTTGTAAAGAGCTGGGGTCCCAGCATTGAGCCCTGCAGCACTCCACTAGTCACTGCCTGCCATTCTGAAAAGGACCTGTTTATCCCGACTCTCTGCTTCCTGTCTGCCAACCAGTTCCCTATCCACGTCAGTATATTACCCCCAATACCATGTGCTTTGATTTTGCACACCAATCTCTTGTGCGGGACCTTGTCAAAAGCCTTTTGAAAGTCCAAATACACCACATCCACTGGTTCTCCCTTGTCTACTCTACCAGTTACATCCTCAAAAAATTTCAGAAGTTTCGTCAAGCATGATTTCCCTTTCATAAATCCATGCTGAATTGGTCTGATCCTGTCAGTGCTTTCCAAATGCACTGCTATTTCATGCTTAATGATTAATTCCAACATTTTCCCCACTACTGATGTCAGGCTGATAATTACCCATTTTCTCTCTTTCCCCCCACTTTTTAAAAAAAGTGGTGTTACATTAGCTACCCTCCAGTCCATAGGAACTGATCCAGAGTCGATAGACTGTTGGAAAATGATCACCAATGCATCCACTATTTCTAGGGCCACTTCCTCGAGTACTCTGGGATGCAGACTATCAGGCCCCGGGGATTTATCGGCCTTCAATCCCATCAATTTCCCTAACACAATTTCCCACCTAATAAGGATATCCTTCAGTTCCTCCTTCTCACTAGACCCACTGTCCCCTAGTACTTTCGGAAGGTTATTTGTATCTTCCTTCGTGAAGACAGAACCAAAGTATTGGTTCAGTTGATCTGCCATTTCTTTGTTCCCCATTATAAATTCACCTGAATCCGACTGCAAGAGACCTACGTTTGTCTTTACTAATCTTTTTCTCTTCACACATTTATAGAAGCTTTTGCAGTCAGTTTTTATATTCCCTGCAAGCTTCCTCTCATACTCTATTTTTCCCCCTCTTAATTAAACCCTTTGTCGTCCTCTGTTGAATTCTAAATTTCTCCCAGTCCTCAGGTTTGTTGCTTTTTCTAGCCAATTTATATGCCACTTCCTTGGCTTTAACACTATCCTTTAATTTCCTTTGTTAACCAATGGTTGAGCCACCTTCACAGTTTTATTTTTACTCCAGACAGGGATGAACAATTGCTGAAGTTCATCCATGTGATCTTTAAATGTTTGCCATTGCCTATACACCGTCAACCCTTTGAGTATCCTTTGCCAGTCTATTCTAGCCAATTCATGCCTCATTCCGTCGAAGTTACCTTTCCTTAAGTTCAGACTCTAGTTTCCAAATTAACTTTGTCGCTCACCATCTTAATAAGGAATTCTACCATATTATGGTCACTTTTCCCCAAAGGACCTCGCACAACAAGATTGCTAATTGTTCCCTTCACATTACACATTACCCAGTCTAGGATGGCCAGCTCCCTGGTTGATTCCTTGGTCTAGAAAACCATCCCTAATACACTCCAGGAAATCCTCCTCCACTGCATTGCTATCAGTTAGGTTAGCCCAATCAATATCTAGATTAAAGTCGCCCATGATTACTGCTGTACCTTTATTGCACACATCCCTTATTTCTTGTTTGATGCTGTCCCCAACCTCACTACTACTATTAGGTGGTCTATACACAACTCCCACTAGCGTTTTCTGTCCTTTGGAATTCCGCAGCTCCACCCATACTGATTCCACATCATCCAGGCTAATGTCCTTCCTTACAATTGCTTTGATTTCTTCTTTAACCAGCAACGCCACCCCGCCTCCTTTTCCTTTCTGTCTATCCTTTCTAAATGCTGAATACCCTTGGATATTGAGTTCCCAGCCTTGGTCACCCTGGAGCCATGTCTCCGTGATGCCGATCACATCGTATCCGTTAACTGCTATCTGCGCAGTTAATTCATCCACCTCATTACGAACACTCCTCGCATTGAGGCACAGAGCCTTCAGGCTTGTTTTTTAACACACTTTGCCCCTTTTAGAATTTTGCTGTAATGTGGCCCTTTTTGTTTTTTGCCTTGGATTTCTCTACCCTCCACTTTTACTATTCTCCTTTCTATATTTTGCTTCTGACTCCATTTTATTTCTCTCTGTCTCCCTGCATAGGTTCCCATCCCCCTGCCATATTAGTTTAACTCCTCCCCAACAGCACTAGCAAACATTCCCTCTCGGACATTGGTTCTGGTCCTGCCCAGGTGCAGACCGTCTGTTTTGTACTGGTCCCACCTCCCCCAGAACCGGTTCCAATGTCCCAGGAATTTGAATCCCTCCCTTCTGCACCACTCCTCAAGCCACATATTCATCTGAGCTATTCTGCGATTCCTACTCTGACTAGTACGTGGCACTGGTAGCAATCCTGAGATTACTACTTTTGAGGTCCTACATTTTAATTCAGGAACACATCTCGTTTTTTTACCTATATGCACCACGACAACTGGCTGTTCACCCTCCCTTTTCGGAATATCCTGCACCCGCTCCAAGTCATCCTTGACCCTTGCACCAGGAGGGCAACATACCATCCTGGAGTCACGGTTGCGGCCGCAGAAACGTCTATCTATTCCCCTTACAATTGAATCTCCTATCACTATCACTCTCCCACTCTTTTTCCTGCCCTCCTGTGCAGCAGAGCCAGCCATGGTGCCATGAATTTCGCTGCTGCTGCCCTCCCCTGATGAGTCAACCCCTCAAAAGTACCCAAAGTGATGTATCTGTTTTGCAGGGGGATGACCACAAGGGACCCCTGCACTACCTTCCTTGCACTGCTCTTCCTGTTGGTCTTTCATTCCCTTTCTGGCTGTGTACCCTTTACCTGCAGTAAGACCAACTCACTAAACGTGCTATTCACATCATTCTCAGCATCGTGGATGCTCCAGAGTTCATCCACCCGCAGCTCCAGTGCCGCAATGCGGTCCGTCAGGAGCTGCAGGCAGATGCACTTCCCGCACACGTCGTCGTCAGGGACACCGGAAGCGTCCCTGACTTCCCACATAGTACAGGAGGAGCATAACACATGTCCGAGCTCTCCTGCCATGACTTAACCCTTAGATACACTTAAATTGGCAACAACAATGTTAAAAGGTTACTTACTGACATAAAAAGAAAAAGAAAAACTACTTGCCAATCACTTACCCTCTTGGCTGTGACGTCACCTTTCGTTTTCTTTCTACTTCTTTTTCGCCTTCTCCCTGTAGCTGCACAAGCACGCCTTTATAGGTCTCTGCCGATCCCCGGGCTCACGCCTCAGCGACCACGAACTCCCGCTGCCTCTCGCGGCCTTTATAGGCCTCCGCCGATCCCTGGACTCACGCCTCAGCGACCACGAACTCTCGCTGCCTCTCGCAGCCTTTATAGGCCTCTGCTGATCCCCGGACTCACGCCTCAGCGACCACGAACTCCCGCTGCCTCTCGCGGCCTTTATAGGCCTCCGCCGATCCCTGGACTCACGCCTCAGCGACCACGAACTCTCGCTGCCTCTCGCAGCCTTTATAGGCCTCTGCTGATCCCCGGACTCACGCCTCAGCGACCACGAACTCCCGCTGCCTCTCGTGGCCTTTATAGGCCTCTGCCGATCCCCGGACTCACGCCTCAGGTATACAGTATGCTAGCTACCACTAGGGATTATCAAAACATAAGGGGGACGAAATTGCCCCATGCCCCGTTATGGCACTAAATTTGAATTAAATGAAAATTTAACGCCCGGCGAGATGGACAGCTAAATGTCCCGGAATTGGGGTCGTTGAATCTAAAAAAATCTGTGGGCCGGTATCTGAGGTGGAAATCACCTCCGCAGGACAATAGTGGAGCGATCGGGGGCGGAAGCGCAGCGCTGATAACGTCAGTGCCACGCTGACATGACGAGTCACCAACATCGCTCCCCTTTTAAAGGGGAGGGTCTCTGCGAACTCTACAGCCATTTTCCAGGTGTCCACTCTGTCACCAGGGAGGGTTTCGACTAGACCAGCGGATCAAGAGGGGGTGCAGGGCTGCATGTTGGTGCCCAGCTGAACCAGCGGCTGCCATTGTCGGGCCAACTGCAAAGTCAACCGACAAAAAAAAAAGGTGCCGGCTGCGGCGCAAACCCTTCCCTTTAAGGGCGGACAGGGCACCACAGTTTTGCGACCGGCAAAGCTGTCGGTGACATCGCCCCGTGCCAACCTCATTCCCGTGGGGCAATTTCCCACACGAGGCATAAAGGGGTCGGTATGGGATAAGGTGTCGACGAGCACAGCGATTACATCATCGCCATGTGTGCCGCTGCCCGGGGTGAAAACTACTGGGCATGGCGCAACAGTTTTCGCCGCATCATCCTGGTGCAATTCCGGCTGGATTGCTTCCGCCACCTGCCCCTGGGCGAAAAGTCCTCCCAGAGGCGCTAACGGGCCTTTCGGAAAGAGGCAATTTCGGCCTCGAGATCTCTTTGTAGGTTTGTTAATAGATACATTACCAGCTCTCTGTTAGCTCTGACAATTTCTTGAACTTGAAAAGCATTTATTGAACTGCTATCAGATGCCTATGCTCAAACTTAATTAGAAGCCTTGCTAATTTACACTAATTTGTCAGCACATACGAACAATGACAGACAGGTAAAGACCATCGAGCCTGTCCCCCACAATTGCGATATCTTGTGTATCACAACGTATGCACTCCACCCTGTGATCTCCTGGGAGAGGAAAAAAAAAACAGGCCAATTTGGGGGGAAAATATATGGGAAATTCTTCTCCGACCCATCCAGGCGATCGAAACTAGTCCAGGAGATCACTCTGGCCCTGAAATCCATGCAGTATCGACCTTCTGTAAGAGGTGATCGCTGCAGGCAGAAACCAATCCAGCTCAGTAATTTTAAAAGAGCTGAATGATATTTCCTTAAATTTGACTAGCAATTTTGTGATATCAAATTAGAAAATTCTTGGTTTATGAGAGTGAAAGAGAAAATCTTAATTTTTTTTATACTTGAGGCCAGAAAATAATGGTATTAAATTTGCATAGTTTTATATAGAAATTACAACAGAAAAAAGCCCTTGGATCCGACCAGTCTTGTGTTGGTGCTTATCCTACTCATGAACAGTATTCCTAATTTCATGTGCCTGCTATATTCTCAGGTCCCTTTTATTCCCTTTCAACCACTCATCTGACATATTCTTAATGTTAACATGGTCACGCTTCAATCACTAACTTTGGTAGTGCATTCAAGTCTTGCAACCCTCTGTATATAAAAAAAACAAATACTTTTCCTGCTCTCTGTCCTAACACTCTCGTATTTAATCTTGTAGCTTTGTCCCCTTGTACTAGACTTCTGAACCACTATTATTTTACTCTCGTGTCCCATCCTTTCATAAATTTAAGCACTTGTATCAAATCGCCCTTTAATTATCTCCATTTTAATGACAGTAGCTACAAGTTTTTTTTCATATTTGTTTCCTCATCGGGCAGCATTTAGTGAATCTACACTGTACTCTTGCTTCAATGGCCTGTAATTTGGGGTCAGCAGCAAAGCAAAGGGGTTCACCCCCAATGACTGCTACCCCAACTTCAGGCTTTCTGATCAGGATTTAGCGCGTGCGCATCCTAAAGTTGCGGTCAGTTTCAAAGGGGTAATAACAGCAAATGCTGTTTTTTTACCCACCGCAAATTCCGGGCCAATATCTTTCAAAATAGTGTAGAGCCTAAAACTGCACATACTACTCCAACTGAGGTTTTATATGGATTCGCTAGGACATCTCAAACTTCTATATACTATATCTTTTGCCATAAATCCGAGTATTCCATTAGTTTTTTTCGAAGTACTGCATTTAATGTCTTGTGAATCTGAACCCCAAATCTCTGTGCTTCTACATTGCGTAGCTTGCCCCCATTCAAATTATAATTAATTTATTTTAATCAAAATGTACTACAGGTTGAAACTCCCTTATCCGGGACCTGGCCTGTCCTGAACGAGAGACTTTGTTGGATGAGGGGAGGTCACGTGTTTGGGTGGACTGCACCTTTAAGTGCTGTTGCTAGGATAAGTATGTGTGTGTGCTGATTGGCTGACTGACTCACTATCGGTTCAGCCAATCAGTGTGCAGGGAATCCCGAAGAGTCTGCCTGATCCCCCGGAGGGAGTGCTGTGGGGAGTGGCGGCTGGCCCGAGGACTGTGGTTTCAGGACTTCCAGCAGGGCGAGGAGGAGGAGGCAGCCGGTTGAGGAAAAAGATTATATTGGTGAGAAGGATTTTGACAGTTGCGTTCTGCTCATGCGCCACCTGCCGGCCGGGAATCGTCCCAGACGAGGGGTGGTACCGGATAAGTGAGTCCCAGATAAGAGGTGTTCAATCTGTACCTCATATTTACTGATACTGCATTTCATCTGCCACTTTTTTGCCCATTCTACCACTTGCCAATATCCCTTTGCAGTTTCCTTTTGGTTCTTAATTATTTACTATACTTCCCTATTTTAGTATTGTCTACATATTTGAACACTACTTTCTTTAGCCCCATATTGAAATCATTGACAGTTAACACAAGTTCAATTAGGTAGCATAGAAAAGAGATCAAGTAAGAATTTATTTCTGATTTTCTCAAAATATAAGTTTTTATTTCAAGTTGACACTTGAAAGGTTACCTTTAGTAAACCAATTATTTTTTTAAAAAGCTTAGATTAAATTTTTGAACTAAGTTTTTTAAAGGTGGATGTGTTCACAGCTTTCTGCGGAGTTGTTTAAAATGACAATACAATCCGAGAACTGAAGTAATTGCAAATGTGAATTGTTGAGTGACTTGTATTTATTGATGTATAATATTTCCTTTTTGCTTTGTACTCACTGCCAACTTCTCAGCCCAAAAATAATGCCAAAGTCAAATGTGCAACAAATGATTAAAACATTGCCAAATATGTTGCTTGTTGGCCAACAATTTAGGACATTATGAACCTTGTAACAATCACAAAAATTCATGAACAAATGCTTTTTTTTTACACGTGTTTTTATACCCTTTAACTTGTGACAATAAAAAGCAGCTGTAAGTCCAAATACAGTATTTTGTGATGTAGGGAAGAACAGTTTATTTTCATTTTGTTGCGTAAAGTTTATTTGGTGTACTACTGTATTGACCAAAAAAGTACCCTATCTGTGTTTTTGCAGTTAAAGTGTTTCCTGATGAAAAACTTTCTCGGCTGCGAGAGCATTCAAAAGAGTGTGCTCAAAAGCCACATAATGCAAGGAACTCTTCACATCTCCAGAAAAAAGAAAATGATAAGCCAACAAAAAGAGCTGACTATGGCAGGCAGAGAGGTTAGTGTTTTTATGTGCTTATTTTACTTTTGAAATTAAAACTCTGATTCTGTGAATAATTAAACTTACCAACTGAAGTACTGGCATTGTTTTTGAAAGCTTTCTTGCTATTGCCCAAGTTTAAAAGCAATGAATTAAATGTTTTCTTGCTGCCGCAGCCTTCTGATTTAGACCAATGCTTCTATTCCTTTTGATGGCTATTATTGGAAGTCCTAATCCAAATTATGTGCATTTTTACTGACTTGCATGAAATTTGGTGAAGCATTCTCAAAATGAGTGCTTATAAGAAGGTAATTTTTAGGGTGGTGGCTAATTGATTTGGGCTACACTAAAGATGTTGCATTGCATCTGTTAGAGCATGGAGAATCTGCACCTGTGTAGAGCAGTTGTCACAGCAGACTTACTTCGAAAGGATTTAAGATAGAAGTATTTCTGTTTCACTGTTGTTTTGGAATATATGAAACATAGAAATTAGGTGCAGGAGCAGGCCATTTGGCCTTTTGAGTCTGCACCGCCATTCAATAAGATCATAGCTGATCATTCAACCTCAGTACCCCTTTTCTGCTTTCTCTCCATACCCCTTGATCCCTTTGGCCATAAGGGCCATATCTAACTAACTCCCTTTTGAATATATCTAACGCACTGGCCTCAACAACTTCCTGCAGTAGAGAATTCCACAGGTTAACCACTCTCTGAGTGATGAAGTTTCTCCTCATCTCGCTCCTAAATGGCTTACCCCTTATTCTTAGACTGTGACCCCTGGTTCTGGAACTCCCCAGCAACAGGAACATTCTTCCTGCCTCTAACCTGTCCAATCCTGTCAGAATTTTATATGTTTCTATGAGATCCCCTCTCATTCATCTAAACTCCAGTGGATACAAGCCCACTTGATCCAGTCTCTCCTCATATGTCAGTCCTGCTATCCCGGGAATCAAATCTGGTGAACCTTCGCTGTACTCGCTCAATAGTAAGAACGTCCTTCCTCCGATTAGGAGACCAAAACTGAACACAATATTCCAGGTGTGGCCTCACCAAGGCTCTGTACCTTCCTGCTTCTACACTCAAATCCTCTAGCTATGAAGGCCAGCATACCATTTGCCGCCTTCACCGCCTGCTGTACCTGCATGCCAAACTTCAATGACTGATGTACCATGACACCCAGGTCTCGTTGCACCTCCCCTTTTCCTAATCTGTCATCATTCAGATAATCTGTCTTCCTGTTTTTGCCACCAAAGTGGATAACCTCATATTTATTTACATTATACTGCATCTGCCATGCATTTGTCCACTCACCTAACCTGTTCAAGCCACCCTGCAGCCTCTTAGCATCCTCCTCACAGCTCACACTGCCACCCAGCTTAGTGTCATCTGCAAACTTGGAGATATTACATTCAATTCCTTCATCTAAATCATTGATGTATATTGTAAATAGATGGGGTCCCAGCACTGAACCCTGCGGCACCCCACTGATCACTGCCTGCCATTCTGAAAAGGACCCGTTTATTCCTACTCTTTGCTTCCTGTCTACTAACCAGTTCTCTATCCACATCAATACATTACCCCCAATATCATGTGCTTTAATTTTGCACACTAATCTCTTGTGTGGGACCTTGTCAAAAGCCTTTTGCTAGAGAGCTTATTTGTAACTTTAATTTGCTATATATATAATATATATATATATTATATATACAGATACTTTTCCCTCAACAAATTATTCATTTGAGTGCTTATGAAGGCCCAATTTGCAATTTAAAAAGCTGCTTTTACACATAAACTGATTATTAAACGGTCATTTCGCAAACATAAATTTTTTGATGCGTTTTCATGTGATGATCAAGTGAACATTTTTCTATTCAGTACCCTAGTATTTTTGATCTGAACTTATTGAATATTGCATGCACAAAATAATAAAACATCAAAAAGTTGGATTCTGCTCAGGTGGTGAATCCATTATCTGTTAGTGGTACTTCCCTTGGAGCGTCAGGCTCGGGCAATTAATTGCTCTACATTGTTTCTAGAAATGTCAGTAGAACAAAGCGATCACCATTAATGCTGCAGCGTTTTAAACTGGGTGTACTGACTGGTTCAAATATAACTGAAAAATTGCCTAGGAAGTACAGAATGAATTGCAATAAGGTACACATATTACCCCTCAATGTAGGCTAATACAGGAAAACTATCTTTTCATTGGAAACCGGATTGAGATGCATGAAAATTACCACAACTGTCCAAAGTAATGAAAACGTATTATGGCGATCCCTGGTAAAATAGATGAATCTGGAGATTTGGG
Source organism: Pristiophorus japonicus (assembly GCF_044704955.1). NCBI lineage: Eukaryota > Metazoa > Chordata > Chondrichthyes > Pristiophoridae > Pristiophorus > Pristiophorus japonicus. Next base: position 245,623,738 of record NC_091978.1, on the reverse strand, counting down.
ACCACCTAATAATAATCTTTTGTATAGCTGAATAGATGGAGATTACTATCATCCAGGATCATATTTCTGTGAATTAAATTATACCACATCCATTTCCATTGAAAATTTTCAAGGTAAAGAACAGGATCCATGTCCACATAAAGGCCATCTCTTATTCCTGAACACGCATTTATATATGCATTTTTCATAACTTAAAGGTACCAGCAGACACAGCTAAACCTATAGAGGTACTATCTTACTGTTACGACAAACTATGGTCCTTTAACATCATGGCAATAAGCAGATCCTACTTCTGTACCTCACGGGAAGGATCCGTTCTCTGGGGTATAAATATTGCTTCTAAATCTGAAGACTTTCTGGTTGATTATTGATAGCTCATCTCTTGTTTCACCCCCTCCCCTTTAATCTGGTAGATATTTTGATTATGTTTACTAATGGGGCTTATAACACAATAAAAAAAAGTTTGTATAGTTGTATTTGAATCAGCAGAGCTAGAGGGAGGTCAACTAACTTGTATGAAGTGTCTTGATTTAGCCTTCTGAGATGTGTATAATTACAATTTGTACTTTGAGATTGAACTTCACTCAGAGCAAGAAAAAAAAAACAGCCTACAGTAAGTAATTTCTCATTTTTAAATGCATCTTGTAGAAATGTCATGTAACTGCTGTCTATGTCTGAGATTGTACATGTATGGTGCTGGTCTGCTCTTCCACTATTTAACACTATGTCTGTTCTGTGCTCACAATATGACCATAATGTTTCTTCAGAGGACAGGTCTCCTTCAAAATCTGGAATACCACCACATGGCAATGGTCTGAGACATTTCTGGGATCAACATGTACACAATAGTCAAGGAAAAGGACCTTCAAGTGAAGGTAGAACTACTCCACAAGCTAAGGCAACATCAGACAAATTATTTTATGAATCTGACAGTATACAGCATAAAAACAAAAACAGCAGCTCCACTGGATATGACACTGATAGCAGTCAAGATTCGAGAGACAAAGGCAATGGGAGGAGTAGGAGTAAGGGTAAGGTTTGGAAACCCTCACGGGAAACACTGAATGTGGACAGTATTTTTGAGGAAGGTAACAGAAGGCAAAGCGGTCCAAAGCACAAATCAAGCTCAACTGACCAGTCACTGCCTAGCAAAGGACAGAACACTAAAGATTTATTGAGTGAGAACCGAAAGCACAAAGGATTAATGACTATATATGAAAATGAAGTCAAACAAGGAAGTGGAAGTTCTTCATTGGAAGTTGATGGAAAAGCAAATCTAGAAAAAGCAAAAAACAATGTCAATGTAAACTTAAAAGTCCATAATGCCAGCTGTCAGATGCACAGAATTGAATCCGAGTATGAAAGCAGTGATCAACTCAGTAATGGCTCCACTAATTACGACTCTCTGGGTATAGAAGCTTTCAATAAAAAACACTTGAAGAATATCCAAGATGCACTTTCCAATAGGTAACTCTTGCTTTTATTTTCAAACTGGCCTGGTGTTATTGGTTATCATTTTAAAACATACTATGACTCGAGTAGTAAAATTGTGGTTTTTGCATTCGGATAACTTTTTACACTTCATGCCATTTCTTTATAATTCAAGACCTCTATCCATTGGTAATACATTTTTTTTTAAACTGTGCACACTTCCTGTCTACACATGTTGGTTTTCTATTGTCACATTTGCCACACCTTTTGTGTCAACTTTTTCCGCAATAAGGTGGATGAATTAACTGTGCAAATAGATGTTAACAAATATGATGTGATTGGGATTACGGAGACGTGGCTCCAGGATGATCAGGGCTGGGAACTCAACATCCAGGGGTATTCAACATTCAGGAAGGATAGAATAAAAGGAAAAGGAGGTGGGGTAGCATTGCTGGTTAAAGAGGAGATTAATGCAATAGTTAGGAAAGACATTAGCTTGGATGATGTGGAATCTATATGGGTAGAGCTGCAGAACACTAAAGGGCAAAAATCGTTCGTGGGAGTTGTGTACAGACCTCCAAACAGTAGTAGTGATGTTGGGGAGGGCATCAAACAGGAAATTAGGAGTGCATGCAATAAAGGTGCAGCAGTTATAATGGGTGACTTTAATATGCACATAGATTGGGCTAGCCAAACTGGAAGCAATACGGTGGAGGAGGATTTCCTGGAATGCATAAGGGATGGTTTTCTAGACCAATATGTCGAGAAACCAACTAGGGGGGAGGCCATCTTAGACTGGGTGTTGTGTAATGAGAGAGGATTAATTAGCAATCTCATTGTGCGAGGCCCCTTGGGGAAGAGTGACCATAATATGGTGGAATTCTGCATTAGGATGGAGAATGAAACAGTTAATTCAGAGACCATGGTCCAGAACTTAAAGAAGGGTAACTTTGAAGGTATGAGGCATGAATTGGCTAAGATAGATTGGCTAATGATACTTAAGGGGTTGACTGTGGATGGGCAATGGCAGACATTTAGAGACCGCATGGATGAATTACAACAATTGTACATTCCTGTCTGGCGTAAAAATAAAAAAGGGAAGGTGGCTCAACCGTGGCTATCAAGGGAAATCAGGGATAGTATTAAAGCCAAGTAAATGGCATACAAATTGGCCAGAAATAGCAGCGAACCTGGGGACTGAGAGAAATTTAGAACTCAGCAGAGGAGGACAAAGGGTTTGATTAGGGCAGGGAAAATGGAGTACGAGAAGAAGCTTGCAGGGAACATTAAGGCGGATTGCAAAAGTTTCTATAGGTATGTAAAGAGAAAAAGGTTAGTAAAGACAAACGTAGGTCCCCTGCAGTCAGAATCAGGGGAAGTCATAACGGGGAACAAAGAAATGGCAGACCAATTGAACAAGTACTTTGGTTCGGTATTCACTGAGGAGGACACAAACAACCTTCCGGATATAAAAGTGGTCAGAGGGTCTATTAAGGAGGAGGAACTGAGGGAAATCTTTATTAGTCGGGAAATTGTGTTGGGGAAATTGATGGGATTGAAGGCCGATAAATCCCCAGGGCCTGATGGACTGCATCCCAGAGTACTTAAGGAGGTGGCCTTGGAAATAGCGGATACATTGACAGTCATTTTCCAACATTCCATTGACTCTGGATCAGTTCCTATCGAGTGGAGGGTAGCCAATGTAACCCCACTTTTTAAAAAAGGAGGGAGAGAGAAAGCAGGGAATTATAGACCGGTCAGCCTGACCTCAGTAGTGGGTAAAATGATGGAATCAATTATTAAGGATGTCATAGCAGCGCATTTGGAAAATGGTGACATGATAGGTCCAAGTCAGCATGGATTTGTGAAAGGGAGATCATGCTTGACAAATCTTCTGGAATTCTTTGAGGATGTTTCCAATAAAGTGGACAAAGGAGTACCAGTTGATGTGGTATATTTGGACTTTCAGAAGGCTTTCGACAAGGTCCCACACAGGAGATTAATGTGCAAAGTTAAAGCACATGGGATTGGGGGTAGTGTGCTGACGTGGATTGAGAACTGGTTGGCAGACAGGAAGCAAAGAGTAGGAGTAAATGGATACTTTTCGGAATGGCAGGCAGTGACTAGTGGGGTACCGCAGGGTTCTGTGCTGGGGCCCCAGCTGTTTACATTGTACATTAATGATTTAGACGAGGGGATTAAATGTAGTATCTCCAAATTTGCGGATGACACTAAGTTGGGTGGCAGTGTGAGCTGCGAGGAGGATGCTATGAGGCTACAGAGTGACTTGGATAGGTTAGGTGAGTGGGCAAATGCGTGGCAGATGAAGTATAATGTGGATAAATGTGATGTTATCCACTTTGGTGGTAAAAACAGAGAGACAGACTATTATCTGAATGGTGACAGATTAGGAAAAGGGAAGATGCAACGAGACCTGGGTGTCATGGTACATCAGTCATTGAAGGTTGGCATGCAGGTACAGCAGGCGGTTAAGAAAGCAAATGGCATGTTGGCCTTCATAGCGAGGGGATTTGAGTACAGGGGCAGGGAGGTGTTGCTACAGTTGTACAGGGCCTTGGTGAGGCCACACCTGGAGTATTGTGTACAGTTTTGGTCTCCTAACTTGAGGAAGGACATTCTTGCTATTGAGGGAGTGCAGTGAAGATTCACCAGACTGATTCCCGGGATGGTGGGACTGACCTATCAAGAAAGACTGGATCAACTGGGCTTGTATTCACTGGAGTTCAGAAGAGTGAGAGGGGACCTCATAGAAATGTTTAAAATTCTGACGGGTTTGGACAGGTTGGATGCAGGAAGAATGTTCCCAATGTTGGGGAAGTCCAGAACCAGGGGTCACAGTCTAAGGATAAGGGGTAAGCCATTTAGGACCGAGATAAGGAGAAACTTCTTCACCCAGAGAGTGGTGAACCTGTCGAATTCTCTACCACAGAAAGTAGTTGAGGCCAATTCACTAAATATATTCAAAAGGGAGTTAGATGAAGTCCTTACTACTCGGGGGATCAAGGGGTATGGCGTGAAAGCAGGAAGTGGGTACTGAAGTTTCATGTTCAGCCATGAACTCATTGAATGGCGGTGCAGGCTAGAAGGGCTGAATGGCCTGCTCCTGCACCTATTTTCTATGTTTCTATGTTTATGAATTCCTATATTCACATTTATAATGGAATTCTCCAATGTAAACTTGTCATGTTGATTGCGCAATTTCTGGTGCTTGTGGAGGAAGTTTCAGTGCCATCTGTGGCAGCCCAGCTGCTATGTTAAATTGTTCCAAAAAAATGCATCTCCTTGGGCAGTTGCTTTTCAAGTTAATACTAATATTTTACATTTGTTTATATTTTATATGCATTATATCAACGTTCTTTATTCATTTCTTTTAGGTTTATTGTCCACTTTTGCTTTTCAAGCCTGTAGCAATCCGGCATCATGGGAAGGCTCCTGCTCCCAATTTCCCATTCTCTCCTTGGTGGAGGGGTCAACAACCAGGGGGCATAGATTTAAAGTAATTGGGAGGAGATATGAGGGGAAATTTCTTCACCTAGAGGGTGGTGGAGGTCTGGAACTCGCTGCCTGAAAGGGTGGTAAAGGTAGAAACCCTCACCATGTTTTAAAAATACTTGGATATGCACTTAAAGTGCCGTAACCCACAGGGCTACGGACCAAGAGCTGGAAAGTGGGATTAGGCTGGATAGCCTCTTGGTTGGCCGGTACAGACACAATGGGCAGAAATGGACTCCTTCTGTGCTGTAAATGTCTATGATTCTCCTGTCCTGACCATTTCCTGTCTCCTTATTGTCCTCCTCTTCCTCCCTCTCCTCGCTTCTTCTTCACCTCTGCCGTTGACTCTTGATTCCCTGCCCGCTCTGCTGTCCTCTTCCTCTTGCTCTCCTGTGCTCTCTTCCCCTGCCCCCCTCACCCTCGAGACTTGCCATACTGTAGAGTCACTGGTTGTAACAGTGCAACTGGATCCAGCTCCACTCTGACATCCTTCATCTGACGTCAACAGCTCTCTGCCCCAGGCCTCTGCTTCTCCTCTGGACCCACTCTCTAACTGTACTCTGTCCTTCTCACATGCCCCTCACCATCCTCCAAACATGCTCTAATTTCGACTTCTTGTCTCTTTCTGCTTCTCACCTGGCTTTACATTCTCACCCCCCCCCCCCCCCCCCCGGGTTCCTGCACTTAAGTTCCCCCTTGCCACAAGTGTCTCCTATCTCCAACTTCTAACCTTACCTTATCTTTCCCCAGTAATTCCCTCTTCCTCTGTTTCCTCCAACCCCACTATACCTCATTCTCCAGCCTACTCTACTTTTTCTCCTCTGATCTCCATATTCTACCTTCCCCTTTTGACCTCCAGCATTGCAGTGCTTCTATGACCCTGGTCCACTTATCCCTGACGCTCTAACTCCGTTTGATCTGAAGACTACACTTGGTCTTGACTCTCCATATGTAACTCCGTAGGAAATCAACTACAAGTATTAGAAAAACTTGTGCCTGCATACACTCCATCAACTTTTCCAATTCTAGATTAAGTCCACATTTATAAGCAATACTGCCTATGTAAACTTGTACTTGTACCTTACTGCCAACAGAGCTGTAGTGTGACAAGTTTACATAAGCAGTTTCCTTTATAAATGTGAATATAAGGATTTAGAATAAGAATATAAATATAAAAACAAAATGTATGACTTTGAAATGGGGACTGAATTATGTCTGTATACCCTGGTTCACTTAACCGTTGTCCTCTAAACCTGCTTCATCTGAAAACTACACTTTGTCTTGTATCTCCATATGTAATGTCAAGAGGGATCAAATAGTCTATAATATGTTGAAAATGTGCTTGCATGTTTCTATCTGTGCCACATGGCTTCCTTTTGTCACATTTTTATGTCAATTTTTTTCATATCTTTTATATCTTGATTACAATCAGTTGGCACTGAGGGGAATTTGAAAATTTTCAGACCTCTGCCATGTTGCTTTTGAAGGAAATTGCAGAAGATAAGTTACTTCAGATAAACATTTTAACTTTTGTGTTGCTTATAAAAATAGTATTTAAACTTTTAATTTTGTTAATTGAGTTTAATAATTTGATTAGTTTCAGCAGCCTGGGGCTTAAAGGGAGTGCTAATAAACACTGTTAAAGTTGGGAATCTGGAGAGAGTGGGAATTCAGAGCAGAGTGGGAAGGAGGTGCTGTTTTGTGCCTCCAATACTTGTGCTTTGTGTTACAGGTGAATATTTAATTTAATCTGTGTATAACTTAAACTAGATCTAGTAATTATTTAAAAAAACAAAACTATAAGCGAAGTTAATTAAATACATAAACTTCCATAATTAAATAAGTAAAGCAAGGTTATATCGGGATGGCAGTGCAGGTGGTGAGCCGCAACTGCAGCATGTAGGAATTTGTGGAGAGCATCGCGGTCCTGGATGACCACGTCGGCAGGAAGTGTCTTCATCTCTAGGAACTTCAGCTCGGAGTTATTGGCCCCAAGTTTCCACACGATAAAAAACGGGCACCCCTCCGAGCTGGGCGCCCGTTTTTCGCGTCGGGGAAAAAAAAGCGCGATTCTGGAGCGCCCTGCAGCTCCATGTCTGCTTGGCGCAGCGCCCAGGGGGGCGGAGCCTACCACTCGCGCCGATTTTGTAAGTGGGAGAGGGCAGGTACCATTTAAATTAGTTTTTTTTTCTGTCGGCAACCCTGCGCGTGCGCGTTGGAGCGTTCGCGCTCGCGCAGTGTGAAGGAAACATTGGCACTCAGCCATTTTTGTAGTTCTTTGTAGCTGTTTAATTTTTGAACATTTTTTAATAAAAGCACATTGCCATCAGCACTGAGGCTTCTTGCAGCAGTGAGAAGGCTGCAGGAAGCCTCAAAGTTGAGGCCGTCGTTTCCCGACGGCCCCCCCCTCCCCCCCCCCCCGGCGTCGGGAAATGGCTGTGAACTTGTGAGGCTCCCTGCAGCCTTTTCACTGTCTCCTTCCCTCCCCGCCCGCGTCGGGAACGGCTTCCTCCCCTCCCCCCCCGCGGGAACGAACGGCTGCCTCAACTTGTGAGGCTTCCTGCAGAATTCTCCCTGGCTGAAGCACTTTCACACAGGTAGGAAGATGGTTTATTTAATCTTTGCTTATAAATGTTTATTCAGGTTGGATTTATTTGTATAAGTATAAATAAGGATTTATTATAGAATTTAATGACTTCCCTCCCCCCCACCTCGTTCTGGACGCCTAATTTGTAACCTGCGCCTGATTTTTTAATGTGTAGACAAGGTTTTTTCAGTTCGACAAAAATCTTCACTTGCTCCATTCTAAGTTAGTTTGGAGTACGTTTTCACTGTGGAAACTTTGAAATCAGGCGTCAGTGGCCGGACACGCTCCCTTTTGAAGAAAAAATTCTGCTCCAAAGTGAAACTGTTCTAACTGACTAGAACTGCAGAAAAAAAAATGTGGAGAATTGCGATTTCTAAGATAGTCCGTTCTCCACCACTTGCTCCTAAAAATCAGGCGCAAATCATGTGGAAACTTGGGCCCGTTGAGTTGGAATCCGAGGTGCAGACATTGCAGGGCATCAGGGAGGGGGATGAGTTACCTGAACACTTTGATCCTGGAGGCAGTCACATTCCTTGGGTTAGGTAATAGTACGGATCCGGTTAGTGGTCAGGGACAGGAGGATGTGACTGCAACTCAGGCAGGTAAGGGGACCCCAGGTGAAGTGCTTTGCCCTTATCCAATGGGTATGAGATTATTGCTGCCTGTGTGAATGAGGGCAAAGTCTGCAGGGTGGATGAGCAAACTGACCCCGGGACTGTGGTACAGGAGGCCATTCAAGTAGAGGGGGGAAGAGAGTGAAAGCGAATGTAGTAGTAGTAGTAGTAAATGATGTCGTTGGGGAATAAATACGATTCTCTGCAGCCACGACTGAGTTCTGAAGGCTGTGGTTGCCTACCCAGTGCCAAGGTTAAGGATATCTCCTCGCAGAACCTCAAAGGTAATAATTTCTGGATTGTTACCGGAGCAATGCACAAATGGTATAGGGACAAGCAAATCAGAGTGATGTGGGAGGCAGGGGTTTCGATTCAAGGGGCACAGTCAACAGTATTGTCTGTTCCTTTGGGAGGGGCTCCACTTAAACTGGGCTGGGACTAGTGTCCTGACGAATCGAATAACTGGGATGCTGAGTCGTTGAGTATATTCAAGGCTGAAATAGATAGATTTCTGGACTCTAGGGGAATCCAGTGATATGGAGATCAGGTAGGAAAGTGGAGTTGAGGTCGAAGAGCAGTCATGATCCTATTGAATGGCGGAGCAGGCTCGAGGGGCCGTATGGCCGATTCTTGCTCCTAATTCTTATATCCTTAGCAGATTCGCCCACGCCTTCCCCATTGCTGTCTTTCTTTGCCTGCTCATGAGCTCTCCAAAGTATAAATTTAATTTTTTTAACATGCAAATAAAGCCCTCTTGATGGGTTGCTTCTTTTGTCTGCTCGCACCCTGCCCCGCTTCGAGCTCATGGTATTTTTTCATTCGCAGTCTAATCGTGTCCCACCACCGCTTCTAAATCTTTGCAGGCTAGATTTTGCCCACTCTCAGGCCTATCCTCATCTCACTCCACTTTCGACTACCTTGCCAGATTTTTTTCCCCGTCTCTTGAGGCTGTTGGCATCCTACTGCCACTCCCAATTACCAAAACTGATTTCTTCGCCTGATTGCAGATTTGGAGGGAGTAGGGGATAAGGCATTGGTCATTCCCAGGATTAGGTGCCATAATAGGAGTGCAGGATTTAGGGTTGACTTCTGCAAAGGGGACATCAGCATAGGGAGGGGTTGATATCTGGAAGAAAGTGTAGGTGAGGCAATAACACATGAGCATGAAGGAAATGGAAAAGTGTAAGTAGAGGGAGTGCAATACAGGAACAACAAAGTAGCTATGTTCTGAGGACATGGAGCAGAGCATGGCTATTTGTTTCCTTTAATCTTGTTCCCACCCTAAATATTCTTTTGCTCCTGCTGCCAGTATTTCTATTTCTCAGCCCTACTCTTTTCATAATTGCGACTCTTTCAATCCTACTCTTGCTTTTGTCTTAATAAACAATCTGCTGTTAACCGTCCTAAGATTTCCACCACGAATATTATTTCTACTTTCACTCATGCTTTCCCTAACCTTTCTCTTCATTGTAACTGTACTCTTTCCTGCTTAGACATTAGGGCACAAGTTTCCACCCTCTGGAAAAACGGCGCATCTCCATAAGGTGCGCCAACTTTCTGGAATAAAAAGGGCGGCAAAAACTTGCCTTGTGATTCTCTGGTCTCCTCAGGATGTCTTTGTGCTCGGCGTGGCGCAGCACAAGGGGTCGGGCGCCAGGTCCGGGCGCTGAAAACAGTGCTGGGACCTCTGCACATGCGCGCTAGAGTGTGCGCGCATGTGCAATAGCTCCAGACCCTCGAGGTTGCGTGTGAAGGGGCCTGACACTAGGCCTGGCCGAATGGGCTCCCCGGGCGAAGATCGGGACTCTGACCTCCCTCCTATTCAGCTCCCTCCCTCCTTCCTGTTCAGCCTTCCCCTCTCTTCTTCCCCTCTTCTTTTCCCCCCCCCCCCCCCCCCCCCCCGCCCCAAGTCGGCAGCTGACACTTCGAGCGGGGCCCGCCCGCCCGGCATCTCGCTGAGGGCGGGCCCCGCTCGAAGTGTCAGTGGCAGCCCGGCCTGTTCAGCCTCTTCTCTTCTCTTCCCCCCTCGCCCCCCACCTTTTCTCTCTCTCTCTCTCTCTTTCTCTCTCTCTCTCTCTCTCTCTCTCTCTCTCTCTCTCTCTCTCTCTCCCCACCCTCTTTTCTCTCTCTCTTCCCCCCCCTCTTTTTTCTCTCTCTTTTCTCTCCCCCCCTTCTCTCTCCCCCCCTTCTCTTTCTCCCCCCCTTCCCCCTCCATCCCTTCGCCCCCCCCTCCCCTATACACTCTCTCTCTTCCCCCTCCCCCCTTCACACTCTTCCCCCCCCTCCCCCCTTCACACTCTTCCCCCCCCTCCCCCCTTCACACTCTTCCCCCCCCTCCCCCTTCACGCTCTTCCCCCCCCTCCCCCCTTCACGCTCTTCCCCCCCCTCCCCCCTTCACGCTCTTCCCCCCCCTCCCCCCTTCACGCTCTCCCCCCCCTCCCCCCTTCACGCTCTTCCCCCCCTCCCCCCTTCACGCTCTTCCCCCCTCCCCCCTTCACACTCTTCCCCCCCTCCCCCCTCCCCCCTTCACGCTCTCCCCCCCTCCCCCTTTCACACTCTTTCCCCCCCTCCCCCCTTCACACTCTTTCCCCCCCTTCACACTCTTCCCCCCCCCTCCCCCTTCACACACTCTTCCCCCCCCCTCTCCCCCCTTCACACTCTTTTTTCCCCCCCCCTCCCCCCTTCACACTCTTTCTCCCCCCCCCCCCCTCCACTCTCTCTCTCGCTGACAGCGAAGGGAGGGGAGAGAGAGAGAGACAGAGAGACACTGGGGGGGCCCCATCCCAGCACGCTATTGGAGGGCTCCCGGTGCTGCAGTCGGTGAGTAGAAATAATTTTTTATTTATTTTTAAATTATTTTGATTGATTTATTGACTTATCATTTATAGCTCTTTATTTATAAAATTGAAGTGTTTAATGTTTGTAAACTCCCACCCCCCCCCCCCCCCCCCCATCTCTCGTTCCCTACACCTGATATAGGCAAGGTTTTTCTGAGCGTACAAAAATCTACGGAATAAGTTTTTGCTGCCTAAACTTGCAAAACAAGTGCAAGTGGCTGTACAAGCCCCCTTTTGGGGAAAAAAAATCTGTTCTAAAAAATCTCACTAGAACTGGAGCAAACTAAATGCCGAGAATTGCAATTTCTAAGGTGCTCCATTCTAAACTAGTTGCTCCAAAAAAATAGGAGCGACTCAGGCTGTAACTTGAGCCCTTTATCCCACCAACCTTTTATGTGCTCATTACTGCCAAATTCTCTGAAATCCTCTAAATTTTCTTCCTCTCACACAATTATTACAATCCACTTGCGACCATAACCTTTCTTCCATTCACCAACACCTCAATGGCCCACTTTTCATCTTTTCTCCCCCAATATTCCACCACTTCAGCATAATTAAGAACATAAAAATTAGGAGTAGGGATGGACCATTTGGCCCCTCAAGGCTGCTCTGCCATTTAATAAGATCATGGTTGATCTGATCTTGGTCTCGGCTCCACTTCCCTGCCCGCTCCCCATAACCCTTCACTCCCTTATAGTTCAAAAATCTGTATCTCCACCTTAAATATATTCAATGACCCAGCTCTCTGGGGCAGAAAATTCCACAGATTTACGACCCTCTGAGTGAAGAAATTCCTCCTCATCTCCATTGTAAATGGGCGGCCCCTTATTCTTAAACTATGCCCCCAGTTCTAGATTCCCCCACGAGGGGAAACATCCTCTCTGCATCTACCTTGTCGAGCCCCCTCAGTATTTTATATGTTTCAATAAGATCACCTCATTCTTCTAAACTCCAATGAATATAGGCCCAACCTATGCAACCTTTCTTCGTAAGTCAACCTCTTCATCTCAGGAATCAACCAAGTAAACCTTCTCTGAACTGCCTCCAATGCAAGCGTTCCCTCCTTAAATAAGGAGACCAAAACTGTATGCGGTACTCTAGGTGTGGTCTCACCAATACTCTGTACAGTTGTAGCAGGACTTCCCTGCTTTTAGACTCCATCCCCCTTGCAATAAAGGCCAATATTCCATTTGCCTTCCTGATGACATGCTGTACCAACATACTATTTGTGTTTCATGCACAAGGACCCCCAGTCCCTTTTATATTGCAGCATTTTGCAATCTCTCTCCATTTAAATCATTTGTTTTTTTATTTGTCCTGCCAAATGGATAACCTGACACTTTCCCACATTATACTCCATCTGCCAAATTTTTGCCCACTCATTTAGCCTGTCTATATATCCTGTTGCAGATTTTTTGTGTGCTCCTCACAACTTGCTTTCCCACTCCTCTTTGTATCATCAGCAAACTTGGCTACATTACACTCAGTCCCTTCATCCAAATCATTAATATAGATTGTAAATAGTTGAGGCTCTAGCACTGATCCCTACGGCACCCCACTAGTTACAGTTTGCCAACCGGAAAATGATCCATTTATCCTGACTCTCTGTTTTCTGTTAGTTAGCCAATCCTCTATCATGCTACTATATACCCCCAACCCTGTGAGCTTTTATCTTGTGCAGTAACCTCTTTTGTGTGGCACCTTATCGAATGCCTTCTGGAAATCCAAATACACCACATCCACTGGTTCCCCCTTATCCACCCTGCTCGTTACATCCTCAAAGAACTCCAGCACATTTCTCAAACATGATTTCTCTTTCATAAAACCATGCTGACTCTGCTTGACTGCATTATGATTTTCCAAATGTCCTGCTATTGCTTCCTTAATAATGGACTTCAACATTTTCCCAACGACACATATTCGGCTAACTGGTCTATAGTTTCCTGCTTTCTGTCTGCCTCCTTTTTTAAATAGGGGCGTTACATTTGCAACTTTCCAATCCGCTGGAACCTCTCCAGAATCCAGGAAATTTTGGTAGATTGCAACCATTGCAACCACTATCTCTGCAGCCACTTCATTTAAGACCCTAAAATGCAGGCCATGAGGTCCAGGGGACTTGTCCAACTTTAGTCCCATTATTTTACCGAGTACTTGTCCTTTAGTGATTGTGGTTGTTTTAAGTTCCCCCTCCCTATAGCGCCTTGATTATCTATTATTGGGATTTTTTTAGTGTCTTCTACCGTGAAGGCCGATACAAAATGTTTGTTCATAGTCTCTGCCATTTCTCTGTTCCCCATTATTAATTCCCCAGTCTCATCCTCTCAGGGACAAATGTTTACTTTAGCTCTTTTTATATACCTGTAGAAGCTCTTGCTATCTGTTTTTATATTTCTTGCTAGTTTACTCTCATAATCCATCTCTCTCATTATTTTTTTAGTCATCCTTTGCTGCTTTTTAAAAAAAATTCCCAAGCCTCTGGCCTCCCACTAATCTTATCAACATTGTATGCCATTGTTTTCAATTTGATACCATCCTTTACTTCCTTAGTTAGCCATGGATGGATCTGCTTTAAAGTCTCTTTCTCTCTGGAATATATTTTTGTTGAGAGTTATGTTTAATGTCTGCCACTGCTCATCAACTGTCTTACACTTTAATCTATATTCCCAGTCCACTGTAGCCAACTGCCTTCATACCTTTGTAATCGCCTTTATTTAGAAACATAGAAAATAGGAGCATTAGCAGGCCATTTGGCCCTTCGAGTCTGCACTGCCATTCAATATGATCATGGCTGATCCTCTATCTCAACACCATATTCCTGCTTTTTCCCCATACCCCTTGATGACTTTTGTTTCTAGAAATTTATCTACCTCCCTCTTAAATATATTCAGTGACTTGGCCTCCACAGCCTTCTGTGATAGAGAATTCCACAGGTTCACCACTTTGAGTGAAAGAATTTCTCCTCATCTCGGTCCTACCCCATATCCTGAGACTGACCCCTTGTTTGAGACTTCCCAGCCAGGGGAAACATCCTCCCCGCATCCCAGTCTGTCTAACCCAGTCAGAATTTTATACGTTTCAATGAGATCCCCTCTCATTCTTCTAAACTTTAGTGAATACAGGCCTAGTCGACCCAATCTCTCCTTGTACGACAGTCCTGCCATCCCAGGAATCAGTCTGGTGAGTGAACCTTCGTTGCACTCCCTCTATGGCAAGTATATCCTTTCTTGGGTAAGGAGACCAAAACTACATACAATACACCAGGTGCGGTCTCACCAAGGCCCTGTATAACTGTAGCAAGACATCCTTGCTCCTGTACTCACATCCTCTTACAATGAAGGCCAACATACCATTTGCCTTCCTAACTGCTTGCTGCACCTGCATGTTTGCTTTCAATGACTGGTGTACAAGGAAACCCAGGTCTCTTTGTACATGAACACTTCCCAAGCCATCACCATTTAAATAATACTTTGTCCTTATGTTTTTCCTATCAAAGTGGATAACTTCACATTTATCCACGTTATACTGCATCTGCCATGTGTTTACCACTCACTCAACTTATCTAAATCGCCTTGCAGCATCTTTGCATCCTCCTCACAACTCACAATCCCACCTAGTTTTGTGTCGTCAGCAAACTTGGAAATATTACATTTGGTTCCCTCATCCAAATCATTTATTTTTATATATATATATATATATATAATATATATATATATTGTGAATAGTTGGGGCCCAAGCACTGATCCCGGTGGTACCCCACTAGTCACTGCCTGCCACCCTGAAAAAGACCCGTTTATTCCTACTCTCTGTTTCCTGTCAGTTAACCAATTTTCAATCCATGCCGATACATTAACCCCAATCCTATGTGCTTTAATTTTACACTAACTTCTTGTGTGGACTTTTATCAAAGGCCTTCTAAAAATCCAAATACACTACATCCACTGGTTCTCCCTTATCTATTCTATCAGTTACATCCTCAAAAAAAACTCCAGTAGGTTTGCCAAACATGATTTTCCTTTCATAAATCCACATTGACTTTGTTTATTCCTGTTGCTATTATCCAAGTGTGCCATTATTACATCCTTTATAATAGACGCCAGCATATTCCCTACTATTGATGTTAGGCTAACCGGTCTACCGTTCCCTGTTTTCTCTCCTTCCTTTTTTAAATAGTGTGGTTACATTTGCCACCCTTCAACTGAATTTGAAATTGAAGCATGCTATGATCACTCTTTTCTCGAGGATCCTTTACTGTGAGATAATTTATTAATCCTGTCTCATTACACAGTACCAGATCTAAGACAGCCTGCTCGCTGGTTGGTTCCACAATGTACTGTTCAAAGAAACCATCCTGGATACACTCTATGAACTCTTCCTCAAGGCTACCTTGATCAATTTGATTTGTCCAATCAATATGAAGATTAAAATCACCCATGATTATTGCCGCATCTTTCTTGCAAGTCTCCAATATTTCTTGATTTATACTCGCCTATAGACTACGCCCACCAGTGACTTCTTCCACTTATTATTTCTTATCTCCAGCCAAACTGACTGTACATCTTGATCTTCTGAGCCAATATTTCTCACCAATGACTGATCTCAGCCTTTATTAACAGAACTACCCCACCTCCTTTTCCTTTCTGTCTATCCTTCCGAATTGTTTCATACCCCTGAATATTCAGTTCCTGGCCTGGGTCACCTTGCAACCACGTCCCTGTAAAGGCTATCAGATCATACCCATTTATATCTATTTGTAACGTCAAGTCATCTATCTTGTTACAAATACTGTGTGCATTCAGATAAAGAGCTTTTAATTTTGTCTTTTTACCTTTCTTTCCACTGCTTTGACCCCACTTTCTGATGCACTCTTAATTTTGTCCCTTCCTGTCACACTCTGGTTATCATTTCCCCCAACACTACCCTGCTCTATTGCCTTCTCGCCTTTCTCTTTTTAAATTTCCGCTCACCTGAACAGCCCTAGTTATTTGATTCGCCAGGGCACTAGTCCCAGCCCGGTTCAAGTGAAGCCCGTCCAAATGGAACAGCTTCCTCTTTCCCCAGTACTGATGCCAGTGCACCAGGAATCGAAACCCATTTCTCCCACACCAGCCTTCAAGCCATGCGTTCGTCTCTCTGATCTTATTTACCCTAGGCAAATTTGCTCATGGCTCAGGTAGTAATCCAGAGATTATTACCTTTGTGGTTCTGCTTTTTAATTTAATTGCTAGCTGCTCATATTCCGTCAGCAGAACCTCTTTCTTTCTTCTACCTATGTCATTGGTCCTATGTGGACCACAACAACTGAATCTTCCTCCTCCAACTCCAAGTTCTTCTCCAGCCCAAAGGAGATGTCCTTAACTCTGGCACCAGGCAGGCAACACATTCTTCGGGACTCTCACGCTCGGCTGCAGAGAACAGAATCTATCCCCCTAATTATACTGTTCTCTAGCACGACAACATTTCTTTTTATTCACCCACCCCCCCAAATGAATGGCCCCCTGTACCACGGTGCTGTGGTCAGTTTGCTCATCCTCCCTGCAGTCCCTGCTCTCGATAACACGGAGTAAGAGCCTCGTACCTGTTGGACAAGAGCAAGCGCTGAGGCTCCCCCATCATTACATCCTGGGTCCCTATACCTGCCTCAAATGTAGTCTCATCCTTCTGTCCTTAACCATGGACCAAATTTGAATGATTTATCCTAAGGGGCGTGACTGCCTCCTGGAACACAGCATCCAGGTAACTCTCCCCGGCCTGATGTGTCGCAGTGTCTGAAGCCTCTGCTCATCAACACGGAGCCGAAGTTCCTCGAGCAGGCAACACTTACTGCAGATGTAGTCGCCGTGGACCTCAATGGTGTCCACCAGCTCCCACGTGCTGCAGCTGAAACACATTGCCTCCCCTTCCATCTCTAATGTATTTTATTTAATTAAGTTAAGAAACTCCCATCATCACGTGTAACTTGACACTTCCCTTCACATCACCACAGCAATGGACATTCACAAATATTAAAAGCTCTTTAATTATATATATATATATGTATAATTTATGCTCAATATATATATTCCACTTATCTTTTTAACATAGAAGCAATATAAAAACTACGGGGTCAAGTTTCGGCCTGAGTTGCTCCTATTTTTTTGGAGCAACTAGTTTAGAATGGAGCATCCTAGAAATTGCAGTTCTCAGCATTTAATTTGCTCTAGTTCTAGTGAGTTAGAATAGTTTGATTTTAGAACAGATTTTTTTTCAAAAGAGGGCATGTCCAGCCACTTACGCTTGTTTTGCAAGTTTAGGCAGCGAAAACTTACTCCAAACTAACTTAGAATGGAGTGAGTGTAGATTTTTGTACGCTCAGAAAAACCTTGCCTGCACTTTAGAAATTAGGTACAGGGAACGAGAGATTTGGGGGGGGCGGGGGGAAGGGAAGTTTACAAGCATTAAACACTTCACTTTTACAAATAAAGAGCCATCATCAATAATAAATGATAAATAAATCAACCACTGTAATGTTTTGAAAATGATTACACCATCCCACACCCTAACTATTTTTTGACGTCGTAAATTTGCTAATTAACTGTTGACATGCCTAATCACAACCGACTATCTCAGCCAGTTCCTCCGAACATACATCTTGGATTACAAGCTTACTGCTTCATGCATTGCTAAATCAGACGTGCTTCAAAACTGCCCCTCCTTTACCATATTGATTGCTTTTAGAGTGCTAGGTAAATAACACAAATCTACATGCAACAGGTAGGTGGAGATAAAAGCTGCATAAAGTACTTTTAAAATATCCAGTAACACAGGATCTTTACATCCTCGTGATTTTTGTATAGTTTATCAAATTATTTGAAGCAGTCTGCACAACAATACATTTTTAGCTTTGTCATTGTAAACCCCCAAATGGCTGAGCCACTGTGAGAAAGCTCATTGTAATTGCTTCTTCAGAAATTAATGCAAAAATACACAACTCTATGGGGTGGGGGAGAACAGACACATGTTTAGGAACAAGCCCATCCTTTTTTAGATAATCTCAACCCCAGAAATCCAGCTTTTCCCCATACCGTTCAATCATTTTCTCTCCAGAAACTTACCATAAATTAATTTATTCCAGACTTTATGTTCTTTATATTACTCCCGGCTGAACGGGCAGGCAGGCACTGTTCCCGCGGGGAGCCCATTTGGCCAGGGCTAGGGACGGCATGCTTCGGGCCCCTCCCACACAGCCTGCACAGATTCAGGGGTGAGGAGCTACTGCGCATGCGCGCGCACACTAGCGCACATGTGCAGAGGTCCCGGCACTGTTTTCAGCGCCGGGTCCTGGCTCTGTCACCCGCCCCTTGTGCTGCGCTACACCGAGGACCTTCATCATTCCAGCTGCGGGGAGAATAACAAGGTAACTTTTAGGCGCGGTTTTTGTTTTTAAAAAGTCGGCGCAGCTCATAGAGGTGCGCCGTTCTAAGCGTGGGGGCAAACTTGGGCCCTACATATTAGACACTATATTGCATTTTATTTACAATTTTACTTTCGTATTTATACCTTCTCTTTTCCAAATCTCTCTAATAAAATAAAATCTTTTTCATATATACTATTTCAATAGCTTACATTTATTTTATTATAATTTCCATAATGACACATTCTCCTTTTATACGTTCTAATCCCCCTGTCCTCACCATTTTCCCTACGAGCATCATTACGGGAAATTGACTAGTAATATATAAAAAATTCTGTTTACAAAAAAATTACTACTTCATGTTTTCATTGCTTTGTATCACTTTTTTTCATTATAAATTCCTATGACCACATTTATAATGGAAGCTATTTCTGTGAACTTGTAGACTGTAATCACACCCTCCTGTCAGTAGAAGCACTATAGTGCCTCAGCTTTGCATTTCTCAGCTCCTCAGTCTGTACTGCAGAAAAATTCTTAAGCACCCAACTCTATTTCTTTGCTTCCTGATATGTTGTAAGTTTTTCTCTCTAACTATAGATAATATAAAATCAAAGTATTATAAATATTTTTTTCAAAGGATAGAATGGATGACCTCGTCCATTTTTGGATGAGCCACAATTTCCTCTAAACATTGGAAGTCTGAAGCAGTCGACTTCTGCCCAGCCACAAACTTTGTATCCATGTTACTGATTGCACCCCCAGCGACTGCCTCAGCTTGAACTAGACTGCTCGTCTGAACAACTTTTTTTGATCAGAGCTGAGCTTCCGCTCCCATGTCCTTTCCATCACAAAGACTACCTATCTCCACCTCAGTAACATCGCTTGCTTCTGCCCCCGCCTCAGCCCATATGCTGCTGAAACTGTTATGCACACCTCTCACCTCCGGACTCTACTAATGCTTCCTAGTTGGTCTCCCACCATCTGTAATCTTTATCTCATATAAAACTCTGCTGCCTATATCCTATCCTATACCAAGTCCTGCTCCCTCATCATTCCCATCCTTGCAGACATTGATGGGCTCTACAATGCCTCCAATTTAAAATTCCCATGTGTATGTTTAAATACTTTATGGTCTTGCCCATTGCTAATGCTGTAATCCCTTTCAGTTTACAACTCCCCCTCCAGAACTTTCTGTGCCTTTTGTGTAGCTCTCCCTCCCTTCGCTCCACCATTGGCAGCCTTGCCTTAGGCCTCATGCTCTGGAATTCTTGCCCTAAACCCCAACACCTCTGCATTTCCTTCTCTCTAAGTCCCTCCTTAAAACTTGCCTCTTGGATCAAGCTGTTTGTCACCTGTTCTGATATCTGCTCCTTTGGCTGAGTGTCTCTTTTTGTCTGTCTGTCTCGTGAAGCAAGTGTAAGTTTTTGTTTTGTTTAAAATAGAGGGTGAATTGCATCTGTGTGCCCTGGTCCAATTCTCCCCTGCTTTACCTGAAGACGACACTTGGTCTTCACTCACTGTGCAACGTCATGGGAAATCGACTTGTAATAAACTGAACATCTTGTGTCTGTGTTCATTTCCTATCAATATTCCCATTTTAAATTGCTATGCCCACACTTCTAATGGAACCTGAACATATTGCACTGCAATTGCACACTTCTGCCAGTGAAAGTTCTGCAGCGCCACCCCTAGCAGAAGGGTGTAATTACAGATTGACAAGTTTAAATAGACACTTTCTATTCGAAATGTCATTTAGGAATTTGAAATAGATAACCGCAAATAATTTATGACTTTAAAATAAGAACTAAATTACATCTGGAGCACCCTGATCCAAATCTCCCCTGCCTTCTAACTCTGCTTCACCTGAGGACTATGGTTGATCTCGACTCTTATGTGTGCAACATCATTGGGAAATTGAGGAGTAATATATTAAACATTTTGCACCTGCACCATCGTGCCAATTTTTTTTTTCATTATAAATTCCTGGAGTTAAAGATGAGACCAATGTGCTTTTTTGTCTACTCCCCACACAATTTATAGGTGTAATATTGCTGAATAATATAGTTTGACACTAGGCTTGCACCCATTTGGAAGTGGATTGAGATTAAAATAATTTCAGTTGGAGCCTTGCAGCCAACCAAGAAAGAAGGCTACAGTTCTACCACCCTGGAATGGATTTAAATTTGGGTTTCAGAGATGAAAGGCATTGTGCTAATTTGCTCTGCTGCC
This sequence comes from Pristiophorus japonicus, assembly GCF_044704955.1. NCBI lineage: Eukaryota > Metazoa > Chordata > Chondrichthyes > Pristiophoridae > Pristiophorus > Pristiophorus japonicus. Next base: position 245,603,137 of record NC_091978.1, on the reverse strand, counting down.
GAGTTTCACCTATTCCCAAACTTTTATTAGTTGATCGGTCCTGTCGCCATTCTGGTTGCAAATGTTCAGTACTTTAAAAAAAAACACATATCTCTCATACACATAGATGTTCGTAATTGGATCTGTTTTTATGGGCTGCATATCTGAAATGTTAATTGAGATACAAATGTAACTGCAAATTAGTGGGGGGGGGGGAATCATAATTTATGAATTACACTAATATATAGTTTTGAAACATCCTCCTAATTAAAATATAGAAACTATCATAGCATGTTAAGATAAATTGTGTAGGCATTTGAATATCTTGTACCTGAATGATGTGGGTGAAAGTCAAAAGGATCAGATCAGTTCAAATTGCTGCATGTATTGAAGACTGGTGTTGAAAGTTACAAGGATTTCCTGAACCAATAGATGCTGCTGGGAGTATACACCTAAGTTTACTATTTTATACATTTTAGGAATCAACAAGCATTGCAGAAACCTGACTCACGTCCCAATCTGTCGCATAGTAGGTTTCCAGTTAATGAAGGTAAGGTTTGTCCTTTATTATGTACTTTTGTATCGTACTGTAATGTTGCATAACTTGCAGTCATGAACTTTTATGAAATATTTTGTGAATTATAAGGAGGAGAAATGACAACCCTTGTAAAATAAGGTTTAAAGCAGTTTGATACCTTGGCAGATGACAGTTCAAACATTCAGGTTGGCAAAATTGCATACAACATTGGGGAGCAAATTATAAGATTACTACTGTTCTTGGACTTTAATCCTAATTTGATATGGAAATGGCCATACACTATCCCATTTCATGTATCCCTCCACTAATCATCTAGCTCGATACACTCGTTTGATTCTTCTCCATTTATCAACTTTCTGTAGATTGCATTTAAAATTATTTTTGAAATGCTCTTGTTGGTATTTAATCTGATATTTCCAAAAGAATCCCAAAAGAAAGACATCTTTTTTACATGACAGAAAATAGGACCTCTGAAATTGTTAGATTTCTCACTCTTACTATGTGAAGTAACTGGCAATTATTTTTATTAAAGCTGCATCATATTTATGTTGTTGTACTTTTATTGGGTAATGTGGGAATGGCTTTTTGGGGTAATATAATCATCAAATTTTGAGCCCCCCCCCCCCCTGAATCATTCCCTCCTCGTGGTGCCGAAATGCAGGCACCGACTCTCTTCCATCCCCTACCCCCCCACCCCTGACTCTCTTCCACTCTCTTTCCCCCCCCGACTCTCTCCCACTCCTCCCACCTCTCTCCCACTCCTCCCACCCCCCAGGGGAAGAGCATGGTGTGCCTGGGGGGGAGGAGGGAGAGAGAGACATGTGTGGGATCGGAGGGGAGAGAGGGAACTCGGCGATGACGGATCACGTTCTTCCAATCCCCTATAGGGGACATCATTAGAGTGAATGATATCCAGAAGGCATGACGGTCATTATTCACTTCATACCCAATAAACCTATTAACAATCCGTACACAATGCCTGCCCCATCTATTGCGGGGTGGGGTTAGGGGAGAAGGATGCACTTGCGCTGCATACGACACTTTGGCTGGTGGAGGCATGCACCTGGACTGGGGTAAGGCACATCAGCTGGGGGAGACATGCACTTGGACTGGGGTAAGGCATTTTGGCTGGTGGAGGCATGCACTTTGACTGGAGTAAGGCACTTTGGCTGGCCCTTGCTGTCTTCTGGGGCGCTCTGTCCTCTGTCATTTCAGGAAATCAAAGTGGATCGAGTTACAATTTTCAAGGTCAGTGAAACCTTGGGATGGGTGGTTCCAGTTATACGCATTCCTGTGAAACTTCAGGGTGTGGCTTATCCTCCAAGGGCACCAATCATAGATAAAGGATAGAGCATGGTGGCCATTTTTACAGTACAAATAAGCGCATCCTTAATCCTGTGCCATTGCTGTCTCCACCTTTTTGAGCTTGTTGCTTTAACTTTACTTCCCTGCACTTTTCAGTATTTTTCTTTTAAGCATTTATCTAATTTCCTTTTTAAGTATTACAATTGAACACTTGTGGTAATGCCTTTCATATTTTAATAATCTGTTGGGTGGAGCGGCATATCTTCTAACCTCACTTTTCATGCTTCTATTATTGATCCTACATTTATGCTTCCCTGTTGTCAATTTGACCAACCAGTGAAAATAATCTTTCATAATAAGCACTTTTGTACAGTTGTGCTCCCCTTTCTCCAATACCTTTCTCGTGTCTCAAGTACTAGTTTATCTCTGATATCATCCCAGTGAATCTATTTTGGATCCATAACTCTAATATGCTTTTGATAGAGGTACCTAAATGGCATACAGTACTCAATACCCACTCCCACTTTTATATTCAGTGACCTTGTATATTAAACCTAGAATCCCATATGCCATTTTTATAGTTTTCCACCTGCAATCCAGCTTTTAAAAGTCTGTTTCTTAGCATCTCAAGATCTCTCTTCCTCCAGCCCAATGAAACTTTTACAAATGAATTTATATTTCCATTCTCTGTTCTTTCCAATATGTGCTGCATCATATTTATCGATATTGAATTTAATTTGACCCACAACTGCACAATCTCAATTTCTCTGCCTTCTGCATTCTGCCTCATTTGCCACATCCTTAATTTAGTATTGTCAGCAAATTTTGATTTCCGTTCTGTGTCCACGTCCCAATGGAGAACAAGGGAAGTCCTAACACAAATCCCTAGCATATGCCAGTAGCTTGCTAATGCGATAAACATTCTTACTCTCTCTTTTCTATCCTTCAACCATTTCTCTTTGCCTATCACCACTGGAGCCTTAATCTTAAGTCGTTTATGAAGCACTTTATCAAATTGTTTTGAAAGTCTAAATGTACAATAATTTCTGTCGATATGCTCGGTAATTCCTTCACAAAATTGATGAATTGGAAAATTAGTAAAAATGTTATCTGGCTTTTACATATTTATGTTGACTGTCCTCCCTAATTAGCCCCGAACTTTCCAAATGGTCACTGAGTCAGCTGAGGCTCAGTGGGTAGCGCACTCGCCTCTGAGTCAGAAGGTTGTGGGATCAAATCCCACTCCAAGAACTTGAGCACATCAAAAATCATTGTCGGAGGTGCCGTCTTTCAGATGAGACGTTAAACCGGAGCCCCGTCTGCCCTCTCAGATGGACATAAAAGATCAAATGGCATTATTTGGAAGAAGAGCAGGGAAGTTATCCCCAGTGTCCTGGCTAATATTTATCCCTCAATCAACATAACAAAAACAGATTACAGGTACAATGTCCAAAATCTGGCAACCTCAGGACCGAGACCGTGCCGGTTTTTGGATTTTTCCGATTTCGGACTTTGCTATTGGTGTTCCTTGCTGCCCACTGATCCTCACCGCCCACTGATTCTCAGCTCCCCGGCGCTACATTTTTTTTTTAACCGGTTTCCTCGTCCCTTGCCGCCCGATGTCGCCATCTTGGCCGCCTCAAAAATGTCCAGTTTTCGGACAGCTGGATTCTGGATGTTGTATTTGTATCTGGCCATTATCACTTTGCTGTTTGTGGGAGCTTGCTGTGCACAAATTGACTGCTGCGTTTCCCACATTACAACAGTGACTACACTCCAAAAGTACTTCATTGTACTGTAAAGCGCTTTGAGATATCTGGTGGTCGTGAAAGGCGCTATATAAATGCAAGTCCTCTCTCTCTGTCTGTCTGTCTGTCTGTGTCTGTCTGTCTGTCTGTCTGTCCTCCCTCCCTTCCTTGCTTGCCTCCCTTCCTCGCCTCCCACCTACCCAAATATGATAAAAACTTTATCATGGATATATCCTCACTACTTTCCTCCCTCAGCCTATGCACTGAGCGACTTCTCATCCTTGGTAACTTCAACCTCCATCTCAATTCATCATGCTCTCATTTCTGTGAATTCACTACCCTTCTGTCCTCCCTTAATCTCTCCCTCCATGTAAATTCCTCAACCCATATTCATGGCCACCCCCTTGACCCCCTTGCAATCTCTCGTGGCCTTGCTATTCCAACCGTATCACTTAAAGATAAAGCCATCTTCTGGCCGTTTCATTGTATTGCTCTCGACCCACAGCCCCCTTCCCCAATCCAAACCTACTTCCTTCTATAATCTACCCCTGGAGAAAAACTCTCTCCAAACTCTTACAACTGCACTTATCAACTCAAAACTGTCCAACCTTTGACCCTCTTTTTTTAACAATGACATTTCTGCTCAACCACATGCTTGCCACCACCTTTGATGCCCTAGTCCCTATTAAAAAGATGACTTTCTCCCACACTGGCCATTCCACCTAGTACAGCCCTCATCTTCGCTCCCTCAAGTCAAAAGGGCGCAGACTTGAACAGATGTGGCAGCAACTGGTTTAGCCATTCACCTCCAGATCTGGTTCGAACATGCAAAACATTATCGGTTCTACTCTTGTCTACAAAAACTGCTCACTATTCCAGGATCATTCTGGATTGCAAAAATAACCCCAGGTTACTATTCTCCTTTGTTAACCGTCTCCTTAAACCCCTCTCCCCTGTCTTCACCACACTCACCTTCAAGTGTGAGGAGCTCATGGACTTCTTTGTCTCAAAGATTGAGACCATCCAGTCAGCTGCCTCTGTGAGTTCCCTTCCTTCACCTAGCCCACAGGGCCAAACTTCATCTGAGGCTCCAACCTGCCCTAAACTCAATTCTTTCTCTACTTTCTCTCTGATCTCTGATCTTGATCTCTCCAAACTCAAGTCCATGAGCCCCACTTCCTGCTCTCTTGACCCTATTCCCACTAAACTGCTGACCACCCAACTTCATTTTTTGGCTCCCATGTTAGCCAACATTGTTAATGGTGTTCTCTCTCCTTGGGTATTGTTCCCCTCTCCTTCAAATCTGCTGCCATCACCCCTCTTCCCCCAGAAAAACCATTGACCCCACTTTGCTTGCTAGCTGTCGCCCCATCTCCAACCTCCCTTTCCTGTATAAAGTACTTGGATGTGTTGTCGCCTACCAAATCCGTGACCATCTTTCCCTGAATTCAATGTTTGAATTCCTTCAATCTGGTTTTCGCTCCTACCACAGTACCGAAACAGCTCTCATCAAAGTCACAAATAACATTGAGTGTGTGACAAAGATAAACTATCCCTCCTCGTCCTTCTGGACCTGTCTGCAGCCTTTGACACAGTTGACCACTCCATCCTCCAATGCCTCTCCACCAACATCCAGCTAGGTGGGATTGCACTCACCTGATTCCATTCTTATCTATCCAATTGTAGCCAGAAAATCTCCTGCAATGGTTTCTCTTCCCACTCCTGCATCGTTACCTCTGGTGTCCCGCAAGGATGTGTCCTTGGCCCCCTCTTATTTCTCATCTATAGGCTGCCCTTGGCGATACCATCCAAAAACACGGAGTCAGTTTCCACATATATGCTGATGACTTCTGTCGACCCCTGCTTGGTATCTAAATTGTCAAATTGCTTGTCTGACTTCCAGTACTGGATGAGCAGAAATTTTCTCCAATTAAATATTGGGAAGATCGTAGCCATTATCTTTGGTCCCTGCCACAAATTGCATAACCGAACCATTGACTCCATCCCTATTCCTAATCTGAGGGTGAACAAGATTGTTCACAACCTAGGTGTCATATTTAACCCTGAAATGAGTTTCCAGCCACATATCCACGGCATAACTAAAACTGCCTTTTCTACCTCATTAACTTTGCCTGCCTCTGCCCCTGCCTCAGCTCTTCTGCTGCTGAAACCCTCATTCATGCTTTTGTTACCTCTTGACTTGACTACTCCAACTCACTCCTGGCTGGCCTCCCGCATTCTACACTATGTAAACTTGGTCATCCAAAACTCAGCAGCCCATGTATTAACTCGCACCAAGTCACGATCACCCATCACCCCTGTGCTTTCTGATCTACATTGGCTCCCAGTTAAACAACACCTCAATTTCAAAATTCTCATCCTTGTTTACAAATCACTCCATGGCTTTGCCCCTCCCTATCTCTCCCCTTTTTCAGCCTCACAACCCCACAAGATGTCTGTGCTCCTCAAATTCTGACCTCTTGAACATCCTTCATTATAACTGCTGAACCTTCGGTGGCTGTGCCTTCAGCTGTTTGGGCCCTAAGCTCTGGAACTCCCTCCCTAAACCTCTCCGCCACTCTACATCTCTTTCCTCCTTTAAGACTCTCCTTAAAACCTACCTCTTTAAACAAGCTTTTGGTCACCTGCCTTAATTTCTTCTTTTATGGCTCGGTGTCAAATTTATCTGTTTTGTCTTGTAACATTGTTGTGAAGCACCTTGAGATGTTTTACTACGTTAAAAGTGCAATATAAATAAGTTGTTATTCTTCCTCCATTGCCTTGCCTTGCCTCCCTCCCTTGCCTTGCCGCGCCTGGCTGGGAAGTCTAGAACAAGGGGTCACAGTCACAGTAGGAAATTTAGGACTGATGAGACATTTTTTCACTGAGGGTGGTGAACCTGTGGAATTCTCTACCACAGAAGGTTGTGGAGGCTAAGTCACTGAATATATTTAAGAGGGAGATAGATTTATGGAAAGAAAAGACATCAAGGGGTATGGGGAAAAAACAGGAATATGGTGTTGAGATAGAGGATCAATCATGATATTGAATGGCAGTGCAGACTCGAAGGGCCGAATGGCCTAATACTGCTCCTATTTTCTTTGTCTCCCCTTGCCTTGAAGTCAGTTTTGGTTCCTGACCACAGGATGTCCTTAATTGTGCAGTTTGATACAAGCTTTGGAATTAATTAATTTTTAGTTCATGGTCTGTTTTTCTGAAGATTAGTAACCTTACAAAGGGGTATTCGACAGTGTTATCAAACGGCACTTGCTCATCAATAACCTGCTCACCAATGCTCAGTTTGGGGTCTGCCAGGACCACTCTGCTCCAGACCTCATTACAGCCTTGGTCCAAACATGGACAAAAGAGCTGAATTCCAGAGGTGAGGTGGGAGTGACTTTGACCGCTCGGCAGCATTTGATGGAGTGTGGCATCAAGGAGTCCTATTAAAATTAAAGTCGATGGGAATTAAGGGGAAAACTCTCTAATGGCTGGATTCATACATAGCACACATTAAGATGGTTGTGGTTGTTGAAGCCAATCATCTCAGCCCCAGGACATAGCTGTAGGAGTTTCTGTGGGCAGTGTCCTTGGCCAAACCATCTTTAGCTGCTTCATCAATGACCTTCCCTCCATCATAAGGTCAGAAGTGGGGATGTTTGCTGATAATTGCAGTGTTCAGTTCCTTTCGCAACTCCTCAGATAATGAAGCAGCAAGACCTGGACGACATTCAGGCTTGGGCTGTTAAGTGGCAAGTAATATTTGTCACACAAGTGCCAGGCAATGACTATCTCCAACAAGAGAAAGTCTAACCACCTCCCTATTGAATGGCATTTCCATTGTCGAAACCTCCACCATCAACATCCTGGGGGTCACCGTTGTTAAGAAACTTAACTGGACCAGCCACATAAATACTGTGGCTACAAGAGCAAGTCAGAAGCTGAATATTCTGTGGCGAGTGACTCGCCTCCTGACTCCCCAAAGCCTTTCCACCATCTACGAGGCACAAGTCAGGAGTGTGTTGGAATGCTTTGCACTTGCCTGGATGAGTGCAGCTAAAAACTAACAAGAAGCTCGACACCATCCAGGACATCCCATCTACAACCTTAAACATTCACTCCCTCCTCCACCTGTGCACCGTGGCTGCAATGTGTACCACCTACAAAATGCACTGCAGCAACTTGCCAAGACTTTTTTGACAGCACCTCCCAAATCTGAAACCTCCACCACCTAGAAACATAGAAAATAGGTGCAGGAGTAGGCCATTCGGCCCTTCTAGCCTGCACCGCCATTCAATGAGTTCATAGCTAAACATGCAACTTCAGTACCCCATTCCTGCTTTCTCGCCATACCCCTTGATCCCCCTAGTAGTAAGGACTTCATCCAACTCCTTTTTGAATATATTTAGTGAATTGGCCTCAGCAACTCTCTGTGGTAGAGAATTCCACAGGTTCACCACTCGCTGGGTGAAGAAGTTTCTCCTCATCTCGGTCCTAAATGGCTTACCCCTTATCCTTAGACTGTGACCCCTGGTTCTGGACTTCCCCAACATTGGAAACATTCTTCCTGCATCTAACCTGTCTGAACCCATCAGAATTTTAAATGTTTCTGTGAGGTCCCCTCTCATTCTTCTGAACTCCAGTGAATACAAGCCCAGTTGATCCAGTCTGTCTTGATATGTCAGTCCCGCCATCCCGGGAATCAGTCTGGTGAGCCTTCGCTGCACTCCCTCAATATCAAGAATGTCCTTCCTCAAGTTAGGAGACCAAAACTGTACACACTACTCCAGGTGTGGCCTAGTAGAAGGACAAGGACAGCAGGCGCATGGGAACATGAATATAACACGAGCATTGTGTGGTTGTGAAACACTCCCTTAAGAACTGTTCCGTGCTATACTACTTAAATTTTTACTACTACTGCTATATACGTTCAGTCTGAACAGTTATGGAATGACATTGGAGATGATACTATTATCAAATGGGTATGGTATAAATCAGTCATGCAAGCAAATGAGAACTAATTTTATTTGTTTACAATAGACAGATAGGAATTAAATAGCAAAATTAACTTATGCTGCATTTAATTAATGGGTACGCTAGTGTAGTGGTTATGTTACTGGACTAGTAATCCAAAGGCCTGGACTAATAATTCATTGGATTGTTGTAAAAACCCACTGGTTCACTAACGGTCTTTAGGGAAGGGAACCTGCCGTCCTTACCTAGTAGGCCTATATGTGACTTCAGTCCCACATCAATGTGGTTGACTCCAAACTGCCCTCTGAAGTGGCCAAGTAAGCCACTAGAATAAAAAAGTTTCACTTTAATATGATGATTCATTTTATAAGTCAGTGGTAGTAAATGTAGGATTTGATTGGCTAAACTAAAATTCTCATGTTAACTGAAATTTTGAATAATGTAAATCACTTTGGTTTTACAGAAGTGTAAATTCATTCTCTTGAAGCAGATGGAAATATAAAATTTGCAATGACAATGGAATGTGTCTGACCTAAGCTTAACAACAGTCATTGTTCCCTCTAATTTTTTGGGGGGGCCGTATGGTCCTTTCAAAAATCTGCGCAGCGCGGATTTTGCATTTAAAAGCCAATGAGCCGGCTGCGCGGGTGCTTGTGCGCCACGCAGCTTAAAGGGAACATTGACCACGGTGTCTAATTGTACTTTATGGTAATATTTATGTTGTAGTAAAATCCAGAAATATTAATGCAAAAATGTTTTTAAGTATAGAAATGTTTTCTTCAATTAAGCTGATCTGTTCAGCTAAAATTTTAAACTGATTGTGACATATTCTACTTAATTTTTTTTCTTAGGGTTCTACAATATTCAATGTCCTGTTGCAATAAAAATATTGAAAAACTTCACCTACTATATTCCTTAGAGTTAAATCCAAACAAAAAATGATTTGCCTTTCACACGTGCGCAGTTGCAGAGGCGTTTGTCATGGATGGAATGAAACATAACTTGTATCGTTAGAAATTGATTTCAGAAACATAGAGGTGAAGTTTTGGATGAGTACTTTATGTTCAAAATACCTATTCTACATTGTGTTTGACATTTTGTAGAAACATCAATTTTATTCAGGCATGGGCAATTCCTAGTTGGATCTACCTTGCTCTAAATAATGGCTGAAAATGTATACTTCTAGTCTGTAATGTGGTTTCCAAGGATCATGTGGCTCTCGAGGCAGTCTGAAAATGACAGGTTATTTTTTTATGGAGCCATTCCTGCAGGGAATGCTGAACATCAGTGACATCATACATGTAGCCTAATGATGAGGAAGACTTGACTTGAGGGTCTTCATTGCTGGTATGAAAAAAAATATATATAATCCAATTAAGTAATGGTGAGTATTATTTTCGATATAGAACGGGGAAATACCTTGATCAAAAAATACGCTCATTTGACTTTGCTTCCCTTTTTAAAAAAAAAAATGTTAGTAAACCGAGCAGCAGGCATAAACGTGGTCAATTTTTTTTGTTAGTGGGACCGTCATCTGATTGCTCTGTATTAACCACAGAATCCATATGACCATGAACCAAACCGCTCACAATTGTACTTTTATTTAAAAAGTAATGTGGGTTAATGTCAGAAATACATTTTTCTTTTACGATACCAAGTCCTAAATCCAATGAACTATAACACAAAAGCGTTGAAACAACGGTTAGTTTATTTGTACTAAGCATCACTTTTTGGTGTACCTTAATTGCTAAATGATCCTTTATAAATTGAATGACTCTTTTAAACTGGTTTGTCATTTGAAAACTTCTGATCTATTAACAATATTGCTTACACTGACTAGTTGTTGTGACATGTCAGTGGTAACTAAAGTATTTTTCTTTCGGGGCACAAAGCAGATTAACACCCCATTGCAACATCGCACTAGTCAATGAGCTTCTGTCATACCCAGTCCTGACATCTGCCTATTTTAGGGGTTATCTGAGCAGCAGACCATACTTCCCTGTAAAAATTGTTTGCTGCTTTTAGCCATGCATGGTTATCCATGTCAGCAGAAGAGAAAAATAACGTGTCTATTTATAAAGGGTGGAATTCTGTGTGAAGTCATCTTGGCCTTCGATAAAGGCAGTTTGCCAAAGTGCTGCAGTTTTTTTCTAATCAGTATTTGCAGGGCTCTGCTGCCTCCATCTGTTAACTATATACTAGTGCATGCTAATGAAATCTATATTAATGACTATTTTTCATAAATTGGATTTGTTTAAGAATTAGTCAAAGGCTTTGAGCTAAGGATCTGTGGCTTAATGCTAGTCTGTCTGAGCTATCCTGAATGTCTTCATAAAACTTAGTAATAAAGTCTTTAAAAATTACTGAAGAAAGACATTTGTAATGGTTAGTTGATTTCTACATTGTGTTTTACGCAGCTATGTGTAACTGGTTTGAACTATTAACAAATGCATAGAAATGCTATGAATTTGTTGTTTGCAAATGATTTTAACTGAATATATTGAAAGAATAGTTGGATATTTGTCTGGATAGATGATATCATTACTTCATTTTCAGTAATTGTCAGTGATTAGTAATTGGAAATATTACATTTATCATGTCAGTAAATTATTGGAAAAGGATCAGTGCTCTGTTTGCGTCATATTTTATCTTCTGCTTCTGCACCCGGGTTAGTGCATTCCAGTTCCAAAATCTCCATGGCACTTGTGGCATTTTATTTCCACGGGGACTGGGAATGTACTCGTGCTTTGATGACGACATTCTTTGACAGTAAATCTTCACTGACCTGAATGTAGCCTGTAACATAATGCTTCAGTAGGAATATTATATTGTATAGCACTAATGAGGGAGTTTACAACAAATACTCAAATCTGTATAATTGAGCAATCTAGTTGGGATCAGTTTGATCTAATGTGACATTTATATTTTGTTTACTTTGTATAAATTGTGAAGTGACTAAGTTTTTGACAGATCTGTACATCTTGTACAAATAATTGTAAAAGAACCAAGTTTATTGAATGGATAATAGTTGGGGGAAAAAGTTAGGCATCGTAGGATCGAAACTGCAATGTATTTTCATTGCTACATGGCATGAGAACAAACTCTGTTTCACAAGAAAAAGAACCATTAATTATTTAAGAAACCTAAAAATATAATGCTGGAAGTATTTTCTTGCAGGGTCAGGTCAATTTTAGGTAGACAGTTACTAATAAATTGTGGATTCGTCAAAACCACCTCCAGTAGAACATCAAGAAGACCAAAGCCATCATTTTTGGCCTCTGCCATAAATTATGCTTCTTTACTCATCCACTGCCCTGGCCACTTGCTCAGGCTAAACTAGATTATGTGAAACCTTGACATCCGGTTTGACTCCGAGCGGGTGTTTAGTCCTTATATCATGAAGACTCTGGGGCTGAAATTGCCCTCGGCGAGAAATTGGGGAGGACACTTTGAATTAACTGGAAATTTACTGCCCAGCGGGAGTAAGAGGGAAGAACCAGAAAATTGGGCTCTAACTCTGACACGCCTCCCAATGCCTAGGAGTGCTGTTTTAGCTAGTGTTGGGGGCAGGTTTACGAGGGAGCAGAGCGGTGATGATGTCAGCGCAACACGTCTCAAAGTCCCTCCCCTTCACTTAAAGAGGAGGGATGCAGCAAGGCTGATGTGGAGCCCATTGAGCCATTAGGGAGGGGTTCTGGTCAAACCTGCAGCCGCCATTGTCGGGCCAACTCAGGAGTCGGCTGACAGTTGAAATAAAATAGTGGCCGCGGTAGTGCGCCCTCCCCTTTAAGGGCGGCCGCAACGACCAGCTTCCCGCTGCACGAAGCTGTCGGGGACACCATCCAATGGCGGCCATGCTCCCGTGGGGCAATTTCCCCTGCAGGGTGGTAAGGGATTGGCGGGCGGGGTGGAAACACGGGGCGTGGTGGAAACCCGTTCCTGCCGCCCCCGGCTCGGGGACAATTGCAGATGGGTTGATCCTGCCTTCAGGCGGAAAGGCCTTACCGCCCCATTAGAGGCAGTAATGGGTCTTAAAGAAGGGGCAATTTACCCCCCTCCCCAACCCCTTTGTTTCCACCTTTTGCAACATAGCATGCCCCTGCCCTACTTTAGGCAGTCCACATCTAAAACTCATACACCACTCCAGACTCAATTTCCCTACTGCTTTCCTTGGCAACCTCCCATCTTTCACCCTTCATAAACTTCAACTTGTCCAAAGCATAGCCAATCATATCATGTCAGAGAAGCCTACTTGCCCATCTCTTTCCTCCCTATCCTCACTGATCTACATTGATTTTCAGTCTCAAATTTAAAATGCCTTATTCTCATCTTTATATCACTTTATTTTAACTCTGAAACCTCATCCAGCCTTGTATGCTCTTCTGCATCTCTAGCCTTTTTGTATATGCCTTCCTCCCTCTGTCTGACTTCTGGTGGCTTGGCCTTATTGTCTTGAACTCCCTTGCCAAATGCATTTACCTCCACAATTTTAAAAGTCTTTTGAAAAAGGTATTTTGAGCAAGCTTTCAGTCACTCTTCCTTATCTCTCCCACCATGGGCCAACATCCTTTCCTTCGCTTTCTTTAAAACACCACGAAATGTTTTCTACATTAAAGTTATCTAAATGAAACGTTATTCAAATAGCTTTTACAAGAATGAACTGTCTCCGTATATGGCCTTCACGAGAGACATTAACAAATCTCAAACAGGCTGTTGACATACTAAGGATGAAACGTTCAACTTTGGTGAGGATATAAAATGGGTGATATCAGATCAGCCGTCTGTATACACCAGCCTGATTTTCCTTTCTATTGAAGTCTTTTAAGTTGTTTGAACCTTGCCAAGAATCATTTTGCTTGTGAACTGTGGTTGAGTAAAGCTTGATGCTTTATCCTAAGTCAATACTTAGTATAATTTCTTGAGTTCAAGTAAAATATTTACAGAAAGAAAAAGTTGCTTGCAACTTTCCATTAACGAGACATGTAAATTGTCATCATGTCGATGTCTTGTAATTTATATGTTTTGTTGCCATGGGCACAAATTGGATATGAAATCTGATATGGCATCATGAAAAGAATGTTTTCATTCAGCTCTGAGTGAAATATAATTAGCTCATACTAAACATATGTGCTGAGGGATTTAATTTATTCCAAATCAAAATGTGGTGCTCTGTCCTGTTTGTTATGCAGTAACAGTAGCAAACCAAGAAGTGGGAAGTTCTGGTATGCTTTTTAAATTGGATTTACATTTATTTAGAATACCTGTGCAAATGAGTTACATAAACTTATTTATTAATTGATCAGTAATATTTTTAAAGCCACTTAGAAATCTTTGTCAAAAATTTATAGCTCATTTGCAATAGCTGTCGTGATACAGGTACAACATCTCAAATCCGGCTGTCCGAAAATCGGAATTGTCCGAAAACCGGACATTTTTGAGAAAATCCTATTTGATATTCAGTAAAATAAAATCTGGAATTATTGTCCAAAAACCAGCGGGTCGGACTAGTTATCTGCTTCACCGCTATGTTTTCGGATTTGACACGTTGCACCTGTAGTGGGAGAGGCAGCCAAGATGGCGACGGCCCAACCACCGGGCGTTGAGGGACAAGGAAACCAGCAAAAAAAACACAGCACCAGGGGCACGGCGCAAATTGGCGGGCGGCGAAAAGCACCAACAGCGAGGTCTGAAATCCGAAAATCGGCACGGCCTCAGTCACGAGGTTGCCAGATTTGAGACGTTGAACCTGTACTTAATTGCTGAATTTGTAAGCATTTTATTGTCATCAAAGGTAGGTTTTGATTGCCATACTGCTTTGGTTCTTGATATCAACTAACTGCAAAAACTAAAAAGGTTGAATAACAATTCTTCAACTGACATTTCAAGAGCAATTAAATGATTAGTGCTGTTCACCAGAATGTAAAATTTCAGTTAACAAAAATGTTGAGAGATGTGTTTTAGTCTAGATCCATACTTGTCTGCAGGTACAGATCTCTCATTAGCAGTTACTGTATCGTGTTAAAATGATTCGGTACTTTCTTTCCCCTTCCACAGCCCCTCCACTGCCAAATCACTTGCGTCTTTTGTCACAGCTAGACTTTCCTGCTCCAATGCTCTCTTGCTGCAGTTTGCCTAAATTTGTCATACATAGCCTACCCCACTCATCCATCAGTCCTCCCAACACCTAAAATTTAAAATTCGTGTCTTCAAATTCCTCCCTTGTCCAAATCAAGCTCTATACCTTCATCCAGCCCTCATCTACTCAAAATACTTAGTGCAAATCAAATAAAAAATAAACTTTCCATCTAATTGTATTGTACAATGAAACCAGTTTAATCAGTTCTATATAAAATTAAAATTTCCCTGTTGCTAGTTTTCAGTGTTTAGCATTTTAGATTACCTATCTGTGTGTAGACCATTTTTGCTTGAGGTTATTCTAAAAGTAAAAGATACTAATAAAATAATATTTTGGAATATTTAAGAAAAAAAACTTTTATTTATAAAGAGTACTTTGTTTCAGACATCCCAAAGTGCATCACGTACTGTATAACAAATTTCTTTGAAATGCAGTCATTGTAGTTTTTGGGATAGCATGGAATACTCTACGTTTGAAATCATCCTGTGTCTGATACATTGTGAGATGTGTTAATGAGTCTTATTGTAGCTGTCCTTGTACCAAATGCCATCATGAAAATTGAATCTGGTTGCAAGAGGCTGTATTGCACAGTGGTTGTGTTCAAGGGCTGACCAAGATCTTTGTTTTACTAATCTCATCTAGCATGCAATTTGTTATTTTTATATTTGTGCATTCTAGTTCAGCAATCACAGTTTAACTGAAATAATGTGCTTGCATCTTTATTTTAGAGGTCTGTTTTACTTCACTATTTGAGCATAGTTTTTACAGTAAAAGCAAGTTCAATTCTGAATGAGAACCTTAAGCCTCGGAATTGCTGTTTTCAGAATCTATTACACTGTGTCCTTTTTGATAATTGCAATTTCATTGCATCATGTGTTCCTATGTTTTGAAAGTAGTGTCCAAAGTTGTGCAGTGTTCTAAATGAGCTACGAGTTAAAATTACCTATTTCAACTTGCAATCCAATCCATCTGATTTGATTTGTGTTATTGATGGTAGCTTCACAGGACTATGAATGTTCAATCAGCACACCAAGATCCTTTTGCACTTTTGCTAATCTAGACAATGAATGGATATTCTTGTCCATATTAAAATTCATACAATTTTCCCAGTTTCATTTACTTGTAATGCCAGTAATCTTGCTTGCAGTATGATGTCAACACATTGAATATTTCTAATAAAATTAAATTCATTGACTCTAGGTTGTGTCTTCCATGTAGTTTATGAACAGTGCAGATAGCAAGAGATTCAGAAGAAATCCTGCATCATTTTATTCTAGTGGTAAATTGTTTGAGCTTATTCAATATCAAGCACCACTATCCTGCCTAAATCATCTTTCATTTATAATGTATTCGAAATTACTATTCGCGATTCTTCCATCACCATGTAAAAATGCTGCCCTCTCCTGATGGCTCATCAGGGGTGGGCAGCAGCAACCATGTTCATGGCACCATGGGTGGCTCTGCTGCACAGGAGGGCAGGAAAAAGAGTGGGAGAGCTATAGTGGTAGGGGATTCAATTGTAAGGGGAATAGATAGGCGTTTCTGCGGCCGCAATCAAGACTCCAGGATGGTATGTTGCCTCCCTGTTGCAAGGGTCAAGGATGTCTTGGAGCGGCTGCAGGGCATTCTGGAGGGGGGAGGGTGAACAGCCAGTTGTCGTGGTACATAGAGGTATCAACGATATAGGTAAAAAACGGGATGAGGTCCGACAAGCTGAATTTAGCGAGCTAGGAATTAAATTTAAAAAGTAGGACCTCAAAGGTAGTAATCTCAGGATTGTTACCAGTGCCATGTGCTAGTCAGAGTAGAAACAGCAGGATAGTTCAGATGAATACGTGGCTTGAGGAATGGTGCAGAAGGGAGGGATTCAAATTCCTGGTTCTGGGGGAGGTGGGACCAGTACAAACCGGACGGTCTGCACCTGGGCAGGACTGGAACCGATGTCCTAGGGGGAGTGTTTGCTAGTGCTGTTGGAGAGAGTTTAAACTAATATGGCAGGGGCAATGGGAATCTATGCAAGGAGACAGAGAGAAGTAAAATGGGAGCAGAAGCAAAAGATAGAAAGGAGATAAGGAAAAGTGGAGGGCAGAGAAATTAAGGGCAAAAATCAAAAAGGGCCACATTACAACATAATTCGAAAAGGACAAAGAGTGTTTTTAAAAACAAACAAGCCTGAAGGCACTCTGTCTCAATGCGAGGAGCATTCGTAATAAGGTGGATGAATTAACTGCGCAGATAGCTGTTAATGGATATGATGTAATTGGGATTACAGAGACATGGCTCCAGGGTGACCAAGGCTGGGAACTCAACATCCAGGGGTATTCAATATTCAAGAAGGATAGACAGAAAGGAAAATGAGGTGGGGTAGCGTTGCTGGTTAAAGAGGAGATTAACGCAATAGTAAGGAAGGACATTAGCTTGGATGATGTGAATCTATACTGGTAGAGCTGCGGAACACCAAAGGGCAGAAAGTGCTCGTGGGAGTTGTGTACAGACCACCAAACAGTAGTAGTGAGGTTGGGGATGGCATCAAATAGGAAATTAGGGATGTGTGCTAAAGGTACAGCAGTTATCATGGATGGCTTTAATCTACATATAGATTGGGCTAGCCAAACTGGTAGCAATACAGTGGAGGAGGATTTCCTAGAGTGTATAAGGGATAGTTTTCTAGACCAATATGTCGACGAACCAACTAGAGACCTGGCCATCCAAGACTGGGTGTTGTGTAATGAGAGAGGATTAATTAACAATCTTGTTGTGCGAGGCCCCTTGGGGAAGAGTGACCATAATATGGTAGAATTCTTCATTTAAGGTGGAGAGTGACATAGTTAATTCCGAGACTAGGGTTCTGAACTTAAGAACATAAGAATTAGGAACAGGAGTCGGCCATCTAGCCCCTCGAGCCTGCTCCGCCATTCAATAAGATCATGGCTGATCTGGTCGTGGACTCAGCTCCACTTACCCGCCCTCTCCCCGTAACCCTTAATTCCCTTATTGCTTAAAAATCTATCTATCTTTGACTTGAAAACATTCAATGGGCCAGCCTCAACTGCTTCCTTGGGCAGAGAATTCCACAGATTCACAACCCTCTGGGAGAAGAAATTCTTTCTCAACTCGGTTTTAAATTGGCTCCTCCGTATTTTGAGGCTGTGCCCCCTAGTTCTAGTCTCCCCCACTAATGGAAACAACCTCTCTGCCTCTATCTTGTCTATCCCTTTCATGATTTTAAATGTTTCTATAAGATCACCCCTCATCCTTCTGAACTCCAAGGAGTAAAGACCCAGTCTACTCAATCTATCATCATAAGTTAACCCCCTCATTTCTCGAATCAGCCTAGTGAATCGTCTCTGTACCCCTTCCAAAGCTAGTATATCCTTCCTTAAGTAAGGTGACCAAAACTGCACGCAGTACTCCAGGTGCGGCCTTACCAATACCTTATACAGTTGCAGCAACACCTCCCTGCTTTTGTACTCCATCCCTTTCGCAATGAAGGCCAACATTCCATTTGCCTTCCTGATTACCTGCTGCACCTGCAAACTAACCTTTTGGGATTCATGCACAAGGACCCCCAGGTCCCTCTGCACCACAGCATGTTGTAATTTCTCCCCATTCAAATAATATTCCCTTTTACTGTTTTTTTTTTCCCCAAGGTGGATGACCTCTCACTTTCCGACATTGTATTCCATCTGCCAAACCTTAGCCCATTCGCTTAACCTATCCAAATCTCCTTGTAGCCTCTCTGAGTCCGCTACACAACCCGCTTTCCCACTAATCTTAGTGTCATTTGCAAATTTTGTTGCACTACACTCTGTCCCCTCCTCTAGGTCATCTATGTATATTGTAAACAGTCGTGGTCCCAGCACTGATCCCTGTGGCACACCACTAACCACTGATTTCCAACCGGAAAAGGACCCATTTATCCCGACTCTCTGCTTTCTGTTCGCCAGCCAATTCTCTATCCATGCTAATACATTTCCTCTGACTCCGCGTACCTTTATCTTCTGCAGTAACCTTTTGTGTGGCACCTTATCGAATGCCTTTTGGAAATCTAAATACACCACATCCATCGGTACACTTCTATCCACCATGCTCGTTATATCCTCAAAGAATTCCAGTAAATTAGTTAAACATGATTTCCCTTTCATGAATCCATGCTGCGTCTGCTTGATTGCACTATTCCTATCCAGATGTCCCGCTATTTCTTCCTTAATAGTTTCAAGCATTTTCCCCACTACAGATGTTAAACTAACCGGCCGAAAGTTACCTGCCTTTTGCCTGCCCCCTTTTTTAAACAGAGGCGTTACATTAGCTGCTCTCCAATCCGCTGGTACCTCCCCAGAGTCCAGAGAATTTTGGTAGATTATAACAAATGCATCTGCTATAACTTCCGCCATCTCTTTTAATACCCTGGGATGCATTTCATCAGGACCACGGGACTTGTCTACCTTCAATCCCATTAGTCTGTCCAGCACTACCTCCCTAGTGATAGTGATCATCTCAAGGTCCTCCCTTCCCACATTCCTATGACCAGCAATTTTTGGCATGGTTTTTGTGTCTTCCACTGTGAAGACGGAAGCAAAATAATTGTTTAAGGTCTCAGCCATTTCCACATTTCCCATTATTAAATCCCCCTTTTCATTTTCTAAGGGACCAACATTTACTTTAGCCACTCTTTTCCATTTTATATATCTGTAAAAGCTTTTATTACCTGTTTTTATGTTTTGCGCAAGTTTACCTTCGTAATCTATCTTCCCTTTCTTTATTGCTTTTTTAGTCATTCTTTGCTGTTGCTTAAAATCTTCCCAATCCTCGAGTTTCCCACTAACCTTGGCCACCTTATACGCATTGGTCTTTGATTTGATACTTTCCTTTATTTCCTTGGTTATCCACGGCTGGTTATCTCTTCTCTTGCCGCCCTTCTTTTTCACTGGAATATATTTTTGTTGCGCATTATGAAAGAGCTCCTTAAAAGTCCTCCACTGTTCCTCAATTGTGCCACCGTTTAGTTTTTGTTTCCAGTCTACTTTAGCCAACTCTGCCCTCATCCCACTGTAGTCCCCTTTGTTTAAGCATAGTACTCTCGTTTCTGACACAGCTTCCTCATCCTCAATCTGTATTACAAATTCAGCCATATTGTGATCACTCATTCCGAGAGGATCTTTTACGAGGAGATCGTTTATTTTTCCTGTCTCGTTACACAGGACCAGATCCAAAATGGCTTGCTCCCTTGTAGGCTCTGTTACATACTGTTCTAAGAAACAATCCCGTATGCATTCTATGAATTCCTCCTCCAGGCTACCCCCTGCGATTTGATTCGACCAATCGATATGTAGGTTAAAATCCCCCATAACTACTGCCGTTCCTTTTTCACATGCCTCCATTATTCCCTTGATTATTGCCCGCCCCACCATGAAGTTATTATTTGGGGGCCTATAAACTATGCCGACCAGTGACTTTTTCCCCTTACTATCTCTAATCTCCACCCACAATGATTCAACATTTTGTTCATTGGAGCCAATATCATCCCTCACAACTGCCCTGATATCATCCCTTATTAACAGAGCTACCCCACCTCCCTTCCCTTCCTGCCTATCTTTTCAAATCGTCAGATACCCCTGTACGTTTAATTCCCAGTCCTGGCCACCTTGCAACCATGTCTCTGTAATGGCCACCAAATCATACCCATTTGTAATGATTTGTGCCGTCAACTCATTTACTTTAGTTCTAATGCTGCGTGCATTTAGGTAGTGTTTTCATCCTAGTTTTTAAACCATGATTTTTAGTTTTTACCCCTCCTGCAGCCCTTTTATATTCAGTGGTCCTTTTTGTTTCTTGCCTTTGGTTTCTCTGCCCTCCACTTTTACTCATCTCTTTTCTGTCTTTTGTTTTTGTTTCCTTTTTGTTTCCCTCTGTCTCCCTGTATTGGTTCCCATCCCCCTGCCATATTAGTTTAACTCCTCACCAACAGCACGAGCAAACACTCCCCCGAGGACATTGGTTCCGTTCCTGCCCAAGTGCAGACCGTCCGGTTTGTCCTAGTCCCACCTCCCCCAGAACCTGTTCCAATGTCCCATGAATTTGAATCCCTCCCTGCTGCACCACTGCTCAAGCCACGTATTCATCTGTGCTATCCTGCGATTCCTGCTCTGACTAGCACGTGGCACTGGTAGCAATCCCGAGATTACTACTTAAAGAAAGATAACTTCAATGGTATGAGACGTGAATTGGCTAGGATAGACTGGCGAGTGATACTCAAAGGATTTGACGGTGGATAGGCAACGGCAGACGTTTAAAGATCACCTGGATGAACTGGCGTAAAAATAAAATGAGAAAGGTGGCTCAACCATGGCTAACAAGGGAAATTAGGGATAGTGTTAAATCCAAGAAAGAAGCATATAAATTGGCCAGAAAAAGCAGCAAACCTGAGAACTGGGAGAAATTTAGAATTCAGCAGAGGAGGACAAAGGGTTTAATTAGCAGGGGGAAAATAGAATGAGAGTAAGCTTGCAGGGAACATAAAAACTGACTGCAAAAGCTTCTATAGATATGTGAAGAGAAAAAGATTAGTGAAGACAAATGTAGGTCCCTTGCAGTCAGAATCAGGTGAATTTAAAATGGTGAGCAAAGAAATGGCTGACCAATTGAATAAATACTTTGGTTCTGTCTTCACTAAGGAAGACACAAATAACCTTCCGGAAATACTAGGGGACCGAGGGTCTAGCGAGAAGGAGGAACTGAAGGAAATCCTTATTCGTCAAGAAATTGTGTTAGGGAAATTAATGGGATTGAAGGCCGATAAATCCCCAGGGCCTGATCGTCTGCATCACAGAGTACTTAAGGAAGTGGCTCTAGAAATAGTGGATGCATTGATGGTCATTTTCCAACATTTTCCAACATCCATCAGTTCCTATGGATTGGAGGGTAGTTAATGTAACCCCACTTTTTTTAAAAAAAAAAGGAGGGAGAGAGAAAACAGGGAATTATAGACTGGTTAGCCTGACATCGGTAGTGGGGAAAATGTTGGAATCAATTATTAAAGATGTAATAGCAGCGCATTTGGAAAGAAGTGACAGGATTGGTCCAAGTCAGCATGGATTTATGAAAGGGTAATCATGCTTGACAAATCTTCTAGAATTTTTTGAGGATGTAACTAGTAGAGTGGACAAGGGAGAACCAGTGGTGTAGTTGGACTTTCAAAAGGCTTTTGACAAGGTCCCACACAAGAGATTGGTGTGCAAAATTAAAGCACATGGTATTGGGGGTAATGTATTGACGTGGATAGAGAACTGGTTGGCAGGCAGGAAGCAAAGAGTAGGAATAAACATGTCCTTTTCAGAATGGCAGTCAGTGACTAGTGGGGTTCCGCAAGGTTCAGTGCTGGGACCCCAACTATTTACAATCTACATTAATGATTTAGATGAAGGAATTGAGTGTAATATCTCCAAGTTTGCAGGTGGCACTAAGCTGGGTGGCAGTGTGAGCTGTGAGGAGGATGCTAAGAGGCTGCAGGGTGACTTGGACAGTTAGGTGAATGGGCAAATGCATGGCAGATGCAGTATAATGTGGATAAATGTGAGGTTATCCACTTTGGTGGCAAAAACAGGAAGACAGAATATTATCTGAATGGTGACAGATTAGGAAAAGGGGAGGTGTAACAAGATCTGGGTGTCATGGTACATCAGTCATTGAAAGTTGGCATGCAGGTTCAGCAGGCGGTGAAGAAGGCAAATGGCATGTTGGCCTTCATAGCTAGGGAATTTGAGTATAGGAGCAAGGAGGTCTTACTACAGTTGTACAGGGCCTCGGTGAGGCCACACCTTGAATATTGTGTACAGTTTTGGTCTCCTCTGAGGAAGGACATTCTTGCTATTGGGGGTGCAGCGAAGGTTCACCAGACTGATTCCTGGGATGGCAGGACTGACATAGGAAGAAAGACTGGATAGACACGGTTTATATTCACTGGAATTTAGAAGAATGAGAGGGGATCTCATAGAAACATAAAATTCTGACGGGACTGGACTGGTTAGATGCAGGAAGAATGTTCCCGATGTTGGGGAAGTCCAGAACCAGGGGTCACAATCTAAGGCTAAGGGGTAAGCCATTTTGGACTGAGATGAGGAGAAACTTCTTCACTCAGAATTGTGAACCTGTGGAATTCTCTACCACAAACTTGTTGATGCCAGTTCATTAGATATATTCAAAGTGGCCCTTGCGGCTAAAGGGATCAAGGGATCAAGGGGTATGGAGAGAAAGTGGGAATGGGGTACTGAGGTGAATGATCAGCCATGATCTTATTGAATGGCGGTGCAGGCTCAAAAGGCCGAATGGCTTACTCCTGCACCTATTTTCTATGTTTCTATGTTTCTAATTCATAATGAAAATAAATTGACTTTTTAAAAAGGAGTTGATTACAAGTTCGGGAGACATACTTGGCTCTTCATCATGATTGACATTTTTAAACCATGCATTATTCAGATATTCTACAGCAAGACTCAATTTCCTTGACGATGAAAAGCACACAGATAGACCTTGCAAGCTTATGCCCATTACTGTACCCAGATCACTAAGGCTTTCAGAACGTGCCAAATTGAATACTTTCTAGGCTAAAGAAAATTCAAATTTGAATTTAAAAAATAGTTTTTGAAATGTTTTGTAGTTTTAGAAAAACACAACTTTTAACCTATTCCACTCTTGGTGTATTGTTTTGTTATTTTTAATGTTATGTTTGATATTTATTCACTGTTCAGCTAACCACCAGTACTAAATTAATTGAATAAATTTAAAATGGAAGTTGATAGCAAAATTAAATCCTGATTTGTTTTCAAAAGTTTCATAAAGTGGGATGAATGCTTAAATGATGTATTCTGTCTAATTTTTGTTATAAGCTTTGTTTAGAGCATTGTAAAAGCTCTTATTGCCACTGCAGTCTTGTTTGACTGTTAGAACAAGTTTTTCCTGTTTCGAGCACTTTAGCTCAGAGCATTTTTCATACCTGAAATTGTAAAAATGAGCGCTTGGGTGTATAATACATTGTTGGGTGGGGCAATATTAACTTTCTATGGACTGGAATGGTATGCATGTATCAAAATAAAATCTCTGCAGCCTAAAAGCCCTTTTTTAGGTCAATGTAGTTTTCTCTAATTAAAAATGTACAGAATGTATATTAAGTATCAGCCTTGGCTCAGTGGTCCTACTCTCACCTCGAGTCATAAGGTTCAGATTTCACTGTAGTACTGAGGCAATACTGCACTGTCATGTGCTGGCTTTCAGATTCAACAATAAACCGAGGCCACATCACTCGGGTGAATGTAAAAGATCCCATGGCACCATGGGAGTTCTCCCGGTCTCCTGGCCAACATTTATCCTGCAAAGAATTTGGTCATTTATCTCATTGCTGATTGTGGGAGCTTGTTGTGTGCAAATTGGCTGCTGCGTTTCCTACATTACAAAAATCAGTCCCCTTCAAAAGTACTTTATCGGGTGTGCAATACTTTGGGATTTTAAAAAAATATATCTGTGTCAAATCATAGAATTTTCAGCACAAAAGTGAGCTAGTTGGCCCATTGTGCTAGTGGTAGAGTTATATCAGAGGTGGCTATTAATCTCATTTCCCTGCTCTTATCTGATGTACGCTATAATATTACATTCATAGTCAATATTTGGAAAAATTAAACACTTCCTGACCCAGTTAATTGTGACTTGGTTCATGAAGGGGACCCACATATAGTTCAAATATTTTGCCTAGCAAGGAACGACACAGATCTGCCCCTGATGCTCCAGAGGAAGGACAAACTTTGAGCAGTGGGTGAAGGGAAGCAACACCTGCTCAATTAAACAATGGGTTGGGAAATAAGCCAATTTAAAATCACAATGTTCCTAAAACCACTTTACTGTGTTTCTTCCACTTTAAATTTAAACCTATGCGAAAGTTCTGTAGCTTTTGAAGTTCTCTCTGGTGGCAACTCCATATAGAATGCACAAAGCATCATTGCCAGATCACCCTTGAGTTTCCAATGTAGACTTAATCTACGAAAGTGCTATAGGATCAACTTGTGGGTACTCTTTAGCATATTGCCATTCATCCACAAGCAGGAAGAATTCCAGTTTTCCTGGTGAAACAAATAGCACCCAGTTATGGATGGGATATAATGGTATGTCTTGTGACTTAGGCATGTTTATAACATAGCAACATTCAAAGGCATCAGCCCAGAAAATGAAGCCTTCAAATTGCTGCACCTCAAACCTCCATAATTATGAGGCAAAAGAATTGTGTTTTTGTTCAAATAAAAATTGCTGCATTAGCGATGGGTGATCTCGCTTGAACTGCTGCAACAGGATCGTAATAAACAAATTACAATTCATGTCCCAGATTATTTGAGTACTAATGGAAATCTTCCATTTGGGTAAGTAATCTAAGGAGCTCGTTTCTAGGTGGGCAATTTGCCATGTAAGCCCATCGTGAGCTGCTTTTTATTTTAGAGATATGAATATGGAGGTGATTGTTTTTCATTTCTTGGGATGGGAAGGGGAGAATTTTAATATCTTCCCTATCCCCCTTCCATATGGTATTTAGCAGCAAGCAGTATTTTAACAATTGGTATTAGATTAAACTGGAAACAGTAAGATAATTATTGCTGGTGACAAATGGTAAGATTTAATTGTGCAGCAAAAATACCATATTGATTTATAGTAATCGAGAAAGATACTTGTGAAGTGGGATAGCGTGTGTATGCATGCAGTAGATAGGAAAGAACTCTAACCACATCTTGGGTTACTTTACACAAGTGATTTAGATAAAATAAATATTCTGACTACTTTGGACTTGTGTAATTGGTCAAATGATAGTTGCATTTGGTGTAGTCTCGTTTTACACCCGTGTGATTTGTGGTTGCAGTACACTGCAGCTTCTTTGAATTTAAATCTTATCACCTACATTTTTTATCAATTGAATCACCTAACAGTAACATTGTTACTAATACAGCACATTGTGCTGTAAAAATTAATGTTTTATGAGTATACAGTTTTGAGCATTATTGAATGCAATTTAAAAAGGCAGCTGAATGGCTTAATTTCTCTCTCTAACTCCCTCCATTCTCTCTTGCCCTCAACCAGCCATTTAACTTTCCTGTCTATTTCACTGATCTGGCTGACCCCTCTATCTCCACCCTTTTGTAAACTTCAGCTCATCCAAAACTCTGATGCCTGTTTCCTGTCTGCTCACCCATCATCCTTGTATTTGCTGATTGGCTCCTAGCTCTTAATCATGTTTTTTTTTAAAAGATCATGTTGAATCTGTGCCGAATGGTCAGATCTGGAATACGTTGTGCAATTTTAGCCTTATCATTATGGGCCCAACTTTAGCCATGACTTGCATCAATTTTTTTTGGAGTAAGTTGTTTTTTCTGGCGTAAGTTTAAAAAATGCCATTTTCCCTCCCAAATTTGCTCCGGAGTAGGTCCGATTTATTTTTTAGGTCAGTTTTTTTTTTCAAAAGCGGGCGTTCCCAAACACTTACGTCAGCTTTGGTCATTTATGCCAATTTGGCCAGCAAAAACTTACTCTAAATTGGCTTAGGTCAGTGTATGTAGCCAGCTCTGAAAAACCTTGCGGGCAGTGAAGAAAAAGCTGCGCAAAATCGGCAGACATGAGGGCAGGGATAGGGGAGGGAAGGGAACTGGAGGGGACTTCAACAACCAAGCACCAAACTTTGCAAGGAAAAGGTCAAACAATTAAAATACTAATAAAAATGAAGTAAATTCTACCGAAATGTCACTGGGGGGGGGGGGCGGGTGGCTACGCAGAACGACTGGAGAAATGCGAGCTGCTGGCCGCGATGCGCGATGTCACGGGGGCGGGGGGGGGGAAAGCGAAAGAGAGAGATATGCTGGTATACAAAATACTTTTTCACTCTTTCCTCCCCCCCCCCCCCAATCAAAACTCTCAAGCACAACCAATAAATAAAAAAATAAAACCGAAGTCCTAACTCATCCGGGAATTCGGCGGGTTGGCTGGCCGGTGCGGGAGGCCACTCGGCCGGGGTTAGGGTGCGGCGAGATCTGGCGTCCCTTCAGCCGGGGATAGAGGCTGCGAGCATCGGGTCCTGCTCACAGCCCGCAGGACACGCTGGGAGAGCAGGAGCCTGCGCGCAGGTGCCAGCACTGTTTTTGGCGCTGGCCTGTTGCTCCACCCCCCACAAGAATGCACGCCACGCCAGGACTCCAGGGACTCTCAAGAGCATCCAGGATGGGGCCCCTTTTTTCCAGCGCGCAAAGTTGCCGCACTTAAGGTAAGTATGCCGAAAAAAGGGATTGGGCAAAGTTGAGCCTTATAGGAGTGATGTAATAGTTCTGGAGAAAATACAGTCAGCTTTTTCAGGATTATACGACTGATGAGGAATCTGAGTTATCCAGGACTTGGTAGAATGGTGGTTATACTACTGGATTTGCAACCCAGAGTTTAAAAGTTCAAATTGAAGATGCCAAGTTGTGAAATTAAATACCAAAAACCTGGTAATGTGGGCTAATACCAGAAAAAAAATAACTGCCAGATTATTTATTGTTTGTTTGAAACTCCAACTGCTTTGTCCAGTTCCACACTGTTGTTGGCTCCAGGCCCACCACCACTTTTTCAGCGCATCTAGGTCGGGCAATAAATACTATGAGCAATTTTTTTTAAATTACGACGCTAGTTAGAAACATAGAAAATAGGTGCAGGAGTAGGCCATTCAGCCCTTCGAGCCTGCACCGCCATTCAATGAGTTCATGGCTGAACATGCAACTTCAGTACCCCATTCCTGCTTTCTCGCCATACCCCTTGATACCCCTAGTAGTAAGGACTACATCTAACTCCTTTTTGAATATAGAAACATACTAGTTGAAACTACTACTGTTTTATTCCCTTGAACTGGGAACATTGAGAGGATGTGATGGGAGGTGTTCAAAATAACGAAAGGAATAGCCAAGGTAAACAGACCTAAAAAGGAATCAAATGCAAGAGGTTGTGATCTCTTTTAACTAGATGCATAAAAAGATTAGCAAAACTGTTTCCCTAAGGAATTATTGGAATATAGAATGCTAAATTGGTTATACCATTCAAAAATACTGGATATGATTATTTAAAAATGAATATAAAAGGTTATGGGGTGAAAGCTGGAAAATGGGATTAGTCTTGGGAAAGAGCAGGCAAATAACATTGTAAAAGCAGCCCCCAAGCAGGGTCTAAATTCAGCATGGGTTAAAGGGCCAAATGGTAGGTGGCCTACTTTG
The DNA here is from genome assembly GCF_044704955.1 of Pristiophorus japonicus. Classification (NCBI taxonomy): domain Eukaryota; kingdom Metazoa; phylum Chordata; class Chondrichthyes; family Pristiophoridae; genus Pristiophorus; species Pristiophorus japonicus. The sequence continues at coordinate 245,575,192 of NC_091978.1, read as the reverse complement.
CTAAAATTTCTGTTTCTAGCTGGAGCATTATGCCATTTATGTTTTACAAAATGTAACTTTTGATCAATTTGCATTTCTGAGGGGTGTAATTTGTGTTTTTTACAAATTATTTTTCATCTATGTCCAAGAGCAAAAATTCTCTTATTTAATGTAATTATCTTACAAAGGAGTTGATTTGATTTCAGAATGTGTTTTTGAATAGCCAAAATAGATAATTTAAAATTTATTCTATCTGACTACACTAGGAATAAGAATTAGGGACTATTTGCAATTACAGTTACGTGAACTAACAACACAGCTTTTGTTCCTTTTAAATCGCAGATGAACTGCAAGAAAATGAGTACAAGCTAAGAGACAAGATTATTCCCAGACCTAATGTGCAAAGGTAATTGGTATTGTAAATTCAAGTTTTAAAAAAAGTTCATTTTAAACATTTTTGGTAAGCCTTTTATTTTATAGGGGAATACTTTGAAAATACTGGGGGAGAAATTCTACTTGCAATGTAAAGCTAACCTTGTCTTAATGTTTTTTTAGATCACAGTTTGGTATAGACAGATATGGTAAAGGCCAAGCATCACCTTCATTAGAAAGAGCCAGGAAAGCTGCTCCCTCCCCTAAGCAAAAGATTGTGTTTCAAGAGTCATCTGGAATGAACTTACAGATCCACAGGTACTGTAAGGATAATGAAAATCCACCACAGCAGCAACTGAAACAACCCTCCACAGACAAAACAGCTCCAAATTTTTCAGCAAAGTCCAACGCCGAGGATCTATCTGTGCCACAAGATCCTGATGTATTTCCTTACAAAGACTTCAAGAAGGTTTCACTTGTTACTTTTGGAGAAAGTTCCAGTAACAATTTGCAAGCCTCACTGGGTTCTGCAGTTCATAGGTTTCCTTCCCAGTCACAGCATGTGGAAATAAATGCAGCAGCATCACCGTATGGATCACCAGTACATTTGCATCCAGCCAACAGTTCATCTGAAAGTTCTCAATTCAGTCAATGCTTGCTATCTGGGGAACTAAATTCACACCATGGTTGTGAGACGAGAGATAACTTCCTAGAATCTGCCCATCAAGTAAGGTCATCGCCACCGCCTCTGCCTCCAAAGAAGTATAATCGGAGAACCCAATCAAGTTTGGACAGCAATGCTTTAAATGTCAGACCAGTAGATGAACTAAAGGAGCAAAAGGAAAATGTTTCTATTTTGACTAAAGTGGCTGCATGCGTAAAATCCAGGTTTACAGATGATGCAACGGTACCTCTGAATGAGGAGCCTAAGAGGATTTTTGATCAAGGGCAGGTTTCAAGTCCTTCAGAAAGCTCTGATCATGAGTTCTTGCATGATAGAGTAATAAATGTGCCTGACAATTCTACAAAGCATGAAACTAATGCTGCTTCAGCAGGATTGGACAAACAAGTTGCTCCAACAACCTATTTTTCTGTGGATAGTTGCATGACCGATACTTACAGAGTCAAGTACCATGAGAGACCTAAACTCTACTTTGCTGATATGAAAGCTAATGAATCCCAGCAGGGAGCAGGGCATCCCTTTCAAGGTAAGTTAGGTTTGTAATTTGGAACTAGTTAAACAACTGATGAAGGGTTGCACATGAAATATTAACACTTTCAGATAATGCTCCATCTGCTATATATTTCCAATGTTTTACACTTATACAGCAATTTATGTACAACCTGAGTGTTGATGTGCAGGAATGTGCCTCCATTTGAATGATTTATGTTTGAAACACTACAGACAGGTATTCGTTTCATAGATTGTGAATAAACCATGTCCACAAAACAAATTTACAATAAATGGTTAAGATGCAAGGAAGCTCACATCTCAGTGAATCTTCAAAAGCTTTGTGAATAGAAATCATCGTAGCCCTATTATGGGATATCTTCTACATCTCATATGACAACAACTTTAATTTACAGGAGCATTATCAAACAAAGCTTGACACCAATCTATTTAAGGAGATGTTAGGCTAGATGACCAAAAACTTGGACAAAGATGTAGCTTTAAGGAGCATCTTAAAGAGAGATAGAGAAGCTTAGGGGTTGTGCAGAGGCCAAAATTGGAGAAGCGCATAGATCTTGGAGGATTGTAGGCTGGAGGAGGTTTCAGAGATAGGGAAGGGTGAGGCCATGGAGAGATTTGAAAACCAGTATGAGAATTTAAAAATTGAGGTGTTGCTCAACTAGGAGCTGATGTAAGTCAGCGAGCATTGAAGTGATGGGCGTGGCGGCCCCAACCTGCAAGAGACCATCGGCAGCAGGTCGGGCCATAAAAATGAGCGGCGAGTGGCCCCTGGAACAGTGTGGCGGCATACCACTGCAAGGTACGTCACGAGCTTGGTGCAGGAGAACGACGGCAGCGAAGAGGGGCATCATCAAAATCCAGGTCGGTGATTGGAGCGCGGGCAGATACAGCAGGAGCGGCGAGAGATTGTAGAGAGACGTGATCTGGGCCCAGGAGAGGCGTGAGTTCGGGGCCAGAAGAGGCGAGGGCCCAGGGGCAGCATGGACCAACCCACACTGTGATGTCCGTGCAGCAGAGCAGGTCTCCAATCAGCTTGGACCAAGACCTAGCTCTCAATAACAGTGTGATGGCTGGTGTGCAACGGCCACCCCAGGTTTTAAAAAAAAATCCACGCACCGGCATCTTCCACCCCTCAGGATGTAGTTCAGGACCTGGAATATTAGGTCCTTCATTGAAACACCTGTGAACTCATCCTTTTTTTGGCATAGGAGTAAATCATCCTTGTTTCGAGGGACTGCCTATGATGGGTGAACAGCACTTGGTGAGAGTTAAGCTATGGACAGCAGAGTTTTGGATGAGTTCAAGTTTATGGAGGATGGAAGATTAGAGGCCGGCCAGGAGAGCTTTAGAATAGTCAAATCGAGAGGTAACAAAGGCATGGATGAGGATTTCAGCAGCAGATTCAGCAGCAGATGCACTGAGGCGGGCAGAGACAAGTGATGTTACGGAGGTGGAAGCAGGCAATCGTGGTAATGGAGCAGATATGTGGTCGGAAGCTCATCATGGGGTCAGATAGGATGCCAAGGTTGCGATTGGTCAGGTTGAGCCTCAGACAGTGACCAGGGAGAGAGATGGAGTTTGGTGGAGACGGAGTCTTCCCAATATTTAGTTGGAAGAAATTTATGCTCATCCAGGACTGGATGTCGGACAAGCAGCATGACAAATTGTAGAACGTAGATGGTTTGAGAGAGGTATTGGTGAGGTAGAGCTTGGTGTCGTCAGCATACATTTGACCTGACCTGACGTCATGTCGTGTCATGTTTTCGGATGATGTCGCTGTGGGGCAGCATGTAGATGAGAAATAGGAGGGTCCAAGGATAGATTCTTGGGGGACACCAGAGGTAACGGTGCAGGAGTGGGAAGAGAAGTTATTGCAGGTGATTCTCTGACTTCGACTGTAGAGATAAGAATGGAATCGGGTGAAGACAGTCCCACCTAGCTGGACAATGGATTAAAAGTGTTGGAGGAAGATGGTGTGGTCAACCATTTTGAAGGCTGTAGACGGGTCAAGATGGTTGAGGAGGGATAGTGCACCATGGTGACAGTCACATAGGTTGTTATTTGTGACTTTGATAAGGGCAGATTCAGTGCTGTGGCAGGGGCGCAAACCCAATTGGAGGGGTTCAAACATGGAGTTGCAGGAAACGTGAGCAAGGATTTGGGAGGTTGACTTATTCAAGGATTTTGGAGTGGAAAGGGAGGTTGGAGATGAGCCGGTAGAGATGGGTCAAGGGTGTTTTTTTTTAGGTGGTGGGTGACGATGGCAGATTTGAAGGTGATGGGGACAATACCTGAGGAGAGGGAATCGTTAACAATATCATAATATAAGTTAGGCAAAAAGTGATCTTTTTTGAGAGTGAGATTGAGAATGTTTAGCAGGTATGTTTCTAATACATTGAGCTGAGATGAGATAAATGATAAAATCTACATTTAGAAATAAGCATCTTGTGTTTAAAATTTTTTAAAGTTTGATTCCATTTCTAAAACAAATTGCTTCAATTTTATTTAGACATTGTAAAGTTAGATTTTTTTTCAATATACAGTTGATGGGATTCTATAATTCTGTGAACTGTTCTTTATACAGGTTCATCTGTGAATACATCTCAAATGATGCATAGTCCCAGAAAAGGAAATTCCCATTCATAATTGGTACTGTGAAATGCAACCAGGTATTTCCCGACAACTCTGCATTGTGTAATCTGCTTATTATGCTGTTATATTCCATACCTATTGACAATAGTTGTGTTTGTAAGCAAAGGCATAGATTTGGGTTAGAGAAGGACAAGGTTAGGACATATGCAACAAGTATTTCTCAACACAAAGGAACAGTTTTGCCAGGAAGGATGTTCGAGGCCAGGACACTAAATATATTTAAGAAACAGCTGACTGTGGTAATGGGAAGACAGTGGAGTTGGTATCCTGAGGGATTACATCAATTCTAGATCATTTTGGATAAAGGACAATATTCAACTAGACCTATCTTGTGATCTAGAGTTCCTGGGAAAGTGTGTGCCACACATAGTCATAAACATTAAGATCATGTCAATATGGCTGCTTTATAGTTACTCTCCTTACTAATACTAAGACAGAAGAAGTGGGTATAAACCCATAAATATTAGGCCAGGTACCCACATTAGTGTGGAAAATAGCAATCCATAAAATATTCTTGTGTTCATCCTTAACTGAGTGTCGTCGTCGTCATCAGCAGCCCCTCGAAATCGAGGAAAACTTGCTTCCACTCTAAAAGTGAGTTCTCAGGTGACTGGAATTACAATCTCTGTCACAGGTGGGACAAGACAGTCATTGAAGGGAAGGGTGGGTGGGACTGGTTTGCCGCATGCTCCTTCCACTGCCTGCACTTGTTTTCGGCATGCTCTCGGCGACGAAACTCGAGGTGCTCAGCGCCCTCCCGGACGCTCTTCCTCTACTTAGAGCGGTCTTTGGCCAGGGACTCCCAAGTGTCGGTGGGGATGTTTCGTTTTATCAAGGAGGCTTTGAGGGTGTCCTTGAAACATTTCCTCTGCCCACCTTGGGTGTGCTTGCCGTGTAGGAGTTCCGAGTAACTGACTAATGTTGGGAGAGCAACATCTTCCAATGGTATTCTGACTCAGTTGATTTCAATGGTGCTGTGATCTCTTCTACCAAGGTAGTAGAGCAGATGTTTATACCCATGATTCCCTGAACAGCATAAGCCCAGTTTTACCTGCTCCATCCAGAGATAAAGTAAGTGGTGAGTTGGGGAATCTGACAGTGAATCACATGCAATGCTTGGCGGCAGATTCAACAGCATTAAGTTTGGAACAAGTTGTCTTCTGTTAGGTCTGTGTTGGGGAATGAAAAAGCATATTAAAAATTGGCAGACAATGTTATTCAGTCCAAGATTAACAAATCTGTGTCACTCAAACTATTCCTGGTGCCTTGTCACAGCATAACATTGTCATTAGCCTAGAAGTTCGTCACTCACTTGTATCCTCTTCTGTGGATGGTACTGCCTGGATGGGAGGTTGAATTGGGAGTCAGTGTAGGTCAGCAAACACATGGTTAATGGATGAACAGGACTTGGTGTGGGTTAGCTTATGGACAGTTTTGGATAAGCTCATGGTTATGAAGGTTGGAAGATGGGAGGCTGGCCAGGAGATGTTTGGAATACTTGAGTATGAAGGCAACAAAAGCATGGATGAAGGTTTCAGCACCAGATGGGCTGAGGCTGGGACAGAGATGGGTGATACTGTGGAGGTGGAAGTAGGCTGTCTTTGTGATGGAGAGAACATGGGGTTAGACGCTAAGCTTGGAATTGCAAACAGTCTGGTTCAGTTTGAGATGGGGCCATCATGCCCAAATTGCAATTCAATGTTTTCAATAACTAATTTTCTTTTGTGCTTTTAAATGTTGATGCTGTAAATGCAAGTCATGTAATTTTGCATAATTATTTCACCTAATTCTGTTAAAATATATATTAATTGAAACACAGGAGCTGTAATGCAAGTGTGTATCATTTAATACTAGTATTTGCAGCATCTATATTATGAATCCCCTCAAATTCCACAAAAGTGCCTTAATTTCCAGGTTACATTTTTTGGTATGATTGCGCATTGTCAAGTTGAAATTTTTCTTAATGGTTAAGATTAGCCACAAATACAAGGCAGTCTAATCAGTGCTGGGACAAAGAGGGATATGACTATAACACAAGTCTTGACAATTTTTGGCAATTTAATATATGTCCCATTTTGGAAACATTTGAAATTGAAACTAGTTGATACTGAACAAGTGTAAATGTGAACTTTTTACCTTCCAATGAACAGTGTGATGCATCCACTTTTAATAATATCCCAAATCAAGAAATAAAATTAAAACAAATTGAATACCATGTCATGGTCATTTATATTGTGTCTGGAGGCAACACTAGAGCCAAATCAGCATGAATAACTACAAATCACTCAGCAAATCTACAACCATCAAAAAATGGCATACTGCATTAACATGTACTGTGAGCTTTGTTTACAAAATATACTGTACAATATTTGAGATGGAGTGATAGAGATTTTTTAAAGATTTTTTAAAAACCTTGCATTTATAAAGCACCTTGCATGACTTTAGGATGTCTCAAAGCGCTTTGTAGCCTATGAAGTACTTTTGAAGTGTAATCACTGTTGTAATGTAGGGAAACACGGCAGCAAATTTGTGTACAGCAAGGTCCCACAATCAGCAAAGAAATAAATTACCAGATAATCTCTCTTAGTGATGTTGATTGAGGAATAATTATTGGTCAGGACAACCAGGAGAACCCCTCTTATCTTCTGCATCCACCTGAGTGAGGAGATGGGGCTTCGCTTTAATATCCTATCCGACACTGCTTTCTACCCGATTGCAGACCTTCCCTTTTGTTCTTTCATCCCCTCCCCCACCCACCACCTTCCTTGCCTTTGCACTTGCTTAAAACCTTGTTATGGGCCCAGTATTGGCCATGACTTGCACCAATTTTTTTTTTTTTAAAGAGTAAGTTTTTTCTGGATTAAGTTTAAAAAATGCCATTTTCCCCCCAAAATTTGCTCCAGAGTAAGTCAGTTAGGTACGATTTTTTTCTTTCCGTTTTTTTTTCAAAAGCGGGTGTTCCCAGACACTTGCGCCAGTTTTGGCCATTTATGCCACTTTGGCCAGTTAAAACTTACTCCAAATCGACTTGGGTCAGCCTATGTGGCCAGCTCTGAAAAACCTTGCGGGCAGTTAAGAAATTGGCGCAGGTTAGTACATTTAAAGCACCAAGACTTACAAAGCACTAAACAAAACACAAAAAGTAATAAGCAATCAATCAATAACAAATCAAAAATAGAAGTCCTACCTTTATGCCAGAATCAAGTATTTTTTTAAAGTCCCCCCCCCAATCAAAACACACTCTTTTCTTTCTTCCCCCCCCCCCCCCCCAATCAAAATTCTCAAGCACAACCATCAATGAATAAAAATATAAAACTGAAGTCCTACCTAGGCCTGGGAACTCTGGGCCGGCCGCCCGGTGCTGGAGGCCACTCGGCCGGGGATAGGATGCGGCAAGATCGGGGCGTCCTTTCGGCCGGGGATAGGGCCTGCGAGCATCGGGTCTTGCTCACAGCCCAAGGACACGCTGGGAGGGCAGGAGCATGCCCACAGACTTCACTGTGCATGCGCGCAGGTGCCAGTACTGTTTTTGGCGCTGGCCTGTTGCTCCGCCCCGCACTTCACAATGCATGCCACACTGGGAATCCGGGGACTCGGAAGAGCGGCCAGGATGGGGCAACTTTTTTCCAGCGCGCAAAGTCGGCGCATTTAAGCTAAATGCGCTGAAAAAAGAGGTTGGGCAAAATTGAGCCCCAAATCTCTTAACTTTTCCAGTTCTGACGAAAGGTTGACCTAAAACGTTAACTCTGTTTCTCTCTCCACAGATGCTAGCTGATCAGCTGAGTATTTCCAGCACTTTGTTTTTATACCACTGAACTATATCTGTTCTATGGTATTGAGCCTACTATTTTTAAATATCAGAAGCTTTAACGACCTCCTAGATTATCCATGAAAATGCTTTGATTTTTTTTTTAACTCTGATCAAAAGTTCTTTTTTTTAGCCTAAATCATTCTGCAAGGAATTTCAATATGCCTAATGGCTTTGGGAGTAGGATGTAATCATTTTAACATGATTTTGTATTTTTGATAAATGGTGTGTATTTAAATGGGATGTGTTCTATGTACATTTCCATGTATATTTATGCAGTTTAGAAAGTTTCATTCTTGATTTTACTTTTCCAGGCTGTGGATAGATGTTCTGCTTTGTGTGCCATTCAATATACATGGAATTAAAGACATCACGAGTCACATCCCAAAGACTTGACAAGTGAGATTGTCATGGAACCTAATTTTATTTAATTCCAAGTTGGTTTTAAAGACCGTTTAACTGGAGCACTATAATTACAAAAGGAAGAGCTCCAAATAAAAATTGCTAAGAATAATTGATGATGCAGAAATTGTCCAGCAGAGGGCAGCTGTCATTCATAAAGCTGGATGAAGTCAAAAGATTTTGCAGTACTGCTCCTTGTATAGATTCAAGTGCTGCACATAGTGAAGATGTGGAAACATTTTAAAAATGTCAATCAAAAACTTGTATTCTGTACATTGCTAACACAGGACTATTTTATCTTTCTTTTTTTTGTATAAACCACAATTGTGAGCTTTCACATGGAATCATTCAAATATTCCTGTCTTGAATCCTATGCCAAGAAAATGTTAAGCAAAATTGATTACTAATTTCAGGGAACAAGATAAAGCAGATAAAGTCTGTCTTGATTTCCTTAAACTTATTTTCCTGTTTTAATAAGCTGAATTTAAGATTTTCTACCAGAGGAAACTAATAAATTGCCATAAGGAAAAGCCAGTGATGAGGAGAAATTGATTGCAAATTAAATTGGCAAAAACCTAGCCTTTTGTATTGAGCAAAATGTAGTTGTGCAGGAAATTAAAGTTTGAAAGTTTTGAGATTTATCCATTGAACATAAATCAGCAAATTCTTTGATTAGCTGATGAAAATGAAATTTTAAAAAGCAGTCGACAGGAGTAAGCTAAGTGAACCAAAAGATTTCAATAGTTTCAAAAGGCTTTTTAAAAAAAAAAAAATCACCCATTAGCAGTAAACAATAGCTTTTTAAAATTTGTGTGTGGAAACACTTGCAAATATTGATACACTCCCAGAGACTCCAAATGTCCAAGACATATCAGCTTTCCAAAAATAGCAAAAAAATGTTTTTATTGGTACATAAAATAACAAAGCATCACTGTAGTAAGATAACAAGTACAGAATCTAATGACAATAGACAGATTTAATAGCTGCTTTTGAGGACCTAACTTAAAAACAAAACAGTATAACTTCTATTTTTTATTTCTGAAACTTTGTTTAAATGGTTTTAATATTTTCTATTTGTCAAATGAGCTTGCAGAAACCAGTTTTATTCATAATTATAAACACTAAAATTATGGTTTTTTTGTACAAGTTAAAAAATAAGTCAAACATTTTAAAACATTTTATAACAAATAGTACTTGCCCTCTAAGAGTGTGCCGGTTGGATTTCTTTTATACCACTGTATGTTACTATACAAATTAACTTTCAAAACTACAAAAGCCTAATCACATGGTGATTTACTGAAGGTCAATTGTGACTACAAATATAAAAGTACTGTACATAGAGAACATTTGTAACATGGAGATCTATAGGCACAACTGCCAAAATTCTGAATAATTTTATGGAAAATGCTTTTTATAAAAGAATTTTCTTATGCATTGAGGAAAGATTCTATGCAGGCTGAGATTTGAGGTACTGTAACTTATTTTTTTTAATATACTAATATCTGCATGTAGATATTATCTGACTAACTTTTTCATAAAAGTATTATCTTTTCAATATCTGAAGAATACTATGTATTAACAGTACACTTCTGTTTTTTCTGTTACTATGCACACATGTTTATGGCATTTGAGTTCCGAATAGGCAAGTTATTTAAAATTACTTATCTTAAATGTCACCTGAAAGGCAGATTAATTATTTAATAATAGTTCCATTTGTAACACATGCTTCGAATGCATTTCTGTATTCAAATGGACTTTCTTGTCCCAAGTCTTGTTGGTTTATTTTCTAAGTGTGCCTGTATCTATTGGGCTAAACCCCATTGGCTCCAATGAAAAGTGAGAATATTTAGATATCTTCTGAACAACCTTGAACTTTGCTGTGCACTGAACAGTTAACTTAGTTTACTATCAAACGTGTCTTTGCTTATAAGTATTTTACCAGTTTAATTACCTTGCACAAATATATCGAAAGTAAGCCTTAAAAGTTTTAGGATCATTGTGTCAAAACCACATATAATCCTAAGTATACCTTGACTATAAATTAATTTTATATTGTGCTGTAAAAATACTGTATTAAAAGTTCTTGACTCCAAACATCTGATTTAATCCAGCCTGTGGAACAATAAAGCACAAAAGGACCAATATGGCCATAAGACCAAACTGTGGCAAGGACAGAGTGTCTATTTATTTTTCTATGTAAAATGAGAGAATATTTGTAACACACTGATTTTTATTATGCTTTGGATACATAATGTGGAATAAATATTTACTTATTTGTCCAAGGAGGTTCTTTCCGGTTACATGTACTAATATCTTAATGATAAAAGTATTAAAACCTGAAATAAAATATTTTTATCCTACTTCTCAGTATGTTTACTTAATTTAGTCTAATGTAGGGATATGCAGTCTAGTCTCCATACTGGAATCTCTGCACATCACAAACAAAGCTCAGTTTTTAATAAATATTCTCAACCAAAGCTCATATGTGTTTACACATGTAGCAAAACATCCCAAAGCACTTTACAAAAGTGTTAATTTTTTTTTAATTGATGCCAAGCAAAGGAAGGAAACATTAGGAGATATGGTCAAAGAAAAGGGTTTTAAGGAGGGTCTTGCAGATAGAGAGGCAGAGCATTTAGATGTAGGTGCCTAAAGGCGTGAGAAGAGATAGGGAGGATGCACAAGAAGTCAGTGGGGAAATGGAGCGTTTGTGGAAATGGAGCGTTTGTGCAATTGGAGGGGTTGTAGGGCTGAACGAGATTAGAGATAGTGGGCTCAAGTTTCAGCCTGAGTTGCTCCTATTTTTTTGGAGCAACTAGAAATTGCAATTCTCGGCATTTAGTTTGCTCCAGTTCTAGTGAGAATAGTTTCATTGTGGAACAGATTTTTTTTGAAAAGGGGGCATGTACAGCCACTTATGCCTGTTTTGCAAGTTTAGGCAGCGAAAACTTACTCCAAACTAACTTAGAATGGAGTAAGTGTAGATTTTTGTACGCTCAGAAAAACCTTGCCTACACTTATAAATCAGGCATAGGTAACGAGAGATGGGGAGGGGGGAAAGGGGGGTTCACAAACATTAAACACTTCACTTTTACAAATAAAGAGCCATCATCAATAATAAATGATAAATAAATCAATAAATCAACCAATAAAATCTAAAAAAATTACATTATTTTTTTAAATCAATCAATAAATACAAAATTAAGTTTCTACTCACCAACTGCACCACTGGGAGCCCTCCAACAGCGTGCTGGGACAGGAGGCACCCAGTGTCTGTCTCTCTGTGTCTCTCCCTCTCTGTCTGTGTTTCGGGGAGAGAGGAGGGGGGCACGGGAGCTAAACGAGAGGGAGGGAGGGAGCGGGAGCTAAACTGGAGGGAAGGGGGGGGGGGGAGGAGCGGGAGCTTACCGGGAGGGAGGGAAGGAGGCCTGAGTCCGATCTTCGCATTGGCACCACATTCGTCCAGAGCTAGGGGGCGGTGTGCTTCGGGCCCCTCCCACACAGTCGCGGGGGCCTGGAGCTACTGCACATGCGCGCACACTCTAGCGTGCATATGCAGAGGACCCGGCACAGTTTTCTGTGCAGGGACGTGGCTCCGCCCCCCACGAGTTCTGCTGCGCTGCGCCAAGGGCCTGGATCGACCAGACAGAGGGGAGAATACCAAGGTAAATAATAGGCGACGTTTCTTTTAAAAAGTTGCCGCACCACATGGAGATGCACCATTCTAACCCTGGGGGCAAACTTGGGCCCAGTAAGAGGTGAGGCCATGAAGGCATTTAAACACATTTCAATTATTGTGGGACCAGGAGCCATTATAGGTTAGCACAATCAAAGGTGATGGGCAAGTGGGACTTTGAGCGAAGAGTTTTAGAAAAGCTGATGTTTACGGAGGATGCCCAGGAGATTATTGGAACAGTGTCAAAGGCATCAATGAGGGCTTCACCCGGCAGAAGGGCTGCGGTAAGATCAGAGGGTCGGCAATGTTACGGAGGTAGAAGTAGACTGACTTGGTAATAGATAAGTTACGGGATTGAAAGGGCAAATTGAGGCCAAATAGGACGACAAGGTTGAAAATAGTCTGACTCAGCCTGAGACTGCTGGGGAGAGGAATCAAATCGGTGGCAAGGCTATATAGAGTTTGTGGCCGAAATTTCTCTTTTTTTTTTGAGGCCTGGGGCAGAAGATATTTTTTGTCGGGCGAGGGGGCGACCGGCTCACGAGAATTTGTGGATGACCCAGGCCGCCGTAAAACCGGCAATTACATCGCCATGTCCGCCACAAGGCTGGTGCAAGCCATGTCAATGCCGCGAAGCTGGCCAATAGCCGCTCGGGGGGGCGGGACCTAAAGGGAAGGGTGCCAGCGCCCCGCACCACCATCTTTACTGGATTGCCGACTCTGATTGGGTCCAGTATACGATTCATTGCGTGTTCCGGGCCACAATCTTTCAGCCTGGCATTCTGTTTTGGGTGCCGGGCTGCAGGTCTGGTCTCACACTCTGCTGGTCAGAGGCCTTGCAGAGTGCGCAGCAGCTCTCTTTAGTGCTGCAGTACTCGTCCCAGCATTGCCTTGGGACCCGCTCCTGAAGGAAGTGGAGCATGCACGATTGCACTCCATTTCCTTGGAGGGGCAGTGAGCCCAATTCATCGGCAGGGGCTAGACTTCTGCGCCGGGCACAGAAAGTACCGACCCCAACTGGTTACCCCCACCCCCCAATCGGGCACATGGCAATTTCGTCCCCTTTGTGTTTGGGATAATGTGAGTGGTTTTGGTCTTCCCAATGTTTAGCTGAAGGAAATTGTGGCTCACACAAGAGTGGATATTTGATGAGCAGTCTGACAACACAAATAGTGGAGGAGTTGAGAAGTAGAGCTGCGTGTCATCAATCTACATTTGGAAGCCAACCCCATATATGTGGTGGATGTAGATGAGGAAGAGGAGAGCCCTAAGGATAAATATTTTGTGTACTCTAGAGATAATGGTATGGGGGCAGGAAGAGGAGCTATTGTTGGAGGTACTATGGCTACAATTGGATAAGGAAAAGTAGAAATGAGCTGAACAACTGAGGTGGTGGTAGTTACGGAAGGAAGGAGGATGTCCTGGTACCTAAGGGGAGGGAACCATTTACAAGGTCAGTATGGGAGCCAGGAAGGGAAATTCGGTTGTGTAGCAATTTAATAAGAATAGGGTCAAGGAAGTGGGTCTCGGGGACAAGACAATGGATGAGAAACTGGAGGGAGATTGGGGGGTGGGGGGGCGGTGGCAGGGAGTGCTATGTTCTTGGGTGAAAGTGATAGTACTTGAGGAGAGGTTTGGCAAGTGGTTTGATAAGGGGTGCGTGGGAAAGAAGGGGCAGTGTAACAAATGGTCTCTCGGTGACAAAGATTTCAATGAGCTTGTGTTTGGTCAAGTGGGTGGGTAGAGGGTTCAAGTTGATGGTTGACTGGAGAAAGGAAGTCAGGAATTGCAATTACCCTTCAGGATTATACTATAGTCATGGTTTGTTGTGGTACAGGAGTGTGAGGCCTGGCAGACCTTGATGTGGTCCAGCCAGATCTGGTAATGATAGGCAAGCCAGTTGCACACCAGATTTGCTTCTCTGTGCCTCTTGGAATTAGGCCCCCATCTTTGCTCCATCGCACGCAATAACTGGGATGGGAGATAATGTTTTTGCTAGTGGATGAGGGAATCAAAACTGGAAGTGACTTGAGTATTTGAGCAAATCACTGGATGCAGATGTATCCGGGAGAATGGAAAACCAAAGGCTAGGAAGTTGGGAATTTGAAAGTGCTGTTTGTAAGTGACTTGAGAGTTTTCTCCAAGGGCAGACCCTGAAGGAAGTAGGAATGGGGGAATGTGGATGGTGCGATACAAGGAAGTGGTTGGAAATTACCATGTCAGTGATCGAGGTTGTTGTGTATGCATGCTGGTTTACTGTGTGATGTCTGTAACACTGTTATGTAACACTGAATGTACCCTTACACTGTACTCACCTTACCTGTACACCAGAGGGTTCTACTGCTGGAGACCTAAAGGTTACCTGCACACTGCAGGTAACCCAATATAAAAAGGAACTCACAGCTTGTTGTCCTCAGTCGAAGAGCTGCAAATAAAGGACTACAGGTCTACACAGTTTAAGTATCATACCCTGCCTTGTGGAGTCGTTACTAAAGGTGCCTACATACACTAGAGACCATAGTAGTAGAGAGGTTGTGGGAGATGATCCGGTTGAAGGAGTGTGTCATGTATGTAACCATCATGCAATGGTAATCTTCATGTAACTGTAACCTTCATGCAACTCCTGTACACGGTACTTATACCCTAGAAATGCACATCCTGACCACAGGGGGTGAACTTGTGGGAGACACTCCTCACCTGGGTTTCCAGGTATAAAAGGGGAGGTCCCACCCAGGGTCAGCACTCCTTGGTCCTGGGAATAAAGGTTAAGGTCACGCAGTGACCGTGTCTGCAGTACATGCCTTGTGTGAGTTTGTAGTACGGTGCAGGCACACTACATTTGGCGATGAGAAATGGGAATTACCGAACCACAAGGATGGCCACCGGTAGCACAGAGGAACGTTACTGTGTGGGTGAGGGCTGGGACGACTTCGTGGAAAGACTCCAGCAGAGCTTTGTCACGAAGGACCGGCTGGGAGCGACAGCGGCTGACAAGCGGAGGGCGCATCTACTGACCAGCTGCGGACCACAGACGTATGCGCTGATGAAAGACCTGCTCACACCCCAAAAGCCAGCGGACAAGTCCTTTGAAGAGCTCAGCCAGCTGATCAGTGAGCATCTCAAGCCGGCGAGTAGCGTACACATGGCCCGGCACCGGTTCTACACACACCGGTGTCGGGAGGGACAAAACATCTCGGATTTCATTGCGGACCTGCGGCGCTTGGCCAGTCTCTGTAAGTTCACAGACGTCTGCAAGGGGAGATGTTAAGGGACTTTTTCATTGAGGGCATTAATCATGCCGGGATTTTCAGGAAGCTCATAGAGACCAAGGACTTGACTTTAGAAGGGGCGGCGTTGATAGCTCAGACCTTCATGGCAGGGGAAGAGGAGACCAAGCTAATTTTGGCGCGCAGCTCTGGTTCCAACGTGGCGATGGACCAGGGAGTTAACATTGTGAACACGGCTAGGGACCCCACAGACAGGCAAGGGCATTTCGAAACCGCCCAGGCAGCACAGACTCTAGGGTGGGCCTGCAACAGGGACAATGGAAAGGGGATCGGCAATTCACGCCATCACAAGGAACAATGCGTCCCGCGATGGGACCATTAACACCCACCATCAGAGTGCTTAGAAACAACCAAATGGGCAATCAGAGAGGAATGCCTGGTAACAGTCCCTTTGTTAACAACAATCTCAGCTCACGCTGGAGATGCAGGGGTAGACATACTGCGAAAATCTACAGGTTCCAGCAATATACTTGTAGGATTTGTAACATCAGTGAACACTTGGCCAGGATGTGCAGAAAGGCTGTGGCGAGGCTAATCTGTGAGACAGAGGAACCAGACAAGGGGTCTGCAATGCAGAATGATGCCTGGGGAAAAGCCATGGAGGCTGAAGTTCAGCGAGTTCACGTGGCTGACGTCCACAGCTCATACACTAAAACGGCACCCATGATGATGAAAGTTTTATTGAATGGCACCCCGGTGCGCATGGAGCTGGATATGGGAGCTAGCCAATCACTTATGAGCTCCCAACAATTTGAGAGACTATGGCCACACAGAGCTAGCAGGCCCAAACTGGAACGCATTGACACGCAGCTATGGACGTACACCAAAGAGATCATCCCAGTGCTAGCCAGTGCAAACTTGGTGGTAACATAACAGATCACAGAACCGGCTGCCACTCTGGATCGTCCCAGGAAATGGCCCCGCGTTCTTTGGGAAGAGTTGGCTAGCCGAGATGAATTGGAAATGGGGGGATGTGCACGCCATTTTATCTGTGAAGCGAAGTTCATGCTCGCAGGTCCTACAAAAATTCAGGTCACTGTTTCAACCCGGTGTCGGTACGTTCAAGGTCACTAAAGTAATGATACGCATCATTCCGGACGCCAGACCAGTGCATCACAAAGCCGTATGTGATGCATGAAAAAATTGAAAGTGAACAGGACAGGCTGCTCAGAGAGGGCATAATTTCGGCCGTTGAATTCAACGACTGGGCAAGTCCCATCGTTCCTATCCTTAAAGCAGATGGCTCGGTCAAGATTTTTGGCGACTACAAAGCCACCAGCAACCGAGTGTCGCTGCAAGACCAATACCCGCTCCCGAGAGCGGAGGACCTTTTTGCCACGCTGGCAGGTGGCAAGCTGTTCACGAAGCTGACCTCACTTCGGCCTACATGACTCAGGAACTGGCTGAAGAATCCAAGCTTCTGACCACCATCACGACGCACAAGGGATTATTTATCTACAACAGGAGTCTGTTTGGCATTCATTCGGCGGCAGCTATCTATCAGCGGAACATGGAAAGCTTGCTCAAATCCATTCCTGGAATAATCGTATTCCAAGTTGACATCCTTATAACGGGTCGAGACACCGAGGAACACCTCCACAACCTGGAGGAGGTGCTACGCTGACTGGACCTGGTAGGCTTGTGGCTGAAAAAGTCCAAGTGTGTGTTTTTGGCCCCAGAGGTCGAGTTTTTGGGCGGGAGGGTTGCCGCAGACGGGATCCAGCCCACTGAATCAAAAACGGAGGCGATCCGCCGGGCACCCAGGCCCGGCAACATGTCGGAGTTGCGATCATTCCTGGGACTTTTGAACTATTTTGGGAACTTTCTGCCAAACTTAAGCACATTGTTGGAGCCGTTACACATGCTCCTGCGTAAAGGTTGTGAATGCCTTTGGTGGGGGACTGTCAAGAATGGGCTTTCAATAAGGCGAGGAATCTGCTGTGTTCTAACAAACTGTTGACTTTGTATGACCCCTGTAAAAAAACTGGTTTTAATGTGCGATGCATCTTCCTACGGGGTTGGGTGTGTGTTGCAGCAAGATAATGACGACGGCCGACTCCAGCTGGTGGTTTATGCCTCCAGGTCACTCCCCCAGGCAGAGCGTGGATACGGCATGGTCGAAAAGGAAGCACTCGCTTGTGTTTACGGTGTGAAAAAGATGCACCAGTACCTTTTCGGTAGACGGTTCGAGCTAGAGACGGACCACAAGCCATTCACATCCCTGTTGTCCGACAGCAAGGCTGTCAATGCCAATGCGTCATCTCGCATACAGCAACGGGCTCACATGCTGGCTGCGTATGACTACACCATACGGCACCAACCAGGCACCATAAATTGCGTTGATGCGCTCAGCAGGCTCCCACTGACCACCAGTGAGGGGGCAGCGGAACAAAGCGCTGAGATGGTCATGGCCGTTGAGGCTTTTGACACTGCAGACTCCCCCTTCACAGCCCGCCAGATCAAACTCTGGACCAACAGAGACCCCCTCCTATCCATGATAAAGAAATGTGTCCTGACTGGGGATTGGGCGCCCGTAGGAGGTCAGACCATTTCACAGACGGATGGATGAGCTCTCCATCCAAGCCAACTGCCTGCTATGGGGCAGCCGGGTAGTCATGCCCCAGAAAGGCAGGGAAGCGTTCATCAGGGAACTCCACAGCGAGCACCCTGGCATCGTGTTAATGAAGGCCATTGCCCGGTCACATGTATGGTGGCCGGGGATTGACTCATACCTGGAACACTGGGTTTGCAGGTGCACGACGTGTGCCCAGCTGGGCAATGCCCCCAGGGAGGCCCCACTCAGCCCGTGACCCTGGCCCACTAAGCCATGGTCACGTATTCACGTAGACTATGTGGGCCCTTGCATGGAGAAAATGTTCCTGATCATTGTCGATGCATACTCGAAATGGATCGAGTGCATCATATTGAACTCGTGCACGACATCAATCACCGTGGAGAGTCTGCATACGGTTTTCGCGATCCACGGCTTGCCGGACATACTGGTCAGCGACAATGGCTCGTGTTTCACCAGCCATGAATTCCAGGAGTTTATGTCGGTCAATGGTATCAAACACGTCCGGACAGCGCCATTTAAGCCATCTTCCAATGGCCAGGCGGAACGTGTGGTCCAAGTCATAAAACAGGGTATGCTACACATCCAAGGACCCTCCCTTCAGTACCGCCTATCGCGCCTCCTGCTGGCCTATAGGTCCCATCCGCACTTGCTCACGGGAGTCCCGCCAGCGGAACTCCTCATGAAACGCACGCTTAAAACGCGGCTGTCCCTCATTCACCCAGTCCTGGCAGACATTGTTGAGGGCAAGCGCCAGTCCCAAACCGAGTTCCATGATCGAAACTCAAGGGGGAGGTGCATAGAAATGGATGACCTGCTATTTGTTCTTAACCATGCTTTGGGACCCAAATGGCTTGAGGGCACAGTCATTGGCAAAGAAGGGAATAGGGTCATAGTGGTCAGACTAAACAATGGGCAGATATGCCGCAAACACTTGGACCAAGTAAAGAAAAGGTTCAGCATAGACACAGAGGAACCTGAAGAAGAGCATGAGATGTCACCCACACCACTACCAGTGGACGAGCAACGAGGACAATCCACAGCATGCACAGTCCCTGCGGCCAGCCCAGACAGGCTGGAATCACCTCAGGTGACAGAGACGCATGCCAAGGCTCAGCCACCAGAGCCACAACTGCGGCGCTCCACGAGAGAGCGTCGACCACCTGAAAGACTTAACCTTTGACACAAAAAGACGTAAGGGGGAAGGTGATGTCATGTATGTAACCATCATGCAATGGTAATCTTCATGTAACTGTCGCCTTCATGCAACTTCTGTACACTGTACTTATACCCTAGAAATGCACACCCTGACCACAAGGGGTGAACTTGTGGGAGACACTCCTCACCTGGGTTTCCAAGTATAAAAGGGGAGGTCCCACCCAGGGTCAGCACTCCTTGGTCCTGGGAATAAAGGTTAAAGTCACGTACCTCGTGTGAGTTTGTAGTCCGGTGCAGGGACACGACAGAGTGGTTGTGAATATGGGTTGAAGTACTTTATAAGGAGGGAGGAGGATATGGGGCAGTGAGAGGGAAAAGGGAGCCAAGAGTTAGATTTCAATTATTAAGCACGAATTGTTTAGGCGTGGGGCTGAGGGAGGAAATCTTGGCAAAGCTTTTGGGGTGAGGAGGCTGTAAAGGACGATTTTAAAGGAGGTGAAGGGTGGAATAGAGTAAGGTTCTCACAGAAGGACTAGGTTCAGACCATGCAAATCGATGGGTCCCTTTCTGGTAATTATATTTTTGGACTGAGTGAAAGCTCCTATTAACTCTCTGGACAGGCACACATCATTGGTGTCTATATAATTATGCACACGTCAACATTCATGCATACAACAAATCAACACATGGTTGTGAAAGTAAAAATTTGCAGCAAAATATATTTGACTTCATGAGGTAAAAACGTCACACTAGGGATTATTTTTGGCACTCTTGATCGAGCAGTCATCTGGTTGTACCTAGACATCGGAAGGTTGGCATTATACAGCAATAGAATGGATTTGAAACCACTTATTACAACTGGCGACATTGCTTCTGTTGTATTACATCAGATCACTTTACGAGCTGCTTTTTATGAGTACAAAAATCATAACGTATCATCATAATACTTTTGTTTAAAGTCCACCATTCTGAATGCAGGACTGTAGTAGATAACGGAGTTAAGTGGTGTGAGTCCCGTAAACAGTCTGAGCATTTTTATGGAAGTTAACTCACACTGTTCTGTATCTACTTGTATGGTAGCAGAACCCATGGGTCTAACAACAAAACTGATCGTGCATTTTCCATGTTTATTTCTCCAATCTCTCTACAGCAGACAGAGTCAACACTACATATGGCAAGACTTGGTTTGAAAAGTTAAGCTCCTTCATTTTACAGTAAGCTGAAATGTACAGAGCAAGTTATAATCAGATTCCCTTGGTTCAATTGATACATGATGTAAAAACAAGAACTCACAACATCTTCCTACATCAGTGAGTCATCTTTCTTGATTGAAAGTCAAGAGGTATAACCATCCCCCTACATTTCTGTGTTATCAAGATGGCTCCAGGGCTGGTCGCTCCTTACAGAGTGGTTCTTTTCAACTGTACCTTGGTCATCCATTGCCATCCTTTGCCCTTTCCAATCTCCTTTGTTTCATTGCTTTCTTCCCTGGTTCTGATCGCGAAGGCACTTCAACCCAAAATACAAGTTTAAAGCTACTCCTGCAGAGTCCACTGCCCATCCCCCGACCCTGCGTGTCTTTGTTCTTGCTGAGCTCTTTCTACTACCGGAACTCTGCTGAAACTTAATTTCATTCACCTGGATTTCTCTACCAACAGGATTACATTGCTCTATTGACTACACTGTTTGACTCGGCGGCTGGGACTTTGCTCTGCTTTTCAGTCGCTTCAAGTCTTAAGCTGCCCAATTCTTTTCTCAAATTGGTTTCCGATCTCCTGGACTTCTCTGGACATCTAGACTACGTTTCTGCTTTGAACTACACTTGATTACACTGTAAGACTTACCTGTTGTGCCTCTATCTCTGCTGCTAAAATTTTTTTGTTTTTGTTTAAAATTAACTTTAGTTTACTAGTTTTCTACTAGTTTTCAGCTTTGCTGGTCGTTGACTTGTGGTTTTACTTTTTCTCCATCGCTTTGATCTACGGTGACCTCCAACTTGTGTCAATTTCGCCACCATCTTTCTGCACCGTTACCGACTCACATTCCTACGGCAACAACCTCCATCCTCAAACTCTCTACACTTCAAATAGCTTCTGAACTTCACTCGACTGCTTGGCCAGCGGTTCATCGATGCTCCGTGCTGGCTCCATTCTGCTTAGGTCGGCTTTGTCCCCCCATGGGACCTCTGACTTTCACTCTTGTCTCCCTACTATTGTCTCCAACCTATCTCCTGCTACCAGGAAATGTGTATCCCATTAATTACTACATTTAATCAGGCCTATGTAACCTGAGCTTTTGCCCTGTTACCATTCGCATGCACACTTTGGCTCCCACACTGGACCCGAGCAGTTAATTTTTTTCCCACTTTTTCTCCCCCTTTTACTTTTCTCTCTATCCCTCCGTATCACACTCTCCTGTCGTCATGCCTCTTTTCATCTCTCCTCTCTCGGATACTCTGCCCAGCCATTCCCTATCTCAATCCTTCATTACTTTTTGACCTTCCTACTCTCCTGCCACCATCCCAGATTTAACTCCCTCTGTGCCTCTCTTGGAATCCTACTAAGGTCCCATCGAAACACATGTCGCTGACTCCTTAGGATCAGCAACCCCAACCTACTCTGTCGCCAACCTTCCCACCTAGCGCGTCCACTGGGGGCTAATCTTGCCAATCTCCTCCCCGTCCAACTCACCTCGCCACCCTCTCCAGCGCTGAGCCTGTGGACGCTGGCAGTGGGTCAGTCATTACCGACCCTCTCTGCATCTCCTTCCAGAATGTCTGTTTACTTGTGAACAAGGCCTTTGCAATCCATGAGCTTATTGTGGATGACTTAATTGACATCATGACCCTGACAGAAACTTGGTTGAGGGGTGATGACACCTTCCTGTAAATAAAGCCTCCCCGCCTGGCTGTACCTTCCACTATTTGCCCCGCTTAGATCGCCGTGGTGGTGGTGTGGCTCTCATCATCAAATCATGCATTGGCCTGTCCCCTTAATCTGCCGGCACTTTCTCCTCCTTTGAGCATCTCAACTTATTCCACCCCGCTCACCTCTCATTTACACTTCTCATTCTCTAATTCCCACCCGAGTGCAGTTGAGCGTCCCGAATCCGGCAACCTCGGGACTGGGGCCAAGCCGGTTTTCGTGATTTTCCGGATTTCAGTATGTGTTTCTGACGTTTGAAATCCAGAAACACCCGAGCCCGGGATCAGGTATTTCCGGATTTCGGAACTTCAGAAGGGAGGGGGCGGTGCTCGTCGAGGAGCTGTTTGGGTTGCCGGCCGGGGCCCCACCACCGGGGTAGAGTTCGGGCGGGGCTCCACCCCCGGGGAAGTGTTCAGGCGGGGCCCGCCCGCCGCTGGGGTAGAGTTCGGGCGGGGCTCCACCCCCAGGTAAGTGTTCAGGCTGGGCCCGCCGCCAGGAAAGAGTTCGAAGAGTTGATCGGGTAGCCGCATCGCGGAGGAGGTGTTCGGGCAGGCTGGCAAGGAGGCCCTGAGGTCGGGCAGCAGCGAGGCGAGGGGCAGCGAGACCCAAGATCGGTCAGCGGCAGACCCTCAAGGTCGGCAGGTTCAGCTGGTCCGGATTCCAGAACATTTTACGGCTTCCGGACAACCCTGCCACCAATCGGTCCGGATTCCGGACATTCCGGAACTCCAGATTTTGGACGCTCAACCTGTATCATGAAAACTTTATTACCAAAATATCTTCACTGCTTTCCTCCCTCATCCTCGGTGATTTAAATCTCCATCTCAATTCATCATGCTCTCTCCTCTGAGTTCACTAGCCTCCTATCCTTCCTTAATCTCTCCCTCTATGTAAACTCCCCAACCCATATTCACAGTCATCCTCTCGACCTTGCCATCTCTCGTGGCCTCGCTACTATTCCCATCGTGTCAATCACAGATAAGGCCATCTATGACCACTTCCTCGTATTGCTCTCCAACCACAACCCCCTTCCACCCACCCCCAACCCTACATCTTTCTGTGTCCACCCCTGGAAAAAACTTTCTCCTGACTCTCTTACAACAACCCAACTATCCAACCTTTGGCCCTCCATTCACCACAACATTTCTTCAGCTACTGATCTTCTCATCCACACCCTCGCCACCACCTTTGATGCCCTATTAAAACAATTACTTTTTCTCACCCTGGCCGTTCCCCCTTGTACAGCTCTCATCTTCACTCCCTTAAGTCCAAGAGATGCAGACTTGAACAGATATAGCAGCCCTCACATTTTTCCCTTTAAAGTAAAAGCCATTTTTTCACAAGTCTTCTTCTGTCTCTCATCTTATCGCCTTCACAGACAGAAATCAAAAGAATTTTCCAAATACACAGACAAGATAATGAATTGCTTATTGTTTGAGTCTGAGGCAACATCAAAGGCAGCTCATTAATGTTTAACTACCTTTCATCTCAACCCACTATCTGCTTAAAATGACATCCTTTGTGAGCGTGACAAAGTTAAACTATCCCTCCTCGTCCTTCTGGACCGATCTGCAGGCTTTCACACAGGTGACCACATCACTCTCCTCCAATGCCTCTTCACCATCGTCCAGCTGGGTGGGACTGCACTCGCCTGGTTCCATTCTTATCTATCTTACCATAGCCAGAAAATTTCCAGCAATGGCTTCTCTTCCCACTCCCGCATCGTTACCTCTGGTGTCCCCCAAGGATTTGTCCTTGGTCCCCTCTTATTTCTCATTTATATGTTGCCCCTTGGCGATATCATCTGAAAACACGGAGTCAGTTTCCACATGTATGCTGATGACACCCAGCTCTACCTCTCCAGAACTTCTGTCGACCCCTGCTTGGTATCTAAATTGTCAGATTGCTTGTCCGACATCCAGTACTGGATGACAAGAAATTTTCTCCAATTTAATATTGGGAAGACCGAAACCATTATCTTTGGTCCCCGCCACAAACTGCGTTCTCTAACCACTGACTCCATCCTTCTCCCTAGCATCAACCTGAGGGTGAACAAGACTGTTCGCAACCTAGGTGTCATATTTGACCCTGAAATGAGTTTCCAGCCACATATGGGGAGCGGGTGGGGAAGTGGAGCTGAGTCCATGATCAGATCAGCCATGATCTTGTTAAATGGCGGAGCAGGCTCGAGGGGCCGTATGGCCTACTCCTGCTCCTACTACTTATGTTCTTATGTTCTTATATCCATGGCATTACTAAAACCGCCTTTTTCCACCTCCGTAACATTGCCGCCTCCGCCCCTGCCTCAGCTCTTCTGCTGCTGAAACCCTCATTCATGCCTTTGTTACCTTTAGACTTGACTACTCCAACTCACTCCTGGTCGGCCTTCCACATTCCACAGTACGTAAACTTGAAGTCATCCAAAACTCAGCAGCCCGTGTTCTAACGTGCACTAAGTCAAGATCACCCATCACGCCTATGCTTTCTGACCTACATTGGCTCCCAGTTAAACAACGTCTCGATTTCAAAATTCTCAAACTTGTTTACAAATCACTCATGGACTTGCCCCTTCCTATCTCTGTAATCTTTTTCAGCCTCACAATCCCACAAAATGTCTGCGCTCCTCAAATTCTGGCATCTTGAACATCCCTCATTATAATTGCTCAACCATCGGTGGATGTGCTTTCAGTTGCCTGGGCCCTAAGCTCTGGAACTCCCTCCCTAAACTTCTACGCCCCTCTACCTCTCTTTCCTCCTTTACGATGCTCATTAAAACTTACCTCTTTAAACAAGCTTTTGATCATCTGCCTTAATTTCTTCTATGGCTCGGTGTCAAATGTATCTGTTTGTCTGTAACACTGTTGTGAATGAAGCGCCTTGGGACCGTTTACTATGTTAAAGGCGCTATATAAATAAAAGTTATTATTATAATTATAAAATGACAGGAATTTACTATATTTTAAAAGCATTTAAAGTCACTTTTTACAAATAGTTTGTGGAAAATTAACAACCATTCTATATCCTCAATCTTAAGATATATGAATCACAACATGCAGTCATTCGCACTGTATGTGATTAAGTCTCTGGATAAATACTATTTTTTGTGTTAATTAAGAAAAACATATTTAGTCGACTGAAGTGCATCTGAACAAGATAAAAGTCTACAAGCAAAGGATTAAATGTTAAAAATGTATATGCTTCAGAAGGCCACATCTTCCTAGCCCAAGACCACCAATTATTTATTTCAAGAAAGTGCAAGAAAATTTGAAATTTAGCTGCTTTACTCGCAATCACTACTTCAATAAATGTCAGAATTTATATTCAACAAGAAAACAGTGCTACAGCCGAATATGGCTAACACACAACAGCACACCATTTCTAAGGAATATTGAACACAGCAACTTAAAAGCATGTATAAAATGCCCACTTTAATGTGTTATTTATGTAGCTTAGTTCAAATTATTGTATAATTTGAACATTTTAAATGCAAAGTAACTTTGAATCAGTAGATCATACAGAAGTATAAATTATGACCATTTTTGTAACACCTCAAATTGCACAGAAATGGTCCACTTTTCCCAAATCATCATCATCATCATCAATATGCAGTATTACTATTCAATCTGCCACACCGTTCATAACTACTTAGTGGGCTAGTCTATCTTTTGCATAACATTTATACAGCAAATGCACAAGTTTACATTACTTGAGTAAATATATAAAGAATTTTTCCCTGAATTGGCCTAGTGCTTTTTTGAAATGTGGTTTTTGCCTCTCCCAAGAGATTACATGCCTGCTGGCGGGTAGGGAGTATTGAGGGTCAGAATACTGAGTGCAACACGACTCCATGGGACAGGTTTGATGGACCAGCTGGTCTTTTTATGTCTTCTTTGTTCATATGTTCGTAAATGTTGATGCAAATACTTTTGATTTTCTGGTGGAATTTTGTACATGTTCAGATGAGGAATGTCAGTGCTGGGAAATGAAACATTTCTTCCAACGTTTGCCACTTGGTGTCAATATCCAACATTGTAACATGGGATGGCAGCAGAATAACCATTAAGTAAACATCCGTACAATTGGAGGGGGCAGCTATGACTTGATAAGACTTAATTTTTTTTTCATTAGCATTTTTTGTAAAAAAAAGTATAGTTTAAAAATAAACATGCAGACATAAAGCTAGGGGAGGGGGGCTAACTCCCAAGAATGGGAGGGTTAGGGTTGATGAGTAGTTAAAATAAATTAATTTTAGATTACGACTGCAACCCAGTTCCAACACGTTCACTTCTGGATCTATCAGAGGCACGTTTGGATGCTTACGAGTAATCTACTCACTGAATTCGCAACCTTAATTAGTGTGGGTGGGCGGGTAATTATTGCAGCAATTAGCGTCCTTCGGAGACATTAATGAGGTTTTTTTAATTGAATTTTATTTAACTTTTAAATTTAGAGTCTTCAGCACAGGTTTCCCAGGGCCCTGGAAACTTACCAGAGAAAGAGAGGCGAGATTGAGTTGCAGTTCAGGTGGGTATTTAAACTTGTGATAACCCCACCGGAATAAAACCTCACTGATTACAACAGCTCTCTCAGTGCCCTCTGGCAAACGTTTGCGAGAGAGTTCTTCTGTTGATACAACTTTTTTTAAACTTTGGAGGCTTTCAATCTGGTAACTTCAGGATGGGAGGTGCCTTGGATGTATTTGACAGAAGAGGAAGTTCATCACCATCAGCGGAAGCAACAATGTGCAGTGGTAGGATCAGCATATGCACAGGAGTGAGGAGCACAGGAGGCAGTAGCAGAGGAGGGAGCTGCACTGGAGGGGGTGCACAGGAGAGAGGTCCACATGAGAGACGGGCAATGGAGAGAGGGGCACAGGAGAGAGTTACATAGGTGGGAGGGGCACGGGAGAGAGGTGCACAGGAGGGAGGTGCACAGGAGAGAGGTGCACTGGAGGGGGTACACAGGAGGGAGGTGCACAGGACGGAGCTGCACAGGAAGGGGTACACAGGAGAGAGGTGCACAGGAGGGAGGTGCACAGAGAGGGAGGTATACTATAGTGCTCCTCCTAGTGGACTACTGTGGTAATGCAACTGCTGATGATATACAATAAAAGGAAGTTCCCAATAAGAGCCATTGTGTGTGTGTGTGCTTTAGTGATATCGTAAGAATATATCACATTGGCAGACGAGGAGAGGATAATTGGATTCCCTAGCTGAAATTTTTGTTGATGGATGAATCTAGCCATCCAACACAGAGACTTGGAGAGATTCTTTGTTTTGTAGAACAGCTAAAAATCCAAGGTAAATTTCAAGCACACTTGGCTGAACTTGAAGTCCAGATGGCCACACCTATGGGAATAATAGGGTGCTTGGGTGAGTTCCATCATGACTGAGGGTCTTTCGGTGCAAATGTGGAGTGGCGAGAAAAGTTTTTCACCATACGCACTCAAGGAGAGAGTTGAGCAAGAACTCAACAGACTAGAAACTGAGAATATTATCTCTAAGGTAGCTCTAAGTAATTGGGCTACACCCATTGTTGTTGTACCTAAGTCAGATGGCAAGGTAAGGTTGTGTGGTAGAAACATAGAAACATAGAAAATAGGTGCAGGAGCAGGCCATTCAGCCCTTCTAGCCTGCACCGCCATTCAATGAGTTCATGGCTGAACATGAAACTTCAGTACCCCCTTCCTGCTTTCTCGCCATACCCCTTGATCCCCCGAGTAGTAAGGACTTCATCTAACTCCCTTTTGAATATATTTAGTGAATTGGCCTCAACTACTTTCTGTGGTAGAGAATTCCACAGGTTCACCACTCTCTGGGTGAAGAAGTTTCTCCTCATCTCGGTCCTAAATGGCTTACCCCTTATCCTTAGACTGTGACCCCTGGTTCTGGACTTCCCCAACATTGGGAACATTCTTCCTGCATCCAACCTGTCCAAACCCGTCAGAATTTTAAATGTTTCTGTGAGGTCCCCTCTCACTCTTCTGAACTCCAGTGAATACAAGCCCAGTTGATCCAGTCTTTCTTGATAGGTCAGTCCCACCATCCCGGGAATCAGTCTGGTGAATCTTCGCTGCACTCCCTCAATAGCAAGAACATCCTTCCTCAAGTTAGGAGACCAAAACTGTACACAATACTCCAGGTGTGGCCTCACCAAGGCCCTATACAACTGTAGCAACACCTCCCTGCCCCTGTACTCAAATCCCCTCGCTATGAAGGCCAACATGCCATTTGCTTTCTTAACCGCCTGCTGTACCTGCATGCCAACCTTCAATGACTGATGTACCATGACACCCAGGTCTCGCTGCACCTTCCCCCTTCCTAATCTGTCACCATTCAGATAATAGTCTGTCTCTCTGTTTTTACCACCAAAGTGGATAACCTCACATTTATCCACATTATACTTCATCTGCCACGCATTTGCCCACTCACCTAACCTATCCAAGTCACTCTGCAGCCTCATAGCATCCTCCTCGCAGCTCACACTGCCACCCAACTTAGTGTCATCCACAAATTTGGAGATACTACATTTAATCCCCTCGTCTAAATCATTAATGTACAATGTAAACAGCTGGGGCCCCAGCACAGAACCTTGCGGTACCCCACTAGTCACTGCCTGCCATTCTGAAAAGTCCCCATTTACTCCTACTCTTTGCTTCCTGTCTGACAACCAGTTCTCAATCCACGTCAGCACACTACCCCCAATCCCATGTGCTTTAACTTTGCACATTAATCTCCTGTGTGGGACCTTGTCGAAAGCCTTCTGAAAGTCCAAATATACCACATCAACTGGTTCTCCTTTGTCCACTTTACTGGAAACATCCTCAAAAAATTCCAGAAGATTTGTCAAGCATGATCTCCCTTTCACAAATCCATGTTGACTTGGACCTATCATGTCACCATTTTCCAAATGCGCTGCTATGACATCCTTAATAATTGATTCCATCATTTTACCCACTACTGAGGTCAGGCTGACCGGTCTATAATTCCCTGCTTTCTTTCTCCCTCCTTTTTTAAAAAGTGGGGTTACATTGGCTACCCTCCACTCGATAGGAACTGATCCAGAGTCAATGGAATGTTGGAAAATGACTGTCAATTCATCCGCTATTTCCAAGGCCACCTCCTTAAGTACTCTGGGATGCAGTCCATCAGGCCCTGGGGATTTATCGGCCTTCAATCCCATCAATTTCCCCAACACAATTTCCCGTCTAATAAAGATTTCCCTCAGATCCTCCTCCTTACTAGACCCTCTGACCCCTTTTATATCCGGAAGGTTGTTTGTGTCCTCCTTAGTGAATACTGAACCAAAGTACTTGTTCAATTGGTCTGCCATTTCTTTGTTCCCCATTATGACTTCCCCTGATTCTGACTGCAGGGGACCTACCTTTGTCTTTACTAACCTTTTTCTCTTTACATACCTATAGAAACTTTTGCAATCCGCCTTAATGTTCCCTGCAAGCTTCTTCTCGTACTCCATTCTCCCTGCCCTAATCAAACCCTTTGTCCTCCTCTGCTGAGTTCTAAATTTCTCCCAGTCCCCAGGTTCACTGCTATTTCTGGCCAATTTGTATGCCACTTCCTTGGCTTTAATACTATCCCTGATTTCCCTAGATAGCCACGGATGAGCCACCTTCCCTTTTTTATTTTTACGCCAGACAGGAATGTACAATTGTTGTAATTCATCCATGCGGTCTCTAAATGTCTGCCATTGCCCATCCACAGTCAACCCCTTAAGTATCATTCGCCAATCCATCTCAGCCAATTCACGCCTCATACCTTCAAAGTTACCCTTCTTTAAGTTCTGGACCATGGTCTCTGAATTAACTGTTTGATTCTCCATCCTAATGCAGAATTCCACCATATTATGGTCACTCTTCCCCAAGGGGCCTCGCACAATGAGATTGTTAATTAATCCTCTCTCATTACACAACACCCAGTCCAAGATGGCCTCCCCCCTAGTTGGTTCCTCGACATATTGGTCTAGAAAACCATCCCTTATGCACTCCAGGAAATCCTCCTCCACCGTATTGCTTCCAGTTTGGCTAGCCCAATCTATGTGCATATTAAAGTCACCCATTATAACTGCTGCACCTTTATTGCATGCACTCCTAATTTCCTGTTTGATGCCCTCCCCAACATCACTACTACTGTTTGGAGGTCTGTACACAACTCCCACTAACGTTTTTTGCCCTTTAGTGTTCTGCAGCTCTACCCATATAGATTCTACATCATCCTAATGTGTTTCCTAACTATTGCATTAATCTCCTCTTTAACCAGCAATGCTACCCCATCTCCTTTTCCTTTTATTCTATCCTTCCTGAATGTTGAATACCCCTGAATGTTGAGTTCCCAGCCCTGATCATCCTGGAGCCACGTCTCCGTAATCCCAATCACATCATATTTGTTAACATCTATTTGCACACTTAATTCATCCACCTTATTGCGGATACTCCTTGCATTAAGACACAAAGCCTTCAGGCTTGCTTTTTTAACACCCTTTGTCCTTTTAGTATTTTGCTGTACAGTGGCCCTTTTTGTTGTTTGCCTTGGGTTTCTCTGCCCTCCACTTTTCCTCATCTCCTTTCTGTCTTTTGCTTTTATGATTCATTATGATTATAAAGTAACCATAAACCAGGTTCTAGAGGATAATCTACCCAATACATTGCCAAATGTAGAAGATTTGTTCACACTGTTGACAAGTGGTCAGATCTTCTCAAAGTTAGATTTCACAAATGCCTACTTACAACTTGAACTCGATGAGGAGTCCAAGTCATGCTTAACTGTAAATGCTCATCTAGGCCTATATCAATTTAATAGGCTACCATTTGGAGTGTCTTCCACCCCATCTGGTGATGAACCAGATTTTGCAAAGCATTAAAGCGGTAGTATTTTATTTAGATGACATATTCATTTCAGCATCAAACAGGCAAATCCATAATAATGTATTGAATGAAGTGCTCAAATGACTCGAGAATCACAGAATACACGTGACTGCTTCCAAGTGTGAGTTATTTCAAAACTCAGGTGAGTATTTAGGGAACAGAGTAGACAAAGATGTTTTACATCCAACCAAGGGAAAGCTGGATGCAATCAGAAATGCACTCACTTCCAAGAATGTCACTGAACTTCGTGATCATTTTTGGGTCTTTTGAACTATTATGGGAAGTTCCTACAAAATTTGGCTACAGTGTTACATCCACTGAATGAGCTGTTGAAAAAACAGGTCCATTGGAAGTGGTCAGAAGACTGCAACGCAGCATTCAAGGAGTGTAAAAGCCAGTTGGTAGAGAATACCATGATAGTTCACTATGACGTATCTAAGGAGATTAAGCTAGCATGTGACGCCTCTCCGTATAGAGTTGGGACAGTGATCTCTCATGTACTATGTTTTGGGGAGAAGAGACCAATTGCTTTTGCTTCACGCACTCTCAGTGCCAGTGAGCGTAATTATGTGCAGATCGAAAGGGCAGATTTGGCGTTGATGTTTGGGATCAAGAAGTTCCACAAGTACTTGTATGGTCATAAGTTTACCATCGTTACTGACCATAAGCCCCTGACAGCAATCCGCCATCCAAAGTTCCCAGTTCCAAACTTATCTGCAGCCCGAATGCAGGGATGGGTTTTGATTTTGTCAGTATATACGTATGACATTGAGTACAGATGATCAGTGGATCACAGTAAAGCTGATGCTATATCCAAGTTGCTATCCCCATCACAAGTTACACTCAATAGGGAAGAAGTGTTCAATTTTTCATACATTGGTGAACTGCCAGTCTCAGCTGCAGCTAAAGAGATTGGTAGAGCAACCAAACGTGACCCAGTTATGTTAACGGTGTATGATTACATAGCAAATGGCTGGCCAAACAAGGTATCAGAGAAAGATATTCATCCATACTTCGCTTGTAGGCATGAATTATCAGTGGATAAAGATTGTATCATGTAGGGTGCAAGAGCAGTTATTCCAAATAAGTTCAGGTCCAAATTATTAGGAGATCTTCATGACCAGCATCTGGAAATGTGCTTGACCAAGAGTTTTGCACGCAGTTACTTATGATGGCCAGATCTGGTTAAGGATATAGAGTACATCATTAGTCAGTGTACTACAATCAGTAAGTAAGAAACCATCATCAGTACCATTACAGCCATGGAAATGGCCTCCCAGGGTGTGGCAAAGGTTACATGTAGATTTCACTGGGCTAGAAGGACAACAATTATTCATTGTGATTAGTAGCTATTCGAAGTGGGTAGAGGTGTTTCCGATGTGGAAAATAACAACACTAAAACACTACACAATTTGCAAAGATTATTTTCTTCATATGGCCTCCCAGAAGAAATTGTGTCTGATAATCTGCCGCAATTTTGGTCAGAAGAGTTTCCCAAATTCATTAGCAGAAATGGTGTAAAACATACCAAAGTTCAACCGTACCACCCTGCTTCAAATGATGCAGCTAAGCTCACAGTACGAATGGTAAAACATGTATTTATCAAGCAAATGTTGGATCCAAATCCAAAGAAATGGCAGTTGTCATTCAACCACAAATTGGCAAATTTTCTGAGTACTTATCAAAATACTCCTCATATAACTACTGGTAGAACACCAGCAGAGATGTTTCTCAAATGATAGCCACGAACCAGGCTCTCATTGTTAAAGCCAAACCTGGCACAGTCAGTAGAAGAGAAACAATTAAGACAGAAAGAGAATCATGATAGAGGTAGAGTAAGAAAGAGAAGTGTGAAATTGAATCAGAAGGTTAGAGTGAAGAACCATCACCATAAATGGTTAAAGTAGTTACCAGGAAGAGTAGTGAAGATATGTAGCCCTCGCACATATTTGTTCAAAATATTTGATCATGGAACGGTTAGGTTTGTTCACATTGATCATATTTTACCTATAGATGTGGAAGGAGTTGAAAGTTGGAATGATTCAATTATTTCTGATGAGTCAGATAGTCTTGTAACAAGTAGAGTACCAGTAGCAAATCCTACATCAGCTGTACTAGAAACAAGTCCAAGAGGAAGTCAGAATTTAAGTCTGGGTCCAAGTCAGGCAGACAAACAGTCTGAAGTTGTAGAGAGTCAAAACGTAGATCAAGGGTTGCCCTTGGAGAAAAACTCTCCTCAGGCTCAGCCTAGATTGAGTCTAAGTTCAACACCAAGTTTGGAAAGTTCTGTTCAAGAGTGAAGGTATCCTCGTCTAAACAGAAAACCAGTGGTTAAGTTTGAGTCATAAATATGGCAAAATAAGTCCATATCTTTTGTTGCGTATAAAGTTGCAAATTATGCATGATGATTATTTTGTTATGATTATTTCTTCATTACGGATGGAGAAGTGTAGTATTGAGCTCCAGCTGGTGAACTACTGCTTCACCTAGTGGACTGCTGTGGTATTGCAACTGCTGATGAGATTCAATAAAATGAATATCCCAGTAAGATCCATCTTGTGTGTGTGTGCCTTAGTGATGTTGTAAGAAGTGTAAGAATATATCACAAGAAGTGCACAGGAGGGAGGGTCAAAGGAGGGAACTGAAAAGGAGGGAGGTGCACAGGAAATAAGCAATCGATAAGGGAATAAGGGGTTATGGGGAGCGGGCAGGGAAGTGGACCTGAGTCGATGATCGGATCAGCCATGATCGTATTAAATGTCGGAGCAGGCTTGAGGGGCCATATGACCTACTCCTGCTCCTATTTCTTATGTTCTTATGTTCTTATGTTACTAGAACTGCAGGGGAGGGAGATGCACAGGAGACAGGTGCACAGGAGGGAGGGGCACAGGAGAGAGTTACACAGGTGAGAACTACACAGGTGGGAGGGGCACAGGAGAGAGGTGCACATGAGAGAGGGGCACAGGAGAGAGGTGCACAGGAGGGAGGTGCACATGAGAGAGGGGCACAGGAGAGAGGTGCACAGGAGGGAGGTGCAGAGGAGGTAGGTGCACAGGAGAGAAATGCATTGGAGGGAGTTGCACAGGATAAGAACATACAAAATAGGCAAAGGAATAGGCCATCTGGCCATTCGAGCCTGCTCCGACATTCAATAAGACCAAGGCTGATCTGATTTTGCCTCAACTCCACTTCCCTGCTCTCGTCCCATAACCCTTGACTCCATTATCCTTCAAAAATCTGTCTATCTCCAGCTTAAATATATTCAATGACCCAGCCACCACAGCTCTCTGGGGTAGAGAATTCCAAAGATTCATGACACTCTAAGAGAAGAAATTCTTCCTCACTTCCATTTTAAATGGCCGATGCCTTATTCTGAGACTATGCCCCCTAGTTCTAGATTCCCCCACATGAGGAAACGTCCTCTCTGCATCTACCCTGTCAAGCCCCCTAAGAATCTTATACGTTTCAATAAGATCACCTCTCTGTCTTCTAAACTCCAATGAGTATAGGCCCAACCTGCTCAACCTTTCTACATATGACAACCCCTTCATCTCAGGAATCAACCTTGTGAACCTTCTTTGGACTGCCTCCAATGCAAGTATATCCCTCCTTAAATACAGCGACCAGCCATTGTACGCGGTAATACAGATATGGTCTCACCAACGCCCTGTACAGTTGTAGCAGGACTTCCTTACTTTTATACTCCACCCTCTTGCAATTAAGGCCAACATCCCATTTGCATTCCTAATTACTGTACCTGCATACTAACTTTTTGAGTTTCAAGTACAAGGACCTCCGGATCCCTCTGTACTGTAGCATTTTGTAATTTTTCGGCATTTAAATAATAATTTGCTTTTTTATTTTTCCTACCAAAGTGGATTATTGTGTTCCTAACACAGACATGGCTGCACACAGGGAGGTTAAAGTAACAGTGACCTCAGTCTTTATTAAGACATACCAGAGTGAGGAACAGGCCTTCGGGGCCGGCTTATATACAGTGCTCCCAAGGGATGCTGGGATCCCTTGGGACTTCAGGGGATGAGCTCCCTGGTGGCGGAACATGGGAGTGCATGCTTTACAGATACACAACATCACTCCCCCCCAAAGTCAAAGTGAAAACTATTTACAAGGTGAGGCAGTCAGGAGCCTTTCTTTCGCTGGTGGACCGCCTCGATACAAAAGTCCGTTCTGGTGTGTTGGCTGTGCCCTCGCTGGGCTGGCGTGTTGTTGGTCCTGCAGGGCTGCTAGGTGAGCCTGGCCTTGCTGGGCTGTTGGGCATGATGGGTTCGATTTCCTGGTCCAGTGTGGTGTCGTTGATCCTTTGGGTGTGTGTTGTGGGCTCAAAAAAGGTGGTGTCTGTTGTGGGTTGTTCAGGGCAATCTGTGAACCGCAGCCTCGATTGGTCCAGGTGCTTTCTGCAAATTTGTCCATTATCTAGTTTGACTACAAAAACCCTATTCCCTTTAGCTATCACCGTGCCCGCGATCCACTTGGGACCATGTCCATAGTTTAGCACGTACACAGGGTCATTCAGATCAATTTCCCGTGACACAGTGGCGCGACCCTCATTTACATTTTGTTGCTGCCGCCTGCTCTCTACCTGATTATGCAGGTTGGGGTGAACAAGCGAGATTTGGTTTTAAGTGTCCTGTTCATGAGTAGCTCAGCCGGGGGCACCCCTTTGAGCGAGTGGGGTCTCGTGCAGTAGCTGAGCAGTACTCGGATAGGCGGGTTTGGAGTGAGCCTTCTATGACTCGTTTAAGGCTCTGTTTGATGGTTTGTACTGCCTGCTCTGCCTGCCCATTGGAGGCTGGTTTTAATGGGGCCGAGGTGACATGTTAGATCCCATTGCGGGTCATGAATTCTTTAAATTCGGCACTGGTGAAACATGGCCCATTGTCACTGACCAGTATGTCAGGCAGGCCGTGGGTGGCAAACATGGCCCGCAGGCTTTCAATGGTGGTGGTGGCGGTGCTTCCCGACATTATTTCACATTCAATCCATTTTGAACAAACATCCACCGCCACCAGGAACAGTTTACCGAGAAACAGGCCCGCATAGTTGACATGGATCCTCGACCATGGTCTGGAGGGCCAGGACTACAAACTTAGTAGTGCCTCTCTGGGCACAATGCTCAACTGAACACATACGCTGCATTGCCATAGACAGGACTCGATACCGGGCCACCACACGTGGGATCTGGCTATCGCTTTCATCATTACTATATCCGGGTGTGTGCTGTGGAGATCCGAGATGAACGTCTCCCTGCCCTTTTTTGGTAGCACTATGCGGTTACCCTATAACAGGCAGTCTGCCTGGAAAGGCTTGATTGGTTCTTGCATTCCAATGGTGATGCTGGCCCAGCTCCCATGCAGTACACAGTTTTTTACTAGGGACAGCAGAGGATCTTGGCTGGTCCAAGTCCTAATCTGGCGGGCCATGACAGGTGATTTATCATTTTCAAATGCTTTCATGACCATCAACAAGTCTGCGGGCTGTGCCACCATCAACAAGTTTGCAGGCTGCACCATTTCCACCCCCATGGTGGGCAATGGTAACCGACTGAGAGCATCCGCACAGTTCTCGGTGCTTGGCCTGTGGCGGATGGTATAGTTATACGCTGATAGCGTGAGTGCCCACCTTTGTATGCGGGCTGAGGCATTAGTATTTATCCCCTTGTTTTCAGCGAACAGGAATGTGAGGGGCTTGTGATCGGTTTCCAGCTCAAATTTGAAGCCAAACAGGTACTGATGCATTTTCTTTACCCCGAACACACACACGCTAATGCCTCTTTCTCAATCATGTTGTAGGCCCTCTCGGCCTTAGACAAGCTCCTGGAAGCATCGGCGACAGGTTGCAACTTCCCCGCAATGTTAGCTTGTTGTAATACACACTCGACTCCGTACGATGACGCGTCACATGCTAGCACAAGTTTTTTACACGGGTTATACAATACAAGCAGCTTGTTGGAACATAAAATGTTTCTGGCTTTCTCAAAAGCAATTACTTGGTTTTTTCCCCATACCCAGTTCTCACCTTTGCGCAATAACACATGTAGGGGCTCTAAAAGGGTGCTTAACCCCGGTAGGAAGTTACCAAAATAGTTGAGGAGTCCCAGGAATGACTGCAGCTCCATGACGTTCTGTGGCCTGGGCGCGTTCCTGATAGCCTCTGTCTTGGCGTCTGTGGGCCGAATGCCGTCCGCCGTGATCTTTCTCCCCAAAAACTTCACTTCTTTTGCCACGAAGAAGCATTTCGACCTCTTCAGCCGCAGCCCTATGCGCTCCAGTCGCTGGAGGACCTCCTCCAGGTTTTGTAGGTGCTCAGCGGTGTCCCAATCCATGACCAATAGGTCGTCCTGAAAGACCACCGTGTGTGGTACCGACTTGAGTAGGCTCTCCATGTTTCTCTGGAAGATCGCTGCAGCCGACCGAATTCCAAACGGGCATCTGTTGTAGATGAACAGTCCCTTGTGCGTGTTGATGCAGGTGAGGCCCTTCGAAGACTCCTCCAGCTCCTGCGTCCTGGAGCCCGATGTCAGGTCAAGCTTGGTGAACGTCTTGTCTCCTGCCAGTGTCGCAAATAGGTCGTCTGCTTTAGGTAGCGGATATTGGTCCTGGAGCGAGAAGCGATTAATAGTTACTTTATAATCGCCACAAATCCTGACCGTGCCATCACTTTTGAGTACTGGAACAATCGGGCTGGCCCACTCGCTGAATTCCACTGGGGAGATGATGCTCTCGCGTTGCAGCCTGTCCAGCTCGATTTCCACTGTCTCCCTCATCATGTGAGGTACTGCTCGCGCCTTGTGGTGAATGGATCGTGCCTCTGGGACCAAGTGGATCTGCACCTTTGCCCCGGAAAAGTTTCCAATGCCTGGCTCAAAAAGTGAAGAAAATTTATTAAGATCCTGAGTATATGAGGCCTCATCGACATGTGATAGCGCTCGGATGTCATCCCAGTTCCAGCGGATTTTGCCCAGCCAGCTCCTTCCAAGCAGTGTGGGGCCATCACCCGGGACAATCCAGAGTGGCAGTTCATGCACCGTGCCCTCGTAGGTCACCTTGACCATGACGCTGCCAGGACAGTGATAAGCTCTTTGGTGTATGTTCTCAGTTTGGTGTGGCTGGGGCTCAGGGCTGGTCTGAATGCCTTGTTGCACCACAGTCTCTCAAACATCTTTTTACTCATGATGGATTGGCTAGCGCCAGTGTCCAGTTCCATGGCTACAGGTAAGCCATTCAATTTTACGTTTAGCGTTATAGGTGGACATTTCGTTGAAAATGTGTGTACCCCGTGTACTTCAGCATCTGCCTCTTCTCTCTGAGGCTTGAAATGGCTTTGATCCACCATGGACCGATCTTCCTCTGCCACGTAGTGGTTAGCAGGTTTTGCAGAGCTTGCAGCTCGTGTGCAAGCTCGTTGGAGGTGCCCCATTGTTCCACAGCTCTTGAAAACATACCCTTTGAAGTGACATGAATAAGCTGAATGGAAGCCTCCACAACGCCAACAAGGTGTGAATTGCCTTGCATTCATCCTTTGTTGGGGACTCTGAGTCATCTGGGTCACCTGAGGCCTACTGGCAGTTGCAGACTGGTAGGTTCTGCCCTGTACATTTCTGCTCGCAAACACAGTTCCAGTTAATTTGTGAACATTGCTCGCATTTGTGTGCTGATAGATTTGTTTGGTGTTATCACTGGTGGACATAAACGCCTGTGCTATCGCAATGGCCTTACTGAGGGTCGGTGCCTCTACAGTCAAAAGTTTTCGTAGGATGGTCTCGTGGCCAATGCCCAGTACAAACAAGTTTCTCAGCATCTGCTCCAGGTAGCCATGAAACTCACATTGTCCTGCAAGTCGCCTTAGCTCGGCGACGTAGCTTGCCATTTCCTGACCTTCAGATCGCTGGCACGTGTAGAACCGATACCTCGCCATCAGCACGCTCTCCCTTGGGTTAAGATGCTCCCGAACCAGTGTACACAGTTCCTCATATGACTTATCTGTGGGTTTCACCGGAGCCAGAAGATTCTTCATGAGGCTGTAGGTCGGTGCCCCGCAGACTATGAGGCGGACCACTTTCCTTTTTGCAGTGCTTCCTTCTCCGTCCAGCTCGTTGGCTACAAAGTACTGGTCTCGCCATTCGACATAGGCTTCCCAGTCCTCACCCTCCGAGAACTTCTCCAGGATGCCCACAGTTTGCTGCATCTTTGTGTTGGATTCGTATTCTCGTCGCCAGTTATTCTGTTCCTAACACAGATGAGGCTGCACACAGGGAGGTTAAAGAAACAGTGACCTCAGTTTTTAATAAGACACTCCAGAGTGAGGAACAGGCCTTAGGGGCCGGCTTATATACAGTGCTCCCAAGGGATGCTGGAATCCCTTGGGACTTCAGAGGATGAGCTCCCTGGTGGCGGAACATGGGAGTGCATGCTTTACAGATAAACAACATCTTACAGGTACACAACATGGATAACCTCACATTTTACTACATTATACTCCATCTGCCAAATTTTTAACCATTCACCTAGCCTGTCTATATCCCTTTGCAGATTATTTGTGTCCTCCTCACAACTTACTTTCCCACCTATCTTTGTATCATCAACAAATTTGGCTATATTACACTTGGTCCCTTCATTCAAGTCATTAATATAGAGTGTGAAAAATTTGTCAAAGATGATTTCCCTTTCAAAAGCCATGCTGACTCTGCTTGACTGCATTATACTTTTCTAAATGTCCTGCTACTACTTCCTTAATAATGGACTCCAGCAATTCCCCAAAGACACATGGTAGGCTAACTGGTCTATAGTTTCCTGCTTTCTTTCTACTTCCTTTCTTAAATAGGGGTTTTACATTTGCAGTTTCCTAATCCACTGGGATCTCTCCAGAATCCAGGGAATTTTGGTAGATTACAACCAATGCATCCATTATCTCTGCAGCCAATTTGTTTAAGACCCTAGGATGCAAGCCATCAGGTCCAGGGAACTTATCCACCTTTAGCCCCATTAGTTTGCCTAGTACGTTTTTCTAGTGATAATGATTGTTTTAAGTTCCGCCCCCCCCACACACAATTTTTGGGATGTTTTTACTGTCTTCTACCATGAAGACTGATACAAAATATTTGTTCAAAGACTATCATTTCCCTGTTTCCCATTATTAATTCCCCAGTCTCATCCTCGAAGGGACCAATGTTTACTTTAGTTACTCTCTTCCTTTTTATATACCTGTAGTAACTCTTACTGTCTGTTTTTATATTTCTTGCTAGTTTACTCTCATAAACTATCTTCTCTCTCTTTATCATTTTTTTAGTCGCCATTTGTTGTTTTCTAAAAATTTCCCTAATCCTCTGGCCTTCCACTATTCTTCATAACATTGTATGCCTTTGTTATCAATTGGATACCATCCTTTACTTCCTTAGTTCGTCACAGATGGTTCATCCTTTTCTTAGAGTCTTTCTTACTGGAATATATGTTTGCTGAGAGTTATGAAATATCTCCTTAAATGTTTTCCATTACTTTTCTACTGTCTTACCCTTTAATCTATTTCTCCAATTCACTTTAATCTGCCTTCATACCTTTCTAATTGCCTTTATTTAAGTTCAGGTCACTAGTTTGAGACCTATCTTTCTCACCCTCAAACTAAATTTGAAATTCTACCATGCTATGATCACTCTTCACAAGAGGATCCTTCATTACGAAATGATGAATTAATCTAGACTCGTTACAGATTACCAGATCTAAAATAGTCTGCTCCCTGGTTGGTTCCACAATGTATTGTTCCAAGAAACCATCCCGCATTTACTCTATAAGCTCTTCCTCAAGGCTACCTTTGCCAATTTGATTTGTCCAATCAATATGAAGATTAAAATCACCCATGATTATTGCCGTATCTTTCTTACAAGTCTCCATTATTTCTTGATGTATACTCTATTCTACTTTGTAGGGGGCCTGTAGACCATTCCCACCAGTGACTTATTTCCCTTATTATTTCTTAACTCCACCCAAACTGATTCTACATCTTGATCTTCTGAGTCAATATAATTTCTTACTACTGCACTGATCTCATCCTTTTTAACAGAGCTATCCCACCTCCTTTTCCTTTTAGTCTATCCCTCTGAAATGGCAAATACTCCTGAATATTCAGTTCCCCTCCTTGGTCACCTTGCAACCACGTCTCTATAATGGAGGTACACAGTAGGGAAGTGCACAGGAGAGAGGTGCAAAGCTGCAAGATGCACAGGAGGGAGGTGCACAGGAGGGGGTGCGCAGGAGGGAGGTGCACAGGAGGGAGATGCACAGGAGGGAGGGCGAGGTTGCAGGTGATACTACCCACATAACAGAACGAGGCTCAGCCTCCTTGACCGCTCAAAAGAGCAGTGCTTCCGCAGGTTGAGGTTGTCACATCAGGTGGTGGCAAAGATCTGCAGCCTCCTAGAAGAAGACCTGCTTCCTGCTGGACCTGCTGGGCACACATTACCTGTGGCTCTGAAAGTCAGTACCGCCCTCAATTATTTCACCTCAGTTTCCTTCTAGGCCATTACTGGAGACATATCGAGGATCTCACAGTCCGCTATACCTAGATTCATAAGGCAGGTGATGGATGGAGTGTTTGCCAGGGCTGGGAGTTATGCAAACTTCCCCTGTGATGACAAAAGCCAAAATGAGTGGGCTCTTGGATTTACCTCTCTGGTTGGTTTCCCCCATGGCAATCCAAGTACCACTACAGAGACCAAGAGTTTTTATAAACAGCACTGGCCCGTCTGAACAGGCCCCTATCGTGAAGTACCCACGACTAAAACATCCCTGCTTGGATCAATAGTGCACCACCGAATCTGTCCAACAGACTGTGTGTACACCTATGATCCGCGCAGAACCTCCCCACTAAACCCCTAAGGCTTGGTTAGGACACACGACACCCCTTCACACTATGCGGTAATCTAAAGGATGTGTGGGCTGGGATAATGTTCACCAGTTACCCCTTTGGCTTACTCGCTGCTTCTCCCAATGAGGCGTATCTTCTGGTTCTGTACCAATCTGTGGTTTCCAAGTCCCAGTCTCATGATCAGCTTCCCAGTCGAAATAGCGAGGCTCTCTTTGCTCATAAATAATGGTTTCTTCTCTCCATCCCAGACAGAGCGCTCGGTCCTTGAATGCATTGAACGAAGCAAGCAAGCGTAGAAGAGGAGAGAGAGAGAGAGAGATGGCAGCAAACTGCCTTTCTCTTATACCTGAAAAATGCTTGCTGAATCATCGTGCTAAAAACCAATCCTTTGCCTGAGGCAATCCAACTAAAGAGCAATGGATCACATCTCCGGCCTGTGCCTTTGTTACCAGGCTCTTCCTGGGGATAAAGGCTCCAATGAGTCAGGGTGGCCAATAGCTTCCTTTGTCCTGGGGTTTCTGTGCTCTGGGGCTATCTTCAGTCATTTTGATGACTTGAGCACTGGCCACTTTACCTGATCTCTCACTGATGGGTTCCCATTACATGACAAAAGGATCCTCCATCAGCCATCTACCTGCGATGAGGTTCCTGCCTTCAGCCATTGACCCATCCCAGACTATCCCTGCCCACCTGTTGTGTATTCCTGTGGAACATGCCTGGGCCTGTCCCAGTCATGCTGTCAGCTCTTCTGCAGCAAATGAAATATGGAAAAACAATGTCCAAAACTTAAAGTCCAAAATCCTGAAGTCTGTGTCGATGTTTACGCCGATGCTTACAATGCACTGCTGGTGTGCAACTACAAGAAGTGATTCATCCAGGGTGCACCAGGCTCCCTGGGAGCTGTCATGATGCATTCATAATGTGGCAGTCCAACATTGCAGACCTTTTCATTCCAGGAATCAGACTTAAGGGTTGACTCGTAGGAGACAAGGAATATCAACTTTAAACTTGGCTCATGACACCCACCAATGTGGCGCAGGAGCACTATAACAAGAACCACAGGACCACCAGATGTGCCATAGAACAAG
This sequence comes from Pristiophorus japonicus, assembly GCF_044704955.1. Lineage (NCBI taxonomy): Eukaryota > Metazoa > Chordata > Chondrichthyes > Pristiophoridae > Pristiophorus > Pristiophorus japonicus. Next base: position 245,532,323 of record NC_091978.1, on the reverse strand, counting down.
CCATCAGAGTGTTGAAGATGCACTTCTGGTGCCGAGATAGGATTGGAGGTACCCTTCGGTATTCACCAGGGATGATCTCTAGAATTATAGAGGTGTGCTGCGTCCTACACAATATTGTGCAGCAGAGTGGAGGAGGAGAATATAAAGGAGAAGGAGGGGGATGAAAATAGGGCACCCATCAACAGACGAGCCGTGTACAATACTGCCCGAGGTGGCCTAATAGTGTGAAGGTTTAGCTAGTGTTGACCCACATAGGAAAACATAACAAATGAAATCCGCCAGCCCACTCCACCACCAGAATCAACCCTCCCCACCCTCCCCACTTTGCACTATAACAGTCTTTCAAATGCACATCCACCCATTGCACATCTGCCCATTAGGTCTTGTCATGTAATGACATTCATCATGAGACAAGTGAAAGGGCAAGTTTGCACTTTGGATGCATAATCGGCAAGATGTGGAAGTGGTGTTAATCAATGCATTTTATGTGGCATAATAAAAAAAGGAAACTGAACAACATAACTTTTTGTCAAACTCCCCTGTGCATACCTTTGGTGAATTACAATTGCTTTAACTTATTCTTTCTGAATAGCTTCAGCAGAGGTAGAGGCAGGCTGCTCAAATCCCTGCCCTGACCACTGAGGTTCTTTCGGCCTATGCCCTCTGTGTTTTGGAGCCCCGAAGGCCCCCCAAAGATTGCCCCACCCATACCTGTGCAGGGATAGAGTTGGCCATCAGGAGACAAAACAACATGTCGGGTACTGGCTGGGGCTGGGGGCAACAGGCGAGACGTGGAAGCACTTTGAGTGAGGTTCCCACTTCAGTGTCCCCTTTCACCATCATCACTCTCCTGGCCCAGTGCCACATCACTCCTACCACTCATAGAAACATAGAAATCCACAGCGCAGAAGGAGGCCATCTTGGCCCATCGGCTGACAAAGAGCCACACGGCCCTCGGTCAGCAGCCCTGAAGGTTACATGTAAACCTATGAACAATGGCGGAAAGGTAAAGAGCATTGGGCCCAACCAGTCCGCCCCACACAACTGCAACACCCCTCAACACTGAAACATTTTACATTCCACCCCAACCGGAGCCATACGATCTCTTGGGAGAGGCAAAAATAAAGATAAAAACCAAGGCTAATTGGGGAAAAAAATCTGGGAAAATTACTCTCCGACCCATTCAGGCAATCGAAACTAGTCCAGGAGATCACCCTGACCATATTCGATTCCCTGCAGTACTTAACATCGTATCTGCGCCAGCCAACAAGAGGTTATCCAGTCTAATCCCACTTACCAGCTCTAAGTCCGTAACTCTGCAGGTGAGGGTTTCTGCATCCACCACCCTTCCAGGCAGTGAGTTCCAGACTCCCACAACACTCTGCTGAAGAAGCTTCCCCTCAAATCTCCTCTGAACATTCCACCAACCACCTTAAAACTATGCCCCCTTGTAATACACCACTCCACCAAGAGAAATAGGCCCTTGCTATCCACTATATCCAGGCCCCCCAAAATTTTATACAAGAAAATTAGATCTCCTCTCAACCTCCTCTGTTCTAATGAAAACAAACCCAGCCTATCCAATCTGTCCTCATAGCTAAGATTCTCCATTCCAGGCAGCATTCTAATGAATCTCCTCTGCACTCTCTCTCGAGTGCAATCACATCCTTCCTATATACGGCGACCAGAACTGCACGCAGTATTTCAGCTGTGGCCTAACCAGAGTATTATACAATTTAAGCATAACCTCCCTGCTCTTGTATTCTATGCCTCAGCCAATACAGGCCAACATTCTGTATGCCTTCTTAATCACCTTATCCACCTGGCCTGCTACTTTCAGGGATCTGTGGACAAGCACTCCAAGGTCCTTTGTTCATCTACACTTCTAAGTGTCCTACCGTTTAATGTGTATACCCTTCCCTTATTAGCACTCCCCAAGTGCATTACCTCACACTTCTCCAAATTAAATTCCATTTGCCACTGTTCTGCCCACCTGACTAGTAGATTGATATCCTCCTGCAGTCCATGACTTTCCTCTTCATTATCAACCACACAGCCAATTTTAGTTTCATTTGACAAACTTCTTAATTATACTCCTTATATTCAAATCTAGATCATTGATGTATACCACAAAAATCAAGGGACCCAGTACTGAGCCCTGCTGGAAACATCCTGCCAGTCACAAAAACATCCATCAACCATTACCCATTGTTTCCTACCTCTAACCAATTTTGGATCCAACTTGCCACTTTACCCTGGCTCCCATGGGTTTTAACTTTCGTGACCAGTCTACCATGTGGGACCTTATCAAAAGCTTTGCTATAGACCATATACACTACATCGTACGCACCCTCATCGACCTTCCTGGTTACCTCCTCGAAAAACTCAAATCAAGTTAGTCAAACACGATCTTCCCTTAACAAATGCGTGCTGATTGTCCCTCAATTAATCCTTGCCTTTCTAAATGTAGATTTATCCTGTCCTTCAGGATTTTTTCCAATAATTTTCTCACCACTAAGGTTAGGCTGACAGGCCTGTAATTACTCGGCCTATCCCTTTCTCCCTTCTTAAACAAGGGTACCACAGTAGCAGTCCTTCAGTCCTCCAGCACAATGCCCAAATCCAAAGAGGACTGGAAAATGATGGTCAAGGCCTCTGCTATTTCCTCTTTTATTTTGCTCAACAGCCTGGGATACATTTCATCCGGGCCTGGGGACTTATCTAATTTCAAAGCTGCTAAACCCCTTAATACCTCCTCTCTCACTATGTTTATTTCATCCAGAATTTCACACTCCTCCTCAATAGCAGTATCTGCATTGCCCCTTTGAAAACAGAAGCAAAGTATTCATTAAGAACAATACCAGCATCTTCTGCCTTCACACAAAGATTACCGTCATGGTCTATAATAGGCCCTACCCTTTCTTTACTCTTACTCTTAATATATTTATAGAACATCTTTGGGTTTTCCTTAATTTTAATTGCCAAGAATTTTTCATGCTCTCTCTTAGCATTCCTAATATCCTTTTTAATTTTACCTCTGAACTTTCTATATTCCTCCAAAGATTCTACAGTATTTAGCCGTTGGTATATGACATAAGCTTTCCTTTTTTTCTTTATCCTCCCCTGTAAGTCCCTAGACATCCAGGGGGCTCTAGAATTGTTATTCCCACACTTTTTCTATAAGGGCACATGTTTGGCCTGAGCCCTCCAGATCTCCTCCTTGAATGCCTCCCACTGTTCCGACACGGATTTACTTACAAGTTGCTGGTTCCAGTCCATTGTGGCCAAATCACCTCTCAACTTAGCAAAGTTAGCTTATTCCCGGTCTATCCTTGTCCTTATTGATAACTACCTTGAATCTGACTGAATTATGGTCACTGGCACCCAAGTGCTCTCCCACTAATACCCCTTCCACCTGCCCAGCTTCATTCCCCAAAACTAAATCCAAAACTGCCCCCTCTCATGTTGGGCTTGTTGCATTCTGACTAAAAAAGTTCTCTTGAATGCATTTTTAAAACTCTGCACCCTCTGTACCCTTCACACTAAATTTGACCCAATCAATATTAGGATAGTTAAAATGCCCTACTATTGCTGCCCTATGGTTTTTGGGCTTCACAGAAATTTGCCTACATATTTCCTCTTCTATCTCCCTCCCGCTGTTTGGGGGTCTATAATACACACCTAGCAGTGTGATCGCCCCGTTTTTATTTTCCAATTCGACCCATATGGCCTCATTTGATGATCCATCTAACATGTCACCCCTCCTCACAGCTGTAATAGTTTCTTTAATCAATACCCCAACAACACTTTTTTTTACCCCCATCTCTATCTTGTCTAAAAATCCTGTAACTAGGAATATTGAGTTGCCCGGAGATTACTACCTTTGAGGTCCTATCCTTTAATTTTCCTCCTAGCTCTCTAAATTCTGCCTGCAGGACCTCATCCCTCTTTCTACCTATATGGACCATGGCCTCTAGCTGTTTATCCTCTCCCCCCAGAATGCCCTGCAGACCAGCATGATGAATATCAGTGACTTTTTGTAAGGCCATGGAAGGGTATCTACCATCCTGTTTAAGGCAGCAGACAAAGTGGTATCCAAAGCTGTGGTTATGGCCTGCATGGACTCACTTGAGAGCCGTGCCTGAAGCATCATGGAGATGGACCCTTTCTTCATGGCACGTCTGTCAGTATCTGGCGAAGTTGTTGATGTGGTTCTAGCATTCTCCTTCTCAATGATAGCCCCCAGGGTTCAGCATCTGTGACCAGCTGAACAGAGCTTGGAGATGATTGTGCCCCCCAATGCAGACTCTCTACAACTGTCCCTGCCATGTGTCTGATTGTGCTCAATTGTGAGGTGTGAATCACCAGGTGAAAACCGAACTAACTATCTAAGTGGACTTACCGAAGTGCAAGTATCTGCACTGCTGCATGGCTGTAGGTCCTGTGACAGTTCACCCTCAGAAGGATTGAGGTCCTCTGAGGAATCATCCTCATGGATATCCTGTGACACTTGCATGAGTAAATGCCCTGCAAGCTGAAAGGAAGGGATAGGTATTATTTGTGGAAAAGTTGCAATCTTGAAATCACCATACTCAATCTTCTCATAGTTCAGTCATTGATGAAATGAAAAGGCATTGTAATTCTAACACCAGCTATCTACAAGCTCCCTGTCTCTCTGTCCTAACTGAGAGGGATGCCAATATGCCATTTATCTCTAGTGCCTCCGCTTCTGCATCTGTGAGCTGTTCTATTTGTAATGGCCCAACTCTAGTCCTCTTCCTATCCCTTGTGTTGTGCGCTCTTATCTCCTACAAGGGATGAAAAACCAGACCTGTGAGTGAGTGTAGGTCATGTATTCACCTGATGAATGCAGTGCATTTGGTGAGGGCGACTGTGAGACAGATACATCACATTGCATAAGGATTGGGGTGAGTGGCAATGGTGAATGGATAAAGAGAGAGGTGATGAAATGCATAGAAAGCGAAGGCTGTGTGGTGCTAAATGATGAATGGATGTGAGGAGTGATGTGATTGTGAATGCTTGGCAAGACAGAGTGAAACGGGATGGGGCATAAACCATAGGCTGCATGTCAATTAGCAAATACACTCATTATTCCTGACCTTGAATGTTTGTCGCCTCCAAAATCCGTGCCCATCTTTCCCTCAATTCCATGTTTGAATCCCTCCAATCCAGTTTCCGCGCCTGCCACAATATGAAACGACTCTCATCAAAGTCACAAGTGACATCCTTTGTGCCTGTGACAAAGGCAAGCTATCCTTCCTCGTCCTTCTTGATTTGTCTGCGGGCTTTGACACGGTTGACCAGTCTATCCTTCTCCAATACCTCTCCACCGTCGTCCAGCTGGGTGGGACTGCATTTGTCTGGTTCCATTCTCACCTATCTAATCTTAACCAGCGAATCATCTACATTGGCTTCTCTTCCCACCCCTGCATCGCTACCTCTGGTGTCCCCCAAGGATCTTTCCTTGACCCCTCCTCCTATTTGTCATCTACATGTTGCCCCTTGATGACATCATCCGAAAACACAGCAGCAGTTTCCTCATGTACGCTGATGACACCCAGCTGTACCTCAATACCACTTCTTTGACCTCTCCACGGTCTCTAAATTGTCAGATTGCTTGTCTGACATCCAGTTCTGGATGAGCAAAACTTTTCTCCAAATTAACATTCAGAAGACCGAAGCCATTGTTTTCTGTTCTTGCCAGAAACTCCGTTTCCAAGACAGACTCCATCCCTCTCCCCAACTTCTATCTGAAGCTGCATGGGTTAGTCGCAGACAACAGAGATATATACAAAATGTTGTGTATGGAGAAAGAGTCAGACTGAACACTGTGAGCTCAAAGTAAAGTGTGATCGTAGTCTTTTATTGCAGGTCTCCAGAGTGCCTCTCTAATCTGTGAAGCCTCCTTAAATACCTGCGCTCCCAAGGGATTATGGGATCCCTTGGGATTCCAGGGGATGAGCCATCTGGTGGCTGTACAGAGTAAATCCAAGTTCACATTTATAACAACACTCCTCCCCCAAAGTCAATAGTGTAATTCTTTACAATGTGAGTAGAACTGGGGCCCTTCTTGCCCTGGTTGATTGTCTCGGTGTGAAAGCTGGTGTTGTTGAATCATTTGTTGGGCCCTCGCTGGGCTGCTGTGCAGCTGGCCTTGCTGGGCTGTCTGGTGTCTTGGGCCCTGCTGGGCTGCTGTGGATGATGGGTTCTGCTTCGTGGTCAACCGTGGTGCCGGTTGCCACTGGTGTGTATGTTGGGAGATCAAAAAAGGTAGGGTCCAAGGTGGGTTGCTCAGGATAGTCCATAAATCTGAGTTTGATTTGGTCCAAGTGTTTCCGGTGAATGAGTCCATTTGAAAGTTTGACTCAAAACACCCTGCACCCCTCTTTGGCCATGACAGTGCCGGGAAGCCGCTTGGGACCTTGTCCATAATTTAATACAAATACAGGATCATTGATTTCAATCTCGCGTGACACATTTGCGCTATCATGGTATGCACTTTGTTGAAGCCGCCTGCTCTCTACCTGTTCTTGTAGATCAGGGTGAATTAACGAGAACCTTGTCTTAAGTGCTCTTTTTATGAGCAGTTCAGCAGGTGGGATCCCAGTGAGCGAGTGGGGTCTCGTGCACTAGCTAAGCAGGACTCGGGATAGGCGAGTCTGCAGTGAGCCTTCAGTTACCCTCTTCAAGCCTTGCTTGATGGTTTGCACTGCTCTCTCTGCCTGACCATTGGACACTGGTTTAAACAGGGCAGATGTGATATGTTTGATCCCGTTACGGGTCATGAATTCTTTGAACTCAGCACTGGTAAAACATGTCCCGTTGTTGCTCACCAGGACATCGGGTAGGCTGTTTGTGACAAACATGGCCTGCAGGCTTTCGGCAGTGGACGTGCTAGCCGACATTATCTCACATTCAATCCACTTGGAGTTCGCGTCTACAACCACAAGGAACATTTTACCCAAGAACGGGCCTGCATAGTCGACGTGTACCCTAGACCATGGTTTGGAGGGGCAAGACCATAAACTTAGCAGCGCCTCCCTGGGTACATTGCTTAACTGCGAGCATGTATTACATCTGTGAATGCAGGACTCTAAGTCCTCATCGATACCGGGCCGGTTTGTACAGTTTCCATCTCCACAAGTGGGATTTGGCTATTGCTTTCATCATTACGATGCCTGGGTGGGTACTGTGGAGGTCTTGATGAAGGTGTCTCTGCCCTTCTTGGGGACTACTAATCGATTGCCCCACAGAAGGCAGTCTGCCTGTATAGACATTTCATCTTTGCGCTGCTGGAACAACTTTAATCTCTTCCTGCATTTCCACTGGGACACTGGATCAGCTCCCGTGAAGCACACAGCTTTTGACTAGAGATAATAAGGAGTCCTGGCTTGTCCAGGTTTTGATCTGCCAGGCAGTGACGGGTGATTGCTCACTCTCAAGTGCTTCCATAATCATGGCTAGATCTGCGGGCTGCGCCATTTCCATCCCCTTGGTAGGCAATGGCAGCCTACTGATAACATCGGCGCAGTTTTCTGTGTTTGGCCTGTGGCGGATGGCATAGTTGTATACAAACAATGTGAGCGCCCATCTCTGGATGCAGGCCGATGCGTTGGTATTTATGCCTTTACTCTCAGAGAACAGGGATATAAATGGCTTATGTTCAGTTTCCAATTCGAATTTTAGCCCAAACAGGTTTTGATACATTTTCTTTACCCCATAGACACAAGCTGATGCTTCTTTCTCAATCATGCTGTAGGCTCTCTCAGCCTTAGACAGACTCCTGGATGCATAAGCAACCGGTTGCAGGTTCCCGAAATCACTAGCTTGTTGTAATACACACCCGACACCATATGATGACACATCACATGCTCGTACCAAACGCTTACATGGATCATACAACACAAGCAATTTGTTTGAGCATAACAATTTTCTCGCTTTTACAAAGGCATTTTCTTGGCTTTTGCCCCAAAACCATTCATCCCCTTTTCGTAGTAAGATATGCAGTGGTTCTAGCAGAGTGCTGAGACCCGGTAAGAAGTTACCAAAGTAGTTCAGGAGTCCCAGAAACGGCCGCAGCTCCTTCATGTTCTGTGGCCTCGGTGCATTCTCGATTGCCTCCATCTTCGCGTTGGTGGGCCTGATCCTCCGTCGCAATCCTCCTTCCCAGGAACTCCACTTCAGACGCCAGGAAAACGCACTTCGAGTGTTTTAACCTGAGCCCTATGCGGTTGAGTTGACTAAGAACCTCCTCCAGGTTCTGCAGATGCTCAACTGTGTTCCAACCTGTGACCAAGATGTCGTCCTGGAAGATCACGGTGTGCGGGACCGACTTCAGTAAGCTGTCCATGTTTCTCTAGAATATCGCCGCCGCCGATCGGATTCCAAACGGGCATCTGTTATAAACAAAAAGACCTTTGTGCGTATTGATACAGGTAAGGGCCTTCGATGATTCCTCCAATTCCTGCGTCATGTAGGCTGAAGTCAGATCCAGCTTCATGAACATCTTTCCTCCCGCCAGCATTGCAAAGAGGTCGTTGGCCTTTGGTAGTGGGTATTGGTCCTGCAGTGAGAAACGATTGTTAGTTACTTTGTAAGCGCCACAGATTCTGTCGGTGCCGTCTCCCTTGAGAACATAGTAAGAACATAAGAACATAAGAATTAGGAACAGGAGTAGGCCATCTAGCCCCTCGAGCCTGCTCCGTCATTCAACAAGATCATGGCTGATCTGGCCGTGGATTCAGCTCCACTTACCCGGTTAAAAATCTATCTATCCGTGACTTGAATACATTCAATGAGCTAGCCTCAACTGCTTCCTTGGGCAGAGAATTCCACAGATTCACAACCCTCTGGGAGAAGAAATTCCTTCTCAACTTGGTTTTAAATTGGCTCCCCCGTATTTTGAGGCTGTGCCCCCTAGTTCTAGTCTCCCCGACCAGTGGAAACAACCTCTCTGCCTCTATCTTGTCTATCCCTTTCATTATTTTAAATGTTTCTATAAGATCACCCTCATCCTTCTGAACTCCAACGAGTAAAGACCCAGTCTACTCAATCTATCATCATAAGGTAACCCCCTCATCTCCGGAATCAGCCTAGTGAATCGTCTCTGTACACCCTCCAAAGCTAGTATATCATTTCTTAAGTAAGGTGACCAAAACTGCACGCAGTACTCCAGGTGCAGCCTCACCAATACCCTATACAGTTGCAGCAAGACCTCCCTGCTTTTGTACTCCATCCCTCTCGCAATGAAGGCCAACATTCCATTCGCCTTCCTGATTACCTGCTGCACCTGCAAACTAACTTTTTGGGATTCATGCACAAGGACCCCCAGGTCCCTCTGCACCGCAGCATGTTGTAATTTCTCCCCATTCAAATAATATTCCCTTTTACTGTTTTTTTCCCAAGGTGGATGACCTCACACTTTTCGACATTGTATTCCATCTGCCAAACCTTAGCCCATTCGCTTAACCTATCTAAATCTCTTTGCAGCCAGTCTAGTTCGATCTCTACCTTTTTTTTAATCATGAGGACTTAGATGAAAGGACTGGCCCACTCCTTGAATTCGATCGGGGAAATGATGCCCTCTCTTTGCAGCCAGTCCAGCTCGATCTCTACCCTTTCTCTCATCATGTACGATACTGCTCTCGCCGTATGATGGATTGGTCGTGCCCCCGGAATTAGGTGGATCTGCACTTTTGCTCCTTGGAATTTCCCGATGCCTGGTTCGAAAAGCGAAGGAAATTTGTTTATAACCTGGGCACACGAAGTGTCGTCAGTGGGCGATAGCGCTCGGACGTCATCCCAGTTCCAGTGTAACATTCCCAGCCAGCTCCTGCCGAGGAGCGTGGGACCGTCGCCCGGTACCATCCCGAGTGGTAGCTTGTGCACTGCTCCATTGTAGGAGACCTTTACGGTAGCACTGCCGATTGCAGGAATCATTTATTTTGTGTAAGTTCTTAGTTTTGTGCGAACTGGAGTTAAGACAGGCCTTGAGGCCTTGTTGCACCACAACCTTTCGAAAGTCTTTTTGCCCATGATGGACTTGTTCGCGCCTGTCTCCAGCTCCATTGACACCGGAAGTCCATTTAGTTCAACATTCAGCATTATCGTGGGACAATTCGTGATGAATATGTGAACCCCATATACCTCTGCCTCCTCGATCTGAGGCTCTGGTTCATCGTGATCCTCCGTGGATCTGTCCTCCTCTGCAACATGGTGTTTTCCGGTTTAACAGGCTTAGCAGCTCGCCTGCACACTCATTGGAGGGGTCCCATTGTTCCACAGCCCTTGCAAACGTACTCTTTGAATCAGCATGAATGGAAGCAATGATCACCCCTGCAGCGCCAACAAAGTGTTAATGTCCAGCAGTTATAATGGGTGACTTTAATATGCACATAGATTGGGTTAACCAAACTGGAAGCAATACGGTGGAGGAGGATTTCCTGGAGTGCATAAGGGATGGTTTTTTAGACCAATATGTCGAAGAACCAACTAGGGGGAGGCCATCTTAGACTGGGTGTTGTGTAATGAGAGAGGATTAATTAGCAATCTCGTTGTGCGAGGCCCCTTGGGGAAGAGTGACCATAATATGGTGGAATTCTGCATTAGGATGGAGAATGAAACAGTTAATTCAGAGACCATGGTCCAGAACTTAAAGAAGGGTAACTTTGAAGGTATGAAGCGTGAATTGGCTAGGATAGATTGGTGAATGATACTGAAGGGGTTGACTGTGGATGGGCAATGGCAGACATTTAGAGACCGCATGCATGAACTACAATAATTGTACATTCCTGTCTGGCGTAAAAATAAAAAAGGGAAGATGGCTCAACCGTGGCTATCAAGGGAAATCAGGGATAGCATTAAAGCCAAGGAAGTGGCATACAAATTGGCCAGAAATACCAGCGAACCCGGGGACTGGGAGAAATTTAGAACTCAGCAGAGGAGGACAAAGGGTTTGATTAGGGCAGGGAAAATGGAGTACGAGAAGAAGCTTGCAGGGAACATTAAGACGGATTGCAAAAGTTTCTATAGATATGTAAAGAGAAAAAGGTTAGTAAAGACAAACGTAGGTCCCCTGCAGTCAGAATCAGGGGAAGTCATAACGGGGAACAAAGAAATGGCGGACCAATTGAACAAGTACTTTGGTTCGGTATTCACTGAGGAGGACACAAACAACCTTCCGGATATAAAAGGGGTCGGAGGGTCTAGTAAGGAGGAGGAACTGAGGGAAATCCTTATTAGTCAGGAAATTGTGTTGGGGAAATTGATGGGATTGAAGGCCGATAAATCCCCAGGGCCTGATGGACTGCATCCCAGAGTACTTAAGGAGGTGGCCTTGGAAATAGTGGATGCATTGACAGTCATTTTCCAACATTCCATTGACTCTGGATCAGTTCCTATGGAGTGGAGGGTAGCCAATGTAACCCCACTTTTTAAAAAAGGAGGGAGAGAGAAAACAGGGAATTATAGACCGGTCAGCCTGACCTCAGTAGTGGGTAAAATAATGGAATCAATTATTAAGGATGTCATAGCAGCGCATTTGGAAAATGGTGACATGATAGGTCCAAGTCAGCATGGATTTGTGAAAGGGAAATCATGCTTGACAAATCTTCTGGAATTTTTTGAGGATGTTTCCAGTAGAGCGGACAAGGGAGAACCAGTTGATGTGGTATATTTGGACTTTCAGAAGGCTTTCGACAAGGTCCCACACAAGAGATTAATGTGCAAAGATAAAGCACATGGGATTGGGGGTAGTGTGCTGACATGGATTGAGAACTGGTTGTCAGACAGGAAGCAAAGAGTAGGAGTAAATGGGGACTTTTCAGAATGGCAGGCAGTGACTAGTGGGGTACTGCAAGGTTCTGTGCTGGGGCCCCAGCTGTTCACACTGTACATTAATGATTTAGACGAGGGGATTAAATTTAGTATCTCCAAATTTGCGGATGACACTAAGTTGGGTGGCAGTGTGAGCTGCGAGGAGGATGCTATGAGGCTGCAGAGTGACTTGGATAGGTTAGGTGAGTGGGCAAATGCATGGCAGATGAAGTATAATGTGGATAAATGTGAGGTTATCCACTTTGGTGGTAAAAACAGAGAGACAGACTATTATCTGAATGGTGACAGATTAGGAAAAGGGGAGGTGCAAAGAGACCTGGGTGTCATGGTACATCAGTCATTGAAGGTTGGCATGCAGGTACAGCAGGCGGTTAAGAAAGCAAATGGCATGTTGGCCTTCATAGCGAGGGGATTTGAGTACAGGGGCAGGGAGGTGTTGCTACAATTGTACAGGGCTTTGGTGAGGCCACACCTGGAGTATTGTGTACAGTTTTGGTCTCCTAACCTGAGGAAGGACATTCTTGCTATTGAGGGAGTGCAGCGAAGGTTCACCAGACTGATTCCCGGGATGGCGGGACTGACCTATCAAGAAAGACTGGATCAACTGGGCTTGTATTCACTGGAGTTCAGAAGAATGAGAGGGGACCTCATAGAAACGTTTAAAATTCTGACGGGGTTAGACAGGTTAGATGCAGGAAGAATGTTCCCAATGTTGGGGAAGTCCAGAACCAGGGGACACAGTCTAAGGATAAGGGGGAAGCCATTTAGGACCGAGATGAGGAGGAATTTCTTCACCCAGCGAGTGGTGAACCTGTGGAATTCTCTACCACAGAAAGTTGTTGAGGCCAATTCACTAAATATATTCAAAAAGGAGTTAGATGAAGTCCTTACTACTAGGGGAATCAAGGGGTATGGTGAGAAAGCAGGAATGGGGTACTGAAGTTGCATGTTCAGCCATGAACTCATTGAATGGCGGTGCAGGCTAGAAGGGCCAAATGGCCTACTCCTGCACCTATTTTCTATGTTTCTATGTTTCTATGTTTCCTTGCATTCATCACCCTTGATGGTGGACTCTGAGACATCTGCGGACATGTAGCTGCAGGTATGTGTGACCTGCCCTGTACATTATGATTTGAAAACAACATCACTTTGTTCACAGTGCCTGTAGCAGCACTCGTCTACTGAGAGATTTGCTTTGTATTGTCACTGGTGGCAATGAACACCCTTGGCTATCGCTATGGCCTTACTCAAGGTTGGGGTCTCTGCAGTCAAACGTTTGCGAAGTATGGTTTCGTGGCCAATGCCAAGTATGAAAAAGTCTCTGAGCATATGCTCCAAATGTGCTTCAAATTCGCAATGTCCTGCAAGGTGTCTTAGCTCGGCAACATAACTTGCCACTTCCTGGCCTTCAGACCTTTTGCAGGTGTAGAACCGGTACTTCGCCATCAGAACGCTTTCCTTCGGGTTCAAATGCTCTCGGACCAGTGTGCACAAATCGTCGTACGATTTCTCCGTGGGTTTCGCTGGAGTGAGCAGATTCTTCATGAGGCCATTATTTGGTGCCCCACAGGCAGTGAGGAGGATCGCCCTTCGTTTGGCAGCGCTCTCTTCCCCATCTAGCTCGTTGGCCATGAAGTATTGGTCGAGTCACTCCACAAAATTTGCCAATCATCTCCCTCTGAAAATTTCTCCAGGATGCCCACTGTTCTCTGCATCTTTGGTTTCGCTATCTGTATCTCGTCGCCAGTTGTTGTGTATGGAGAAAGAGTCAGATTGAATACTGCGAGCTCAAATTAAAGTGTGACCGTAGTCTTTTATTGCAGGTCTCCAGAGTGCCTCTCCAACCTGTGAAGCCTCCTTAAATACCTGTGCTCCCAAGGGATTATGGGATCCCTTGGGACTCCAGGGGATAAGTCTTCTGGTGGGTGTACAGAGTAAATACAAGTCCACATATATAACACAAACCACCTTTGATTTTGAGGAATTTTGCAGATGTCGTAGGCCCAAAATTCAGGGTCCGAATAAGGCCCATTACCGCCGTTTTGCGGTGGCCATGCAGCGGATCGAGTGGCCGCCGCATCGCAGTCCATTGGTCACCACAATCCAAATTCACTTTGGGGATTTTTCGGGTAGTCCTCACTTCCGTCCTGCTGCCACTGACCGCCCCAAGCACATGATCAAAGCGCGCACCGCTGCTGTCCCGCACCTCCACGCGAAATTTACCTCAACAAATCCACGAGCCACCGCGCGGTGCCGCGACAGCTTTTTCTGTTCGTGCTCTTTGTTTTTTGTGTGTTTGAGCCATGGCAGTGCTGTGGCCCTTCAAGGGGAGGGCGCACTGCTGCGGCCGTCATGCTTTTTTTTCCGGCCAACTTCCCGATCGGCCGCACAATTATGGCCCCAGGTTTCACTGGGCCGCCAACAGACAACCTGGCACCCATCTTGGGTGACAAGACACTGGCCAGCCGAAACCCTCCCTGGTGGCCCAGTGGCTGGACCTAAAAGAACGCTGCTTCTTGGCCATTTAAATGAGGGGAGTGACATGGTGGCGCAGACGCTCTGACGTCACCATTGCTCCACCGCTGAGTGACAACGGCAGAGACTCTATCCCGCCCCCATCTCCGCCCCTCACCAGCACTTACCGCCGCACTTCCACTCCTATTATGACCGGCTTCCGGTCCAATCCGAAAAAATGGCAAAGAGGAGAAAATCGATCGAGAGCCCGTCTCATCGGAACCGACGATAAAAACTTTTAATAAATGGAATATGCGCCAGCTTTCTGGCGGGCATGAATTTCGGCCCCAGTGTCTCCAATTAAGGGACCCACAAGGTCATAACACAAGGCATTTGTGATTGAAGGGAGGAAGCAAGCCTTGGTAGTTCTGAAAAACAGCATATAAGGTAACACGTGAAATGTGACCAAATGGTTTACTGCCACTTCTCTAAACTCTTATGAGTGACTCAACAATTTGGGCTCTGATAAAGGCAGCTAATGGGTAACCACACAGGATGTGTGGGTGTGAAAGATTGATAGCTCGGACATCTCAAGTCGAACATTAAAGGAATGCCTCTCACGGTCCTTGAATGATGGATTTAAGAAGAGGAACCAAAAACTATATAAAAAACAGTGACTAAAACATATCAGCATTGCAGTCAGAAGGAGGTGGCCTAGCCACTCATCTCGCCTACGCAGAGCTGCTGCAGTCGGAAGGAGGTGGCTTGGCCAGTCATCGTGTCTACGAGGACCTACAATCAATGCTGGACTGATCATCTGCGATTGGTTGTATGTATGATTTCTTGTAACATTATTGGTGTACTGCTCAAATAGTGGTTGGGGTTTTGAATCTGTCTTAGCAACAATAAAAGGTTAAAGGCAGAACTCGTGTGTCTTGTGTAATTTCTCATAAGTGTCAAGTCCAAATTCTACAACCTGGTAGACAGGGCGAGAGATAATTCCACACCCCCTACAGAGTTGTCGCAGATTGAGGCCTGGGTTGGGTCCTCAGTTCGGGTCCAGGATCCAGCGGTGGCAGAGGAAGCTGGATCAGGGGTTAGGAGAGGAGGCTGAGGGTGGGGTGTCGATCTGGGGTCCGGATGGGAAGCTGGGGGGGGAGGGTGCGGGGTGGTGGGGGGGGTTGCTTATCATGGGTCGGGAGCGATGGGAAGTGGGTTAAATATGGGGTTGGGAGGAGCAGGAGTGCTTACATTTAGGTAAGGTTATTTGCTGCAGCGATCACTAGGGCTGGTTTCCCAGAGTGCAGCTACAATGGTGTGGACTGCCTCAGGGCACACCAGTCTTGGAAAGGGAACATCAAACAGACATTAGATCCCTGCAAAGGGCTTAACTTCTGCTTCAAGTGTGGATAAAGGATGCCACTTATTTGTCCTTACCCAATATGGTGGTTGTCACATTTCTATCCAGAAATGTGCGTACACCTTCTGCCCACTATTTTGAGGATTTAGTAGTCCCAGTAACATGCGAAAAACAGGTGCTGCATGGACCAATTTCTAGCCCTATACTCTTGCAATTTTGTTAGCAGTTGTTAATTGAAGAGAAAAGAAAGGGAGATATTTTTAATTATTGGAGTATTCCACCCCAAAAATGGCCACACTCAGAGTATCGAGTAATATCAGCTGGGAAAAGCAAAAATGAAGGAAAAGAATGTGTGGTTTAAAGCAACGATGTGATTATGATAGGGGAATGTGTCTTCTCATAGATTTTACCTATATTATGAGAAGCATTTGTAATTGTGGTACATGAAAACAATAATGATAAACAATCACCATCACCTTTTAGCAATATAGAACACTTTTATTTCTTGTAGAAAATAAACACACACTTTTCAACCCATGCAATTTAGTGCTTATATCTCTTTGTGAGATGAATTAATGGAGGTACATTAATTGGCATTGCTAAGTTCAGAATTGATTGACCAGGTTTTGAAATGTCGGCTGTTTTTTGCCTGAAATACTATATGGACCATACAGATACAGTGAAATTACTAGGGCTAAAAGTCCATCAATCTATCTTTACAAATACATTCAAGCAGTATAGATATTTAAAAATTAAAATTAAAAAGATGCAGAGCTGACAGGAAACTGTGCATTCAGGATTTTCAGAGATTCTTTAAACGATGGTGACACAATGACAGGTTTCTATTCCTTTTTGAAGAATCTCTTGGCATCAACTCCTTCATACGAGTAATTCTGTAAGAGATTTCATAAAAGTTATTGTACCGGTTTTAAACCTAAGGTAACTTTTCACAACTTAATGCCTAATGTGTGCTGAACTGTACTAGGCTATTGTTAACACTGGGAAAAGAGAATATTTTTTGTTTAAAAATATGTTGCATTTCAAGTTCCAACGGAGTGGAATCGATCATGCTGCTATATATTCCTGGGGGCTGCCCACCCACCCCCCGCCTTCCTCCCCAGGTTACAACAGCATTGGGTCGGTATCTCTGGTAATGTTAAAATAGTCACCTTAAACTGTCAGATTTGATAAATCTTCCAAGTCAGTTTCCTGATTATGTGATTAGCACTGACTGTTACAGTGTCAGCTTGACTTAATTGTATCAGTCTTTCCTCTGAGTCAGAAGATCGTGGGTTCAAGTTGCACTCCGGACTTGAGTACATAATCTAGGTGACACTTCAGTGCAGTACTGAAGGAATGCTGCACTGTTGGAGGTCTGTCAGATGAGGTGGAGGTACCATTTGACTGTTCAAGCAAATGTAAAAGATCCCATGGCAGTATTCTCTCAGTGTCCTGCCCAATATTCAACTCTCAATCAACAACACCAAAAAATAGCAATTATTTGGTCATTATTTTGTTTTTGTTTGCGATATATTTCTGTGTGCGATGTTGGCTCGTGCATTTGCAAATAAAACAAGTGACAACACTTCAAAAGTAATTCAGTGGTAGTGAAATGCTTGTGAGGATGTGCTATATAAATACAAACTTTTTTGAAGAGTTTTAAGGAAATGTTTAAAAAAATTGAAAGAAATCCGTAAAAAGTAGAAGAATGTTGAAGTTAATAATTCTTTGTACCTAAATTTGTAAACAAATCCTAATAGCTGAGACTATTTATATGTACAAGTACTATGGTATCATACACTCAGCGATTAGTCAAACATTCACAGGTTGTTCTACGATAAATGACAACCAGAAATGAATTTACCTGAACAAGTTCATCACCAACGATTTCCCTTGTCGTCTGGAGTACCTTGCTATTGTCCTTTCTAGTGAACTTTCCAACAAGTTTGTCTCCCTCAGAGCTCCATGTACCCTAGAGCAAAGAGATACTTTCTATTCGTCCCAAAATGAAATTTTTTTTCCAGAAATATTATGTGTACTAATGAATAAAATCATTATAGGGCTGCCCAGAGCAGAAGCAAGGCACTTTGAAAAAAGAAAGATCATAAGTCAGCTTAAATTACTCTCTCCGCCTTTCCCAAGAAATCTTATTAATTGCACAGAAATCTTATTAATTTGCACAGCAGCAATAAAAGTTGTTTTTGATTCTTACGTTCAATTCTGTTCCATCTGCCAGGGAGTAGTCGAATATTGTCCCCAGTGTGAACTCAATTTCCACTGTGCGGAAAGTACTGGACTCCTTGACACTGAACTTATTCCCATCTTGCTTGATTGTCAGCTTCAGATTATCATGGGCTCCAAGCTTTCTTTTCATAACATTTATCCCTGGTGAGTAAAGTGAGAATTACTGTTCTTAAATTGAAGAAGAAGCAGGTTATTTCTGCGCACATTTTGTAGCATTTTCTTTCTCACTTATAATATTGATTATGGACACTACTAATTATAATTCAAATTATGAGAAGCGGTGAAATATATTTTGAGAATCATGAGGAAATCCAAATAGTTTACATCTAATAGGAATAGATCTTTACTTTTTGGAGCCAAAATACACAAGAAGATTTTACAGTAATTGTGTTAATACTTTACATCATTGCATTATATTTTCAGAATTCAAGTTTATTCAGGCACAATACAAGCCATGCAATCCAATCAGCTGTAAATTGGTTTCTGATAAAACCAATATCAGAAACCAATATATTTGGTATATATTGTATACTGCTAATGAAGAAGCCAATTTCTTCATGATTATTTTTGGCTCATTAAAGTTTAATATTATTTTGAACTCCTAACGGCCCTTCTATTTAAGGGCAGTCAGGAAACAAAAGTTCAATTAGGATTCATCCAACAGTGCAGAATTTCAAGTAACAAAATAGTATATTCTCCCAATGCCAAAGTGCTTTAAATACTTTTATTTTCTCTTACTGACAAAACAGTTTGTTTTTCTCTTTTAATTACATTTCCTGCAGTTTATAATTTTTGCAAATTTAATGCATTAATCCTTTACCTGTTTATGCATGTACAAACTATATATTCTTTAATCTTCTTATGTCACACTTACCCATCTGTTCCATAAACTTCTCATAGTTCTCATTTCTGTCAGCCTTCCATGTACCGTTGAATGCCATCTTAGAGTTACAAGAGCTCCTCCAACCAGTGTGGAATCTCTTCTCCAATCTCAGCTTTTAAAGCCTACAGACTAATCAAAACCAGGGTTTTATCAGCATGATAATGATGTGGCTGGGTAAAGTTCAAATGATACACGCAACTCCCTCCAAGGACATTATAGTGAGATATTATTTTAGTTTCAAAGTTTAAGGGATGAGACTTGATCAAATTGAGTAGTAGTACTCTTTTTGTCTTAAAAGTAAGTCTTATTTTGCAATTCTTCAGAAATACTGGCACATATCTTTTAAATGAATACATTTTGCAATTCTCCAGAAATACTTGCACATTTCTTTTAAACAAATACACGTGCAAATTGTGCTGAATAACTGGAGTGGATTATGCAACTGCACAGTTCTTTTTCAAATATTGTCAGCTGCTTATCCCTGCCTGTTATCAATGTGGGATGTGACGTTTGCTATCTTGTTTCAGGTAGGGTATAGGTTTTAGTTAAGAACAGAATATTACTGAGCTTTATAATGAAAAAAATAATACTGGGATGGTTCTTTTAACTTGGAATTAAAAACTCTGTCATTCACATGTCTTCAGTTAACAAGTGTGGGGACATATCCTATTCAAGTAGAAAGTTGTGTATTTTGTTTATTGAACTGACACGGTCTCAATAAAAAATGTAGTGTCATATTCATCATGTGGAGGACTAAGGGTTTAATTAGGAGGGGGAAAATAGAGGATGAGAGTAAGCTTGCAGGGAACATAAAAACTGACTGCAAAAGCTTCTCTAGATATATGAAGAGAAAAAGATTAGTGAAGACTAATGTAGGTCCCTTGCAGTCAGAATCAGGTGAATTTACAATGGGGAACAAGGAAATGGCAGACCAATTGAACAAATACTTTGGTTCTGCCTTCAATAAGGAAGACACAAATACCCTCCCGAAAATATTAGGGGACCGAGGGCCTAGCGAGAAGAGGGAACTGAGGGAAATCCTTATTAGTCAGGAAATGGTGTTAGAGAAATTGAAGGGACTGAAGGCCGATAAATCCCCGGGGCCTGATAGTCTGCATCCCAGAGTAAGCAAGTGACCCTAGAAATAGTAGATGCATTGGTGGTCATTTTCCAACATTCCATGGACTCTGGATCAGTTCCTATGGATTGGAGGATAGCTAATGTAACCTCACTTTTTAAAAAAGAAGGGAGAGAGAAAACAGTGAATTATAGACCGGTTAGCCTGACATCGGTGGTGGGGAAAATGCAGGAGTCAATTATTAAAGATGCAATAGCAGTGCATTTGGAAAGCAGTGACAACACCAGTCCAAGTCAGCATGGATTTATGAAAGGGAAATCATGCTTGACAAATCTTCTAGAGTTTTTTGAGGATGTAACTAGTAGAGGAGATAAGGGAGAACCAGTAGATGTGGTGTATTTGGACTTTCAAAAGGCTTTTGACAAGATCCCACACAAGAGATTAGTGTACGAAATTAAGGCACATGGTATTGGGGGATTGTATTGACGTGGATAGCGAAATGGTTGGCAGACAGGAAGCAAAGAGTAGGAATAAACAGGTACTTTTCAGAATGGCAGGCAGTGAATAGTGGGGTGCTGCAAGGTTCAGTGCTGGGACCGCAGCTATTTATAATATACATTAATGATTTAGACGAAGGAATTGAATGTAATATCTACAAGGTTGCAGATGACACTAAGCTGGGTGGCAGTGTGAGCTGCGAGGAGGTTGCTAAGAGGCTGCAGGGAGACTTGGACAGGTTAGGTAAATGGGCAAATGTGTGGCAGATGCAGTATAATGTGGATAAATGTGAGGTTATCCACTTCGGTGGCAAAAATAGGAAGACAGATTATTACCTGAATGGTGACAGATTAGGAAAAGGGACGGTGCAACGAGACCTGGATGTCGGGTACATCAGTCATTGAAGGTCGGCATGCAGCTACAGCAGGCAGTAAAGAAAGCAAATGGTATGTTGGCCTTCATAGCGAGGGGATTTGAGTATAGGAGCAGGGAGGTCTTACTGCAGTTGTACAGGGCCTTGGTGAGACCACACCTTGAATATTGTGTGTATTGTGTATGGAGAAAGAGTCAGATTGAATACTGTGAGCTCAAAGTAAAGTGTGACCTTAGTCTTTTATTGCAGGTCTCCAGAGTGCCTATCCAACCTGTGAAGCCTCCTTAAATACCTGTGCTCCCAAGGGATTATGGGACTCCAGGGGATGAGCCCTCTGGTGGCTGTACAGAGTAAATACAAGTCCACATATGTAACAACACTCCATCCCCCCAAAGTCAATAGTGTAACTATTTACAATGTGAGTCGATCTGGGGCCCTTCTTGCCCTGGTTGATCGTCTCAGTGTGAAAGCTGGTGTTGTTGAATCATTTGTTAGGCCCTCACTGGGCTGCTGTGCAGCTGGCATTGCTGAGATGCCTGGTGTGTTGGGTCCTGCTGGACTGCTGTGGGATGATGGGTTCTGCTTCATAGTCAACCATGGTGCCGGTTGCCACTGGTGTGTATGTTGGGGGATCAAAAAAGGTAGGGTCCAAGGTGGGTTGCTCAGGATAGTCCGTAAATCTGAGTTTGATTTGGTCCAAGTGTTTCCGGTGAATTAGTCCATTTGAAAGTTTGACTCAAAACACCCTGCTCCCCTCTTTGGCCACAACAGTGCCGGGAAGCCACTTGGGACCTTGTCCATAATTTAATACAAATACAGGATTATTGATTTCAATCTCGCGTGACACATTTGTGCTATTATGGTATGAACTTTGTTGAAGCCGCCTGCTCTCTGCCTGTTCATGTAGATCAGGGTGAACTAATGACAGCCTTGTCTTAAGTGCTCTTTTCATGAGCAGTTCAGCAGGTGGGATCCCAGTGAGTGAGTGGAGTCCCGTGCAGTAGCTAAGCAGGACTCGGGATAGGCGAGACTGCAGTGAACCTTCAGTTACCCTCTTCAAGCCTTGCTTGATGGTTTGCACTGCACTCTCTGCCTGACCACTGGACGCTGGTTTAAACAGGGCAGATGTGATATGTTTGATCCCGTTACGGGTCATGAATTCTTTGAACGCAGCACTGGTAAACCATGTCCTGTTGTCACTCACTAGGACATCGGGTAGGCTGTGAATGGCAAACATGGCCCCCAGGCTTTCGGCAGTGGCAGCAATCGTGCTAGCCGATATTATCTCACATTCAATCCACTTGGAGTACGCGTCTACAACCACAAGGAACATTTTACCCAAAACGGGCCTGCATAGTTGATGTGTACCCTAGACCACGGTTTGGAGGGGCAAGACCTAAACTTAGTGGCACCTGCATGGATACATTGTTTAACTGCGAGCATGTATTACATCTGTGAATGCAGGACTCTAAGTCCGCATTCTTACCGGGCCACCACACTTGGGATCTGGCTATCGCTTTCATCATTACGATGTCTGGGTGGGTACTGAGGAGATCATTGATGAAGGTGGCTCTGCCCTTCTTGGGGACCACTACTCGATTGCACCACAGAAGGCAGTCTGCCCGTATAGACATTTCATTTATGCGCCACTGGAACGGTTTTATCTCTTCCTGCATTTCCACTGGGACACTGGACCAGCTCCCGTGAAACACACAGCTTTTGACTAGAGATAATAAGAGGTCCTGGCTTGTCCAGATTTTGATCTGCCGGGCAGTGACGGGTGATTGCTCACTCTCAAATGCTTCCATAACCATGGCTAGATCTGTGGGCTGCGCCATTTCCAACCCGATGGTGGGCAATGGCAGCCTACTGAGAGCATCGGCGCAGTTTTCTGTGCCTGGCCTGTGGCGGATGGCATATTTGTATGCGGACAACATGAGCGCCCATCTCTGGATGTGGGCCGATGCGTTGTATTTATCCCTCTACTCTCAGAAAGCAGTGATATAAGTGGCTTATGGTCAGTTTCCAATTTGAATTTTAGCCCAAATAGGTATTGATGCATTTTCTTTACCCCATAGACACACGCTAACGCTTCTTTTTCAATCATGCTGTAGGCTCTCTCAGCCTTAGACAGACTCCTGGATGCATAAGCAACCAGTTGCAGCTTCCCGAAATCATTTGCTTGTTGCAATACACACCCGACGCCATATGACGTCGCATCACATGCAAGTACCAAACGCTTACATGGATCATACAACACAAGCAATTTGTTTGAGCATAACAATTTTTTTGCTTTTACAAAGGCATTTTCTTGGCTTTTGCCCCAAACCCATTCGCCCCCTTTTCGTAGAAGACATGTAATGGTTCGAGCAGTGTGCTGAGACCCAGTAAGGAGTTACCAAAGTAGTTCAAGAGTCCCAGAAACGCCCGCAGCTCCTTCACGTTCTGTGGCCTCGGTGCGTTCTCGATTGTCTCTGTCTTCGCGTTTGTGGGCCTGATGCCGTCCGCCGCAATCCTCCTTCCCAAGAACTCCACATCAGGTGCCAGGGAAACGCACTTCGAGCGTTTTAACCTGAGCCCGCGCGATTGAGTCAACTAAGAACATCCTCCTGGTGCTCGACTGTGTTCCAACCTGTGACCAAGATGTCATCCTGGAAGACCACAGTGCACGGAACCGACTTCAGTAAACGTTTCATGTTTCTCTTGAATATTGCCGCCGCCGATCGGATTCCAAACGGGCATCTGTTATAAACAAAAAGACCTTTGTGCGTGTTGATGCAGGTGAGGACCTTTGATGATTCCTCCAGTTCCTGCGTCATGTAGGCTGTAGTCGGATCCAGCTTGGTGAATATCTTTCCTCCCGCCAAAGAGGTCATCGGCCTTTGGTAGTGGGTATTGGGGAGAAGCGATTGATAGTTACTTTGTAATCGCCACAGATTCTGACGGTGCTGTCTCCCTTGAAGACTGGTTAATAGGACTGGCCCACTCGCTGAACTCGATCGGTGAAATGATGCCCTCTCTTTGCAGCCGGACTAGCTCGATCTCTATCCTTTCTCTCATCATGTACGGGACTGCTCTCGCCTTGTGATGGATGGGTCGCGCCCCCGGAATTAGGTGGATCTGCACTTTTGCTCCATGGAATTTCCTGATGTCTGGTTCAAACAGCGAAGGAAATTTGTTTAAAACCTGGGCACACGAAGTGTCGTCAGCGGGCGATAGCACTCGGACGTCGTCCCAGTTCCAGCGTATCTTTCCCAGCCAGCTCCTGCCGAGCAGAGTGGGACCATCGTCCGGTACCATCCAGAGTGGTAGCTTGTGCGCCGCTCTATCGTAGGAGACCTTTACGGTAGCAAAGCCGATTACAGGAATCAGTTCTTTAGTGTAAGTTTTTAGTTTCGTGCGAACTGGAGCTAAGACTGGCCTTGTTGCACCAGACCCTTTCAAAAGTCTTCTTGCACATGATGGACTGGCTCGCACCCGTGTCCAGCTCCATTGACACTGAGAGTCCATTTAGTTCAACATTCAGCATTATTGGGGGACAATTCGTGGTGAATGTATGCACTCCATGTACCTCTGCCTCCTCTATCTGAGACTCTGGTTCGTCGTGATCCTCCGTGGTTCTGTCCTCCTCTGCAACATGGTGGTTTGCAGGTTTAACAGGCTTTGCAGCTCGCCTGCACACTTGTTGGAGGTGTCCCATTGTTCCACAGCCCTTGCAAATGTACTCTTTGAATCGGCATGAATGGAAATGATGATCACCCCCACAGCGCCAACAAGATGTTCATGGCCTAGCATTCATCACCCTTGATGGTGGATTCTGAGTCATCTGCGGATGTGCAGCTGCAGGTATGTGTGACCTGCCCTGTACGTTACGATTCGAAAACAGCATCACTTTGTTCACAGTACTTGTAGTAGCACTTGTGTGCTGAGAGATTTGCTTCGTATTGTCACTGGTGGCAATAATTGCCTGGGTTATCACTATGGCCTTACTCAATGTTGGGGTCTCTACAGTCAAAAGTTTGCGAAGTATGGTTTCGTGGCCAATGCCAAGTATGAAAAAGTGTCTGAGCATGTGCTCCAAATATCATTCAAATTTGCAAAGTCCTGCAAGGCATCTTAGCTCGGCGACATAACTCGCCACTTCCTGGCCTTCAGACCTTTTGTAGGTGTAGAACTATTACCTCGCCATCAGAACGCTTTCCTTCGGGTTCAAATGCTCTCGGACCAGTGTGCACAAATCATCATATGATTTCTCCGTGGGTTTCACTGGAGTGAGCAGATTCTTCATGAGGCCATAAGTTGATGCCCCACAGACGGTGAGGAGGATCGGCCTTCGTTTGGCAGCGTTCTCTTCCCCATCTAGCTCGTTAACCACGAAGTATTGGTCGAGTCGCTCCACAAAAGTTTGCCAATCATCTCCCTCTGAAAATTTCTCCAGGATGCCGACTGTACTCTGCATCTTTGGGTTCGCTATCTGTATCTCGTCACCAGTTGTTGTGTATGGAGAAAGAATCAGATTGAATACTGTGAGCTCAAAGTAAAGTGTGACCTTACTCTTTTATTGCAGGTCTCCAGAGTGCCTCTCCAACCTGTGAAGCCTCCTTAAATACCTGTGCTCCCAAGAGATTATGGGATCCCTTGCGACTCCAGGGGATGAGTCCTCTGGTGGCTGTACAGAGTAAGTACAAGTCCACATATATAATAGTGTGCAGTTTTGGTCTCCTAATCTGAAGAAGGACGTGCTTGCTTTTGACAGGGTGCAGCGAAGGTTCATCAGACTGATTTCCGGGATGGCAGGACTGACATATGAGGAAAGGCTGGATCTGCTAGGCTTATACTCACTGGAATTTAGAAGGATGAGAGAGGATCTCATAGAAACGTATAAAATTCTGACGGGACTGGACAGGTTAGATGTAGGAAGAATGTTCCCGATGTTAGGGAAGTCCAGAACCAAGGGACACAGTCTAAGGATAAAGGGTAAGCCATTTAGGACCGAGAGGAGGAGAAACTTTTTCACCCAGAGAGTTGTGAACCTATGGAATTCTCTGCCACAGAAAGTTGTTGAATCCAGTTCGTTGGACATATTCCAAAGGGAGTTAGATGTGGCCCTTATGGCTAAAGGGATCAGGGGGAATGGAGAGAAGGCTGGGATGGGGTACTGAGGTTGAATGATCAGCCATGATCATATTGAATGGCGGTGCAGGCTTGAAGGGCCAAATGGCCTGCTCCTGCACCTATTTTCTATGTTTCTATGTTTCTATGTGATTTATAAGCATCATTCATGGATCTGATAGCAGCTGTGTTATTAGGGAGCTTTATAACTTAAGCTTATAGGAACAAATGCCTACATAAGAACATAAGAAATAGGTGCAGGAATAGGCCATTGGGCCCTTCAGCCTGCTCCGCCATTCAATAGGATTGTGGCTGATCTGATTTTGGCCTCAACTCCACTTCCCCGCTCGCTCCCCATAATCCTTGATTCCCTAATTGTTCAAAAATCTGTCTATTTCCACCTAAAATACATTCAATGACCCAGCCTCCACAGCTCTCTGGGGCAGAGAATTCCAAAGATTCCCGACCCCGTGAGAGAAGAAATTCCTCCTCATCCTTTCCGCATCTACTCTGTCAAGCCTTTTCAGAACCTTATATGTTTGATTAAGATCACCTCTCTGTCTTCTAAACTCCAATGAGTATAGGACCAACCTGCTCAACCTTTCTTCATAAGGCAACCCCCTCATTTCAGGAATCAACCTCGTCATCTTTCTCTGAAGTGCCTCCAATGCAAGTACATCCCTCCTTAAATGAGGAGACCAAAACTGTACGCAGTACTCCAGGTGTGGTCTTACCAACGCCCTGTACAGTTGTAGCAGGACTTCCCTACTTTTCTATTCCAATGCCCTTGCAATAAAGGGCAACATTCCATTTGCCTTCTTAATTACTTGCTGCACCTGCATGCTAACTTTTTGTGATTCGTGTACAAGGACCCCCAGATCCCTCTGTACTGCAGCATTTTGTAATCTCTCCCCCTTTAAATAATAATTAGCTTTTTTATTTTTATCACCAAAGTGGATAACCTCACATGTTCCCACATTATCTCCATCTGCCAAATGTTTGCCCTCTCACTTAGCCTATATATATCCTTTTGCAGATTATTTGCGTCCTCCTCACAACTTGCTTTCCCATCTATCTTTGTATCATCAGCAAATTTGGTTACATTACACTCGGTCTCTTTATCCAAGTCATTAATATAGATTGTAAGTAGTTGTGGACCGAGCACTGATCCCTATGGTACCCCACTAGTTACAGTTTGCCAAACTGAAAATTACCCATTTATCCCGATTCTCTGCTTTCTGTTAGTTAGCCAATCCTCTATCCATGCTAATATATTACCCCCAACCCTGTGAACTGTTATCTTGTGCAGTAACCTTTCCTGTGGCACCTTATTGAATGCTTTCTGAAAATCCAAATACACGACATCTACTTGTTCCCCTTTATTCAACCTGCTTGTTACATTCTCAACGAACGTCTTCAAATTTGTCAAACATGATTTCCCTTTCGTAAAACCATGCTGACTCTGCTTGATTGCATTATGATTTTCTAAATGAAGCACTACTCTTTTTCTTCTTAGGCAGTCCCTCGGAGTCGAGGATGATTTGCTTCCACATTAAAAATGAGTCCTCAGGTGACTGATGAGTCCAATACGGGACCTACAATCTCTGTCACAGGTGGGGCAGATGGTGGTTGAAGGGATGGGTGGGTGGGCTGCTTGGATTGTCGTGCGCTCCTTCCGCTGTTTACACTTGGCTTCCGCTTGTTCCCGGCAAAGAGACATGAGATGCTCGACGCCTTCCCGGATGCTTCTCCTCAACTTTGAGCAGTCTTGGGCCAGGGATTCACAGTTGTCGGTGGAGATGTTTCACTTTTTCAAGGAGGCTTTGATCCTGGGGATGTTGGCCTGAGCGAGAACACTGATGTTGGTGCGCCTCTCCTGCCAATGGATTTGCAGGATATTGCGGAGGAAACATTGGTGTTACTTCTCCAGTGCTTTGAGGTGCCTGCTGTACATGGTCCATGTGTCTGAAGCATATAGGAGATCAGGTATCACTACTGCTCTGTAGACCATGAGCTTGGTGCTGGGTTTGAGGTCCTGATCTTCAAACACTCTCTTCCTCAGGCAACCGAAGGCTGCAATGGCACACTGAGGATGGTGTAGGACTTTGTCATCGACGTCTGCCCTTATTGACAATAGGCTCCCGAGGTATGGGAAATGGTCCACATTGTATGAGGCCTCGTCGTAGATTTTGATAATCGGGGGGCAGTACTGTGTGGCGAGGGCAGATTGGTAGAGGACCTTTGTCTTACGGATGTTTAGTGTAAGGCCTATGCTCTCGTATGCTTCGGCGAAGGTGTTGACGATGGTTTGTGGTACACTCATAATAAAGGATGAAACTGAGTACAGTGTACAATGAGCAAGTGTGACCTTAGCTCCTTTAATAGGACCCCAGAGTGTAGGTACCTCGGAGGTGGCCTGCTTATATACGGTGCTCCCAAGGGATGCTGGGGTCCCTTATGACTCCAACAGATGGGCCCTCTGGTGGTCAGGTGACATGCAGGTTACTCAGCGTTAAATACATTACATCACTCCCCATGTGAAGTTAACAGTACACTTATTTACAAGGTGAGATGATCTGGGGCTTTACGCTTCCTTGTCGATCGTCTCGGTACAAATGCGGGTGTGGGTGGTTTGGTCAGTTCTTCACTGGGCTGTTGGGCAGCCGGCCTTGCCGGGCTGCTGGGGATGATGAGTTTGGCATCGTGGTCAACCATGATGTCAGTTGCCACTTGTGTGTGTATTGGAGGGTCAAAGATGGTGGCGTCCTCTTCGGGTTGTTCGTAGCTGTTGGTGAACCGCAAGTTGATTTGGTCCAAATGTTTTCTGTACGTTTGTCCATTAGCCAATTTGACCTGAAATACCCTACTCCCTCTTTGGCTGTGACCATGCCAGCAAGCCATTTGGGACCATGTCCATAATTGAGTACAAACACGGGATCATTGATCTCAATATCACGTGACAAATTTGCGCGGTCATGGTACATACTTTGTTGATGCTGCCTGCCCTCCACGTGATCATGAAGATCAGGGTGGACAAGAGAGAGCCTTGTTTTGAGCACCTTTTTCATAAGCAGCTCGGCTGGGGGAACCCCGGTGAGTGAGTGGGATCTGGTGCGGTAGCTGAGCAGCACTCGGGACAGCCGGGTCTGCAGGGAGCCTTCCAACACACATTTCAAGCTTTGCTTGATGGGCTGAACTGCCTGGCTGTTGAATGTGGGCTTGAACGGAGCAGATGTGACGTGTTTGATCCCGTTGTGGGTCATGAATTCCTTGAATTCAGCAGTGGTGAAGCATGGCCCATTGTCGCTGACTAGGACATCAGGCAAGCCGTGCGTGGCAAACATGGCTCGTAGGCTTTCGATGGTGGCCGTGGATGTGCTTACTGACATTATTGCACATTCAATCTATTTTGAGTAAGCGTCCACAACAACCAAAAACATTTTGCCTAGAAATGGGCCCGTAAAGTCTACGTGGATCCTCGACCACGGTTTGGAGGGCCACAGCCACAAACTTAGCGGTGCCTCTCTGGGTGCATTGCTCAGCTGAGATCAAGTGTTGCACTGGCGCACGCATGACTCTAAATCTGAGTCGATGTGGGCCACCACACATGGGATCTGGCTATGTCTTTCATCATTACGATGTCTGAGTGGGTGCTGTGCAGTTCACATATGAACGTATCTCTGCCTTTCTTGGGCAATACCACGCGATTGCCCCACAATAGACAGTCCGCCTGCAGGGACAACTCGTCTTTGCATCTGTGGAATGGCTTAATCGCCTCCTACATCTCCACTGGGACACTGGACCAGCTCCCATGGGGGACACCGTTTTTTTATCAAAGACAGTAAAGGACCCTGGCTGGTCCAGGTCCTGATCTGGTGGGCCGTAACGGGGGACTTCTCGTCCTCGAATGCCTCCATTACCATGAGCAAGTCCGTTGGCTGTGCCATTTCCACCCCGGTGGTGGGCAATGGCAGCCGACTGAGAGCATCTGCGTAGTTCTCTGTGCCCGGTCTATGGCGGATTACATAGTTGTATGCCGACTGTGTGAGCGCCCATCTTTGGATGCGGGCAGAGGCATTGATATTAATCCCTTTGCTCTCAGAGAACAGCGATATGAGCGGCTTGTGGTCAGTTTCATGCTCAAACTTGAGGCCAAATAAGTACTGGTGCATTTTTTTCACCCCGTAGATGCACACTGAGCCTCTTTTTCAATCATGCTGTAGGCCCTTTTTACCTTGGACAAACTACTGGACGCATAAGCGACTGGTTGCAAAATCCCCAATTCATTAGCCTGTTGTAACACACACCCGACCCCGTATGACGACTCATCGCAAGCTAGCACTAATCGTTTACAAGGGTTATACAGGACAAGCAGTTTGTTTGAATACATCAGATTTCTGGCTTTCTTAAAGGCAACCTCTTGTGAATTCCCCCATACCCAGTTGTCTCCCTTGCGCAGTAGCGCATGTAGGGATTCAAGCAGGGTGCTTAACCCAGGTAAGACATTACCAAAATAGTTAAGGAGTCCCAGGAACAACCGCTGTTCTGTCATGTTCTGTGGTCACGGCGTATTCTTGATGGCCTCCGTCTTAAAGTCGGTGGATCTGATGTCGGCCGCTGCGATTCTCCTTCCCAAGAACTCGACGTCCTGTGCCAGGAAAACACAACGTTTCAACCTGAGTCCCACGTGATCCATCCGACTAAGAACCTCTTCCAGATTCTTCAAGTGCTCCATGGTGTCCTGACCTGTAATCAATATGTCGTCCTGGAAAACCATTGTGCAAGGAATCGACTTTAGTAGGCTCTCCATGTTCCGCTGGAAGATTGCCGTGGCCAACCGAATCCCGAACGGGCACCGGTTGTAGATAAACAGACCTTTGTGCATGTTGATGCAGGTGAGGCCTTTCGAAGACTCCTCCTCCAGCTCCTGCGTCATGTAGGCCGAGGTCTTCCCTCCAGCCAGAGTCGCAACTAGGTCGTCTGCCTTGGGTAGCGGGTAATGGTCCTGCAGTGAGAAACGGATAATCGTTACTTTATAGTCCTTGCAAATTCTAACCGTGCCATCCTCCTTAAGTACCGGGACAGTCGTTGAATTCCACCGGCACGATGATGCCTTCACATTGCAGCCTGTCCAGCTCAATTTCCACTTTTTCACGCATCATTTACGGTACCGCCCCTGCCTTGTGGTGGATGGGTCATGTACCGGGAACCAAATGGATCTGCACTTACGCCCCCTGGAATTCCAATGCCTGGCTCGAACAACGATGGGAACATGCTCAGAACCTGGGTACATGAGGCGTTGTCGACGGATGAAAGTGCTCGGATATCATCCCAGTTCCAGCAGATTTTTCCCAGCCACCTTCTGCCAAACAACGTGGGGCCATCCCCTGGCACAATCCACAGTGGGAGTTCGTGTACTGCTCCGTCATAAGAGACTTTGAATTCAGCACTGCCAATTACAGGGATTAGCTCCTTGGTGTAAGTCCTTAGTTTGGTGTGAATGGGGCTGAGTTTGCCTTTTTGCCTCACAGCCTGTCAAAGGCCTTTTTACTCATTATGGACTGACTTGCCCCCGTGTCCAGTTCTATAGAGACTGGAATACCATTCAATTCAACTTTCAACATTACTGGTGGACATTTCGTAGTGAATGTGTGTACCCTGTACACTTCTGTCTCCTCTGTACGAGTCTCCAATTCAGCCTGATCCACAAATGGATCGATCTTCCTCTGCAACATGGTGGTTTGCAAGGTTTGCAGGGTTTGCAGCTCGCCTGCATATTAGCTGGAGGTGTCCCATTGTTCTGCAACCATTGCACACAGAGTGCTTAAAGCGGCATTGATGGGGCTGATGATCACCTCCGCAGCGCCAACAAGGTGTTAACTGCCTTGCATTAACGATTGATGGCGGACTCTGGGTCAATTGAGATCAGGCCACCGCAACCGGCGTGTACGTTCTGCTGTGTACATTTCTGCTCGAGACCGAAGTTAATTTATGCACAGGACTGGCCGAAACTTCTTTACTCTGCAAAATCTGTTTGGTGTAACATAGAAACATAGAAAATAGGTGCAAGTGTAGGCCATTCGGCCCTGCACCACCATTCAATAAGATCATGGCTGATCATTCACCTCAGTACCCCTTTCCTTCTTTCTCTCCTTACCCCTTGATCCCTTTAGCTGTAAGAGCCATATCTAACTCCCTCTTGAATATATCCAATGACCTAGCATCAACAACTCTCTACGGTAGGGAATTCCACAGGTTAATAACTCTCTGAGTGAAGAAGTTTCTCCTCATCTCAGTCCTAAATGGCTTACCCCTTATCCTTAGACTGTGTCCTCGGGTTCTGGACTTTCCCAACATCGGGAACATTCTTCCTGCATCTAACCTGTCCAGTCCCGTCAGAATTTTATATGTTTCTATGAGATCCCCTCTCATCCTTCTAAACTCCAGTAAATACAGGCCCAGTCGATCCAGTCTCTCCTCATATGTCAGTCCTGCCATCCCGAGAATCAGTCTGGTGAACCTT
Organism: Pristiophorus japonicus; assembly: GCF_044704955.1. Classification (NCBI taxonomy): domain Eukaryota; kingdom Metazoa; phylum Chordata; class Chondrichthyes; family Pristiophoridae; genus Pristiophorus; species Pristiophorus japonicus. The sequence goes on along the minus strand of NC_091978.1, from coordinate 245,499,942 downwards.
CGCTGCACTCCCTCAATAGCAAGAACGTCCTTCCTCAGATGAGGAGACCAAAACTGAACACAATATTCCAGGTGAGGCCTCACCAAGTCCCTGTACAACTGCAGTAAGACCTCCCTGCTCTTATACTCAAATACCCTAGCTAAGAAGGCCAACATACCATTTGCCTTCTTCACCGCCTGCTGTACCTGCATGCCAACTTTCAACGACTGATTTATCATGACACCCAGGTCTCGTTGCACCTCCCCTTTTCCTAATCTGCCACCATTCAGATAATATTCTGCCTTTGTGTTTTTGCCACCAAAGTGGATAACCTCACATTTATCCACATTATACTGCATCTGCCATGCATTTGCCACTCAGCTAACCTGTCCAACTCACCCTACAGCCTCTTAGCGTCCTCCTCACTGCTCATGCCGCCACCCAGCTTAGTGTCATCTGCAAACTTGGAGATATTATACTCAATTTCTTCATCTAAATTATTAATGTATATTGTAAATAGCTGGGGTCCCAGCACTGAGTCCTGCAGCACTCCACTAGTCACTGTCTGCCATTCTGAAAAGGACCCGTTTATCCCGACTCTCTGCTTCCTGTCTGCCAATCAGTTCTCTATTCACATCAGTTACATTACCCCCAATACCATGTGCGTAATTTTGCACACTAATCTCTTGTGCGGGACCTTGTCAAAAGCCTTTTGAAAGTCCAAATACACCACATCCACTGGTTCTCCCTTGTTCATTCTACTAGTTACATCCTCAAAAAATTCCAGAAGATTTGTCAAGCATGATTTCCCTTTCATAAATCCATGCTGACTTGGACCGATCCTGTCACTGCTTTCCAAATGCGCTGCTATTTCATCTTTAATAATTGATTCCAACATTTTCCCCACCACCGATGTCAGGCTAACCGATCTATAATTACCCATTTTCTCTCTCCCTCCTTTTTTAAAAAGTGGTGTTTCATTAGCTGCCATCCAGTCCATAGGAACTGATCCAGAGTCGATAGACTTTTGGAAAATGATCACCAATACATCCACTATTTCTAGGGCCACTTCCTTAAGTACTCTGGGATGCAGACTATCAGGCTCCGGGGAGTTATCAGCCTTCAATCCCATCAATTTTCCTAACACAATTTCCCGCCTAATAAGGATATCCTTCAGTTCCTCCTTCTCACTAGACCCTCGGTCCCCTAGCCCTAGTACTTCCGGAAGGTTATTTGTGTCTTCCTTCGTGAAGACAGAACCAAAGTATTTGTTCAACTGGTCTGCCATTTCTTTGATCCCCATTATAAATTCACCTGAATCTGACTGCAAGGGACCTACGTTTGTCTTCACTAATCTTTTTCTCTTCACATATCTATAGAAGCTTTTGCAGTCAGTTTTTATGTTCCCGGTAAGTTTCCTCTCATACTCTATTTTCTCCCTCCTAATTAAACCCTTTGTCCTCCTCTGCTGAATTCTAAATTTCTCCCAGTCCTCAGGTTTGCTGCTTTTTCTGGCTAATTTATATGCTTCTTCCTTGGATTTAACACTATCCTTAATTTCTCTTGTTAGCCTCGGTTGAGTCACCTTCCCCGTTTTATTTTTACTCCAGACAGGGATGTACAATTGTTGAAGTTCATCCATGTGATCTTTAAATGTTTACCATTGCCTATCCACCGCTAACCCTTTAAGTAGCCCATGATAACTGCTGTACCTTTATTGCACGCATCCCTAATTTCTTGTTTGATGCTGTCCCCAACCTTGGTCTGTACACAACTCCCAGTAGCATTTTCTACCCTTTGGTATTCCGCTGCTCCACTCATACAAATTCCACATCATCCAAGCTAATGTCCTTCCTTACCATTGTGTTAATTTCCTCTTTAACCAGCAACGCTACCCCACCTCCTTTTCCTTTCTGTCTATCCTTCCTGAATGTTGAATACCCCTGGATGTTGAGTTTCCAGCCTTGGTTACCCTGGAGCAATGTTTCCGTGATGCCAATTATATCATATTCATTATTTGCTGCCTGTACAGTTAATTTGTCCACCTTATTACGAATTCTCCTTGTATTGAGGCACAGAGCCTTCAGGCTTGTCTTTTTAACACACTTTTCCCCTTTAGAACCTTGCTGCAATGTGGCCCTTTTTGATTTTTGCGTTGGGTTTCTCTGCCCTCCACTTTTACTTTTCTTCTTTCTATTTTGTCGCTGGTGGACATAAATGTCTGGGCTAACATTATGATTTTACTTAGATTCGGAGTTTCTACAGTCAACAGTTTGCGAAGGATTGTCTCATGTTCAATGCCCAGTACAAAAAAGTCTGAGCATTTGTTCTCAGAATCTCTCAAACTCACAATGTCCTGCGAGACACCTTAAGTTCGGTGACATAGATCGCCCCTTCCTGGCCCTCTGATCGTTGACACGTGTAGAACTGATACCTCGCCATCAAAACGCTTTCCTTAGGAATTAGGTGCTCCTGGACCAGCGTACACAATTCTTCATAGGATTTCTCTGTCGGTTTTGCCAGGGCCAGGAGATTCTTCATGAGGTCATAGGTAGTTGCCCCACAGACAGTTAGGAGGATCGCCCTTCGTTTGGTAGCGTTATCATCCCCTTCCAGCTCGTTGGCCACAAAGTATTAGTCAAGTCTCTCCACAAAGGCCCCCCAATCATCCCTTCTGACAACTTCTCCAAGATACCGACTGTTCTTTGCATTTTCGCGTGGTTGTTCTTTACCTCGTCGCCAATTGTTACACTCGTAATAAAAGATGAAACTGAGTACTGTGTACAATGAGCAAGTGTGACATTAGCTCCTTTAATAAGATTCCAGAGTACAGGTACTTCATGGGTGGCCCGCTTATATACTGTGCTCCCAAGGGATGCTGGGATCCCTTGGGACTCCAGCAGGTGGGCCCTCTGGTGGTCAGGTGTCATGCAGGTTACACAGGGTTAAATACATTACAGTTTGGAATTCGACCTACGAGTGTGCGCAGACGCAAGTATATTGTAATTCAATGATAGATGATGGGACGATCTTGGATCTGGACATGAAGTGCTGATTAGGCTACAGCTGCATGTTTTTGCCCATGTGGCACTAATACTTCTGGACAACGTATGGTACTGATACGGCTTCCTTTATCAGTTAGGTACTCGTGTTTGCTTTAGTTGTGTTTATGCTTTGTGTGGGTTAACTTATCAGTTACAATTTATATGCTGTTAATTGTTAAGTGGCGCATACTTCGCACTTAATGTGGAATATTTCAATTGGAGAATCCAGGCTTCTCCCAACATTCAGTATTTTGTGCTCACAGCAAAAAGGCATTTTTATATAGGTTGGCCCGTGTCTCCTAGGAGCTGAGTTAAAACTTATACCTCTTGTGCATGCAGTCAATGAGTTAGCGTTAATAACAAAATTAACAGTTATCCATTTCTTGAGCTACACACTGGAAATGTGTATGTGATGCCCATCATCAACAAGTAAAAAGCAATATCATACTTAACTTTCATCGATACTTTAAACTATTTTTTGAGTCCAAAATAACCAAGTTATTTGAAATTCTTAAGAGTCTTTCTTTCAGAATCCTTTAACTCAGATTTGGATGACCATAATTTAGGTGCTTCTCTGTTTTGGAGTTCTGTCTCATTGCTGCATTATGGAACTAAATGGTTGCAAGTAGATAACTGAAGATACAGTGTAAAGCTATTGTAGATATACCGTCCAGGCAGCATCTGTCACCTCAGATCAGACACAATGCTTTTACTATAGCGTAGTCTTTGTGGAGACGAACAAACTTTTTCAACAATGAGTAATAAATATTAATTTCTTTAAGGGCTAGGGGTGAATGGGAAGCCAGTCTCCTTGATCTCTTGGAAATTAATGATTACAACTACCATGTCACTTCCAGGCTCTTCTTTCCCAATGCTATTCTATTCTATCTGATACAAATTCTGACTCATCAGAATTTGCCACCCACATCCTATCCATACTAAGTTACACTCACCCATCAATTCAGTTCTGGCTTCCTGTTCCCCAGTGAAATGAATTCAAAGTTCTTGTATGCAAATCCCTCCTGCGCTTCTCTCCACCCTACCTCTGTGTTGGGGTAAAATGAAGACTTCTCTTCCTCAAGGTGGACGCCCTGATATAAGGAATCAACATCCGCCCGTACACGGAATCACTCAAATGAAAACTTAGGTTCAACCAGTTTTAATTCCAGCATGCTAGGGAAGGGTTCTGATGAACCCTTCCCTGATCAAAGGTCTTACAATTACAATTATACATTTTTCGAGATGTGCGACCCTCCTACAAATCCACCGATTGGTCTACTGCTATCAGCGAAGCTACATTAATTTGTTGACCCTTGTCAGACTGGCTCTGTGTGGTTCTTCCCCACCTGTCCAACTCCCATCACATGTCACCCTTCTGGAATGTGTTATTCAGTGGTGTCAACTTTGCCTCAGTTCCTCATGACATGTTGATTAACTTTGTTTTCCAGAGTGGTGCCTCCTTATCCCTTTCCTAAGAATTCTAGTCAAAACTACCAGTCCATACTATCCTGTTCCCATGCTGCTATAACCTATGTTCCTAAACATTTTACTGTCCTTGTTCCGTACTGAATATGTAAGTTTCCATCGGTCAATTACAATCCCTACCGTAAGACAGAGGAATTCCCGATTCCTCAGAACCTCCTAATACTGATAAGCCCTATAATCTGGACCATGTGTCAGATCAATTCACTACCTTCAATATCCATTTTAGTGACCATCTTTTATCCCCTTACATCTGTAACCCCCTTCAACCCTAAGTTTCGGCTCACATTCTTCACTTTTTTTTTTAGCTTAGACTTCTGTGAATTGTTCCTCCTCCTCTATTCTATCAGAGATTTCAGCCATCAAGGCCCCAAACTCTTAAATTCTCTTTCGAAACACCTCTGCCTTGCTACATTACTCCCTTCTTTCAAAAATATCTTTAAAACCTACTTCTTTGACCATGCCTTCAGTCACCTCCCTAACCTCCTTCTCTTACTTCTTGATTGGTGTCAGTTTTCTTCCTTCCCTTCTCCTCTGCCCAACCATAAAGAACCTTAAGATGTTTCACTATGATAGAGGCATAATATAAGTTGTTGGTAGTTCAGCCCATAAGGCCCAAATAATTCAGTTTCTGTTTGTGCTTATGATTCTTGCTTGCTGGTTTTCCGTTATTAAATATTAAATACTGTTCTCACCAATGCTGCCTCATTTCTGGATAAAGGTTTAATCAGATACCAAAATTTGTTTGCGCTGGCACATTAAGGTCCATGCAATCAATGCGAATATGCACTTGTAAATTGTGGAACTCGCTATCACAGGATAGTTACATTTTCATTTACATTTACGGCTAAGCAAAAGTTTCATTTGCGTTGAGTTACGTTTTTGCCTTGCCTGCACTGGCCTGGCACATGCATATGCATTAATGCTTATTTTAAGTAAACTCATGTTAAAATAAATGAACAACTAATGCAGAACAACTGTAAATATGTTATGCTTAACATAAGTATAAGGGAATGCACAGCAATTGTTTAACTCAATAAACATTTTTATTTAACATAATGAATTTGTAAAAATATTTTATAAACACCCTCTCCCCTCCCGCCGCCCCCCCCCCCCGCCCCACCCCAAACAACAATGAACGCAAGAACTTAAAAAAATTTAACATGTAACTTGAACAACCAACTAACCCCCCGCCTTCCTATCTGCGGCCACGTTTCCCTCCAGGTCCTCCACCACCCCGTATTTTAACACCACCCTCCCGTTTTGGTCTTTGCAGACCGGGACGAAGCTGGTGTGAAGCGGGCAACGGGAAGACTTCCTGCCGTGGTGGCGGTCACAGAGTGGAAGGTGAAGCCTGAGGCTTGTCTTCCGAGTCAGGAGGAACTGTATCCTCCGTACTCGCTTGAGTGCTAGGAGTCGCACTCTGAGCTGACACGACACCTTGAGATGCAGCGCCATGTCCAGCCAGCATCGCATGCCGAAGGGCATTTGTTGCGGCGGTCAGCTCTCGAATCCCCTCTAAGGTCTGCTGTGCTAACTCCGTTTGCATGGTAGACCAGTTGGAGAAGTTCGTGTTGAACTGGCTCCAGTTCGCAGAGAACTGGCTCCAGTTCGTGGAGAACTCATGGAACCCCTGGATAAGATCGCAACCAATCGCGACCATCTCCCTGCACAGGGAAATCAAGCACTTGTAGGGGAGGACGAAAACCCCCTCATTTTACCCAGAAGGAAAAGGGCTGTGGGATCAGTCTGTGCTGTGAATTGAAACCGATACGGTTTGACCTTGGCAGAGCAGTGATTGATGGGGGAGGACACCGGAGGGCCAATGGTGGGACAGAGTCAGCCCGAAGCATGTGACTTTCAAGCCAATGGGAGAGCACTTGCTCGAAAACTGTGGGACTGACTCACAGCCATTATCGGGCTATTGTCTTCCCCATGTTTACACTATGGAAGGAAATTATGCAAACCTTTTGAAAACTAGGGAACCCAAAACAAACCAAGGGCCTACACAATGGCTACAGGAGGCCAACCCAATTAACACCTACTCAAACCTTGAGTAGGTTAGAAAACCTGAATTGGAGGAAAATTATGCAGATCTTCAGAAACCAGGGAACCCAAAACAACCCAAGGGCCTACATAATAGCTACAGGAGGCCAACGCAATCAACACCCATTCAAACCTTGAGTAGGTTAACATCAGTGGAAAAAACCCGCAATAATCTAAAACTGCTGCATTTTTCAAAATCACAAAGCCCACCAATGGGAAGAATCGATTTCAGCAGGAGAGGCGGACTGGATAATCTGGCTATAAAAAGGGGTTTCTGACGTAGTGTGTGTGGTTCCCTGCCCTCGCGATCCAACAACCAGCAAGCCTCTCGACACTGAAGGAAAACCAGTGTCCGAAGACACCGAAGATAGAAGAAACAAACCACCAGACTTACAGAAGGCACAGTAGTGAGTATAACCTCTGGTCCCCGGAACTCCCAACTCAGTTAGGCCAGGAAAGGTGGGAGGTTGGGCATTGTACTGCTAAACTTGTGTAAAGATTTTTGTTGTGTCCGTTTAGTGGGATTTAGGGGGATTGTTTTGTTGGTGTATTGCTGTTTGTTGAGATACACCTTGTCAAATAAATTGGAAGCCTAAAGTTCCTCTCGGAATCACTTTGTCTCAGTTCTATTGTATTACATCTCCTGATCGTGAGTCTTATGTCAGAACAGTGTAAGGGAAGCTAGGAGCGCCTCGAAAACGCTCAACTGTGTGTCACAGGCTAGGGAAGAAGGGGTTAGGAGTGTTTGACACTCACAGGTGCCTCACAGGCTAGGCATAAGCTGTGGGGATGCACGAGTCTCAAAACCCCCTTCATAAGCTGTGGACACAGTCTCTCCAGGGGTGCTCTTGCAGCACTCAGGGTACCTCACAGGCCAGGCATAAGCTGTGAGGGCAGAAGCCCAGAGAGAGACACCCAAGGCACAACAACACTCCCTGAGAAAACCCCTTACAGAACATGGTGATCACGAAGGGACATAAGCAAACAGGAAATGTTAATATAACAGATGAGGTGATAAGAGATGAAACTAAAATGGAGGAGAGAATTTCCTCATACATTTTTGGCAAGGTGAACCTCACTAAACCTTGGGTACAAGCCCTCACTCGGGCAGAGCGCCCAGTGGATGCTGCTGCTCAGTGGACAGCAGGGAAGGACCACAACCACAGGGTGGAAAAGGCCATCTGGCTTATCTGCCTCACCCGCCAAGTCCGAAAGCTCGACCAGCGGGTGAAGGACTTGGAACAGAGTCTTCAGAAATCAGAGGAGCTCTCTGCTATCCGGGCTGCGGTTGGGGACAACCTGCTGGCCGAATTAGCTGAGGAGCAGCAAAGGAACCGGCAGTTGGAGGAGACCTTCCGAAATAGCCGGGACTATCTTCAGTGTCAGGTCACTGAGGCCAAGGGTAGTGAGGGGTCCCTCCGGGAACAGAACTCTCGGTACACCCAGAAAATTTTGGAACTAGAGAATAAATTAAAAGATATACAGGCAGCCTATAAAGTGGCCAGTAGCAGTGAGTTTGCAGATCACTGTCCCTGCCAGGAGAGGATTAGAACTCTCACCCACGCTCTATCCCAGGCAAAGGGGATAGTCGCCCTGATAGGACCCGGAGGGTCCACACAGGACAAAGGAGAGTATTGCGGGGTAGAGGAGAATCAAAAGGCAAGAGACCCCCGACCACCTCCTGAGGCACCGGTGGTTTGTCCGGTGGGGTACCAGGAGGAGCGGGGCACGCAGGTAGTAGCATACCCAGGGCTGGGGGCAGGACCAATGTGTCCCGCTCGGCAGCAGGGATGTGAGGCTCCAGCCGCGGGTCAGTTAAAGGCCGGAATCAGGTGACCAGGCACTGTCTGCTGCACCGGGTATGGTGGGACAGCCGGAGGTAGAGGGACCAGCGCAGAAAGATCCTGAACAAGGGCGGATGTGCCCGGTCAGGCAGCGCAAGTACGGTCCTCCACATGCAGGTGGCCAAGGTCGGGGAGCGCTGGAGAGCGACTTTATTATTCCCCATGGAGTTCAATCACTCAGGGCCATGGTGGCCCATTTGGCCAAACTCACTCGCAGTGGGGACCCATCTATCCACTTCATGGAGGTGATGCAGGCAGGGGAAATTAATGGGTGCGACGAGGAAGAAACAGCCAAGCTGCTGCTCTTCTCTCTGGACAGCAAATTGTACCAGGCCCTACCGGCAGAATGCGGAGGGGACAGCGTACATTTGCTGAGGTCCAGAGGGCCGTCCTTGAGGCTATGGGCTTCGATGACGGCAGTCCTTTCGAACGGGTCGAAAGGACAAGGCAGCTCGCAGGGGAAACCCCGCAGGCGTTTGCGGACAGGCTGTGGGTGGTATACCACGCAGCCTGTGGGGAGCTCCTCGACCGGGCGAATCTTTCCGCGGTACAGACTGGCCGCTGGCTGAGGATTCTGGTGGCAAACTGCTTGCCCCGGCTCAAGGCCAGGGCAGAAGTGTGGTTCGATTCCCGGGACCCCAACCTCACCGAGGAAGCAGTGGTCAGGCAACTGGCACTGGTCCAATGGAATGGAGGAGGGGAGGAGGAGAAAACCTCCAAAGGTCGGGTAAATGAAGTAAAACCCAACTCGATTCCCAAAAGGGAATGGCACCAGGAGGGTGGTCGCTTGATTGGTAAGGAGGGAGTGTGCTACGGGTGCGGGAAAGCGGGGCATTTTAAAAGGGATTGCAGGAGCCCAGTAAAGAGATATGGGGGGAGAAGTTCCTTAGGAGCCGCCCAGAGTGGGGGAAGTGGAGGGAGCTCCTCACCATCCCTTGATGAGATCGTAGCTGTAGTGAGGACAGTGCTGGAGGGGACTGGGAAGGTAGCCACTGCAACAGGCAGGGAAGCACCAGCAACCCTGCCAGTACAGAGGCCGTGACTAGCCCAGACCCAGCCTGCATACCTGTGTCCACTAGAATACGACCCCTGGGGACGACCCTGGGTCAAGATGGAGGTTGAGGGTGTATTGGGTACTTACCTTTTGGACACTGGTGCTTACCTTTTGGACTCCGCAACCTCCCCTCTATCAAACGGGGTGCCGTATCAACTAGTTGGGTTCACAGGAAATGAGAAGGCTGGGTTTTTCTCAGTCCTGCTCGCAGTTCGTTTAGGAGCACCCCAAAACAATGGAAGTGCGCCCTGATGAACTGGGAGCAGGTGGGAAAAGGGATCTTGGGGGCTGATTTCATCATCGCTCGTCAGATCCTAGTAGACTTGAGGAATCACTGTCTATGGGGCACAGTGGGCACGGGAGCAGAGGGAGAAGTCATGGTTATTGATAAGAAACAGGGAAAAGGGACTCTGTGTACAATGAAGCCAAAAGTGGGTTACGACCTGGAGGTTCTGGCCGGTAACACCCCGGCCGAGTACCGGGCCTATGTGCAAGCAAATCTTGCAGCATTTGCCACCCATAAACACGATTGTGGGAGAGTCACAGGAGTGGAGGTTAGAATAGATGGGGATCCCATGTCCCGCCCGCAAAAGCAGTATGGCTTTGCCCGAGAGGCAGAAGCAGACTTGGAGACAGCTTTAAGCTCGCTTGTCGAGCAGGGTGTTTTGAGACTCAGAGCCACCCATGTCAACTCCCCGCTTTGGCCGGTTAGGAAACCGGACAATTCTTGGAGGGCTACGGTGGATTATAGGGTGCTCAATAAAAACATCCCAGCTTGTGCTCCCACAGTAGCGGCGGTTGCGGATCTGATAGGGGAAATCCCTGCATCCGCAACCACGTTCACAGTGTTGGACATATCCAACGGGTCTATCCCTGTACGGAGGGAAGACCAGTACAAGTTTGCCTTCACCTTCCGGGAACAGCAGTATACATGGAGCTACCTCCCACAGGGCTTTCATAATAGTCCCAGCATCTTTCACCAATGCATGGCGAACTGCTTAAAAGACTTCAGCCAACCACACCAGCTGGTCCAGTATGTGGACGACCTGTTGTTGTTCACAGACAGCAGTGAGGAATACGGTCTTACTGAAGAAAGGGGGTTTTAAAGTTAACCCCAAGAAAGCCCAGATAGGTCTAGGAGAGGTAAAATTCCTGGGCCTGACGATAAGGGCAGGAGAAAGGGCCATTGATGACGCTAGAAGAAAGGCAGTGCAGGAACTCCCTGTCCCTAGGGATGTGTCGGGGGTAAGGTCTTTCCTGGGAATCACTGGCTACTGTAGGGACTTCATCGAGGACTATGCAGCCACTGCCGCTCCTCTGCTCAGACTCCTACACAAGGGGGTCGAGTGGGAATGGGACGAGGGCTGTGAGGCAGCATTTGTCCGTCTTAAGAGAGAGCTGCAGGTAGCACCAGCCCTAGGGGCAATTGATGGGGGGGGGGAATTCTTCCTGGAGGTGGCAGCCAGTGGCGACAGCTTAAGTGCAGTGTTGCTCCAGGAGCGAAGACCAGTGATATACTCCTCCAGGGTCCTCATGGAGGTAGAAAAGGGATACTCCAATTGTGAGAGGCACTTGCTTGCCACCCACTGGGCAGTAAAGAGAGCTCAGATCTTTACCGGAATTCCCCCATTACACTCCTCACCCATCATACCCCGACGCAGATGCTGTTGGACGGGAGGATTAAGGACGGGACAGTGAGCAGTGCTAGAATCACTCGCTGGACCCTCCTCCTCTCCCAAATGACTTTAAAGGTCAAGGGCCTCTGCGAGCCCAGGCTTGCAGCAAATTTAATCTATCCAGGGCAGCCGCATAGATGCTCTGTGGAGGGGGTATGGGACATCAACTTTGGATTTCGGGCAGGGATACACCCCACAGGCCGCGAGATCTACGTTGATGGCTCCAGTTCAGTGTCCGCGGGTACAAGACTCACGGGCTGCGGAGTTTGGGATCCCAAGGCAGGAATTGCCTTGACTCTTAAACTCCCATGCACCCTGAGCGCCCAGCAGGCGGAACTCTCGGCAGTGATGTATGTGGTTACACACCCCGAGGAATTCCCTACCCCATACACGATTTGCTCGGACAGCATGTTCACTTGCAATTCATGTACAGAGTATCTGCCGATTTGGTCACACCGGGGGTACACCTCTGCGGATGAGAAGCCCCTTGTGACCAAACCTCTGCTTGAAAAGATCATGGCTGCAGTGGGAGAAACCGGGATGTATATATCCATAAGGTAAAGGCCCACTCCAAAACTGAGCCACGGGGGGAAGGTAACCAGCAGGCAGACCTGCTGGCAAGGGAAGGTGCTCGTACAGGTCGCCCATGGGACCCATACGAGGCAGGCAGGATAGCAGCAGCAAGAAGCAAGCCAGGGACACAAGGGAGCGTAGGGGCGGCTGCGGCCCCGGACCTTAAAGTAGTCCAGATGCAGGATCCGATCCTGAAGGCTGCCTTGGTTGCTATCAAAAAGGGGGAAAAGGTGGAGGGCCCATACAGTGCTGCAGATATTGCTGTGCGGGAAGGCATGTTGTTTAAAGGGGACAAATGGGTAGTGCCGCCACAACACCGGAGGGAATTCCTTCAGCTGGCCCATGAGGGTCCAGGTGCGGGACACCCTGGGCCAGAATCTACCTGCCAACGGGTAGAAAAGGCAGGGTGGTGGCCAGGCCTCCGGGAAGACGTCCACAACGTCTGTGTGGACTGTCTGGTTTGCGCTGCAAACAACCCAGACCCTCAGAAAAGGAAGGTGTCTATGGGACACGTCAGGCGGGTAGAGGGATCATGGCAGTCGATCCAGATCGACTACATCGGACCCTTACCGGCCGCCCAGGGAGGTTATAAATACTGCCTCGTCCTGGTGGATGTGTTTTCCAAGTGGGTGGAAGCCTTCCCTTGCCGAACAGCTACCGCGGTGGGGACTGCAAAAATCCTGGTGAGGGAGGTGTTCTCTCGGTGGGGTCTACCTCAAATCGTGGAATCCGACCGGGGAAGCCACTTCTCCGGCCAGGTGATGCAGGCCACCCTAAAGATGCTGGGGATAAGAGCCAAATGGCATGTCGCCTACAACCCTCAGTCCTCAGGCCCCGTAGAACGCCTGAACCGGACCCTAAAGGAAAGGCTGCGCAAGGAGACGGGAGACTCACCGAACAAGTGGGTGGAGGTCTTACTGTTGGTCCTCATGGGAATCCGGGCTAGTCAGTCAAAGAGCACAGGGTACTTACCCCATGAGCTGATGACGGGCCGGATCATGAGAACCCCAGTGCATGTGTTGGCGCCGGTTCTCACCGAAGGGCAGCTTCGAGAGGTGAACCGGGACCGCTTCGTCAGGAATCTGTTTGAACAGCTTCAACAGATTCACTGGCAGGCGGCCAACAACATGGGTAAACAGCACCGTGCCAATCGGCTGCTGCTGGAACCCCGTAGTCACCATGATTGGGAGGTGGGCGACCAGGTGATGGTGAGAAGCTTCGCCCGGGTTGGGGTATTTGAACCACTGTATATGGGACCATTCAGCATAGTCGACAAGGCTAGCCCTATGGTCTATGTGGTTCGATTGCCTCGCCGGGTGAAATGGTATCACATTAATCAGTGTAAATTGTTTGACCCCAAAAGAGGTAAAAAACAGAGGGGACGAGCAAGGGAAGGGAATCAGGCACTGGGGGAAGAACAGGCCCCGGTGGATTTGGAGGCTCCGGAGGAGGCAGCGGTCCCCGAAGCTCTACAGCCGGGGATGGTTCACTGCTCCAGTAAGGCTATCCCACCACTGGGTAGAGGTTAACAGAAGTTAGTGGGCTGGGAAAGGCTCTACCATTAGCAAGGTCCAAGGGGAAGCTGAACCTCCCATGGTGGATCAGCTGGGGCTAGCCCAAGAGGTGGAGGAGATAGCATTGCAGCCCATAACGTGGGACTCTGCACCGACAGTAAGGAGGAGTAACAGAATGCCACAGACCAGGGCGCCGTGGTCCCCTGTTTACCTAGCTTCCCGCCCCAGACCGAGAAGGCGAAAGACAACAGGGAGGGTGCTCTGTTGCGCTAGCAAGGGTCTCCCACCGATTATCCGGGGCTTGGGACGGCTTTGGAGGGCAGCACAAGACTCATTAAGGGGGACTATATGAGCCCCTCAGCGGAGTCCCCAGGGTACGGTCAGCCGAGTGGTCGACGACGCCTGTACAGTGACAGGATGTAGCCTGGCCACCCGGGGACGGGTGGTGGTGTATATATTTTCCCTTCCTGTTTTGTTACTTTGTGTTGTGTGCATATGTGTTTAGGTAAGGCAGTGACGGTTGGGTACAGCATTTTATGTTCAGAACATGTTAAGTGGGCCGAGCCTGGAGAGGTCTCTCAAGGCAAGGCCATGTTCTTCTTGCCTTTCAGATGTCAACACCTCCCGACTGGACGTTAGTGATGCTGGTATCGCTAAGGATCTGCTCCGGGCACCGAGGGGACACCGAGGACTCCCTGGTTTTCGGATGCTCCGGAGGCAGAGCGCCGACAGTGACCACAGGAGAAGGGACTCTGGCGGCGGATGGCCGGGTCACCTACTCCCACGAGGGGAGATGGCCTGGGTGGTTGGGATCGAACTCCACCAAGTACTCCAACCATAAGGACTTTACCTACGGAGAGGCCTCCATCCCCTGCCCGGAGATCACTCTGGCCACTTCCAGAGTGAGAGTGACAGAAGGCAGGAAGGTGTGCCTAACTTGCCTAGGGGACATACCTCTGGGACGGTGGTGGTGGCTCAGAAAGCTCAAGAAGGACGTGGGAGACTGACACTCGGACTGGGAACGTCTGGATAATGATACCTACCGAACCATCATGGGGTTATCTGGCGGGGTAACGGTGTGTTGGGAGAAATGGTGGGCGTACGACCAAGGAATTTATATGTGTATGTGGGGATCCACTCGCGTGTGTTCAGAGGGGGTCTCCATTGCTTTCTATAGGTGGTGGCAGAATGTCGGGGATGGGGTGGTATGGGATCGCAGCGGGGAGGCGTGTGTGACCCCCAATCCCCGGGTACCAGTAAACGCCACCGAACTTGTAGTTCGAGAAAGAAAACCCCCACCCACGGCTAAGCCCACCGTCCCACACGAGTGCCCGACAACATGCAGGGGGCCGGGGAATGGTTTAGCGTTAGTCCCTACCGAGAAACTACTTTATCAGGGGGTACACTACGCAGTGGCATCAGTGGTGCTAAATCTGACAGAAGTCCGCCTACCTACGTGGTGTCTCCAGGAAACCGAGCTGTTATACCAGGCTCTGCTGCGGGAGATGTTCCGGAAGTTCTATAAACTGGACTTCGGGGATATCAAAGTGACAGACTTGTATAAACAGTGGGATAGGGCCGAACCGGGCAGGCAGAGGCGTGGCACTTTAAATGACATTTTTATGGGGTTTAACACTGGGGCGTCCGCCATAAACAGTTTGGATAACATGCAGATAAATGGGTTAAAGAATCAGATGCACAAAATCCAGGGGGACGAGAATACCGTAGTGGGATCCGCGCTCCACGAAGAGGTGGCAATGACAGTTCACTTAAAGGAGATTATCTCTCAATTGGAGGCGCAGGCCAGGGCTGTAAACGCCTTGATTCGGGAGGATAGAAACGCCTCCGATCAAGCCGCCCAAAATGAGGTGTGCGTGCTCTATGGGGCCTGGTTGCTGGGAGAGGGACGGAGTAACCTCGAGGATCTGAGACAGGGACAGGTCCCCTCCTGGATCAGCAACCAGCACTTAGCAGCACTGCACCCTTATGATAATGTTTTGAGTCCTTGCCAACTTCGTGTAGCGTCGGAAGCCTACCCGGTACCGGTGGACTGTGGAAAGTCAAATCATACCATCATGGGTGTGGTGGTCAAGATGCCCGTGATGGGGGCGTCCCCACGACCAGCACCCCTGTACCGAGTGGAGAATGTGGGAGTCATTCATGGAGGGGTGCATGTTCGATTCCAAGCGGTCCCACCTTATGTCACAATGTGGGAGCACACTGTGACAGATACAGACCTCTCGGGTTGTCAGAGCAGGGGAGCACAGGTAATCGTGTGCCTCCAGCACTTGAATGCTTTTGCAAGGCCACAATGCGGGTTCAGCACTGTTGGGGCAGAGCCTATCAATTGCACAATGGAGGTAATGGCCCCTAACCATATGCCTCCACAGGTAGCATATGTAGGCGGTGGGACATATTGTGTCACCACAAGTGCACGGACCGGGAAGGTTGTGTCCAATACCATACAGCAGCTTTTGCTTTAAACCCAGGGCAGAGGTTCAAGTGGCACACACCAGAATCACACCCATCCCTGAACCTTCCACGATTCACCTCACGGTACAAAACAACCTCAGCCACCTACAACAATATGTCGCCCATTTTGGCTATCCCATTGCCCCACTACCTGAGAAACTTACAGCCCTCCTCCAGGCAGTGGATTTGTCTCAAAAACATTTTTACACCATGGAGCAGAAAACTGAAATTCTAGCAGGGGAGATTGCCCAGATTAAACCCCCAGCATGGTGGGATTTGGGAATACGGGCAGACATACCTGCATGGATCCGGGTGGGATCGCATGCCTTTGTAATCAGCCAATTCCTGATTGTAGCATATCTGCTAGTTACAAGCTGTAAGCTCAGGAGAAAAAGAAAAAGAAAGCAGTTCCTCAGGCTACTACACAGCCAGGAGAGCCGTTGCTAAACACTCAAGGCGTGTAAACAAAGCTTGACCGCGACACTTAGGCGGTTTTGTTATTCCCAGCGATGACTGCGTTTTCATACATAGGCCCTGGGGAGTTTTCAGGGCAGATTTCTTTGTTTTACAGTTAAGACTGAAATGAGACTCAATGTACAATTGCTGCTGTAACCTTAAGTACATATATGTATATTGCTGTCGTATATTGTAACCTGTTAGATTCTGTGTTTTGTACCCCGTTAAAAGGAATTACGATATATATCGACGGGATCAGTTTAGAGTTAAACTGGGGAAAGTTGGGCAATTTGGGAGACCTAGGGTTTTATCACCACCTTGAACTTTGACACACTCGAATGGTGTCTGACTGTGTCAGATGGAGGATTATGTAGGGGAAGACGAAAACC
Organism: Pristiophorus japonicus; assembly: GCF_044704955.1. NCBI lineage: Eukaryota > Metazoa > Chordata > Chondrichthyes > Pristiophoridae > Pristiophorus > Pristiophorus japonicus. Next base: position 245,483,413 of record NC_091978.1, on the reverse strand, counting down.
CCCTCATTTTACCCAGAAGGAAAAGGCTGTGGGATCAGTCTGTGCTGTGAATTGAAACCGATACGGTTTGACCTTGGCAGAGCAGTGATTGGACGGGGAGGACACCGGAGGGCCAATGGTGGGACAGAGTCAGCCCGAAGCATGTGACTTTCAAGCCAATCGGAGAGCACTTGCTCGAAAACTGTGGGACTGACCCATAGCCATTATCGGGCTATTGTCTTCCCCATGTTTACACTATGGAAGGAAACTATGCAGACCTTTTGAAAACTAGGGAACCCAAAACAAACCAAGGGCCTACACAATGGCTACAGGAGGCCAACCCAATTAACATCTACTCAAACCTTGAGTAGGTTAGAAAACCTGAATTGGAGGAAAATTATGCAGACCTTCAGAAACCAGGGAACCCAAAACAACCCAAGGGCCTACATAATAGCTACAGGAGGCCAACGCAATCAACACCCATTCAAACCTTGAGTAGGTTAACATCAGTGGAAAAAACCGCAATAATCTAAAACTGCTGCATTTTTCAAAATCACAAAGCCCACCAATGGGAAGAATCGATTTCAGCAGGAGAGGCGGACTGGATAATCTGGCTATAAAAAGGGGTTTCTGACGTAGTGTGTGTGGTTCCCTGCCCTCGCGATCCAACAACCAGCAAGCCTCTCGACACTGAAGGAAAACCAGTGTCCGAAGACACCGAAGATAGAAGAAACAAACCACCAGACTTACAGAAGGCACAGTAGTGAGTATAACCTCTGGTCCCCGGAACTCCCAACTCAGTTAGGCCAGGAAAGGTGGGAGGTTGGGCATTGTACTGCTAAACTTGTGTAAAGATTTTTGTTGTGTCCGTTTAGTGGGATTTAGGGGGATTGTTTTGTTGGTGTATTGCTGTTTGTTGAGATACACCTTGTCAAATAAATTGGAAGCCTAAAGTTCCTCTCGGAATCACTTTGTCTCAGTTCTATTGTATTACATCTCCTGATCGTGAGTCTTATGTCAGAACAGTGTAAGGGAAGCTAGGAGCGCCTCGAAAACGCTCAACTGTGTGTCACAGGCTAGGGAAGAAGGGTTAGGAGTGTTTGACACTCACAGGTGCCTCACAGGCTAGGCATAAGCTGTGGGGATGCACGAGTCTCAAAACCCTCTTCATAAGCTGTGGACACAGTCTCTCCAGGGGTGCTCTTGCAGCACTCAGGGTACCTCACAGGCCAGGCATAAGCTGTGAGGGCAGAAGCCCAGAGAGAGACACCCAAGGCACAACAACACTCCCTGAGAACCCCTTACACTCTCCATCTGCCCTTCTACAGTAGGCGATTGCTCACCTCACTGACCCGACCTCCGTTGGGTCTGTGTTCGCAATATATTGCGTCTTGTTGTTGCCGGATCAACACTGCTTGGTCCTGATGCCTCTTCAACATCAATGCAGATGGCCGCAGGCTCATCCCCCCACAACAATTGCAGATTCCAGAAGCTGTGGAATTATATATTGATCCTCATCCTCCTCCTCCTCGACCTTCGCCAGGAGGTGAGTAAATGTATCTTCTTCCTCCATGGACTCCCTCGAGTAATGAGGTTCCTCCTCTTCATCCTCTGAGGTGGTTGGTGATGGTGCAATGGAAGGCTACAGTGACACTCGCTTCTCTGGTAGACCTTAAAAACATGTATGACATTTTTGAAGAACTTATTAGAACAGGACGGTGATCATTACCAATTGATGTTATATATCAATACTTTTCAATACCCCATTAAGTTGTAGTGGCTATATCCCCAGCTTCTTATGCACAAAGGCTGCACCCAGGCTGCATGCATGCATGCATGGCCAGACAAGACATCATTAGTATGTCAACAGTACATCTCCAGTATATTGCATATTACATTATAATTACAGGACATTACATGCGTTACTTATTTAAGTTCTTTAAAAATGTTTTTCATAGTGTTTCACACATTACACAGTACACATTACTCACGAGACTCGAGGCTGGTTTCGGCCAGACCACGGGTGGTGGCCGAACAGCTTTCAATTCCCACCAGCGCCACCGCACGCTCCTCAATTTCACTCAAGGGTTGAAGTTGAGCAGAACTGTCCCCCGTCGCCCTCTGCTCTGCCCGGTTGATTGATATGTTTTTCTGCAAATGAGAAGAGAGCATGACATGAGCTAATGGACTTTCGAATAAATCATTTAAGAATGACAAACTTAAATGCAATGCAGGAGATGATTTAAAATTTGCGTGCATCACTGACATTTTTTTGCAATGGAAAATGCAACTTACTGTTAGCATGGCTTAATTAATGAATACATTTACGAATGAGAAACTTAAATTCAATACATGAAATTCAGTGTTCTAGTCAACATTTGCACACATCATTAGAATATTAAATATAACATTTGAAATATAAAAAGCAACTTACTCTCGCTGCTGCCACCAAGCTATTCCACCTTTTTCGGCACTGGTCAGGTGACCTCGCCTCATGGGATGAAGCGGTCACTACAGCTGCAATCTCCTGTCAAATTTTTCTATATGCACAGGGTGAAGGTTTCCCATGCACACCCCGTGTAAGTTCTGCCCACCTTGCATGCACCTCATTGACGAGGGCCTCGTTTGCCTCATCACTAAAGGCTTTTGACCTTTTCCTTTTGGCTTCAAACTCCTGCGACATTCTGATTTATTAGATTAGAAATATTTTAGATATTAAAGTGAGATTTATATTGGCTTTTACACCACGAAACCCAGCAACAATAAACAATTCTTCCCTCCTTCTCTCCAGCTTTCTCCTCCCTCTCTATCAGCACTCTCTCTCTTTCTGACCCTCCCTGTGCCTTCTGAGCATGTGTGATGACCCCTGACCTCCCACAATGCAGTAAAAATAATCGGCTGTGAAAAAAAACTCACACATGCGCACAAGGCTGTTGCTAGGGAAGCTTATTTTTTGGACTTCCGTTTTTGGTGGGCGATCGTAACATCGCCGAAAAATCACATCGCCCATTCCACATCGCTGGGCTAAGGCCGAGTGGAAAATTGCAAAAAAAAAATGGATCAGTAAGGCTGAGACGTCCTACATCGCTGGAACAATGCCCATTTTTCCTGGCGATGTCCCTCTAGTGGAAAGCCTAGCCCAAAGAAGTTTTAACATTCTTCACATTGCCGAATACAATATTTTTATTCCACCTGGTTTAGGGTGAGAGATGAAAGAAACAATGGTGCGTGGACAAATAATCCTGAAACAGATTGTAAAGTCCTGTCCCCTCAGTACAGATTCACACGAGGCATGTAGTGAAGTCAAGGTCACTCTGGACCTGCACCTTTATTTCACAGCTCTGGAATGCTGCACTTGCCTGAGACCTGTCCTTATATACCTGTCTCTTGCATGTGCACCCCTGGTGGTAAGGTATGCTGGTGGTTACAGGTCATATCTTATTACAGTCATGTATAGCATGTTAGGATACAGTTATATATAATAATGTAAGATACATGACATCACCCTCCCCCAAGGTCTTATTGTCTTTACAGGTTCAGTCTCTCAGGTGGTCTACTCTCTCGCATGGAGCGTCTGAGTTGTGGTTCAGTTGTTTGCCTTGGTGTCTGTTTTTCTTTGGGTGTGGTTGCTGGTATCTCGCCTGGGCTGTCTATTTCGATTGGTGTGATTGTTGTTGACTTGCCTGGGCTGTCTGTTGGGATTGCCCTTTCCTCAGGTTGTTCCCTCTGTCTGTCCACCAGGTGTGGTGCGAGTTACACATTGTAGTCTGCCTCTGGTTCCGCAGTGTTGTTGGTAAATCTGCTTTTGACTTGGTCTACATGCCTCCAGCAGGTTTTGCCATTGTCCATTTGTACTACCAGTAGCCTGTTTCCTTCCTTGCCTGTTACTGTCCCTGCAAATCATTTGGGACCCCTGCCATAGTTTAGTACAAACACTTTGTCCCCTATCTCATTCCATCTCCCCCTCGAATTTCTGTCATGGTACTCAGTCAGCTTACAGTGCTTTGCCTCAACGACTTCGTGCATGTCTGGGAGGATTAATGAGAGCCTTGTTTTTAAAAGTCCTTTTCATCAACAGTTGCGCGTGGGGGATGCCAGTCAGTGAGTGCGGACGAGATCTGTATGCCAGCAGCACCGCGACAGGCGACCCTGCAGCGTGGGACCTTGGATTTTAAGCATGCCTTGTTTAATGATTTGCACTGCTCTCTCCGCCTGGCCGTTGGAGGCCAGCTTGAACGGTGCCTTCTTGACATGATTTATGCCGTGGTCAATTATGAAGTCTTGGAATTCTGCGCTGGTGAAGCACAGACCATTGTCACTGACCAATATGTCAGGGATTCCGTGCGTTGCAAACATGGTTACGAAGCTCTCCACAGTGGTGGAGGTTGTGTTCGAGTTTAAAATGGTGCATTCGATCCACTTTGAAAATGCATCTACAACTACGAGGAACATTTTGCCCATGAATGGGCCCGCATAGTCTATGTGCACTCGCAACCATGGTTTGGTAGGCCAGGGCCAGGGGCTCAGAGGAGGCTCCCTGGGGGCGTTGCTGAGTTGGGCACAAATGGTGCACCTTCGGACGCAGAGCTCCAAGTCCGCGTCAATACCAGGCCACCAGACGTGGGATCTGGCTATGAGAACGATCCCCGGGTGCTCGTGGTGTAGCTCCCGGACAAATGCCTCTCTGCCTCGCAGAGGCATGACTACTCGGCTGCCCCACATCAGGCAGTCTGCTTGTAGTGATAGCTCATGCATGCGCCTGTGAAAGGGTTTTAATTCCTCGGGGCAGGCATCGCGTGCCTCTGCCCAGTCACCGGTTAGGACACATCTTTTTACTAAGGATAACGTGGGGTCGCTGGCCGTCCAGGCTCTGATTTGGCGAGCCATCATGGGCGAACCTGTGGACTCAAAGGCATTGATTGCCATGACTATCTCACAGTCCTGTTCGTCAGACCCTTCCGTGGTCGCCAGGGGTAGCCTGCTGAGCGCGTCGGCACAGTTGTCTGTGCCTGGTCTGTGCCTTATGGTATAGTCGTAGGACGCCAGCGTGAGTGCCCACCGTTGAATTCGCGCCGAGGCGTTGGCATTTATTGCCTTGCTCTCGGATAGGAGGGACGTGAGGGGCTTGTGGTCAGTTTCTAACGCGAACTTGGCCCCGAAAAGGTATTGGTGCATCTTTTTGACACCGTACACGCACGCGAGCGCCTCCTTCTCGACCATTCCGTACCTGCGCTCCGCCCGTGTAAGTGACCTGGAGGCATAAGCTATCGGTTGTAATTTGCCCGCACTATTGACATGTTGCAAAACGCACCCAACCCCATACGCTGACGCATCGCATGTGAGAACTAGCTTTTTACCTGGGTCAAAGAAAGTCAAAACACTGTTGGAACACAGAAAGTTGCGTGCCTTATTGAAGGTGCGTTCCTGGGCATCCCCTCAAAACCAATCGCACCCCTTCCTGAGAAGCACGTGGAGAGGCTCCAGCAGCATGCTTAAGTTCTGCATAAAGCTCCCAAAGTAATTGAGTAGCCCGAGAAAGGCGCGCAGTTCTGAGACATTCCGGGGCCTGGGTGCCAGGCGAATTGCTTCTGTTTTGGACTCTGTTGGGCGGATTCCATCAGCGGCAATCCTTCTGCCCAAAAATTCAACCTCGGGTGTGAGAAACAGGCACTTGGATTTCTTGACTCGTAGGCCTACCCAATCCAACCGCTTTAGTACTTCCTCCAAATTACGGAGATGGGAGTCGGTGCCCCTGCCCGTGATAAGTATGTCATCTTGAAATACAACCGTCCCCGGGATGGACTTGAGCAGACTCTCCATGTTGCGCTGGAATATGGCAGCTGCCGACCTGATGCCGACTGGGCATCGATTGTACATGAAAAGGCCTCTAAGTGTGTTGATGGTAGTGAGTAGCTTGGATTCCTCGGTCAATTCTTGCGTCATATATGCAGATGTGAGGTCTAATTTTGAGAAAAGTTTACCTCCAGCCAATGTGGCAAATAAGTCCTCCGCTCTGGGCAGCGGGTACTGGTCCTGTAGGGAGACTCTGTTTATTGTAGATTTGTAGTCCCCACAGATTCGTACGGATCCATCAGGCTTCATGACTGGGACGATGGGACTTGCCCAGTCGCTAAATTCCACAGGTGATATAATGCCTTCCCTCAGAAGCCTGTCTAGTTCGTGTTCAATCTTTTCCCTCATCACATAGAGTACAGCTCTGGCCTTGTGATGGACCGGTCTAGCATCCTGTGTGATGTAGATTTTGACTTTGGCCCCTTTGAAAGTGCCCACACCTGGCTGAAAGAGATGTTTAAATCACTTTATAACTGTTGAGCAGGAGGTCCGTTCCTCTAATGATATGGCATGGACAACATCATCCTATTTCCAGTTTAGTTTTGCAAGCCAGCTTCTCCCCAGCAGTGCTGGGGGGTCTCCGGGGACAATCCACAGGGGAAGTCGGTTCACTGTCCCTTTGTGTGTGACAGAGAGCATGGCACTGCCGCGGACTGGTACGATTTCTTTGGTATAGGTCCTTAATTTGGTGTCGACCCTTGGGAGTTTTGGTCTGTCTCTTTTATGTGGCCACAGTTGTTCAAATTGTTGAGCGCCCATGAGAGATTGACTCGCTCCCGTATCCAGCTCCATGTTGACAGATATCCTGTTGAGTAGGACCCTCATCATTATAGGAGGCGTCCTGTTGTGGGAGCAGTGGCCATTGATCGTGTTGACCTGCTGTACACCGGTGTCCCAGGTACTGTCCCCACCATCTTTTGGTCCGCTTTCCGACCCATCTGATTCGTATACCAGCCGAGCTGCCGTTTTTTTGCACATGCGGGCCAAATGCCCTGTAAATTCACAATTTCTGCAAACAGCCTGCTGAAATCGACATCCCCTTGATGAGTGCCCACCCCCACACCTCCAGCACAGACCTGTTCCATTGTTCAAAGAGTTCCCAAAGAATGAGCTGCGTCTGGCTGATCTCTCTTGAGCTTCTCTCAGTTTGTAGTTGATTGCTCGCATTGTGGGTTGATGAGGTGTGAACGGCTGTTCCTGTGGCCCTTGATGGCTTCTGCCTGCAGTCGAGAGCCTGTTCTCCCGGTTTTGTCTGTGTGTGGGGGCAGCAGCTTGTTTCGTGCTGTGAACTTCTTCTTCCGATATTTCGTTACTTGTCGCACCTGCATTGTAAATCAACCTCGTTTCTTCTTCTCTCCCAAGAATGTCTGTGCAACCAGTGCTGCTGCCACGAAGGTCAGGTTCTTGGTCTCGATGAGCTTTCGGAATATGCCTCCGTGGCCTATTCCTTCAATGAAAAAGTCTCTCAGCATTTCTCTCCTCAGTTCATCGAAGAACTCACATAAACTAGCCAACTTCCAAAGTCCCGCCACGAAGTCGGGTATGCTCTGGCCCACACAACGTCTGTAGTTGTAGAACCTGTGTCTGGCCATGTGTAGGCTGCTCGCTGGCTTCAGGTGGTCTCTTATCAGTGTGCTCAATTCTTCAAACGACTTGCTTGCTGGTTTCTCGGGTGCCAGCAGATCCTTCATTAAAGCGTATGTTTTTGAGCCACAGCTGGTCAAGAGATGGGCTCTTCTCTTGTCTGCCTTATCGTCGCCTAACCAGTCTTTGGTTACAAAGCTTTGCTGGAGCCTTTCTATAAAGTCCTCCCAATTGTCTCCCGCATTTTACTTTTCATCTGATCCGTTGTTCGCCATTCTGTGGATTCTGTAATCCCGTAACCGTCACTGTAAAGTCCTGCCCCCTCAGTACAGATTCACACGAGGCATGTAGTGAAGTCAAGGTCACTCTGGACCTGCACCTTTATTTCACAGCTCTGGAATGCTGCACTTGCCTGAGACCTGTTCTTATATACCTGTCTCTTGCAAGTGCACCCCTGGTGGTAAGGTATGCTGGTGGTTATAGGTCATATCTTATTACAGTCATGTATAGCATGTTAGGATACAGTTATATATAATAATGTAAGATACATGACACAGATAATACCGGACTATGGGCTAGACTTTCCAGCATTTTTGCATGCTTAATGCCCACTTAACATCCATTTTACCGCTGAAATGACGTATAACGCCCGTATATCGCCCATTTAGTCACAAAATGGAAACTGATGGGCATTTTTCGGAAACTTAGCGCCGAGCGTTACTTTCCCCATGCGCGTAACGCCAGGAAAAAATAATACCGCCCGTCCACTTTTTTTGGGCGGTATCATCAGAATGGGTGAAATCAACGCCCATATCGCCCAGTGTTAGCTTCTGCACAGAATTAAAATCAAGATTCAATAATACCGACCGCCCATTTTGTTTTGTCGTAAAGAGCACATTTGGTGAAACTAACGCCCGGGAGATTGCCCACTCTCACTTTCACCACCTCGCACACATATAGCCCACAATATCGCTTGCCCAAAAAACTGCCCAGAAAAAGTGGAACTGTACTGAACTAAAGCCAATGGTGTGGCTGCCATTTTTAAAATCGCAGGTCGCTTCATTCAAAAGCCTGCATCAACTTCGGGGGAGTTTGCATTGACTCTGAAGTTCTTCTCAGGTGAAGTGACCATCTCAACAGACATATTTTCAGACTCTGGACTATTGGGGGTTTACTCTAGGTATATTTTAGTGAGGAAATTATTGCCTCTGATCAATCGCTATTTTACTTTCATTGCAATGGGCCCAGCCATTTCTCAGCTTGCATCGATTAATACGCAGATGCTGCAGAGTGCAGATGGCTCAATGTGTGATGCATATTATTATAGCCCCAATTTAAGGCGTGCAAGAATGAGGAGGAGGGCCAGACCATGCACACCCTGCACATACAGGGAAAAGAGGTCTTACCTCTGTTATGTTTAAAATAACTCCACAAGACTGAGTTCTGTAAGCTTAAACTGATGTGACCTTAGTCTCTTTAATAAAACTCCAGAGTGCCAAAGCAGTATGGCAGACAACCTTTTATACTCGCTTGCATGAGGTGTGCAGGTGACCCTTGGGTCTTCGACAAGTCTTGCACAGTTAATATGTTTACATACAAAACATCATTTCCTCCCCACCCCGACCCCAGCCCCCCCCGCCGAAGTCTTTGATACAAATTACAAATTACAAGTTGAGGTGGGTCCGGGGCCCTTCGCTCCCTGGTTGAACGCCTGAATTCGAACTCTGGCATGGGTGAGTTGGTCGGGCCATTGTTGCACTGCAGCACGATGGTCTGACCGGACTGTTGGGCATGGTGGGTTCATCCTCTTGATTGATGGCGAGGTCGATTGCTGGTTGGATGTGTGTTGGTGGATCGATGATGGTGATGTCCTCTTCAAGTTGTTCTTGGTTGTCAGTGAATCGCAGTTTGGTCTGATCTCAATTCTTTCTGCACGTTTGTCCATTCAATAGTTTGACAATAAATACTCTATTCCTCTCCTTGGCCAAGACAGTATCAGCAACCCATTTGGGACCATGACTGTAATTAAGGACAAACACAGGGTCGTTTAAATCAATGTCACACAATACAGCTGCACGATCGTGGTACATGTTTTGCCGGTGACGCCGGGTTTCCACATGATTATTAAGATCCGGGTGGACTAAGGAGAGCATGGTTTTGAGGGCTCCCTTCATTAACAATTCCGCTGAGGGAACTCCGGTAAGCGAGTGGGGTCACGTCCGGTAGCTGAGCAGAACCCGAGATAAAAAGGTCTGCGGGGAGCCATCGGTCACGCGTTTCAAGCTCTGCTTTAGTTTGGACTGCCCGTTCTGCTTGACCGTTGGATGTGGGCTTAAACGGAGCAGACCTGACATGCTTAACGCCATTGCGGGTCATAAACTCGTTGAATGAAGCTGGTGAAACACGAACCATTGTCAGTGACAAGGACGTCGGGCAAGCCATGGGTGGCGAACATGGCCCGGAGGCTTTCAATGGTGGCTGTGAACGTGCAGGATGACATGATTACACATTCAATCCATTTAGAATAAGCGTCCACTACTACTAAGAACATCTTTCCTAGAAAGGGCCAGTGAAATCTACGTGGATCCTGGACCACGACTTGGAGGGCCATGACCACTGACTCAGTGGTGCCTCCCTTGGTGCATTGCTCAACTGTGAGCAAGTGTTACATTGGTGTATGCATGACTCCAATTCCGAGTCAATGCCGGACCACCAAACATGTGACCTGGCGATAGCCTTCATCATGACTGTGCCTGGGTAGGTACTATGTAGGTGCGTATAAACGTTTCCGTCTTTTTTTGGCAAAACCACACGATTACCCCATAAGAGACAATCCAACTGAATGGACATTTCATCTTTACGTCGGTGAAACGGCTTAATTTCATCTTGCACTTCCGAGTGAACAGCCAACCAGCTCCCGTTGAGGACGCAACTTTTTACTTGTGATAGCACAGGATCCAGGCTAGTCCAGGTGCTGATCTGGTGAGCCGTGATGGCTGACCCCTCACTCTCAAAAACATCCATTACAAGAAGCAAGTCTGCGGCTTACGCCATTTCCATCCCGGTGGTGGGCAATGGTAGCCGACTGAGGGCATCAGCGCAGTTCTCCGTGCCTGGTCTGTGGCGGATAACATAGTCATAAGCGGACAATGTTAGTGCCCATCTTTGGATGCGGGACGAAGCATTGGTGTTTATACCTTTGCTTTCTGAAAACAGCGAAATGAGTGGTTTGTGGTCGGTTTCAAGCTCGAACCGGAGTCCAAATAGATATTGATGCATTTTCTTAACCCCATATATGCATGCTAACGCCTTTTTCTCGACCATACTGTAGGCTCTTTCAGCCTTAGATAGACTTCTAGACGCATATGCAACCAATTGCAGTTTGCCTGATGCAATGGTTTGCTGTAACAAACACCCGATCCCGTAAAAAGATGCATCACAAGCTAGCACTAAACATTTACATGGGTCATACAATACAAGTAATTTGTTAGAACATAGCAGGTTTCTGGCCTTCTCAAAGGCTGTCTCGAGATTTACCCCAAACCCAGTCGTCAGCCTTACGTAGCAACATGTGTAATGGTTCCAGCAAAGTGCTCAACCCGGGTAGAAAGTTACCAAAATAGTTGAGGAGTCCCAGGAATGAACGCAGCTCTGTCACATTCTGTGGTCTGGGTGCGTTCTTGATGGCCTCCGTCTTTGAGTCCATGGGTTTGATGCCGTCTGCCGCAATCTTTCTCCCCAAAAATATGACCTCTGGCTCCAGGAATACATACTTGGAGCATTTCAGCCTGAGTCCCACTCTGTCTAGTCGACTTAGAACTTCTTCCAGGTTGTGCAGGTGTTCGGTGGTGTCACGATCGGTGATCAGGATGTCATCTTGAAACAAAATGGTGCATGGAACCGATTTCAGCAGATTCTCCATGTTCCTCTGGAAAATGGCAGCAGCCAAGCGAATCCCAAAAGGGCACCTGTGGTATGTAAACAGTCCTTTGTGCGTGTTGATGACGTCAATCTTTTCGAAGATTCAGCCAGCTCCTGTCTCATGTAAGCGGAGGTTAGATCCAATTTGGTGAACAACTTCCCCTCTTAACTTTGCAAACAGGTCATCTGCCTTGGGTAGTAGATACTGGTCTTGTAATGAAACAAGACCAGTTGATTGTTACCTTGTAGTCTCCGCAGATTCTGACCATACCATCACTTTTCAACACCGGAGCAATTGGGCTGGCCCGCTCGTTGAACTCAACGGGTGATATGATTCCCTCTCGTTGAAGTCTGTCCAGTTCGATCTCGACTTTCTCCCTCATCATATATGGAACCGCTCGAGCCTTGTGATGAACAGGCCGTGCATCAGGGACTAGATGGATCTGCACCTTGGCGCTTGTGAAGTTGCCCCTGCCTGGTTCAAATAGGAACGGAAATGTGCTTCGCACTTGAACACACGAGGCGTCATCCACCGAAGAAAGTGCTTTGATGTCATCCCTGTTCCATCAAATCTTTCCTAGCCAGCTTCTGCCAAACAGTGTTGGGCCATCGCCTGGTACAATCCACAGTGATAAATCATGCACAGCTCCATTGTACGATACCTTCACTGCCACACTGCCAATGTAAGTGCGCAGCTTTGTCTAAATCGGGCTCAGTTTGGGCCTTTGTGCCTTGTTGCCCCACAGTTTCTCAAAAGCATTCTGGCTCATAATTGACTGACTCGCTCCCCTGACCAACTCCATGGAAACTAGAATCCCATTTAATTTGACTTTCAGCATTAGAGGGCTCTTGGTGGTAAAGTTGTGTACCCCATACACTCTTCCTTGGCCTCGGGTTGAGTTGCCTCTCTTACTCGTTCTGCGTGATCTGCTTCGGATCGACCATCTTCTGTCGACTCTGCCACGTGGTGAGTCACAGTATGTTTGCACATTCGCTGGAGGTGCCCCATTGTTTCGCAGCCTTTGCACACATAGTGCTTGAATCGACATTGATGGGCTCTATGATTACCCCCGCAGTGTCAACATGGTGTTAATGGATTCGCATTCTCGTCCCACGGCAAACTCTGAGTCATCCTAGGTCTTGCAGCTGCAGACACATAGGCCCTGCCATGTACAGTTCGGCCTGCTAATGGCGTTATTTTATGCACAGTACTTGCTGGTGAGCTTCGATGCTGAGAAGATATCAGTTTAGTATTATCGTTCGTGGACATGAAAGCCTGGGCTATCGTGATGGCCTTGTTCAGGTCTGGGGATTCGGCAGAGAGCAGCTGGCAAAGAGTGATCTCATGGCCGATTCCAAGCATGAAAAATTCCCGCAGCATTTCCCCCAAATGTCCAGCAAAATCGCAAGATCCCGCAAGGCATCTTAGGTCGGCGACGTGACTCGCCACGTCCTGGCCCTCGGAGCGATGGTGCGTATAGAAGCGATACCTGGCCATTAAGATGCTCTCCTTGGGCTTGAGGTGTTCCCGAACCAGCGTACACAACTCTGTATATGACTTTTCCATTGGTTTCGTCGGTGCTAGCAGATGCTTGATGAGGCCGTATGCTGTAGACTCACAAACGGTGAGGAGAATTGCCCTGCGCTTGATCGCTTTATCGCCCGCATCCAGCTCTTTGGCCACGAAGTACTGGACGTTCAATGAAGGCTTCCCAATCATCACTCTCTATAAATCGCTCAAGAATACCAATGGCAGCCATAACCACTTGAAAGTTAATGATCTGTCACTCGTCGTCAATTGTTATGTTGAGAATAACTCCAAAAGACTGAGTTCTGTAAGCTTAAACTGATGTGACCTTAGCCTCTTTAATAAAACTCCAGAGTGCCAAAGCAGCATGGCAGACAACCTTTTATACTCGCTTGCATGAGGTGTGCAGGTGACCCTTGCGTCTCCAACAGGTGTGCCCTCTGGTGGCAAGTCTTACACAGTTATAATTTTTACATACATAACATCCTCGATGTGTCAGACCACATGTGCTTTCGGAGACTGCGCTTCCACAAGGTGGTGATCAATGAAATATGTGAGCTCATCAGGCCACATATGCAACCTGCCATCAGGACATCGGAGTCGGTCGAGATCAAGGTCACTACGGCACTGTCTTTCGATGCGTCTGTTTCCTTCTGGGCCTCTGTGGTCGAGATTTGCCCTCTGTCTTACCATGCAACCCATCGCTGAATTAGACAGGTAACGGAGGCCTTGTACGCGAAAAGGATGGACTTTATCAGCTTTCTCAAGACCACGGAGGCTCAGACTGACAGGGCTGGAGCATTCTACTGCATTGCCATGTTCCGCAGGGTGCTGGGAGCTATATAGTGCACTCACATCACCATGAGGGCACCTCCTCAGGACCTGGAGCATTTTCGTAACAGAAAACGATTTCACTCCCTGAAGGTCCAACTAGTTGTCGACCACAACGAGATCATTATTGCAATGAATGCCAAATGTCCGGGCATCTTCGATGAGGCTCACATCCTGCATGAGCGCGCTGTCTCTTACATCTTTAAGAGTCAGCCACAAGGACAATGCTGCATGCTTCGTGATAACCGATATATCCTAGCCACCTGGCTGATGACTCCCCTGCGTGACATCCATACCAAGGCCGAGAAGCAATATAACCAGAGCCACAGAGACACACGCAATGCGATCCACAAAACAATAACTGTGCTTAAGCAGCGCTTCAGATGTCTGGACCACTCAGGAGGAGAGCTACAATACAAGCCTGAGCAAGTAGGTAAATCTGTGGTCGTATGCTCCATGCTGCACAATTTGGCTATCAGGAGGGGACAAGAATTGCCAGAAGGGACTGATGCTCCACCTTAGGAGAGAGAGGAAGAGGAAGACAAGGGGCTGGATGCTGAGCTAAGGCCAGACAATCAGGCTGGCTATGCAACAATGCCCACGATCCCCTCTAGACCACAGGAAAGGGCCCTTGGTGGCTACATAGCTGCAAGACTCTTACTTGAGGAGCTGATATCTGAATGATTTGTCTGAAAGAACTTTGCTGTGAGTGACAACGCTGACACACTACTGTGTGTGTGCAGCTCAGACATCAATGGTGCCCATTATATTGGTGGCAGTTAAAGTTTATGTTGATTGAAGTTAAGTTTTATTTAAACCTTTCGTGATAAGGAATCACCAGTGTGTAATGGTCCAGCTATCTGAGACAATGCGTAAAAAGATTATGTTCAATAAAATTTTTTTATAACAATATTGGTCTGAAATCATAAGTCTCACAGGCAAAAACACCCAACCCCCACACCCCACATTTTCCACCATTGACATCAATCAAATATTCAACATGTCCAGCAACACAGAATACAAAGGCAAAGCAGGAGGGTGGTCCCCTCCCCCCATACATTACAACAAATTGCATACATCCAGATGGAGATATAACACAGCCATCATCTGCGGACATACAGCTCACTTTCCTTCCCCCCTCCCCTTCTTCTCCCCACCTCTACCCCTTCCCCTCCTCGCTTCATGGCGCCTGGCCAAGGAGCTTCTCAGGCGGTGCCTCATTGGGGGGGGGGGGGGGCGGGGATGAAGGCAGATGCGGTCGTTGCACAGGTATGGGAGCGGGAGTGCCGAGGGGGTAACATTCTCTGATGCAGAATCAGGAGATCCTGGTCCTTGCTCTCATCTGTCGTTCGCAGTGGTGGTGTGGAACCTAGGGGTGGAGTGCCACGCTCTGGGACCACTGGGAGGCCTGTGCCAGCAGTGTTCCTGGCTATCGCATCCAGGGCCTCCGCCATCTGCAGAATTTACTCAGTCATGGTGGCCAGCTGTCGGGATATGCCCCCCCAATGCTTCGATGAGCTGGTCACCAATGTCTACAGTCTCCTGGACAAATGTACCATCTCTCCGCTCTCATGTGGCGCTCGTGGACCAGACCTGCCGTGTCCACGAGGCCTCTGCGAGGTCGGCGCCGCCCTGTGGCGAGGTGCTTGGGGCCGGTACCTCCAGAGTGGTGGCGAGAATGACTGGAGGAGCACTAGATGGCCTTGGAGTGGAATGGCTTCTGGAGCATGGCGATACAGGTTCCTCGAAGTTGGTGCTCTCATCCCTGGAGAACAGACCCAGCAGATTGACGGGCAAGAATCGGAGCTCCTCAGCACCAGATGTCGGATTGTCCGGAGAGTCCGGCCCCGCGCCCCCACCTTCTGGCCTCTGTGGTCTTGCCTGGGGCCGCGCTGCTGGCTGAACTGCAAAACACAAATGAGGTTATGAAATGAGAAGGGGGTGCAAGGTCACAAGGTGAGTCCAGCGCTACACACAGCATATGCACAACAAAAGCACCACCGCTATCAAAATCATCACAGACATCACATTTCATGACTATCAACACATTTGCATTGCAATGATTTTCATTAGGTCAGCATTATTTCTAGGACAGTTTTAGAAATCATCTATCATATATGATTGTTCAGATATGAGTGGGTGTGGCATCTATTGACTTTATATCACACAATGGTATAAGCTTTACTCATGTGGCATCACTTCAGGGTCTGCAGATGCTTGCGTGGCTGTCCGGGTGTGCTTCCTGACGAGTGCAAGCACCCGCTCCTCATTGAATGGTGGTGCAGGCTAGAAGGGCCGAATGGCCTACTCCTGCACCTATTTTCTATGTTTCTATGTTTCTATGTCGCTGACAATTGGTGGCCCTCCACCCTTTCGCCTCTGCACGGACCTCATCGTCGATAGCTTCTTCTGCAAAAGGTGACAGGACGTAATGGCATGAGATCGTTGCATGATATCATTGCTAGGCACTGTCACAGAGACTGATATAACACATAACCGACAGATGTAATCATGCTTGTTATGATAATTATCATTCTGTACCTAAAGACATGCAGCGTGACCGCAGGCTTTGAGTACAACATTCCCGGTAAAAGTGGAAGACCTCACATCTGCTGATAGTCACTCATGACTGTTACAAATCAAATTATATAAATACATTAGTATATGTAAATAAATGTGATAGTTACTCTTGCGGATCCCACAAGGTCGTTCCATCGTTTGCGGCATTGGTTGCCCTCACGCACCTCGTTAATCGCCGATGAGACCACCTCTACTATCTCGGTCCATATCTTCTGGTTATGCCTTTGGGATGGGCTTCCCACGCCCTCCGTGTCAAATCACCCCAGTGTAACTCGACCTCCTGCAGGAGGGAGGCATTTGCCTCGTCTGAGAACCTCCTCGTTCCTTTGCGCCCTCCAATGCGCTCTTCTCCCACCTCACTGCTCTCTCCAGCATCAGTCTCCATAGCGTGCTGTGATGCTTCCTCCTCTCCCTCCAGTATCGGCACCAAATTCAGGCAAATATCTGGCTGGTAGCATCTAATTTTTGTTTACTATTTGCTCTGAAGCTCTAAACTCTCCTTCCTTCCTCCCAAAGCAGCCACACCACACCCACACACGCCTTCAGTCCCTCTCAGCTCCCTCTCTCTCTCTGTCTCTTCTGCGCATGTCATGATAACCCTTGACCTCCTGAATTGCGGGAATCGAGCATTGCCATGCTGTTGCTAAGGACTGCGACACTTTAGGACTGCAGAAGGTCAGAGAGATTTAACACTACCGCCCATTTCATACAGCTCACGGTAAGGCCCAATTTAAAAAATGGAGACTAGGTGCTTTGAGAATGGGCGAGAAGCCAGCGATTTGAAAACCCATTTTTGCCGTCCATGCTGGAAATAACGCCCATTTTTGTCTAAATGTAGTGTAAAATCTAGCCCATGGTCTGTAACCTTTTAAATAGCCTATGTATGAACTCAACCAATGATTAATATTCAACATCAATTCGACTGTGGCTTTGTCGTGACAAAAATCCTCTATTTTATGAGCAAGATAATGCATTGGCCTAGAATTTGGTCGCGTATTACTGTTTTAAAGATGCCGTGTGTTATGTATGCAACCCTATGCAACCAGTATTATACCGCCATCAGAGGGCATACCTGTTGGAATCCCAAGGGATCCCAGCATCACTTGGGAGCACTGTATATAAGCAGGCCTCCCATGCTGTACCAGCACTCTGGAGTTAGAATAAAGGAGCTAAGGTCACACTTACTCATGCCTACAGTACTCAGTTACATTACCTTATTTGAGACTTAACAACTGGCGATGAGATAACGAACCACCACATGAAAATGCAGAGAACTGTTGGCATCCTGGAAAAATTCTCAGAAGGGGACGATTGGGAAGCCTTCGCGGAACGACTCGACCAATACTTCATGGCCAACGAGCTGGAAGGGAGCGCGAATGCTGCCAAATGAAGGGAGATCCTCCTCATCGTCTGCGGGGTAAGAACCTATGGCCTCATGAAGAATCTTCTATCTCCAGTGAAACCAACAGCCAAACCGTATAAAGAACTGTATACGCTGGTCTGGGAGCACCTAAATCTGAAGAAGAGTGTTCTGATGGCAAGGTATTGATTTTACACATGTCAACGGTCTGAAGGCCAGGAAGTGGCGAGCTATGTTGCCGAACTAAGGCGCCTTGCAGGACATTGCGAATTCGATGGATTTCTGGAGCAAATGCGAAGAGACCTTTTCGTGCTTGGCATTGGCCATGAGGTTATCCTTCGCAAACTATTGACTGTTGAAACACCGAACCTGAGCAAAGCCATAACGATAGCCCAGGCATTTATGTCCACCAGAGATAACACCAAACAAATTTTACAGCATGAAGAGGTTTCGGCAAGTACTGTACACAAAGTAAAGTCGTTTTCAGGCAGGAATGCATATGGCAGAACATACACACCTGCAGCTGCATGACCTCAGATGACTCAGCGTCACCATCAAGCGTTAATGTGAGGCAATTGACATCTTGTTGGCGCTGCAAAGGGGATCATCGAGTCCATCAATGCCGCTTCAAACACTATGCGTGCAAAGGCTGTGGAACAATGGGACACCTCCAGCGAATGTACAGACGAGCTGCAAACCCTGCAAACCACCACATTGCAAAGGAAGACCGATCCATGGTGGATCAAACTGAACTAGAGACTCAAACCGAGGAGGCAGAAGTGTATGGGGGTACACACCTTCACCATGAAATGTCCACCGATCATGTTAAAAGTTGAACTGAATGGAATTCCAGTATCCCTGGAACTGGAAACGGGCACGAGTCAGTCTATCATGAGCAAAAAGGTCTTTGACAGGCAGTGGTGCAACAAGGCACACAGGCCCAAGCTGAGCCCTATTCTTACCAAGCTGAGAACTGACACTAAAGAGCTGATCCCTGTAATTGGCAGCGCAGCAGTAAAAGTCTCCTATGATGGAGCATTGCATGAACTCCCACTATGGATTGTACCAGGAGATTGCCCCACACTGTTCGGCAGATGTTGGCTGGGAAGAATCCACTGGAACTGGGACAACGTCCGAGTGCTCTCGTCCGTCGACGACGCCTCATGTGCCCAGGTTCTGAGCAAGTTGCTGTCGTTATTTGAGCCAGGCATCGGAAGCTTCTCGGGGGCGAAGGTGCAGATCCACCTGGTTCCCGGTACATGACCCATCCACCCCAAGGCACGGGCAGTGCCATATATGATGCGAAAGAAAGTGGACAGGCTGTCGAGTTGGACAGGCTGCAATGAGAGGACATCATCGCGTCGGTGGAGTTCAACAAGTGGGTCAGACCGATTGTTTCGGTCGTCAAGGGCGATGGCACGGTCAGAATTTGTGGGGCTGTAAAGCAACGATTAACCGTTTTTCGCTGCAGTACCAGTACCCGCTACCCAAGGCAGACGACCTATTTGCGATGTTGGCAGGAGGAAAGACGTTCACTAAGTTGGACCTGACCTCGGCCTACATGACGCAGGAGCTGGTGGAATCTTTGAAAGACCTCACCTGCATCAACATGCACAAAGGTCTGTTCATCTACAATAGATGCCCGTTTGGGATTCAATCGGCTGCGGCTATTTTTTCAAAGGAACATGCAGAGCCTGGTAAAGTTGGTTCCGCGCACCGTGGTTTTCCAGAACAACATGGTGATCACAGGTCGGGACACCATTGAACACTTGAAGCACCTGGGCAGGACTGGAACCAATGTCCTAGAGGGAGCGTTAGCTAGTGCTGTTGGGGAGGAGTTAAACTAATATGGCAGGGGGATGGGAACCTATGCAGGAAGACAGAGGGAAGTAAAATAGGTGCAGAAGCAAAAGATAGAAAGAAGAAAAGTAAAATTGGAGGGCAGCGAAACCCAAGGCAAAAATCAAAAAGGGCCACATTGCAGCAAAATTTTAAAAGGGCAAAGTGTGTTAAAAAGACAAGCCTGAAGGCTCTGTGCCTCAATACGAGGAGTATTCATAATAAGGTGGATGAATTAACTGCACAGGCAGCAATTAATGAATATGATATCATTGGCATCATGGAGACATGGCTCCAGGATGACCAAGGCTGGGAACTCAACATCCAGGGATATTCAACATTCAGGAAGGATAGACAGAAAGGAAAAGGAGGTGGGGTAGCATTGCTGGTTAAAGAGGAAATTAACACAATAGTAAGGAAGGACATTAGCTTGGAAGATGTGGAATCTGTATAGGCGGAGCTGCGGAGTACCAAAGGGCAGAAAATGCGAGTGGGAGTTGTGTACAGACCACTAAACAGTAGTAGTGAGGTTGGGGACAGCATCAAACAAGAAATTAGGGATGCGTGCAATAAAGGTACGGCAGTTATCATGGGTGACTTTAACCTACATATAGATTGGGCTAACCAAACTGGTAGCAATACGATGGAGGAGGATTTCCTTGAGTGTATTAGGGATGGTTTTCTGGACAATATGTTGAGGAACCAACTAGAGGGCTGGCCATCTTAGACTGGGCGATGTGTAATGAGAAAGGACTAATTAGCAATATTGTTGTGTGAGGCCCCTTGGGGAAGAGTGACCATAATGTGGTAGAATTCCTTATTAAAATGGAGATTGACACAATTAATTCAGAGGCTAGGGTCCTGAACTTAAGGAAAGGTAACTTCGATGGTATGAGGCGTGAATTGGCAAATGATACTTAGAGGATTGACGGTGGATAGGCAATGGCAAACATTTAAATATCACATGGATGAACTTCAACAATTGTACATCCCTGTCTGGAGTAAAAATAAAACGGGGAAGGTGGCTCAACCATGGCTAACAAGGGAAATTAAGGATAGTGTTAAATCCAAGGAAGAGGCATATAAATTGGCCAGAAAAAGCAGCAAACCTGAGGACTGGGAGAAATTTAGAATTCAGCAGAGGAGGACAAAGGGTTTAATTGGGAGGGGGAAAATAGAGTATGAGAGGAAACTTGCTGGGAACCTAAAAACTGACTGCAAAAGCTTCTATAGATATGTGAAGAGAAAAAGATTAGTGAAGACAAACGTAGGTCCCTTGCAGTCAGATTCAAGTGAATTTATAATGGGGAATGAAGAAATGGCAGACCAGTTGAACAAATACTTCGGTTCTGTCTTCACGAAGGATGACACAAATAACCTTCCGGAAGTACTAGGGGACCGAGGGTCTCGTGAGAAGGAGAAACTGAAGGATATCCTTATTAGGCAGGAAATTGTGTAAGGGAAATTGATGGGATTGAAGGCCGATAAATCCCCAGGGCCTGATAGTCTGCATCCCAGAGTACTTAAGGATGTGGCCCTAGAAATAGTGGATGTATTGGTGATCATTTTCCAACAATCTATCAACTCTGGATCAGTTCCTATGGACTGGAGGGTAGCTAATGTAACACCACTTTTTAAAAAAGGAGGGAGAGAGAAAACAGGTAATTATAAACTGGTTAGCCTGACATCAGTAGTGGGGAAAATGTTGGAATCAATTATTAAAGATGAAATAACAGCGCACTTGGAAAGCAGTGACAGGATCGGTTCACGTCAACATGCATTTATGAAAGGGTAATCATGCTTGACAAATCTTCTGAAATTTTTTGAGGATGTAACTAGTAGAGTGGACAAGGGAGAACCAGTGGATGTGGTGTATTTGGATTTTCAAAAGGCTTTTGACAAGGTCCCACACAAGAGATTGGTGTGCAAAATTAAAGCACATGATATTGGGAGTAATGTACTGACCTGGATAGAGAACTGGTTGGCAGACTGGAAGCAGAGAGTCGGGATAAATGGGTCCTTTTCAGAATGGCAGGCAGTGACTAGAGGGGTGCCGCAGGGCTCAGTGCTGGGACCCCATCTATTTACAATATACATTAATGATTTAGATGAAGGAATTGAGTGTAATATCTCCAAGTTTGCAGATGACACTAAACTGGGTGGCGTTGTGAGCTACAAGGAGAATGCTAAGAGGCTGCAGGATGTCTTGGACAGGTTATGTCAGTGGGCAAATGCATGGCAGATGCAGTATAATGCGGATAAATGTGAGGTTATCCACTTTGGTGGCAAAAACACGAAGGCAGAATATTATCTGAATGGCGGCAGATTAGGAAAAGGGGAGGTGCAATGAGACCTGGGTGTCATGGTACATCAGTCATTGAAAGTTGGCATGCAGGTACAGCAGGCGGTGAAGAAGGCAAATGGTATGTTGGCTTTCATAGCTAGGGGTTTTGAGTATAGAAGTAGGGAGGTCTTACTGCAGTTGTACAGGGCCTTGGTGAGGCCTCACCTGGAATATTGTGTTTTGTTTTGGTCTCCTAATCTGAGGAAGGACGTTCTTACTGTTGGAGTGCAGCGAAGGTTCACCAGACTGATTCCTCGGATGGCTGGTCTGACATATGAGGAGAGACTGGATCAACTGGACCTTTATTCAATGGAGTTTAGAAGGATTAGAGTGGATCTCATAGAAACATATAAAATTCTGACGGGACTGGACAGGTTAGTTGCAGGAAGAATGTTCCCGATGTTGGGGAAGTCCAGAAACAGGGGACATAGTCTAACGATAAGGGGTAGGCCATTTAGGACTGAGATGAGGAGAAACTTCTTCACTCAGAGAGTTGTTAACCTTTGGAATTCCTTACCGCAGCGAGTTGTTGATGCCAGTTCGTTGGATATAGTCAAGAGGGAGTTAGATGTGGCCCTTATGGCTAAAGGGATCTTGGGGTATGGAAAGAAAGCAGGAAAGTGGTACTGAGATGAAAGATCAGCCATGATTTTATTGAATGGTGGTGCAGGCTCGAAGGGCCGAATGGCCTACTTCTGCACCTATTTTCTATGTTTCCATATTTTTACTTCGGCTAGCTTGTGTGGGACTCAGGTTGAAACGCTCAAAGTGTGTTTTCCTGGTGCCAGATGTCGAGTTCTTAGGGAGAGGAATCACGGCAGACGGCAGACCGATGCTTAGACGGAGTCATCAAGAACGCGCCGAGACCACAGAAGAATTGCGGTCATTCCTGGGACTCCTCAATTATTTTGGTAATTTCATACCTGGGTTAAGCACCTTGCTAGAACCCTTATATGTGTTGCTATGCAAGGGAGATGACTGAGTATGGGGGAAATCACAAGAGGCTGCTTTTGAGAAAGCCACAAATCTGTTATGTTCCAACAAACTGCTTGTTCTGTATGACCCATATAAACGTTTAGTGCTAGCTTGCGATGCGTCTTCGTACGGGGTCGGGTGTGTGTTACAACAAGTAAACGAATCGGGAACATTGCAACCGGTTGCCTATGCGTCCAGGAGTTTGTCCAAGGCCGAAAGGGCATACAGCATAATTGAAAAAGAAGCTCTGGCATGCGTTTGCAGAGTAAAAAAATTGCACCAGTATCTGTTTGGTCTTAAGTTTGAGTTAGAAACTGACCATAAGCCGCTCATATCGCTATTCTCAGAGAACAAAGGGATTAATACCAATGCCTCTGCTTGCATCCAAAGAAGGGCGCTCACGCTGTCTGCATAAAACTATGTAATCTGCTACAGACCAGGCACAGAGAACTGCGCTGATGCTCTCAGTTGGCTCCCATTGCCCAGGGTGGAAATGGCACAGCCTTCAGATTTGCTCTTGGTGATGGATGCATTTGAAAATGAAAAATCACCCGTTACGGTCTGCCAGATCAGGACCTGGGCCAGCCAGGATCCCCTACTGTCCCTTGTAAAAAACTGTGTCTTCCATGGGAGCTGGTCCAGAGTCGCAGCGGAGATGCATGAAGAGATCAAGCCGTTCCAGCGGCGCAAAGACGAAATGCCCATACAGGCGGGCTGTCTTTTGTGGGGTAATCGCGTGGTTTTGCCTAAGAAAGGCAGGGAAACGTTTATACGCGACCTACGCAGTACCCACCCAGGCATAGTAATGTTGAAAGCCACAGCCAGATCCTATGTGTGATGGCCTGGCATCGACTCAGATTTGGAGTCTTGCGTGCGCCAATGCAACACTTGTTCTCAACTGTGCATTGCATCGTTAAGTTTGTGGTCATGGCGATCCAAACCATGGTCTCGGATCCACGTTGACTTTGCTGGCCCGTTTCTAGGCAAAATGTTTTTGGTTGTTGTGGATGCTTGTTCAAAATGAATTGAGTGTGTAATAATGTCTGTAAGCACGTCCACTGCCAACATCGAAAGCCTACGAGCCATGTTTGCCACGCACGGCCTGCCTGATGTCCTTGTCAGCGACAATGGGCCGTGCTTCACCAGTGCTGAATTCAAGGAATTCATGACCCACAATGGGGTCAATCACGTCACATCTGCCCTGTTCAAGCCCACATCCAACGGCCAGGCTGAACGGGCAGTCCAAACCATCAAGCAAAGTTAGAAACGCATGCCGGTAGGCTCCCTGCAGATCCGCCTGTCCGAGTCCTGCTCAGCTACCGTATCAGATCCCACTCACTCACCGGGGTTCCCCCAGCCGAGCTACGCATGAAAAGGGTGCTCAAAACAAGGCTCTCTCTTGTCCACCCTGATCGCCATGATCACGTCGAGGAGAGGCAGCATCAACAAAGCATGTACCATGATCGCGCAAATTTGTCACGCGATATTGAAGTCAATGACCCTGTATTTGTACTCAACTATGGACACGGTCCCAAATGGCTTGCTGGCACTGTCACAGCCAAAGAAGGGAGTAAGGTGTTTCAGATCAAACTAGCAAATGGATTAACTTGCAGAAAGCATTTGGACCAAACCAAACTGCGATTCAAAGACAGCCATGAGCACCCTCAAAGCCTCCCTGATAAAGTGCGACATCCTCACTGACACCTGGGAGTCCTTGGCCATAGACCGCCCTAAGTGGAGGAAGTGCATTTGGGAGGGCGCTGAGCTCCTCGAGTATCGTCACCAAGAGCATTCAGAAATCAAGCACAGGCAACAGAAGGAGCGTGCAGCAAACCAGGCTCCCTGCCCACCCTTTCCCTCAACGACTATCTGTCCGACCTGTGACAGAGACTGTGGTTCTCGTATTGGACTGTACAGCCACCTAAGAACTCATGCTAAGAGTGGAAGCAAGTATTCCTCGATTCCGAGGGACTGCCTATGATGATGATGACATTACTTTATTTGAGACTTAACACCGTGCAACCTCCTAAGGCCCTAAAATGACAGGCAAGAAGCTGGTGTACACTACCGACTGGAAGTGCGCCGCCCACCATATTGGGTAAGGACAAAGAAGAGGCGTCTTTTACGTATGCCTGAAGCAGTCATTAGGCCATTTGCATATACAAGTAAGGGGCCTAATGCCTGCTTCAGGTTCCTGCTCCAACATAGGTTTGCCTGAGGTAGCCAATGCCATCCCGGGTAGCACTCGGGGAAACCAGCCCTAGGGATTACCTGCTTACCAAGAAGGTAAGTAACTTAATTACCTAAATGTGGAGCCAGGAGGAGCACTCCTGTTCAGAGCTGAGAACTAAAAGATGAACATCTTAATACAATCAAAATGAGAGGGGGTAAAGAGGGATAAAACAGGCCCAAATTTTAACTCTGGGCAGGTGTGTGGCGGGATGTCTTGGCAAATTCATCTGCTGCAGGAGAAAACAGGCCTGGGCTACTTTAACTTCCTGGCCTCATTAACATGCCGCTGGACTGCAGAAAATCAGGCCTGAATCACCTTCTCGCTTGACTTTACCTGGTAGGAAAACCGCAGGCTGCCGTTAAAATAGAAATATCCAGGACACTTAGGACCTCACCATTTGTATCAGGGTAATTGTCCAAAAATAGGTGCTCCCATATTTTGTATGTTATAATATTCTGCACAACCTCTAATTTACCATGAGCAGCACCATGGAAGATGTGTGTGTGTGTATGGCATACTTCAAAGTTTCACACCGTTTTGTATCAGCAACAATCTTAAAGAACGCCGATCACTGACCTGGAGTCTGAAGTGTATAAACAGTTATATTTGCTTGGTGAATGATCTCAGCCATTTACAACCAGCTTATTATATGGATTTGCCTAATTAGCGCAATAGCCTTAAAGGGACATGGCAAGTTAGCATGCTCCAGGCACCAGATTATCCATGAGCAATGCCACAGGAGATCAGGAGATTTAATAGTTAATTTAAACTTTATATAGTCTGGAAAACTTCATGGTATACAGCTAAACAGTTCAGAAAGGTAACAAAAATGGGACATTCATGTACGAGAGAATCTCTATTACTGGTGATATGCTTGAAGAATTATACAAGTGGTATACAAGAGAATATTAAAAGTAAACTGGAGAGATTTTAACTGAGGAAATGTATTATATTGTGCCTTTGTATTGTAGCTTTGGCATATTATAAGACTGTCTTAATTGTACACTGTTGGTTTATTGTAGTGACTGCAGTGGAGGTGTACAAGGACTAAACTAATCCTATACTGAAGTGAATAATAGAAGAACTATATTGGAGATGTACTAAAGGGATGTAAATATGTATTAAAGGGACTATTATGAGTGTAATAAAGGAACAGTGGGCATGTACTGGAAGGATTAATCTTGAGGTATACTTGTTAAATATTGCATACCATGCACACTACTGCAATAAAGGGCTGGGTCCAGAATAAGTGTTGAAAAGGAGAATTAGAAAGAAAGTTATCTTTTCTTTGGCTGTTGCCTCATGCCCCCTAGCAAACAGCTTAGAACAGTCCTAGGTGGAGGCCTAGAAACACATTCTTTTGGCGGTAGATAGTACACAGCTTCGGCTGATTGGGAAGAATGTAGAATGGTGTGATATGCTCCCAAAATTGTGAAAAAGAAGAAATATACATGCTCCTCTTTGGGCAAATAGATATTCCTAGAAGATCTTGTTGATCAAATTATATCAATGACTTGGCTGATAATATATAGTCCAAGCAGTTCTTCCTTCAACCTTTGAAGATTAATTAGTATTTTTCGTAAATGAATTGTCAGTTACAATTCTACAAATTTGTATGTGCTGAGAAAATTAAGAAATGTCCCTTTTGTTTTGTAAATTTCAAGCATTTAAAAATGATAACATAAGAAGCTCATTTTGCAGATGCAATGTGATTGGTCTTCCGTTTTAAAGCCAAGGAGAGAATCAAATAAAATCCAATTTATTTTGAAATGCTGTCTTCAAACTTGTGTATTTACATTCATCAGTAAAGATCATGTTGAATCTAATACAACAGTTTTAGCTGAGATTTGTTTTCCAAAGGCTTGTTTCCTGAAGGTGAATTGTCTTCCAGCAGACAACAACAGGGCACTGATATATGAAGGGACTAAAATAAAGGAAAACAGCTATAGATAATTTGGAAGCAGGTATATATTCCATATCACCAATCTCAGTGTCCTGATAATATCTCTGATAAAAACATGTGGTTTCATGTTGTTTAGGCACTTGCTAATTTAGGTTTACGACATGTAGCTGATAACACACATGAAATACTAAATAGAACTAAGAATACAAGAATATAGAAATAGGAGCAGGAGTAGGACATTGAGCCCTTTGAGCCTGCTCTGCTATCCAACAAGATCTGGCTGATCTTTGACCTCAATTCTACCTTCCTGTACCATCCCCATATCTCTTGATTCCCTTATTATCCAAAAATCTATCGCTCTCTATCTTGAATACAGTCAACAGCTGAGCATCCAAAATCCTCTGGGGTAGAGAATTCCAAAGATTCACAAACTGAGTGAAGATATTTCTTTTCATCTCAGTCCTAAATGGCTGACCCCTTATTCTGAGACTGTGGCCCTTAGTTCTAGACTCCCCAGCCTAGGGAAACATCCTACCAGAATCTACTCTGTCAAACCCTCTTAAGAATTTTATATGTTTCAATCAGATCATGTCTCATTCCCCTCTTCCCAAGGAGTCAGTCTAGTGAACCTTCGTTGCACTCCTTCTAATTTAAGTATATCCTTCCTTAGGTAAGGAGACCAAAACTGCACACAGTACTCCATGTGTGGTCTCATCAAGGCCCTATAAAATTGCAAAAAGACTTAATTAATCTTATATAAAAGCAGAAAATGCTGGAAATCTCAGTGGGTCAGGCAGCATCTATGGAGAGAAACAGAGTTAACATTTCAGGTCGATGACCCTTCGTCAGAACTGCAAAAGTTCGAAATGTAACCGATTCTTAAGGGAGTGGAAGAGGGAAGGGAGGAAAGAACAAAAGGTTATGGACTGAAATTGTTGAACTCGATGTTGAGTCCAGAAGGCTGTAAAGTGCCAAACGAAAGATGAGGTGCTATTCCTTGTGTTGAGCTTCATTGGAACAATGTAGGAGACCGAGGACGGAGAGGTCAGAGTGGGAACGAAGCGAAGAATTAAAGTGACAGGCGACCGGATGCTCGGGTCACACTTAAGGACTGAACGGAGATATTCTACAAAGCAGTCATCCAATCTGCGTTTGGTCTCTCCAATGTAGAGGAGACCACATCATGAGCAGCGAGTACAGTATACTAAGTTAAAAGAAGTACAAGTAAATCGTTGTTTCACCTGGAAGGAGTGTTTCGGGCCCTGGACAGTGGGAAGGGAGGAGTTAAAGGGCAGGTGTTGCATCTCCTGTGCTTGCACGGGAAGGTGCCTTAGGAAGGGGAGTGGGTGCTGGGGGTGACTGCGGAATGGACCAGGGTATCGCAGAGGGAGTGGTCCCTTTGGAATGCTGAGAGGGGAGGGGAGGGGAAGATGTGATTGGTGGTGGGATCACGCTGGTGGTGGTGGAAATGGCAGAGGATGATCCGTTGAACTTATACTCTAATCACTTTGTAATAAAGGCTAACATACTATTTGCTTTCCTAATTGCTTGCTGTACCTGCATGTTAACTTTCCATGATTCGTGTACAAGGACACCCAGCTTCCTCTGAATACCAACATTTCCCAATCTCTCGCCATTTTAAAAATATTCTGCTTTTCTATTTACTAAATCTGATAACCAGGCTTTATCTCTGTACTTTGTCACTTTAGCAATCATACAATGATAATATTTGCAAAGATAGCTAAGATTGCTGAGTTAATTTAAATTTGTTGCCAGTGTGGAACTAAGTCATATAAAGCCAGCAAAGTCCCAGGTTCAGTCTGTGCTGAGTTAATAGATTAGAAGTCACTAGTTGGCACCAGATAAACCTTCTCTCTGCAGTTGTCAGCACATTCAGGTGAAGAGACAAGATTACAGGGAAGAAATATATTATACTTTCATCATGTAATCATTGTGAAGTATGTTTGATTTGGGTAAAAGATATACACTAGATAATGCAAACTTGGGCCAAAATTCAAATATTGTTCAACTAATAATACAGTGTATTATTTCTCAGAAGAGCTATTAAAGTAGCATTGCGGTTACAGGCTTGTTTTAAAAAGCCATTATCCAATTATTTTTGTCCTCTTACAGTTACCCTTGGTAGTGCAGACAATCTGGTGAGGAGATTGGATACATAACCTGATCTCAGGCATTTGATTAAAACTGACTCTAGGACAGTGTTGTCTGATAGAAAGTACTGACTAGCCACAGATGTGGCTATGGCAACACCATTTTTAGCCACAATGCGAGAGGGACTGGAGTGTATTATCACCCCCGGCAACCAAATTTTAATTTGATTTTACATGTTTTAAAGTTTAATTTGTTTTAATTGCCGGGTTTTTAGTGTCCCCCCTCCCCTTTTATAGGGGGCACTTGTAAAATATATAATTTTAATGCCCCCAAAAAAATCACAAAAAAACGCCCAAAAAACCCCCAAAAAACCCAAAAATATAAAAAAAGAGGGCAGTTAAAAGTGTCTGGAGTGTCCCCCAGATCGGGGGAGGGGGCACTTGATCTAATGTTTATTTTGTTCCCCCCCCAACAAAGAGTTGCAGAGCTGTTGGAGGCATGGCCTAATCATTTGGAGCCTGGTGCAGTGAGAGAAGGAGCTCCCTGAAAAAATCTTTAGCCACAGTGCAGTGAATTTAGCAGGCAACTCCCTACATACACTCACACGATACAGGTGAATGCATTTCATATGTGTATTTACTTAACAAGCTTCTACCACCATTGAGTAACCAAGGAAGTAAAGTACTCATAACGATTAGAAAAACATTTTAGGTTGAACCTTGACAGGTGCTACTGCGTAGGCAGAAGGGCAGAATTTCTGTTGGGTGCATGCTGTGGAGTTTTGAGTCTACAGCGTGCGTAATTTTGCTGTGACAGATTCCCCACCTGGAAGTCAGCCTGATTGACAGGCTTGGCTTCCAGTTGGCTAGGGAGCACTCCGGAGAAAGTAAATCACCTGCTGCTGCTAGTGGGATCTTTGGGGGGGGGGGGGGGGCGTGGAGGCAGGAAGGTGGGTCTGATCCCCGACATGGGGATGGGGATGGGGTTGTATTGGGGTCAGGGGGAGAGGGGGGTCTAATCGGGGGGAGCTTGGAGGGGCTGGGGGGAAGCATTTACCTTCTCCCCAAAGTTCCTCTTGCCTCCCTTCAGCTGTCGGGTTTCCCAAGGCCTAGAAAACCCGGACAGCTACAGTTAAACCTGCAAAGCTAGTTAAATCAGAAGCTGCCAGCCTCATTAAAATATTGAATTGGCCAAGCTGCTTCCTGGGAGCGGTTTGGCTGCCTGTCCTTTGACCCGCTACTGTTAAACACAGAAGTGAACGAGTTGGAGACGGGTTGCGCTCAAGTTTGAGATTTTTAAAGTTTTAATTTCGCACCATATTCCAACCCACCCGTTTTTGGGAGATAAAATTCAGCCCTTTGAATTTCATCTTACCATTTTACCAACAAACAACAACAACAACAACTTCTATTTATATAACATAGTAAAACCTCCCAAGGTGCGTCACAGCAGTGTTACGAGACAAAACAGATGAATTTGATATCGAGCCACATAAGAATTATGGCAGATGCCCAAAAGCTTGGTTAAAGAGTCAGGTTTTAAGGAGCGACTTTAAGGAGGAAAGCGGGGTAGAGAGGCAGAGAGGTTTAGGGAGGGAGTTCCAGAGCTTAGGGCTCAAGCAGCTAAATGCACGGAAACCGATGGTTGAGCAGTTATAATCATGGATGCTCAAGAGGCCAGAATTTGAGGAGCGCAGACATCTCATGGGGTTCTGAGGCTGAAAGAGATTACAGAGATAGGGAGGGGCGAGGCCATGGAGGGATTTGAAAACAAGGATGAGAATTTTTAAATCGAGGCATTACTTAACTGGGAGCCAATAAAGGTCAACGAGCACAGGGGTGATAGGTGATCTGGACTTGGTATGAGTTAGAACATACAAAAATGTTAAAGCACACATGCATACTCCATGCAAATATGTGTATTGCGATCACATGCCAAAGGATGGTATCTATCACTCATGTTTTATTTACTAATCAGAAATGCAGTTCACCACATCTGAATTCCTAATTCACCACATGAGTGTAGTGGCTAACGCACTGGGCAACATTCCTCTAGGAGGTGCATGGAAGTAGTTCTGGTTGTCCCATCTTCTGATTTGTCCCTCTCGCCTCCTCACACGCATTGATGAGTCTGAAATTGAGAGGTTTCATCTGAAGACTCTAAGGTGCAACCCCACCACTCTCAGATTGGCTACATCCAAATGAATTTTGTTAAAACATTCTCGCTGCCAAGTAGAATTTGCTGAGATTTACCAAGATAATGGTTTGTTTAAATATTATATATCAAATATTTCAATCTCATTATTTCAATAGAAACACCTTTTACACGTTAGATGTAATTTTTCCAGGATTTCCGTAGCTCTTCTGTCGAAGTTGTGGCAGACAAGCGGTAGATCCCCAGTAAAAATTTATCCAAGTGAGTCCTTTGGTATATGGCCTCATTCTAAATAGCACACCAAGTAATATCAACAACTGTCTTCCTTTTAGAATTTGTACCTGAATAAATTTGTTTGCAATACATCTGTACAATGTTTCTATTTTCCACGGATGTTCAAAGCATTTCATCTGCTACAGAAGTGTGGACTGTTTTTAATCAATAGATTTTTTTTGTAACTTAAGGAAAGGAATTGTTATTCATCTAGGTGCAATTATACTGGGAAATTGAACATTTCCTACCTTCTGTATCTTGCAGAATCTCTGGGATAGACTTTCCATTGGGATTGCCCATTTAACCGCTGAGATTGAGTTTAACACCCATATTTGATTATAAATGGAAACTAACACCCAATTATCACCCATTTATCGCCGGCATAACTTTCGGCATACAATTAACGCCGGGAATTAGCTGAACCGCCCAACCATATTTTTAAACTAAAATCTGACGTCATCACTCATGCATCACCCAGAAGACTGTTTGTAGTGGAAATGAACGCCCAAATACTGCCCAGATTATCGTCGAGCGCTACTTTCGGTATCTCGCCCATATACCGCCCAAATGATCGCTTGCCCAAAAAGACGCTCAAGAAAAGCTGCACTCACCTGACCTTAACCCAGTGGTATGGATGCCATTTTGTAATTTGGAGGACTTTTCATAAAAGGCAGCTTCAAGTTCATGGGAGCATTGCAGTAATTTGTGAGTGCTTTTAAGCGCGTTTTAAAATCTCTTGACAACCATCTAATCACATTGTGGTGAATTTTGAGTTTCTATTGCATTTGTAGAGGACAATTTAATAATTTTGAAGGTATAATGGGGCATTTATAACAATGGGGCCTGTAATTTCTCAGCCGATGTTAATGACTACTCACATACTGCAGACTAGAGATGGGAGAAGGTTTATTGAAGAGCATTATGTGTCCAATAAAAGAGGTGGCAGACTGCTGATGAGGAGGAGACCTTACACCCAACACATTTACAGGGATAAGTGATCATACCTGGACTTGTCCGATAACACGTGTCTTAGGAGGCTACACTTCCGAAAGGAGGTCATCAGTGAGATATGCCAGCTAATCAAGGGAGACCTGCAGCCTACCAGTATCATCAGGACCGCACTGCCCGTTGAGGTCAAGGTTACTGCGGCACTTTCGTTCTATGCATCGGGCTCCTTTCAGGCCTCAGCTGGCGACATTTGCGGTATCTCTCAGCACGCCACACATTACTGCATTCGACAGGTGACTGAATCTCTTTACGCTTGCACAATGGACTTTATAAACTTCCCTATGTCCAAGGGGGCACAAACTGAGAGGGTTTTGGGTTTCTCAAGAATAGCAAACTTCCTCAAGGCGCAGGGAGCAATAGACTGTACGCACATCGCCCTGCGAGCACCTTTTCAGGATGCAGAAAGGGATTCCACTCTCTTTCCAGGGAGCATCCATGATGCACACATCTTGCATGAGAGCCCTATCTCTGACCTGCTTAAGAGTCAGCCACAAGGTCACGGTTGGATGCTGGGGGATAAATGATATGGCCTTGCCAGCTGGCTCATGAGCCCCCTGCGTAAACCCCAAACGTAAGCCGAGAAGCGCTACAATGAAAGCCATATAGCCGCATGCAATATCATTGAAAAGACAATTGGAGTGCTTTAGCAGCATTTCAGATGCCTGGACCACTCAGGAGGTGATTTACAATATCACCCTGAGCAGGTTGCTGAGTTCATTGTGGTGTGCTGCATGTTGCATAACTTAACTATGAGGAGGGGACAAAACATAAATATAACACCAACCCACCCAACAGTCAACAAATTTATTAATAACGATAACTGAACAATACAAATACAAAATAATACTGTCCCCCCCCCCTCCCCTAATTGCAGCCATGCCTCGTCTTGCCTCCACACCCCCTGGTCTGAACCTCACCTCTCCCACTTACACCCCCCTCTCTACCCGCATTATCACCAAGCTGCCTTGTAGCAGGGCACCTCGAGCTCTGCTGCTGTGTGGGGGCTGACGGTGGCAGAGTCACAGTTGAGGCTGGAGAATCTGGAGAGGACGTTTCCAAAGAAACATTCTCCGAGTCAGAAGCAACTGCTTCCTCCTGACTCGCATCCGTCAACAGGGACGGTACGGCACCTTGCGGTACAGTGCAGTATCCCGAGACCAGAGCCTGCCGTATGGCATCCATGGAATTGGCTATTTCTGCATTGCCGCAACCATTTGCGGCATCTCCTCTGAGATTAATGCAGTCAGAGCAGCAACGTGACCAGTTAATCCGCCCATTGCTTGGAGGAGCTCTCAACCAATGTCGACACTCGTCCGAGACAGTTGAACCATGTCCAGGTTGACATCTGCCTGTCTACGAGCAATCCGACCTCGCCGAACCAACCTCCGCGGGGCCGGAGCAGGCATTGAACCACTCGGGGTGCCCTGCTGCAAGGGACTTGGCCCCGCGGCTTCCTCGGTGGAGGAGGACATGGCCGCAGGAACATTTGAACAGCCTGCTACAGGCACATCATCCATCTCCTCGCTGTCCTCGGTGGACAACAGGACTTAAACTAGGAGTGGAGAAGCTCCTGCCTCATCGCCTCCTGATCGTGCCTGAGGAGCCTGGAGAGCCTGGGGGGCCTGAGAAACCTGGGAAGCCTGGAGAACCTGGGGAGCCTGGGGACCTAGAAAATATAAATGAGGTTAGTAGAAGAGAAGGGGAGGTCAGGGTGACATGAGAATGCTTACGCTATGCAGGCATATGTACGAGGAGCAACACTACTGCGATAAATATCACGGACAGATGTCACAAATAATTAACATCATGGTTGTAATGCAATGCAGATTCTGTACCATGATATTTCATGATCCCATCATTAATTACATAACATTACATAACATTACATCACTCATATATTATACTGAAATGGCATTAAATTACTTTAAATCACCAATAGTTTATACATTACTCACGTGACGCAAGAACAGGTTCAGCATCACCATGGGTGGCCGCATGATTATGCACCCCCACTAATGCCAATGCCCGCTCTTCCAGATCTGTGAGCTAGCACAGTTTGCCGGTCCTCCTCTGGTCTGCCTCTGCTCCGTGCAGTTTTTTGAAATCTTCCTCTGCGAAGGTGACAAGAGCATGGCATAAGCTCATTACCTAGGTACTATTACAGATATTACTAGATACTATTACTCTTACACAACACACAGAACACACAGATAATCCACAATTAATCATCATCCTTGCTGTTCATCATTGATGTTATAAGCCAATGGTTATATCTACGGTCTGAGAATAAATTTAATGAGATCGTGGTTAGGAACTAACGCATGACACCAAGATTACCAGCTTAATTACAATCCAGCAGATCTACATTTGAATTAATGAGTCATTACATCATTACAATTATAATTATAAATTTAATAAGTTTGATACTTACTCTCTGGAACCAACAAGGTTGTTCCAGCGCTTGCAGCACTGGTTTGGCTCATGGACATCATGGGCCGCCGATGACACTACTTCGGCGATCTCTGCCCAAATTCTCTGAAAGGCTTATGGTGGGAGTTTCCCACAACCACCCCGGGTTAATTGGGCCCAATGAGTTTCCACCTCGTGGACCAGGGCAGCATTTGCATTTTCGGAAAATCTTTTGGCACGTCTTCTCCCAATCACCTCCGCCACCTCTGCAACATCACTTAACCCTGACTCCACGTACTCCATTCTTTTTTTTAGAATTCTCCTGTCAAAAGTTACCACTTCTTTCACCAGTTTTCCTCAAACGACTCTCTCTTTCTCTCTTTCAATTGTTCTGCACATGTGCAGATGACCCCTGACCTCCTGAATCACGGGAAAAGTTAATCACCTAAAAAAACACACGCATGCGCAGAGCGGCCGTTGCTATGGACGCCGGCTTTGCACGACAGAATAAATCACTATCGCCCATTTCACATCGCTACGGCTAATGCTCAAATTAAAAAAGCAAACTAGCGGTCTTTAAAATGGGCAATATTCCAGAGATCCCGAAAAATAATAAAACCATTGACACTGGAAATATCGCCCATTTTTGGCCAATAGAGATGTCAATGGAAAGTCTAGCCCATAGAATGGTTACAGCACAGAAGGAGGCCATTTGGCCCATTGGCTCTCTGCAAGAGCACTTCAGCTTGTGCCACTCCCCTACCCTTTCCCCGTAGCCTTGTAAATGTTTTTACTTCAGATACTTATCCAATTCCCTTTTGAAAGCCACAGTTGAATCTGCCTCCACTACCCTCTCAGACAGTGTATTCCAGATCCTAACCACTCACTGCGTGAAAAGCTTTTTCCTCGTGTTGCCTTTGGTTCTTCTGCTAATCACTGTGTCTTCTGGTTCTTGACGTTTCAGCCAATGGGAACAGTTTCTTGCTATCTACCCTGTCATGATTTTGAACACCTCTATCAAATCCCCTCACGACCTTCTCTACTCTAAGGAGAACAACCCCAGCTTCTCTGGTCTATCTATGTAACTGAAGCCCCTCATCCCTGAAACCATTCTTGTAAATCTGTTTTGCTCCCTCTCTAAGGCCTTAACATCCTTCCTAAAGTGCAGTGCCCAGAATTGGATGTAATACTTCAGTTGTGGTTGGACCAGTGTTTTATAAAGATTCATCATAACTTCCTTGCTTTTGTACTCGATGCATCTATTTATGAAGCCCAAGATCCCGTATAGTTTTTTAACTGCTTTCTCAACCTGCCCTGCCACCTTCAACGATTTGTGCATATATACCCCCAGCTCTCTCTCTTCATGCACATTTAGAATTTACCCTTTAGCTTAAATGGCCTCTCCTCGTTCTTCCTACCAAAATATATCACTTCGTACTTTTCTGAGTTAAATTTCATCTGCGACGCGTCCACCCATTCCACCAGCCTATCTATGTCCTCTTGATGTTTATGACTATCCTCCTCCCTGTTCACTATACTTCCAAGTTTTGTGTCATCTGCAAATTTTGAAATTGTGCCCTGTACACCCAAGTACACATCATTAATATTACATAGGATATGCGGCACAGAAACAGGCCATTCGGCCCAACCAGTCCATGCTTCACTCAAGCCTCCTACCGTCTTTCCTCATCTAAATCTATCAGTGTAATCCTCTATTCCCTTCTACCTCATGTGCTTGTCTAGCCTCCCCTTAATTGCATCTATACTGCTCGCTTTAACTATTCCCTGTGGTAACGAGTTCCACATTCTCACCACTCTTTGGGTAAAGAAGTTTCTTTTGAATTCCCTATTGGATTTCTTGGTGACTATCTTATATTGCTGGCCTCTAGTTATGCTCTTCCTCCTCACTCTCTCTGTACCTACTCTATCAAGTCCCTTTTATAATTTTAAAGACCTCAATTAGGTCACCCCTTAGCCTTCTTTTTTCATGCGAAGAAACACAGCCTGTTCAGCCTTTCCTGAATGTATACTCTCGCAATACTGGTATCATCCTTGTAAATCTTTTTTGCACCCTCTCCAGTACCTCTATATCCTTTTAATAATATGGTGACCAGAATTGTACGCAGTATTCTAGAGCCAAAATTGCTCACCGCCAGAAACAAGGCGCACCTATCATTTGTGAAGTGTTCTCGTCACCCCAAAGCATGGGACGGCCATTCCGTAGAAATTCAGCACTTCGGGTTTTATTTTTGAGCGGGGTGGAAGTGGCCTCATCATGGGGGTGGAAGTGGGGGCGGGACACTGCAAGGCATCACTGCTGCACAATGAAGTCATCGTGCTGGCCCGTCACAATGTCTTCCCCCTTCAGTTAAAGGGGAGGGCCGCTGCGAATTCTGCTGCCACTATAGTAGCAAACACTGGGCCACCAGGGAGGGTTTCGGCCGGGCCAATGGTTTGGCCCCCAAGAGAGGGTGCCAGGCTGCCTGTTGGCGGCCCGGCTGAACCCACAGCCATAACTTTCAGCCCAACCTGGCAGTCGGCCGACAAAGAAAATAACATGTTGTCACCGGCAGTACCATCTCCCCTTTAAGGGCAGCCATGCCGTCAAGCCACAGAGAGTTTACTAACAGCAAAAGCTTTTGGGGGCACCAACTAGCAATGGCACCACTCCCACGGTACAATTCTGGGAAAGGGGCAATTTTCTGAGGGACAATTTCGGGAATGGGTCCCCGCCAGTCGGTAAAGGGATGGCGCATGCACGCCGTGGTGGCAAAAGTGGCGGAGCGGTCCCGGACACAACTCCAAAACTGAGGAAGGGCAATTTTCAAAACGGCAGCCCCTCCGCGGAGACTCGGTGGCCATTCCGCAGCGACCCATGGCCACCGCTTTCAGGCGGCCAGAGGCCTATAGAAAGGGGCAATTTTGGCTCCTAAGTGAGATCTAACCAAGGTTCGATAAAGATTTAGCATAATTTCCCTACTTTTCAATTCTATACCTCTAGAAATAAACCCTAGGGGCCCAAGTTTGAACTGGAGTTGCTCCGTTTTTTTTGGAGCAACTCGATTTTTTTGGAGTAATTTAAAAATTGCAATTCTCCACTTTTAAGTTGCTCCAGTGTAATCGAGTTAGTTAGGTTTTTTTTTTAGTTCAGGTTTTTTTTTTCAAAAGGTGGCGTTACCAAGCACTTACCCCTGTTTTGGCCATTTACGCAAGTTTCGATAGTTAAAACTTACACCAAACTAACTTAGGCCTGAGCAAGTGTCCACTTTTGTACATTTTGAAAAACCCTGCGGTGAGTTAAGAGTTCAGCGCCCAGGTAGCCTGAGACAGGGGATGGGAAGCATTAAACACTAAGCACTAAAGCATTAAACACACCACTGTAACCAATAAAGAACCATATAAACCATAGCATTTAATAAATAATAGAAAATGTAAAATAAATCAAATAATAATTAGTAAAGTGTCTTACCTTCCCAGCTGGAGCACGCACCGGCAATGCCCTACGGCCAGGGCTAGGTGCGGGAGCATCCAGCAGCAGTGTAGTAACTCAACCTCCGAATAGCATTTTTATTACCAACAACAGACACTTACATTCTGAATATTATGATTGCACAGTTGAATTATCAAGACTTTCTGCCATCGACTTACATTAAATTGAACCTGTTTGAACACCTCCAAGAAAATTAGATTTATACGTAAATATAATCAGGTCCTGCATAACCAACAATGTAGAAATGTTCCATTAATTCAAAGCAGTTAACTTTTTGATATTGAAGTTCAGAAACAGAGGAGCTCCTTAAGTAAATTCCAGCTAGTTTCCTTTAGACTACATTTTAAAGATGTGGGTGCAGAAATTGCAGTCGGAGGCTTCAGTCACTGCGAGCTATCCTCTTCATTTGTAAGTGTTTCGATGCTCCGACTACAGCAAGACGCAACAGATGACTTTATCAAAATTACCAAACATATCAACATTGGAACAAAGTGCCTCTGTGGTGCCTGTAAGGCACTTCGAGTCCAGGAGGGGCACGGATTACTTTCTGAGCAGTTTTAGAATAATTAATAAACATGGATAAAAACCAGGTCGCGGAGGGGAGCCCATTCATCCAGGGTTCGGGGTGGCGTGCGAAAACACCGGCAGCTGCAGCAGGCGTGGATTGGGCGGCTGGACACTACCGGGGCGATGATTTACGACGAGGTGGCTCAGGTAAGTAAAAAAAACGGACCTGTTTAGTTTCCGCTTTCTTCGCGGATTCCTGCACGCAAACGCTTCCAAGCAGGTGATTTTTAAATTGCAGAGCCTGCAGCATTGGGCAGTGCTTCGGGCCCCTCCCACACAGCCTGCAGCACACGCACACAGAATCTGGGGGCCAGGAGCTACTGCGCACGCGTGCAGACTCCACTGCGCACGCACGCAGCTGCCGGCAGTCTTTTAGACGCAGGGTTGTAGCTCCGCCCCCGCTATGCTGCGCCGAGGCCACAGGAGGCCTCATTTCAGTCGAGAATAGCAAGGTAGGAAACAGGCGCGCTTTTTATTCCAGGAAATCGGCGGATCTCTCACAGGTGCGCCGTTCTAATCCTCAACTGAAACTTGGGTCCTAGTGCTCGGTTTGCTTTTTTAGGGCCTTGGCAACCTGTGTCACAACTTTTATCAATGTGTTTATTTGTACTCCGAGATCCCTTTGTTCCTCTGCCCCACCTAGACCCACACCCTCCAAGTAATAGATGACCTCCCTATTCTTCCTACCAAAATGTAATACCTCACATTTATCTGTGTTGATCTTCATTTGTCAATGATAT
This sequence comes from Pristiophorus japonicus, assembly GCF_044704955.1. NCBI lineage: Eukaryota > Metazoa > Chordata > Chondrichthyes > Pristiophoridae > Pristiophorus > Pristiophorus japonicus. The sequence goes on along the minus strand of NC_091978.1, from coordinate 245,443,730 downwards.
GCCCATTCTGCAAGTTTATTAATGTCCTCCTGTAATTTGTTGCATCCTCCTCAGTATTGACTATTCCCCCTGATTTGTTGTCATCCGCAAATTTAGAAATTGTGTTTTTGATTTCAAAGTCTAAATTGTTAATATAAATTGTGAACAACAGTGGTCCCAGCTCTGATCCTTGTGCAACACCACTTCCCACCTTCTGCCACTGTGAATAGCTACCCTTTTCCCCTACTCTCTGTTTTCTGTCTTGAAGCCAGTTAGCTATCCATTCTGCTACTTGTCCCCTGACTCCGCATTCTCTGACCTTGTTTATCAGTCTATTATGGGGTACCTTATCGAAGGCCTTGTAAAAATCTAGATAAATTACATCTATTGTATTACCATTGTCTACGCTCTCTGTTACCTTTTCAAAAAATTCCATGAGGTTGGTCAAGCAAGATTTTCTCTTTTGAAATCCATGCTGACTATTCATTACTATATTTTTGGTTCCTAGATGTTCTCTTTAGTAGGGATTCCATTATTTTTCCTGTTGTGCATCTGTAAAGCATGCGATCCCATGTTCCACCACCCTGAAGTCCCAAGAGATCCCAGCATCCCTTGGGAGCACGATATATAAGCTGGCCCCTAAGGCCTGTTCCTCACTCTGGAGTGGCTTAATAAAGACTGAGGTCACTGTTACTTCAACCTCCCTGTGTGCAGTCTCATCTGTGTTAGGAACACAATAACTGGCGACGAGTATATGAATCCAATGCAAAGATGCAGCAAACTGTGAGCATCCTGGAGAAGTTCTCGGAGGGTGAGGACTGGGAAGCCTATGTCGAACGGCTAGACCAGTACTTTGTAGCCAATGAGCTGGACGGAGAAGGAAGCGCTACAAAAAGGAGAGCGGTCCTCCTCACGGTCTGCGGGGCACTGACCTACAGCTTCATGAAGAAGGTTCTGGCTCCGGTGAAACCCACAGAAAAGACGTATGAAGAGCTGTGTACACTGGTTTGGGAGCATCTAAAACCGAGGGAGAGTGTGCTGATGGCGAGGTATTGGTTCTATACGTGCCAGCGATCTGAAGATCAGGAAGTGGAGAGCTATGTCGTTGAGCTAAGGCGACTTGCAGGACAATGTGAGTTTGATGGCTACCTGGAGCAAATGCTCAGAGACTTTTTTGTACTAGGCATTGGCCACGAGACCATCCTACGAAAACTTTTGACTGTAGAGACACCGACCTTCAGTAAGGCCATTGCGATAGCACAGGCGTTTATGTCCACCAGTGATAATACCAAACAAATCTCTCAGCACACAAATGCTAGCAATGTTCAAAAAATAACTGGAACTGTGTTTGTGAGCAGAAATGTACAGGGCAGAAATCACGAGTCTGCAACTGCCAGCAGTCCTAAGGTGACCCAGATGACTCAGAGTCCACAACAAAGGATGAATGCAAGGCAATTCACACCTTGTTGGTGTTGTCGAGACTTCCATTCAGTCTAATCATGCCGCTTCAAAGGGTATGTTTGCAAGAGCACCCTCTTAGAGCCCCGACATGTGTTATTGTGTAAAGGTGAGAACTGGGTACAGGAAAAAAACCAAATAATTGCTTTTGAGAAAGCCAGAAACATTTTATGCTCCAACAAGCTGCTTGTATTGTATAACCCCTATAAAAAATGTGCTAGCATGTGATGCGTTGTCGTACGGAGTCGGGTGTGTATTACAACAAGCTAATGGTGTGGGGAAGATGCAACCTGTCTCCTATGCCTCCAGGAGCTTGTCTAAGGCTGAGAGGGCCTACAGCATGATTGAGAAAGGGGCATTAGTGTGTGTTTGTTCTGGGTAAATAAAATGCATCAGTACCTGTTTGGCCTCAAATTTGAGCTGGAAACCGATCACAAGCCCCTCACATCTCTGTTCGCTGAAGACCAGGGGATAAATACTAATGCCTCAGCCCGCATACAAAGGTGGGCACTCGCGCTATCAGCGTATAACTAGACCATCCGCCACAGGCCAGGCACCGAGAACTGTGCAGATGCTCTCAGTCGGCTACCATTGCCCACCACGGGGGTGAAAAGGGCGCAGTTTGCAAACTTGTTGATGGTGGTGCAGTCCGCAGACTTGTTGATGATCATGGAAGCGTTTGAAAATGATAAATCACCTGTCACGGCCCGCCAGATTAGAACTTGGACCAGCCAAGATCCTCTGCTGTCCCTAGTAAAAAACTGTGTACTGCATGGGAGCTGGGACAGCATCCCCGTTGAAATGCAAGAGCTAATCAAGCCGTTCCAGCGGCGAAAGGATGAGCTGTCCATTCAGGCTGTTGTGAGGTAACCGCGTAGTGTTACCCATAAGGGCAGGGAGATGTTCATCTCTGATCTCCACAGCACACACCAAGGTATAGTAATGATGAAAGCGATAGCCAGATCCCACGTGTGGTGGCCCGGTATCGACGCTGACTTAGAGTCCTGTGTATGGCAATGCAGCGTGTGTGCTCAGTTGAGCAACACGCCCAGAGAGGCACCACTAAGTTTGTTGTCTAGGCCCTCCAGACCATGGACAAGGATCCATGTCGACTATGTGAGCCCGTTTCTTGTTAAATGTTCCTGGTGGTGGTGGATGCTTTTTCAAAATGGATTGAATGTGAAATAACATCAGGAAGTACCGCCACCGCCACCATTGAAAGCCTGAGGGCCATGTTTGCTACCCATGGCCTGCCTGACATACTGGTCAGTGACAACGGGCCATGTTTCACCAGTGCCGAATTTAAAGAATTCATGACCCGCACTGGGATCAAACATGTCACCTCGGCCCCGTTTAAACCAGCCTCCAATGGGCAGGCAGAGCAGGCAGTACAAACAATCAAACAGAGCCTTAAACAAGTCACAGAAGGCTCACTCCAAACCCGCCTATCCCAAGTACTGCTCAGCTACCGCACGAGACCCCACTCGCTCACAGGGGTGCCCCGGCTGAGCTACTCATGAAAAGGATACTTAAAACCAGACTCTTGCTGGTTCACCCCAACCTGCATAATCAGGTAGAGAGCAGGCGGCAGCAATAAAATGTAAACAATGGTCGCGCCACTGTGTCACGGGAAATTGATCTGAATGACCCTGTATATGTGCTAAATTATGGACATGGTCCCAAGTGTATCGCGGGCACGGTGATAGCTTAAGAATGGAGTAGGGTGTTTGTAGTCAAACTAGACAATGGACAAATTTGCAGAAAGCACCTGGACCAATGAGGCTACGGTTCACAGGCTGCCTTGAACAACCCACAGCAGACACCACCTTTTTTGAGCCCACAACACACACCCAAAGGATCAACGACACCACCCCGAACCAGGAAATCGAACCCATCACGCTCAACAGCCCAGCAAGGCCAGGCTCACCCAACAGCCCTGCAGGGCCAACAACATGCCAGGCCCAGTGAGGGTACAGCCAACACAACAGAACAGACATTTGTACCGAGGCGGTCCACCAGGGAAAGAAAGGCTCCCGACTGCCTAACCTTGTAAATAGTTTTCACTTTGACTTTGCGGGGGGAGTGATGTTGTGTATCTGTAAAGCATGCACTCCCATGTTCCACCACCAGGGTGTGCATCCCCTGAAGTCCCAAGAGATTCCAGCATCCCTTGGGAGCACTGTAGATAAGCCTGGTCCTCACTCTGGAGTGTCTTAATAAAGACTGAGGTCACTGTTGCTTTAACCTCCCTGTGTGCAGTCTCATCTGTGTTAGTAACACAATAGAGGTGATCTGTAAAATCCACCCAGTCTTATCCCCCCACGAATCACTCCAGGATTCCAATGGTGCTCATTTGTTTTTGTGTGCGTGAAAGTTCGTATTGTGCCTCGTCGCCAAATGTTGCGTATGCAATAACTCAATAGGCTTAGTACCGTGAACTCAATCATTTGCAACCTGACACTACTTTATTATCTCTCAAAGTGAGGATTGAACATGGAGGCTTTCTTTATATACAAGGGCTGCACGTGTATGTCTGTGGCCCAATGACCTCCGACGGTTGCTCCCCCTGGTGGCAGGTAAACCCAGGCATTCATACATTACACTAAACCTCTCTGCCTTTCTACCTCTCTTTCCTCCTTTAAGACACTCCATTAAACCAATGGGGGCAAAATTGCCCCGCGCCCTTTTGGGGCACACAATTTTAATTCAATGAAAACTTAGCGCCTGGCGAGATGTCCTAGATTTGGGATCTTTGAATCAAAAAAATCTGCGGGGTGGTATCGGGGGTGTAATTCACCTCCGTGGGGTGGTCGCGGGGTGATAGAGGGGCATAAGTGTGGTGAGGCGTTGGTGATGATGATCTTTTAAAGGGGATGGCCGCTGTGAACTCTGCAGCCACTTTCCTGGTGCCCACTGTGCCACCAGGGAGGTTTTCGGATGGGACAGCGTCCTATTAGCGGTTCAGCTAAACAAGTGACTGCCATTCTCGGGCTGATTGCAAAGTTGTCTGACCAAAAAAAGATGGCGGCCGTGGCACAAGGCCCTCCCCTTAAGCATCACCCTACGCCAATCTCGCATCCTGCGGGGCAATTTCTCCCACGGGGCATAAAGGGATCGGCGCGGGGCGATATGGGGTCGGCGCGCATGGCAATGACATCATCGCTGAGTGCACCCCAGCCCGGGGCAAAAAGTCTGGGGCACAGTGCAAACCCATTTTCGCCCGTGGCATTCCAGAAGCAATTCTGGGTGGGTCACTTCTGCCACCTGCTTTTGGAAAGGGACAATTTCGCCCCCTACCTCTTGGACCAAGCTTTTGATAATCTGCCCTAAGTTTTCCTTATATGGCTTGGCGTCACATTTTGTGTCTAATAATATGTGGCTTGGGATGTTTTATTACATTAAAGGTGCTATATAAATACAAGTTGTTGTTGTCCAACCCAGTTGTGTAGTGAACCCACCCTGTTCCATTCACTTTCTTTTTACAAGTTTGTGGAAACATTACAGTTGGATTGTTGCTGACAATTTTGATTTAAAATAAAAGTTGAAGAAAATATTTTGAATGCACATTTGATGCAGCAAACTCCACTTTGCCTTACAGATAAAGAAGTAAAGATTCCATGGAGGTTCTCCCGATCTGCTATACTTTGGCGGATATCCCAGAAATGATCGTTTATCCTGATCATCTGCCAAAATCGTTTCAGGAGATTGGGAGAACCCCTCTGGAAATTCTCCATGACATGTATATCAGGTAAAATGTAGTCATTGTGTGGTACCCTATACTGTGTTAATTAACAACAGAAATGCAAGTATAGAGTAATATAACAAAAGTAGTTAATACCAGCAAGGGCATCTGAATATTAATGCAAAATAAACAGTGACTTTATAACAGAAAGGATAATTATTTATTTTCAAAAATCCTAATATTGCAGGATTATCAGGTAGTAGGTGGAACTGTGTAAAATGTGCCCTCCAGCCAAATGCATCTGACAAATCAACCTGTTCTTCATTGTATTTCTGCTGTCTCAGAAGTGCCCTCTGCTGGAGAAGGTAAACGTTTAACCATTTTCCAAAGTTTCTGTGAAGGTCTGTCATTTTATAAAATTCTATCCAAATCCACTGATTCTGTCCAAGATGGGCCCTGACATGTTCTTTATCAAATTTGGATGCTGGACACATGTGGATACTTAGCTTATTGAGATGCAGCTTGTGTCTGTTTAGTGTAGCCCAGTCCATTTGGCAGTTCATTTCACTGAAAGCAATCTGAACAGTAATTAAGCCTGTTTCAATAGGCTTCACTCTGCAAACTGCAAAATATTATCAAATAATAATTTGTGATATATTTATATTACATATTTACTGTATTTTATTTGGTTCACTTTTGTCTATCTGATCGTATCCATATCATTTCTAGCTGTGACTTCTTTTCCCACTCAACACTTCCATCTCAGGAGTTCCCCAAGGACTTTTCCTTAGCCCCCTCCTCTTTCTCATCTGCACTGCATCTAAGCCATAGGGCCAGCTTCCTCTCCCCACCACCTTTCTCTTTCCGTCCACTTCCTCTGTGCTGTCAGACTTCTGGTCCAACATCCAATCTTGAATGAGCTTTGATTTCTTCCAGCTTAAACATTTGCTAGACGAAAGACATTGTCTTCAGCTCTTGCCACAATCTCTGTACGCTGGCCACTGACTCCAACTCCTCCCCCCCTCCAATTTCACAGTCTCAGGCTGAACCAGAGTGCTCATAATCTTGGCTTCCTGTTGAGGCGAGCTTCCAACACCATAGGTTTTCAACACCAGTGGCCACCTGTTTCTTGCCAGCAAAATGGTCGACCTGCAGTGGAAAATCTGGTGGCCATCTTGGACACCTATTTGCCCACCTAATTCAATGTTCTTATGGGTCTTTAAATGACGGCCATCATTTCTACCCACAATAGGTGTGAGGTTGTCTAAACATGCAAATCAGGGTTCTACCCTGGTTGTAGGATTCCAATTGCAATTTCCATGGAGAAATGGGTAGAGGATGCGAAGTGTATGCCAGTCCCAGTTTTTCTGATGTTAAAGGAGCTGCAGGAAACACAAAGGCCGGAATTTTAATCTGGAGGCGGGTAGGAAGGTGGGGGGTGGGGCGCTAGAAAGTGGTTGGGAAAACCCGGGAGAACGGGTTTCCCACAGGCCCTGCCGAATTTAATGGCAGGGCCTGATTAGCATTTCAAAGCTCTGTTTCCCACTCGCAGCCAGCCAGAGGGAGAGGCTTGCTGTTGGGCAGGTAGGCCTGCAGCACTTGGCCTCAGACAACCTGAGAACGAACCGAAAGTGGACTGCGTATTCGCACTGCCGGTTCGTCAGGGGAGCAGGTTCATAAAAAACAACGTAAATGTCGGGAGAGATCGGGCTGTGAGGAAGAAAATGCCGGGATGCCACGCAGATCCTCCGTCTGTTGTGGTGAACATTATTTTTAAGATTTGGGACCTGACCGTTATGTGCAGAATGTTTCTGCGCAGCTTCCGGTAGTTTCCGTTACGTTGGCAGGAGTCACTCCAAGAGAAGACTGAGGGAGGGATCAGCGCGGGCTTGGGGGCTGGAGGGGAAAGGCCAGAAAGGCGATAGAGGGCCTGATAGGGTAGGTTGGAAGGCCTCGTTGGGAGGTGTTGGGGGGTGGGGGGGTGGGGTGGTGGTATCGGAAGGGTCGGTGGGGTGCTCGATCGCGGGGATTGGTGTGGCAGAGCGTTGGATCCAGCCAGTAAGTGGCAAGGCACTTACCACCTGGATCCAGCAATCCTCGCCTCCCTTTAGCTGGCATGTTTCCCAAGGCCTGGGGAACCCGCCACCCACAGTTCAATTTGAAATGGTGGATCACCATGAGGCATGGAGCCTCATTATAATATTTAAATGTTGACCTGCCTCCTGCGAGCGGTTTGGCCGCTCACTCCCTGTCCCGTCTCCGATAAAAGTGCGCAGGTTGGAGCAGGGCTGGGGTCGGGATTCAGTTTTTTTTTAACTCTTTAACCTCCCACCCGACCCAACCCACCTGGTTTTGGGGTTAAAATTCCCCCCAAATACTCAGAATGCACAAATTTTCGCTTTCTTTTAAGACGAACACTTCTGGCCACCTGTTGATCCATTCTTGCTCTTCCCCCCTAATAAACCCAACCTTCTGCCCCACTCCCTGTGGAAGCCAGCACATTTTCCACTGCACCAAACCAGTAAGCTGCAGTGAAGTGCCTGTTTGGAGCTCCTGGTAAAATTTAAATGATACCCGATCCTGAAAATGGCTCTGGCCTCCCAATCATCGACCACACCCTTGTTGACCTACATTGGGCTGGAAATCGGCCTCCACCCCATTTACGGCGGATAATTCGAATTATTTGAATTATGACCGCCCGGCGGGAGTTGGAGGGAAGAGGCAGGAAATTCTGACCTTTAACTTTGGCACCACTTCTCAGTGCTTTGGGGCACTGTTTGAGGTGGTAGAGGGGCGGGTTTGCATCCAAGAAAGGGTGCCGAGTTGTCTGTTGGTGGCCTGGGCGAACCAGCGGCCGCCATCGGCCAACAATTGTTACAAAATGACGGCCGGCGACGCACCCTCCCCTTTAAGGGCGGCCATACCATTCAGCCACTGGCAGCTTCCTGCCTCGTGAAGCTGGCAGTGGCACTGACCGGTGGCAGCCGTGCTCCTGTGGGGCAATTTCCACTGTGGGGCGGAAAAGGGGTCGCCGCCAGGTGGTAAGGGGTCAGCATATGGCTGACAACGGGTCGGGGCGCCAAGTGGTGTGGAAACACAGGGCGCAGTGGAAACTTGTTTCAGCCGCCCCCGGCCTGGGGGAAATTGCAGATGGGTCACACCATCCGCTTGCCCCCCGTTGGAAAGGCCTTATTACCCCATTACTGCCCCTTAGAGGTGGCAACGGGCCTTAAAAAAGAGGGCAATTTCAGCCCCATTGTCTCTAGAAAAGCTATACTAAGTCAGCATTTCTCTCGATGCCTCTTGGAATTAAATTTTGCAACGTCAGAACTCACTTCCCTTTAATAACAAAACATTTCAACAGAATGCTGCCGATTGTGGAGAAAGGTAAAAGGGGATTGAGGGACAAGACATCTGTTTCATCCTTTGAGATCTGGATTTGTAGCCAGCTCCAACTGAGGGAATAAAGTCTCCTCTGTTGGCTATGAAGAGTTAGTGGTCTGCCTCAACTTGGCTTCTAGTGGCTGTTAGTTGATTATGGAAACTGCCTACAAGCCAACATTAATTGGTACTGAAGCAGGATATTTACTCACAGAGGTATTAAAAATAGTGTATGAGGTGGCGCTCTTCTGAGGTTGCGGTAAAACAGCATTTTTGGGGCAAAGTAAACTAAACTCCAGACGTACCAAATAATATATATTTATTGTTCTAAAGGTTAACAAACAATCTCGCCCAGGACAGTAAGATGTACCAGTTGAATCAATCAATCAACTTTTGAGTTCAGACATGAAGTCACTGAACAGGCTATTGCTAATCATACAGATGTATGAGTCACCCTATTATTTAACTGCGGGCTACATTGTCCACATGCCCGAAACGAGACTCCTACAGCAGGCACTCCACACGGAACTCCTACACGGCAAGCGAGCCCCAGGGTGGGCAGAGGAAATGTTTCAAGGACATCCTCAAAGCCTCCTTGATAAAGTGCAACATCCCCACCGACACCTGGGAATCCCTGGCCCAAGACCACCCTAAGTGGAGGAAGAGCATCCGGGAGGGCGCTAAGCACCTCGAGTTGATTATGGAAACAAGCGCAGGCAGCCGAAGGAGGGTGCGACAAACCAGACTCCCCACCCACCCTTTCCTTCAATGACTGTCTGTCCCGCCTGTGACAGAGACTGTACCGCCACCTAAGAACTCACTTTTGTAGTGGAAGCAAGTCTTCCTCGATTTCGAGGGACAGCCCATGATGATGATAATAACTACAGCCATTGGATGCAGTAATTTACTAGGGTGCAGATACATACTACACTATTCTAAGCACCCTTCACAATGCTCTTGTTTTTGTTTGTTTGCCAGGTTAAAAAGGTGCCCTCATTAATCTCCAGCAGGAAGATCTGTTGGAACAGCTGTGTGTTATTTTTATTACTCCAGCAATAGAACGACCTATTTACAACACAACATCTGTTGTTCAAATTCTATCATGTTGCAGTGATTGTTAAATATAAAAAAGTTTGCCAAACAAATACTTTTTAAGGGAATGGGGTTTGGAAGCTTTGTTAAAAAAGACTTTCATTTGTATAGTGCCTTTCACGACCTCAGGGCATCCCAAAACGCTTTAGAGCTGAATTTGTGCACCACAGTATGGCCCCACAAACAGCAATGAAGTAAATGAGCAGAACATCTGTTTTAGGCGTTGGTTTGGGGATAAATGTTGGCTAGGACACAGGGAGAACCCCTCTGCTGTTTTTCGAATAATGCCCTGGGGCTAGACTTTCCATCAGTTTTGCCTCTCTACTGCCCACTTACCACCCCTTTAAACGTTGAGATGAAGTATAACACCCATTTATCGCCCATTTTCCCAAAAAATGGAAACTAATGTTCATTTATCACCCATTTATCGCCAGCATTAGTTTCGGCATCAAGTTAGCATTGAGAATTAATTAAACCGCCTGCCCATATTTTTATGACGTCAACAATAGTGCACCACCCAGAATAGAGTATTTAAAGGAAACTAATGCCTAGAAACCACTCAGAATATCGCTGAACGTTACTCTCGGCATCTCGCCCGTATATTGCCGAAAAGTTCACTTACCCCAAAAAATGCTGGTAAAAAGCTGTACTCACCTGACCTTAACCCAACAGTATGGAATCCATTTTGTAAATCAAAGGACTTTTCATATTAAAGGCTGCTTCAAGTTCTGCGGAGTTTTGATTTAATCTGTGAGTTATTTTAAGACGAATATAAAATCTGAAGAAACATCTTATCAAATTGTGGATGAATTGAATTCCTTTTATGAGTTTTAGGAGGAAAATGTATTATTTCTGAAGAATACGTATAATAGTAATTGCAATGGGGCCTGTAATTTCTCAGCCAGTATTGATGACTACTCGCCTGCTGCAGACTAGAGATGGGAGAAGGTATATTGAAGAGCATTATGTGCCCAATCAAAGAGGTGGCAGACTGAGGAGGAGGAAAACTTACAACCGACGCACTTACAGGGAGAAGCGGTCTTACCTGAACTTGTCCGAGAACACCTTAGGAGACTGCTCTTCCGAAAGGAGGTCATCAGTGAGATATGCCAGCTCATTAGGGGAGATCTGCAGCCTTAACAGCACCATCAGGACTGCACTGTCCATTGAGGTCAAGGTTACTGCGGCACTTTCCTTCTATACATCGGGCTCCTTTCAGGCCTCAGCTGGCGACAATTGCGCAATCTCTCAGCACGCCACACATTGCAGCATTCAACAGGTGATTGAAGCCCTTTACTCTTAGAGGATGGACTTTATATGCTTCCCTATGACCAGGGAGGCACAGAGTGAGAGGGCTCTAGGTTTCTTGAGAATAGCAAACTTCCCCAAGGTGCAGGGAACAATTGACTGCACGCATATCACCCTGCGAGCACATTTTCAGGATGCAGAGGTTTTTCGGAACTGAAAGGTGTCATGTATTTCACCATCTTGCAATGACAATAGTTATGTAACTGTAACTCATGCACACTGTACCTGTACCCTTGAAATGCACACCCTGACCACAGGGGGTGAGCTTGCGGGAGATACTCCTCACCTGGGTTTCCAGGTATAAAAGCGGAGGTCCCACCCAGGGTCAGCACTCCTTGGTCCTGGGAATAAAGTGAAGGTCACAGAGTGACCGGGTCTGATATATACATGCCTCATGTGAGTTTGTAACAACGTGCAGAGACACTACATTTGGTGACGAGAAACGGGAATCACCGAACCATGAGGATGGCCACCGGTGGCACAGAGGAACGCTATTGTGTGGGTGAGGACTGGGACAACTTTGTGGAACGACTCCAGCAGAGCTTTGTCACAAAGGACTGGCTGGAAGAGACAGCGGCTGACAAGCGGAGGGCGCATCTACTGACCAGCTGTGGTCCACAGACGTATGCGCTGATGAAAGACCTGCTCGCACCCCAAAAGCCAGCGGACAAGTCCTTCGAAGAGCTCAGCCAGCTGATCAGTGAGCATCTCAAGCCGGCAAGTCGCGTACACATGGTCTGGCACCGATTCTACTCTCACCGGCGTCGGGAGGGTCAAAACGTCTCGAACTTCGTGGTGGAACTGCAGCGTTTGGCCAGTCTCTGTAAGTTCTCCGATGCCTGCAGGGGGAAGATGTTAAGGGACTTTTTCAGACTTTTTCATCGAGGGCATTAACCATGCCAGCATTTTCAGGAAGCTCATAAAGACTAAGGACTTGACTTTAGAAGGGGCGACGTTGATAGCTCAGACTTTTATGGCAGGGGAAGAGGAGACCAAGCTAATTTACGCATGCAGCCCTGGTTTTAATGTTGTGCTGAACCAGGGAGTTAATGTTGTAAAAGTGATACAGAACCCCGCAGGCAGGCAAGGGCAATTCGACACTGTCCGGGCAGAAAGGCAAGGGCAATTCGACACCGCCCAGGCAGCAACAAGCTCCAGGATAAACCCACAACAGGGACAATAGAAAGGTGATCGGCAATTCACGCCATCACGAGGAACAATGCATCCCGTGATGGGACCAATAACACCCTCCATCAGAGTGCTTAGAAACAGTCAAACGGGCCATCAGAGAGGAATGCCTGGGAATAGTCCTTTTGTTAACAGCAATCTCAACTCATGCCGGAAGTATGGGGGTAGACACACTGCCAAAAGCTGCAGGTTCCAGCTTTATACCTGTAGGATTTGTAATGTCAGTGGACACTTGGCCAGGATGTGCAAAAAGGCAGTAGCGAGGCTAGTCTGCGAGACAGAGGAACCAGACGAGGGGTCTGCATGCAGGATGAGGCCTGGGGAACAACCATGGATGCTGAAGTTCAGAGAGTTCATGTGGCTGACGTCCATAGCTCATACACTAAAACGCCACCCATGGCGATGAAAGTCTTACTGAATGGCATCCCGGTGCACATGGAGCTGGATACCAGAGCTAGCCAGTCACTCATGAATGCCCAACAATTTGAGAGACTATGGCCACACAGAGCTAGCAGGCCCAAACTGGAACGCATTGAGACGCAGCTACGTACGTACACCAAAGAGATGATCCCAGTGCTGGGCAGTGCAAACTTGGTGGTAACGCATAATGGATTACAGAACTTGCTGCCACTCTGGATTGTTCCGGGAAATGGCCTGTGCTTTTGGGGAGGAGTTGGCTAGCTGAGATGAATTGGAAATGGGGGGATGTGCACGCCATTTCATCCGTGGAGTGAAGTTCATGCTTGCAGGTATTGCAAAAATTCGAGTCACTCTTTCAACCCGGTGTCGGAACGTTCAAGGGCACTAAAATAGTGATACGCATCACTCCGAATGCCAGACCAGTGCACTACAAAGCCAGAGCAGTGCTGTACGTGATGCGTGAGAAAATTGAAAGTGAACAGGACAAGCTGTTCAGAGAGGGCATAATTTCGGCCATTGAATTCAGTGACTGGGCAAGTCCCATCGTTCCCGTCCTCAAAGCAGATGGCTCGGTTAGGA